>NW_028238472.1:11083556-12333556 GCF_041429995.1 Eschscholzia californica | reverse complement strand
ATTTGCTAAATGAGAGTTATGACGTTCATATCTTCAACTCTTGAAGCACTCTCAGTTGGTGGCTTTCCAGTGTATCTCATACACCTATGAAGTTGACTTGAGCTGATGGACACGTGGTTTCCAGTGTATCTCATACACCCATAAAGGTTCGTAATGACCTTAGGGTGAAAACTGAAATATTCAATTTAGTGACTCGTGCAATCAATCATGTGTCTGAAGGATACACTTAAAAAATAAAATAATACGAATTGGACTAGAAAGAATTGAGTATAAAAAAATTACTTTGTTGATCTGATTTAACAATATAGACAAGTGTTACACGAGAGACTGTTTACAAATTAAGAAAACATAATTTATAAAATTGGAGAATTCAGACTATCCTCAGTCGTTCTTATTATTGTCGTCAGTTGTGGTTGTGCTTATATCTACTAAACCCTCATGGTTACACCAATACTCCTTCCACGTTACATAAGGGAAAAAAATCGAGTGAAGTCGAACTTGAAAACCAATTGTTGAAACTGGTCACAACCAAGGTGTTATGCAAAAATCTCGATTACATGATCAACAAAGCGAATGTAAATAGTCCGAGTAAAACTAGATTCAATTTTTTTACGCACAAATTGGGAATCGAGTTTGATGTGTTGCGTCCATTTCTGGGAAATCGGGATTGGCAACAGTATTTGAAGCATCATGATTGTAACACAAATCCTGAAACAGTTCGGGAATCGAAATTTCGAGGTCCTAAAAAAGTTATTTATACCATTGGAGCTCGATGGCGAGAAAAGCAAGAACACGATACTTTGCCGCAATACATCGGGACACTGTCAGATGTTTTTTAGATTTGTAAGACGACAGACGCAGACCAAACACTATAAAGTATCTAATGGTTAGACGATGGGGTGAGTTTTCAAATGAGAGACGGTGAAGCCGAATGTGGTATAACTCGAATTGCGACATTTATGTGTTTTAAATGTGGGTGTTGCATAAATTGACAAAGTGAATTCACTAGAAATAAGAAATTTGGACGCTTAATTGTGACATCGAAAAATAAACTTATTCGTCGTCATTTCCTTTTGATGATCGAAAAGTAATGTTTCGGGTATCGGTTGAAAATCGATCTTATTTTCCTTTATTGAATGTCCTTCCTCTTCGTGATAATTCGAGATATATGGGGTTGGGGGAGATGGGGTATTTGCAAAGACATTATAACACTCAAGTCATTGAAGTGTTGAAGGTTAAATATGTAATCCACAGAGAGAAACTGCTTTAGAGCAAACTTGATTTGCTTATCTAGGTTCGGTTTAGCGATGGTGAATCACTGCCTGAGATGATGTAAAGATATTTGTTTGATGATAGGCACGTAGTATGGATATTAGAAGAACAATCATTCGCCGTGTATGTATCTTTAACTTGTGTTTAACCCTTGAGAAAAATAAATTTAACAATGACAACTTTATGATTGGGGGATCGTTCTCAGATCCACAAACAAGGAATATGGGGTTAAAGAGAGAGTGGAGGTAGGGCGGGAGACTAATCGGAAAAATGGTGGTGGTGCTCACGGAGTAAACTTGGAAGAACACGAGGTATTCTCAGCAAAATTTGGAGAAAGAGGTGAAGTTTGTGTACAAGTAATTTGCATCCCTTCCTAAAAATTTTAGTTTAATACCAATGTCTTTACTGTGTACCAATTGTAAAACTAGTTGAAACATTCATGCCCATATGTTAATAATACAAGGAGTAACAAAAAACAAATCTTGAAACATTTGTTAAGGGAGATCATTTATTTAAGATCACAATACTCATACAGTGAGAAATTAAGTGATCAAATTACACATTCACTTCAAATACATCTTTGAATTATAAGTATAAAATGACTTAAGATGTTTTTTGCAATACCTCAGGCAAATATACACACAGTTCTCCCGTGCTGCAAATCACGAAGTTTAACAAAAAGATTAGAGTTATCATTAAAATTTCTATATCTACAACTGAATTATGAACAAATATTTGTATAAGCCTTTAATAAAGTGGAGAATATGAGAAAGAGGGGTAGAGAAATAATCTGCAAGGTGGGTTATACCTACGCCCTTATCAAGACATGCCTTTCGGCATCTCAGACGACAGTTATTGCGCTTTGCTGTAGCTTGTTGATTAAGCATGCCCAACATAACAAGTCCGAGTAAACCAGATTCAATTTTTTTACGCACAACCAAGGTGTTATGCAAAAATTTCGATTACATGATCAACTAAGCGAATGTAAATAGTCCGAGTAAACCAGATTCAATTTTTTTACGCACAAATTGGGAATCGAGTTTGATGTGTTGCGTCCATTTCTGAGAAATCAGGATTGGCAACAGTATTTGAAGCATCATGATTGTAACAAAAATCCTGAAACAGTTCGGGAATCAAAATTCCGAGGTCCTAAAAAAGTTATTTATACCATTGGAGCACGATGGTTAGAAAAGCAATAACTCGATACTTTGCCTCAATACATCGGGACACTGTTAGATGTTTTTTAGATTTGTAAGACAACAGACGCAGACCAAACACTATAAAGTATCTAATGGTTAGATAATGGGGTGAGCTTTCAAATGAGAGACGGTGAAGCCGAATGTGGTACAACTCGAATCGCGACATTTATGTGTTTTGAATGTGGATGTTGCATAAATTGACAAAGAGAATTTACTGAAATAAGAAATTTGGACGCTTAATTATGACATCGAAAAATTCCCTAATAAGACGAAGGAAGGATAATCTAATAGTGTACCATCTGTAGACAACAACTTCAAACATTTTTTCCATAGGAAGTGAACTTGGTTTTGCTCTGCGGAGTCCAAAATGACGAAGAATATCCAAGGTGTATTTTTCTTTGAAAAAGGAAAAAACCCTTTAGGTATTTACAAACATCTTGTCGAAGAAAATATCGAATTCGTCCAAGATGATTATGGATCTTGATTGGCTGACCACCAACTGATACACCGATGCGTTGTAGAAATGTAATGCATGACAATGACATTAAGATGAGCCTTTGGGGTACATAGAGGATTTTGGAAAGATTATGCGGTTTTGACTTTAATGCACCCCTAAGAAAGTTGGATCATACAAATAAAATTATTAAATAAACCAACAAAAGCAGCCCTGATAAGCAGCAGCTCTACTCTCAACAAATCTGCCCTTCCAAAAGGAATGAAATAACAAAGCGGAGCATGGCCAGCAACCCTGCCCTAGGCACGAAATACTCAAAAAAAGTAATCGCATTTTAATATAATGTGATTACATGTGACTAACCCAGACATGTGGTGATGAGCCTCTAAGTTCTTCTACTTCTTAAAATATCGTCATTCCACTAAGATGGGTGGAGAATCGTGTAGAGGAAAACATTTTTCAGCTTTGACCAATGAAGAATTTAATGAATTGACTGAAACCAAATGCGTCAGTCCCCATGCGCACGTGTGGAAGCCCTCAATATAGCTATCAGAGAGGTGGATACATGGCTCTAGCACCTGAGCTCGACTCTAACCAAAAATATTATGGGGAGATCAATACAATTATCCTAGGCACCTTGAATTGAGTGGTAGAGTATGTAGGTCTTCAGAGGCGATCTCTACACCTTGAGAGTTGCTCTGCCTCTAGGCAAGCAGAGAGGTAAATCCAAAGTAGTTTTGGCCTTGACCCCTGCTCTGGGAAGAGAAGCAAAGTGGATGGTCTGTTGAAGTCGGCTCAGGATCACAAGCTCTGGTTATGCTTAAAAGAATGGCAATTGTGTGGAGGGTCATACAGTTTCAAAGATCTGATTTTCATACACGAACTGTATTGTTAAAAGATCTGATCATGCAAAAAATATGCACATGGTCAATGTCTGTTCCACTAACAACCATACCACGTTCTTCTCATCAAGTTAATATCTTTACACTCCATCAATTTAGTAGGTGGTTCACCTCGTTAAACTAAACCTATATAATCATATCAATTTTGCCTTAAAGGGGGGATGTCTCTTTAATTTCAGTGAATTACTTCCTTAACTTTCACAGTTAACTGGATTGAGCATCGAAGGGTCTTTGCAAGTACCCTCCTTCTACCCCACGTCAGATCATCAATAGAAAGAGGAAGGACACCCAGCTTATGAAAACAAGAGCGATTTTCTTCCGCCTGACGTTAGTGACACGTCTTTTTCTTAGAGATTCTTCTCCTCCGACATAATGATCTCGTTGTCAGTGCAACATCTTAAGGTCCCAAGGCTCATTATTATGTTGTCAAATCTAGTATTTTTAATTCAAAACAACTCTCTTTAATTTCCAAAAAAAATTAACTTTTCCATCTCTCCCTTTGTATCAACTCTTTCAATTTCCATGAAAAGTTATATCTCCCTTCACATCAATGACCCTCTTCTAGAAGCCCAAAATGTCCACTAAAAATCCATAACCCTTTATAATCACTCCTCCATTAGACTTTCTTTCGTTTTATTTAAGATGAAGTCTATCACCATTTCATGAAGCCATGTGTGGAGGTAGCTATTCATCTCCAATGGTTCAATCGTGACTCATTTTTTGTCCAGCGTGTGATGAAGTAGATCATAAGGCCGTCAAGTATCCCAGGGTTTATAGTCCTTGGAAAGCTCTCAGATGCATCATGATTAGGCAACGAGTGTGATCACTAACATGATCTCCTAATAGGAATACAACTACTAAATGGAATAGAAAAACTCACTCACCCTTCTCACCCGGTTCTACCTTATAACAATGCTTCCCAGAGTTTAAGGGATACAATTGAAGGAATGATGGGTTTCTCGATAATGTCGACGTCTTCAAACATGAAACACTTTAAGCAATTCTCCATAATCAACTATTTGTATAAGTACTTGAGTTAGAATTTTCTTTCATGCCTTCATTCTCAGGAATAAGACGGTAGATGGTGATAGAGTATCCATCTCCCTGTAGTTGACACCCTTACTATGCTTCAATGACTACAATGATGAGGTTTATCCACTATCGTGATGTCACTTCTAGTGGCTATGGATTTTAACTCAAGAGATCAAATGAGTTCTTTAATTAGTTACGAGGTTGAGTAGTTTTTCATTCTACTCGAAGTTAGTGCAGAAGAGTAAACTCAATATATAATTTAGGCTCTCAACCCTCACATGGGTTAAGTCTTCACTAATGACTAGTGCAGGTCTCTTAAGAGATGTTCTCAATATCCTATTATGATACTCTCATGACAAGACAACAAATGTTCTAGTAATAGACATTCTCAAGGAACCATAGCATACAAAAGAGATTCTCAAGTAGGGTATATTAATCAAAAAGCTCAAAAGCACTACATGATCACATGCAATTCTACTCAATATGTTAAATTTGGCCATTTTTTAACCCTCTTGTCGTGGAAACCTATGGGCATGCATTGGTCGCGGTCATACCCCACATCCCAAACTTAAAACTAACATTTTACTCAATGTTCAAAGCATATAACTTACCAAACAAGACAGGAGTCATGCTAAATTTTAAACAGAATAAGGATATCAACATTAATCCCTTTTGTATTTGAAACTAAGGAGAAGAGTTTAATCCCTCTCGTCCTCAATGTTCAAAACATATGTATCATAAAAATGTGAACATAGAGTAATGTTAATAACAAAAAGGAGAGGGAAGATATCCATACTTCGTTGTCCACGTGATGTGTTGGTGAATCCTCCACGAAATCAAAATCGACCAAAACTAAAGAAAAAGTACAGTACTAGATAGTACATCAAGACTCACCATAAAACAATAGGAGAAAGATTTGGGGGTCTGCCTAAAGAAAAAATTTAGCTAGTAAGAACTGTCTCACAATTATGTAACATAAACTAGATGTGGGTGAGACGGTTAAAGAGCAGAAGCAATTCTAAAACTTAGATGATGCTAAAGCCGCTAAGTCTGGTAAAATGGTCGAGAGGGCAAGAGACTCGCCAGAAGGATCAATGTATGTATGAAACATCCGGTGAGGTGTTGAACCAAAACCAAAGGGAAAGTCAAAAGTTTTCAGTAAGTGAAGGTTTAGACGACCCTTCCCACCTCTTTCTCAAGGGAATGTATGGTTTCGCTCAAAAGAGTGTGTCTACCTAGTCTATCATCACTAGCTACACATGTCTCAAGTAAAAGTAACATATTAGGCGAAAAAAATTATGGGGGGATTAGAGGGTTTATTAAATTGTTTTTCGGGTTAGATATAAACTTATATTCAAGACACTTTCAACAAATTTCCAATCTTATAACCTAGTACTATGTGGGCAAGAAGTTGGATCTCTCTCTCTCTATCTCTCACTCAGATACACACACTTGCATTTTTACTAATGAAATGCATCTCCTTTGAATTAAAACTTGAAAATGAAAGCTTCCTTTATTAACAATACATCAATGAGCTATTTATATTCAAAATCCTAAACTCAAGCAAGTCTCCCAAAATAGCTTGTTCTTCTCCTCCTCTTCATTCATCTTCTCTCCCATTGAACCAATATCAATAGTTGTTTGATCATCTTTTTTCTCCAAGTTTTCTGATCCTATCTTCTGACAATCCCTCCTAGAGTCCATGACAGTACTACTATCATCCTCATCATCACTACCTTCTTCATCTTGACCATGATTCTGTTGATTTTCAGTATCTGGGTACCCACTAATACAAGACTCAGCATCATCATCTGTAATAGTAGCAATATTATGGTCAAATTCTGTTTCAGAATCTCCACTTGACTCAACAAGGAAGAAAGAGGAGACATCAGGGACATCTTTCAAATCCATGTTCTACTGCAAATGAAGGGAAGTATCAAAAGATCATAATGTTAAGATGCTAGGGAAGTATTGCTCTCTCTCTCTCTCTCCCTCTCTCCCACTATATATATATATATATATATATATATATATATATTATAAAAGAGGAAGTGTGATTGAAGGTTGATGACAGATCCATTTTCATTATCCCATTTTAGGTATTTTCTGTCCTTATCTGAATTTTAGTTAAAGAGACAAAGAATTAGAAAGGCACCTAGAGTGGTGGGGAGTTGCCTTTCTAGAAGAAAGCCAAAATATTGTCATGGTGTGTGTTTGTTTTAAGTTAATGAAGTTCTATAAATTTGACCTTTTTTTGGTTCCTTGATGTAACATACTACCTTGGTCCATATGGGTGGACAACAACAATTATATTTGTTTGTATATATGTTACCAAGAGTGATGATGCTATGCCCGGCCAATATCCCGGCCGGGATTCAGCCGGGCATAGGATCATTAATCATGTTACCAAATATATTCAGAACTATTGATTTAATCGACAAATATCTCGACCGGAGAAACTAGAGTTAGTATCTTACCGTTGGAAAAAGGAAAGATATCTCCATAAAGTGAAATAAAATAGTAATAACCGATCACTACCCGAAGTTCTTGTTCTATTGGATAGCTTCGACGTCTCCCTAGCATCCATATGAGAATCTTCTTGCCGTGGTTCTTCTACCGCTCGACGTCTCCCTAGCATCCATATGAGAATCTTCTTGCCGTGGTTCTTCTACGGTTCTACCGCTCGTTGCTTTCTTTCTTCGTAAACAATAAACTCCGACTGGAAAAGGAGAATCTGTCTAATTCATTGAAGATAAACCAGTATATAACCAGCAAAAAAATACTAAAATGTACATACTAGAAGATATTGACAACCAAACTTCCTCAAAAGGTGAAAGATTTTTATTGATTTTCGATTTGTTTTGTACACTTTGTAGGGAAAGGATGAGAGTAAAAATAGACTCTTGTTCATTTGGATCCTATATTTCATGAATATGCAAATAGTCAGTAGTAACCTAAGGAAATGTTTATCATGCACCAAATAGAAGAGTAGCCCATTTATACGACGATTATGAACACAGCAGAAGCTCCTTTGATATATATATATATACCTTACTTTGTAGTCATTCTCAAATAAACAAGAGTTTCTCTAACTTGATTGTTGTGACCGCCGATGTATCTTAAGGGTTGGTAGGTGCCGAAAAGAGAAAACCATTTACTTGAGGCAGCATCTGAAGATGAAAAAACAGATCTCGACTTCGTAAGCACAAACAGAGATAATGTCATAATTCATCACCATAAGTCTTATCTCAATAAAGGTTAATTTGTTTAGATTATGATAAGCTGATTCGACTATATGTATGACGTCAACTTCTTGATTTCCGGTAAGTCCCAAACAAGTATAAAATTTCCGGTAAGGTTGCAATAAGGTCCTTCGACTAAATGTATCATGTATGACATCAACTTCTTAGTTTCTAAGTCATACATGGAATCAACTACGGCTTTAACACGTTCAGAGTATTCAACTGTAGATAACAGATTGTTATCAAGAAGAAATAAAGAGATGCGCCAATTCCATATCTGGATTCAACATAGTAGGGAAAACAATATACTATATCTCAGAGGTGTTATCTCATTGACAATTTTGGTTTTAAGCTAACTCTATATTCATGACTTAATCATTTATGAATTACACGGAAAATTATCCTGATGTCAAACATATCATTTTAATGTTTATCTCTCAATAGACATTAATGTTTGAAGTCTTCAAAAATCGAAAGTAAGCAACACACCTCAACCAGTGTTGTATGCATCGCAACTAGAAGAACTCCAAATGGAACTCATCACCTAGCGTTCTGCAATAGATAACAATAACAATATCAGTATGCAATAGACAACACACCATTTCCATGCCTGCCGAAATTTAACTAAGTTTCTCTTAACAATGCCTTGTCGAGGATATAAAATTCGAAATATTTCCATTTCCGTGCCTACAGAAATTTCCACAGAAACCGAAATTTCATTCCTTGGTTGAGACCCAGCCTCCACGCCCTACGAGAAGGCAGACTGGTGGCGACTCAACATCTCCAACTTCACATACAAAACTCATAGATTCGGGAAACAGTGACTCACAATAAATGAAGACAATGATAAGAGAGTGAAGTTCGAGCTCACAATATACAACACGTTTGCAGTAAGTTATTCATAAATTGCTATAGTCAAAAACAGAGTTCTGATGTTGAACTATTTCTATCCGTAAAATGTTCACCGCAGAAATAAAATTTACAGGGTCGTACACAAAGAAACAAAACAATGAATGGACAAAATGCTCTCGCAGTGTACTATGAACAAATGATGTCAACACTCAACAGAAAAATCAATGAAATAATAATCAATGTCGAAATGAACTTCTATGGTACATAAATTACAATTGATAGCGGTGCACCTGCACCAGTATGGAAGAGTTTTAGGATTTGAATCCCAAGGCCAGCCAGTAGTTCCCCTAAGATATGATAAGATGGAGTATCATACATAAACATCAAATAGGTTTCTATCCATTCACAGAATTTTGCTGATACTTCAGTAATTCCCATACTTTCACAGTTGAGTGACTGCTCTGTATTCTGCTTCGGTGGCTTACGTGCAACTCAATATAGTTTGCTCTGTTTTTTGTCTCTCTTGAGCTGTACCTTTAACTTCTTACCTCCTGTTTGGTATCCATTCATCACATTAATGGCAGACCGGGCTGCTTCTGGTAAATCATAACTGACAAAGCCTGCAAGAGGAAAGTCGTTTCATTTTAGAACACCAAATATCTTTCAGATTCATAAGAAATTCTAGAAGGGGCACTTACCAAAACACTTGGTAAGACCGGTTGATTTATCAACAAACACCTTAGCACTTAAAACCCTACCAAAGCGCTGAAAAGCAATGGCAAGCTCTTCATCACCAAATTCTGGTGGAATATGATATATAAATAGATTAGCACCCGCAGGACCTTCAACTTGTAGTCCAGAATTTCTCCTGATGCTCGAAGACAATGTTGAGTTGTAATTCGTGCTTCCAGGAGAGACCGTATCATGCGAATTATTTGAATGCCCTTGATTTATCATTCCACCAGGATAGAACATAGGATACTGAAGACCACGTATAGCAGGATATCCAGACCTTATATAACCGGAAGGCCCCAGAAGAAAACTTCTAGGTGATACATCAGGTGCAAGATCAGGTGAGAGTCCATCAACTGCATTTACTCGGTTAAATGGGGGAACCATGTTACGGAAACCGGGTTGAATCTGCATTAGTGGCATTGGGTATAGCATGAGTCCATAAGTTCCAAGTGACTATAGATATAACGACATAACAAGCTTTGCTACGTTTATTCACGCAGACCAGTATTTAAATTACTACGAAAGTTGCAACCGAAGTAATAGGCTAATAGCAGAAGCATTGATCCAGTATTCCTCGTAAGTTATGTATAAAAGTAAGCATAGTTTACCAGACCTGGTAGCCATATCCATTGTAAAGAGGAATGTGACCCATGGGTAAAGCCCCGAACAGTGAAGGATGCTGCGTCAGAGCAGTACTTGACAAACCAGAAGCTTGGATTTGAGCTTTCTGAGTTTTTCGAGCTTGCCTTTCCTTCTCGGTATCTGCCCCTTTGACAACTAGCGGGATACTTGAACCCTACAATGAAGCAATTTAAACCCACAAGGCCACAACATTGTAAATATTGCAACATATACGGACAAAATTTCATCCAAATATAAAAATAGCATAAATAATAACAGACCTCCATCTTGTACTTTCCATTGATGGCCTCCAACGCTACAAGAGCTTGTTCTTTGGTCTCGTACTTCAAAAAGGCACATCCTGATTAAAAAATAAGTGGGCAAAACATTTGAAGTGTAGTTTGTTTCCACGATTTCAACAAGCCACGAACAACTAAAGCACCAAATGGATCAGAGGAGTAATTAGGCGAGAGAAAACGAACGTGGCATATACCTTTGCTTGTCTGTTGAGAACCTCTTAGAATTTGTAAATCTTTGATACTTCCGTATTTTGAAAATAAGGTCAAAACTTCAGCATCAGTGACATTCTTTGGAAGCATACCAACAAATAGCTTGTGTTCTGTGACAAACAGATTACAGTTCTATCAAAGTAAATAAAGAAAACAAAAATGTAGCTACTATACTAGTCCTTTATGAGTTAATGATAATACTAGGACAAAAAAAAAAATGAGACGAAATCGCCAAAAGAATAAACAAACAAATTGAACAATAAGAAATCCCGTACCTAGCCTTTCCAACTCGCCATCTGCATACTTCACTTGCAATGGACTAGATGCCTGAATCAAACAGAAGGAACATAATATAATCCAACCAGGGCAGACAATGCTAAAGATTTCTCGTAATTCAACAGAACCGAATATTCATTCAGATCAAGGATATGAAATTGATGTAAGCCAGTTTAGTCCGAAAAGTAGTATAGGCGAGGCTTGCTTCACATTATAAAGTGACTACCACCCTCTCGCACAACCGATGTGGGACTAACCAACACCTTCATACTGATCTAAGATCATCTAACCATAGTTCAAATTGAAAAGTCTAGAGAAACAATGATCAAATTCTAAACTCACCCCAGGTAGTGTTTTTTTATTATGAAAAGCATTAACTGCCTTCTCAGCTTCTTGCCTTGATGGACATATCAAAAAACAACAACCTGCAAATACTCACAAGTCAGAAATGAAAAAAACAAATCTATTTTCTAGGGTTTCATTTAACAATCCCAACCACAAAATATATATACCAAATAAGATCAAAAACTACTTAAATCACACATTCAACAATCCAAAATGCAGGATTAAAAAAAAAAGTTACTACTAATTTCAAGAATAAGAAAATGAAACAAACCTCGTGAAATTCGAGTTGATTTATCTTTAATAATATTGATTTCATCGATGAAAGCAAATTCGTTGAATATAGAGAGAAGTTCAGCTTCCGTCATGTGTTTAGGAACTTGACCAACAAAAAGCTTAACACTTTCTTCACTTGAAGAAGAGGTTAGACTACTATTTGTATTTGATTCCGCCATGAATGCCGAACCTTTCTCTGGTTCAAAATTTGATGGATTTTCTTCTCGTTTTCTAACTTCCAAAATTGGGCCAAATGAAAGATTTTGGAGGACAAAGTTTGGTTTCCGTGCTATTATTTATAAGTAGACGTTTCTAAATGCCCTCAAATTTATTTTTAAATTATCCAAATTATTTCATGTTTGTTTGTTTTTTTTTTTTGTTGAGGTAATTTCATGTTTGTTTGCGAGTGTTAAAAAAAAAAATACTCCTTCCCTCGAACTTGGTGGGAAATTCAAATTATTAAGGAGACTTTATTTTTTCTTTGGGAAGTTTTATAAGGCCTCCCCAATTTTGTTAAAAGGCCTCCCCATGAACCATTTTACTTGCTAAATTATCACTGAGGGGAGGCCTTTTAACAAAAATGAGGGGGCCCTATAAAATTTCCCTTTTTCTTTATTTACCATCTATTATATTAAAACAGGTCAGTCGGTTATCCAGGGGATAAGTCTGACCGTCCATTTTATTTTAGAGATTTTGTTGGGAACACATCCGACGGATGATTTTATTTTAGAAGGGTATCTATGCAAATCAACTAAAATTGGTTAGAGTAACTACTACCCATATATTTCTCTTTTTTTTTTTTCCTATTCAGTAGAAAAAACCAATCTCTCACATCTACTTTATAGTTCAGGCTTCAATAGTTCAGGCTTCAATGAAATATTATTTTTCTTTTTCAAATGTAATTCTCTTTTTTTAAATGTACAATGAAATATTATTTTCTTTTTTAAATGTAATTCTCTTTTTTTAAATGTAAATAGTTTAGTATTTGATTGCTCCTCTTTGTTGTTTAATGTATAATTATTGTGTTTCTCTAAATGTAAAATGACTATTCAACTGTTACAATATTCTTAACACGACGGCGCAGCCAAAAGGGATCTACCGCGTCCGTAGGACGCGGTGGGAACCTAGTTAACATCTAAATCCATTCTACCTAATACATATGTGATTCTTGAATGGGTTATGTCCCAAATGACCCCTACTTTATGACCAGCTTTATGCGTAGCCCCCTATTTTATCAAAAATATCTAGATGGCCCCCTTTTTCGTTACCTTTAGATGTCCGTTAACACTCTTTCTTCTATCTCATCACCTCTCTCAGCCACGTCAAATCTCTCTCGTGCACCTCTCTCTGCCACGTCAACTTAATTTTTTTTTCTTTCTCTCCAGCTCACCTCTCTCTTCTCCGGCAAAGGTCGTCAGCCGAAAAATTTTCCTTTCGCCGGAGGTTTGTTGAACCAGACCCTCGAAGGTCGGGTTCAAATCTGGTGAACCAGACCTCCGACGAAGGGAAACACCTTCGTGTGGAGTGTTTAGAGAGAGAGAGAGGAAAGAAATTTCTTTTTTTTAAGGTCGTCATCTGGCGATCTTTGCCGGAGAAGAGAGATGTGAGGTGGAGAGAAAAAAATTAAGTTGACGTAGCAAAGATAGATGATGTGGCAGAGAAAGGTGGCAAGAGAAATGACGTGGCAGAGAGAGGTGATGAGATGGAGGAGTGAGAGTTAACGGACATTTAACGGTAACGAAAAAAAGGTCATCTGGGTATTTTTGATAAAGTAGGGGGCTACGCGTGAAGCTAGTCATAAAGTAGGGGGCCATTTGGGAAATACTCCTTCTTGAATTCAGTAGGAAAAAAACAGTTAAAAAGAAAAGTTTTGTGTTGGTTAAAATTAAAGCATCTCCAATGGGACACTCTAACAAACACTCTAAAAGTCCTAGTTGTCAAGGGCCAATAGAGATTCTCTTTCCAAAATGTCAATATAGAGACACTCTAATTTTTGTTGGTCTCCAATGGAGATCTCTAAAGTGTCTGTACTTAATACACATGTCCTTCTTCAATTCAATTGATAAAAAGTAGTTGAAAAGCAAGATTTTTATTGGTTGAAATTTAAAAGTAACACTTAGAGTGTCTCAAGGAGACACTCTCATTTTAGAGTTTCTCTCTCTAGACACTCTACAATAAATGTGTCCACCTCATATTATAGTGTCTAATAAAGTGTTCCATTGGAGATGATTTTTTAACAAAAACTTCAAAAAGTCTATGTGGCACTCTAAGTGTTAGAGATTGAGTGTCCCATTGGAGATGCTCTTATAGAGTGACACTTAGAGAGTCTAAAGAAGACACTCTAATTTTGAAGTGTTTCTCTTGAGAGTCTCTATATTAAATGTTCCACATCATCATGGAGTGCCAAATAGAGTGTCTTATTGAAGAGGGTTTTTTGATAAAATTTCTAAAAATTCTAAGAGGGTGTTTGATTTTTAGCACTTCTTAGTGCTACCACTTACCAAGTGACATCACTTAGTAAGTGATGTCACTTGTAAGTGATATGACATTTGTTTTCTATCATTTCTAAGTGCTTGATTTTTGTATTTGTATTAATTCTAAATGTCATAAAATTGAGAAATTGTTTATTTTAACTTTAAAGTATTTACATATTAGCATTTCATACTAATTCATTATGCTCGCGAGTTTGGATACGAGAATTACGATTTATGAATGCTTTATGTCGAAAATATTAACCTCAAGTAATTAAAAATTATGAAGGAGAAAGAACTTACGTTGCATCATGGAGTTTGGGTGGTTCCGTGATTAATGAAGGAAGAGATGTGAAAAAAATTTAAGAGAAAAGTTTAGGTGAAAGATGAGTGAAGAAGGAAAATGATCATTGATAAAGTCATAAAATTTTTTTTTTACTTATCAATTATTTTCTTCTTAAGTTATAATTACATTGGTAATTATTATATTCGGTAGGGATAAAAATGTCTTTTTTAGCACTTACTTTGACCCCACTTACAAGTGATATTCACTTATTAAGTGAAAAAACAAACAGCCTAAAATTGCCGACCCGCACTTTAACTACTAATAACTACTAATAATTTCCATACTTTTATAACCTTCTCACTTTCCTTCTTCCAGTCTTCTTTTCAAACATGTATTATTATTTATCTCATGTCCTTTGACAAAATATATCATACTCTGGTCTCTCTGGCACTAATTTTCCATTATAGAATAAACCCTTTCTTTTTATAATTTTTGATTGTATGTTGTATGCATCACATGAAAATAACGATAACCCATGTCATATAATATATTTTGATGTTTCAATACCTTTGTATATAATAAAGTACATATCTTTGCAGTTCCACTGTCGTCCGTCGGGTACCTCTACAATCTTGGAGGTCTAGAGACTCATACTTGTATGGTTATGGATAAGGTATATATACCTTCTTGTATTATCTTATGAAGGGATGATATTCCCTTTTGCATCAATTATAGTGAGAAACAGGAACCTTGTGAAATATCCATAAAGATGGCAACAATTCAGGGGAGGGAAAAGCCTAAATCTTGAGCTAATAGCTGGAGACAGTAATCAAGTGATATGTAGTTGTACCTAAACCCTAGAATCCAGTGAACATAAACAAACTTGCACCCACCTAACTCTAAATTTCAAGTTTCCAGCCCATCGAAGTCAGATATTTCAAGAGTTTTCAAACAACAATGAAATCACAAACTCTATAACAGCTAAGAAGAAGATGGCAACATTGTCTGTAAAGCAATAAAAATATTTTTTGTCATTTATTTCTTTGATCCAATAATAAATTTTTTTTTGTTGTTGCATATTGATCCAATAATAATTAATTCATACATATTTTGAATGTCCACAAAGTTCAAAATTGTCGCATTTTTCTGATACAAGTTAATGTAATAAATGTTACTTCTCTAGTATACTAAAAACTTGTCGTATTGTTTATCTAAAACAATTATAAACTAATAAAAATTCTTTTTCAATATTGAAGGATAGATAGCTAGATTTTTAGTTTATCTTTTCAATGTAGATTTTTAAATCTGTTTTAAATTCAGAAGTTTATTTTTGTTTTAGAGACAAAATTTTAATTCTTTTTTAAAACCCGAAGTTGATAAAACAAGAACAGTAATACTAAAAGAATAAGAGATCAGAAAATCGTCAAGTCGAGTAATTTTTGTCCTTAAAGACAATTTCTGTTACTTCTCCTACCAACATAAATGGTGTTTGTCTCCTACAATAAAACGGTGTTACCTTTCATAGATTATATGATACGTCTAGTTTCCGAAAACTTGTCGAACTACGAGTTAGTAATGCAAACTTCTAACGACCTAGATGACTGCTTAGAACTTTAATGCTCTGGAAATGCTTATAATGTTGTTGTAGTTGTACGTTGTTTCAGAATTCGTCTGGTATATATATATATATATATATATATACAGACAGTGAACATATACAAGCCACACTACAGCATATGTCCCCAACGGGCTTCTATGATGAATGCCCAGATGTGGACCGTAGGATCTCCAACGACCATGTCCGCCCAATGTCTTCATCATTGGATCTCCAACGGATCTATGTGAATAGTTACAATGATCCGATCTGTTGGATCACGATATCATAATTGCCTTGCCCCTTAATCTCTCTCCATCTATTCATCGTTGGATTACATCTCAAATTGGAAAATAAATTTTTTCAATCGTTTCTCGCGACGATGCGTACATGCGACATGCAAAACACGCCATTAAAGCGCCCAATGTGCCCATTCTCCAACTTCGCGCGGGTGTGCAGTTTGCGTGGTTTGCACCAACTTGGGAAAGTTATTATATGGAAAGAATTTCTCTCTTTACTTTTCGATGTGGGACTATATAGTCACACATAGTGTTGAGTCAAGTATTGGTCAGCTTTGACCAAGTCAAAAGGTCAACAGAGTGGCCAGGAATGAAATAGTTAGACCCTCTTCAAAGCCATGAGGGAGGTGGATTCGAAAGAGCTTTGCCACTTGAGCCCTGATACGGGAGGCCTTTTTTAGGCACCTTTGGACCCTGCACCGAATAAAAGGCAAGAAGCGGAAAGGTGAATCAGAGCCAACTTTAATAAGAGCGCTGCTTTCGTATCAGAATCATGGAGGAAGGTATGCAAAGTAACCTCGGCACCTTGAGTCGCACTTTGTCTTGAGGCAAGAGAGGAGCTAGATCTGAGTCAGCTCCTGAGCCTGCCCTGCCTGGAAGCGCAAAGAAGAGGTATCAACCAAAGTAAGCTCAGCATCCTCGAGCTCAAACATTCGTGAAGGACCAACAATGATGTGGAAGGTCATGTATATCCAAAGACCCATTTTAAATACATGAATTTTATGTGTCAGAGGATTTGCCAGTGTTAGAAGACACACACTCATCTAATATTATCCTCCAAACGACCATGGACATGTGGCTACCATCAAGACGGATGTCTTACCATTGCATCATCTCAGGCTCACAGTGACATAACTCGTACAAATCTATAAAACATAGCAAGTTTGCTCTAAAAAGAGATTGAAGGCAATCTCCTATACTCAAACTTTTGAATTCTTTCTTAAAATTGCAAAAAACACTGACTTGAGCGTCGGAGTGTCTTCTTTGTTTTCGCAGCTTTACCCACACACATACGATCAGAATCAGATGAAGAGTTCAATATCTGACTAGAGATCTTGATCATCCGGAAGATATTTGAAAAACCCACTTTCTGACATGACAAGTCTTCGCTATGTATAGTCAAAGATGATTGATGATTATGATTTACAAATCGTGAAGATGAATTGTGGATTTGAAATCGATTTATTATAAGCTCTCTAATAATATATTTAGGTTCAATTATTATTTTCTTTCTTGTATATATTTTCTAGTTAGAGTTTTTTTGTTATTCTGATATTTCTTTTATTAGTAACATATGCTGTAAAAAAACATATCTGAGAAAATGTGAATGATTTAGGTTCTGAAATCGACTATCTATTTTTTTATTTCTCAAACGATATGAAAGTATCAATGTGATTCCTTTCCCTCTCTAGAATATTTTGAAGATCGAGCTATTGAAATCGATTTGATTTCGTATTTTATTTAAACTCAAAGTAGTCGATTTAGGAGCTGATGTTTTTTGGTCTTGTTTTTCGATGGTTTGGATTTTATTTAACTTTTAATGATTTGGTTTATTGATTTGATCTTTATATCGGTTTGCAAAAGTTTATCAATGATCTTATTCATGTATCAGTTTCAAAAGTTTATCTATGATGTTGTTTCTGATCTCGTTTATGATATGTTTGTGATCTCATTTCTATATGTTTACAATCACTTGATATTTTTGTGATCTATTTAATTTGATATCTTATTTTTGATGAGTTTTCTGATATCGTTTAATGTTTCTGATAACTGTGGTTATTAGATCTTCATTATTTCGGTTTAATTTTTTCTAGTTTGTGACTAAAAAAGGTGATCTAAATGTTCGATTCAAACTCTTGATTGTGTTTCTACAAGTTGTTGTTTGTATTTATGTAATAAAAATAGTACTTTATCAAAAGTGTAAAATGAAAAAAGACAAATAAACAGTGGAAATTTGGGAAGAAAATAAAGACTAACATACGATCAGAATCAGATGAACAAACCTGACAGAGCCCCTTCAAACAACGAGAAGAAACACAAACACAAGCGCACACGTTCCTAGGGGTGGGAAAAAAGGCCCGCGATCTCGGATCCGTCCATAAATCTCCTGAGTCCGATGTGTCTGTGAGACGGGCACGGACAAAAGGCTCTAACCGGCCATCAATCCGAGTCCGACCAATAAGCTCGAAAGATTGATATTTTCGACTTTCTTAGACATTTAATCGTATATAAATAGTTATAATCAATTAATATACTTGTTAGCATTTAAGCTCCACACTTACACGTATGTGCAATGGAGAGACTACGTCTCTTATTTATAAAGTTTTGTATCTCTTTCTTGTCAAAGAGTTTGCAATATGGGACTATATTATCGTTACAAAATAAGTTTTGGTCTCCACATTTTAATCTTACATCACTAGTGATAAAGAGAAAATTTTTTTTATAAAAGAATTGAGGGGATAGAACACTGTTTGGGTTACGTTTATGGGTTTTGCTTGCGTGAATCTTAATGAGTGTCTTTTATGGACACTTAAACAAAAAAAACTAAGTATTGTGTCCGAGCCTGACCAATTTGATACCCGGATTGCCGGACAATTTAGGCGGGTTCGGACGGGCAATGGACAATCAAATTTTGTCAAGTGCACGCCCGATTTGTTCGGATGTCCGTGTCCCCGGACCGGAAGAGCAAGTGATTGTGGACTACCCGTCCGGTCGGTTTCCCACCCCTACACGTTCCTTGGATTAGTGGATCAAATGGGTGAGTCTCCCGAACCCGTATATAACCCGCGATTAAAAATCTGAATTTTAGAAGGAAAATACAGGGTTTTAGCTCTAGCTTTTTTTTTGACGCAAGCTCCTTCGATTTCTCGCAGCTCGTCGAACTCCGTTGATGAAATCAGTGAGCAGCTGAGGTATATTTATCTCTCTCTCTCTCTCTAAAACTCCATTTAATGTTTCATAATCTCCTTTCAACTCAGAAAAAGCATTCGAATTAGAATAGACATATTTATAAACCCTAGAATCTTTCTTCCTTTTTTTTAATAACTGATTCTAGTTTTTGTATCAACCTAGGGTTTTATTTACTTAACAAGTTTCGCCTCCATTATAGTCTATGTTGTTGAGTCTTAATATTTGTATGATGCTTGGCTAATCCAGGAATTTAGAAATTTGGGGAGTTGATTATTGCATCAAATCATGCCTAGGTAAGTTCATTTCTTCCTTTTTCTCAAATGCCGATTCCTTGATATCTCCTCATGATAATTTTTTGAATGTAAATTTGATCTGATTATTGGTATAATTCTTACTTTTCTGTTTTCTTTTTCTAAATTTACAGATACTACTGTGATTATTGCGATACTTACTTGACTCATGATTCAGTGAGTTTTCATTCTTTCATCTTTTTTTTTTCTATAGGGTATTTGATGTGTTTTTATTGCTAGCTCATAACGATTCAAAAGAAGTTTCACTGTAACAAATTGTGATACATAATGAACAAGAAAAATGCGTATTCAAATTTCAGAATCGAAACATAAGATAGACCAACTTTACTTCTTTTGTTTGCTTAGACTTGTTTTATTTGTCAATTCATTTCATGTCTTCTATCAACGATAGTCATGTTTACTTTAAGTAGTTGGGCTCGGGAGCATAATGCTCTAGCCACCTGGGTACTCTAAGATACTTACTACATGTCAGCCAGCCATAATGGCTTCCGAGGTTGACAAAAAATCAAAAGAAACTATGTTCGCCGGCCCACAAGTAACCCCTTCTTTTGGTGAAATAGATGATTGACTTGGCGCCCACTTTCTTCTCTTTCTTGGGTCTCGGCTTGGGATGGGGGAGCCCAATTTCACGGGAGTTACTCGTGGAGAGACTCGTCCATCTTGTATAAATTTTATTCATCTTCTGTAAATTTACACTTCTTATAACAACGATATATGCTATTGGTTGGCTATGTGTATGTTCCATTCAATTGATATTCTTGGCTATTGGCCTCTTAAAATTTGTTTTGAAGATTAAAGTGTTATTCTAACTCTCTAGTTCTTTATTTTCAGCCCTCTGTTAGAAAACAGCACAATTCTGGATATAAACACAAGGTAAATTGATATCACTATTTAGCTTCCTTAGGTTTACATGGATCTCATTTTTCTCTGTTGCTTGAATCAGGCAAATGTCCGGACCTATTACCAGCAGTTTGAGGAGCAACAAACCCAAAGTTTGATTGATCAGAGAATTAAAGAGCATCTGGGGCAAGCAGCATTCCAACAAGTTGGAGCAGCTTTTAATCAACATCTCGCCGCTTTTCCCCGACCTGGTCTTCTTGCTCGACCGCCGCCTGGTATGGCAGGTATGCCTATGCCAGGTGCACCATTACTTCCTGGGATGAGGCCACCTGTTCTGCCTCGTCCAGCTGGCATGCCGGGTTAGTTGCACTATCTGCAATTTTTAATTAACTTTAACTTCTGACTTCTGTGATTAAAGATTATTAAGTAATCAACTAGTATGAGATGTCCTTTAGGAATACTACATGCTATTGAACACATTTGTACAAATATGATCTAATTATTTGATTGTTTCTTTTGTTCTAAATTTCAAAATTTTCTATACAGCCTTTGCATGAAACTTGATTCTGGAACGACATACTCCCCAATTTTGATATGCAATGAAACTTAAATATGAGATGTCCTTTAGGATTGATCGATAGATGCCACTGATTTTGTGCTTGTTGGGGCATATCTGCATATGTTCTTGCTTTCTAATTTCTATATCTATACTGATGCAGGCCAAGTTTTTTAAAGCGGCGAAGTTTAGGCCAAAAGTACGATGTAGAGAACAGTAGGTTCTGGGATCATCGAACTTAACATGTAATTATCCCGACCTTCAGGACACCTTTAGTAGAAAACCCTCTTCCGTGCTTCCCCAAGTTTTAGTATGAATCCTTACTTGAATTGATTATACCGTTATTTATCTAGTTGAAGAATGCTATGTATGCCACATCCTTCTAACCATATGCTGCTCCTAACACTCAATATAGGAGCTGGAAAAATATTTTCTGGTAAAATCTGTTAAATGCAATTCCGGGCTTTCCTAGCATTCTTAAATCAAAGGAAGCTGCTTTTAAGTCCAAATTTGTTAGGAAGATATTAGCATAGATAGTGACTCTTATGTGTCATTTCACCAGACCAGTCTAGACACTACAAACTAATTTTTTCTCGATCACTCCACTTTTAAAGCAACTAGTAAATCCCTTATCTTCACAAATGAAAGAGAAAAATGTAAGGAGCATATGATCTTTATTTAGCTTTACCACTCGTTTGTCTCAAGAGTGCCATACCTCGTAGTAGATAGGTTCTTTCGAATTATATTTCAATAATCATCTTTCCTTGGGGTTTGCAGGTTATGGTGGTCCAATGCCATCAATGGCCCCGCCTGGTGCTCCTTCCATGCCCATGCAACTTAACAGTCTGCCAAGGCCTCCCACCTTGGCTCCTCCACCAACGGTGCCAGGGGCACCAGCTCCCAGTTCAAATGGTGCTCCTAATCCAGGATCTACATATCAAGCCAATCCAACGACGCCACCAACTAGTGGAGGTTTTGATGCTTATAACATTAACAATGCTTCCTCAGGTATACACATTCAACTCAATATAGGATATATTTATATAAAAATAGTATATATATGTATTTTGTGGCCACCACTTCAGGGAGTACTATTTGGGTTGCGGGGAATACAAGGCTTTAGTAGGAAAATCTGATTGACAAAGTCTTGTATGTCCCCCCAGTCCTTACCACCACTTATTCTTCACGCTGGCGAAGGATCACCAGTAGACAGCCATTGCAAGCAGCCATTCATTAAAGAAAAACTTCTTCCTCCTCTCCTCCCACACCACCACTGGCCAACCACCACCTTCACCATCATCTTTCTCTCTCTTCTTCCTCCTCTCCTCCCACTCTACCACCACTTTCCGGGGAGCATACAAGACTTCGTCAATCAGATTTTCCCACCCAAAGTCTTTTATGCCATGCATCCAAAATTGTATTCCCCGAAGCGGCGACCATGTATTATATATGTACGTGTGTATACACGAACCTTCAAAAAGTAGTTAAACGAAAGTGACAAAAGGAGGACACACACCATCTGCTAAAGTCTGGTTTTGTTCCATGTAAATCGCGCACTCAAATTCGTTTAAGTCACTTTACAGTGTCCATTTTGTGATCCTATTCTTAGAATAACATGTGATTTTGATATTTTATGTTATTGAATATTTGCTGCAGGTGACCACAATTGAACAAGGACTTAGCTTGCAGTTCACAGATCCATGAGAAGACCCTTCCTCTTTTGTTGGTTGGTTAAAGAGTTTGCTATTTTTATTGGTTACTATGAATGATTCTCGATAACCTGGTATACCTTTTAGTCCAGTCGAAGATTCTATGGGATGAGTTATTTCGTGAAACAAGCTAGAACCTAGACTTGGTATATCCTTTTTCTTCCTCAATTGAGAAGCTTGTGCGCACAAAAAACAGTATTATCAACTTCTGTATGTGTTTGAATAGACAATTTCTAGTACCACCTACATTGTTAATGGAACGACGTTTGTCTCTGTTGTTAGTGCTTGATTTCTAGATGTTATTTAGTGAATAACAAGTCAGAGTTCAAATCCCCAAGATTGACCCAATCTTGGGCAATTTCCTAGTGTTACCTAATGAATGTGAACTTTTTGACAGACAACCTGTTTGTGGGATGAAGATTCAAGTTTTTTGTGATGATAGTTGAGTTGAGAGAGACAGAGGTTATCATTTCTCCCTGACCTTCTAATGAGCTCTATTCTCCTTTCATTATTGTTGTATATATGACTACATATCCCTCTATTTGTCCCAATTTAGTGACAATAGCTCTGTGGGGATGAAGACTCAGATCTAAAGCCTATCTACTAGGCCTTTTCATCCAAAGTATGACCAACCCTAATAATAGGTCCTCAGGCTGAAGTTGTCAATGTCAAGAATTTTGTTTCTGACCTCGAGCTCAAGCGTTCGAAGCTTTCTGGGTTCACCACTCTCCCAAGTCAGCAAAACAATCAATATAAAAGAACCTAATGGTCCATTCCCACTAGAGAGTAATTTCCCTAGATCGAAATATAAAGACACAGCAAAATAAATATATCCCCAAATCCAAAACAGTAATCGAATACAAGTATCAGTCAAGATAAACTTTAACATCAATCCCACTATCTATAAGAGACTGAACAACTGCTCTAATCTTCCCTTCAAACTTATCCCGCTCTCTTGGAGTATAAGAAGCTGTATAAACATCAGCTTCTCTCGCCCTGTCAGCTAAGATTTTACCAACAGCCAAACAAGCAGGTATATCGGCTCTAGATTTGAGAGCAGCTTTGATGTCTTTCGAGTTAGTCCCAGCAACTGCTACTTGCTTACATGTCACTCTATGCGTAAGTGATGCCGAAACGAACCTCTTGGAAATGAAGACATCAAGTGTGAAAGGTTCCATATATGCTATTGTTCGTTGTTTGAACGAAATATGTTTGTTTGGGTTCTTTGATTTCTTCTCCTTCTTGTAAGTGTATGGTCGACTATTATCATCGTCTAGGAAATCCTCCACACCGAAGAAGCTTCTTGGTGCACAATTTGTCTGCAAGAACACATAACAAATAATGAAAAACACCCATTAATCTATAGAGATAACTGGCTATGAGAATATCTTTAAGCTTGGTATATTTTCGAAACACAATTTTGTATAGTCCGATGCGACCTGTAGTTCTTCTAACAGGGCTTCCACTACAACGAGAAGGAATCACGCTACGTCTGTGGTGTTTGGGGCATGGTATCTTCCGTTAACATTTTAAAGTTTAAGAAAGAAGATTCGAATAATAGGAAAGCATAACCAGAAGGAATGGTCCTCACGACTAGATGATTTCTGCACCATAAGCTCCTAACAAGAAGTAAAATAATCAAACCCAAAATGCTTACTCAACCCACCGGCCTTACTACAAAATAGTAATGAAATTTATCAGTTTTCATATTATTATGGAGTTTGAGTTTTCAGGGATACGCACGGGAAGACATAAATCTGAAACTCTCCTTCTGCACATAGGCTCTTCTTAACTACTAAAGTTAGTACATCGTCTGTTCTCCTTTACTACTTAGGCCGAACTACTGATAATCTCTTCTATAGAAGCACAAGTTCGTGGAATACTAACTTGACCACTTCTACGATTCCGATTAAGAGGATTCTGCAAGTTCTAAATAAGGGTGCCCGTGCATATCATATAAGTACTAAGCGGGTAACTACACAAGAACATATGTTGAAGATCAAGAAAGCTGTTCTAGATTATAGAATACCTGCCCATTGTGGAAATTCTTCGTCAAGGCATATGCCATAGGAATACTTTTGTCCCTCTGAAAACCTCCACAAGCAGCCCTTGCGGCCCATGTATTACGAAATACATGCTTGAACATAGTTGACAAACCAAAGAAGCAACTTCAAACAGATAACCACCACCAACTACTATTCACCTGAAACGTGTTAAGGTTAGAAAAAGTCTATCGTTTCTACTTCCAACAAGACACCCGTAGAATTTAAGAATACGAACGCAAGTAATATGGGTATTTGCTTAGAACAAAGTGAAGTCCATTATGACTTCACATTTTTGCAAATTGAAACGATTTGCTATGCTTAAGCTAATTACAAATTGAAACGATTTGCTATGCTTAAGCTAATTAGAAAGAGAAAAAGGGTAAAATCTATTCAATCAGAGCATTTCATTTTCAACGGGAGAAAAGAAGAGAAAGATCACTGTGACATTTCGTCGAACATGTTGAGTACCAACTTAAACAAAATCACAACTCTGATGAAATTCAACACCAAACTATCTCAAAGATTCAAACTTTAAGCTTGAAAAAGTTCAAAACTCGAGTAAACAGACAGATAAATTTAACAGAAGAAGAAGAAATTTCCTATGCAACAAAGGATTCCATAAAGACTTGAAAACCACATGTTACAAAAAAGATGAACTTTATAGGCGATGCTGAGAATAGAGGAAAAAAGAATACTTACAGTGTGAATTCAGAGTTTTAGAGAGAGAAACTCGGGAGATGGCAGGAACAAGCCCTAAACTCAATTGAGGACGGTAATGGTGGTGTAAACCTCTTGAGAGGGTTTAAGGATCTGTTTGGAAGGCAAAATAAGGAGGAGAGAAAATAATGTCTGAGGGAAATAAAAAGTCCGGGGCATTCCGAGAATCGAACTCGGGACCTCTCGCACCCAAAGCGAGAATCATACCACTAGACCAAATGCCCTTAGATGCTGTGTATAAACCATTTAAGACCCCTATTACTATTCTCTCACCGTAATATTTACTTCCCTAAAAAAAGAACAAAAATCAAACCCATATTGCAAAAAGATTTTAAGACCCCAAAGAGCGTGTCCAAGTTATTTTGTATCACCATTTGTTAGGTGAGCATTGGTTGATGATGGCGATTATTTTGGCCTCACGGAAGTTGTATTAATTCAGATATAAGTCGATTATGATTGGTCTAGTTTGTTTTGATCCAGTAACTCAGGATCTCGTTATCAATGAAGTCGCAATGTAGAAATATAGTAAAGGGAGAGATAAAGAAGAAAGGTGAAAGGAAGATAAAGAGGGAGGACTAACGGGATTCGGGTAGGTTTAGTTAGGCCTTTCCCCGATAGCCGAGTGAGCTGACCAGAGTGCAAAAAGCATTATAGTTCTCAAAAACAGAACAACTTGGATTTCTCATTTCAAATTCTAAATAATTTAACATCTTATACAAATCTTCCATGTCAGAATGTGAATGAATCCCTGCTACAAAAACCATAACTTTGTTTTTTATTTCAATCCAACTGCAACCAGGAGTCTTCTTCACTCCTTGTTCCACCATTGTTCTTCTTACTTTCTCTGCTTCTTTCCATTGCCCATTTGCACAATATAAATTTGATAGTAAAACATAGCCACTCTCTCTTTTTGGATCCAAATTCATCAAATTCTTCCCAAGTTTGAGTCCGAGATCGATATCCCCATAAGCAGCACAAGCACCGAGTAGAGCTTCACGAGAACTGACGTTAAGTTTCCTCGTGTACTTCTCTACTAGTTCTTGTGCTTTCTCTAAGTGCCCACAACGACCAAGCATATCGACCATGCAAGCTATGTGATCAGCTTGAACAGGAACTCCATAAACCGATTCCATTGATTCAAAAATCGCTTGGCCTTGCTCTATGAACCCAGAGTGACTACAAGTCATTAACAATCCAATGAAGGTCACCTCGTCCGGTTCTACTCTTGACTCTACCATCTCTTCATACAATTTTAAAGCTTCAAGAGCTCGCCCGTGTAACCCAAGCGCGAATAACATTGTATTCCACGAGACTAAATCTTTTTCGATAATATCGTAATATGCACGAGATGATCCATCTATATCTCCGCATTTAGCGTACATGTTAACTAAGCCGTTTCCAACATACGCAAAAGAGTGAAAACCACACTGAATTATCCAACCATGAACCATTTCACCAGGTCCTTGGACAGCCAAACTAGAACATCCGTGAAGAACAGCACCAAAGGTGAACTCATCAGGCTCAACAAGGTTTCTCATCATGTTGATGAAGAAACTAAGAGCCATATCTCCGTTCCCATTTTTCGCATACCCATTGATCATAGAAGTCCATGAAACAAGATTCTTCTCTGGTGCTTGACGAAACATTTTCAGCGCTTCATGAACATCTCCAACTTTCATGTAGGCATCAATCATTGCGTTCCATGAAACCTGCGTGCGAGTTTTCATAGACTTAAAAATCTTAACAGCATCTTCACAACAGCTTAGTTTAGCATAAAAACTCAATATTGAGTTATTAACTTCAATTTCAAAGCTCCAACTAGATTTAACAATGCACCCATGAATCATTAGACCATAATATGATCTGGGTAATTCAGCACAAGCATTCATAAGAGCTGTAAACGTCCAAAGATCAGGATTACAAGTAGTTCTTCTCATCTTTCTAAACAAATCCATACACAAATCGAACTTCCCACTTCGAGAATACCCACTAATAAGTATGTTCCAAGCAAATTCAACCTGATTAGGCATACTAACAAAAATTTGATACCCATTGTCTAACAACCCACTTTTCACATAAGCAAACAACAAAGAACACCATGAAACATCATTTCTATGAGTCATTTCATCAAACAGTTTGTGTGCATGTAAAGGAACCAAACATTTTCCATACATATCTATAAGAGAGTTGCAGATGGGCAATGAAGATATGTACCCAGAAGTAATAACAATTGCGTGAATTTTGCTTCCATAATTGAAATCTCCAGCATCAGCACAAGCACTCAAAGCGGCCGTAAACGTGAAATCGTCGAGTTGAGTAGCAGAGAATCTCATGTCTAGGAAAAGAGTAAGTGCATCTTGGGGAAGACCCATTTTTGAATAACAAGTGATCATGGCATTCCAAGCTATTGAATCTCTTTGAGGAATTTCGTCGAACAGTCGTCGTGCGGAAGTGATTTGACCAGATTTTGAAAGGGAAATGATTTTTGATGTAATAAGTCGGATACATTTCATATATTCTTGAGATGTTTTCAGATATTGAATCTCTCTCTTCATGAACCTTTTATTCAAGCCTTGGGACTTGTCTCAGTAATTGGGAGTTTGGGACTCTTAGTAAGTAGACATTTTTCTGATAGTAGATTTTTAGCAGTCATTTTTATAGTCATTTATCTTAATAAAGAGTCATTTATCTTTAATATTTAGAATTAACCTACTAAAAGTTTTTTTTTTTTTTAGATAGTTATAGTTGTAGATCTCTTTGTCTATCTACAAACTCGAAAGAAAAGAGAACAAAATTGGAAGGAAAATTTTCGGACAACAACCATTGTAGTCGAATAAATCGAATATTTCGATCACAATGGTCGTAATATTTCATCTTCACTGATAAAAAATGGTCGAAATTCTGACAACAAAGAAAAAAGTAACTACGTTGGCGAAATTTTCAATTCTTGAGACAAAATATTTCGTTAGTAAAGCTTCATCTTCCATTGATGAAGCATCATTTATTTATTGGGAAATATAAGCGCATTATATAGGAAAGAGATGAGAAGAACTTAAAAACACATAAGAATATAGTGTTATTGGTGGTAGTTGTTGGTTTTACAATAGGTTGAAAAAAAAAAATTATGCTAGAATTTGTAGCATAAATTCTTAATTATTATCCCAATTTCCAATACCGATTGAATCGTTAAAAATGCTGTCTCTTTCCAATTGGTATACTAAATATTTTTATTTGATTTTCCCTTAAAATTTTGTTTCGCAACAAATTTGACAAAACCTACAATTTTGAAGTTTGCTTGTTTTCCATAGCGGCACTTCACTCATTGTTATTCCCGGACAGCTTTGTGCGGTTGTACCAATTAGTCAATAAAACTAGAAAAAATTTCGGGTTAACTTTGCATATATAAACACTACGTACGATTTCCACCTTCTAATCTTCATTAATTTTGTGGACAAACAACTCAAAACCAGATCGTGTTGACTATGGGGCCAATTCTATAAAATTTGGTTTCACTCACTTTTAAGTAACTATCCAGATAGTATATGGGGGAATAAATGATTAGGAGAGTTCTAATATTAATATAATCAGAAGGTTTCATCAATTTTGTTATCAAATTACTTAGGACCATCAGATAATTTTTTTATTTTTTTGATAGAAAGCTAGATTTCATTTCATTAAACAGAAGAGATAACAAAAGAGTTGTTCCTATAGAGAACTCAAAAAACTAGGAATACACGCTGAAACAGCAAACATAGTATTCGCTCGGCCTGTTCGAGCTAAAACATCAATCACCCTATTGTGTTTTCTAGCAATCCAAGAAAAGGAAACCTGTACCAAAAAAAAATTCAACTGCAGAATCTCCAAATTAGAAGCTTGTGTCATCCAACTGCAGTTCTTCTTCAGATTTACAGCTCTAATAACTTCACTGTAATCGGCTTCGATGTAAAATGCCAAATCCACCTCAGTGCAATTGTTTGCTACACGTATACAAATGGTAATGCCTTGGATGTTAAATCCCCAAAACAATCAAAGAACATGAGCCTAAATTCAACCCATAGTGGCCTATATTTTAGAATTTTTCTAAGACTATTTCTCTCATGAAGTCTTGTGGTGCTGCAAACACAAAGGATGCAATATTTCTTAGATGAGGATCGATTTTACTCAATATTATAATAATGGTAAGAACAAAAAGATGAAGATTTTACCATCACCACCAGTGAAAAGGTTGAATTGACCAATAGCTTGTCGAAGGAACATTTCAACTCCACTCACAACAAGGGCTCCTGCAGCTTCTGCATCTTTTAACAGTCTTGTTTTTCTCGGTGTGTAAACTGAATCGAAGACAAGCTCATAAACCCCCAAGGTTTCCTGACCAAGAACACAAGTATAGCTCTTTAGAACAATTCTACTGTACATCAAGATCAGCTTCCGGGACGATTCAAAACTACATAATAGTTTATATGAAAGTGAAGGAAGAAATCTCTAATCTTCGGATTTGGTAGCACCAACCTCTGCAACGGGAATTCGATCTGTATTTGGGTGCATACCAATGGGTGTTGCATTCGCAAGTACGGCTCCTTTCTCGGGATAAAAATTAACGATCTCTTCAAATGGATGAGCTTCACCTGAAACTGACAATGCAAGAGATTTTGCTCTCTCTTCCAAAGCAAACACATAATGGTCAGAACTTAGGATTCGTGAAGCAAGATATAAAAGAACCCACATAGTGAAAAGTTTGGCACGATATATAGGAAGTATAATACCATAATCTATGTCGAAAATGATGATTCGGGCTCCTCTACTTTTCGCGCCAAAAGCTAGAGCTCTCCCAGCACCTCCAGCACCAGCTAGCACAAATAATTTCCCCATGAGTGGATATGATATTAAGGATACATCCTCACTAGTCTGCCCCTTTTCTGTGAATTTGCAGTTCTTAGGAGTACGAATATCACAAATTTACTTCCTTTCGAAAACAAAGGAAAAAATCAGAGTGAATGGCAAGACCTCTTAAGGCATCCTCGATAGCGGTAATAGAAGCCTCACAATCGGTATTGTAGCCTATTAGCTTCCCATCACTTTGTCGTCTTATAATTGTGTTTATTGCTCCAATGGACTGACGTAAAATGCAAAATACAAGTTTAACTTGCCATCCTTGCCACGAGAGGAATACTAAATCTTCATAATAAGATGACATGCCACATTGTGCCTATCAAATGAAGCCCATGCCCCAGACAATATCTACACAAACTATACGTATAAATAACAATAGGTGACTAAGAGCTATTTGACCTTAGCAAGCGGATGGAGTTCATCACAGCACCTGGTTATAGCTTCCTTGTATGGAAACCCGACACTAAGTTCACACAAACAACAACAAAATTAGCTGACTCAACACCATACAAAACAATAAAGCCATTAAAGCAGGCATGAACTTATTTATCAATGAGGGGGTATAGCAGCAAAATTATCTGCTGATTATGCATAACTTTTTTCCAAAGAGCGCCATGGCGACAGTTTATTCTACCAGTAAATTGTCAATTCGATAATTTCGGTTTTGTTCCTTCAAGGAGCTAAAATGGCTGAAGATTTTCATGGAAGTAAAAAAGAAATTCTCTGTTATGTGAATAGTTAGGTTCATACTCGCATACCTGAAAGCTGCAAAATCCATTGTGGAAAAGACCTTAAAGAAACCGTCAAGGTCATCAACATGCATTGGCACGTAAATTCCGTCATAACTTACATGCCTAAAGGCAGGGTTATGTAAAAGGGGACCTTTGCTGTGGCCTACTGGTTTTGAGATGAGCCCAAAAACTTTTGTCTCTGCATTTAGATTCTCAAGCTTATAAGTTTCTTTAAGGCTGTTTAAAGTAGGCAAACCAGGTATTGGCTCACTTGCTGTTGACCCATAAACCAAAAAACCACCAAATTTTGGGCCTAGAAGTTGACTTATAAGGCCTCGAACTCCAGTAGAGTAGGCAATCAGTGGAACCTGCAAAGATGCAAGGAGTAATGAAGAATTTCATGATCGTCTTTTGTTGGTAATTGATTTCTAGTCAATAGATCTCTTAACAATCCATACCTGACAATGTGAGAATAAATCAAATATCCGTGCAAGATCTGTAATATCGGTTGCATTTGTGGTAAGTTTGACAATATCTGCTCCAGTAGCTTGCATGGATGAAATCAAATCGACGAGGTTCTCTTTTGAAGGGGTTTCATCATCCACATGATGTGATACGATTATTTTACAAGTGGAGGACTTGTTTAGCTTCCTATCGACCAAGAAATCAGATGCAACCTGAATGTTGCTTTGCAATACGAACAATAGTAAGTTTGGATCTTAATGAAACACATGTCTCAAACACATGAAGATTGAAGACGAGTATCATATTTACACGGAGTTTAGGGTAAATAGAGTTCACCTTCAACTCAATTTCAACATAATCAGCTTCCAATTCTACGGCTAAATGAAGTGCTTCGAGTCGATTATTTTCATCACCATCATACTCACCGCCGTCTGATTTTGGCCTGCACAAGATATATTAGAGTTCGATCGCGTACAACGATGTATTCGGAGTCGGCTCAGGGTTGTACTAGTTTCTCCATTTAAAACCTGAAGGAGTACTATTTATTCGACCGAAATCCTTACAGTATACAAGTATATTAACAAAATGAGTACTGCCCATGAAATTGAATCGAGGAAGATTTAAGCTACAGCTCTAAAACAACAAAAACAGCTTCAAACCTACAGTAAGAAATGAATATGACCAAAATAGACAGAAATTCTGAATTCAATTTGAAGATTCAAATACCGATAGACGAGGATGACAGGCAGCTGTCTGTCTTTCAGGATGATCTGAAGATCTTTATGTGGCTGGAAGTTCTTAATGTAGTCCAATCTGATCTCCACAATGTTAGCACCATCAGATTTTACCTGAGACATCTCTGTAAGCACCTGCTCAACTGAACGGCTCGTCAATCGAACACAATGCATAGTTTGATTTCTCATCATTTTATCACTGCATGTCTTTCTCTAATGAATGAACAAGCAGAGGAAAGCTTAAATTCAAGAAAGAAGTGAATGAGATGAGTATCAAGATAAGTTTGAACAATTAATCTAGGCAACCCCCACAATTTTAATATCTTCAACTACCCACTTTGAAAAAAAAACCAATTAATAATGATAAACAAATGCTAGAAAGAAAAGAAAAAAAAAAGCAACCAATTAAAAAATCAACCCCTTTAAAAGAGAACATGACCATTTTAAATAAGAAAAGAAAACTAAAGAAACTGAGAGGAACCACATGCTATTCTGATCAGTTCAAAAAAGATGGAAATGGAGTATGTGAACTAGGTAGTTTGTAGAGAGCCTCATAACTTAATAAGATTTTACATATACCATTCAGAGCCTGCCTAAATAAACTGGCCAAGCAAGGTAAATTGTCATTTACATAATAAATTACGAATTTTACAGCTTCTAACTTGCCCGACCGCCTTCTGAAAAAACATCTAATGAATTCCCTGTAGGAACATTCTCTGGGACATTTTCCTGTGCTGGTGGTATTGAAGATGACGAGTTAACATTTCCTGCTGAAATCTCTTTTCCATCTACTTCAACACTTTCTGAAAGATTCACCATTACAGCACCATCCTCCACAGCTTTAGAGATAATATCAGTTTCCGCATCATCCTTTGGTGTGTTATCTTCCGAACTCTCCATTGGAGCTTTTTCTGAGCTCTGTCTGTCTCCTTGAACAGATTCCAATGAGTTTTCTGCATCTTTCTCATCCGCTACAACACTTCCTGAAATATCTACTGTTGGATTATCACCCAGAACCTCAGAATTCTGGGTTGTTCCTGCACTTTTGTGATCCTCCAATACTTGGTCACCTGACGAACCAACCACTTCTGCACTATCCATGGGAGCTTTCTCTGAAACACTTCCATCCCCCCTCGGGTCACCCTCTGAACTGATCGGTAGTAGACTTTCTAAGGAAGCTTTCTGCGAGATTTTTTCCTCCCCAACAGCGGTGATGGGAAAGGCTAAACATTCTTTTCCATCTACTTCACCACCTTCAGAGACATCCACCACTGGAACATTCTCCTCAGTAAAAGAGATGTTGGTTTCTCCTGCAGTATTGTGATCATGCACTTGCTCACCTGCTGAACTGACTGGTGCCTCTTCTTTTACATCTAATTGAACACCTACGGGAACACCCATCACTGGAACATTCACCTCAGTATGAGAGAGGTCGGTTGCGACACCAACAGTCTGATCATGTGCTTGCTCACTTACCAAATTGACTGGTGAAGAACCTTCCTCAGGCACTATCTCTGGAATGGTTTCCTCTCCAACAGCAGAGATGGGTGAGTTAACATTTTCTGAGGTATTAGCATCCTCTACTTTCTCACCCAGTGAGCTGACTGGCGCTGTATTCTCCTCGGGAATTATCTCTGAGGTGTTCTCTTCCACAGAAGCAGAGCTGGATGGGTTAACATTTCCTTCTAAACATTCTTGGCTATCAACTTTGACACTCAACATTGGTGTGTCCACGTCACAAGAGATGTTTTCTGTGCTTGCCTTTTTGTGATCCTCTTCCAGATCACCGCCTGAACTGACTGGTACTGAACTCTCCGTGTGAGCTCTCTCCGAGACTTGCTCAGCTCCAGGAGCATAGGTGGATAAGTTAATATCTGCTGAATCATTATTTCCATCAACTTCAACACTCTCAGAAACATCCATCATTGGAGTATCATTCACAGAATTAGAGATGTTTTCCTCGCTATGCTCACTTGGTGAAGTAACTGGTGCTAAACTCTCTTCAAGAGTTTTCTCTGAAATGTTTCCCCCTCCAGTGATGAAGGTGGACTGATCAGATATTTCATTGGGGCCTGCCTTCCTCTCCTGTTTCTCATTGTCGTCGGTGTCCCCTGGATTCACAGAACCAGCAGAAGCAGCACAAACAACATCTCTATGGACAAGATCAGGGATCTCCTCATCTGAAGACTTGCTGCCACTAAGCATCTTATTGTCTTCAAATTTATCGAGTTCATTTGCTTCCTCTGGAGCATCTGATCTCACAGATCCTACAACTTCAAGTGCTTCACATGGAGCTACTTCGACTTCCTTCACAACCACTTGGTTTGGGTCCTCCAATGCATATTCAGATATTGTAGTGCAATCAGCGAGGTTTGGTGTTCCACATGGAGAGCTCACTTCCTCCATAGTAACTTGTACCGGCACCCCCTTTGTACATTCAGTTTCGGCAATGTTCGGAGATGTGTTAGCTACGTCCATTGCTTCACTTGGAGCTACTTCGACTTCTTCAAAAGAAACATCTTTTGACTCAAATAGAGAAGGTTCAGGTAATCCAGGAATGGATGTGGCATCACTAAATTCGGCATTTCCATGAGAACGAATGTCTACGGGTTCTGACAGGGCTTCAGCAGTATTAATATTTATAGCAGGAGTTATGTTCTCTACGTCACTACATTGGTTGACAGGAGTATCAATATCGTCGGCAACAGGCAAAGGTGGTTGACTCACGGGTGCATAATAAGGTTCTACAATTATTTTACTTGGTTTGCCTTGTCCTAGTAAGTCAACTTGCTCTGTAGATATGTGAAGACCCAGTGTTGTAGAGTCAGTTTCACATTGACCTTGGTTTGAGATGTTTGTACGCGTTTGTCTAATAGAAGCATCAAAAGCCGCAGATTTCTGTCTCTCTTCTCGAATTGAAGAATCTACTTCAGCCATTGCAGAAACTGTCTCGGCTCCTTCAGATGAATCTATCTGCATGCTAGAATCACCTGCAAAATAACCACTACATCAGAAACTAAGAAATAAATAGTCTGATAGTCCCCAAAAGAAGAGTATAACAAGACACTATACTACCTGCATGAGTGGACTTCACGCTGCCAAGCTGTACAGAGTCAACCAAATTATCAACAGATCCAGAATCTGTACCCACTTCATTGGCCTCAACTTCTACATTCATTTCTTGGGGGGCTTCGGAACTCTCCACTGCCAAGATTTCAACATGGTCTCCGTCCATGGGTTCTTCCATGATATTCTCTCCAATTAGATTCTGGCAACTTTCGTCTCGAAGGATGGGGACTAGAGAAGTAGCCTCTAATGCCGGAACGCTGACATCGTTCACAATCCCAGCAGAAACAGCGTTCGGTGTGGCTGCTGTAGTAGACTTCTCTCTGCTAAGCTGTCTTGAATCCATTAAGTTATCAACAGAAGGAAAAACAGCGCTGAGTTCACTAACTTCTAAATTCATTCCGAAAGGGGGTTCAGTAGAATCCGCTGTCATGCTCTCAGTCTGGTCTCTATCCACAGATACCTCCATAATACTCTCTCCACCAATACCAGCTTCATTGACATTAACTCCAACATTCATTTCAGGATGTGGTTTAGGAGTTTCTTCCACAATGTTTTCAGTATGAAATTCATCCTTTAGCTCTTTTGTGATAGTCTCTTCACCAGAATGATTTTTGGGACTATTGATTGGGAGAACACAGACTTCAGAACAAGCATTTAAGGCCAGAATTGTGGAATCCGTTTTCGTCATTACCGAAACAATGTCTACCTCTGTAACCTCTCTACATGGATCTTCCTCGTTGGTAGGAACACCAGAGTCTACCATATCACAAAAAGATTCAGAAACATTACTAACTTCACTGAGATTAACTTCGACAGTCAATTCAGGAGGGGATACAGTAGCAACAACTGCCATTTCTGCATCCACGGGCTCTTTTGTGATATTTTCTTCCTCAGACAGATTTTCATGATTCCTAATTGGAATGACGGGGACTGGAGAACTAGCTTCAAAAGCTGGAACTCTGGCATCTCTTTCAGCTACTGTGAAAACTCTAGCTGCTCCTTCACATGCATCCATCTCGTAGCTAGATGCACCTGCAAAAGACTCACAACCACGGAACAACAATTTAACCAAGACATGTAATAAACGTTTTCGGAGGATCCCAAAAACAATGAGCAATCACCATAGTACCTGCTGGGGAAAACTTCTCCTGGCTAAGCTGCCTTGAATCCACCAAGTCATCAACAGTTCCGGAAACAATACAAACTTCACTGACATTAGCTTGTACATGTAGTTCAAGAGGGGGTTCAATAGCTACTGCTGCCTTGCTTTCAGCGTGGTCCCCATCCATGGTTTCTTTTCTGATACTTTCTCCATCAATACCAGCTTCACTGGTATCAATCTCAAGATTCATATCTTGAGGGGGTTCAGAAGATTCTACTTTGATGCATTCAGTATTATTGATGGCCACCTTCGCGCTAGGCTCTTCATCAGTTCCTGCAAGTGCATCTATCTCACTACAAGAAGCACTTGACCCACAAACATCAGCAGTTTTTATCACGTCAACTTCCACATTCAATTCAGGAATGGATTCAGTAGCATCAGCTGCCATGCTTTCAACACATCCTGCATCTTTGGGCTCTTTCACAGCATTTTCTCCATCAGATGGATTTTGACGATTTCTAATGGGAAGGATAGGGACTACTGAACTAGCTTTTAAAGGCAGAACTACTTCTGCTCCAGATTCGTCTATATTGTCGCTAGAGACAACTACAAAAAGAATCACAACCACGGGAAAAATTATTCAATAGAAATGATAAATAAAGCTTTGGCAAGAATTCAAGACAGTAATCACTACAGTACCTGTTTCTGGAGACTTCTTTCCAGTAACCTTCACTGAATCTACCACGTCATCAACACCTCCAAAAGCAATACCTGCTTCACTATGACTAATTTCTAACTTCCTTTCATGAAGGGGTCCAGTAAGATTCACAGCCAGGCTCTCAGCATGGTCTCCATAAGTGGGTTTTATCAACACATTTGCTCCATCAAATGGATTTTCTTGTTTTTTATCCGGAATGATGGGAACTGGAGAAGCAGCCTTTGAGGTCGATAGTGTTGAAGACTGTGAGTTCTCTGAAAGATTACCTTCAGCACCTATACTTGAAGATTTACCTTCGTTATTCCTATGTTCAGTCTCACATGGAATACCTTCATTATTTGACTTGAGATGTGCTTTGGCTTGTTCAGCTTCTACACATGAAGAATTCGTGTCCCTGGAACTGGCAGTATGCACATGCACAGCTCGTGAACCAGACAGATGCATTTTTTGTGATAAGCAATCTAATCTCTTCACGTCGTTTAATTCCTGAACAAGTTGTACGTCAGATACAATATCAGCAGCTTTTTCAGCTTGAACAATTTGTGGACCTCTACCACCAGTCATCAGTTCACCTGTTCCTATAAAACCTCTATCTGCACTTTCTGCCTGGCGTGAGTCTAGGCTCGAGGAAACAACAATATTTTTCTCAGTTGTTTTAGACGGAAGAGAGGACAATGCAGGACCCACTGCTTCTGTAACCACTGCTTTTGTACATGAAAGTTTCTTCTCTGAAGAACTTCCAGCATTCCCTTGAAGAGTTGGCAAGGATTCTTGCAGCATGCTTCTGGTAGAAAGATCCGACCTATCGATGGGGTTAAACCCTTGTACTACTACATCAGAGCTTGAACATTTGTCGTTAGAGGCTGCTCTCAGCTTCTCATCCTCAGTTTCTTGTTTATTTTTCATAACGTTACCTTCTGTAGAACCAATTTTAATACTGCTCTCCACCTGCGGCACACCCAAATTACCATGGGTAAGGGATGCAGCGCTGCTCACGGCAGCAGCAGCAGCCCTAGCCAAATCTTTCTTTTTAGGGCCACGCTTAACAGCAGGAGCAGCCCTTGCCTTATCTTTCGCTGCAGAAAACCTTGTCTGGCGAGAGGTGGCATGCACTGGTGATACATCATTCATCTCTGTGCTTATATTTGGTTTGTTACCAACATTCACATTATCTTCTGCTCTGACAAGTTCAAGAGGCTTGACTGTAGGAGGCTCTATTACCAAAGTAGCGTCAGTGCCCCTTGAAGTGCTTTGAAGCTCTGGAGTTGAGGAGCTGATACCAATTTCAGCATTATGAAATTTTGGGGAGAAAGTAGGCTCAGATTTCTTGGCAGATTTTTGTTTCTTCCTCGATATGGAATCCACGGGTTCCGTTCGAAGGTTTCTCCTGTCCATCAAGTCTTGTTCCAATGCTGACATGCCATGGGCATATGCTTTATCAACTTTGGCTTCAAGTGAACTCTGAAGCAAACTAGCCTTCACAACTTCAGCCTTGTTTGATTCTACTACCCCTGTGCAATCTGCTTTATGTGATGAAGTGGTACCCGACATAATTGGTGTTAACTCAGACCTGGTAATCGTACTGTCTGATTCATTTTTGCCCACCACAGGAGCGTCACTCTTGTCTACTTCAACAGTGGTTGGAATAGGAAGTTGAGCCGGAACTAATTCAACTAACTTCTGCAATCCGGAGATTGGGTTGACCTCAAAACTAACAATTGTTGGTTTACTTGTCTCAGGTTGTTGCTTACTGCCTGAATTGTGCTTGTCTTGGGAAAAGATGGAGGCTGAAGAGCTATCTGATGCCATGGTTACTGAAGTTGTGCCTCCAATACCACTGGTAAGGGTAGGTTCATTTATATCCCCAGATGGTTTACTTACTTCTGCGATGACGCCCCTTCTTGTTGTGGTTGGTGAAACAATAGTAATTTCAGGGACAATAGCAGGTGAACCGAGAGTCTGTTTCTTTCTGCGATCTTGTGGTGTACTTGATCCGCTTTGAGTCCGGCCTCGGCCACGGCCCCGGCCACGGCCCCTACCTTGCGTGATGACAGAAGGGACGGGACTTGTGGTTACGGGACTGGGAGTAGTCCCAGAACCGAATTCATGCTGTGAGGCTCCAGTCCCACCTTTAACATCAACATAACCTGGTGAAGTACCAGATGCGGAAGGCATAGTAGTGATTGGGACTGCTGCTCCCCGTGATCCAAAATCCAGTTGGCTAACAGTGACCGATGGTGCTGCTAGAGCAGCCGCAGATGACGAGATGACAGATACTGCTCTCTTAGGTCTTCCACGCCCTCGCTTAATTGGTTGTTGCAGCTCTCTAGTCGATGGCACCACAGGCTCTGGAGAGACTTGTGGTTGTTTTGGTAGTGACGGTGTTATTATTGGTAGTGTTGACGGAACTCGAGCTGGTGGTGGTGGTGGTGGTGGTGGTGTTGATGTAGGAAGTGCTGCTGGTTTCACAGTCTGTGTAGGTGTTAGTATTGGTATTATTGGTAGAGATGGTGGTGTGGCTGTCAGCTGAGAGGGTGGTGGTGTAACTGTCAGCTGAGAGGGTGGTGGTGGTGGTGGTGTAACTGTCAGCTGAGAGGGTGGTGGAGGCGGTGTTGGTGGTGTCAGCTGAGAGGGTGCTGGTGGTACTGCTCCGACAGGTAGTGGCAATGTTGTTGGCTCACCCATCTGTGTCGGTAGCTGTTCCAAAGTACCCAATTCGGACCCTCTGGCATCTGCTATTACAATCGTATCTTGAGTTCCTTCTCTGGATTTGGGGGATTCAGGAGCATCAACCTGACACAGCTTCTCAAATTCTTCTTCAGTCATTTGGTCTTCATAAGATCGCACCTACAAAAAAGAAATCCACAAAAGGATGATTCGTTACATGAGCCCCTTCAAGAAAGAATGGGACAAAGAACCACATTAAGTTCGTTTAGACAAGATACCAACCTCTCTCGCTCTTTTACCCCTTCCATAGTGCTGACTGTCCTGAACACCAAGATATTCATTTTTCCGTTTTAAACCTGCATTAGATTCCTCGTATACTTGCATGGCTTTAACAAATGACTTCAGATCGTCATCTGTCACAAGTCGGGAGGGTATTGGAGGACAAGGCTCAGGATCATCTCTGTCTGATCTCTGAAACAACTTATGCCATGCTGCCTGTGGAATATTTCAGTAGGAAACAAGGTTAGGAAGGCACTTATTTTCCAATGAAGGGGTTTTGTTGTGTTATGGTTGACGAAAAAAGAAAAACAGAAAAGATGAAACTGAAGGTACAAGCAAAAGCAACATTCTCAACAAAAAAAAAAAAAAAAAAGCAAAAGCAACATACCATCTCTTCTTCACGCCTTTGTTTGTCAACCAGCTCAAATTTGTCAATTTCAGACTCACTGAGACAACACAAAAGGATCAAAAAAGTTAAACTCTAGCAAGAAGTAGAGACCAAATGATAAGAAAAACAGAACGACCTCTGAACAAAAACGGGAAAAAGAAAATGTGTTCGGTCTGAGCATCGTTAACGTCGAGGTCATGAGTAGGATTAGAGTTTAAAATTGTATACTTGTATGTAATGTATTAAATGCCCAAATAAATGCCAACCCTACTGTACTACAAACCATCATTTTCAACCAAATCTTGAATGTTTTGCCATCCAATATTTTGTGACACTTACAACCATCCAATTTTGTCATTAGAGACACAAAAAACTACGCAAAATGGTCGGAATATTTGGTAGAGATAGAGAAGGTTGCATTAATTTAATGAAGTAATCGAAATGGAAAAGGTCCATAATGGTATCATATCAGCCCAAATATTACACTGAAAATGACCAGAGAAATGCATATACAGTATATATGTGCTCATATACGTATATATGGATCTGCGCAGCAAGCAGGTGAAGACTAACAGTCTAATAATCACACTTTACGCTCAAAACAATTTAGTGAATAGATATAATAAAAAGGTAAAAGTTGAACTCTAAACAAGATTTACCTGCGAGCTAAGATATCATTTAGAGCATCATCATCCAAAACAGAGGCAGACTCTTCTTTCTTATTCTCCCTCAACAAGGTTTCCAAATATTCCCTCCGATCCTCCGCACTGTGACAGCATTACAGACAAATACATCAGCTTAAACCAACTAGAAGCTGAGCACCAAACAAACAATAAACAAGCAACAAGCTGAAGAAAAAACACATTAAAGGGACAAAAATTCTTTTACACGGGATTTACAAAACAATAAACATACCTTGTATGGTTATCAAAAAATCCAGCAGTAATACTCTGGTTAGCAACCCCCAGTTTGTGCTCAGCTGCAGCTCTTACATGCTCCTCCACAGTCCGCACCTTATAACAACAATTATAGTTATAAGTCGTTGAACTTACAGATTATATATAGCTACCTAACATGGAAACTCCGTTTTAAAGTAATTTTTCCATGTTTACACCTGTAATTGACACTTGTTGATACTTCAGAGGGTACATAAACATAATTATGTGAACTTTAGTGTACAAATCATTTCATACTCTGGCACATCATCCGTTAAAAACGGGACAATGTTACCAGAGTACTAATGATTGGTAACCACGTTAACCCTATATAATACACGATCTAATGATTACCGTTTCAAACCGCAAAACAAGTACATCCTTCTTCTGACCAATTCTATGAGCCCTTGCTTGTGCTTGCAGGTCAACCTAGAAATCGTCAAAAAAACAATAATGGCTACTAGTTAAAATTTGCAATTGACTTAATATGGACGGAAAAACAATGAGAAATCTTGACAGAACATTGCCTGAGGATTCCAGTCTGTGTCGAATATAATGACAGTATCGGCAGCTTGCAGATTGACTCCGACACCCCCAGCTCGGATACTGGCAACACACACAAACATTAGCTCTGAAGAGGATGTCTTTATTATGGAACAAGTGTCAAATCAATGAACATCAATAGCTAGAAACATATGAAACACCTTAACAAAAAGATAAAAGCAGAGGAGTCTGGTCGGTTAAATTCCTCAATAAGCCCCCCACGATCACCTCCTGATGTATGTCCATCCAGCCTAAGATACTTATACTGTTTCCAGCGAAGATATTCCTCCATGACATCAAGCAGCCTAGTCATTGTAGAGAAGAAAAGAACCTATGCCATTACAAATCAAGATTAGTTCCCATAAGTACAGAGACAAGAAATACATAGCTCCCATGAACCCTAAAACGTCCACATCCTTAATCATCGCTAGATCATGCAATAGACAAAGCACTAACATACTAACATAGTATATAGAATTTGGTCCTTTTATGTAATATAGTCTTTGCACGACCTTCCATAAGGATCAGAATATAAGATGCTACTTTAGAATGATACGTAGGTTCTTTATTCAGATTAAGAAGAAGTGAAGAACAATGGACGTGCGAAAAATCGTATATGAGTAAAGAACTGTCTATGATGGACTTGTTTGCGGTCTTTTGAGGTATAAAATGAATGGAAATTTGTATCTTTTTTGGGCTTCTATAGTTCTATGTCTTATCAGCTTGTTCTTGGTTTCCTTTCTCTAGATAAAATTCATTTTACTGTCAACCCTTATCACAGTGATTTCCATAAGAACCCAGATTAAGAGGCTGAGCTTATCTTGACTTTCAGAAAGCGCGCAGCCCTAAAGAGTGCCCAGATAACTGAAGCACTAGAAGCTCAAAACAATAACTAAAGCACAAGATCATGACTAACAGACTACGTATCAAATTACATCAATACGTGGGTGGTACTTAGATAATGCTTGAACTGCGGAAAACCAAAAACAGTGTCTTGCCTTCTCGGGAGCAAGATCTGATGCAATGCATATTTGTACAAATATAAACATATTATAAAAATATGCATACCCGGTGATCAGTAGCTTTTAGCTTCGGTAGCAATCGATCTAACATTTCAAGCTTTCCACAGAGCCTCACGATTGGTGGGAGATAATGTCTAGGTATCATGCTATCAATCTAAAAACAGAGAGCAGGTTGACATAAACCGTTAAGAAGAAAGAATCAGGCGGCAAAACTGGAAAAAGTTCGACTGGGAACAAGAAATGCTCTGGCACAACAGAAAAGAAACAGAAACTTGCCTCCTCTGCATGAAGTTGGCTGATATATGGATGATTGCATATATTACGCATTTCCATAACGGAATTGTGCACAGCGCGAGCCTGATTATGTGTAGGAAAAAGATCAGGATAATTTTAGCCAATTGATAAAGAAAGTTAAAACAATAATGTCCTCACAGTCATGAACGCTTTACTATGTAAAAGTGAAACTCCGAAACAAAAATGAACAGATGAAATAAACACAAGTGCAGAAGAGAACCCTTGAATTTCCAATTGAGCCAAGATTGTCTTCAACTCTTTTAATCAAGAGCTTCTGATAAGCGGAAGCCTCACATCTAATTAGCCTTTCAATCTTTTCAGGCAATTCATGTTCAACCTACCAAAACAGTATTAAGAACACAAAAACATTAAAATGGGACAAATGAATTTGCCATAATTTTGCAATCAGAGACAATTGATAGAATTCAGGGAAACCCTAGATCTAGATATAGAAACAACATGGTTTTCAGACCTTGTGTTTAAGTCTTCTGAGAACAAAAGGTCGAAGAACTTGGTGAAGGCGGTTTATGATCAGGAGATTTTCTTCCTCTGTCAGTAAAGCCTGCTCAACAACAGAAGCATCAGTTTTTCATAAGGCGTTAAGCAGGAAAAAGACAAGAGGAAGCAACATAGAAATATCAAAGCTTACATCATCAGGTGAGGTATCAGCACTACTCTCAAATGGTTTGTTGAACCACTGAGAAAAATCCTCCGATGAGTTGAAAATGTTTGGTAACAAGAAGTTTAGAAGAGCCCATAACTCCTCAAGGTTATTCTACATCATTAAACAAAAAAAAAACAAATATCAGTAACACCAAAAAGAATAATAAAGTATTATGAACTCTAAGCAGATGCAACCGACAATAACCAAAACAGGATCAGCGCACAAAATTGAGGCCAAAAATAATACGGTACACCAAAAATACTGCTTATTTGGTATATGACATGTACAAGAAGAAATGAACAAGCTTGTCTTAGAAAAACTGAATAAGATGTCTGAAGAGAAGTAAACAAATAAGATCATGATACTGCGAGACAATGAAAACAAAGTGTTGTTATGCACCTTGTCGAAGCAAACAACTAAGCATTTCTTAGACGCAACCAAGGCTCAACAGCATTTAATAAGGAAAGAAGGTAAACACAACGATAGAATAGACAATGACCTGAAGAGGTGTTCCAGTCAGTAACAATCTATGAGAGCTCTGGTAGTGCTTTAAATCAGCATTCAGCTTACAAGAAGCATTCTTAATTCGATGACCTTCATCAATAATAACATAATGCCACTGTATTTTGCTTAGCTTTGGTCTATCATGCTTATTCATCAAGTACTCATAAGTTGTCAAGAGGACGTTGAATTTCTGCGGAACGATCATTTCCCTGAAGAGGCAAAGAAAGATGAGATTTCCTTTCTATTGAAGAATACAAATGCTTTTATTTGGAAGAATAAAGCTATAAGTTGTTCTTCACATAATTAACCTAATGAAGAAAAAGATAGTAAATTTGGTAGGCAGACGGCAGTTACTTGAATAATCTGCGTCGCTCCTCGGGAGGACCAGCATACGCGATCTTGTTTATGCTAGGGGCCCAGAAGCTAAGTTCTGATATCCATCCTGAAAGAACGGAGGATGGTACTACCACCAGAAAAGGTCCTCTATCATTTTTTGTTTCCATTAAGTAGCATATTAGAGAGATAACCTACAAAAACGAAATCAATAAGATTCTGCATGCTGATCCTAACTCTGAATTGACTTCGAAATCATACCTGAACAGTTTTACCCAGACCCATTTCATCAGCAAGAATGCCATTCAAATGATTGTTATATAACGAGACCAACCAGCGCAAACCATTCATTTGGTACCTACAAATCAAAACGTGAATTAGATTGACAAAACTACATCAAGGAACGAAACTCTAACTAAATAAAGTAGTGCATATGCAATATATCATCTCTTAAGCGAGAAATAAGCAGAATTTAAGTTGAGATGTATGCAGAAGCAGTAAGACTTATCATGGATCATCTTACTCTCTTAATTTTCCACCCTGAAGAGAAGTTGGCTGCTCTGCTATGCTCTCTTTTATACTGCAGAAAATAATAAAGTATTAAAAAAAAATCTATCTAAAATCCAGGTCATGTGAACTAGGATCATAGGATGAATCGAAATTTAATTCAGAAACAGAAGAAGGGTAAGGGAAACTGGAAGTGGACGAGAAATTTAGCAAGGAAGAGCATAACTTATTGATAAACACAACATGCATCAGTTATACACAATAGAGAAGAAACTAAGATTTATACAATACCTATGAGCCATCATGTAGTATTTCTCGTTGCTTTCCAGATAATGCTGCAAAAGATGAATTACAATAGTAAATCAGTGATCAAAGAAGAGAACTTTATGAAAATGCCGAAGGGGTGAGGAAGGGGGAGAGATGACATGCCTCAGCCTGATCACTTTCATCTTCAGTCTCAACTATAACCTCATTCTTCTCAACAACAGGTGCAGCACGATTTTCATCCATTTCCATCTCAAACCGTCTCGCCATGGTCTTCGCCTCCTGTACCTTAGATCCCAGCTTCTGGAGATATTTTTCAGTTTCCTTGAGCAGTTGTTTAACGCGGTCTGACTTGGCATCCTACAGGACAAGAGATTAGCTAACAAAATAAGGGTAAACATAAACCACCAAATGGAAGATCTAACAACCTGAACCATCCGCAGATACCCCTCCACATCATTGTTCTTCAACAAGTTGATTTTCTCACGTTGGATTCTGTCAATCTTCTCGCGATGTATCCTCTCTTTCCTCTTATGGAATTCCTTCACATACTTATTGAAACCCTTCCAGCGCTCTCGCTTAGTTTTAAACAAGTCTTCGAGTCTCTCCCTAAACAGTGAGCGAATACAAGTTCAACTAGTCAGGATTGATATATCACATTTAACAGAAAAGAACAACAATAACAAAATAAAGCTTGCAAAAAGAAAATATACTAGGGAAAAATTTGGTGAACCCGTTTCTAAAGAAATGCAAAATAAGACAAATTGTTGCATTACTACAAGCCTGAAGACTTCAAATACATACCTATGAACTTCTATTTCACTGAAAAATTCCTTTTGCCTCTCACGAATTCTCTTTGCCCGCTCCTCCTTCATTTTCTGTTCAAATTTTTCAAGCTGTTTCACTCGCCTTCCATGTCTATGTTTCTTAATTGATTTCAGACGTTCCATATCAGAAGTAATAGGCTTGAAGAAATCTTGCAAAAACTCACTGCTCGAGAAAAAATATAAGACGGGGTTGAGTTGATTATAAGTGATGTAAATAATATGGAGGAACCTAGAAGAGGTAAACTCAGAGACAAACTTAACAAACGATAACAGAGAGATCAATACCTCCGCACCCTTCGTTGAAGCTGAAGCAGCTGAAGCTTCTTCAGTTCAATAACACTTTTTGTCTTGGCTGAAATATCTTCCGAGGAACTCACAGTTTCCTGCAAGGTAAACTTAAGCTTCAATTCATATTGTCATCGGACCAAACCTCGCCATGATAATTGTAAATGTGTAGTCATTTGTTCAACACAATTGGGAAAGAAATTCAAAATAAAAACTTGAGGTAGCCTACATTGTATATTAGTGCACTGTGGAAAAAAAATAAACAGTAATTATGCACTTGCTAGAGCACCTTCTACTCATTCTGGCTGGAAGACCTTGAGCGACATTTTCATGGCTATATATTGCTAGGTTGCCTCATTATATAATTGCGTGTCCATACACCTCAAGGTTATGATAAATCAGGAAAAGTTCAAAGATTTTAATAAATAAATAAAATAAAACAAGAATGACTGTCTTAGACTGCTCTATTTACCTTTAACTGATTGAAAGAAACAGCCATTCTTTGATCTGTCCTCCTCTGCTTTAGAGCCCAATTTTGTTCTTCAAGAAGCTTCCGCTTCTGATAATCCATAATCCACTTCTCTGAGGTCGTGTACTTTGCGGAGGAAGAATATTCAGTACGACTTGGGTTCTCGCCTTGCTCCATAGATCTTTCCAGTGCCATGACAGTATTCTCATGTTTTTGTGTATCATCCATGGCAACAATCTGGTATCCAGGTATATTGCAGTTCTTTCGAGAATCAGGAATGCTTTGATCACCTGAACCATATTGTCCGTCAAGAAAAGAATCATTAAAAACAGTAGAGAAGATACAATCTTATCTCAAAATATGCTCAACAAGAGAAACATGTGGTCGCAACACTGGACATCCCTTGGATGTTCAAGATCCTTGACTGACATAGTTCTGTTTGACTTTGTAAGTATAATAGGTCTCTCTAGTCTACCTGCACGCAGATTTGCATGCAGAAAAGAACACTGTGACACTGATGCATGAGAGACATGGACGCTGCTAATGTATTCATTGAAGCCTCATTATAATTACCAGTTCCTGTTAAACTCAGCATTTCAGGCTTTAGTTGTTGATTCGCCCCCAGAACAGAAAAGGAAGATTTGTTTGACCTTCCAACCTGTTGTTGATCATTCACAAAATCATCCTTCTCATGATTAGTCTTGGGCAAGTTCCTCCCAGTATTCATCAGAGAATCGGGCTCAAAATGCCTAGCAAGAGCAACTTGTGGATCTGATGTTTCCTGGATATGCGCCTCAGCTTCAGATTTTCTTCTTGCAGCCAAAAGCAGTTTCCTTTCTTCTGTTGCTGCAGAGTCATCAGATAGCAGAGGACTTTTATTTTTCGCTTTCGTTGGGTCATATGTGTCTATGGAAGTGGAATTGTTCTCCCTCGGGATGGTAGTAGATGAGGAACCTGGTGGAATTCTTTCATGAATATCACTTGGTCTTCCAAGTACATGACTAGCTTGATTACTACTAGCCTCGTTCGTAGATATCTCTTTCCCTTTATGCTCACTTTGTTCTCCACGAGCTCCATCTGCACACCAGCTATCGTGCAAATGTTAGATACAAGGCCACATTGTGACAGATACAAAAATAATAGTAAATCGCGCTTGCCTTCTCTTTGGCTGCTCTCTCCAAGGGCAATCTCGAGATGTAGTTTTCTTGGCATCAAACCGTTTCTGTAAGTAAAAGAAACTATCTCAAATGCATATTTCATCATTTAAATGATGAGAAAAAGAGTTCGGGGAGAGGTAGCATGCCTGAATGCTAAGAAGACAAGACACTGAGCTCTAAGCTGTTTCAAATGGTGTTCCTTAAAGGGCAGGCTTGAGGAGGCATGAGTATGGGAAATAGGACTTTTCCCTGTATCAAGATCGTTCTTACTTAGCGGTCCCTGAGATCCACTACCCTGTTCACAACAGACATCTTTTTTAGCACGTACAAACTTATAGGCAAATACTGAAGCTCGGACCAGGAAAAGTTTGAAATGTAGTTAAAACAAAACGGACGAGTCAAATACTCCAACAATACATTCTTTTGAACAGGTTACATTACAGGTGACGAGCATACACCAAATTTAGGATTTGAGCGAGCTTGACAATCAATAGTCACCAATGGGCAAGAGAAGACTGAAATAGGTGGTAGTAATACACAGAAAGCAAAACCACTATATGAGGTTGAAAAGTTCGAAGGAGGAAAACTGCAACTTGCCAGTACACGGTAAAAGTAAAAATTGCAGAAAAGCAATATATACCCTACGAGGATTGAAAAAACTAATCATGAATGCCAAAAATCTACTATGAGTCCGCTACCAGAGAAATATAAACAAGCATCCTTGGTCAATACCTGGCTGCTAAAGGTTAAACTTACCCTCAACATTGACGAATTTCAGTAACTGGAACATAGCCAAGAGCCCAAGAATACACAAAAAAAAATACATAGTCCCCCACAATGTTCTAGCACGAAAGCTCAGAAAAAATGACCCTCTCAAATACCATAAAGAATATTCTACGAGATACTTACATTAGGAATAAAAAGTAATGACCCATAATATAGAGAGGCATTACCTGGATCATTTTATCAGTGTTGGCAATTTTATGTGAATTATCTCCACCATGTGCAAAACCAGATGCTTCATCTCTACTACTACCTGAACCAAACTGAACTTCTGAACCTTTATCAGAAAAATTTGCTTCTGCATCCTTCAAGAATTCAGGTCTCCTAAATTCAGAATTGTTGGATGGTACTGGAGAAGCAAATCCCGTTTTTGTTGTAGCATATGAACTAAAACTTCCAGGATGTCCTCCATGAACCTTGTTGGAACTACCAGAGATTGCACCAATACCTTGCGAGGTATTATTGTTCGCAACTAGAGGGGATTTTCCAGAAACTCCAAATTCAGCATTACCACTGAAAGATTGTTCTGCCATTGCCTGAGATTGATAAGGATTTCTTTGGTGCCAAAACTGACCACCCTTGATTCCTTCAGGGATCTGACCAGAAGCGTAAAAAGCCTTACTTTCTGACTGTTTAGAATCATAAATGTTACTTGTTACTTCATTTCCAGCAGTCCCAGACTCCTTACTCATTTCCCCGAAACCAACTGAAGCACTAGTAGGTGCAAACCTAGATAATTGGGGACTATCTAATGGTAAGCCGGCTTTAAATTGATCCCATACACCCCTGGGATTGCCCATATCATGTCTGGCCTGAAAGAAACCTCCTTTATGTTGCCCTGGCTCCTCAAGATTTTTAGGACTTGAGGTCATGGAGTTCACATTAGATATCTGTGGTTTATCCATTTTGTCCGGTAAACTCTGAATATCTTGCTTTGCTCTAAACATAGATCCCATGCCACCAGGAGTTGACGACAAATGCTCTCCAGGACCACTACTATGAGCAACATAATGAGCCTGTTCACCACCTTTACCAGTAAAATTGCTTTGTGGATCCCCCTTGCCTGCTGCCTTCCCCTTTCTTAGTTTAGACCCTGTATTAGGAGAATCTAATTGCTGGGTGTTGTCAGTAGAGTGGGCGTCAGCAGATGTGGAACCTGCACGCTTTCTCTTTGTAGCGGCTTTTTTGTTTTCTTTTTGGCTTCCCTGTTTCTCCAGTTTTGCAGTGTCAGGTCTTTCTTGGGAGTTTGCAGATCTACTATCCAGACTGGATGGACTTTCGTGCTCATACAAACCACCACTTCTCTGAGACATGGATCCTTGATAGATATCATGACCAGCACTGCCAACCCTGCTTGGCCCAACAGGTGGTTTGTTGGCCTCGTGCCTGGCCACCTCATGGTCAGCTACACCTTGTTTAGGATCTCTGAAAGGCCCGACACTCTGTACAGATCCCCCATAGACCTCCTCCTTCCCTTTACTACTCGATCCTGCATGCCATGCACCTATTGGTACACCTTTTAATGGCATGTTACTGGAACCTGAAGGAGGCATATTTCCAGGTGCATCCGTCTCCATTGACCTTACACTTATAGAATCATCCCCAGTTTGAGGTCCACCACTCATAGGAAGATGAGACGACTTTAAAGCCTCGATATCAAGTCCATGCTGATTGATAACAGTCTCCATAGCCCTGACCTCGACAACATCAACTTACAATATTTAGCAACAGACAATGTAAACCCTAAAAAAAAAAGATAACTCTTCGTAGAGAGTTACTGGGACCAAACGAGGATTAGTAGTCTAACTTTAACTTATGTTACTTTTTCACCATAGCTCTAGAGACAACCAAAAATATTCACTAATCTTAAAATATACCCATATATATAGTCCTAAACCAAACTAATCGACCTACCCTTTACTTCAGTTTATATTAAGATGTAGTTTTATCAAACTCCTACGAATTTAAGGTGAACATCTTTCCTACATGAATTGATCTGGGTTTTCACATTCGATATTCCATACTTACTCCGGTATCAGTTTCAATACATATACAGAGTATAAAACTTCACCTGGATATTACTTGATATGGCAAGGACTGTTCTTTCCCACTCAACTTCATATGTTGGCATATCTGATACACAAACAAACAGTTGAAAATCACATCAGAAACTCAGTCAATCTTAAACACAGATTCACCTAAATCTACCCAAATGGCCAAATTACACTCACCACATGTAATTTTTTAGCTAATTTAGCTGGCTCGTCTTTTGATTCATGTATAAGTTTCTGCAAGAACTTGGCCGCCTCCATTTCAACGTGTTGTGAAGACGCCATTTCATTAGTACTGCACTCAGCACACATCATTTTTCATTAGCCCCAACATCTTGATTAACAATTTTAGGTTAAAAATTAGAACTTGAAATCAAACAATATAGAGACTAAGACCAGTTTCAGTGTTAAATTCAGGGTTGAATGTCTAAGTTAAGAATTTCTTTAAATACTTAAAGATAACAAAGAAACGAAACCCTAGTTCTAGAATTTAGGGCGAAAATCGATCAACACCTGTAAGAAACTTCCGAACGAGCAGACAATCGAAAACCTAGAGAGAGAGAGAGAGGAGTCTAGAGAGAGAGATAGTGGAGAGAGTAGAGGAGAAACCACCGGACCTCAGCTTCTTCGTTTCAGAAAAAAAAAACGAGGAATCATGTGAAAATAAAAATGAACGAAGTCACCTAAATACAGATGATCTTGATAGATCTAACACCGTTGATCACAATTAAGATGAATGTCTATTATAGGTGTGGACTTATTTAGTAGCCGTCGATTATGTGCTTCTGAGGGCTTTGGTGTGACTTGTTTTCTATAAGTCGGATGTACTATATATAAACTTCAATTTTCAATTACTGTTGAAGAGAATTTATTATGTGTGTAAGTGTGATTAAATTTCGACTAATCAAATATTTACGGCAGATATAATTCATTGATAAATCTTGTGGAAAGAAAAAATTTAACGAAGAAAACATGTATAGTATGAAACGGTATTATACAGTATCTTCGTAAACTTATTTATCCTTATTGAAATTGAGGATAAAGTTAATAAATTTATCGTAATATCTTTTAAGTACAAGTACACACATATATAACATGGAATATTCTTTTATTTTGAGTTGCATTCATATATTAAAGTTCATGTAGTTTTCGGGTTTATCCCTCGAGAGTTTCAACCATAGTGACTCTCTAGTGATCCATATTTGTATCATGTGCATTGATAAGACAATTAGAGCATCTCGTGAAATTGATACGCTTATCGCAGTTCATTGTAATTTAGCATGAATATAATTCTATGTACAATCCACCTGTGAGGGTAGGAAATCGCGGGTCAAGAAGTCAGCTGGACCAAACCGTTGGTAGGATGTCGAACCTCCACCTGTGAATAATTTTGCGGGCACCGACGACATTTTTGGGCTTTAACCTGTGACAAAGAGACAAGAACACATGTGATCGTAAGTCCCTTGAGACACCGGGATGGTGCCGGCCTAAGGGGGCTCCGACGGTCAAGTCAGTAAGCTTGCAAGAGAAGTAAAAATGTACGTGAACGATGTCCTTGGAAATATTATCGTCGGTTGGTGTCGGAGTTTAGGCACGGCTCGTAGAGTGGTCGGGTCTCGCTCTCTACGAATTGACTGACTTGTTGGAGAGAGATTATGAGGTCTGTCCTTGGCTAAGGCAACCCTCATAAATGTGGCAAAGTAAGAAAGGTTTTACCTCTAGGAGAGATAAAGTCACTTGCTCATGCTTTGATTGTCAAGAGAGAGAAAAGTATGTCGTCCTCTTTGGATGAACGGTCTTCAGGAGAGAGAAACATGTGTCGACCTCCCTTGATGAATGGTTGCCCAGGAGAGAAAAAATGATGGTCGTATTCCTTTGAATGTAGGTCGACCTTCTTTAGGAGCGATCGTCATGAGAGAGAAATATGTGTCGACCTTCTTTTGATTAGTCGTATGTGGTTCAATGGATGTTTGATTAGTCTATCACAGAGAAAGAATAAGACGACAGTAATAGTGGGGGTGTCGTAGACGACTGATTGGTCCCTCTGTATGAGAGAGAAAATGATGGTATGTAATCGATAAACGATGATCGGTGATCGAGTGAGTGTCTTAACGTGAAGTTGGATGATGGTATTGAGTCTGTACTCGATGTGTTTGCCCCGAGATCAGATGATCTGTATCATCTTCTTCTTGGTCCTTTTATAGAGTCTTCGATCGACTGCTATTCGGTGATGAGTTGTCATCTTTAATGGTGGTAACGCATGAGTTGTCACCATTAATATGAATTATGTAACCCCTGACGGATATATCCGGGATATTGTCATCTTGAATGACTGTAACGTCTCTCCAACGGATATACGGCAGGAGGTCCGTTGAGGATTTGAAGGCGGACGTCTTTATCCAGAGCTGGATGTGCTTTCATACTTAGGTTGCTGAGGAGGCGAGGATGGACCTCTTCCTCCAGGGCTAGAAGTGCTTCAATATTTCAGCCTGGTAAGGGGGCGAGGGCGGACCTCTTCCTCCAGGGCTGGAAGTGCTTCTTTACTTTGGCGTTGCTTGAGAGCCCACGAAGGTAAATGGGTCGGGCCCATTAGCCCTTAGTTCATGGTTTGATCACCAAGTAAGCCCATTAATCATGAATTTCTCGGGGCACTCCTGGTGACGTATTTTGACCCATACACCACCTAACAATTATAGTTGTTAAATATTTATCGTTCGATGACTATTTTAAAATAGTTGTCTTACCAAAATCTTGTCAAGAAAATTCAATGGGACACTACCTGAACGAAGGAAAAAGAGTGCAAGTACACATAATAGTCTCATCAAAAATTTGACAAAGAAAAATTCGTGGGGCAAAATCTTACGAAGAGAAAATAGTACGACGTATAAAAATTTAATATCGACATTTTAGTTCATAGTTTCTCTAATGAAATATTATTCAAGAATTCTTCCTTTTACTGAATATATAAATTATTGTTGTTTTATAAAATATAATACAATCTACGTAATGTATTGTTTGTATAACATTACGTACTTCTGGACCTTAATTTTGAGTGATCAAATGATAATTTGATCATCTGAGAGATTTTGAAGTCTTTTAATATTTCAAAATGTATTTTATCTTCCACATATAATATTTCAAGATTTTTTTTTCTCGAATAATGATTTACAACAATCTACTCTAAGGCTTTCATAATTAACTCTCAGGAGTCACAATAATCAATGCTTCAAATTTTAACTTGAACATTTTAATTCATATCAAATTTTGTAAATTTAAGCCATGCCTTTTGTAAACTAAATGACTTTTCATTTCTTACATACATCTACCCGATCACCTTCTGGTTAATGCTTGAAAATACATCATGCGCAACGATTTATCTGATTTCACAAATTTCCACAGCATGCATATATTTCGAGGAGTTTTCTCATTCTCGTACGTGAATGTAACTTTGATCAACTCTGATCATGTTCCATTATACTTATCCATACAAGCATATTAAGCTTTGAAAAATAATAATATTTGGAGGTAGCAAATTCTTTTTATATTGATTTTAAGTGAGGGAAACTTTATAATGGTCAAGTGTTCAATGACATTCAATGTAAGACTTCCTCCTTCGAATGTCGATAGTTTTGTCTTCTTTGATAATAAAAATCATAAGCCATGCGTGCACATACTTGGGCGCGACAAACACGAAAAGTGAAACAATTGCTTCTGACAAATCTTAATCTATATGTTCATATCATATGATATGTAAAACTAGAACTGTTATTTAGAAAGTCACTCAGATTCTTGTTCCTCTGATCTTTTTCATCACCAAATCATCAGCTTCTTCTCTCTTCATAACCGACTCATCATCTTCGCTTCATCTTCTTTTCTTTATTTGGATCTTCAACTCAACAAACACCTTGTTTTAGGGTTTGGGAAGAATATAATGAATTAGGGATTCCAATTTTAACAAGGATATGAGGATTTTCAAGATTCCTACTTCAATTAGATTTCATTGTTATTTTTGTTTGAGTTTGGATGAAGAGTTGACTTGTTTTGATTATGGATGAAGAGTTGAAATATTTAATGTATTGTTCATTGTTTTGATGATTGATGAAAAGATACTCGAAGTTTCAATATTGGATGAAAACTTGTTTTGTTAGATTGTGGACGAAAACTTCGATTTGTTTTCACTGTTCATCAAATAAGATGATGAAAACATAAGAAGAAGTTTTGTTAAATTTTAAGAAGAACAAGAGTTTACGAGATTTGCAAATTTATTTACGAGATATACAAATTGGATTTGCGAAATCTACAAACCCGAATCTGTAAGATACGTAGAGCGAGTTTGCAGTATGCAAACCAAGTTCGCAAGATCAACATACATAATTTGTAAGATTTGCAAAATTCAGTTTGCATTCTGTAAGCCGAATTGCAAGATTTCAAATTAAATTTGCATTATGCAAATCCAGATGTGCAAATCCTTTTGCAAATTTTGACAACCTAGTTCTATAAACCTAATTTGTTAAAAGTAAATGCTGAAAGTTGATTTTTGTTAGAAAGATACAAAAAATTAATATCTAAAATTTATCGAAATTCGACATTTTAAATAAAAAGTATATATCTATATAATAAAACAGGTGGATGGGTGTTGACTGGGACAAACCCCTGGATAAATCCAACCGTCCATCCCACATCACCACTAATCCCAACCGTCGGATTCATCCTGATACATCCTGGGGGCCTATAGTCGTCCATTTAAAAAAACACATCCCAAGTGCCTATAGTTGTCCATCTCAATAGCCACATCTTTAGGTTGTACCAGACATATCTCTTCTCATCTTTAAAACCACGGCTTCTGAGGTTCAATTTTTTTTTCCTTTCACTGGGAATTTTGTTCACCCAAGCAAGGTTAGTGTTACCTTTCAATCGAAATCTCTATACTTTCTGTTTGGAATGATCTGTATTTTGTCTGGTTGTGTTTCTTTCATCTTTTTCAATTTTGTTATGTGGAGTTCCAAAATTCAATTTGTGTTTTGGTTGATTTTAGTGTTACAAGTCAAAGTAGAGTTCTTTGAATTTTTGTTTTTCGGGTCCTTTCATCTTTTTCAATTTAATTTTGTAGAGTTTCAAAATCTAATTGGAGTTTCTGTTGATTTTAGTGTTTTTGGTCAAAGTTGAGTTTTGCTGATGAAATGTCTCATTGACAAATCATTGTATCTTTTATCCAATTTGAAATGTTCCAAAATCCAATTTTGACATCATGTGAAATGAAGTGTTAAAGTTTCTGTCTATGTTTCAAAATCCAATTATTGTAGCTTACGAAGCTAAAAATGAATTTGCATTAACATTAATTGATATATCGTGTTATAGTAACATTAATTCTTATTCCTACTTGACATTCGTAAAGGCTTAGATGCGGTACATGTTTAATTTGTTCCATTAAAATAAAATAATTTATATATTTTCCTTGATAGATAGATTGCCCGTCTCTGTGACTTTATTCTTTATTAATCAAACAACTCTCTATCTGAATCCAGAAGGCCAATTTATTCTACATTTTTTTATGCTGGTAACTTATAGGATAAGGAGATATTTGTCATGCAATTTTTATCATGCATTAGTTTCTCAGTTTTTCTTTCATAATCAAATTGTTCCTAGTATAAAGTACCAAATTGCAACAAAAAAAAATATAAAGTACCAAAGGAAATCACACGAAACTATTAAAGGTTATGCGCATGCACATAGTGAGAACATATTCACAACCAATAAGATTACCTTACTAGAACATACTCCCTCCGTCCCAAATTGAATAATCTAATTTCTTTTGTGGATTGTCCCATTTTTAAAAATGAAGAATAAAACTTTTCTCTCTTTCCAATAATACCCATTACAATAAATTTAATGACAACTTTATTTAAAAGTAACTTAAACCTTTTCACGGTATGGTAAAAAAGTGAATGAGGATACAATTGGAAAAATCATTTATTTTTTAAAGTAAAACTGTAATTAATGGCGTTCCCTTAAAAAGTTGGGTTTTCAAATGAGTTATGCATTTTGGGATAGAGGGAGTATTCAACAGCAGCATCCTTGCACTAAACATATACAGTAAGATAGAAGTCAATCTGTATGTGAAGCATCATAGATTGACATACGCCCAAAAGGAAAAATTGTCAATATTGAGATGGATGAGAACTCCGAGAATCACACTGGGTTAACTATGAATGAGAACTCCGAGAACCACACTGGGTTAACTATGAATGAGAACTCCGAGAGTTCTTCAACATCGAAAAACAACATTCATTACGAACATCTTCATAACTCAGTTGATTTTGCCTACGGTTGTCTTAGATCCTACTCATTTACCTCTATTAACGTTGTTGGTGGTGCAGCATGGCTGCCATATTGTGTTTCTGTAAGATTGAGATATTCATTTAACAAAAGCCCTCGTGTTTCTTTCCTTGGGATGGATGGCAGCCATGGTGGCCGAGCGTGTTGGTTTCGATTGCAAGATTGGGAAATTAATTAACAAAGAGTTGAAGACTCTGAAGAAAAGTTCTTACACTGTTTATCTATTATGACCAATTTTCATCTAATAGATTAAAAATCATGTTTCACGAATGATACGTATGCGTGCTTTGTTTACAAGCAGGGAAACTGTAGAAGATGGTGTTAGTCGTGGGTTGAAGACTCTGAAGAAAAGAAAAACAAAGTAAGACAGATTCGAGATACACTGTACAGTGAGAACGTCATTGTATAGATTTAGTTTTTCAGATTAATAGTTTTGCAATTTCAAGTGTTGTTTCATTTCTATGACCAATTCACATCTAATAGATTGAAAATTATGTTGTTAAAAGGTTGTGAATGTGTTTTATATTTTGATTAAGGGACATTGAAGTTGTAGAAGGTGGTGTTACTTCTGAGTTGGAGACTTCGAAGAAAGGAAAAATTGTAAGATATAAAATATTGAATTAAAGATGCTTATACGTGAATGAAAACAATGATGGGAAACATTGTTCGGTTTGTGCTTACGTTGTTTATTTGATTTATCACTGGTGGGTAGACGCAACATAACTACTGGGTTCCTGCTCTAGTGAAACCTCGTAATAAATTTCAATTGTTGTTTCCTTTTTATGACCAATTCACATCTTATAGATTGAAAATTATGTTGTTTAAAGGATGTGAATGTGTTTTATATTTTGGTTAAGGGACATTGAAGTTGTAGAAGGTGGTGTTACTTCTGAGTTGGAGACTTTGAAGAAAGGAAAATTGTGTAAGATATAAAATCTTGAATTAAAGACTCTTGTATGTGAACGAAAACAGTGATGGAAAACATTGTTCGGTTTGTGCTTACAGTGTTTATTTGATTTATAACTGGTGGGTAGACGCAACATAGCTATTGGGGTCCCTCCTCTAGTGAAACCTCGTAATAAATTTCAAGTGTTGTTTCAATTTTATAACCAATTCACATCTAATAGATCGAAAATCATGTTGTTTAAAGGATGTGAGTGTGTTTTATATTTTGGTTAAGGGACACTGAAGCTGTAGAAGATGGTGTAACTTCTGAGTTGGAAACTTCGAAGAAAAGAAAATTTGCATAAGATATAAAATCTTGAATTACAGATTCTTGTACTCGAGCGAAAATAATGATGGAAAACATTGTTCAGTTTGTGCTTACACTGTTTATTTGATTTATAACTGGTAGGTAGACGCAACATAACTACTGGGGTTCCTCCTCTAGTGAAACCTCGTAATGAATTTGAAAAGGAATTACAGGGGAAGTTGAAGAAACCGAAAAAATAACGAGTGAGACCATAAAGAGGTAACTCTTAATCTTTTTTAATGTTCAATGTGTGACGCCTCGTGACCCATTAATAGACACGAGCACGCCCCAACAATTTACCGACGAGACTAAAATCCGACAAGATTTGCTCGGTAAATCAGACCAGCCGCACCAGTAAAACATATCATGCAAACCATACATTTGCATACGCAAACACAAGAGAAACTAAAATGAACTAACAGACTCTTGCTCCAAGTCGAACCACCAGAACTTGGTTAACTCATCCTGCACACAACCATATAGCCCTGTACAACCTATGTGATATATATATATATATAGGTGTCCACCGCGTCCTACGGACGCGGTAGATCCCTTTTGGCTAACGCCTTCATGTGGCCTTGTTACTCATCGATTTTGTTGAGTATGTCTCAATGGTGCGTTTATAGTGGGATCATGCATAACTGTTATGTATGATCCCACTATAAACGCACCACTGAGACATACTCAACAAAATCGATGAGCAACAAGGCCACATGTTTTAGGTTGACGCATACATGAAGACGCTAGCTAAAAGGGATCTACCGCGTCCGTAGGACGCGGTGGACACCTAGTTGTTAAAGGAATGCATAACCGGATCATTGAGATTACGAAAAAAATACTTTAATTTAATAAAAAAAATTATAGTACGAATGTTAATAAAAAAAAGGTATTAAGTGCATTATTAACTTTGATGTGAAATAGAAATTAGGTTAAATATTTATAAGCTTATGTGAATGAGTTTTACAGAAATGATAATTGATGATCATATAATTACAACCATTCAAACTTCATGAATTTTACTACAAAGAGAAAGTAAAAGAGAAGATAATATGAATTGCAAACTAAGAACGTAAAGAAGAACGGTAAATGAAATAGAACAAAAAATTACAACCACTCAAATTGCATGAATTTTACAACAAAGAGAAAGTAAAAGAGAAGATAATACGAATTGCAAACTAAGAAAGTAAAGAAGAATTGTAAATGAAATAAAACAAAAAATTCCCGTTCTCGGTCTATATGAAAAAAGAAAGCAAGAAAAAATAAAATAAAAAACAAAAACTAATCTTCCGGTTTCTTTTTATTCATTTTTTTGACTTGATTGACAATTGGTTGTCATCCTCCTGTAAAAACAGAAAAAGTAAACATTAATTTCAAATCCCACGACGATGTATAAATCTTGAAGGTTAGAGTACACAACCTAAATTAAATCACATTAACAAATTCAAATAGGAATCTACAGTTAACATTCAAATAAGAAGCATACCACTCTAGATATGTTTAGGAATTGTGAACCACCGCTTTATCCTCTTAGAAATGATTTACATATAAAGATTATCTCAAACCCTATGCTTTAAAAAGCGGCGCCTAGCCGGCGCCTAGGCGCCGCTTACACACTAATCGGCTAGCTGCCGATCGACTAGCACTCGGTCAGCTAGTCGATTTCAGCAGCCGAGTTAGCCGGCGCCCAGGAGCCGACTAGAGCCGACTACCCGGCTGGCTAGGCGCCGACTAACTCGGCTCGGGCAGCAGCTATTTTTTTTTTTTTTTTTTTTCAAAACCCCAACTTAAAGTTGGGGTTTTAATGTTCTTTCCTCAAGGGTTAGTATGATCTTCAATCTACCTCATTATTATAGAGAGAGAAACACGAAGAAGTCTTCAATCTGCTCTTCTCTCCCTCGATCTCTCTTTCTATTTCTCATCCTCGATCTCTTTTTTCTCTCTCTCCCTCTCTTTTTTGTCTTCTTTCTCTCTCTACAGCTGCAGAAAGTTGTCTTCTGTTTTTTCTTTATATTTTTTATTCTCTAGAACCCTCTATTTAAGCCTAATATAAATAAGAATTTGGAAAGATAATTTTCTTGGAAAAATAAGGCTAACATTATCATATTTAAACCTAAAATAAATAAGAATTTGGAAAGAAACTTGACCAACTTTGGTAGAAAATCTTGACGAGAGTGCACTAAATTGGAAATTGTAATTACCATATACCCTTTTGAATTTAAAATTTTAAAAAAAATTCTATCCTTAACATTGAAAGATTTCGAATTTGGAAACAAATATTGAAGTCAATATTAGTTAAATTTCTTGCCAATTTTATTTTATTGTTGGTTGTCAATTTTGAAAGCAATTTTTTCTGAACTTGGTAATGAATCTAGGAGGAAAATGAGGATGAGTTTTAGCACAAATTTTAGTTAGTTTTATTATGGAAGTAATCTATCTATTATATTATTTATATTATGTATATATATAATTTATATATGATATATTATATATATACTCCATATATTATGTATAATCTCTATTATATAATTTATAATATATACATAATTTACATATGATATATTATAGTATATATTATTTTATATTAACCGATTAAATCCGACTGGTCCCGTTGTAGTCCCGACTAGTAGCTAGGCCCGGGTCGACCGACTAGTCCCGATTTCCGATTTTTCAAGCTTAGCTCAAACCTAAAAAATGAAATGGTAACTACTTGTCAAGAAAAATAAATGAGAGCCTAAAAAAGCTCAAACAACTAAGAAAAAAAATGAAATGAATAATAACTGTGAGGTATCATACTCATAATTTTTGAGAAAGTAGTTATGGCAAGTTATTTAATTTCTTAGTAGTGGGAGGTGAGAGATTAGTGGGAGCAGAGAGATACAAATACGTGGGAAGAAGGAATTTAATGGTTGGTTTTGTAACTACTTATCTAAAAATGTGAGAGATAATAGATTTTGGGAGAAAAAGGAATAGACCCGATTAACCGAGTGTATTAATATTATTATTATTATTAATATTTAATATTAATATGAAACAAAAAGTAGTTAGTTTGTGAAAAAGTTAGAAAGACTTGGGAAGAAATATTAGGTATAACTTTGAAATATAATGATAAGAAAACCAAATAAGACAATTGTGAAGTCACCCCACGCCCTCATGCAGATCACGAGCCTCAGTTGTCTCACAACGATAACCAACTAACAAAGAAGTACCTGCACACAAAGAATTAGTCGGGGGTCAGTAACTCACTGACACGAGTTAAACTGGTAGAGGTAAAGGAGTCCCAAAACAAACCTACAATAAAAACTTTTTTAGTGAATAAAAATGCACACATTATATCAATCCTAATACTTGCATACAATAGTAGACTTACCTGTCGACCCATGGTATGCTCTCAATCAACAGAGAGTTACTCACACTACAAAAAATATGGCTTTTTGGGACACACGCTTTTTACGTTTGTCCCTACAAAAGTTATAATAGGGGACAATGTTTTGTATTCGTCCCTGATAAATTTATATTATGGACAAATATATTTGTATTGGGGATGAAACAATCATCCCTGAAAAAATTGTGTTTTTAGTATAGTTACTGAGTCAATTAGGGACAAACAAAAAATTCGGCCAAAATAATATCTATACGGACAAATTTTAAGTGAAATTTTGTTTGGATGGAAAAATTTGGCGGACCTAATTTGGGCGCAAAAAATTGCCGCCAAATCTATTCCCAAATACCAAACGTGGGTACACGAGTGGGAGAGCTAAAAGAGAATTTCTGTAGGGTTTTCCCCATTTTCCTCTTCTCTACTTCTTCTTCCCTTGACCTACATTGATCTTCTCCAAGTTGTTGGTCAATAACAGGTTAGTATTCTTCTCTTCTTCTTGTTCTTCTTTATCTTCTTCTTACTGTGATTTTCTTGTTCATATTCTCAAAATCTTCTTTCCGTGTGGCAATAGAGACGTGCTCTTGCAGTTTCGATTCTCCAAATTTGCTGCTAAAAAAGCAGGTTGTTATTCTCCTCTTTTCTTCTTCTTCATATTCATTTTCTATTGTACATATTCTTGTCCAGTTCTTCTTCTTGTTCTGATTTCTTCGAAGAAAAGATTAACAAAATCGGTTTTGCAGCTTCAATTTCTTCTCCAAATTGTTGCAATACAATCAGGTTGGTCTTCTCCTCATCCCTCAAGAATCTGACATTGATAATCTCCCAAGAATCTAATTTGGTGCGGTTCTTTTTTCTCCTTCCACTTTGATTTTTCTCTAATATTGAAGAGGTTTTGAATTTGAATAGTGGAATTCAATAAGTAAAAGTCTCTATTTTTAAATGCAGTTTTGTTACTTCATCTTTAGTTTTAAATATATATACCTAACTTAACTAGATACGTTTTAGCCTAATCAATGTACTAGCATTCTCTCGAGAAAGTGGCTTACCCTTAGGTAGGTCAGCCCCTCTCCCATTAGGTGACTCAACAGTTATTGAAAATCTGACTTCGTGATAAATATATATACCTAACTTAACTAGATACGTTTTAGCCTCACAAAATTCGAATATTCAGGTCTTCCCTCCAATATTCGTGTTAGGACGAAGAACATATTCTCATTGGTACCTTAGCATGCAGCTACTTTGTCTGGTTTTGAAAAAGTATTTATTATATCAAAAGCAGAAATAATACCTTTTTCTTGTAAAAACATCTTTCACCCACCATCTCAGCAGATTCAGAACTCGCCCATTACGCCATCGACTGAGATGGGGTTTTTTAATACATTACTTATCTTATCACACACAGAAGTGGCACAACAAAAAGTGATATCCCAAACACCAAACCAGTCGGGTGGTCCGAGCTGTACAACCGCTGAGCTCTGAGGGTAAGAACAAACAAGCTTACAGGCCAATCGAGCAGTCAGAGGTACCAAATCCCTACGACTCGAGGGCCAACCTAAACGAGAATTCCGGCTAGAGAGTGGAGCACTACAACTGCTAAGATCCTTATGACTCGTCTCAGTCCACTTCGCCAATCACATATAACATATAAAATCAATACGTTTTCAAAACATCGATTATCACAAAGCAGTTCAAAACTATCACTTTGGTAGTCATTTGCGAGGAAAATTATCAAAACAATCAATCGGTAATCACCATCAACGATACAAACTTCATCGTAAAATCATTACCGACATAGACATAATCAGCGTCATAAACTTCAATGAAAATAACGGTATAAATCATGCAATATGATCGTCTATCCATCTACACATAGTGATGCATGCATATCTCCTACTCCTAACATGAATCTAGACGATAATATAAAAGAAAACAAAAGGTACCCATAACTTGTTTCAGCTCGAGCAACTCGCTCTACACTTGTTTCGGTTTTCATTCTGACAGCCTAGACAAGTATAAGACTTATATTCCTCGAGAAGAATCTTAAGATAACATAAATAACTCCGAAAGAACAATAAGAAAAGAAAGAAAAAAAGAGACTTGACTCGCATTAACGTCGAAAGAATCTCAGTGACCCTATCCTGTCTTAGATTCATTCTTGTCACAACTCTGATCCGTTTCGATCATACCATACATCGTTGGAAAACTAATTCAATTTGTAACATTGTGTTACTTAGTGCCTCGACCAAATTCCGAATGTACAATCCCCAAACTAGCAAAATACACGCACCATCAAATCAGATTATCCTATCAGCACATTGCATACTATAACATTCATAACTTTCTCGTACGAACTCTAAATTACTCAAACTATACCATTTCAGAAAGGTAACATTCTAAGTTACGACTTTCATGTTTCTGGAAAGTCCAGTTGGGTATTATAACAAACCCAAATTGTTCGACAACATTGAAATGATTTCAATCCCTCGAATCGTCGTTCGGTCAACAAACTATAACAATTAACCTCTCTAGCATTTATTAAATTCCACAATCCATTTAAATTATAGCTATCTCAATCCTAGAATTCCGTTAATTATGAAAAGTCCCCAAATTATAACCAACAAACCCTACAATTTCATAAATCTCAAACCCTAGCATTAAGAACAAGATAATTCAATCATAAAAAACTACAAAGGTTACCTTGATTAAGTATTCTTGAATTCTTCATGCATGTTTCTCAAACCTCCTACAAATTCGAATTCAACTCAATTAAACTCAATTCACGAAAACAATGAGTTGTAACGAGAGAAACAATAAATGACTTACCAAAAATCAATAAACTTAGGCCAAATCACATCACCAAAAATTAAGAATATTTAGGCCAAATCACATCCTAATGCTTTTAATTCGTTCGAAACAAGATTTCCGCTATGATTTATACTCTCCTTTCATCGATTGATTCATCTAAACATGAAACCCAAAGTGAAAATGACGAGCAACTCGTACCCATCTCATTTTTTTCCTTTAAACAGTCGAATTTACACTTTACTCTCTGTATTTGTCCTGAATGCAAAAAGCTCTGATCCCGACACAATCGCCTATTTAGTCCTTTTTTGACTTAGCTGATTGCAAATTAACCCCTAGTACAACTAAGTCATTTCCTTCTTTCATCAGAAACCCAGGATGTTACACAATGATTTATTTGTGGTATCTAATTCAATTATAACAAGTTGATCTTTATCGTCGTATGGAAATTTAGTGAAAGTGATTTTTGACTTCTGTCTGAACAAATTTGGGTTCAAATCAGAAGTTATAACTGTATCAGTGAAAGAAGATTAAAAAATCATTATACCATTGGTGAAGTTGGGTTCGTTTGGAATCTTTTTCATTTTTAATTTGAAAAGCAAAAATTCATCTTGATTTTTGTTTGTTCTGACATAGATATGGTTGTACGATAAGTAGAGAAGATATTTCATGGTCGTAATGTAGTTTTGGTCATTAATTCTTAGCATTTTATAAGGTATTAATTCCAACCTCTTATATATGTCCTTAATCTACAATAAGGTTGAAATGTGCAAATTGCATAAGGAGAATCCTGAAGTTCATAAATTTGAGAAGTTTAGAAAAGATAATCAGATAATGCTTCAGAGAGTTCATGTTATTTTGTGGTTGAATGAGCTTGACGAAGAAGAAAAAAAAATTAGGTCATCCTTTGAAAAAATTTCGCTAATTTGTTGTAGATACATAGTAATTATTTCTTGGATTTTCATCTTGAATACAATTAGAGAGACAACTATGATAAATTTACATTTGACATCAGGTTTAACTTATTATTGCATTCTAATGTGCATTCTTAATATAAAACCGAAGAGTGAAACAATATGATAAATTTATTACATAACTTTGTTCATCTATAAGATCCTAAAATAAATTAACGGCTTCAATTTGCTACTTAATGATTCAACTATTTTTTTTGTCCCTTTTCAATTAGTGTACTGTTTGGTACTGATTTTATCAAACATTTCTATAACCTTTGATTGATTCCTTATATTCACGGTCAATCCGATAAAGTAGATCATATACATGATGAAAAACATAAATTTTGACGTCAGATATATGTATACACTTAGATGTAATCGTTATCCTACTGACTGACTACTTATATGTTATAGTTTACTGAGTACTTATTATATGTTATCCTACTGGCTTTAAAACACAATTTCAATAATATTTGACTGAATAGGTTTCTGTAGTCACAATCAAACCGATATAGTAGATCACATACATGACAACAAACATGAATTTTGAGGTCATGTATATCTAGACACAAGAATGTATTTGTTATGGTAAGGCATACTTATTATATGTTATTGTTTGATCATATCATCATACCATTACAACCAATTGATAATCAATGGTGCACCCTGAGTTTAAAAGTACATTCAAATCCTCATTCTACGAGGCTTAAGATTACAATTGATGTACGTTTGAAATCCTATATAGAAACTTGAACGAGAGCGCAAATTACAGAACCATGTAAGTAGTGTTCTCACTAACTCATTTTCGTTGTTTCCTATAAATAAGGGGTTTAAAATGAACGTAGGTTTGAACCCGTAGATGTCTTTATTTAAATGAATTGTCTCATAGATGTTAAAGGTATTTTTACTAATACTTGTAAATGAAAGTCTAGAGATTTGTTCCATTAATGTTTTCTTTCCTTTTTAGGATTCTTTTTGCTTCTTAATTTTATCTTCGGTGTCCATGGATCCGATATATGTGTATCATTTTGTACACAACTACATCTTCTTCAAACACGAGAAAGAGAATATGAGACTTTACAACTTGGAAGCATATGCAATACTCACTCTTTTCGTTCCAATATGAAATGTTAAAACCTCTATAACATTTTCTATCATATTCACGAATAAGCTGGGTTGTTTTAAGAGTACAGTTTGATTTTAAACCGTAAATGTGGTCTTTTTAGTGTCGCTTGAACAATAATTTTTTTTTCTGTGTGGGTTATTTGTCTCTCCTTAATTAAACCATACTTTTACCTTTCAAAACGAGGTACATGTTCGTTTTAAAGTTAATTAAGGTTTATTTGTGGGGTGGATTTTTTGGGGCATAAAGAAAAATCTCTGGGGAATAAAGATTCAGTCAGTCAAGATTGACTTATGAGGCATATTTTCTTTTTACTCCAAAAATTCACTTGATTGTTTTTAACCCCCCTAATCTTCATCTTCACCTCCACCACCACCATAACTTCTTACCACCACTCCACCACCATCTCGGATCACCGCTCCCCACGCACATACACTTTCTCTCCCCCTCTCCCACTGTCTTTTTTGCATTCCATAAGTTGAATTTAGGGTTAGGGTTTTTGTGGAAGATTTAGGGTTGTTTCTTTTGTTTTCCTATTAGTTTATCTAAGGTTTCTGTAAATGCCATACAATCCGTTTATCTAGGGTTGTTACTTTTGTTTTCATTCTATTAGGGTCGTATAGAGATTTCTAGATCTGATTTCAAAAGTGAAAATACAAAGACGACAATGACAAATTAGTGTAGCTTCTTCACAACCAATTAGGGTTTCTCCTAATTTTTCGGATTATCATGAAGAAGATTGCGAACGCTTTTAGTAGAACTATAGCCAAATTTCGTTTTTTGATCTCTCAAGGTAAGGAGGGGCGGCTATCTTCATTGCTGTGTCTTTTGGATTTCATAAGTTGAATTTAGTAATGAGGATTGTGGATATTGAGTTGGAATGTCTAGTTACAAAGGGGACACATAAGGAACATCATAAGCTATGAGGAACTGCTTATGTATGAGGATCTTCACCTTGCCATTGGTTTGAAGATAGTGATTCTGCCTTGTTTATTAGATTTTATTCTTTAACTTGTTAATATCTTTACCATGAAATAGTCAGGAGGATGCAACAATTTTGATAGAAACATGAATTGAGAGACAACGAGAGTAGCAGGAGAGAGAGAGAGAGAGAGAGAGAGTACTAGAGAAGGAAAGAGAAAAATATGACGAAATGAAGGTTAAGGGGCAAACATCAAAAAGTTCGATTTTTGGACGTAAAACAAAGATGCCCCCTTGATCAATTTCTGTTGACCGAAATCTTTATGCCCCAAAGATTTTTTTTTATTCTCTAAAGTCCCGGCCTATTTGTGGCCGTGGAAATTCATGAAAAAAAAATGATCAACATCTCTTCTACGGCCATAAAAATCTATCTAGATGACATGTCTACTAAATTTCGCCGTGCGGGAAGCATGGACAATACCTAGTATTAAAGTAAAATTGTAGAAGTTAAAAATATTAATTTTGTATACTTCAATGAACTGGAGAAGATAAAGAAGGATAAAATAATTTACTCTTGGGATCAAATAATCTAACTCTTTACTCACTGTAATACTCCTTTTCAATTCATATACAAACGAAATGGGCGAGATTGCTATTTATAGCAATTGGTGCATGGAGGGAATCACCATGCATGGGACACCTCATGCACGGGTGTGAGAAGGTTAGAGTTATCTTAGGTCCAAAGCAAATTTCAAATTCTCCTTAATTTACACGTAAGGACATGCAAATGGAGGACCCCACATGTAATAGAAGTTATCCCACTTTGGATTGTGCTAATAGGACCCTATCTATAGGCACCCAAAATATTCATAAATGTGGGCAGCCACAATATAGATGTAACACTCCCCCTTAGATGACCACCATTCGAAATAACTGCCTCATTAAAACTTTGTCAGAAAAGAACAACCCTGCGGGTCTGCAGGATAAAATCTGATGAAGAAAAGAGTACAACAGAAGCGATTCTGAGTGGTGCTGGATACGGATATACTGCCTCGTTAAAACCTTGCCAGAAAAACCCATTGGGATAAAAACTGGACGAAGGAAAAAGAGTACAGAGCGTAGACATCCAGTACTAGTGATTTGAAAATCTTTACGTGATACTATTCTCCCCCTGATGAAAATCATATCGTGGACTGGTGTAGATTTACACCATCTGGTTATTCAAGCTTCTCATTCCGATGCCTTGTACTAATTTTCTGAAAGTCGTAGTAGGCAAAGACTTGGTAAACAAGTCGGCATAATTCTCACATGATTGAATCTTCTGAATATCAATTTCTCCATTCTTTTGTAGATGGTGCGAGAAAAATAATTTAGGTGCATTGTGTTTCGTTCTGTCACCTTTAATATATCCTTCCTTGATTTGAGCAATGCAAGCCGCATTGTCTTCATAAATAATGGTAGGCACCTTTGTAATTCCAGAAATATCGCATGATATTCTAATATGGCTAATAATGGACCTTAGCCATACACATTCTCTAGTAGCTTCATGAAGAGCAATAATCTCTGAGTGGTTGGAAGATGTAGCAGGCATACTTTGCTTACTTGATCGCCAAGAGAAAGCTGTACCGCCACTAGTAAAAACATAACCTGTTTGTGAAACTCCTTTATGTGGATCAGAGAGATACCCTGCATCAGTGTATCCTACTACTTGTGAACCATTGGATGGACTCTTTGGATAAAATAATCCCATATCAGTAGTTCCCCGAAGATATCGAAGAATTTGTTTCACACCCATCCAATGTCTTTTTGTCGGTGCCGAACTGAACCTGGCTAATACATTTACTGCAAAAGAAATGTCAGGTCTAGTACATTGAGCCAAATATAATAAAGCACCGATTGCACTTAAATATGGTACTTCAGGACCAAGTAGTGCTTCATTATCTTCTTTAGGACGATAAGGATCTTTTATAGTATCTAGAGATCTGACAACCATTGGAGTACTAAGAGGATATGAAGTGTCCATGTGAAATCTTTTCAAGACTTTTTCAGTATATAAATTTTGATGAATAAGTATGCCACTTGTGCTCTTCTCAATTTGTAAACCAATGCATAATTTTGTTTTTCCAAGATCTTTCATCTCAAATTCTTTCTTCAAATATTCTGCAGCTTTTGAAACATCTTCAACTGTCCCAATTAGGTTTATATCATCAACGTATATTGCAATGATAGCAAATCCAATATTAGATTTCTTAATGAACACACATGGACAAATCGGATAATTTACATAACCTTCCTTGGTCAAGTATTCACTGAGACGATTGTACCACATTCGCCCTGATTGCTTTAAACCATATAAAGCCCTATTAAGTTTAAGTGAATACATGACACGTGGTTCTCCTTCAGGTAACTTGAATCCTTCAGGGACCTTCATATAAATATCAGTATCTAGATTGCCATATAGATATGCAGTAACGACATCTAGTAGATGCATATCGAGTCCTTCTTGAGCGGCTAGACTGATTAAATATCTAAATGTAATGGCATCCATAACAGGAGAATATGTTTCTTCATAATCTATCCCAGGTTTTTGTAGAAACCCTTGTGCCACAAGTCGTGCTTTATAGCGAACGATCTCATTATTTTCATTGCGTTTTCTTACAAAAACCCATTTGAACCCAACTGGGTTTACATCCTTAGGTGTGAGAACCACTGGTCCAAAAACACTATGCTTATTAAGTGAATCTAATTCTGCCTGAATTGCATCTTCCCATTTTGACCAATCCGGTCTTTGTCGACATTCCTCAATAGAGCGTGGCTCATAATCATCATTCTTTTTCAGAATTGAGGTTGCCACCGCAAAAGAGAATACCTCATCGACAATTGTTTCATTTCGGTCCCACACTTCTTTTGAACATTCATAATTTATAGAGATTTCCTCATTGCTCGGTATCTCTGTCTCATCAAGGGTTTCACCCTCTTCAAGGGGTATTTGTTCAGAAAGTGTGGTTGTATCATTAATATTCTCTTCTAGAGAACTATTATTTTGTGATTGGTTCTTCCTCTTTCTAGGGATAGTATCTTTAGAACCAATTGGTCGTCCACGCTTCTGACGTATTTTAGATGATTCATTCGCTATAACAGTTTCTCCTGGTCCTTTAGGAATATTAATTCGTGCACGGGCATTAGCGGCCGGGATATATGATTCAGTTACCCTTGCTGCATCATTAAATGCATCTGGTAGTTTATTTGCAATGCCTTGCAAATGTATTATACTTTCTACTTCGAGCTCAGATTGATTTGTATAAGGATCAAAATGAGATAAACTTTGTGTATTCCAACATAATTCATTTTGTTTGTTATTCACTGCAGACGAATTTGCTCCCCTAATGGCGGGAAAACTGTTTCGTCAAAATGACAATCTGCAAATCTTGCAGTGAAAGTATCACCTGTCGTAGGTTCTAGATACCTGATAATAGATGGTGAATCAAAACCAACATATATCCCCATACGTCGTTGAGGTCCGAATTTTGTCCGTTTAGGAGGTGTAATTGGCACGTGCACCGCACATCCAAAAATACGCAAATGCGCTATATTTGGTTGATGACCCAAAACGAGTTGCAAAGGAGAATGTTGATCATTCGCAGTAGGTCGTAGCCGGATTAAAGCAGCAGCATGTAATACTGCAGATCCCCATGCAGAAACTGGCAACTTGGTTTTCATCAACATTGGGCGTGCAATCAGTTGTATATGTTTTATAAATGATTCTGCTAGACCATTCTGTGTATGAACATAAGCTACAGGATGTTCAACATCAATACCAACTGATATACAGTACGCATCAAAAGCCTTTGATGTAAATTCGCCTGCCCCATCAAGGCGTATGGACTTAATCGGAAAATCAGGGAAATGAGCTCGTAATCTAATAATTTGGGCAAGCAACCTTGCAAATGCATTATTACGAGTAGACAAAAGATTAACATAAGACCATCTAGCAGAGGCGTCTATCAATATCATGAAATATCGAAACGGTCCACATGGTGGGTGAATAGGACCACATATATCTCCTTGGATCCTTTCAAGAAATTTAGGAGATTCGATATGAACTTTTGTATGAGATGGTCTTACTATTAATTTTCCCAATGAGCAAGGTGTACAAGCAAAATCCTTGCTTATTAGAATCCTTTGATTCTGTAGTGGGTGTCCTTGAGAATTTCGAATGATTCTACTCATCATGGTAGATCCTGGGTGTCCCAAACGGTTATGCCAAAGTGTCGTCACACTTGGATCATAAAACTTCTGGTTTATGACAACATAAGATTCAACTGTTTTTATCCTTGTAATATACAATCCTGAGGAGAGAGTCGCCAATCTCTCGAGATCATGCTTCTGGCCCGAAGCAGTTGAAGTAATATATAAATATTCTTCATTATTTTCATCTCTAGTCTCAAGGTGATAACCATTTCGACGTATGTCTTTAAAGCTTAAAAGATTCTTTAAAGATCTGTTCGAATACAATGCATCGTCAATGGTTAATTTCGTACCACTTGGTAATATTATAATTGCTCTCCTAGAGCCGTCAATGAGACTAGATGAACCAGCGATAGTAATCGCATTAGCCTTAAACAATTTCAGAGTCAAAAAGTACTTTTTACTTCGAAAGATGGAATTTGTGGTTCCACTGTCTGCCAGACAAATATCTTCATCATCTCTCAAAAATGTACTTCTAGAATCCATACCTGTGGATTTGGTAATCTCCTTGAGTTGGATGGAATCTCCTTTATATCACGACTAGAGACTATCGTGCTGATAACGTTGTATACTTCAATGAACTGGAGAAGATAAAGAAGGATAAAATAATTTACTCTTGGGATCAAATAATCTAACTCTTTACTCACTGTAATACTCCTTTTCAATTCATATACAAACGAAATGGGCGAGATTGCTATTTATAGCAATTGGTGCATGGAGGGAATCACCATGCATGGGACACCTCATGCACGGGTGTGAGAAGGTTAGAGTTATCTTAGGTCCAAAGCAAATTTCAAATTCTCCTTAATTTACACGTAAGGACATGCAAATGGAGGACCCCACATGTAATAGAAGTTATCCCACTTTGGATTGTGCTAATAGGACCCTATCTATAGGCACCCAAAATATTCATAAATGTGGGCAGCCACAATATAGATGTAACATAATTCAGTTTTTATAAATATTTTGAGGGAAATAATAATAATAATAATTCTAATATCCAAATATACAAAACCCCTTCTATGATTTAATTTATTTTCCGCTTCCTGTTTCATCTTCGTTTTCAGTATCTCCGTCTTCATTCTTTCAATTTTCGTTTAATAATCTTCTCCTGGTTGGGTGGGGGGATTGTTTTACGGAAATACTAGAGAGAGAAACTAAGTAAGAACACCTAGAACAGAGGCAGAAGCTGTTTATGAGCATTTAATGGGTACTCTGGTTTTGGAACCAATAGGAAAACCGCCTCAATTCATTACAAGATCTAAAGACCAACAACACTTCTCTCAATTACTCCAACAAAACCCTCAATTCAAATTACACCAACTCAAACAAATTCAAGCACAACTCTTTCATAAATCTCTTCACCAAGACAATATCATTATAACTAAACTAATTTATATCTGTTCTAATTCTGGAACAATGAATTATGCAACCTCTCTTTTTAACTATATTGAAAAACCTGATCTTGTTTTATGCAATTCCATGTTAAGAGGTTATACTCAAAACAATCTCTTCCAACAAGCTCTCTTCTTTTACTTAGGGTTTTTGGAGAAAGGGTTTTTCCCAGATCACTATACATTTCCTTATGTTCTTAAAGCTTGTGGGTCTCTGTGTAATTTCATTCTTGGGCAACAAATTCATGCTTGTTTGGTTAAAAATGGAGGTGTTTCTGATGTTTTTGTATTGAATTCAATTCTTGATATGTACTTTAAGTGCTGTATGAATGGATTAGCTATTAGGGTTTTTCAGGAAATTTCGATACCGAATTCAACTTCTTGGAATATAATGGTGTCTGGGTTTTTAAGCTCTGGAGATTTGAAATCTGCTCAGGAATTGTTTGATGAAATGCCTGATAGAGATGTTGTTTCTTGGAATACCATGTTAAGTGCTTATGCAAAATGTGGAGACTTAGAAAATGCTTATAAATTGTTTAATGAGATGCCTGAGAGAAACTTAGTTTCATGGAATGCTTTAATCTCTGGGTATTCTCAGAATGGTCAGTATGATCAAGCTTTGTTAACCTTTTCGAAGATTTTGAAATCTGGAATCAAACCTGATAAGAACACAATACTATCTGTTGTATCAGCTGCAACTGCAATAAGTTCACCCGATGATGAAGTAGTTCAACAGATCGTTCGTTTTGCGAGAACATCAAATTCAGTTTCTGTTTTAACAGCAGTCTTGAATTTATATGCGAAGCTTGGGAGGATCGATGATGCTAGAAAGGTCTTCGAAGAGATTTCCGAGAAAGATATTGTTACATGGAACACTATTATTGCTGGGTATTCACAAAACCAGAAACCCTTTGAAGCAATTGAATTATTTCGCAAAATGCAGTCAGATATAAACGTTAAGATCAAACCTGATAAACTAACAATGGTTAGTCTGATATCATCCTGCTCGCAGATGGGTGCGTTATCTCTTGGAGAATGGGTTCATGCTTACATTGAGAAGAATGGCATCGAAGTAGATGATTTCATGGCAAGTGCACTTATTGACATGTACGCTAAATGTGGAGATTTAGATCGATCTCTTTCTGTTTTTGAATCAATCCAAGGAAAGGATTTAGCTACTTGGAATTCAATGATCAAAGGATTAGCGATTCACGGGTTAGGAAATGAAGCTCTCGAGATGTTCTCTCAGATGGAAAAGAGTTCTGTGACGCCTAATGATATTACCTTCATAGCTCTGCTTAGTGCTTGTAGTCATGGAGGTTTGCCCGGAAAAGGACTGGAGTTATTCGAACTGATGCAGAGAAAGTACAATATTGTTCCTCGAATAGAACACTATGGTTGTGTTGTTGATCTGCTTAGTCGAGCTGGGAAATTATTCGATGCATATGAATTTGTCAAGAGTATGCCTATCAAGCCCGACAAGGTTGTCTGGGGTGCATTACTTAGTGCATGTCGATCTCATCAAAACGTCGAGTTAGCTGAACAGGCGGCTTCCAATCTTGCTGCGTTGGATCCAACTCACGATGGTAATTACGTCCTTCTGTCAAACGTTTACGCCTCCGCTGGAAAATGGGAAAATGTGAAAGAAGTGAGGGATCGAATGAGAGAGAAGAAAGTGCAGAAAAGTCCTGGGTGTAGTTCGGTTGAAGTTGAAGGTGTTATTCATGAGTTTACAGCAGGAGATAGAACTCATCCCAAAACCGAAGAGATTTATACAGCTTGGGATGAGATTGTTAAGAGAATCAAACCAATGGGTTATGAGCCTAATATAGGATTCTCGTTGAAGAACTTGAACGAAGAAGATAAAGAGGAGTCATTGAATCGTCATAGTGAGAAGTTGGCTTTAACATTTGCACTTATAAGTTCAAGAAATTTAGAACGTAACCCACCAATCAAGATTGTGAAAAACTTGAGGATTTGCGGAGATTGCCATAGAGCTATGGAGTTGGTATCTGAGCTTAAAGGGAGAGAGATAACTATAAGGGATCGAAATCGTTTTCACCATTTTAAAGCAGGTACATGTTCTTGTGGAGGTTATTGGTGATATGTGAATAAAATTACCTTATTTGATTCTAAATTTCATGGATGCAAAAACAAGTCTAGAGAAACTGTTCGGTAATCTGGTGTGCTAAACAATATGAAGGTTACTCGGATGGATCATGTAAAACTTGATCATGGCCGATATTCTATGAACATGCAAGCCAATAAGCGTATAATCCAGTTGATTGGAAGAGGTCCTCCAAACCGAACGAGAAGATCTGCACGTGTTTGAAGGGTATGGGTGGTGGATAGATCATGGATCCGAAATCAGTTCCAGATATTTCAATAATGCAAACAGGATCTGAACCAAAACCTTGAATTACGTCGAGTGGAATGATGTTGGTGGGTATGGGTGGTGGATAGATCATGGACAATATGGTTGATACTGAGACTGCTGTTACATCAGACGGTATTAGAGCCAGGGAAAATTATCTATTAGGTGGTGGTTGATATTTATGAAAATCCTGAAAAAAAATAACATCGGCAAAAACAGAGATGCTAGCAACAGAAACAATCTGAGTTGAATTAAATACATATGTATGGAGTGTTCTCCTTATTACTATCTTACACAAACCAGAGTTCTTCAGTAATAGTGAAAATATACAACCATCTCGAATCGAATACAACTATCTTCAGTCTAAAGCATCAAAAATTTCTCAATAGTAGTAATAAATTAAATCTATATCTATATGATTTGTTGGTTTTACAGAGCTAAATTACCATGGACGAACACTTTGTTCAGTTGGGGATCCAGGAACGAAAGGCATAAACCCTCGCCCTCCAAACGTAGGTCGCATAACTGAATTGTCAAATTTACGCCAATAATGGTGGACAGTGTGAGATGGTGTAGAAAGAAGCATTCGCAGGCTAGTCGGACGAGTTAACTGTTGGGTCTGTGCGGTGTTCGCCTCGGAATCGTGACCATTTCCTAACAGTGGAATTGTAAAAGACTTGGGACTAGATGGCTCAGATGATAAGTTCCTTGTTAGGTTTGCTTGAGGTATTAGGTATCTCACTAGAGGCTTTGTTATCAACCCAAATACCTGAGTGAAGCGAAAAACTTTAAACCAATATATGTACCATAAGAAGCTTCATCAGAAGAAATGCTCATACAAGGAAGAAGATAATCTTACCACTGTACTGAAAAGAACAACAGTTATGGTGCTCGTGATCATCATAGCATTTCCAGTCAGTTGAGTATAGCCAGCAGTTGTAAACTGCATCCAAGTAGAGAGACATGAGCAAAGAATTTATGTTTTGCACACAAAATATTGATATAAAGGAGTGAGCTGAGAATTATATGCGCTACTAGTTAAGTCAGCAGAGGAAAACAGGAAGAAATCTAGAACAGCGGCTCTGCCATGAACTTTCCTATTTCGGGGCCAGATTCCATCGTTTAGGCCTTCAAAATAGAAGTTTTGTTATTATTTTCTACTTTTTTTTTCGAGACTTTCTTGTTTTTCTAGATTCTGCATTGAAGACGATCTACCATTCAATAATATTTGAGTTTTATCTTCAGTTGAGATTTTCTTTTTTAGTTCTCAGGGTTCCCAAATCCCAAGTTTTTCACTGCGTCAAGATTGAGGGTGTAGTATATCGTTGTTCTTTGAGATCATGTAAATTATCCAAAAAGAATATTACCTTCTTATAAGCAAGTGCGACAGATACTGCACCTCTGATCAGACCAGCCCACCAAACAATAACCTGGGAATCATAATTTGGACTATAGTACTTCAATTGGTTCAGGTTGGGAAGGAACTTCAAACTAAAGATGCGGGTCGCTTACTTGCTGCCTTAAGGTAATTTTATCATTAGGAGACTTCTTAGTTAAGTTGGATAAGAAGGATAAAGGGAAAACGAAAGCTGCCCGTCCAACTAAAACCAAGCCCAGCAATACTGAGCTCACCCCAATTGATTTTCCAAGACTGCAGAAAAGAAAGTCAGCCAGTGAGAATAAAGCAATTATTCGGCGATGAGAAATAGAATGAGAGTTGGAGTTGTTTCATGGGATGAATTACCTAGAACTAACAACTTTCCATTTCTCAATATCCAATGCATCCATACCGACGTATAAGAAGATAAATATCTCCGCTATGAATGACATTGTCGCGAAAGTATGCCTAGAACAGATAAGAAAGTTAGCTAAATTCCTCGACCGAAGTGCCAGAGAAAGAAGACTATGTTAACAATATATTCTAATAGTTTTTAACGAGATTTTCGTATGTTAGAACCTACTTGGTAGTGATTCTTGAACTTTCGGTCACATTATGCCAGGTATAGTGGGACATGACGATTCCACAGAAGAACACAGTGAGAATAGCACTTAACTCAAATAACTGCCATGAAAAATTCAAAGTTAACCAATATCAGGATCACCGTAAAGAAGTTTTTGAATTCATTCAATCTCATGAAAGATGTGAAATAAATACACGATTGGAGGGTGTGTTCATTAGAAACTTACCTCAGACAACATGTAGGAAAGGTAAGCCATAAGTATCATAAGTGCAACCTCCCGATCAGTGGAGTGTCTGAAATTGAGAGAACACAAACTATTACCACATTTTCAGGGAAAAGGATTAAGTACTAGAAATTCCCAATAATTTATATCATTCTGTTACAAAGATTAAACCTTATAAAGAAATTTCACTGATAAGTGTGAAAAGTAAAGAGTCACTAACCTGCCGAAGTACAATTTTCTAATAATATATGCGCTAAGCAGACCAGCCTAAAGTGGAAAAGAAAGAAGTTTCAGGACTGTTTTCAGTAAAGAAACCAAAAGTAGTAGTAGAAAAGGAAAAACAAGAAACTTTCAGCAGTTCACTTAAACAATTGAGCGAGAGACTCACGAAAACTCCCAGCAACGTGCTTATGGTAAATAAATATAAGAAGTTGCCCATAAGCTGCAAGGCAGTGGTGGAGTTGATGCGAGTCAAATCAAAGCTCTGAATTGCATTAAAAAGCACCACTGAAGTGGCGTCATTGACGACACCTTCTCCAAATACCAAACTGTAAAGTAGAGGTGTCTCGTCCTGATTAAGCACCTGTATCAGAGGACAATATGGAAAAAAAATAAATTAGTTTGCGGAATTTGGGTTTTGATTGTTGAAGTGGCATTGCAATTTTAGACACGTCTCGTACCTGCAAGGTGCACACAGAATCTGTAGCAGAAAATATAGTTCCAATTGCTGCAAAGGACAAAAGCGAAAACAGCTTATGGCCTACGAATAAGTAGAGCAAAACCCAACAAAGGAAGTACGAAACAATGCAGAAACTGAAAAAGAATGTTATGAAGAGTACCAAGATAATCTCCAATTTCCAAGGAACCTACATTCATCTTTTTGAATAATTGGGTAGCACCTGGAATCCGAAAAGTATAAATATTGGTGAAGAAAAAATACGTCAAGAAGTAGTACTAACTGCATTGTGCTTCAAGGATGTAAAAGTCAAATTTCTCCTAAAGCAGGTTCATAGTACTCAAACACATAAATGTGGTTCCATATCATTCCTTTCATAAAGTTAAAAAAAAATGTTCCGAGCCTCATCGCCCAACTGCCCAACATACACTAGTCATTTCCGGCCTTAAAAAACAGAGGAAGTAAATACTACTTGTACCCATTGTGCATTTACCAACCAGTCTCATGAGAAACTTCGAAAAAATTGTGTTCATATCATAAACTTCATTTGTATCACTAATAGATAGAAGTACACTTGAGTAGAAGAAAAGAATACCTAAGAAAACGATTCCAAAAGATATTAATGTACCAACAACACCGAAGAGGATGATCGTCATGAAGTTACGAAAGAATTGCTTCTTTTTAACCTGGAACCTAATAAGAAAACAAAACAGAATAGAGAAAAGGAAAATTTTGAAGATCAAACCGAAATGAAATATAACTAAAATAACTCCATCATGTGGTTGTAGTCCAAGGGCCTAACTTGCCCACAAAGGGGTCTTGCTCACTCTTGCACCCATCTCACATCAAAAGCTAGCTCAAGAGGTAATACTTTCCGTAACACTCACAAAGTGATCACCACCCCCCTTCCACAACTATTCTAGTGCTAATACCGACTATTTCGTCTCATGCGGTGGACCTAGAAAACTATCTTCCCCTCAACAATGGACCTGAAAGACTTCAATAAACCCAAATCTAAACCCATTCATCGACTCTGATACCATTTGTGGGTGTAGTCCATGGGACTTACTTGCCTCTGAAACCCAAAGTGGTCTTGGGCCGGACACCAATGTGGGACTAACACCAACATTTTTGTCTCTCGCATCGGACCTAGAAGACTATCTTCCCCTCCACAATGGACTTCCATGAGACTTACTTCCCCCAAAACCCAAAGTGGTCTAGGGCCTAACACCAATGTGGGACTAACACCAATATTTTCGTCTCTCGCATCGTCCCTAGAAGACTATCTTCCCCTAAAAAATGGACTTCCATGACCCCCCCCATCCCCCCATCCCCACCCCCGAAACCCAAAGTGGTCTTGGGTCTAACACCAATGTGGGACTAAAACCAACACAACCCTCATGGAAACTAAAACTGTTAAAGAATCAAAGATACTAAAAAAAGCAGAAATTAAAAACTAACCCAGCATTAAAAATAATAGGAGGAAGAAGATAAATGAAGAAAAGATCTTGACTAAAAACCATAAGACGAGATTTTGTTCCTCCAGTTGTTATTAAAATTACACATCCAGTACAAAGACCCTGCCAACAATCAAACATCAATTACTTACAATTGGAAGTTAAAATTCAAGAAACAAAATCAGTAAACTAAACTAAACTTACAATAACAATAGCTGTAATTGATTCGTTCATCCATCGATTCTCTTCTAAAAGATGACCAATAACAATACAACCACAAAGAAGCGTTACAAATAAATTAATCGAAACAACTCCTGCATATTTTTCAGAGAACAATATATTATACATCATTACTTCCTCCATCATCTTCCAACCGATCCGAACCCTAAAAACCCACAATCAGAAAACGGTTTCACGATTCAGTTTTTCTCTTCACTGTCCATAACTATTCAAATTCTACTAAAATTCAGCTGCTTCAATTATATCAAACTCAAAGCATTTATGCGAGAATATAGTACAACAGTTAGGATCAATTCTAGAGAGAGAAAGAGATCAATAGATATAGAGAGAGAGAGAGAGAGAGAAAATATCGGCCAGAAGATCTGAGGGTACGTTAATGGAAGCAAGTGTTAGTATTTGTTCTTTTTCTAATTCAAGAAAATTACGATGATTAGTTTTTAACTTTAAGCTACTAATTAACACCGTTAGATTAAAAAAGATGATATTTTTGTGAGACACGAGGAATATCGAAAGGTAGTTTAAGCTAAGGGAGTACGATAATAATGATGCTCCTTTTTGAGGATGATAACAATGAATGAGTGATAGAGGATTCCCCTGTGGGCCAATAGGATACTTTTATTTTTCCTAGAGAGAGAATATTAATTTTTGTGGATCAGTGGATGAGGAGTAGAAGAAGGTCCTATCGTGCTTTTTTTTTTTTTTTTTTTTTTGTTGAAACGGTCCTATCGTGCTTTAATTGAAAGAAAAAAAAAAAGTATAATCTTCCATTTTAGAAGTTAAGGGTTCGAAACATATGCTTAACTATTCAAAAAAAAAAGGTCCTATCGTGCTTTAATTACAGCAAACCCAAATTGATGAACTAGCCTCTGCCTCTCAAAATTCACCTTTTAATTTGGTCAGCGCTTTGGGGAAAACTAAATAGTTTCCGGAGTGTGAAGACTTGGTCAAAAGTTGGTCAATTGTGTTTGACAATTTTATTTTGGAAGTTGTCAGAGGGAAAAATAAAAAGAGTTAATTCCTATATGGCCCCCTACTTTGTGACCAGCTTCCTTTATGGCCCCCTTTTTTTCGTAAATTCAAATATGGCCCCCTATTTTCAAGTAAATGTCCTAATTGTCCTTCCTATTTATAATTTTTCAAAATAAAATTAAATACATTCCACCTCACCTCTATCTCCACCTCACATGTCTCTCCACCTCACCTCTCTCTCTCCACCTTTCTTTCTCTCTCTCTCTCCACTTTTTTTTTCTCTCTCTCTCCACTTTTCTTTCTCTCTCTTTCCACTTTTCTTTCTCTGTCTCTCTCTTTCAACCTCACCCTCTTTGTCTTCCCCTGCAAGGTCGCCGGCCGGAAAATTTTCCGGCTAGCGTCCTTAAAAAAAAAAAAACTCTCATCTCTCTCTCTCAAAAGATTCCAGCGAAGGGGTTACCCTTCGCTGGAATCTGTTGAACCAGACCTTTAGGTCGCCGGAATCTTTTGACAGAGAGAGATGAGAGTTTTTTTTTTAAGGTTGCCGGCCGGAAATTTTTCCGGCCGGCGACATACCGGAGATGACAGAGAGAAGAGAGTTTTTTTTTATTTTTTAAGGTCGCCGCCCTGAAAATTTTCCGGCCGGCGAACTTAATCGGAGAAGACAAAGTGAGGTGGAGAGAGAGAGGGAGGTTAGGTGGAGAGAGGGGTGAGGTGGAGAGAGATAGAGAGAGAGGTGAGGTGGAGAGAGAGAGAGAGAGATGAGGTGGAGAGAGAGAGAGAGAGAGAGAGAGGTGAGGTGGAAATAAATATGTTTTTAATATTTTATTTAGAAATTAGGAAGGACAATTAGGACATTTACTTGAAAATAGGGGGCCATATTTGAATTTACGAAAAAAAAGGGGCCATAAAGGAAGCTGGTCACAAAATAGGGGGCCATATAGGAATTAACTCAAATAAAAACCCCCACCTCACCTCTCTCTCTCTCCACCTCATCTTCTCTCTCCCTACCATTCTCTCTATCTCTTCTCCGATCAGGTCGGCGGCAGGAAAATGTTCCGGGCGGCGACCATTAAAAAAAAAAAAAAAATTCACTCATTCTCTCTCTCTCTCTCTAGAAACTCCGGCGAAGGGGTTTCCCTTCGCGGGGTTCCGGTCTATTGAAGAACAGACCGGAACTGGTATGTTCTTTAACAGACCAGATCGGGTCTGTTCTTCAACAGACCGGAACTGATCTATTGAAGAACAGACCGATCTGTTCTTCAACAGGGCAGATCGGTCTGTTGAAGAACAGACCGGAACTCCGGCGAAGGGAAACCCCTTCGCCGGAGTTTCTAGAGAGAGAGAGTGAGTGAAAATTTCTTTTTCTTTTTTTTCATGGTCGCCGCCCGGAAAATTTTCCGGCCGGCGACTTAATCGGATAAGAGAGAGAGAGAGAATGGTAGGGAGAGAGAAGATGAAGTGGAGAGAGAGAGAGGTGAGGTGGAGAGTTTTTTATTTTGAACCATATTCCCCATAAAATATGTTTTCCCATAAACTTTTTAAAATTTTGCGTGTTCCCTTTAAAATTTCACACCCCGGAAACTATTTAGCTTTTCCCAAAGCGCTGGCCTTTAATTTCAACCCAAAGGGTAGGGGACGGACTTTCTTAGAGACTGGGAGTCCCGAGTGGAGGGGCTCATAATCCCAATTATAGTCAGTTTTATTATAGCGGATAGATGGGACATTTTCATGACCCATCAAACATCCCCAAACTTAGATTTTGCTAGTCCTCGAGCAAAACAAAATAAAAGAAAAACCTTACTCACTTTCGGAGGAATCCCGGTTGCATTTAGCATATGCAACAAGCCGTTAAACCCCTAGGTTACCCTAGTGGACGAGTGTGGTCTCGTGAGGGTTTCCATAGATGACACCCACAAACATCATGGTTTCAAATACACAAGGGTCCAAAATCCAAATCGTAGATAAGCATGATTCATATAGTAAAGGGTTTAAGCATGTCAACACATAATGAATCAAGTAAATAAGTTCATGTGAAAGCTAAAGATCTCCTCATCAATGGTCTTACCCTAAAATGCAAGTGTCATACCATAATGAGCACATCTATGTTCCGAAGTCACAAAACCTTGATTCCCTAGTTAGTACATTTCGCCTCGACTTCGGCCTCACGGACATACACTCCAAATATGAAATCACTCAAGAATGGTTCGCTCGTATGTGTGAGTGTGATCACTTAAATAGGACTCAACACATAAAAAAGGGTGAGGACAACATTTTGGAACAAATGATCTTCGAAAAGGAATTAGCCACTAATAGAGTGGGGAAGCTCACTCACCCTTCTCACCCATTCTACCCTCTAAAAATGTCTTCTAAAGTTTAGCGGATACTAGAGATGGATGATGATGGTGGAATCCCGAGAATGTCGAACTCTTCATTATGGTAGAACCTCTTAAGCATCTCAACATTTGTTTCTTGCTTCGAATACTTATTCATGAACAAAAACACCAACACATATATGCAATCACATCACCCACACAAAAGAGCTAACAGATGCTCAAAAATACACAAAAATCACTTTATTTCACTCTTTTTCTTTCTTTTTCTTTTTTTTTTCTTTCATATCACTTTTTTTTTCATATTTTTTTTTTCATTCTCTTCTTCTTTTCTTTTCTTTTTCTTTTTCTTTTCATAACACAAATACAAACAACCAAAACAAAATACAACACACACAACTCTATTCTTGCAATCAACTTTTCATTTCATACTTGCTTTTGACATTCTTCATTCTTTTATCTCATGTCTTCATTCTCGGGATATAAGATGATGGATGGTGATGGAGTATCCGCTATCCTCTAGTTGACATTCTTATTGGGTTTCATGGACTACAAGGGCAAGGTTAATTCGCTATCCTAATGTCACTCTTAATGGCTAAGGAAATTGAGCACACGAGATCAAATGAGCTCTTTTATAAGTTACGAGGTTGAGTAGCTCTTCATTCTACTCGGAGTTAGCGCGGAAGAGTACACTCGAATGGCAATTTAGGCTTTGAGCTCTCACATGGGTTAAGTCTCCACTAATGACTACTTTAGGTCTCTTAGAAATGTTTCTTCTTCACTAAGATGTAACTCACATGGCACAACACAAACACTAAAAGACTCGACTTTCATGCAAAGGCCATTAGCAATCACAAAACTCATCAACTCGACACATATGCATCAAAATTCTTAAAACTATCACTAGAATCACATGCAAATCTACTCAAAATGTTCAAAATTTTCAAATTTTGGCTAATTTGAACCCTTTTGTCTTTGAAACCCATGGTCATGCATTGGTTATGGTCATATCCCGCATCCCCAAACTTAAAACTAACATTGTCCTCAATGTTCTAAGCATACACTTACCAAAAGATAAAGAGACACATCAATCTAAAGAGAAGAGTGGAGAGATATTACCATAACCGAAGGAGATAAAAGATGATACTACCAAGGCTCATGTATAAAGAGGTTCCAAGTTGATGCCAAGCTCGCGCCATCCCCAAACTTGGAACAAACCACGCCTTAGAAGTAAAACATATAAGAATTGCTCCTAAAATATCCAAAACATAATGAGAATGAAGCACATAAAAGACATGACCATATAAAACCTACCACTAACGCGGGTATACACGATTGCATTGAGCTATGCAATTAGCCTTTAGTTCTCTTGTTTTCACACAAGAACACGAGTTATGTCTCGTGGAGGGTTTCCAGAGATGATACCCACAAACATCAAGACCCATCTCAGTCGGCCTAACGATCGTACAACAAAAGACGGAAGATTTGGGGGTCAACCCAAAGAAAGCTATATACAGGTGCTAATCGTCTCACAACTATGTAGAAACTATAAAGTGCAAGTAAGACGATTGAAGAAAATAAGCCATCCCCAAACTTAGTGGGTGCACAGTCCACTAAGTATAAATAGAAGGAACGACAACAAAGAAATCATCAAAAGGATCGACATAAATGTGAAGAGTCAAAATATCAGTCGAAGGCAAAAAATCATCTGGAAGCTTAGTGGACAGAATATCCACTATGTCCATAGACGTCTTTGGAAAGACGTCTGAAATGTCCCAAAAGGGATCAACAACCGAGTTTGAGATCATGTGGAAAGTCGAACCAGACTCTAAGGGTAAGGCAGTATGCTCGGGGACCAAGTCAAGGTCCATGGTTTCCTTAGGTAAATAGTCTGACAAACTATCCAACATGTCTCTAACTACTACGTCATCAGTATCCTCAAAGACATCTGGGGCCTCGCAGTCAGTTATAATATCAGGCCTTCCTAGCATTGCATCTAAGACTGACTCCTTACAAGTGTCAAAAATTGGATAGTTCGGAATCGTGTCATCCTCAAACTTGCTCGTAGAGCCATCATCCTGAACATCAACGTCTAATGTAGTCCTATGATGAGATGACACATGTTGAGGAAACGAGACAACAAGGTTATCAGTTTGTTCAAGCTCTTGGGTCCTCTCAGTTGATTCGTCGACATTTAACTTAGTACTAGGGTATGACGTATTACCCTCGCCATCGGACCTAGTACCCTCTTGAGTTTGGGGTGGTAAAACCCCTTCCTCGTCGGCTAATAACTGTGACAACATCATCTCTAATGGATGATTTAGAGACTCTAATTGATGATTTAGAGACTCAAACCTCTGATGTAACTCTTGTTGCATTTGAATCTGTGTCTGTTGAAATTGATTTTGTGTCTCTTCAAGTTGTAACATCATTTCAGCCAGACGACTCACAGACTCTTCTTGAGAACTATCTTCAAGAGTCTCTTCATGATAAGGCTCATAAGTGTAATTAAATGAAGACTCTTGATAATAACTCCCACCGTACATACTAGGATCATACCTGCCTCTAAAATCATTGGTCTCAGAATAGTGTGGACTATAAGGTCTCTCATACATATTTACTGTCGGACCATATCCATCACTAATTTGACCATCTCTACACATCCGTCGGTATTCTCCTAGGGTCATACGAGATCTGTCAGACTCAAATGGTCTATTCCCCTCACTAATCGAAACATCCCTACACATCCGTTGGTATTCACCTAAGGTCATATCAGGTCGGGTAGTGCGGGGAATCCTCGAAATAAGCTCATCATCATCATCAAATGGCCAACCGTTATAAGAACGGGCCATGATCTCACAATGCTCAAGGAACTAACAAACAAGCTATCAATGCAAATCAAAACTCATCCAACCAATCACACACAAGTAAGAAAGAAAGAGATAGAATACGATACTAGCGGATGCTCCTCTCGTTTCGTTCTTCCTTCCGATTCTTTTCTGGTTCTTTTGTTCCCCTTCGCTTCTATGTTCTCGTTTTTGGGCTTTTCTCTTAAAGTGGTACCTAAAAAAAAAGAAAAGATAAGAAACTACGAAAATAAAGAAAGAAAAACGTCTAAGTTAACAAATAACACTAAACTAAAGAACAAAACAAGCAAACAATATCCTAACTACTAAACCTATCCCCGGCAGCGGCGCCAAAAACTTGATGGGCCTAAAACTAGGTCTAATCCCGCAAGTATACGGGGTCAAGTTATAGTATTTATAATAAGATCGAGAAATCGTCCCAAGAGATAGGTAGGTAACTTCGGATATTAATTGCGGGTTTAGCTCAATAATTAAAGTGTCAAAACTAACTTAGACTACACACACACACCCCACTTTATAAGTTTGATGATTGATGGGTAAAAAATAAGAAAACGAATAAAACTAAATAAACTAACTACGAGAGAGGGGAGAAGATATCTAAGGTTATAAAATCCACCACATAATTTCACTTTATAAAACAAGCACTTAATTACTTAAATCCCTTTTGTATTTACTCGGGATCCAATATAATGAACTATTTGGATTCCGGATGATATTCTAGATAAAGCAATTTTATAATCACTAATTCTAATTGTCTTCCTTATAGAGATTCGGATCACTTAACTATTATTCATCATCTAAAAAGCATACTCCATCTAACAACTTAACGAAAGTATGAAATATCTAATTATGAGGCATGAGTAATAGAAAGAGAATCCAATCCATATAGATAAACAATTAATAGACATTAAAGCACATCAAAGGATTTAATTAATCGAGAATAAGTATTATAAAGATCCAAAATGGCACATAAATGGACTACTTAAAACATGCATTAATTAACAAATCCCTTTTCTCATGTATAACTCAAAATCTAACATAATAAACTATTTAGATTTCGGAATATATTCTTTAATAACACTATTCAAAATCAAGAATGTATGATTGACTATCATATAAGACTAATTTCCTACACTATCATTCAAGATCTAAAAGGCATATCTCATCTAATAATTCAATAAAAGCATGAAATATCTAATTATAATACATGAATGACAATAAGGTTATAGAATCAACATGAAATGACAATCAATAGGCATTGAAGCTTAAAACAAGGATTCATTGATTTATAACATGTCTCAAAATAGCCCAAATATGGGTTTCATTCACAACCTTAGATTGCTAATTAACTATACATGGAATCTAGAATACCATTCATTGACATTGTAAAATAAATGAAAATACTAAGAAATTAATGGAAAGAAATCACCAAGAATGCTCAAATTCCATATCCCCATGTATCTCCAATTTGTCCAAGATTTGCTCCATTTATGCTCAAGAATGTTACTCCAAGAAATCCAAGTAATAGCTATTTTATTGCAACCCAAATAAGAAAAAGAAGGAAAAGAAAGAAATTAGATCTAGAAAGAAGTTGGAAAGAAGAGATGAAGAGGGTTAGAAATGGTGGAAGAATATGGAAGAAAGAAGGAGATGACTATTAATGGTAGAAAGAATAGTGGTAGAGAAGAAGATAGAAAAAGATGGATTTAATAGAAGAGGGATTGAGTAATAAGAAAAGAGAGAAAGAAATAGGTGAGAAGAAGTAGAAGAAAAGAATGGAGGATTAGGGTTAGAAGATAGAAAGAGAAGTGGCTTAGAAATTAGGTAAGGAAGCCATTTGAGAGGGTTGTTGAAGTCTAGGGTTTAATGGAGGAGAAAGAGATTTATTTATAGGTGGGTTTTTGTTTTGGTTGGGTTAAATGGTAAAAAGTGGGAGAATGGGGGTTAGTTTTGGAATTTTAGGGGTTAAAAGGGAAGAAAGGACAAGTCTGGGCGGCTAGGGTTTGCTGGGTTTGAATTCGGGTAATTTGGTGTGGTCGGGTGTAAGTTAATAAGGTGCGCTTGGTTCAGTAGCCGTCGGATGAAGAAAACGCGGGATCTGGAGGGTCAGGAAGGTGACACGTGGTCGGGACTACGGATCCTAACCTGCTTCGGGTGCACGGGATTATAGGAAATATAGCTTGAATATCGGGAACCGTTGGATCTGATTTGCGCGGAAGGGGACGATCAGGATTAAAACGTTGGCACGGGGTGCACGGAGTTAAGTTGCTTCGGTTGCACGGGATCATAAGAAATGGAAAATCATCCGGAGCCGTCGGATCTGGGACACGGAGGGTAACGGCTGAGATTATAACGTATGTACCGGGCTACGGAGTTAAGTTACTTCGCGTTCCACCAAATCATGCTCATTGGGTCCATTTCGTTGCTAAGCGGAAACACGGGAATTGGATACACCGGTCCTTAGAGCGCGCCACGTGTCCCACCGAATCCCGCGTACCAGAACTATGCCCGGAGGTGTCCCACTAGTCAACATCTTTTGACTGAACTTTGACCTTGGGTTATTCGTCCGGACTCCGATTTGACTTCCGTTTTCTCCTACGGACTCGTCTCGACCTCTACTTTCCAACCACGCACTGACCTTGGCCAAATTACCAGAATGTCCTTCACTCCAAATGACCAAAATACCCTTCATGCACATTTTCCTCGTTTTTAACCGTTTTTCACACCTAACTCCACAAAACACACTTAATCAAGAAAACCAACCATTTTATTATAATAAAGACCCGAAACGAACTAACTCGACTAAATTAAACGACTTAGATGGGACATTTTCATGACCCATCACGGATCCTCCGTGTAAAAGGACCTCTTAATCCCACTTTCTCTTTTCTTTCATCTCTTATAATCTTCATAGAAATTGGTAACAAATGAACATTAGTTGTATGTCTGAATTTGGCAACAAATGAACACTAATTGCCTATAGTTTAATATATATTTCTAAGTTGTTCTAATTATATAGGTCGCACCTTTGAAAAATAAAAAAAGATTTTCGGAAAATAAAAATTTTCTAAAAAGTTAAAAAAAGTTTTTTTTTCTCTCATCTCTCTCTCTAAAAACTCCGGCGAAGGGGGTTTTCCTTCGCCGGAGTCGGTCTATTCGTGAACTAATATATTTCTATCGATATTTTAATCTTAATATTTTTAGAATATCTTGATATTGCAATGCTACATGATGTGCAGACTGGGTAGAGCCTCGTTACCACGCCTACGAAATTTAGTCTGCCCAAATTACATTAGTCCTGTAACAATAATATGTGTTATCATATTATTATTTAGTAACATACTTCCATATAATAATATTATATTGATTATTAATACATTGATCACGATTAACTCCATCTCCATGAAAATCCATAAAAATCTATACACAATGGCAGTGGCATCATATTCCAAAAGCTTCTCATAATGAAGACGGAAGGCGAACGCCAATGACATTTTATCACGCACCCGGTATTAAACATACTTCCGACATGATCTCGGCCGAACTAAGACTACCAACCAATATTTGTATAGGGTGGACCAAAACTAGGCTTGACTTGCTTTGGGTCATGCTGACCATGAGGAGACAAAGTGTCAATTGCATTATGAGGTAATTTCTAGAAAGGTCAAAATAATATTGAAAATGAGTAGAAAAGCACAAAACATTTGGAAATTATTATTCAGGTCAAAAAGTGTGTAAATACTAAAATACCCCTTTTTGTCATTTTGTGTAACTAAATTCTTTTATTTTTCTTTAAATTTTAAATCGATATAACTTTTGTTTGAGATGTCGGATTTCTATAAAAATTATATATTTAGAAATGATTTTTCATTAGCTTTCTAACAAGATCCACTTTCAATACTTTTTTTCAAAAAAAAAAACCCAGAAAAAAACGACGTTTTTTTCCTTTACGTTTTTCTGCAAACGTGTTTGCAACAATCTGTTATGCAAACGTGTTTGCAACAATTTGTTATGCAAACGTGTTTGCAACAATCTGTTATGCAAACGTGTTTGCAACAATCTGTTCTGCAAACGTATGTTTGCATTATGTAAACTGCAAACATGTGTTTGCATTTGCGATATTGCAAACTGAGTTTGCATTTGCGATTTTGCAAACTGCGTTTGCATGTTCGACAATGCAAACTGAGTTTGCATTTGCGACATTACAAACTCACTTATTTGGCATAAAAAAATTGTACAACCTTCACTTTCTCTTTATACTATTTTAGATGCAACTAATATCATATGCCATTAACTCAAGATAGATTTCCAATATGAAACTCGTCTTCTTTTTCAATTACTTCCTTAATTGATAAACACAATATAATAGACGATTTAGCAACTAGTATCGATAATAATCAAAGATTACAAACTCTTAATGTTCTTCGAAGACAAATTTAAGCACAAATTCTATAAGTTAAAGCCATTGCCAGCAATAACCCATACTTCTTGTAAGCCTCCGCTCAAATTCACAGCTTCGAAGGTAGGTGAACTCTGCAAATTTCGACATGCTCTAACACTTCCACATTCGTATAATTCATCTCCCGAGTATTGCACTTTCAAAAGTAATCGAAATCCATAGTATATAACTGACAGATACTTCAACCATTGCATGAAAAATGGTATATGCTGAAAAACGACATAAAGATAACCATTAGGAACGTCTATCGGTAGATAACATGCAAGTTTTCAAAGACTTTGAACATCTGAATGCAAGCATAAATTATATTCTTCGAGTTCATACCTGCACATAATATCCTCCAGTCAAAAGAAACAACATAAGTACAAGAGTAGCCAACATTCCTGCTCTCTTTATACTTAAAACGACTTCCCCGAAGAGTTCTCCTGCTTCCTAAACGCAGAAAAAAATATTATTAAATGCAAATATAGAACAACAACCCAACCTGCATTTTAGACATACAAAATCATATATAGAATACCCAAACCAAAATTTCATGAATTCGAAGACCAATTTCGTGTTATATATACGTAGATGGGTAGGTACTTGATCTCTAAGTTGTGCTTCGGTTGCTGTTTGAGATTTCCACCAAAGAAGGCCAAGTAAAACAACAACTCCAAGTGATTGTACTAGTCTTAGTTTGTCTAACTATCTCTTCGCCGCTCTCTATATGTTCTTTTTAGTAGTATCATGAATTGCTCAAACCAAGATAAGGTCCAATCTTTCTTAACTTGAATAGCTGATTGAAGATTCGTTGGTGCAGTTGTTGTTCGTTGGATTTCTTTCTCTCAAGGTTCGATTACAACTTTGTATTTTTGCTGTAAATACTGACAAGTAACTCATAGAAGAAAATTGTTAGTCACTTATAATGAGAAAACACTAATGAATTTGAGTAAGTGAAGAACTACTTACTTTAAGAACGTCTCGTTCGAATTCAGGAGTTCCTCGCGATATTCGTAAATCTTTATGGACACTAATGTCATTGACATGACCAGTTGCTAGATCTAATAGAAACTCTGTTGGGTTCATAGCAATTTCAGGTGCGAACTTTAAAGATGAAAAATACTCCATGGATTCTCTAGCTTTCCCATAGTAAACTGGGTAACCTTCTGATAATAACATAAGTTTGTCAAACATGTGAAACATTCTACTTGAGGGCTGGTGAATTGTCGTTATCACCGTCCTTCCTGTCTATATAAGATCAGAAGCATAATAAACGATTATCTATAATGAGATTAGTCTCACGAAACAAATTCACGGAGTCCTCCACGTACCCATGTTCTCCCAACGAAGAAATTAAGGAATTCCAAGTCATCAAGTTTCTTTTTGGCATTTCATCGAACAACTTGATCGCATCACTTAATCTTCCCAACCTCCCAAAAACCCAAAAATGCAGTACCATAAGAAGCACCAACAAAAAACAACCCAGACTTCAAAATTAAAGATTGCAATTGCAAACATTAAATAACATGTAATGAGGAGGAAGACAAAAGACTACCAAAGGTAAACTGGGTGGGTTTTAATCCCAAACCCAACATTTGGGTAAAAAGATTTCAATCTCCTACAACAAGCTCATCATCTTCTTCATTATGCTGGTAACTATAAGCTGCTATAATTGAATTATATGACACAACATTATAAATCAATCATTTCACAGACAAATAAAAGATGCAAACATTCTATTACAAACCCTCAGTAGCCCAAATCTTAGACTAACAATGACTGTCTAAAAATTAAAGAAAAAAAAACCTCAGGAGTAATTGGTAGGGCACAAAAAAGATCAAACCTTTGAATGAATAATCTTTGTAGGACCAGAATCAACTGCACCCACAGAACGAGATTCAAATCGGGAAGACGGTAAAGTGGGTGGTCTCATCATATGAACATGTTGATCGACTGAAGACAACCCTAAACCCCTAATTTGATTAGGAAAAGAGAGGACCAGACGAGATGGAAATCCACCACCGGAATTAGTGAATGTGACCGGATGACGAAGAAATTAACAAAATTTTGTATTTTGAGGATTCTTCAATGTGTTATAAGATGAATCTGGCATATTATATAACACAAACCTGAATAAATTTTGTCGAATCAATAAGACGAAGAAGTCCGAGAGCGAGAACCATCGAAGAAGAAGAATCGGAGAGAAGAAGAATTGGAGAAGAAGAAGAATCGGAGAAGCGTCGAGCTCTTTCTCTCTCTCTGAACTTGTTTCTCAGTTGTGATTAGGGTTTTGAAGTTGTTTAGAAGAAGATGAATCGGGAAGAAGATGAAGAATGAAAAAAAACCTAAAATCTTATGAGTGTTTGTCGAGAGAAAATGAGTTTAGTTGGTAAGGGTGTTTTGGGAAGATTTTTTTTCAAAAATGACCTGATTGATAATTTTCTATATTATGTTCAACCTTTTGCATCATTATCCGTAATATTTAGGTAATCTTTAGTTAATAGCAAATGTTACATGCTTTTTTAGTTATTATTAATAATATAATGACCTAAACAACCATTTATCCTTGCATTATTATAGAAATATTGATCACGAAAATCCTTTTATTAAAGTTTCTCATATCCACTCAATACAATCGTGTGATATGAGAAGTGAAGAGAGTAGATACATTTAAAGTCTTACACTAGGAATTTATACAGAATTGCTATTACGACGAGAGAGTTTAGTAAAGATAGTGCATTATGCTCCACCATGCCCCAATATCTATAGGCCAACGCTTCGGGGAAAGCTATATAGTTTCCGGGGTGTGAAGTTTTGGGTGGAAACAAAAAAAAAAATTGATTTTTTTATTCCCCCAAACAACCAAATCCTTTTCAGCTTCTTCTTCTTTTCTCCGGCGACTCCACCATCTCCGGCGGCAAAGTTTTTTTTTTTTATTCTCCTCTCCATCTCCGGCGAAGGAGAGAGCCCCTTCGCCGGAGGTCTGGTTTTCAGATGAAACCAGATCTCGTCTGGTTTGTTGATCAAACCAGATCCCGTCTGGTTTGATCTTCAAACCAGACGAGCTCCGGCGAAGGGGAGGAGCCCCTTCGCCGGAGAGAAAGAGAAGAAAGAGAGAAGAGAGGGAGAAGAGAGAGAAAGAGAAGAGAGGGAGAAGAGAGAGAGAGAGAAAGAGAAGAGAAGATGGTGAAGTCGTCTGCAACATCCGCCCGACGACTTTTTCCGGCGACATTAAAGGAGTGTTTGGTTTAATTCTTTTTGTTTTCCACCGTCTTCCCCGGAAACTTCAATGCTTTCCCCAAAACAGTGGCCATATCTATATAACAAGAGGGAGATTTTTGTTCAATTCAGTTGATCCTTCTAGGAGAATTTGGTTAAGGAGAGGTCCATGAACTCAGATAAGAGAAAGAAAGCCTCCTCCAGAGGAAAAAAACAGTTTAGGTTCTTAGCCCGGAAGTCAATTCCAAGTCGCAGTATTCTGAGTATAGGTTATTAGTTCAATCATCAAATTAGCTGGGCAGAATAGCCCTCGCCCGTAGGACGGAGAATTATGAGTAGGGCTAAAACAATCCCCAGCGCAATGTTAATCAAGTAAATGGAACATATAGTAATGGTGGTAATAGAATTGTTGTATTCATTCATCAAACATAAAACATTGTTTCATATCTTGTAAAATAGATTCTAGAGGATGAAATAAGATCTACATAAATTCAAGATGATCAATTTCGTGATCCGTTCTCATTAGATCAATCTTCTACCTGGAAATTTTCAGTCCATTGGGCAGTTACCGTCGTTCTCATTCGCCTCCTCCGCCTACTGGATGTAGGCCACATCATGTCTGTACTAATACAGAAATACATAAAACTAAAAATACCACTGGTTATAGGGATTGATAACATATTGTTATCATCTCTTTCCGCTCCTAATCCGGATTGGAATGTGCTAAGTACATCTCCGAAATCCCTTTCTCTCTCTAAATTTGTCCATTCATGTTGTCGCTGCGGGTCTACTACTGATGGTCGGGCAAGTGGATGCTTGAGCCTTGCATGTCTTCTAAGGTCATCATACTTTCCGTTGAAATCACAAGTTTCACAAGCGCAGCTTCTAGACTTAGCATTCATGAACTTTCGAGCAGGCCCATTAACAGTCCACCCTTTAACGCATCCTCGACAGAGTGGGCACAAAAGTTTCTGTTCTAGCCGACCCTTGCAGGATAAAGAGGGCTCAGACGGGCCACTCAGATTCCTTTCACTACTTGCCTCTTCATGTGGGTCACCATCTGTTTCCACCGAATCTACGGAACCAGTGACCGAGCTCTCTAAAAGAACTTCTTGCGGCGAAGTTGTTGATAAATCACTAGATGCCTTACGGAATTGGTCGAAGCAGTTTGAGTGACGATAGCTCGTATCACACATGTAAGGGCGACAACCCTTCTTGTGAGAAGAACATATAAGTAAAACAGCATTGTGAGGATGTTCCATGCATATAGGGCATCTAGCTTCTTCCCATTCTTTGACATCGTCTCCATTCTCTAACGGGCTCTTCGGTAAGGATTGGGCCTGTCTAGAACTGCAAGGATAAGGAGAAGCCCTCAACGATGACAAACGACCTTTTCTATCCTTCGGCATTTCGGGATGCACTAATAAAAGATCTAAGACATCATGTTACACAATACAAATTAGCTACCCATATCAGAAAGTTAACATGTATGTCTCTCTCCTAAAGAGACCAGAATCCAAACACATAATCATAAAGTTCAACTTCAACAAAAACAAAACTTTAATTCAAAAGTATCGTTCATCGTGTAAATTAGCAAGCTCTTTTGTATATTTTTCACTAGTCTGATTTATAAACACACAAGTTCAGGTTTTGAGGGTTTAGGGTTGTAATCACATTGTATGTAATCAAACATTCACTTGCAAGATGAAACCCTAAACTCATATAGTCACATGATCAACCAAAACAATACTCCAAAATTTCTCATTTTGAACAAAGATCAAAGGTACTATATACCTTGAAACAATAAATCAGAAAAAGTTCTGAAAGAAAATTGCTAGTATAAGTTATTCACACCATATAATGGAAGTTTGAACACAACAACCCAAACCCTAGAACAAGACATAGTATACATAATATCTCCACAACCCATATCACAAAAACCCTAAAAGTAATTCTAGGTGACAGCATAAAACCCACAAATAGAATCAGTCATGTACCAGAACAAGTGAAGAGAATCCTAACATTTTGTTATCAAATTGGGAGTTTAGGGTTTCAAGAGACTTACCAAAACTCTGTAATGATCGAGTCAATTCTTGATGCCCTGTTTATAAAGGGAGGGTTTTTTTGAGAGAGAGATAGATTTGAGTTATGCGAGTTATGTCGGCTACACTTTTATAGTTAAGCCTTCGTGATGAAGAAAGCGGCTGCAATTTATGTTGACCCATCTTCTTGGTGGGTAACTTTGACCAAGCAATCCTGGTGCCTTGCGTATCGATCGTGATTACACATTTTGTCTACGAAAGTCGAAAAATATATTTTTGATTAGTACAAATATAATATCATTACACATTTTGTCAATGGATGCAAGTAAAAGGGGGGGGGGGAGTAGTGGATCTGGGGCATTCCAATCCAGACATTTGAGAATCTTGAAATGTCTGAGGCGTTCAAATCCGGACATTTGAAAATCCTGAAATGTCTGAGGCATTCAAATCTAGACATTTACAAATCCCCGAATGTTTGTATCCGGACATTTGAAAATCCTGAAATGTCTGAGGCATTCAAATCTAGACATTTACAAATCCCCGAATGTTTGTGACATTTAATTATAGACAAAATGTCTGCGGACTTTGATAGACTTCATAGTTTGATGGATTTTGTGAAGGATTTAGGAAAAATTTGGAGCCCAAAATGACTTTACAAAAACAAGAGACATTTGGAGTCCATCATGTGATTAAACAACAACAATAATATTAAAATAATAAATGACCACCATGTGTCCATCAATGTCAACAAATATTTGCAGATGTCTACGAAAGTTGAAAAATATATTTTGAAATGTTGATACAAATATATTATTTCATGTGATTAAACAATAGTAATAACATTAAAATAATAAATGTCTATCAAATGTCCATCAATGTCCACAAATATTCACAGATGTCTACGAAAGTAGAAAAATATATTTTGAAATGATCATACAAATATATTATTTCATGTGATTAAACAATAATAATATTAAAATAATAAATGTCTACCAAATGTTCATGAATGTCCACAAATATTCACAGATGTCTACGAAAGTCGAAAAATATTTTTTTGAAATGTTAGGGCAAATGACAACTGACCAAGTAGATGCCACCTCTACCACGAATCGAACTTTTAACTTCTGGATTTTCGGAGTAGTTGCACGACAACTGACCAAGTAGTTGTTGGCGTAAATAAACCATTTTTCTTTCCAGATACAAAGTGAGAGAGATGCAAATTAGTTCAAACCCTTTTCCAAAATTTCATGTCTCTCTTTCTATCTAACGAGTGGGAAGATGTTTAGTTACATGTCTAACCCGTCGTACCTGTGGATTGTCTACATACACAAATGGAATCATATCTTCTCCAAAACAGTAAGGTGATCACTTAACTACCTCTGTAATTGACTTATAATTTTTGCATTTTTATTGTCCTATTGATGAATGATGATATTGTATTTACTGAAGTTTGTTCATCAACTCAATTAAATCGAAATGAAACATAAACGGTTAATTTTTAGGTAGGTTGTTCTCACACCCCAAGGGTTGCATGATTTAGTTCTCGTACTAATCTTCTTTAAATATTGTGTCAGAAATCACTTATGATGTGTTTAGAGTCATGAGTCATTCAGATTCATAAGTCTTTCCTATTCACGATTCCACATATTCATGAGCCTGAATGATTTTTTTTGGAAAATTTGACCAAAACTCCCTAAAAAATTTGACCTTTGGTTAAAAAGGATTTATCAACTTTTTATAGGCTTAGCTCCCTGTGAAATTTTTGTAAATTATCTAATACAGGGAAAGACGAAACTGGTCTTATTGCGAACCAGATTGAAAAACAGCGCAAACCAGATAGCAAAACAATGCAAACCAGTTTGCAATTAAAGTTATGCAAACCAAATTGCAAAGCTCTGCAAACGAGATTGCAAAGTAGTGTGAACTAGTTTGCAAAGCTTTGCAAACGAAATTGCAAAATAGTGCAAACTAGTTTGCAAAGCTCTGCAGACGAGATTGTAATGTGCAAAGCAGTGCAAATGAGATTGCAAAGTTCTGCAAACCAGACTGCAAAGCTCTGCAAATTAGATTACAAAGCTCTGCAAAGTCATTACAAAGCTTTGCAAGGCAAACAAGATTGCAAAGCAGTGCAAACCAGTTTGCAAAGCTTCGCAAACTCAACATAAACCTTAGCAAAATAAATGACTATGAAGTAAGATTATACTTCGAAACAATAGTAGATTCTCCTTCCATTGTTATCTTTGAGTCCAAATATGAAGAAAACTGTATTAAACTCTAGCAAAATCGTACCATAATTGAGAAATTTGTACTTTCTCTTTCTAGAATTCTTTCCCAAAAACTAACTCAAAACCCTCAATAACTCAAAATCATCTTCAAACAACAAGTAAAGAGATTCAATCACAAAAACCTAAAATATATTGATGATAAAAAAAACCAAGAAATCAACTTCAACCCACGCTCGGCAAAATCGCCCAAATCCCACGCTTGTTTGGTTTTTTTCAGTCGTTAAAGAGACAACTTCCTGATTTTGTAGAAATTGGGATTTTTTTGGTATTTTTCATTAGCCAAAGAGTATTTTTGATCTTGAAAATGTGAGTGTCTACAAAATCGTCTTTCAAGAACATTTAGAAAACTTATTCGTGCCTAGCTTTTAAAAAAGATAAGATGTCGGCCAGTGGCGAAGCCAACAACTTTTTTTAGTGGGGGCACATTCTTAAAGCGTTCATAAAAAAGAAAATTAAGCAAGTAAAAAATATTTTTTATTAAATATAAAATCTCAAATAAATACACATCTACAATTGTCCTCGACGAATTTTGATAATGTGAACTGCTTGTTTAAATAAACTTATTATTAAGTAGTACCAAATATATCTTTCAAATTGATTTAAAAGTTGAAACAAAATGAAGTAAAAATTAGTAATGATAATAGCTAATATTTTACATAATTAGGACTACTTTAAACCTTAATGTATGGAAGACGCCTACAACTGATAGTCCAGTTGGTAGTGCATCTACTCCATTGTTCGGAGGTACTAGATTCCATCATGTAGAAGTGCAAATCCAGGATAATGGGACGTGGGTATAAATAAAATAGTTAGATGGGACTTAGGATTGTAGTTTCTTTGGGCTTTAAGCTAGTAGTTCAATATCAAAAAAATTAAATTAAATAACATAATTAAAATTTAAAAAGAGAGAAAGAGATAGAAAGAAAAAAGGCACTACTTTAAATAAAAAAAGATTATGGAGAACTAAAAAAACCAAATTTTTTTTTACATTTGATTATAAGTTGTCGTAGCCCGAAGAGAGAAACAAAATATAAGCAAACAAAAAGTAAAATAAAATCCTATCCTAATATATAAAGAAAAGCATCATCATATCAATAGTGAACCCTATTATGAACAAAAGAGACAATTACTGTAGATAATAGGAGGCTAACAAATGGTCATAAGGTTTCAAATGGATTAGTTGTTGTGAAAGCTTCTTCTTTTTTTGCATTGGTTGTGAAAGCTTCTTCCCTACCACTATCACAAAATATATACAGAATAGGTCACACCATCAATATGTTCATTTTTTTCCTATATAAACTCGGACCGTCCACCACTCTTCTCATCATAAAACCAATAAGCTAACCATTTGAAGAATCAAGAAATCAAGATGATTGGGAAACTTGAAATTGAAAACAAAATTGAGTGCTCAGCTGACGACCTCTATAAGATGTGGAAGGTTGATTTTCATAAAATACCACATCTTATTCCTAATAGCTTCAAAAGCGTCGATCTTCTCAAAGGGGGTAATGAAACTTGTGAAGCCCCCATCAAGTTATGGCGCTATGTGTACGGTAATATCATATAACCAATCTATGACCATATATATAACTATTCTTATATGTATTTTTTTTTGCTAAATTATGAGATGAATAATGCAGACGGTAAAACTATTTATGTGAAGGAGAAGACAACATGTGACGATGAGAAAAGATCGGTGAATCACGTTCTCATGGGAGGGGTACTTTTTGACCATTTCAAAAGTTTCGAGGCGAAAGTCATTATTACTCCAATAGAAGTTGATGGTCATGTTAAGGGGAGTTTGGTGAAATGGGAGTTAGAGTATGAGAAGAAAAATGAAGATGTCCCTGACCCAACCGGTTATTTAACCTTCTTTGAACAGGCCACCAAAGATCTTGATTGTCAAATGCTCCTTAAAGAAGATGCCTCCTTTGAGCAGCTCAGCAAAGATCTTGATTGTCAAATGCTCCTCAAAGAAGATGGCTCTTTTGAGCAGCTCGCCAAAGATCTTGATTGTCAAGTGCTCATCAAAGAAGATGCCTAAACTATATATGTTGTGTGTGTGTCTACTATCTAGGGGATGGGGATGGGGATGGGGATGGGGATGGGGATGGGGATGGGGATGGGGATGGGGGTGGGCTGGGTGTGTATAAATCCATGCAGCTATCTTGTACTTAATGAATGAGGTTAAACTTGACTGGTGGGCGGGAGTAGGAGTTAGAACTGAATTTCGGCTTATGTAACTCCTAGTAATGGGTTAAAATGTGGGTTCCACTAATAACAAATTATTATGTGGGCACTCTCATAACTCCTATCAATCTATATGCATAAGGGGAGCTCGTTTGGGCCGTGGGGGTCACGGGCCCTTATGCGGGCCCGCCCCTAATGTCGGCCCAATTTTCTGGTTTTTTTATTTGTATGGCAACTGATAAAAATTCAAAACTTTATAATTATTTGATTTTTTTAAACGCTTCTTTAACATGAAATTGCAAAAACCTGTCTTTGGAAAGCTCATTTTTTTTTTCCATAAAACCATCTCTTTTTTAAAACTTTTTTCCATAAACTGTTTTTTTTACCGAAAATCAGTTTGTGAGAAAAAAAAACGACTTTAGGAAAAAAACGGCCTCTTAAAAAATGTTTCTGAAAAAAACTTTCGAAAAAAACGATTTGAAAAAGAAAATTGTTTTGTGAAAAAAAAACGATTTTCCGAAAAAAAACATAATTTTGAAACAATTATTTTGTACAGAAAAAATTGGGTTTCAGAGGTTTTCTTTTTAGTTGTTTTTAAGTTTGAAATTTGGATTTAATAATCTTAGCAAATCTTAGGGGTAGTGTCCAATACAAATTTTGAACTTCGGAATCCTTAGAAATCAAGGACGCCCTGCGCTTTTTGGTAACCAGACAAGGGTGCTTCTAAAGGCACCGGGCCAAAAGGCTGTTAGCATCCAACTCTATTAGTACCAGGCCTAACTACTCCTTTCTCTGTTAGCACCGTCCAACTATGTAGGCACCGGTCAAAGTGGAGTTAACCCTAACCCTTCCATCCATCTCACACAAAATCTGAAAATTGGGAATTCCAAACTTTCTCTCTCTAAGCTTTCTCACAAAATCTCACTGTCCATTTTTAATGTTTTTCTTATTTTATTCTTCCCCCATCTTTCCTTTCCACCACCATCAACTTCATTGACACCTCCCACATGAATTCCGGCTGTCATTTGTCTCTCTTCTTCCTCTCTCTCTTTCCCTCTCTGTTTACTCTCTTCTATGTTCCTCCCTTTAATTAGAAGATTGTTTTGTTTGACTCATCTTAGTGATCCATTCGGGCTGATTTTCAGTCCCTTGAGTCAGAAATAATATAGGTTTGGTTGATTTTATAGTCAGTGAGTTGTGGGATGTAATTGTTGTAGAAAAATGCAAAATTTGTTAGATTGATGGGTATGAAGATCTTCGGTCATTGATGAGAATGCTTTGAAAAAAGCAGTTGCCAATCAACCAATTGTTGTTGCTATTGAAGGTGGTAGTCGAGCTTTCCAACTATACCAATCTATTGGTCTCTCTCTCTAGCTAAACATATAACAACACACAAGCAATATTGGTAATTTAAACCTTAATCTGTAAGTGTTTGTTATCTTAGTACTGATTACCTATGAAGAAGAAAGGCTATGAATTTCTTTAGTAAACAGAATTGTTATTGTTACTTTTCTAGGGTATATTCACAGGAAAATGTATTTAGGAACTAAACATAGAAGATTGGCTAAACCTAAAAGTGATAGGTATGCTTTCAGATTAGGAGATAAGTTGCTGGAATCTGTCGATTCGAGCGAGAAAGATAAAGAAGCTATAAAGGAGATAAAACACATTTGAATGATGAACAAATCACTCGGGATTGATTGTTCTGAATAAAAGAATGGTCACCGGTAAGTGTCGGTGCCGTTGTCGGAGGATGTTTACTCTTTTCTAGGGTTTTGTTTTGGAAGAAAAATTAATTGGGATTCCTTTTGTTTTCGAATAACAAGCAAACGAAGGTAAACGTCACCCACATTAAAAACCGGTGCTTATAGAGAACTCGGGTCAATGGCCATTGATCCGAGTTAATAACAATTCCGGATGCTAACAGCCTTTTAGCCTGGTGCCTTTAAAAGCACCCACCAGACAAACCAAGGTATCTTGATTCCTACCAAATCTCATTCTTCTTCTACTTAATTTTTTTTTTATTCTTCCCTGTATTTGCTCCCTCACCCAACACTCCAGCAGATGTGACAACACTTAATTTGAACATATTTTCTCTTCATTTGCTTCACATTTTTTGTGGTATCACCACATCAGCGGAGGGCTGAGCGAGGGAGCGAGCGAGGGAGCAAATGGAAGAAGGAATAAAATTTCTCTTAATGGTGCAAACAAGTTCACCACTTAGGCCTCTTTAAGGGGAACCAGTAATAAGCTATTCATTAATAGACAAACTAAAATAACGGGTTCTTGGGTAGCTGGGTTGATACTAAGAGTGGGAATACTTCCTTTCCAGCTTCCCTATCTTGGACGGGTTGGACCGAGATCCTTCAGGTCCCGAAAGACGAAAGTGTTGCATCAAACATCACGAAAGTTTCACACTAGGAGTCATCAGAAGTTCCTCATGAATTTTTCCATCAGATGCCACTCAAGCTACCACGAAAGTTGACGTAGGAGGTCTGTCCTCTCGTTCAAAAGTTAGGCGCCTATTAGCTATTGAAATGAGATTTCAGTTCAGGTCTAGTACGAAAGAAGTCATTAATTAGATTGATATGTCATAATATATCCAATCATGTTGTCCTAGTATGAAAGAAGTCATAATATTTCAGTCCAGGTCTAGTATGCTTGAAAATTGAAATATCTATTGGAAGTTATGGCCAGATTAGCTGAAATTCGAGTTTTTATATTACTACATTAATGTTTTTTTCTTATGATTTTTGTATGTACCATATACACAAAGTTTTAGCCGTATGAGCTCTTGATTTGCTGAATCTAATTTGGTTCCTGTTGATTCAAGTAAGTTTTTGATGTCCATATACACAAAGTTTTAGCCATATGACCTAGCAGTTTATGTCTGTACTTTTTCTTTCCTCAGATTTTTTCTCCTGCTCTCCTGCATATTATCGATATTATGGTTGATTCTTCGGTCCTCTTTAAGAGTGATTCTATAGGCGCTGCACTTTTTGTTGTAGGCCTACCACTCTGCAGGCGCCCCACCTTTTGAGACATTTTGTTTGTAGGTCCCCATAGCACTCCGAGCACTCCTTTGACTTCATCTTCTTCTTCATCCATTTTCATGAGTTCTCTTTCAAAATGTTCAATAAAACTCTTATGGTGTGTTTGGATGACGGATTCATCAGTCCGCGGATTCGTGAATCCAAGTAATGTTTTTTAGTTTGTTTGGTAATTAATAATAATCCCTATGATTTATATTATTTGATTATTTTTAAAATCTTCTTTAAAAAAATATTGAAGAAACCTTATTCTCGAAACTCGTTTTTTTCAAATATCGTTTTTCCCGAAAGCCGCGTTTTTTTCTCGATTTTTTTTTTCAGTAATCGAGATTTCATGAATTTTTTTTTTCAACGAAAAATTGTTTTTTCTCGAAAATCGATTTTTTTCGAACACCACTTTTTCCTGAGAAAAACGGCCTTTATGAGGCAAAAAAGTTTTCATGATTCTTACCAAATACAGATTTTGGAATTAGAAATCCTTAGGATTCAAGAGTCGACTTAGGATTCCTGGTAGCCAAATAGACCAAAGATTTATGATTCTTACTAAATCCCACTTTTGATAGGAATCCTAATTAAGAATCCTGCAGCCAAACACACCATTAGGATTTTTCATGTTTTCTGTAAGGTATTATTTGTAAGAAATTTTGGTGGATGGTAAAAAAAAAAAGGCCTTAACAACAAAATAAGTCCACTATTAACACAAAATAGGTCAAAAGTCTAAAAAAGATACAAATTTTGAAATGCACCAAACAAAACATTTTTGCTTACACGATTTTTTGGGATTCACCAAATAAACCATTTTTGCAAGACATCGTTATCTTATTGCATTAAACAAAATGTAAATAACCCTATACATTTTACTGTTGAACTTCACATAATTTGATTTGTGTTGCGTGCATAACAAACATATTCCTACATACTCATCAAACAATCCACATTAGTGTATTTGTACGAGACAAAATCAAATATTTTAGAAAAATATATTTTTTTAACCTATTTTATATTGAGTTTGGACCTTAAACTTAATATATATTTTATTTTGGACGAATCGCCCACAAATCCGGTTTTAGAGTGATTCGTATGTGGTAATGGAGTTTACTGAGAATTTTGAGTGGTCTCAGACTAGTACACCGATCGAATTGAACAGTCTGAGACCAATGTGACTGAGAGTCTAAAAGTATGCTTGCTCACTCAGTTTGGACAATCTGATAAAAGGACGCCTACAAAGTTTTCGGTCAAAAGGAATTTACTGGAGTCAACGACTTCAGCCGGACTACTACAACAAAAGATAATTTACTGGAGTCAACGACCAAAATCAGAGTTGCAACAAAGTTTGTGTTTGGCGTACGTGAAATAAATGTGAGTATCAAGAACAATATCCTTCAATACGATCCTCGTAGTTATTCCACCTTACTTTATTGTTTGATTTGGTCGGTAATATGATTAGTAAAGATTGATTTTGGTTGTAATTTATGATTTTATTATCCCATGACAAACATGCCCTTATTATTTTTGCCAAAAATTCTAAACTAAAGGGGTAAACTCGATTACTAAAGAGGGTAAACTTAATTACTAATTAGTTTTGACGGGGCGGCCATAGAGGAACCTTTCCTTGATCATGTTAAATATTTTCTGCATATTGGGTTGTTCACTTGTTTGGGGCAGTGCGGGCAGGGCGCCCGCACTTGGCCCCCAAACATAAAGGGCCTACTTTTTATAGCGTCCTAAAAGTATATATGTAAAGCGGAATCTAGGTTGTTACCAAGGAGGTCAATAGATCAGTTGGTAAGGGGTAATATTACTTTGCAATTGACGCAGGTTCGACTCCCGCAGCTTGCATCTTAATTAAGCTTTTTGGGCGGGATATAGACACCCCTAGATATTGTGTTTGACGCCTTTTGGGTGTGTTATTGTATTTACACCTTTAATAACCCAAATATAATAACTATGAATCCTATCTCTTTTACGAATGAGATCTCTGAGGTTTTGAAGTTTATCTCTTTTGCGAATGAGATCTCTAAGGTTTTGAAGTTTATCCCAACACTTTCAACTATCCAGGCAATCAAGTGTTGACATTATTCTTCGGTTTTAGAGTTTCTGTTGGTTTTGTCTCCTCTGTGAGGTTATGAGTATAACTGTTAAACCAATATTTATTTTTATTTTGTTACACTTTTTCTTAAACATTTTGTTATTTAAAGTCTTTGTTCCGTCCCTCGTCTGTTTGTTAAATGACAAAATACATATTTAATAGTTTACATTTTTTATTTTTTTTTGTACCTTTTATGGCACAAAGGGCCCATATTCAAATTTCGTACAGGGCCTCTGGAATCTCAGGCACGGCCCTGAACCTGACACAAAAATGGATGCCCATTACTGTATGAAAGGTATAAATAAAAAACTTAAAGAAAGTAATGTCTTTGACCAGTTCCTTAGAATAGCCCATGACATTGACGATAAGTTTTCCGTTCTTATTCGAACTAATGAATGAAATTTCTGTAAATATGGAAATGAAGATATTTTCAAAACTTATTTCTTTGACAAGACACTATCAAGAGAAAATTTGTTCAATTTTGAGTTTGATGGAAATTTCGGTAGGCAAAAATATGAAAATGTTTAAGTAATTTCGACTATAATATTTCAAAATTTAATTTCTTGATTTGAACAAAAAGCTAAATGCAATATCTTCATTGATATTTTTTTTTGAGAGAGCAGGGAGAGAGGGCCCAACCCTTATAACCAACTAGTTAAAACATCAACAATGATAGAGATAGCAAAAAATTCAAGCCGAAAAAGCGTGAAACTTGATCCAACCGTCAGGATTTATCCGGTTCATCAAGAGAGAGAAATTGGTTTGATATTGATGGGTTTTCACGCGAATTCCGTCTTACTTTTTAGTACTCTTTCTCATTTCATTTTTGTTTCAACAATAGAATTTGCCAGTTACATCTTCAGAAATCGAATTCTTAGCATCTTCAGTAAATGAACTATGAGTTGTTTTCGTAAACGTTATCTATAACCCGACTAGGTGATCTACAATTTTATTTTATCCCAAGCTTAAGCAGTTATTGATATTGTTTCCACTTTTGACACCAAAACCTAAATTGAACAGGTACAAGATTTTGTACTTGACAAAAAAGTTACAAATTCACGGAAAAGACCTTCACGCCTATACCCAGATCGGTACAAGATTTTGTACTTGAGAGAAAAATTCACAAATTCACGGAAAAGACCTTCACACCTATACCCAGATATCGACGTTCTCCCAAACTACGTGAGACTATCACACTATTGAAAGTTGCTAAATTTCTTTATTGATTTGGTCCCAAGAATCCATTTTTCTTTTATCCTTCTTGATTGCTTTATTTGTGGTGTCAGGTTATCCATTGTTTATCTACTGAATTCTGCACATAACATGAAGTATGGACATCAGCATTTGGGATATGATTCTATGGATAAACCTTTTTATCTACTTAGATTCTATGCATATTTGTTTTTCACTTTCTTTCCTCTATTAACTTTGGTTTATACTAAGGCTAGCTGCTAGTATAGATAAGTTAATGAGTTTATGTTGATACTAAGTTTATATCGATAGAAAGCTTCTGCTTCGTGTTGCAAATATCAGGGTAAGTTGGGTTTAGGCCCAAACCAATAAGGCGAATACAACTAATGTCCAAGTGGCTTCAAATACACAAAAATTTGGTAGGACCTAAGTCAGATTTCAGAATGTTTATTTGCAGTTGAAGATGTCTGACTTGTTTAAATGACTGATTTGAGTTGATTTTTGGTCTATTTGAGTTAGACGATTCAGATTCAAAAGATTTAGATTCGAACCATGAGAAAAAAACACCCTAAATGGCACTTAAAATTGTAATAAATTTGGTTCATGGGTATTTGACATATTGTTAGAGGCCTAGAGGGATGACTGAAATAGTAAAATGTGAACAAAGTGATGGAAGAGTTTTAGCTTTCAATGTGTATGTTTTCCCCTGAAATTCTGCAGTTTTTGCTGGGTTTGTTTCCTGAAATTGAAACCAAAAGTGAAGAATGATAAAAGATCTTGCAGGGAAAAAAGGAAGAACTTTTTCTCCATAACTTTAAAGAATTGAGAATTTAATGGAAGTTCATCTCCTTTGTTAGATAATCCAGATACCTCAGTTGTGGGTGGATAGATCTTTTCCCCACTTTTGTTTCTCCCATACTTGTTGATGTACCCAAACCCATCAAATCAGACTTGTGTTGGTCTGAATCAGGACAGAGTGACATACTGTGTTCCTCTTATTTGTATGGGATAAAGAGATTACAAATCTTATACAGGAGTATGTTAGGATTTGATATGGTTGTTTGTTTCTGGTAGCTGCTGTCTCAAATTTCTCTGAGAGAATTACAAAATTTGATTAAGAGAAATTCTTATGGAAACAATTTTGGTTATGATTAACCTATACAAATAGGACAATGCTAGGTTGACTCAAGTTTAGTGGAACACATTTTGCCAACAACCCTTGGCTCAAGTGGTAAGAGGTAAGTCTTCCAACTTAGAGGTCAAGGGTTCGAGACACACGCTTACCAATTCAAAAAAAATAAAATATGAGTCAATGTTAGACTCCAAATCTTCTTGCGATCCTGTTTACTCGGGTCAAAATTTTGGTCGAGCCATTTACATTATATTTCTCATTCTTTTAAAGGGTGATTACCAATGTGAGGATAACCATTATGTTTCTTGATTTGGGGAGAGTTCCTAAGGGACATAATGCTGGAATAAGTCTTACGATAGAAATATAATGTAAATAGAAATTTACATTATATTTCAGAAATCTTTGTGATTTTGTTTTTGTTACGTAGTACATCCAAAAAATTATCCGAAGATAAAAGTTTTGATAGTTTAGATTTGACTCAGGACATCCTTATCTTGAGTCCAAAAATCGACTTATTTGTTTTTTTACCCCCGTTTCGATCATTAACTTCGGCCACTACCACCACCGTTTTCGATCAACACCACCATTTCTCTCTCCTTCTCCGTCTCTATCTATCTGTTTGTCCGTTCTCCTTCTCTTTCTCTTCCCCACCCTCTATCTCTCTCCTCTTCCGTGATCTCTGCTCTGGCGAAGGAGTGCCTTTGCCAAAACAATTGATCTGGTTGGTGCTAGGTTTGGGGATAACCCCCAAACCAGGTCAGTTCCAACGAAGGCTCTCCATCGTCGGAACATAAAAAGAGGGAGAGAGGGTAGAGAGAGGAGTGGACAGGGAGAGAAAGGTGGTGATAGTGTATGTTGAGGTGGTAATGGTTGGAAGTGGTGCTAGCGGTCGGAGGTAAGGTAGAAAATGAAGATTATGGGACAAACTGTAAACGAGACGGTTTTTGGACTTAAAACAAGATTGTCTTCTAGGTCACATCTAATTTACCAAAGTCTTTATTCCTGTAGACTTTTTTTGATACCCTAAAGCTGTGTCCAGTAAAAAAATATCGTACTATTGTTTCCTGCAAAACAAATTTACATGTTTGTGATTGTTGTTTTTCAGATTTATTGTTTTCGTCATAATAGGTCATATGACTATTCACTATTTACTTTGTTGCGTAAACATATGAAAAAAAGTAAAACAAAAACTGCGGTTGGATAACTTGTGTTTAAAAATATCGTGTTAACCCAACCTCACTTGTATAAATAAATTTCATTTGAACAGATTGGTATGGGAAAAGATTTTTGTACCGCTGACGTTACTATGAAATGACAATTATTTCACACCAATGAAATCACGATCTACCGCTTGTCTTATATGCGAACATCTTTTAGGTCTTCATGTGGAGAGACTACAGCCTTGAATTGATTTATTTTTTGTTGTTGAAAGTTCCTTTTGAATTGGTAGTAGTTTTCATAGTCAGAATCAGACATAAATGGTTCGATCACAGGTGGTGAGGAGAATGATTCCACGGCTAAGAGGAAGGTCACAAGAAGGAGAAGCCCAACAAAAAACTGACTTAAATTGGTGAGGTAATGGGGGTGGAAACTTTAATATATATAGCACGGGGACTCCATGATCTTCTATCTCCTAATTTTCATCCAATTAAAGAATTATCAACTAAGAAAAAAAAAAAAAAAAAAGATTCATCCAACCACCCAAAACTTTATTTGCATTAGTAGTGCTTGTATGTTTTTGATACAAAGTACCAATAATAAGACTCAAAAGATTTTGATACATATTTTCTCCTTTTAGATAATACCCTAACGAGCAAACGATAGTTCGAATGTGACCTGTCATATAGTCTCATATTTCGCCGGTTTAAATGACATGTTTATCTGGAATAGTTTAGGTTGAAATAGATTCTTTTTGTTTAGTACAGGTATTCATTTGGTACAGTTTACCATAAACAAGTCATGTCAAACGGCCGCAATGATATTCTACTTCAAATCTATGTTCCACACCAAGATCAAGAACATAAAAAAAAAACTAGGTTTTATTATTAATTAACTCATTAAATTTATAATAAAGATTAATAAACTTTGACTGAAAAACTTTTGAACTACAAGGGTATTGTGGTCATTATAAAGATATGATAACAATCTTACAGTACTCAATGGACCCCCACTAAAGTTCTTCAAAAGATGGGTAAGCACTTATGATCACCACAACACCACCACTTAATTAATAAGCTATTATTATTTAATCAAAAAGCAAAATAAGGAGTACTTATTATTTCCATCACTTTCAATACTATATATATACATACACACTTATATGAACCAAAACCCTAGAAAACTTCTAAGAATTCATGTTTTTAAAGCCATGGGTATTACAAAAAGAGATGAATCTGATGAAACTAGTAGTTGTTCATCGATGACGGTACCGGATTCCGGTCAAAGTTGGATAAGTGACTTAAGTTTTGGAAGTAGAAGTTCAGTTTCTGTTTGTTCTTCATCAAACAATGAAAATAATCAAAAACCACATAAAGCAAATCAAGTTGCTTGGGAAGCTATGAAAAAACTTAAAGGGAAAGTTAGTTTAGATCATTTTCGACTTATTAGACGTGTGGGTAGTGGTGATATTGGTAGTGTTTATCTTTGTCAACTTAGAAACTCTAGTTTCGGATTATCCGAATGTTTTTATGCCATGAAAGTTGTTGATAAGGAAGCTTTAAAGTTTAGAAAAAAGTTGCAGAGGGCTGAAATGGAGAAGGAGATATTAAGTATGCTTGATCATCCTTTTCTTCCTACACTTTATGCTAATTTCGACGTTTCTCATTACTCGTGCATAGTCATGGAGTTTTGTCCCGGTGGTGATTTACATTCCGTCCGACAAAGGTTGCCGGAGAAGCGGTTCAGTATTTCATCTGCCCGGTTAGTAACTATTTCATTGTAATATTTTAACTTAGAAATGATTTATGTATTGTGAGTTTAAGTCTTATTTCTTTTCGCTATTACAGGTTTTACGCAGCCGAAACACTTCTAGCCTTAGAATATTTACATATGATGGGAATTGTTTACCGTGATTTAAAGCCAGAAAATGTACTTGTTCGAGAAGATGGTCATATTATGCTCTCAGATTTCGATCTTTCATTAAAATGTGAGGTCACTCCAAAGCTAATACAATCAAAACCTACCACCGAATCCTTCGAAAAGTGCATAAATACATCAATTCCTTCATGTGGCAGTCCTATGCAACCTATATTATCTTGTTTCTCAAGCCCTAGAAAGAAAAAGATCGGAACGGGTACCAATGAACCAAATGATGTTGAAGAGGATAATATTCATCGAGAGTTCGTAGCTGAACCAGTAAATGCACGATCAAAATCATTCGTAGGAACACACGAATATTTAGCACCCGAAGTAATATCAGGATTAGGGCATGGAAGTGCAGTAGATTGGTGGACATTTGGGGTGTTTTTATATGAAATGATATATGGAAAAACACCATTTAGAGGTGAAAATAATGAGAAAACTTTGGTTAATATAATCAAGAAACCATTTACATTTCCAAGAATGAATGTTACTAGTAGTAAGGAAATGGAAGAAATGATTAAAGTTCAAGATCTTATAAGTAAGTTGTTAGTTAAGAATCCAAAGAAGAGAATTGGAAGTTTAATGGGTTCACTTGAGATTAAAAGACATGAGTTTTTTAAAGGTGTCAATTGGGCTTTGATTAGATCTGTTAAACCTCCTCAAGTACCTAAAGATTTGCAGAAGGTGATGATTATGAACAACATGAAGAAGAAGATGAACTTAACTACTTCTTTACCTAAGAAGTTAAGTAAGAAAGAAAGAGAAGCTACTTATCAAATTCCTAATCATTTTGACTACTTTTAATTGTAAATATAGAACTAAATATATGAGAATTTGTTTTTGTTAGTTTTGTACCTTATTGTTCTTAATGTGTTATTTTCTAACTAAATGAAGAAAGTTTAGATTATGAGCAAAGCCTAAATTGAGTATTACATAATTGTAGCATTACTTTTTTATATGGAGATTTTTGTACCTATTGCAGTATTATCTTCAAATGTCATGAAATAGAATAATAAGAAGATATGACATTTCTAATATGAGTTCTCATAATGTCACTAATATCAATCTTAGAAGTTACAGAAAAATGTATTTTCAACATAAAAAGAAAAAGCAAAAAAGTTAACGGAAAATGTTAGATGTTTACTTGCTCGATATAAGCAGAAGAAGCAAAAAATTACTGACCATTTTAATTAGAAAAACGATTGGGTCGGAAGTCAAAAATAGACTATGGGAGAATATCAAATCAACAACCAGGATATGAGGGACAACTCTCTCTATGTTCGTGTAACAGGTCTCAAAAATATCATGGTCGTTGATATCATTTTCTGCCTAAAACCCGTCTCGCCTTTGGGTGACTATATTAGGATTTAATTACCACTTAAAACACACAATGTCACAATGTGATAGTTTAGCTTGTTCAAGTAGTTTTTGGGAATGGTAACTATCATGTTCTTTCCTAAGTTTTGGTGACAAATTAATCTTGACTATTATTGTTTAACTCATATAAACCAATGAGTCAACTCATGAATGTAACCCAATGAGTTCACTCATAATTTTTGGATCGTTTGGTCAACTAAAGTCAGTAGTACAATACCCAAAAGATTTGGATTCTGAAAGAGAGATTCTTTGTTGGATAAATAGAGAAATATTTTATATTTCTTTTTTATGAAAGCCATGATTTCAACAATTGTATATATTATTTTGATGAACCCCATAATTTTCTAAATATACATCTCATGTGGTGACAATTATAATGACTTCTTCTTAATGATGAAAACTAATTATAAAAAGATCCAAAATAATAATCATAATAATCAATTGTTACTTTATGCACTTTATGTAAAAAGAATAAACTAATATCATATTTAATCTTAAAAGTTGCCACTAAATTATCGAGATACGTATAATTTAATTATAAAATAGAACCAATCTAGCCATCGGATGGTAAAACTCTTTTATCAAGATAAGGATGAGATTAAATTAATAATTAAGGTGAGATTTGAGGATCATTGTTGTGGGTTTGACTGAAAAAAATTCATAAGAGAAGGGTAGTTTAGTCATTTATCGACTGCCACAATGTGATGGGCCTTTAACCCTTTTTTTTAGAGATGGTCAGCTCTTACAAGCACGCGTGAGGAACGTCTTTTTCTCTCTGACTTTTACTGAGGGCCTCATTGTATTTATCTTCAATAATGGAGTATTTTATGGAAGTTCTACTAGGGCACAAGATAATTGTTGCAGGCGTCCTTTTACCGCCAAAAGAAACCTTGTGCGCAAAATGGCGCCCTTACAGTAAATATGTTGGGCACAATCTTTTTACGGCTAAAAGAAATCTTGTGCGCGAATGGCGCGCTTACGGTTGGGCCGCCTCTAGGCTTAGGCGACCCAGTCGGCCGGTATTGTCTTACAGTAAATATGTTGGGTGTTGATAAAATTTTTTAATTTCGTTCATGTAAATTCTCATAGGAGATTTGAAAAACACTTAAAAACAGACCCTAAATAAGGGAAGGGTCCTCAGTCAAACAAAACCGAAGAAAATGCCAGGAGTTCAAACATTTAGGTGTCGTTTGGTAGCACTAAAATAAATTGCTTATTTAAGTAGAAAAGTACAAAAATTAGTTTGATAACGTGAAAATTTTCGACTTCACTTAAGTTAAAATTTGAATTTCTTTTAAAGTTCAATTTTTTAGCTTTTGACTTTAAAGTTAAGTAACTTTTATTCAACATATGCACAAATTTTACTATCCCAAATTTTTTTCTTCTTTTATTTCCGCTCCACCACCATCCCAACTAAACTTCCACCACACTGGTGTACCACCACCACCAACCACCATTACACATCCACCCATATCATGGCCACATATTCTTTTTTTTTTTTTTTTGAACTAATGGCCACATATTCTTTTTATAATACATACATTTTTTCTTCTTTTTATCTCTCTACCCACATTCCCTATTTTTCATATCATCAATTTTCTCTACGTGTGCATATCTTCCTTAAGGGTGTCAACGGGTCGGTTTTGGTTTGGTTATTTAACTACTTAGACTCGGAACCTATAAGTTATAGCGGTTTTGATTCTTGACGGTTCCGGTACTGGTACCTCAATAGAAGGATCCAGAACTGGATCCTTCAAATTTTCCGGTACCCGTCGGTTGTCGGGTCCCATTGAGTATTTACAAAACTATATCAAACATTTCTTAAAGTAGAAGAATTTGCATAAATTCATGAACATTGACAATAAAAAATACCATAAGACATAAATCCTGTAATAAGCAATATCTCGGGCGCAATAGTTGATGAGTATAAGAAATTAGAGATTAGATAAATCAAGAAAGAAGAATTAAATCTTGACATTATATTAACCCACTCATCTTTATGATTTATAAATTAATTTTTAACCACACAAAAGAGGGGTTGAGAAATTTCACAACTTTAGTAAAGTTTAGGTTTTAAGTTTTAAAGCTTGGTGAGTTGGTAAATTGGTAGGGGAATAAACCCTAACATTAAGGAATACTATATAAGTTAGGGTAGTTCTTTTTATTATCTCGGGTATCTAATTTCCGCCGGGTACCTGACGGATATACCGGATTGGGACCCGCTTCCTAATCGGGCCCTATTAGGTGTATTAATTTAAGACACAATGTCCTTAATGGATCTGAAATCTATTCCCTTTACCAACCCGTTAAGACTCGGGTCAGTTCGGTTCTCAAGTTGACGGATACCCATTGCCACCCTAATCTTCTTCCTCTCTTTAAAATATTTCTCTCTCCAATCAAAATTCTTTCTCACCCTAATTCTCTTTCTCTCTTACATTTTTTTCTAGATTCTTTTGTTCTCTCTAATTTTTCATTCGGAATGTACTATACACACACTAATTTTGTATTTTATTCAATTTCCCTTTAGGAGTGTGCATTTTTATTGCATGGTACATTTTTAATGCACTACACATAAACTCGTTTTTTCATTCAATTTCCTTTTATAGTGTGCATTTTGCATATTGTATGGTACATTTTTTATTGTTCTAAACAAACACAATTTTTGATTTTATTCGTTTTCCTTTTGTGTGCATCTTTATTACATTGTATGATCTATCTTCGAATGTTTTGTACATATACTATTTTTTTATTTTATTCAATTTCCTTTTGTAGTGTGCATGTTTTGTATTATATGGTACATCTTCGAATGTAATGTGCATTATACGACTTTTCAGTTATTCAATTTGTTTCTATATTGGACATCATATTGTGTATGGGACATTTATGAATGTATTGTGCAATAAACTATTGATGAGACATGAAAATGTCCCATCTGAATCTCTTAACTCGGGCTAGTTAGTCCATTTCGAGCTGTTACTCTGATGATTTGCTTCTTTTTCTTTCTCAGGTGCCTTCTGAAGAATTGTGCACGATAAACAGATAAAAAACGGGAGAAAGACGCAGAAAAGGGTATTTTAGTCATTTGGATATTTTGGTATTTTGGTCAATGTAGATGCCCTGATAACTATTTTCCATTTAGTCAATACATCAGGTTTTTATGAAAAAATAGAGGACGTACTTTCGCGAATTGATCGTACATTTTCAAATGTATTGTACATAATAAGATTTCTCTTTCATTCAATTTTTTTAATAGAGCAACATATCATGTACCAGATATTTACAAATGCATTGTGCAACATATAGTTTCCTTTTATCATCATCGTCACAACAATATACAGTTTCTGTTCTATCATCATCATGAAGTAATAAATAAAAATATATCATTCTAAGTTTACAAAAATTTATAACAAACTAAAGATCGATTATATTAGAGAGGGAAAATTATAAAATTCAAACCATCATCATCGTAATAATATCAACTCAAACCAAAACCATCCAATAAGGAGAAAATGGGTTGTCTTTTTGTAAAAGTTTTAACTTTTTAACAAATAAATCTCTCAAAAACAGTACCCAACTAAAATCATACCAGATATGTTAAAATCCAAAAAAAAAAAAACGAAAAAAAGTAGAGAATTTTATAAGATCTCGGTACGAATCTGTTAAAAGAAACTTCAGATCTTTTAAGAAAAAACAACTTTAGTTTTGTTTGAGAAAAGAAACCCAGTATATTTTAATATCGAATTCTCTAGATCTATTAAGAAAACTCTTTGTTAATCCCTATTTCAGCAAACCGAGCGAAATTTATAAGATCTCATTTGGTACTAAGTCAGATTACTGAAAAAAAATTGAAAAATTTGATAAAAAAAGAAAAAGAAAAGAGAGAATTTAAAGAGTAAGTAAATGAAAGAGAGATTTTATATTTAGAATATGATATAAAGTAGCGATAAAAATTCGAGAGACGAAAAAAAAAGGTGTGAAAATAAGTGTAGTAAGACAATTGCGGAGAGTGAACGAGAGAACAAACTATTTGAGGCACGAAAATGTCAGGGTCAACCAAGTAGGTAGTGTAGTAGGAGTTACCACTAACATCGTAAGATCATGAGCTATTTAATCAATACCTTTCATTACTATCTCCAAATAAAGTGTTAATTTTGTCAATTTGATTACACACTAGCTATGGTCAAATAGTAGACATCATCTTGCCCAATGTTAAGGGGCATATCTAATAATTAAAAATAGATAGGGAGTTATCTCAGTGATTCAATATATGTACGGTCTTAAGTTAAAATGTAAAAGTTATGGCGCCCTAATTTCATATTCATACTTAAACACGTGAGTCAATTGCGCATACGTTTAGATGTACGTACGTATACCCTCGTATGCTACAGTATAAATATTCTTAATTCTGAAATTATACGATCAAATGACGCCAGAACGAAATGCTCGTTCAGTTTCAGGAGATTATGGATTTAAAAGATATAGGAAGCATTTGCTAGGTTAGGGTTATGCTATGGATTCTCCGTATAAAAGTCTGATCGTTACTTCTGAATCATCTTCTTCTCATGTTCAAGTAAATACGTCATCTCATTTTACTTTTCATTTTCTGAATTTTGTATTGTTTATTGTTGATTGACTTTTTACTTATTTGATGGATTTGATCTTGTATAGATTAGTCATCATTTTATTTGTTTTTGGTTGAATCTGTTTCGTATTGTCGACATTTTCCTTCTCAATTTGTTTGATCCTTTAGACCTTATTCTCTCATATTGAAGTTGTTTGAATTTTTATGCTGTTAGGTTGAATATTCATGTTAATCGATAAAAACTAAGACTTTGAGGAATTTACGCTTGGAGTTCTACGTGTTTTCTTTTTTAGTTTGAGGAAAACCGTTAGTTGTTTAGTTGCAATGTATAGTGTCATTTTAGTTGTTTAATTGCATATGTCAAGAATTATTTTCTTAAGAAATGATTGTATATCAACATCCTTTAGGGAAATCGTATAGGCGCTTGGCTTATTTTTTGAAAGATTAGTTCTTAACATTTAGGCATCCATGGGAATAAGCTTAAGGGTTAGAACTCTTTTACGTTCTAACAAGCTTGTCCGTTGACCATTCAACCATTTCTTACATCTTTTGGTAATTGTTCATGAAAATAGCAGGAAACATTTTCGTAAATGGCTTCACATTTTGTGGGATGGATTTTTCATATTACTAAAGGAATCTAAGTTGTTGTAGCTATCTTCTCTAATTTTCGATTTCTATTGCAGGACTCTCCTTTTTCAATTACCTAAGCAACCTCTCCCCTATAAAGCCAGACAAAGTAATATGTGGTGCATCTGGGTTTACATTACCTCGCTCTAGTCGACTTCGAAATGCAGTCTCCCTTAAGAGGTATTAGCATCTTAACATTATGATTTTTTTTATGTTTTTGAATCGGAGGATGTTATTACGCTTTGTAGTTGGTAAAAGGAACAGTTTAATTCTTTTACAGGTCTAAATGTCTTTCGCCATACAAAGCAATGTCTGATAGTAGAGTGAAGACACTCAAAGTTGGTTCTCATGTTTCAGGACAACCCATTTCCCAATCAATGGTTGGGCTAGTCCCTTGCTCGGACAAGGAAAATGATAGTACAGCCTCCGAGCAAATTCAAACCCATCCTATCCACTTGCTTACTAAGCAACCTGATGACATGTCTCAAGCAAAACTAAGTGAATTTGTTGGTCGAAAAGAAAATAAAGAGCTTAACGATGATTAATACGACAAAAGTTAGGGACGCTGAAGTGCCTGCGTCGCTTACCTTGATAGAGAAAGCTGAAGAGGAGTTGCTAGGTCAATCATTCTTCCATGTTAAATTTGTTAATACTGATTGGGAGCAGAGGGATGGATTCAAGAAAGTCAAAGATTTTGTATATTCTGATTTAGCTCTTCAACATGTTTCTCTTGAGCGACCTAGCCATCATGTAACGGCAGAATTTTCCTTCAAACCTTTTTCTTTATTGCCTAGTAATATATACCCCGCTGAAGTTGGACAAAGGATGATTTGGATATGACTCAGTTACCATCTGACAATAAGGGCATTATTCAATCAAATGAGAACTTCAATGAAATCCCAGGAGCATACACTTTTGAGGTACATTATAGCATTACAACTTGTTCTTTATGTTAGTTTCTAGTTGTTGGAGAGTGTCAAACTCATGTACTCTTCTATCGAAAATCTGATCTTAAATTTAGTGACATGTGTATTAGTTGGTTCAGGATCTCAATCGATACTGACATGAGACACAACCCTTGATATCTAAGACATATGATACATAAGGAAACACACCTATAAGACTATGACTTATGTGTTCGTGTTCCTGATTGGACACAATTTCAGAAAATATCATAATGTAAGATATTGTCCATGAGAATTGCTATTAACAACAAGAAATCTATATCTTAATCACTAAATTAAGTACTTGAGATCCTTGTTGTACATTGACTCTGAATCTCTGGTTCCCAATCTAGGAGGATAACCAACACCAACGTGGCAACCGAAGACGTTGTCTCCAATTTGAGGCTGCCTAGTGTCATGATGCTATTATTTTTAAAAGTCACTGTCCCCGACAAATGGTCCTCTGAAATCAAAGTCACACACAAGTTCTTCAGATTTAAAATCTGTGGATGAGTTGCACAGGTCTACATCTAGCAATAGGCAACTGGTCAACCTTCCCTAATCCATCAGCATTAGTTTGGTAGATGAGATGCATGAAGCCCATGAGGTTGACCGATCAATTAAGAACTGTGCAAAATCTTCAATGGGAGCAAAAAAGGCATGTGGTGTCCGATTGTTGCACTTAAACAACATAGTCAATGCTGCAACATTGTCCTTCACTGATGTTACTACCACACAATTTGTAGAGAAGGTGAGTTTGAGTCCACACATAGAAGAAGAGCTATTTGTAGTTGAAAATGACTCACTCGAAGACTCCAAGGGTAGTTCACTTCTAATGCATGTTGTTGAGACTTTATCTGATAACATAGTTGATGAGATGGTGAGTGCTTCAAATAACGGTCACATTGAGGGGCTCAATCAACCATATCTGCAAAAGAAGAAGCACGTGCCGACCAATTCTCATCATTTGGTGTTTTAATAGTTGTAAATTTCAAATATCCTTTTCGAAACCACTAATGCTGAGAAATTTGAGATACCCAGGAAGATAATAGCGAACATTGTTAGGAGTGATGGTTGTAAACGTTGTTGCTGTAAGCGGTCAAAATGCTTGAAACTGTAAGCGTCAAGTACTGTAAATACTTCATCGTTTCCTTTTTATACTCCAATTTGTTTTACTTATTCTCCGTTTTGCACAGTTAATGTGAGTGTTTTGCTGCAGGAATATATTGTTCCGGAACTTGTTCATGCCAAGGGTGTTTCAACAAGCCTGAATATGAAGATACAGTTCTGGGGGTGAGGCAACAAATTGAATCCCGCAATCCACTTGCGTTTGTGCCTAAAATTGTAGCTCGTGCCAAAGAATCTCCAACACACAGTAGAGTAAGGACCCTTTTTCTTAAGTATTAGCTCAACCCATATGTTCTCTTCTGGCTCAGTGAACCGAAACCTCTAACAAATCTTGACCGCCTTCCGCAGGAAGACATTTCTCAGATAACACCATCTTTATCTAGGCATAAACGAGGATGTAACTGCAAGAAGTCCATGTGTCTGAAAAAATATTGTGAATGCTATCAGGTTTATATTCTCAATTGTGGTCGTTTATTGTCTATTGTGTATGTAATTATGCTTTAGATTAATTTCTGTGGATTATGTGTTATTGTGTAAAGGCGGGCGTTGGATGCTCTGATGGATGTCGGTGTGAAGGATGTAAAAATCCTCACTGAACGATAGAAGGTAATGTTACATTTCAAACTTTCACAAATTCACTGTAGTGTACCTTAATTTCTATAGTCTACGATGAACATTTCTGGAGTATCTGTCTTAGAAAGGAAATCATAGTCATTTGGACTCTTTGACTGGTTACCCACTGCAGAGGCCTAGCAGGTTATAACTTGTAATCAAGTTTACTCACACACTAATTTGTAGTTAGTTGACTGGATTTTGGCAAAAAATTATGTTAATATTTGTACCCACGCCACGTTTAAAACTATAAGTACTCGCATTCTATTTTGTGAAATTCATGTGGGCTGATATGAATTGACTCGTACATAGCATAAGAACTCTTCCAACGCATAGACAGCGGAAGTAATTATTTTCAAAAGTACAGGATCCAAGCTTGCGTATTTGAGTGGAAGATACTTGTTTTGTTCTTTATTATGCTTTGGACTAATATCTGATTACCACAGGATCCTGTGGAAGTAGGCATATGCTATACACAAAGACCAACGACAGAAAATGGGAGGAAATGACAGATAATATGGTTGGCATGACAGATATCAGAAGATATTCATTCGAACCAGGGCGTTGTCATCCACATAGTCTCTCACCTATGACCCCATTGTTCCAGACCTCCAAGTAAGTATCATATAATGCTTACGGTGTTTCATATTCATGCTATCATACCCAAAATTTCAACTTTTACATTGTTTCATTCGCCTCTTTGTTGTCATCTGGTTGAATTTACTCCTGATTTGCTCACATTTTATTTGTTATCCAGCCACAGAAAGGATTGGTCAAAAGTCGTTGCTAAAAGATATGACCCATCACCTGAATCCATCGAGGAAGTGAGAATAGATGAAGTAACTTCAGATCTAGTCTCATATGAATTCGGATCAGAATGTAGCACATCGTGGATAAACAGTCACACTTTACAAAGACAAGGTGAGCTTGCTGATTCCTGCAATCTCAATCCATTGCTGAATTTCCACTCTAGAGCTACAACTTCTTCATCTCCATCAAATACCCTAGCCCACCAAAAGGCTTCACAATTCGGGTTTCTTCATCGAAGTGTTTCCTTATCATCAGTTGCTCCTTTCCATTGGCGTGGTTCACTTATTACTCGTTACCTACATCCGGAACGCAACAAGTTATCGCCAGAGCCTCATTTTAGTAGTCCTAAATTACATGAGAATTTGGATGATGAGACACCTGAGTTACTAAAGGATACTCAAACTCCTATCAAGGTTGTTAAAGTCAGGTATCCTAATAAAAAACGTGTTTCTCCTCCTCATAATCACTCACAGGAGATGAGGTCAAGCTCTTCGCCGAGTCTTACAAGTGGTCGTAAATTTGTGTTACGTTCTATTTCTACATTCCCTCCTCTCACTCCATGCAGTGATGCCCAAGGTGGAAGTATTGATAAGTGACTCAACAATGCATGTGGAGCTCGAGGTAAGTCGATAACTGTATTGTTTATATACTCTACATATGCCTCTTGTCTTGTGGGGGTCCAGATGGAGATGACACTCCAACGACTGATTTGGCGTGGTCATTTCTTCTCATCATGTGTATGATTCTGAAACTTAGCATTGTCATTAATGTTTCTTCTTCTCCTTGGTTTTGTGGACTCATTGCAAGTATTATGCCATGAACTATGATTGATTCTCCTGGAAGAACATCTTGACACAATAAACTGTGATTGATTCTCCCCGAAGACAGTTTAGATGCAATGAAATGTGATTAATCATCACTGAAGACTGTCTTGATGCAAGGAACTGTGATTGATTCTCACAGAAGACAGTCTTGATGCAATGAACTGTGATTGGTTCTCCTCGAAGACATTCTTGACGCATTGAACTGTCCTTATTTCACCAATCATTATTTTGCAATTGAAGAGTTGAAGTTTGATATAATCTTGGTGGGAACGCCACTGGAAATTATTTCCTGCATTCAAAGCTCTACTATGGTTGGTATTGTCGTTCTCCTGCTGCAACAGTGAAGGTCTTAAGTAGTGATTTCTTCATTTTGGGAGTAGACAATTTTCTTTTTCCTTACATGCCGATAAATTGAAAGTACAAAGTCATATAGAAAAGTTTTCAATCCTAAATTCTTCGTAATTTATTTTTGCTTACAGTCCATTTGTTTTTATTTAACAATTGGTTCGTCAATAATAAAAGTTTCGTTAAATATTGTTCTCAACTTCTAATAACCCTTTTAATTTATGATCCGCATTCACTCTATCATTCCAGCATATGGGTTCTAGTTAGATTCTGCTTGTTCAATTTTGATGCTCGGTGGCGAAGCATCCAGTACCAGGATTTTACTTCCGTTGTGGTACACAATGACATTGAGTCAACACAACTAAGACGATGCATTTGATTTCCCTAGTTATCTACTTCATGTACACTTCAAGAGAGCACATAAGAAAATAGTTCGGATATGGTGCATGAATCATGATGTAATTATGCAGTACTAGACACAAGATGCAACCCTTAACGACTGAACCCTTAAAGAATTGAAAAACCTTGGAGAAGAATCAAAGAAATAATATTGAGAAGAAAGTATTAATTTCAAATTATTTCAAAAATGAATGTAATGAAAAAACTCCCTTGCACTCTCCATTCTAGCAAACAACATTTTGCAGTGGGCAAACAACATCATGCAACGTGCAAACAACAACATTTTGTCATTACTAAAAAATGTAAACGTCTCATGCGTGGGTGAATAAAAATTCTGACAGAAACCGCTCGGTTGTCTAAACTGCAATTAGACTATATCATTTGGTTTTTTCCGCCATATTAATATTTCAATTGTTTTTTTATCGTATTAGTTAAGGTTTGAAAACTCTAAAATGATTTTGGTTTTCCAAACAATGAGGGATGAATTTTCAACAATTTTTTTTTATAGGTGACATATATATGATCTCACATCATATAAACTAAGGCTTTTCAAACCGGGGTAGCTATATAGGCGCCCAATAAAAAAAGGATTGTTGAGAACTTTTTTAGAATTGTTGCCGGTTGGACAAGTCGCCGGAAGAATGTCGCCGACTGAAGCTGACCGGCGGTTTTTCCTCCTCTCTTTCTTCTCTCCCCGCATCTCTCTGTATATTCCGATGAAGGAGAGAGCCCCCTCGCCAAAACCTTATATGGTCTCCTTCGTTGAAACCTCGTCTGATTTTCCAGATGAGTTCTTCGTCTGGAAAACCGGATGAGGTTCCGGCGAAAGGGCTCTCCCTTCATCAGAATATAGAGAAAGAGAGATATCCCCCCTAAGGTTCATCCAGTGAGTGAGGGAAGGACACTCGGGTGAGAGGCCTGAACTGAACGCTTTGACCTACGGGCTTCGCCTGAGTGTTTTGGACCAAATGCAGTGGTGATCCTGATCAATCATTCTATGATGATATCCAATGTTGAGTCAAGTCCAATCTTATCTGTTAACCGATCACTTAAGCTTAAGTCAGTAAAGAAAGCCAGGTGATGTAGGATCCTTTATCGTATAATATAATAGGGTCAAACGGATGCTTATTGTACGGTTGGGTCGCTACATTAACAAAATTTCACTTTAGCGTGATCTGTGGTGGTCAATGCCATCAGTGATATCGTTAGTGTTCAGCGAGTTGTTCGACAACGCTTTGTCACCATTTGGTGATTCAGTTTTGCGCACAACGGGCGTATGGGACCTTTGGTTTCAAGGATTATGCTCTTCTCGGTGATGACGTGTGCATCGCTGATGATAAGATGGCGAAAGAATTGTATTCCCTTATGTGCGCGTTAAGAGTCAAGATTGCTTGGGAAATGGGTCTATCTTATTGATACGTTACAGAAAACTTCACTTGAATCCATTTTTTTTCTCTTTACCGACAAAACTCAGTACTCGATAAAATCTATTATTTCGAGCACGGGGTTTTCTAGTCAAAGTGTATGTTATCTTGTCTTTACCTCGAATGATTTTCCCTGGTTAACAATAATTGTTTTTTTGCCGATACCCGCGGGTTTTTCAATTTTATTTCTTCCCCATAAGGGAAATAAGGTAATTCGATGGTATACTATATTTACACATTCCACTGTGCCGAGATGTGAGGTGCAGGTGGTGATGATCACCTCGGGGTATGCGCTAGCGCCCTTGACGGGCACTCCAGGACCCGCCAACGCTCGTGAAAACCCGGGCCGGTCGGTCGGTCCTCCATTCATCCGACCGGAGGTGTGGATAACGAGGCCACCTTCACAACCTTCTCCCTTCTGTCCCTATTAAGTTAAGTAGTAAGGTAGGACGGTTCGCTTGAGCACCGGGCAAAAGGCGGCCGATTTGAGACACGTACCATCTTTGATAGAAGATTCGAGGGTGACATATAATAATTGATTTGGGTTGTGACAGAAGTGATTGGGTTTCATTCATGCATTCCCCTCTTTGGTCCAGAATGAGTGACCTATTAGTAACAGAGAGCGACTAAGAAGAGGAGGTTGTTGATGTAGTTTTCTTTATTTCATTGAGATTGGGTTGGTGTCATTCTGGATTTACATTGATTCTGTATCTAGTAAAGCCAATGGGCTCATCTGTCTTCATTGGTCCAGAGGAATCAAAGAGAACAAGTAAACTAGGCCCCACAGCGTCCTCTCCCTTAACAGGCTCAGCGACAACTCCGATCGGGGACTTGAAGGGTGTGTTTGGAGGACTGATTTTGAGATTTTTACTTTTTTTTCTCGGGAAATTTTCTCGTTGCTCCAAAACACCGACTCAAGCTTTTCAAACAAATACTGGGTAGCTATATAGGCGCCCAATTTATAACAAAAATTTGAGGGATTCACATATAAATGGGCGTCTATAGTTGTAATATGGTGCCCTTTTATAATTTCTCAATCCCACAGCATTGTGGAGATTCAGACGCCAGTCTGGGACTGTAATTTAGGGTTCCTTTAACTCTTCGTTCATCTTGAACAGCCAAAAAACGAAAATCAAAAGAAGTTTAGGAAGTGTTTTCATTCAATCAAGAAAAATGTGGAGAAGAATTTCAGTTCAACTCCAAACCCTAACTCCATATCCATCTGCTCTCCATCAATATCTAAGATGCAATCAAGCTTTCCTTCATTCAGAATCAAATGTTTCTCACTCAACAATCTTAGAAATCAGTTCTCTTGAGAATCAACCATTATCAGAATCATCATTTCCTTATTCAGAAACTGTGCTTCCAGCAGAACCCGACTCGAAAATTGGATTATCAGATCAATCCTCAGTTTCAGAAGAATCTAGGTATGATTATTTGCATTCAATTTCTTCAGAAACTGAACAAGAAATTTTCAAACTTTCCCCTGACAAAGAACTTACTCAGGATCATGTAATAGAATTTCTTTTGAAAAATCAGAATAATCCGAAGTTGGCTTTGAAATACTTTAATTGGGCTGAAAAACAAAGAGGTTTTGTTCGTGGGATTGATGCTATATGCATTTTACTTCACATTCTTGTGCGTTCGGAATACAATTGGATTGCTAGAAACTTACTAAATCAATGTGTTTCTAGTGATTCTAGCCCTAGTGCCATTGTTCTTACTGATCACCTTGTTGAGACCTCGAAAACTTGTGAGTCAGACCCTCGCTTGTTCGATTACTTATTATCTAGTTATATACGGATTGGACGTATTGAAGATGCATATGAATGTTTCCTTAGGATGATTAAGTCCGATATAATTCCTTCTGTTACTTATATAAATCTTGTTGTGACTGATCTGGTTAGAGAAAACTTGATAGATAAAACACTGAATTTGTATAATGAAATGCTAGAAAGAGGAATTTATGGTGATAAGTTTACTTTAGATGTGATAATGCGTGCTTGTTTGAAAGACCGGAGGCCTGAAGAAGCAGAAGGGTACTTTAGACAAGTGAAAGCTAGAGGTTTTGAACTTGATGAAGTTGTGTATAATACTGCAATTCAGGCAGTTTGCAAGAAACCCGATTCAGTTCTAGCCTGTAAAATGGTGAAAGAGATAAAGGATAATGGGTGGGTTCCTTCTGAATGTACCTATGCAACTGTTATTGGAGCTTGTGTCAAGCAAGGAAATATTTCAGAAGCCTTAAGACTAAAGAATGAAATGGTTGGCGATGGGTATCTGATAAATCTGGTTGTTGGTACAAGTCTAATTAAAGCATATTGCCTTAAAGATAATTTAAATGGTGCTTTTGACATGTTCTCGGAAATGATCAAGGGTGGAACCACTCCGAATAAGGTTACATATTCAGTTCTGATAGAGGGCTGTTGTAAGAACGAAAATATGGAGAAAGCATATGAGGTTTATATCAAGATGAAAGACGCAGGAATAATCCCTAATGTGTTCATTCATAACTCTTTGATTAAGGGTTTACTGAAAACTCATTCTTGGAAAAGGGTAGTTGAGATTTTTGATGAGGCAGTTAAGTATGGGGTTGCTAATGTTTTCACATATAACATTCTCTTACACTGGCTTTGTAAAGAAAGAAGGATGGCTGAAGCTATTAAGTTATGGGATAGGATGGTGAATGATGGAGTACTACCCAGTGTCGTTTCTTACAACAACCTGATACTAGGACATTGCAGAAAAGGAGATATGGAATTAGCTTCGAAAGTGTTTGGTGAAATGGTCGAGAAGGGTATCAGAGGTAATGTGATAACCTATTCTACCTTGATGGACGGGTATTTCAAGAACGGTAAGATTGAAGAAGCCATTGATGTGCATGACCAAATGTTGAGCTTAAAGATAGTTCCGAACGACTTTACATTTAACACAATCATAAACGGTCTATGTAAATCTGAACAAACCCATAAAGCAAGTGAAAAGTTGAAAATGTTCATGAAGGAAGGTTTTATACCAAGCTGCATGACTTATAATAGCATTATTAATGGATTCTTAAAGGAGGGTTCAATAGCCTCAGCAGAAGCAATCTATCAGGATATGTGCAGTTCCGGAGTATCCCCAAATGTTGTTACTTTTACTAGTTTGATCGACGGATACTGCAAAAAGAGGAAAACTGACAAGGCTCTAAATTTGGTGAATGAGATTAGAAATAGGGGTCTTACTTTAGATATTGCTGCTTATAATGCTCTTATTGATGGGTTATGCAAAAACGGAGATATGATAGGTGCTCAAGAGCTTTTCTCTGAGATCTTTCAGGTTGGTTTAACTCCACCTACAGTTATCTATAATAGCTTGATTAGTGGTTTTCAGAACCGTAATAATATGGAAGCTGCGCTATCCTTGTATAAGAGAATGTCTGAAGAGGGTATTCAATGTGATTTGTCAACTTACACTACATTAATTAACGGATTGCTTAAAGACAGTAACATATTAATGGCGTCGGACCTTTATACAGAAATGTTAGGAAAGGGAATTATACCTGATTCAGTCACATATAGTGTTCTTATAAACGGTCTTTGCAATCAAAGTCAAGTAGACAATGCCCGAAAAGTTTTGGAAGATATGGATACGAAGAATGTAACTCCTAATGTTCTTATTTATAATACATTGATTAACGGTTATTTCAAGGAGGATAATTTTCCAGAAGCTTGTAGATTGTACGATGAGATGCTTAATAGAGGTATTAATCCTGATGATCGGACTCTTGATATGTTTGTAACCTCCGGATTTGTACGAAGTTTTTTTCAGCCCGAACGAAAGGCAACTCAAGTGGCAGTTAAGTGATTTACTTTCCTTGAAATATCCTGGAATCCTTAAGCTTAACAAATTGTAGGTGTCTGCCATAAGAGAAGGTTCAAGATGTAAAGCTTATGAAATGGATCCTCCTGAAGGTCCTCTTGGTACCAAGGTTAGTTCACTTCCAATTCATGTTGTTGAGAATTTTCCCGGTAACACAGTCGATGAGATGAAGAGTGCTTCAATGTCCGAGCCCACCAAAAGGCTACTTCATGGAAATGTTTCCTTATCATCGGTTGCTCCTCTTCGTTGGCGTGGTTCACCTGTTACTCCTTACCTGCCTCTGGAACGCAACAAGTTGTCACCATAGCGTCATTTTAGTAATACTAGATTATATGAGAATTTGGAAGATGAGACACTTGAGATACTAAAGGATACTCAAACTCCTATCAAGGTTGTTAAAGCCAGCTCTCCTAATAGAAAAAGTGTTCTCGTAGGGGACGAAGTCAAGCTCTTCGCTGAGTTTGACACGTAAGTTTGTGTTACGATCTCTTTCTATGTTCCCTCCACTCGCTCCATGAAGTGATGTGAAAGGTGGGAGTATTGATAAGTGACTCAGCAATGCTTGTGGAGCTCTGATTGATGGAAGAGGAGTTCTGTTTTTTCTAATGATTTTTATATTTGTATCGTTTGTTAATAGCAATAAGAAACGAAGTTTCAACAAGATTTTTTTGGTAAATATGTGAGATTGGGCTTTTGTAAGTCAGCCATAGTATGAATTAGGGCTTTTCTTGACCCCCCTTTACTCCTTACTCCATCAGCTTTGTCTCCCATGCAAGAAGAAGTAGGGTTTTCTTTTCAGTCAGGCGTTTGAGAAGAAATATACCAGGCAGCCATGAACAAAGCTCGAACTCTAACTGAAAATTAAGGTCATCTTTTGAAATTTTCAGTTTAAATGGTTTCTTTGATGGCATTTTTAGTCCTTGGTGTTGAGAAGATAAATTAAATGTTCATGATATTCTTCTTGTTGTGGGTACAATCTGAAATTTGGCTCATGACCAGTTTGTCTATGTAATTTACCTTTGAAATTCATTTGTTCTATTCATTTGGAAATGGTGTATTCAAAATTTTGTGGAGCTCTTTTGGTTGCATGAATGTCTTGTGTTCTGGTAGTAAGTTCGATAATTTAAGTTCAAAAACATCTTCATATTCAGGTTCTTCGTCTCTTTCATCTCTCTATTCATCTTTGTTGATGGATCCGAAGAAAGCCCTGAATTTCCTCCTCTAGAGGTCTAGAACTTTGATTACTGGATTGTTGAATCCAATAACTTTCAGGCACTGGTAGCTGCATTGAATTTTTCATTAAACTAATCTTGTTTGAAACGTTGTTCTTCCTATTTCTTAAACAGCTAAGTTTGAGAAGAACTTATCTTAAATTAATTCTCCAAGGATTTGTTCTTAGAAATAGAGATTGTTCTTAGAAGAATGTATACATTCTTTTCTTCGAACAGAGAGAGACAAGAGAGATTCAGGCTAGGGGTGAGACGAAACATAATACAGGGAGCCTAGAGAAAGAATCAAGGAGTGGAAAGATAATAAGGGAAAAAGAACAGTGCGAAGAGAGTGAGGAGAGAGAGAGCGACGAAAGAAAGAGAGGGAGAAGAAAGGAGAAATAGATGCTTGTTATTTGAATTTGTCAACAGATTGAAGTGCCTGACCCTTTACACAGAAACTCTAAAAGGACTAATAAACCAATAAACATAACCTAAAGAACCAAAAGACTGGAAGAACGTGTAAAGAATAATAACAATCTTAAAAATCAATTATGTCTAACTCTTATAATACCACTTTTATCTTCCTTTACTTCTTCTCTAGGTCTGCTGGCAATATATTCGTCCTCATTTCTACGAACTCCGTTTGAGGTTTCATCTAAAGGTAGTCAGCCGCTTGATTGATTTCGCGGTACACGTTGGTAATGACACATTCTTTAGATTGCCTCCATAGTGTGTAGATCTCTCTGACCAATTGGATAACCTGCCAAGGAGGTTTCCTCCCTTCATTCTTCAAAATTAACACTGATAGAGACGAAGCGGTTGCAATCTTCACTCGCCGCTTCTCGAATTTATTAGCTAATTGTAGGTTCAACCTGATTCCTTGCGATTCCGTTAGTGATAACTGATGATCTTTATAACTATACCTATTTTTATAGGGTATACAACCGAAAACTGACATGGCCGACACCCGTTAGTGTGGAATTCGACCACAATCCGAAAACTGACGTGGCCGACACCCGTTAGTGTGGAATTCGACCACAATCCGAAAACTGACGTGGCCGACACCCGTTAGTCTGGAAGTTTTTCTCTCTAGGGGAGACGGCTCCCATTTTGGGGCCAAATAACATTTTGAGTACGTAGGTCGTCATATCATATAAACTACCTCTCTTCGAACACTAGAAATCCCTAATCACATCGACCCACCACATTTTGGGGGATTGAGACACCACTTCGGGTGAAATCAGCCAAACTATAAATTAGGGTTCTTTAATTTCTTCTGTCAAACAACTCAAAAAACAAAAATCAAAAGAAGTTGGGTAAGTTTTTTCAATCAATCAAGAAGGATGTGGAGAAGAATTTCAGTTAACCTCCAAACCCTAACTCCATATCGATCTCCTCTCCATCAAAATCTGAGATGCAATCAAGCTCTTCTTCATATTCTCTCTTCATCTTCTACACCTACCCCAACTTTACCTTTCCGGATGATTACATCTTCTTTCTTCTCTAACCATGCCACCACTGATTCAGGTACAAACCCTAGTTTCTATTATTATTTCATTTCATTTCATATCTCTAGTTGTAAATTGTGGTAATGATTTGATCCATTTGTTTTTAGATACTATTTTGTCAAAGGGTAAAAAGAAGGTTGAAGATGTAATGCCTATTGCTACTGGTCATGAACGAGAGGAGATCGAAGCTGATCTTGAGGTTTGTTCTTTTTCTAAGTCAGATATCATATCTGAATAGAGTTGTGAATTTACTCGAGTCAGATGTTAGAGAATGTTTGTTTTTGTCTTACTTTAATATTTGGGTTTTCTCAATGGCTGGTATATGTTTATTTTCGGTACATTTGGGTTAGACGATTCAGATTCAAACAAGTTAGATATGTCAGACTCAGATAAGGAGAAGAAAACAAGCAACATTTGTGAACTGATTATGTTATTTGGTTGGATAAAATTTTCAGGGACGAGATCTTTACGAGATGGATCATCCTGAAGGTCCTTTTGGTACCAAGGTTAGTCATTTTAGTTTGCATTTTACCTCTTTATGGAATTTATATATTGACGTATCTAATTGAGTTAACTCTCTAATGGAGATTAGTTTGTTTATACTCTATAGTTTAATCAACAATGAAAATTCTAAATTCGGGTGGTCGAAATGGGTGTTAGTTGTTTCCTAAAGGAATGGAGAGGGTGTGTTTGTTTCTCTCTCATAAGTAGACAAGGTAGCATTGTTGGAGAAGTCTTGAGAATGTGGTGCTTGAGCTTTTGGTGATAGTGTGATATTAGTTAGTGGGCTAAAACTAGATTTTGATATAAAGAAGTTGTCGTAGACATTATGCAAATAGCCCATTAGATTGCATACCCGGAAGTCCGGAACTCCTTTCCATCTGCTTCTTATTACATTTAAGTTAGTTCAGAACGTCGGCTTATCATGATTCATTGTTCTGCTTGAGTTTGTGACCCCGTGTTGCCTCTAAGGTAGGTAAATTGCCATATTTCCACCTTGGGCATCAACACGAGATATGCAGTTCTCTTCTTTCTGGCTGTATATATTAAAGATTCGTAAGATGATTGCTATTAGTTAGGTTGTTTTTGGAGGCATTAAACTGTAATTAACAATATATATATATATATATATATATATATATATATATATATGTATATGTATATGTATATATATATACATATATATATATATATATGTATATATATATATACATATATATACATCCTTTTGTGGTAGATATCTGTAGTTTAATTTGATATTATGTTGTAGGAAGCACCTGCAGTTATAAAGTCTACGTTCGACAAAAGAATTGTTGGATGCCCTGGCGGTGAAGACGGTAATTTTTTTTGTTTTCTTCTATTTTAAATTGTTTTCATGTGGAACGAATTTAGTCATCTTACTGAAAAGCATACAGATGACATTGATACTTAATATACTTGCAGAAGATGAGCATGATGTTGTTTGGTTTTGGCTGGAGAAAGGAAAGCCACATGAATGTCCCGTCTGTTCTCAATATTTCGTGGTAAGTGGAGTTTAAAACTTGATATGTAATTTACAAACCCTCAAGCTTCCCCTTACAAGGTTCGTTACGATAAAAAATGATAAAGCTACCTAATGGTCTTCTCAAACTCATATTACATGAAAGAATTCGAATGAGATTATGGAAGTAAAAGTAACGTATGTATCTCCACTGGAGACACCCCGGTCTGAAACATTTCGTTTCCTAAAACAGATGCTATTAACACTCAGTCTTGAATACTGTCTACATTGTTAGGCATCACGGTCTTGAAATGGACACTGCACTCGAGTTCACATCAGATAGGTTGAATACCTGATTTTATTGTTTCGATGTTTTTCAGCTGGAAGTGGTCGGTCCAGGTGGGTCTCCTGATGGCCACGACGATGGCGATCATCACGCTCATCATTAAAAGATCTGCAACTTTTTGTTCTAGGGCATTTTTGGTGAGATCACTTGATGGTTGCCTATATCTTGTAGCTTCAAACAGCTAACAATTTTGTTTGTCTTATCGGATCCTTTTTTTCTTCTGTGAGTTTTTTTTTCCAACAATGTTGGCTTGGGTGATGCTTGTTTTCATTCCCTGGTCATCCCATTTGAATAGTTGGTTTTCTTTTTAGCCTTCATTCAACGATATTCCCAAATAATGGCTAATTTGTTATTTAAACTTCTCATGTTGGATTTCTGGTTTGAATTTCAACTTTTTTGATCGGTTTAATTTTCATAGTATTTGATAAACTATTTGTAGTAGTTTTCGTTTAAGGTATTTATATTTTATCTTGTGCCTATAGTATATAAAGAGACATGCTTCTTTCAAAGTTTTACTCTGGAATTTTACTAAATCCTAATGTGGTGTCTTTTTTATCACATTTTTATCAACCCTTTGTCAGCAAAACTCAAAATTTTGAATGCGAACAAAAAGATATTGTCCTGGAGAGACATTTGAGTATTTCTGATTAAGAATCAATATTCTTCAACAAAAAAAAAATACTCGAAATCTTTCAACAAAAATAGTGATAATCAAGATTGACCAGCCATTTATTTTGGCCCTTAAAAACAAACTAGCTGTTTCAGAAGCGTCCCTGAAGTGTTAAACAGAATAACTTAGTTTCAAATGTCTAATTCTTGTAGACACCATTATTACATGCACTAAGGTCATGTTTTACACGCAAGACTCGAATGTGATTATCAGGAATCATGTTCCAAAATGGTGTCTCGGTGCAGATGAATGAATCATGAATCATGTTTTCCGAGAGAGAATGTAAGTATTTGGAATTGAAAGTATTTATTCTCAATTTATCGTTAGTAGAGTTCGTGTTATTTTCAGTTTTTACAGATTCATTGGCGGAGGTTTGATGGCTTTAATTTGATCTGTATCAAAAAATGGAGGGTGAAGAAAAATTAGAGAGTAGATTCATGGAATTCAATGGAAAAAAGAAAATGACCAAGAAACTAAATGGTTGTGATTCGTGAAGAAGAAAGAAAAATAAGCTGGAAAAAGAAAATAAACCAAGCAAGGGTATCATTGGAAATGCATGAAAACTTAACTTTCTGCGCATAGTCCAATGGATGAAAACTTCAAAAAATGAGCCTTCTGGTTATTTTGTAAAATCTAGCTAGGGGAGTGTGAAGGAAACTGATCGTAAATCAGGGTGTCATTTAGAATAGCCCAAAAATTATTTACCTTGAAATGGGCAAACAAACACTCTTCATTGTCCAATACAATTATTTTTATTATTGCCAAGCTCGACCGGGCCCGGAACAAACCCAACATGTGGCTTGTTCATGCGTGAGGGTTTGCCTAATCTAGCTCATCAGTCATGCAGACGAGACCATGTCGCATCAGGCCGCCCCGGCGGCAGATCGGCGGAAGGAGAATTACAGTCAGACGAACACGCGTGAACCTTCTTGCGACAAATGGCATATCATAGCCAGTGGTTAGGTTTAGACAAATGGCATTCATCCCACATTAAGACGTCATATATAGGTAATCAGTGGGGTATTGGGAAGCACCACAATTGGCTTTGGGAATTGGCAATACCACTTAAGGATATACCACCCAAATTCTGGTTTCGAGAGGAATTAAGTCTGAATAATCCCCAAACAGGCTGGTTTCTATTCTCATTCTTGCTCAAATTTCTATGCACGAAGAACGAGATGCAACACGTAGAGGTGTATATATGGTTTGCATGCATAGAGCCCTTAATCACATCATTATCCTCAAATACCAAACACGCTAAACCTCTCATGGATAACACCGGTTCACCTTCTAACCAAGATAACCAAGCATCATCTAAAACAGACGGCAACATTAACTCCCAAACCATCACAACCACCATTGTCTCTCAACTTGCCAACCAAATGGAAAATCATCTTAACATTCCTCCTAATCAAGAACCAGTAGTCTACATTCGGAAAAGGTTAACCCAATATACAGACACAATGAACATAAAGAAAAAACTTATTGGAAGAATCTGTAGCCACCACTTCATACCCATATACAAAATCATTAATCAACTAAAAAGAAAATGGGAGGTCTCCTTTCCTTTTACCATAGAACCAATTCCTAATAGAATGAATTGTCTCATGTTTGATTTCAAAGTGGAAGAAGATAGAAACCGAGTCCTAATGAACAAGCCTTATGTGGTGTTAGATTATCTGCTCGTCTTGCATGCTATGGAAGTTAACACTGACCCTGCTACCATCCCTCTTCAATTCGATATCTTCACAGTGGTAATGTCCTCTATCCCACCATGTCTTCACTTCGAATCTGATCTTAGAGTCATTGCTAGTCCTTTGGGTCATGTTCTCAGGTTCATTCCCTCAGAATGGACAACATTACCTGGAAACAAAGTGAAAGTTGAAGTAGCTTGGAATGTAACCAAACCTTGTCCAACTGGTACAACAGTTCAGTTAGAAGGAGCCACAGCTAGAATCGAATATCGTTTTTTCCCCTTCCCCAAATCTACCTGTTTATACTGTAGGGTAATTGATCATTCCCCAAACCCTTGTCAGCTTCCAATTGATAACCAAGCTAACAGATCACAAGGAGTTCAGGTCACAACATACTCTCCTCTTCCTGTTACCCTAGAAACGTTAGTGGGCTTCAAACCTAGATTAGAAGGTAAACCCCTAAAGCACCAAGGTAACAAACCCCCCATAATTGCAGTACCTATAGGCACCCAAGGAACAAGCACCTCGATTATTATAGGCACCACTGAACCAAGCAGTATAACCACACTCCCCCCCATAACAGAACTCCCTCCTATTATCCACACCATGAAAGCAGCCCCTACAAACCTACCAATGAGGTCAATTAATCCCAATTGGACTAAACAATTCTTGAAGAACCCAACAGTTGACACTAACAAGTTTCCTCAATATAATGGGATTAGAATTAACGAGCCAATTGCACCCATTCAGTTACAGAAAGAACCTACATTAGATCCGAAAGACAAAGGTAAGAGTAAGATGGATGAAATTCTGAAAGAGAAAGGAGTCAAAATTGTGGACTCAGATCTGAATTCAGTTGGTGTTAGTAGAAGGGATAAAAGAAAACAAATCCTAGATGATGAAAGCTTGGTCAAATGTACAACCTTAGATGACTCAGATTCTTTAGTTGAAGGTCTTGAACACTTTTGGAAAAGATATAAGGAGGATAAACATCTGGGGTGTTCTCACATTTGGGATGATGATTTCAGCCAACACCTAACTACCTCCTTTCCTTCCCCTATGATCAATGTTCATTCTCTCCCAAGCATACCCAGTACCTTCTCAAATAATATCAACTTCGACTCCATATATGGTTCAACCGAAACACAGAAAGGTCAACAGAGAAGCAGAAAGCAGAGGAATAGCAAGATCAAAATCCCAATGAAGGACATCTCTATCAAGCAAGGTTCACCCAGCAAGGAAAGTAACATCACTAGTTCAAATCTACAGAAGCAAGGTAATCAACAAGCAAGTTTAAATCAAATTCAAGGAACAGCATCTCAAACTGTAATTCTTCATGCCTCCCCTGCCAATGGTCAAGCTGATTCCTCACCACAACAACCCAACAAGGTACACTATTTCTTTCTCAGTTTGAAAACTTCATATGTTTACACAATGATTTCAAAATATCCCATTACTGTCTTTAGTTGGAATTGTCAGGGATTAGGCACTAAAACTACTAGATATCACTTGAAGCAGCTGCTAAATAAGCATAAACCAGACCTCTGCTTCCTATCAGAAACTAAACAGAAGGATAATTATGTCAAGCTCATTATGAATCAAAACCATTATGGCCAATGCAGTATTCAGAGTCCCTTGGGTCTCAGTGGTGGATTAGTGGTAGCTTCAAAACCTATCTTAAACTTGACCACTATCTTTCAAAACAACAGATGGATACATATTAAAGTCAATAATCCTACCATTGAAACAAAATGCTCCATCATCTGTATATATGGAGAGCCAGATAGTAGTAAGAAAGATAGCTTCTGGAATTCTGTTCAAGAATATTGTAATACCAACCTCGACATATCAACACCTTTTCTTATTATTGGAGATTTAAACATCATTCTCCACTCCTATGAAAAGGTGGGTGGAAACCCTGTGGATGTCTCCAAGATTCAAGCCAGGAATAATCTAATTCAAAGTATAGGAGTTCTGGAAACCCCCTACCAGGGATCACCATTTACTTGGACAAACAACAAGACACAAAACCAACTTGTCCAACAATTACTAGACAGGGCCTTGGCTTCCAATTCTTGGTTACAAGTTTATCCTTTCACCACTGTAACACACCTGCCTAGGCTAGGCTCAGATCATAATCCCATTATTATGAGCACAGCTAGAATCTCAAGTTATGCTAAGAAACCTTTCAAGTACAACCCAGCATGGTTCAAAGATGGGGAATGTGCTAGTATTATAGAGAATCACTGGATGAAAGCTAGCATTGACCACCCTTCTGTCATGGTCCATAACAAGCTCTTGGGTCTTCAACCTCTTTTATCACATTGGAACAAGCATCACTATAACCTTCTACTTACTCAGATAGCCCAAACATCAAATCAACTAGAGCATTGTCAAGACATGGACAATTATCCTTTTTTGCTGAAAACTCTCAACCACTTATTAGAAGAACAGGAACAATATTGGAAGTTGAAATCTAGAGACCAGGTGATATCCACTGGAGACAGAAACACAAAATTTTTTCATGCTCTAGCCTCCTCTAGACAAAGAAACAACTATGTTAAGGGGCTTAAGAATTCACTAGGAGAATGGATAGTCAACCAAGAGGACATGGAAGATTTACTTCTCAACCATTTTAAGAATCTTCTCACAACCTCTTCACCTCCAGAGCCAACCTTTCTTGATGACATCTTTCATCAAGTGATTGACTCAGAAACAAACATCAAACTCATAGCAATTCCAACAGCAGATGAAATAGCCTTAGTTGTCCATCATCTCAAGAGTGATAAATCCCCAGGTCCTGATGGGTTCTCCCCTTCCTTCTATCACCAAAATTGGGAGACAGTGGCTGAAGACATTACCTTGATGGTCCAGGACTTCTTTCATCAACATCAGATAGGAAATCCCATAAACCAAACACTCATAGCTCTAATCCCAAAAACTAAATCCCCAACCTCTCCATCTGATTTCAGACCCATTAGTTTATGTAATACAACCTACAAAATCATTTCAAAGATCCTAGCCAACAGATTAAAGCCTTTACTGGATAACATCATTAGCCCATTTCAGAATGCTTTTATCCCAGGTAGGCAAAGTACTGACAACATCATCCTAGCTACTGAAATAACCCATTCAATGGATCACTTGAAAGGTAACCAAAAATACTTTGGGTTAAAGTTAGACATGTCAAAGGCATTTGACAGAATAGAATGGAGCTTCTTAACTAGAATCCTTCATAAGTTGGGGTTCTCTGAAACCTTTTGTGAGCTTATCAAACAATGCATCTCCACAACAACCACATCTGTTCTTCTAAATGGTCATCCTGGTAAAACATTTACACCCACTAGAGGTCTGAGACAGGGAGACCCCTTATCCCCATATCTGTTCATTCTGTGTATGGAGGCACTAAGCAGGCTTCTACACAAGGCCAACACAAATGGTCTTCTTCAGGGGTTCAAATTCAACCAGCCTTCTGACATCCTTACACATCTCTTTTTTGCTGATGATTGTTTACTTTTTATCAAAATGGATATCCCAGCAGTACATCATCTAGTGGATCTCCTAACCCTCTTTGGAGATGCCTCAGGACAAGCCATCAACTTTCAAAAAAGTGGAATTTTCTTTAGCAGCAATGCTCCTAGAAAATTTTGTAGAATTGTATCCAGAATTTTGAAAGTAAGGAACATTAACAAGGATAACCAGTACCTTGGTGTCAACATCTTCATAGGAAGATCAAAGATCAAACATTTTCAACCTTTGCTTGAAAAACTAAGCAGTAAACTCAGTGTATGGAAGAAAAAACTCCTATCTCAGGCTGGAAGAGGAGAACTCATTAAGTCCTCTTTAGCAGCTGCCCCTAGATACCAAATGGCCATTTTTGATCTTCCCAAAAGGATCAAGAAGGACATTACTTCTCTTCAGGGGGAATTTTGGTGGGGATCAAAGGAAAACAAGAAGAAAATTTACTACAAGAAATGGACAACCATATGTAAACCAAAATCTTTGGGAGGTATAGGGCTTAGATGTATCTATAAAGATAACCAAGCTCTCAGAAGTAAACTGAATTGGGCCATCAAAACTAAACCTTCAACAGCATGGGTTCAACTTGTTAATAGTAAGTACAATTCCCCTAGACAAGCTAATACCCCAACCTCCTGGTTATGGAAGTCAATTTCAAAAAATCAGGAAACTATCAATAACCTCATAATGTGGGATATAGGAGATGGTACTTCAGTCAACATCTGGTCTGATAGTTGGGTTCCTGGTATTCAAAGGCTAGAGAAGCCTGAAGATACTAGAGGTTTCATTAATGTATCCCAACTCATAGACAATAACCACTCTTGGAATCTCCAAGCTCTCCAAACACTCTTCTCTTCAGACATTATACAAAGAATACAGGCAATTCCTTTAGATGCACCTAAGGACAAACAAAAGTGGATTGTTTCAAATTCAGGTGACTTCTCAGTATCCTCTCTGTATAAGCATTTAGCCTTTTCTCAAAACCAAGATTCTATTCAACCTGTATCATTTCAAGCTTGGAAGGAAATATGGAATCTAAGAGTCCACCCTAGGATTCAGCTGTTCATTTGGAAATTGGCTACTGACATCCTCCCACTAAACAAGCTTTTATCAAATTACATCCCAGAGATTTCCCCTATATGTCCTCTGTGCTCATCAGAAGAAGAAGGATCTATGCACTTCCTCTTATCCTGCCCAGTAGTGGGAAATCTTATGGGCATGATCATAGGAAACACAGTTAAACCTTCTACCTGCTCAAATTTCCAAGATTGGTTCTCACATTACAGTGAGGCTTCGAGCAGAGGCATCAATAATCATCAACTGACAACTATAGAAGAAATGACTATTGCTATGTGGCATATCTGGAAGTTCAGATGCAACAAGGTGTATAATGAAACAGAACCTAATATTCAAATTCTCATAGCTCAGGCTAAAAGCTTCATTCAAGCACAAACAGAGACATTAAGAAGCTACCCTCTTAGTGCTATTTCAAATCCAACTGTTTGGATTCCACCACCTTTGGGAGTTATCAAAATTAACTATGATGTTTCTTTTTTAAAATCTTCCTTAACCTCGGCTTTGGCTATTGTTATTCATGATCACTCAGGAGCAGAACTCGGCAAGGAATCAGTCCTCACCACCTCAAGATCAGTAGACGAGGGTGAAGGGAAAGCAGCCGAGCTTGGTATTTTGTGGGCACAGAAGCATGGTTTCAGGAAGCTCATTTTGGAGGGAGATTCGGTTAATGTCAACAGTTTTTTGAACGGTCTCCCCAGCTCGGTTCATTGGACGGCCAAGAATGTATTAAAGAATATCAAGAGATCTTCCTCCTCTTTTGATTTGTTAAAATGTATGTATGTTCATAGAAACTTAAATGGGAAAGCTAACTCCCTAGCTATTAGCACTAGGAAGAGTAGAACTAATGTTACTTTTTGTAATTCTACTCTCTTAACTTCTCTTCATAGCAACAATGTAACTAACTTTCTCTTGAATGAATAGAATGCTATGATTGTTATAAAAAAAAAAAACCTGCCAAAATTGGAGTCCGAGAGAACTTGCAATACTTCCAACTTCCTCCATACATAGTCAACCTTCTCTAACACATTTGTTCTACTAGCGACTTTCAGGTCGTCTTGGTCTCGCAAATGATGTATCACAACTTAGAGTTCCACCGTACATGCAACACTCTTGTCATCCCTTACAAAATTTCTTTCGGACTCTCGTCCATCATAAAAGGTACCATATATGACAAACAAGCCAAGCCAACTTGTTGGATCTTGCTGCTCACTCTCATACTTCTTGTCACATCAGCATCTCGGCTACCATCTAAACATTTGACATTGAAATATTGTTCTCCCACATGAACTTGGCTTTATGCCAAACTCAACACATCAAGCACTTGCTCAATCCTTTCAACAGAAGAAGTACTCGTGCATATTGGTCCGATGGGACATCCTATACGTGGAACTCCTCAACTAAAAGGAAGTCAGATTACGCTCTCACTAGGAATTGTTCCAAGCCATGTATTATAACAAGGAAATCCATATAACATGCGCTCTAACATGTGCTAGGTCGACTCTAAAGGTTGTGCCTTCGAGTATCAGTCACTTTCTTGCACACTAGCTAAGAGGGACGAGTTCCCCATCCCATGGGGTCAAGCACATATGTCACATGCATGTGTAAAAAAAGATGATCGCGGCTTTAAGGCATCCAAAATAGTCTTCGGGCATAAAGACTTTGTCAATCAGGATTAACTTAAATGAGCATCCTAATTTTTTAAGGCTTGAACAACTTGTGGATTCCTCTTGAGTTTGATATTCTTCAAACAATAGAAGTTGCGTTTCGGGAAATTTGAAGTTCGAGTTAATAATCAGGACACTCATCTTGATTGTTTAAAACTATCAGGAGCAAGACAATCATGGTTGAAGTACAGAAAAGTTTTATCTTTGTTGGTGAAACTGAGAATTGACAGATTCATGGTGCAGATTGATAGCTAGGAACAAAATCAGAAGCTCAAAATAAACAATAGACTTTCATAATGAGATACGTTAATAACGCGAGCGATAAAAAAGATGAAGATTTGACGATCTACAAGAGTTGAAGATATTTGAAAATATATGAAGATAAAAGATTTTACTTTCCTATTTTTGAGAATATTACTTGTAATGATCTAATATATTATTATTAGATACTCCTACATATTATCTTTTTTCCTATATTAACTAGGAATATTAGGGAACTAAAAAACCCTAATTTACTCTGAAAATATGAGTTGGGTCCTAGAGTTGTTTCATTCAGTTATGTCTTACGAATGTAACGAATCAACCAACTATTGTGGTGACTATTGATAAAACAATTATTACTCCGTGGATGTAGGTCGTGAGATTGTAACTGAACCGCGTTGAATTATCGTGTCGACTGTTTTCAATTTATATATCTGATTATCACATAATCGTGAATTTAACGTTGTGTTTGAGCATATTTGAATTTCAATCCTAATTAAAGCTTCCGCCCTATTTACCAATGTTTTTTTAAGAAATCGTTGTAATTTAATCATTGTTTCAATCATCTTCATCAAACATTCAAGATTCAAATGTTGCAATAAAAAAAAAAAAAGTCATTTGTTCGTTTAAAGCCGAGCAATTTTTTGAGACTTGAAGTCGATTTCATTCAAATCAAGTTGGAAACGCATTTTCATCCTTCCTCTCCACGTCGAACACTTCAAAAATTCCGTGTCCCACTTGCGGGGGTAATGAGATACGTGAATAACGTGACGGGTCAAAGAGAAACACCCGATCAACAAGAGTTGAAGATATTTAAGATATATGAAGTCCAAAAGATTTACTTCATATATTCACGATTCTTGTAAATCTAATATATCTAATATATTATTGTTAGATACATATTATCTTGTTTCTTAAATTAACTAGCAATATTAAGGAATTAGGAATCCGTAATTTATTCTATAAATATGAGTTGGATCCTAGAATTTTATTCATTCAATTATTATCTAACCAATGTAATGAATTAACCCGCGATTGTAGTGACTATATTTCCGACTGAACCACATTAAACAATTATTTCAATTTATATATTTGATTACCACATAATGGTGAATTTAACATAATAGATTTATCTTTTCAACTATTGTTAGAATTATATTTCTTTTGAATTTATCTACATAAAATATCTTCCACACCTTTAGCGTTTTGTTAAGATGTAATGTAATTGACTTTTGAAGGTTGGATACCCATAATGAAAAATTATTAAACTAAGTCTGAGCAAGTGCTTTTCCCTCAGATTAGTTAGGTCAAAATTGACTTGCTCCTTTGAGTCCACCCTGCAAGCTCAAGTTAAACTTTAAGAGTTTAATGTCAACAAATACCAAACTAAACCTGATTATCAAGTAGGGAGATGAAATTCTTTTCAACAAAAAAACGTAGGGAGTTGAAACTTTTAAATTTTTGTAGATGTTTGGTTAAACTTTTTGATTTGGGATTTCAATGAATTGTACGGTAACATTTTTGCGGAGAACTTTAATATAGCACGATTTGTATCAGTACCTAATAATGTATCAGATAATTGAAAATCGGAAATTATAAATAATGTGATAGGAGATGTGTTGCCGGGACAATTGGCTGCTTGGCTCGACCCACCCACATAACAAGGGCAAAGCCGTGTCTATCACCTATACAGTAAGGCCAAGTCAAGCGAAGTTGGGCTTACTATCATATAGCTCCGCTTGGAAGTGTAGGACCATTACCCATCTCCAGCCAACCTAGTTGCCTACTTGCCTACAAAGTTAGGGGAGCTATATATATCGAAGTAGTAGACTAGTAGTGGCTGAATCGGTTTGAGGGAGCAGTAGTTGGTTCTTTTCTCGTGCCCTTTATGTTATATGTTTCCAACCAAGACGTTATTATAAAGTAACATCGGTTGTCTTTAAGATATTTTTGATAGTGTATTTATTCTAATAATCTAAGTTGTAAACTTATGTTTTTTTTTTTGTTGAGATAGTTGTAAACTCAAGTTAATGACTTGTAGTAAGTCATAAATCTTTTTATTTTAAAAAAAACAAATCAACTTAAAAAAGATCCCTATGTCAAAATCTTCAAAAGTTCAAAGTCCAAAGTACCTAAAATTAACTAACACTTCTATAATAAACTCCTTTTTGGACTATGAACACGCAAAGGCGTTTCCCCTTGATTTCAGCCCTCTCCACGAGCTTAACCCCACCCCATTCCCTCACTTCCCAAATCCCACCTCACCTTCTTATAAACCCTTTAATCCTCTCTCTCTCTAAACTTTTTCTCTCTCTAAAGTTATCTCTTTTACTAGTTTCTTTCAAGATGCATAGATCAGCAAGTACATCTAGAGCATCAGAAGAGTTTTTAATAAACTTATCATCACCAGCAGGAGGAAAGGGTTCTCCAATAATAAAAATGGCTGATATTGATAACATCCCAATATACAATCAAAACTCAGATGTTAGTAAGAAAGATAAATCTTCAGGAGGAGATAATGCTGTTCATCTTATACCCATTATTTTAATCCTCTGTGCTTTCCTTCTCTGGATCTTCTCTCACCCAGGTAACTTTTTACAGAGAGAAACTCAAATTCTTCTTCTTCTTCTAACTCCATTTTCATTTTGCTATTCTGGGTTTAATTTAGATTTGTTATATTTGTTCTTGAAAAATTGATTAAATTTTTTTTGTTTGTTTGAAGTTATTGGTGGGAATTTCAATACCTAAACTTTCGTGTCAAATAATACAATAGTATTTAATAAGAAGCTTCGAATCTAGATTAAAAGGTTGACCAGATTAGTTTAGGGCTAATATTTTGGGTACAATTCCAAAAAAATAACCCACTAGTTTAGATTTGGTCCTCTATTTCTTTTAATATTCCTTGTGGTCCATAAACTTACAATTTTGCCCATGAGTCCATCGAATGAGTAGATCTTTTCGTAATTATTTCTTTGATATGCAATTACTATTATATTTCGTGAAAATCTATTACAGATTAAATTGAGGTTCGAACTAAAAATATAAGAAATTTATGTCAATGGTCAAGTCATTAGAGCATAGTTCACATCTTCATTTAAGTTGAAGAGATTAGGTCTATTTTGAAAAACAATCTATTTTAGTAGTATCTACTTTCACTATTATTTGTTAATTTTAATTTTTAATAACATATATTTCTTTCAATACAGTAGCAAACATGAAAGAGAAGAGTGATTTGATTGTTCAGGTTGAAGGGTTGAATATACATGAGCATGGTCATGATAATGAGACACACATGCCGTCGAACACGAAGCTAAAAGACTTGGAAGAAGTAAAGCTAAGTAAAGATGAAAAAAACCCAACATTTTCCGATTAAAATATCTGGATAAATGTAAGAGTTATCTTGATAATCTATATATTTCATTGTTTGATTATCAAATGGTAATTAGAGTTCAACGTTCACTTTTGTCTTGTTTGTTGATTTTTTTCTTTATTTAGTCACATTAGTAGAAATTGTAGTTCAACAAAAAAAACATTAGTAGAAATTGTATACTCTTTTCCCATTACAACAAAAATAAATGTTTGGGAATGATTTAAAGAATGACCGACTTTAGTTGATTTGATGTTTCATTTGGACTCACATCTAAAAGGAAAAGGAAAAAAAAGAACATGAGTTATTTTACGAATCTCACAAATTTAAGTACTGTATAAAGAGTTTAGCGATGCATTAGTTTGGAGCATCAATTAATCTTGACTAACTTTACCATCCGAAACGAGCATTAACGCTAGTAAAAAAACTCAGATCCCCCAAACACTAATTTTTTTGAACTGTTGATGCCTCAAACATTGATTTCTTAAATTCAAATCCCCTAACAGTATATTCGCAAATTTTTAATAAATATTCAAATTAAAATAAAAAAACTTTACCTCTATAAAATATATTTACAGAAACTGGTGAACTAAATTCCCTTTGTCTCAAATGAAGGGAAAAGATTTCAAACAAACACCTCATAAATGATTTTGTTTAAAGCTCTAAACTCCTCGTGGGTTCTGAAACCCTCGATCGTGGGTCTAAAATTCTCGGGGAAATTTTTCGGAAACCCTCCATAACTCTATCTCACTCCCGCCCCCCCATCTCTCCCTTCTCACGGTTTCAAATGAAAGAAATGGTTCGCTTTGCCGAAACCTCATTTATCCGTGGTTCGCTGCACGTAAACCTCTTTCGTCTTAGACGAAGAAAATGGTTTTGCTTAAACCCAACAACTTTGAGGGTCTGAAATCTTCATAGAGGGTTCCCTTGAAACCTCTCTCCTCCATCCTAGACGAAAGGGGTTCCCACGAAAGAGAATCCTTCCCTTTGCCATTGTAGAAGAAGGGGGTTCGAAGAAAGTGACAATGGTTGTAGACATCTAAGATTCTTCCCGCCAAAAATTTTGTTATTATCCAAAGTGGCACCCTACATTTAACTTTTTTTTGATCTTTTTGAATAACACAAGTTACTTGCACATTGATATATATATATATATATATATATATATATATATATATATTATATTTTAACATTAAGATACACAAATGCTTTATGACCAAGAGAATGTTATTTATTTTTAAATTAATTTATATTAGAATAAATGAATTTGAAAGAAAAGATGAATGGCCATGCAATTACATTTTATTGTTAGTTTCTGTGATGCGTGGGGTTGCGTACACAATTTATGAATTAATGTGAGTATATAGGTTTATGTGTGTGTAAATAGGTTTTTTTTTTTCCGAACTCTTTTTGTGCAAGATTGGTGTCATAGACTTCTAAATTTAAGAAATTAGTGTTTGTTACACCAAAAGTTAAAAAAAAGATTGGGGCATCACACATTTTTTACTAACGAAAAGGGCGTGCCTGATAATTTAGAGACCCGGTGTCAAATTTCAATTGGGCCTTTTTGTAGGAGAGCTATTTTTTGTAACAATGATATAATAACCAATGTTTAAAAATAATTTAACTATACAAAAACATTTTAAGTCGTAAACGAATCTGAACGTACGTATGACGTCGGTATATGATTCGTGTAGCATTTTTTCATGTAACACTTTCTCAGGTTGCGAAGACTTTTTATATTACAAAATACTATTTTGGATTTTAAGAGGAGAAAAATAAACTCCTAGGATAATGACTTAACTTTTAGGTTTCTTACGTGAAAAGAATTTGGATAAAAAAAAATTATGGACAAATTTCTGATGCGATAATCAAATGTCAGTGTTTGGTAAGGTACTGAGAAAACTCGTCTATACTATTACGCTCAACCATCCAAAACTAAAACTTAAGGGTAAAAATTTGAATAGATAATTTAAAAAGTGCGACTTGCAGAGGGGGAGAGAGAGGGTGTGTGTCTTAGTGTCTTATTTACTACCCAAAGCAGCCAGTGAGAGTGGCTCAAACTCACTTAATCCATTCACGACAAAACTTCTTACTAATCCGGTAACTGAAGTATAAGTTTAGCGGTAAGAGTTTAACTTACACTTTCTTATTGTTGTTCAAGGTTGAATACTTAACAAAACTCCAACAAAAGGGCACATTGTAGTGAGGGGTCCAGTGCGGGTGCCCGCCAGTGAGAGTGGCTCAAACTCACTCAATCCATTCACGACAAAACTTCTTACCAATCTGGTAACTGAAGTATAAGTTTAGCGCTAAGAGTTTAACTTCCAATTTCTTATTGTTGTTCAAGGTCGAATACTTGACAACTCCAACAAAAGGGCACATTGTAGTGAGGGATTCAGTGCCCCCCCCCCCCCCACCACATGACCCTGCCCCAAATTCTGAAAAAGAATATTTACATGCCCAAACTCAATGTGTATATGATATATATGTACGGCATGTGTGTTAAATGTGTATATATACATTGCTTTAGATGTGTACATGATAATTGAAGTGTGGGGGGTAGAAGCAGTAGATGTTTGGTATAGTGGTGAAGGTACTTCGGTAGAAGTGGATGTGATGATGGTCTCATGCAAGGGCGGAGCTATGCAGAGACCATCCCTGGCTGCAGCCAGGGATGGATTTTTGAATATGTAAGAATAGATGCTTAAAACTTTCATAGCAGCCAGGGATGGATTCTCGAATATGTAACAAAAATGCTTAGAACTTTCATCCGGGAATGAATAGCTCAACTGGTTTGTTATCTTGTCTATGTTGTGCACTTGTGAAAGGTTGGGAGTTCGACTCTTCCAATGCTTCTGTTTTTTGAGTAATTTTATCCTCTTGCTTATATCCAATCTAAATGGTTCTAGGGCTAATATTGAAACGGTTCGGTTATTAGAACGTTTTTATGTTTTTTTCTGCTGGTTTTGGAGAGAGAGAGGGAGGCAGAGACTAAAGAGAGTGAACAAGCCAGGATGAGAAATGATTATTTTGGATCAGTTTCATTCCCTTTCCCTCTCTCCGTGTTACTAGAGATGGTTGGACTAGTGTTTTTATTTTATTTCCTTCTTCTATTTTTAGATGTTAATTTGTCTTCCGCCATTTATTTTTAAAGAGAACACGTCAAATAAAAACTACAATACTTAGTGAAGGAATAACCATGTTGTCTAAAAGCACTTTGTTTTTCCTTTTCTTTTTTAATATAGATCTCTGATATATCACTGTAGATCTCGCACATATCAGTGTAAATATCTTCATAGCTCACTAGATCAGTGTAGATTTCGAATGAACATCTATAAATATATGGATAAAAAATTTAATCTCCTAAAGATAATTAATTCAATGAATGTTAAAATTTATCTAATTCCCTTGGTGTTTTTATATTTTGGCTCATAAAATCTTAAATGCTTATATCGTTTGGATTAGTAGACCGATTAACGACTATTGACCTAGTCCATATTTTTCTACGCTAGCCAGGCCTAGGTCTGATTCCTGGCTCCGCCCTTGGTCTCATGGCACAATAGTGGTGAATGGAGATCTGATCGTAAAGGTAGACATACGATGGCAGAGGCATTTATAAAAATAGTTTAAATACAATTATTGAGTTATAATGGTGATAATCATCCGAACTATATTTGTTTTGAATGATGACAATCATACAAGTGACAACTGTATAATTACAAATTAATACAAATATGCAATACGTATACAAGAAAAAAAGATTTGGGGTTCTTATACTAGTACCCGGTTAAAGATACCATGACCATGTCACAGGGTCAACCTATAACCTCGGCACAATGCTTGGGCGCCCAAGGATTGATGACCGATTGCTGCACAGTGAGAGGTGTTGGGAAAATGGATTATTATAAGTAGGGTTATTTTCCTAATGGCCCCCAACTTTGTGACCAGCTTCCCGCCTGACCCCCTACTTTACGAGAAATACTCATATCCCTTTTACCGTTAACTTTAACTTTCCGTCACTCTCTCTCCTCCATCTCTTTTTCTCTCTCTGCCATGTCACGCCACATCATCTGTTACGCCACCTCATCACCTTCTCCGGCAGAGGTCGCCGGGCGGCGACCTTTAAACTAAAAAAAATAATAATAATTTCTCTCTTCCTCTCTCTAAAATTACTCTGGCGAAGGTCTCCCTTCGCCGGAGTGGTCTGTTCTTGAAGAACATACCGAGATCTGTTCTTGAAGAACATACCGAGATCTGTTCTTGAAGAACAGACCCGAGATCTGTTCTTGAAGAACAGACCCGAGATCTGTTCTTGAAGAACAGACCCGAGATCTGTTCTTGAAGAACAGACCCGAGATCTGTTCTTGAAGAGCAGACTCGGTCTGTATAACTTTAGAGAGAGAGAGAGAGGAAGAGAGAATTTTTTTTTTTTTTTAAGTTTGAAGGTCGCTGGCCGGAAATTTGGCCGGCCGGCGACCTATGCCGGAGAAGGTGATGAGGTGGCATAACAGTTGATGTGGCGTGACATGACAGAGAGAAAAAGAGATGGAGGAGAGAGAGTGACGGAAAGTTAAAGTTAACGGAAAAATGGGCCATATGAGTATTTCTCGTAAAGTAGGGGGCCAGGCGGGAAGCTGGTCACAAAGTTGGGGGCCGTTAGGGAAATAACCCTTATAAGTAATCCTTTCCCCCAATTAGAGCTGGGAAAACGGTCCGGGAACCCGGGATCCGCCCCGATCCGGCCGGACCGTTTAGACCCGCAGACCGAAGGCTACCCGAGTCGGGCTTACCCGACCCGACACCATGAATCTGATAACGATGATGAAGACGTTGATGATGATGATGATGATGATGATGATGATGATGATGATGATGATGATGATGATGATGATGATGATGATGATGATGACGATGCTGATGATGTTGATGTCCACGATGATGATGATGAAAATGAAGTTGTTCCATGGTCATTAACTCTACCTCCACCAATTTGTTCTTAAACCATTAAAAGATCGAAAAAATTATTGAGTCAAATTCATTTCATCAAGAACAACAACAACAAGACCATCATCATTGTCATCAAAGTAGAAATTTTTTTGATACAATTTTGTACTTTCTTTCTTTCTCATACAAGATTTTAGACAGATTATAAAGTTTTTAGAAAGAAAAAAGAAATGATGAAAGAGAGTTTTTAGAAAAAGAGAGAGAAAGAGATCTAAGTATGTCAGAGAATTAAGAAAAGGGTAATTTTTGAGAAAAAAATATAAAGTTAACGGCCTTTAGACGTTAATATAAAAAAGGAAGCCTTCTAGATATTTTCGTTAAACAAGAGAGCTAGGTGGGAAGCTGGGGATTAGGGGTGGGAATTGGGCGGGTATGGGCGTCCATGGGCACTTGAAGCATCGGACTGGGCGGGTCGGGCACAAAATTTCAATGGCTATTAGGGTAAGCGGGTTAATTGGGCGGGCAATTTTGAAATTCGCCTTGCCCATTACCCGCCCAAGCCCATTAAGAAGCTCGGGTAATTCGGGTATGGGCGGGCGGGTAATCTCATGACTTGAAAAAAAAAAATCACTTTTTCCTCTTTTTTTTATAGAATCTGCAAACACCTTTCCAGATTCTAAAGAGACAACGTGGGATTAAAACTAGACGTTATTTGTGTTGTTCCTTTTAGGAATTTAATCTCACATTGAAAACTAATGAAGAATTCTCATGAGATATAATATAAACTTATCCCACTCTTTGTTCCCTCAAAGTCAAAGACTACTTCAGTATTCTACAAAGAGTTCGCTTGGGCCATTGCAAAGCAATGTATTGGGTTCGTGTGATTGCCCTTAAACATATTGTTTACCATCTCAACTAAACCTAGGAACATAGACAACTGCGATTCATCAACCCATAAAGTTGATGTAATTTGGTTGGTTATCATTGGGTAAGGTTAAATGGGTGCGAAATGGGCGGGTACGCGGGTAGAGATTTTAACCCATGCCCACCCACCAAAATTTGGTTGGCTGGGCGGGTTATGTCCGAGACGGACGCGGGCGTCCATGGTCCTCGTTGGGCTCGGGTGCCCGTGGGCGGATTCGGGCTCATGGGCAAAATTCCCACCCCTACTGGGGATAAACTAGAAGCTGTTTGGAAAATAACCCAAAATTAAACAAGCACAGTAAAAACACGCCGCACCGCCAAAAGCCCGGAGCCTGGACCCATATTAGGGTTGATCTCTCTATTTCTTTCTCCATCCTCTTAAACGCCTTAATAAACAGCGAACCCGACTGATTTTGTGGTTATTAATCATATCTCATTAACAGGGAAGAAAAAAAAGATCAAGCTGAGAAGAATAAGGCCAAGCGGAAGAAAAAAAAAACTTCATCGTGGTTAGTGAGATCTCTTCATATTCTTTCCTCTTTCTTATTTGATGAACAAATTCTACGGATTAATTATTTTTATGTTGACATTTCAATTTCTAAATTTGTTTCTTGTTCATGATTTATGATTACTGAAGATCTTATTATTTTTTTTCGATGATTTTGAGCTATACAGTGTGTCTTTATCGATTTTAGGGTTTCTGTTGAGAAGGATTTGATTTAGGGTGTAGGTTTTAAACTTTGTAGTTTTTCCCCTTTAGTAATGGTTAATCTGTTGAAGGTTAGTTCATCAGTACTCTTGCGCATAAAGTTTTCTCTGAATTTGTAGATTTTTCTATTACTTAGTTACTTTTTGTTGTTTATTTGGATCCTTTTGTTTATGGGAATTTTCTAAATCTAGGGTTTTGAGATTCAAACAGTTAATAAATTCATTATACCAGTATAACTTGCACTGATTAAGCATGGCTTCTCTTGAGGTGGACGCCATGCTTTAGGTTTCGGTTCTTCAAAGACGTGGTTAACCTTGTCAAGTTCGTGGGTTGTCATGGAATTGTTCTTGTTATCTTGATTTTCGTTCAACTTTGTCTTCTTTTTCTTTCTTAGATTTATGAGATCCCTACATTTTTTGTGTTATTCGGTTTTTGATTGTTTTAGTTAATCATGTAACTCTTTATTTAGTATTGGTTCTTATGTGAGGCTTTATTCTGTTGCTTATGGCAGGTGTTGTGAATTTGATTCATTATGGTTATAGACATCATGAGATTCAGGAAAGGGAGTAAAGTCGAAGTATTGAGCAAAAAGGAGGTGCCTTCAGGCTCCTGGCGTTGCGGGGAAATAATTTCAGGAAATGGGCATACTTATGATGTAAAATATGATTTGTATTCTGGTATAACGGACACTGCAACGACAAAAAGAGTTTCTAGGAAGCACATTAGGCCTTGCCCACCTCTGGTTGAAGATGCAATTGATTGGGTTGCTGGTGATCATGTAGAGGTATTGGACGATGTATCATGGAAAATAGCCACAGTTTTGAAGGTTATGGGTGGGAGTTACTTCTTGGTTAAAACCCTTGATTCCTCTCAGGAATTAAGAGTTCACAAATCTTACCTCAGGTTGCGGCAATCTTGGCAGTACAATAGATGGGTTGTAGTTGGAGAGGTAAGTCAATTTTGTTGTAAATGTGCAATCTCTGATTAGGTTTCAGGTTTATGATTGAAAGATTGGAAAATTTTTGTAGATTAGCATCAATAACTAGTTTTTTTTCCTTTTCAGAGTTCTACAATTTGTGATGATGAAAAGAGTGACAAATTGTCAACTTCAAGAATCTATCGAAATAAGAACTTCAAGGTTCAGACCAAACTTCTAAAGGCGAAACAGTTAGTAGGAGATAACAGATTTACAGTTGAGAATGGCACTTTCTGTCAGGAGTCCAATATGGATTCTTTAAGAGCCTCAAAAAGAGTGCCACCTAATGCCACATCTGAGATGGAAGCACACACTGGAGCTGGTCGAAAACGTAGAGCAATTGAAAAAGATGGTAGGCGTCAGCACATGGTTTCAGATCATCCATCCTCCTTGATGGAAAAGGTAGCTGTTACTTCCCCACTAAATGTATTGGGTGAAAAATACATGCATTGTTCCTTTATGAACAGATCTGAATTACTTGAAATGGATATGGAGAGAGCAGACTCAAATGGAGATCTTGGTTGTGTTTATGTTAGAAGCTTAGAATCAAATGATACTGACAGTACCAAGTCCTCTGTTGGTAGTTGTAGCAGTAATACTAATAGCCCTTGTACAGTATCTTTCCATTCTTTAACCAATCCTAGTCAAAGTCCTGATGATTATTCTAGTGACGCCGAATCTTTCTGTGGGTCGGGATTTGAAAAGAAAGCCCTTCCGACAGAAGAGGAATTGGCAGAAGAAATTCATAAAATAGAATTAGAAGAATATCGTTCCACAATGGAGGAACTATATGCTTCTGGACCCCTAAGTTGGGAACAGGAAGAATTATTGACAATCATCCGTCTTAAACTCCATATTTCAAATGACGAACATTTGATGGAGATAAAAAGATTAGTTTCAGCTGAAACCTACCTACCAATTAGATAACAGGCAAACTGGGTAGATGAGAGATTTTATTTCCTTTTGTTTATTAGGTCCGTGTTGGTATTTAATGGTTCCAGATAATTGTAAGATGAAGAATGTGTTTAGTCCGTTGCATCTATTCTGGTTATACTAACTATAGTGATCTAGATAATATTTTACATTGAATTGAAATTTCTGTACCATAAAAACTTTGTTAAACTAATGAAGTGTTGCGTTCAAGTTCTTATTGATATTGTTCTACTTATCTTTCTTATTAAGTGGTGAATTGCGAATTAGGATGTTTAAGTTTGTCTTCGTAACATGAATTGCGAATTTGATTCTTGTTGATGCTTCCCCTGTTTCCAGGGCCGTAGTTGGAGGCTTAAACACCTTTTGCTTGCAAACTCGAAAATTCTAAAGATGATGGTGGGGTTTGCCACCTTTCTCTTGCTGTAGGCAATGGGACGTTATGTGCTTTCCAATTCGCTACAAAACCTAATATCTGATGAGCTTTTGGTATCATTTATTTATCTGAATATCTGGTTCCATGATTCAGTATGTTTCAGGGTAACTGTTGGCCCTCTTATCTTTGTGCTGTTTTGAAGGAACACAAAAGCCCAGAAGCACTGCTTCAGGTTGGTGCTTGAGAGTTTCTGCTAGAAAACTCTGCCACTCATTGCGGATCTTGTTTGTGTTTCCTTGGTAATACTCTTTACTTTACTGAGATTAGTTAACTACCCACTTATTGTATAAATTTTAATCAGTAAATTGGGTTGAAAACCCGATTTTCTTGTGGTCTTAGTTAAAAAGCTGTGTCAATATTTTTATAAGCTTGGGCTTCCTGTGCCAACCTACACAAACCTGTAACTATATGCAAATCTTATTTATCATGTGTGAACTTGTGCAAGCCTACATTCGGAGTTGAAGCCTAAAAAGAAATTCTATGGATCTTGTTTGACAAAACTCAAAACAAAATTTTACCTAGGCAGTTTTGGCCAATTTCCCAATTTTTATTGCCGCGGGCAGTGGTTTTGTGTTCCTTTGTAATTGCTCTGTACTCTGTAGCACAACCAGTTTCACTATTGGTGCTTTCACCTGAAACATCTGTTAGTTCGAACAAGAATAAACTGATCTTCCTGCTGCTGTTCGGAGATTCATATTCTTTTTGATTAGTAGAATGCAAGTATCAGGTATTTTTAATTTCAATACAGTCAGCTGCACAACTTATTGCTGAGAATTACAGGGATAGATAAATTATAGAGTTCGATTTTTATCCTACAAACTATTCTACACCTATTTTAGTTTACATATAGCATTTCAGATTTGGATGATAATCATGATTATTCTTTGAGATAGATCGTCATACGAAAGTTGAAGGTGGAGGAAGAAGGATTTGAATGCCTGCAACTTGTTCGGCTAGGATTTTTCAACTTACTCGAGAATCAGTGCACAAATTCTGATCACATATAATTAAGTAATTAAGTACAATAAAGTTCACGACTTTTAGGGTCTCCTTCGTGATCTTTAGGATCTTTAATTTGTCACCTTTAGGGTCTTTTTATTTTATTTTTGCAATTTTGTATTCCTTTCCCTTCATGTTGTCTTTACTTTTGTAAGTTTCATGTTGTTATTTACTTTATACTCAAAGGAGTCAAAACTATCAAAACCATGTAATATATTGGTTTGTATTCCTTCTATGAATGAAATTTTGGTTTATCTCAAAAAAAGAACTTCGCAATTGTTTACAGGTGATGAAGATTTCATTCAAAATTGATGTCAAATCGTGTTGGCTACAGATTCTGAGCTTTGAGTTAGGGGTGGAAGAAAAGACGGTGGACCCTGTCCGCCCACGGGTAACTACGTCCAGATTGAGTCAGTGTCGTCTAGAGACTGATAACGGGCTCTGAACGTCTGCCCACTAGGATTTACTGGCTCGGGTGTGGATACAAACCTTTGTTGGAAGGCTGTATGTAACTGGCGTAGTAATCTAATCCCTATGGATCCGCTTGCTATACATACCTGTAAAATGATACCATTCTGATCCATCTTAACATGGGGTTTTCATGTTTGCCCAACATAAACCAAACCTGAAGCTCCGATGCTCTCATCTTCGCACCTTCATTTATTTCTCTAACAATAACATTGAATCTCCATTACTCTTCATATCTATTCTACACCATTGTGATACGATAAGGATTATGAAGTCAGGAGGCACAACTAGGGGTGGGATTTTGGCCCTGAAATCCGGAACCCGCCCATGACCGTCCAAATCCAAAGTCGTGACCATCCAGTTATCAAATCGGTCGTACTCGCCCGACAGAAGGAACTTATGAGGATTAATGCGGTCATAGGTCCTTACCTGGTGACCCGACCAAGTTCGCCTGCCGACCGAACCTGTCTATATCCGTTCGTTTATTTTGCCCGTTATGCCGCCTATATGATTGATTTTAAACCTTTAGATTTGTAGGGTCAGCTACAACTGTTAGATTTTAAGTAAAAATATAACCCTAGAAATCACTTCCCTTAATCTTGTTTTCGCCTCTATACTTTCCAGTTTCTCTCTCCTCCAAAATCTCAATATCTCACCAGTAACCCAAGAATCCACAATACACCGATCGTGATCCATGAGAAATATCAGTGATTATCTTTTCATTTTGTATTCATTTTGATGCATGGGGATTTTCATGAGATATTCCAAGTATCTGGATATCTTAAAATCTAGTTATTTTAGTAGTATAATATTTTTTCAGGAGATAATTGATAGTTTTAGCAGTTTTATATTTTTAGGAAGCCTTATGGGTTTTAGATTTTAGTATTTTATTTATTTAGAAATTGTTATTAGAATTTGATTAGGTTTATGTAAAAATTGTTAATTAGAGTCTGTTTAGGTTTAGCAAAACTCTATTGCCAATATAAAAGAGATTCAGTAGCTATTTTGTTCATTCAAGTTTATCAATAAAGTTTAGTGTTTTAGTAGTAAATCTTCTTAGTTTCGGTTCTATAGTCTTTATACGAAGATCTAAAGACTTTTTCTAGGTTCTATAAGTTTTAGACGAAGATCTAATTCTTTTCGGAGTTTTTCGCTACGTCAGTTGGCATCAAGAGCGAGGATTTGCCTGGTTCGGTATCATCTACGCAAAGATCACTTTAGAACACATCGATCGATTTGCTAAAGATGCATCCAAAGTTGGTTCTTAAAAAAATCATACAGTTATTATTATTTTTTCTATTTTGTTATCGATCAATCAAAATCAATATGGAGAAATGTTATTACAGTAACAACTTTTCAGTTCAAGTGCACCCACGTAGAGATTATAATGAGTACAAGATCAATGAAGAAATATCATCTTTCGATAGGTATTTAACTATAGAAGAGTTCTTCAATTGACTAGATAAGGTTGAATGACAAGTCAATATGTGGGCTACTATTCTTAATGAGTAGATAGTTAAAATCATTGCTTATAGACTTACAGGGACTGCCGCAGATTAGTGGAATCAATTACAACTCCTAAGGATGAGACAAGGAAAGGCTCTAATTCAGAGTTGGTCGTCTATGAAAGAGAACTTGAGGGAGTGGTTCTTACCTCCTGATTATGAACAACAGTTGTTCAGGATATACCAGAACTGTAGACAAGGGTTGCGTTCAGTGGGTGAATATTATGAGAAGTTGTCAAAATTGGCTCAAAGAAACAATATGGAAAACATTACAAAATTTGATAATGTTCTAATAGATCGATTTCCTAACGGATTTAAAATTTAGCTTGAGATGTATTTTGAGAGAAAAGGTGAGGTTAGTTAATTTATGGACTATTCAAGATGCATACAACTTGGTCTTAAAAGCTGAAGCTTGGGAGCGGGACTATAGAAACTTTGGATTTCAGAGGGAAGAACAACCCCGAGTTAATACAAGAAATGTAAAAGAAGCTCCCTTAGAGAATGTTGAACCGCCACGAATTCCCGCAATAGACGATTCAAACAATATTATTCATGAAGCAAAATCCGACGTTATCGTGTTCAAGGATAAGTCTTCTAATATCAATTTACACAATGAGGAAATTGTTTCTGAATTATTGGTTAAGGAAATTGAGATAAAAGAAGTTGTTCAAGAAATTGAGTCAAAGAGACTTGTTAAGAAAATTGAGTTAAAGGGAGTTGTTCAGGAAATTGAGAGACAAAGAACATTGTTCAGGTAATTGAAGTGGTTCAGAAAATTGAGTCAAAGGAAGTTGATTAAAAAGAAAGTGAGAAATTTCGCAAGTTAAACTTTAGTCCAATTAATTTCCTTCATACGAAGATCCATTCTCAGAATTTTGCGAATCTCAAATTGTTTTACATGGATTGACAAGTAATATTATTCAAAAGTCTTCATCGAAGTTCATAATTTTCAATCACTATCATGATCTGTACAAGTTTATTTGTGGGGTGAAAAGGGAGATTGAGTCACATTACGATTATAGAGAGCAATTTTCTTATGACTTAATAAAGTCTTCGGTCCAATCTGATAGTTTGGTGATTCCCGTGCACAATTCACGACAAAGTATTCTCAGGTGTGTACTATTCAAGATAACCTTCCAATCAATCAGTAAACTCGAGGCGAGTTTCTTTGAAGTGGAGGAGACTGATGCAGGGAGATTTTCATGAGATATTCCAAGTATCTGGGATATCTGAAAATCTAGTTATTTTAGTTGGGGTACTCCTAAAGGCACCGGGACAAAAGGCTGTTAGCATCCAACTCTATTAGCATCAGACCCAACTGCTCATTTCTCTGTTAGCACCGCCCAATTATGTAGGCACCGGTCAAAGTGGAGTTAACCCTAACCCCTCCATTCATCTCTCACAAAATCTGAAAATTGGGAATTTTTCTTTTCAAGCTCAAACCTGATGGCAGCAGAAGTAGCAAGTGCCTTTTCAAGCCGCCTCTTTTTCTTCTTAGCTTGTTTAATAGGATCTAACTCATCCTTGTCCTGTTTCTTCTTCCCTTTCCTAACATCAGGTGAAACTTGAACAAATCCAGTGTTATCCATTGACACAACTTAATTGAACAAATCCTTTTTCGCTTAGACTTCGAACTCAACTAAAAACAGAACATTTTCTCTATAACGGTTTTCTGTTTGTATGGAACTCTAACTAACATTTGATTATTCTAAAAATGAAAATAAAGACGGAACCAAATAAAAGATCTAGACAAACACAAGCGTTTACTACTACACCAACTCTGGTCGGAATGAATATCTAATCTTCCTAATGATGCAATCCCAATACGAAACGACATGAGAAAGTAAAAGAGAAAAACAATATCCACTAACAAATGCAACTGTCGACATTATTCTTCCCGATTTTCCACAACCCTTGCATTTATCCATCACAATATTAACGGAATCAAGAACTAGTTTCAGTGGAAGAAACCAAAAGAACCCTTGGATTACAGAATGCTTTTGGTGTCAATATTGATCTCCTCTCTCTCTTTCTCAAACTATCTTATTAATCTTCTATGGTTCTTATAATTTAAAATTAGTCTTCCTTAATGTTTGATACTAATTTGATTCGTTTAAATAACATATAAAGCAGATTGTTTCATTCTTAATCAAACTATGCCATAATAATGACTTTAACAAGGTTTCATTCTCTTTTGATTCCTTCAAAACTCCAATTGTATCATTCAATATTGGGATTCCGAAGGTTTCATTCACTTAATGTGAACACTATTACATCTATTATTCATAATTAATACTGTTAAAGTATTTCTTTTGGTATTTACTTATCAATATAACTATCTTTTACTTCTTACCCGTTCACCTAATTTAATAACTCATTTAATACTACATGGAACGGTTAGGAGTAAGTTAAAATCCCCCTTCATTTGATTATAAACCAAATGACCTCTCTATCTTTCTCTATTCGCAACTTGAAATTGTTCAATCTCTTGCCGGATTGTGCTATTCTCAACTCTCGCTTATATCTTAACTTCTAGGTATCCAGGACTTGGGGCATACTTTGAGTACTCTAACATCTATTATTCATACTTTTGGAGTATAACTTTTCTCATTTATTTATCAATAAAATCATCTTTCACTTCTTACCCATTCACCTAATTTAATAACTCATTTAATACCACATGAATTAGAACCGTTAAGAGTAAGGCAAAACCCCCTTTTGATTATAAACCAGAAGGTCTCTATATTTCTATATCTCTTTATTCTGAAGTTAAAGTTGTTAATTCTCTTGCTGAATTGTTCTATTCTTAACTCTCACTTGTATCTTAACTTTTAGGTATCGAGGGCTTGGGCTTATTTTGAGTACTCTAACATCTATTAGTCATAATTAATACTCTAGGAGTATAACTTTTCTCATTTACTTATCAATACATCCAACTTTCACTTCTTACCCATTCATCCAATTTGATAACTCATTTAATACTACATGAATTGGAACAGTTAAGAGTAGGGCAAAAACCACCTTCTTTTGATTATCAACCAGAAGGTCTCTCTATATCTGTCTATTCTCAACTTGAAGTTGTTCAATCTCTTTCCAGTTTGTCTATTATCAACTCTCGCTCATATCTCAATTCCCAAGTATTTAGGGCATCGGACTTACTTTGAGCACTCTAAAATCTGTTATTCTTAATTAGTAATACTTTAGGAGTATAACTTTTCTCATTTACTTATGAATATAGCAATCTTTCACTTCTTACGTATTCACCTAGTTTATTAACTGATTTAATACTACATGAATTGGAACCGTTAGGAGTAGGACAATAACCCTTTTTTTATTATAAACTACATGAATTGGGCCTTTTGACTCGCCAGATTATGAAGGGTACGTGTGTAGAAAATGCCCAAGTCGAGCTTACCTGGCGAGTCAAAACGGGTTCAAGCTATCGAGACTCAGGGTAAGGCCTTCTACTCGAGTCCCGACCTGTTCTACCCGACCAATAATGACGCGGTGAAACTGCCCGAGGACCCTCCCCTTTAGATTCCTCCGATTACCGCCCGTTAATGGGCCGCCCGATAACTAGAGTGTATAGGGCTAACGCCTGAGGTATCATGTCTCTTCAAGAGAGACCCCAGCCGTTGGATCGGAAGAGGCGCCAGATTAAAACCTTAAGACGCCCCTTCATCCCCTTCTTATAGGGCCTCATAACCCCTTCAGTTGTTTCCTACTACGTCACTCTTTATATGAAATTTTTTTTCTAGTTCTCTTCATCTTCCAATCTTCAGACTCTCTGGGTATCTCGCATCCCTCTGTTCTCTATGATCACTTCGAAAATAGTTAGTAACTGGAACCCTGTTTTCCTTTGAGGAACGAACTATTTCATGTTAGATTTTGTTGTCACATTTTTAATCTTATGATTCAAGATGGATTGAGGGTTCCTCATTTCAAAAATATGCTTACACGTTTGAAAGGAAACTTGGAATATATTATTGTCTCTGAAATCCGAAATGCTCAAATTCGAATTCATTGTGTAGTATCTAATGTTGTGCCTAAGAAATTGCAGTAAGATGTGAAACATCGATGGAATTCGACACATCTTATGTTGAAAAATGCAACATGTTGATTAGAAGTCTTTCTTTAATGGAACTAATTGCTTTCATGGGGTTGAATATGTTACTTCAAATTCTATCTTTAGTATTTGGTTTATATTGGAATGGCAAGTTATTGGAATGGTTATCTGATATACCAACTTATTGTTAGTATGATGCTGATTAGAAGAGCAGTCTTACGTTGAAAATGTTGGATAAGAAAATTTTAGGTGATCAGAAGAGCAATCTTACTCCGAAAATGTTGGAGTATTGTATTTGTCTCAAATATTGGTAGGAATGCCAACTTAATGTTAGTATGATGCAGTTTGACCCTTTAAACAACAGATTTCCCAAATCAATTTTCATGAACCGTCCGTCTCAAATTCGTCTCTTGATTAATTAATTTTTTTTTTGTTTATGTTGCCCTTTTTTACGTATAACTTTTTATGCAATCCATATTTTGATGTATTTCTTTTCTTTTATTTTTGTCCTAAATGAATATTAAAATGATAAAAAATTCGCTCTATTTATTTTTTGTTAAGTTTTTGTATCTCAGACTCAGATCAGCGGTCTACCAGAGTCCTATCGGGCTAGCAGGCACTCCTAATGTACACCAAAGCTGTGAGACCGTACAGGCCGAATCTATAAAGACTGCTTCCGGCGAGTACTAGGTGCACTTGCACAAGAGGTGTCAGGCGTGTTGGGACCAATCCTCCGAAAACACATATTTGTACTAGTTGCACGGGAGACTTCATATGTTCGAGCCTTACATTTTGTACTCTAAATAAGAGACCGACTTGGCAAAAACAATCATAATCAGCAACAATGATGTCGCACACTTTACTTGACAAAAGCATTTTTCAATATTTTGTGTGATGACACTCCCAAGGAACCTTGAAAATCTAAAGCAAAACAAGCCCTAAAATTGTCTTGTATATAGAATCCCGTTCTTGGTAGGTCACAAAAATTCAATTACTTGTTACGGTGAAGGGAGATAGAAATGTCATCTAACAATTCAAGTACTTTCTCACATAGTAAAATATTCGATATATCATTAGAAAGATGAAAATATCAAAAAACACAACCATAAAAAAGAGAAGCAGCAAAATCTTCTTAAGAAAACAATTACCCATCCATGTAAATGCTGAAATAAGAAAAAGCAGCATTGTCTCAACACTCAAATTCCGATTATAATAAAAATCCCATCGTCTGAGTAGAATCTAGAAAACATTAATCAACAATTTAATCGAAGGCATCATCATCGTCATCAGGAAGTGGCTGTGCAGCTGCTTGCAATAGTTCTTGTTCATGCCTGCAGAATAAATAAAAACAGAAGAGCTTGAGTTGAATATTCCGACCTTCTACTTTCTCTCCTTTTCACCTTTCCAATTGAACTAGATTTATATACTTGAATTCAGCAAACGGCAGCTAATATAACAAGCCTATTGCTCTCAAGGATAGGCAACCGAAACAATCAATCCCACATTGTCAAGGACGATCCTTCAGACCTGGTTCGTAATATCTCATCTTAGGTACTAGCTAAGCTTTCCTAGGTTTTCCGAGTGCTTTTTGGCCTCTAAGAGGAGAGACATTGGTCGGGTGAGGGCAAGCTTTTGCCAAGGAAGACCTTGTATATTGGTACCAAATCCTAAGACCACCTAGAAGTAGAATCTGCTAAGGAGATAAGCTAAGGAATACAATATGTTGCCTTAAATTGTAATAAACATAACCGAAGAAAGCAAGCACAAAACAAGCAAAATAAAAATGTTAAACTTGGGCTATAATTTGTGTCCTAGGGATCCAGTTTCAGTGACAAATATCACTAAGGTTCTTCCTAGTACACCATTTTAACAGAGTACCATGGAAGAAATGCAAGAAAAAAATGTTTAGGCAGTGCAAAGAACATGAAGAAGAATAAAAACATACTTCTCTTGTGCTGCCATGTCAATTTGAACTTCAGGAGGAGCAAGAGCCGGTGATTCGACAAAGTGTAGGGTCGCATCACTGTATAACACGACATATAGGAAAAGTAAGTACAAGATTACCAACAAATATGAGCATCATCAGATAAAACAAGTCATTTTTAACAGTACCCTGCAAGCTTTCTGGCTAGATACAAGAAAGGCTTCTCGAAGTTGTAGTTACTCTTTGCAGATATCTCGTAGTACTGGAGATTTTTCTTCCTGTGGAAGGTGACTTGTTTTGCTTTTACTTGCCTGTTCTTAACATCAACCTTGTTTCCACAAAGAACAATTGGGATGTTCTCGCATACCCTAACAAATACCAAATTCAAACATGCTCAAATGTGATGATTAAGCAAAAGGATGTCTTTAAATAATCAGCAAAGCCCTAATAGGCGAATAAATGAAATTATCAATCATACCTGCAGAGATCCCTGTGCCATGTTGGGACATTCTTATATGTCAAGCGAGCAGTAACATCGAACATAATGATTGCACATTGCCCATGAATACTGCAAGAAAATGAGAACTATGTGTTAAGAGTAAAATAAATACTCCGTAACAGTTTGCCATGATTCCTAGGGTTCGACTTAAAATACGGGTACTCTTTCTAACAATACAATCCACACTATAACACAGTGAACAGCCAAAAAAATTAAGCTCTACCAAGAGCAAGGAACATAATGTACACTCGTCGAGAACTAATCTATCAAAGTCACAAATCTAAATCAAACACAGAAAGGCAAAATAGAAATAGATACAAGGAAACTAGTTGGCCTTTTGGGAATCAACAACTAAAAACTTCTAGGGCAGTTGAAACACAAAAAGATTGAAACTTTAAAGCATTGGTCTAAAAATTCCCCAAAAAAGTATCTTGTGTGTTTCTGTTAAATAGGTATTCAGATTATGTACAACTACTTGCTATTAACCTAATCAAATGATAAAAAAACACAACCTTTGGGGTTGTGACAGAATGGAAAATAGTTTTCCATCAAAAAAACTGGGAAACTTACTAATATCCATCTCTAAGTCCACCAAATTTCTCCTGACCAGCTGTATCCCAGCAGTAGAATCTGATCGGTCCACAGTTTGTGTGGAAATCCAATGGATGAACTTCAACACCAATCGTAGCTACAAAAATATCAAAACTTTCAGTATTTCTAATCAAAATTTCAACAATCAAAACATTATTATAACTATCAATCCAATTCAAAACGATCTAATAATACTCACGTTCATATTTCTTCTCAAATTCACCAGTAAGATGTCTCTTCACAAAGGTAGTCTTTCCTGAATAAATCAAAACAGATCTCTCAGGATTATTAACACAGAAACTAAACAACATCATTAAGATGAAAACCTAGCGAAAAAATGAAAAGATTGATTACCAGTTCCACCATCACCGACGATCACAAGCTTAAAACTAGGGTATGAAACAGTTTGTTGGTTTGGAAGCGCCTAGAATAATAATAAAAAAAAAGATTTACATACATTAGTAGGGAAGATCATGAAGAAAATAAAAACCCTAACTTTTAGAAGAAAATCAAAACCCTAATTTAAGAAAGAAAATGAAAGAGATGAAGAAAATCCAAGTACCATATTTTCGCCGCCTCTTGTTTGCTGGTTCTTGTGTGAAATTTGAATGTCATGACTAAAAGAAGGGTTTTTGAGGGTTTATAAAGACAGAAAGAAAGGGATCTAGAAACAGCATCTCGCTTTCTTTTGACGCGATATTTGTCACCGTTGGATTGTATTCTCCTTTAAACCGTCACTTTAATCGAGACTGTCCGTTTCAACCAAGTACAACTTTTCTTTCCACATCGAGGACGGGATAGCTTTGAGACTTCGGAGTCCAATACTCAAAATGAGTCAACGACTACCAAAATCAGCCCCTTTCATGGGCTAACCATTAAGTCAAGAAGAAATTAGAGGCGTCCACCAGTCTTTAATGTAGTGGTTGGACACCCCTCTTAAGGTCATGAAGTCGTGAGATCGAGTCGCGGTGGAAGCAGTTTGCCATCAGATTTATCCCATGTAGTTTAGGTTATAAATAATGTAATAATTTGTCGGTTTTTAGGCCTCTTTATTGTTAGACTTTAGGTCCCTTTCATTCATGGTTTAAAAGTAGGCGGTTATCATGCTTATTACTGTTGTTCTCTGGTTATTAATCGATAAGTCGATTTATCTCTGTCTTGGCTTAATTTAGACAGAGTTTCCTTTCTCTAACTTATAGAGAGATAAACTAATAAGGAATAATGATTAATCAATATTCCTTCTTTCGGGCTAACCGAGATAGGTGGTAATGTAGTCGAGGCAAGAATAAATTCTCTTTCCTTAAGACATTTTACACCCCCGTAACAGTACCAAACGTTAGGGTGAATGCCTTCGGGATACAACGACTAACCTTTCAGAATTTTAAGATGGTACTTCTATATTCTGAAAGCGGACGAACCTTTGTCAGTATTATGAGCTCTTGGACTAATGCGGATGATCTTCTAGATGCTTCTGAAATTCAAATTTCACTCGAGACTTCTTTCTTCCTTTTTCAGATATTCTAGTCTAACCAGAACCTCTAGAAAATACTTCTTTAATTAGATATTCTAGGCTAACCAGAACCTCTAATTGTTAGAAGGGAAGAGAAGAAGAGAATGAATTGAATTGATGATAAATGAAGTGAGTTTGGGTGGTATTTATAGGAATTGAGTGGTCACATTAGTTTGGGACACATCTCTAGTGTTTTGGGGACACATCTCTAGAGTTTTCCCAAAACTCTTGGTTTTTAGGGACACAACTCTTTGAGAAAAGTTGGTTATATAACTGGGATTTTCGGGTGGATTTTAGGCCATCAGATTCAGCTAAAAAACTCGGCCAGAATCTGATCCGTCAGATCATACCGAATCTGTCCCACAGATGAATAACCGACCGTTAGATGTAGCCTTACGCGTGCCCGAACACGGAGTGAACGCCAGATGTCGGATCTGGCGCAAACCCGCGCGATGAACGCTGGCCGTTCAGATTTGAGCGCGTCCTCTTCGCGCAAATGCCCCTCAACTTGACTTGTCCTCTTTGGCGATTTAGTCCTTATTTAACCGTTCTTCGTCCAAACTTTAAACTTGAATTTCTCATTCATCCGGAATCGGATTCGAGTGATTCTTGGCTCTAAATTGTAGAGCTCGACGAGACGAACGCAATGGCGCGTTCCGTTTCTGAGTTTGACGAGTCGGCTCGAGCCAAAATAGACTCCGATTCCAACAATCCCCCACATGAATGAAAATTTGAGGTTTTATGCTATGATATATGCAGACATACTATACTGACAGACTGACACTGACAGAGCTCATAAGCGGAACTTCGCTGCATCGGAAGAAGGTAGTCTTTCGACTTTGAACCTTTCCTAGTGAATAACTACAAGGTCTACAAGGACGGCAGTGAACTTTACGTCTTGAACTGAGTCCTGGGAATTGTAATCCAAAATAGCTATCACACAGCTAATCCCTTACTTACTTAGGTTCTCGGTTGTGTTCATTTCGGCCCTGAACATTCCCGATTTCGTGTGTGCTTTAGAGAAGTCGGCCTAGACGACCTTCCCATAGAACCGGCATCAATTCACACACATATAGGTTATCCGTAATAAGGTATCCTGCTATACCTCACGTTAGAATCAAGTTCTAAGTTTTCGGATTCATTAAAAGCTTAATGTTTAACCTCTCAATGCAGGTAACACTGTTGTCATCCTAGGAATGGGTAAGAGATAGAGATCTCTTACAGTGTTACTGTCGAGTCAGGATATAGCTTCAGTTGCCCTTTGAACCTAGATCGTGGGATCTCCAGTCATCTAGGTAGGGTTTCACCATGCCTTTACTCATTTACTTTAGGCGTTAGCCCCATTCCCCTTGATGATGCAACTACTAACTCTCTAGATAACCCTTTTTTAAATGGATCCGCTAGGTTATCTTTGGATCTTATATAATTTATAGTTATGATCCCTTCAGAGAGAAGTTGCTTAACGGTATTATGTCTCCGACGAATGTGTCGAGACTTACCGTTGTACATCTTGCTTTGTGCCAGTGCAATCGCTGCTTGGTTATCGCAGTGTATGTTGATTGCAGGCACCGGCTTTGGCCATATTGGAATATCTTCAAGGAATTGTCGCAGCCATTCTGCTTCTTCCCCTGCTTTATCTAGAGCTATGAATTCTGAATCCATTGTCGATCGAGCAATGCACGTTTGCTTCGAAGATTTCCAAGATATGGCAGCCCCTCCCAGTGTAAACACATATCCACTGGTTGACTTAGTGTCGTCGGTATCTGATATCCAATTTGCATCTGCATATCCCTCTAAGACTGCGGGATATGTGGTATAATGGAGTCCGTACTCCTTCGTCTTTCTTAGATACCGTAACACTCTCGTTATGGCGTTCCAATGTGTGTTATTCGGGTTACTCGTAAATCTACTTAGCTTACTGACTGAGTAGGCTATGTCGGGTCGAGTACAGTTCATTAGGTACATCAGACTTCCAATAATCCGAGAGTACTCTAATTGTCTTACTGCGTTCCCCGTATTCTTCATTAAATGAATACTTGGATCTATCGGAGTATTCGCCATTTTTAGGTCATTTTTGCTGAATTTTTCTAAGATTTTCTCAACGTAATGTGTTTGAGATAAACTTATCCCTTCAGCAGTCTTGGAAACCTTAATTCCAAGAATGACCTCCGCTTTCCCTAAATCTTTCATGTCGAAAGTTTTTGAAAGCATCTTTTTAGTTGTATTAATGACATCTAAATTATTTCCCATAATTAGCATGTCATCTACATACAAACATAGAATAACACATCCTTTCGCAGTTACCTTTGTATAGACACATTTATCACATTCGTTGATCTTGAAACCGTTTGATAATAATGTGTCATCAAACTTTAAGTGCCACTGCTTTGGAGCTTGCTTTAGCCCATATAGTGATTTCACTAATCTACACACTTTCTTTTCTTGTCCCGGAGCTATGAACCCTTCTGGTTGGTTCATATAAATTTCTTCTTCGAGTTGTCCGTTTAAGAAAGCGGTTTTCACATCCATCTGATGAATTTCTAGATTATATAAGGATGCTATAGCTACTAACACTCTTATTGAGGTGATTCGACTAACTGGAGAATAGGTGTCGAAATAATCTAACCCTTCTTTTTGTCGGAATCCCTGTGCGACAAGTCTTGCTTTATACTTGTCTATAGATCCATCCGTTTTCAATTTTCTTTTGAAAATCCATTTGCAGCCCAGAGGCTTGCAACCCGGTGGGAGGTCTACTAGCTCCCATGTATGATTTTGCATGATGGATTCTATTTCACTATTAACAGCTTCTTTCCAGAATGGAGCTTCTGGAGTAGTCATTGCTTCTGTGAAGGTTTGAGGTTCATTTTCTATCATATAGGTTAGAAAATCAGGACCAAATGTCTTAGCTTTCTTTGTCCTTTTGCCTCTTCGAGGTTCGAGTGTTGTTTCCTCGATTTCCATATCATCTTCTTTAGATGTTTCTAGATTTTCCTCTTCCTCATCTCTTACACGTTTTCTACTTTCAGATGAGACTTCTGAATTCTGTTTGAAAGGAAAGATGTGTTCAAAGAACTTAGCATCTCTCGATTCCAGAATGGTGTTTACGTGTATATCTTCGATTTCAGACTTCTGTACTAGAAATCTATAGGCGCCACTATTTATTGCGGGCCCTATGTATACACAGTCCACAGTTTTAGGTCCTATCTTGACCTGTTTAGTAGGAGGAACTAATACCTTTGCTAGGCACCCCCACACTTTCGTGTATTTAAAAGATGGCATCCTCCCTTTCCATAATTCATATGGAATTTTACCGGTTTTTCTATGGGGTAACTTATTTAATAAGTGATTCGCCGATAATATCGCCTCCCCCCACAAGTTCTGAGGTAAACCAGAACTTATTAAGAAAGCGTTCATCATTTCTTTTAACGTTCTGTTTTTCCGTTCTGCTACACCATTTTGTTGAGGTGTATAAGGAGCCGTCGTTTGATGAACTATGCCATTCTTCGCACATATCTCGGCGAAAGGAGATTCATACTCTCCACCTCGATCGCTCCTCAAAGTCTTAATCTTTTTATTAAGTTGAGTTTCCACTTCGGTTTTATAAAGCTCGAACTTATCGATTGCTTCATCCTTACTCCTTAGTAAGTAAACATAACAAAACCAAGTGGAGTCATCGATAAAGGTGATGAAGTACTTTTTACCACCTTTGGTTTGAACCATCTTTAAGTCACAGAGATCACTGTGAATTAAGTCTAGAGGTTCTGTGTCTCGTTCTATTGATTTGAACGATGTCTTAGTCATCTTTGATTCTACACATGTTTGACATGTTCGTTTTGAATCAATTTTGACTTTCGGAATTAACTCTAAGTTCATTAATTTCTTTAATGACTTGTTATTCACATGTCCTAGTCTTTCATGCCAAATATTAAAAGACTCAGCAATATAAACGAAATTATTAATTTTATTAATAATAGACGCCTTTGGCGTTACAGAGGTTACATTTAGTTTAAATAACCTCCCACATAAGTAGCCCTTCCCAACATACATCCCATTCTTAGACAAGACGAAGTTGTTTGACTCAAAGACTAGTTTGAACCCATTCTTACTTAGAAGAGAACCAGAAACCAGATTCTTTCGGATATCTGGAGCATGAAGTACATCGTTCAAAGTTACTTCCTTTCCTGAAGTGAACTTTAGTATGATCTTCCCTTTTCCTCTGACCAGGGTGGTTGAGTCGTTTCCCATGAACAGGGTTTCTCCTTCACTTATTTCGTTATAAGAGGAGAAGAGGCCTTTGTCACCACAAATGTGACGAGTTGCTCCGGTGTCGACCCACCATTCTCTCTGGTTGTTAACCAGGTTGACTTCAGATACCACTGCACAGAGGTTCAAGTTCTGAAGTTTCTCAGTCACTTCTTCGGCTTCAGTAACCCTAGCACATAGATTCTGAGTTTCGGTATCTTCTATCAGCGAGGCTTGGTCATTCGGCTTCTTATGTCTTTTGCCGGTTTTGGAACGACAATCCTTTGCCATATGGCCTCGTTTGCCACAGTTGTAGCATTGGCCGAACCTCGTCTTTTTCTTCGGCTTTCCTCCGTCTTTAGACAGATGCTTACGCTTCTTACTTGGACCAGTCTCTACGACGTTCACATTCGAGAGTCTTTCAGAGTTCTTCTCGGCAGTGCGACTGTCCTCTTCGATTCGAAGCTTTAGGATGAGTTCTTCAAGGCTCATATCCTTATTCTTGTGGCGGAGATAATTTTTGAAGTCTTTCCACCCCGTGGGTAATTTTTCAATCAGAGCTCGGACCTGGAAAGGTTCATTCGTTATCATGTTCTCTGCCTGTAGTTCCTGTAGGAGACTCTGCAGTTCCTGGACTTGGGTCATAACTGGTTTTGAATCAGTCATCTTGTAGTCCAAGAATCGTCCTACGATGAACTTTTTGACACCCGCCTTTTCAGTCTTATATTTATTGATAAGGGTGTCCCACAGTTGTTTAGATGTTTCTATAACCGAATATAGATTATAGAGTCCGTCATCTAAACTGTTCAGGATATAGTTCTTGCACAAGAAGTCTTCTTGTTTCCATGCATCTATTTCAGCAGTACGTTGTGCCTCATCCTCTATTTCTGCATGGGTGGGTCTCTCTTCGGTTAAGTATTTAACCAGACCCAATGTCGTTAGGTAGAACATCATCTTCAACTTCCATCGGTTGAAGTCAGTTCCCTTGAACTTCTCTGGTTTTTCCCCATTGTTTGTGTTAGGCGGAATAACTCGTAGAGTGGTTCTTGTTCGTGCCATTTCCTTTTCTGAAACACACAGAAAGTATACCAAATTAATATCTTATAACCAGAGAAATAATCGCTGTAAAATGTCTTAAGATTGTTGTTCTCTGGTTATTAATCGATAAGTCGATTTATCTCTGTCTTGGCTTAATTTAGACAGAGTTTCCTTTCTCTAACTTATAGAGAGATAAACTAATAAGGAATAATGATTAATCAATATTCCTTCTTTCGGGCTAACCGAGATAGGTGGTAATGTAGTCGAGGCAAGAATAAATTCTCTTTCTTTAAGACATTTTACACCCCCGTAACAGTACCAAACGTTAGGGTGAATGCCTTCGGGATACAACGACTAACCTTTCAGAATTTTAAGATGGTACTTCTATATTCTGAAAGCGGACGAACCTTTGTCAGTATTATGAGCTCTTGGACTAATGCGGATGATCTTCTAGATGCTTCTGAAATTCAAATTTCACTCGAGACTTCTTTCTTCCTTTTCCAGATATTCTAGTCTAACCAGAACCTCTAGAAAATACTTCTTTAATTAGATATTCTAGGCTAACCAGAACCTCTAATTGTTAGAAGGGAAGAGAAGAAGAGAATGAATTGAATTGATGATAAATGAAGTGAGTTTGGGTGGTATTTATAGGAATTGAGTGGTCACATTAGTTTGGGACACATCTCTAGTGTTTTGGGGACACATCTCTAGAGTTTTGGGACAAAACTCTTGGTTTTTAGGGACAAAACTCTTGGTTTTTAGGGACACAACTCTTTGAGAAAAGTTGGTTATATAACTGGGATTTTCGGGTGGATTTTAGGCCATCAGATTCAGCTAAAAAACTCGGCCAGAATCTGATCCGTCAGATCATACCGAATCTGTCCCACAGATGAATAACCGACCGTTAGATGTAGCCTTACGCGTGCCCGAACACGGAGTGAACGCCAGATGTCGGATCTGGCGCAAACCCGCGCGATGAACGCTGGCCGTTCAGATTTGAGCGCGTCCTCTTCGCGCAAATGCCCCTCAACTTGACTTGTCCTCTTTGGCGATTTAGTCCTTATTTAACCGTTCTTCGTCCAAACTTTAAACTTGAATTTCTCATTCATCCGGAATCGGATTCGAGTGATTCTTGGCTCTAAATTGTAGAGCTCGACGAGACGAACGCAATGGCGCGTTCCGTTTCTGAGTTTGACGAGTCGGCTCGAGCCAAAATAGGCTCCGATTCCAACAATTACATCTTTATGATGTATCAATGCCTTGTGACGATTAACGAAGATCGTAGTCGAATTCTAAAAAAAAAAAATTAGAGGCGGATCCAAATTGCCAAAATTGTTAGGCCCAAGATGAGAGCAAATTTTTTTCTAATACCTCAACCCTCTTCTCTTTTTAAACTTTTTGTTTCTCTCTCTCTGTGCCTTTGTATCCCCTAATTCTCTCAATTTTCACCCTCTAGATTTTTTGCGTGTTGGGTTTTTCTTCAAGAATCCAAATGCTCCCGTCACGAAATATCTTCAAAACATTTAACTGTTTAAATTGGATTCGTTTTTTTATAGAGATATTGATCACCGACCAGTTTAGATTATGATTTTGGAGAGAGGTTCATTAGTTTAAGAGAGGGATTCGTTAGTTTAAGAGAGAGATTTATCACCAAGTTGGGATCTGATTTTTTTTATCTCTCCACTAGTACAACAAGCTTAAAATCAACATAAGGGTTACCGAAATTCTTCTTTAGGGTGAAGATCTAAATTCAAGACCCAAATTTTGTTGAATGTCTTATTACGACAACACATACAACACCTTAAACCAGCAGATTCAAGACCATGGGAGTTGAAGAATCAGATTCAGAAGATTTCGTTATTTTTTATTTCGGTTTTTAAAGGCTTGAAGATAAATTATATATATTTTTTTGTGTGTATGAGGATGTTGATGATATGAGGAATGATTGTCTATTTTTTCTAGTGTGATGTTGATGATGAAGAAGATGATGATGATAAAGAGGGATTGGTTTGTAATTCATTTGTTGATGTTTTTAAATTTGATATTAATCTTGTTAAGATCTTTAAGAAAAAGTTTATAGGACATAGTCATATGTATAGTAGGGGACATTAGATGTACATAACAAAATGTACTATACTTTCTTCCCAGAAAATATAAGAATTTTGAAAAGTGTATATGACATAATCGTATGTAAATTATATTTGATTATGTACTAAAAAATGTCACATACTTTATCTCCAGAGAACGTAAGAAGGGTGCTTCTAAAGGCACCGGATCAAAAGGTTGTTAGCATCCGAAAATTTTAGTGACTCGGGTCAATATTTATCTCCAGAGAACGTAAGAAGGGTGCTTCTAAAGGCACCAGATCAAAAGGCTGTTAGCATCCGAAAATTTTAGTGACTCGGGTCAATGACTATTGACCCGAGTTCTCTATAAGCACCGGTTTTTAATGTAGGTAACGTTCACCTTCGTTTGCTTCTTCCATCTTCAAGATACTATCCTCACAAGAGATCAAAACGATATGTATTCAAGATACTATCCCCCAAAGGTTTAAGAGTCAATATAACACAATGAGTGACTCCCCATTCTTTCTCTCGCTATCTACTTTCTCTCTCTAGAAAGAAAAGTTCTCACCCTCTCTTCAATTTTCATAGTCTATTCTTTCTCTGAAATCAAACTCATTTTGATCAAGATGTTTCGTATAAGCAACAACTTAGTTGGTGTTTTAAACTTTTTGACATTTCTTCTTTCGATTCCCATCTTGGGTGGAGGAATTTGGTCAAGTACAAAAGCAAATACAGATTGTGAGAAGTTTTTAGAAAAACCCATTATTGCTTTAGGTGTATTTCTTTTGTTAATCTCACTTGCTGGTTTGGTTGGTGCTTGTTGTCGTGTTTCATGGCTTCTTTGGGTTTATCTACTTGTTATGTTCATCCTCATTGTTCTTTCTTTTCTCTTTCACCATATTTGCTTTTGTTGTTACAAATAAAGATGTTGGTGAAGTTGTTTCAGGAAGAGGGTATAAAGAATATAGATTAGGGGATTATTCAAATTGGTTACAAAATAGGGTTAATAATAATAAGAATTGGAATAGGATTAAAAGTTGTTTACAAGATGGAAAAGTTTGTAAAAGTTTAGATGAAACTAAAGATCGTTAAGATGTCTTCTTTAAGAAGAATTTGAAATTCCCAATTTGATTCAGATTTTGTGAGTGATGGATGGAGGGGTTAGGGTTAAGTTGGCTTTGACCGGTGCCTACATAGTTGTACAGTGCTAACAGAGAAAGGAGCAGTTGCGTCTGGTGCTAATAGAGATGGATGCTACCAGTCTTTTGACCCCGTGCCTTTAGAAGCACCCACGTAAGAAATGTGGAAAGTGTATAGGAAAAATCATATGTATAATACATTTGATTATGTATTGTGCGTAGTAAGATATCCTATATCTACAAATGATAGAAAGTATATCAAATTTGAAAGTGTGTAGGGCATAATCATAATTACAATACAAGACATTAGATTATTTACTTTACATAACAAAATATTTTGTACTTTCTTCCCATAAAGTGGAAGAATTTTGAAAAGTGTAGAGGACATAATCATATTCACAGTATATGACATTTGATTATATACTGTACATAACAAAATTTCCTATACTTCCCCCCCCCCCCTATAAAGTTTAAGAAATTTGGAAAGTATATAAGGTGTCATCATACGTATAGTACATGACATTTCATTATATACTGTATATAACAAAATGTTTTATACTTTCTCTCTAGAAAGTGTAAGAAATTTAAAAAGTGTATAGAGCATAATCATATGAAAAAGTCTAAACATTACGAAAAAAAATGTTAGGGAACAAGAAAATCAGATAAATTTTAGATAGTAATAATATGTGGTTAACGCTAAATTGTATTTTCGATTTTTCTGATCCATTGAACTGCGAATTACAACAAGTCACATAGAATTTATGGCCACAATATCTCTAATTTTTCTTGTTCCCTAAAATTACTCTTACGAAAACATGTTAGCAGAAATTCGAGATTGTATGTCTGTACGACCGGCTAAACTGAATGAACTACACATAAACTACGCAAAACGTCTTACTCTAGTGTATAGTTCAAATATTTAGTTTGCCAAATATACCTAGTTGATTAGGCAATGTTTTTTATGTATAAACTGTTAGATACAAGGTCTAGTTTTTAGTTAGTTTATAGTTTTTATTTTGTTGAAACTATTAAATTTCATTAAAGAACCAGATTATTATTACAATACATTTGAACTAAAAGTACGGAACATTCTTCCAGGTCTTCGATCTATTTTTCTTCCGCGCCCATTTTGCTAGTTTATCAACTTGGGTATTCTGAGCCCTTTTTGTGTGATTGAGTTTGACGTTAGTCATACGCCTTATGATTTCCTTAATTTTCCTGATGTGTATCTTCGATTGCCATTGGATGGTGTGCCTTGGGTTCTTCAGATGTTTTATGAGGTTGATATTATCACTTTCTAGGATGATGGATTGGTGATTATTATTCTCTGCCCATTGGATGTCGTTTAAGATAGCTATAGCTTCACTTTCTTCACTGTTCCGTGCACGGGTTGAAGTAACTTGAGCTCCAACAAACTGTGACTGAGCATTGTGTGCAATAAGACTAATACCTATATTAGAGTTAATATCAATAAAAGATGCATCCACGTTAATTTTCAAGAATGGAGTATTTGGGGGTTGCCATTTATCTTGGCTATATAACACCTGTTTTGCCTGGGTTATGGGAGTTCTTGGAAAACCCTTAATTGTATTAATCACCGAACTAGTATCATTAATGGTGTGTTGGAAGCAGTGATCGCATCTAGTTTTCCATATGTGTCATAAGATTGTGACAAAATGTATATCATTCTGAGTATAACAACTTTGGGTTTTATCCTACCAAGAGAAAATCCAATATGTTAAGGAGACAATACTTTCAGAAACAATATTAAAGTAAAATCAAATGTTTTTCACTAAGGGACAGTGTAATAATGCATGTTTGATAGTTTCGTTTTCCGCGCAATGTGGACAGTTGTATATGTTACCTATATACTTACCTATTCGGTGACGCACAGGAAGTGCTTTCGTGCAGATCTTCCAAATGAACAGTTTGATACGAGGTATGGTGGGGAGAGACCATATAAAGTTCCAATTGACTGGGGTATCAGGCAGTGGTTGGTTAGTAAGACTTATTAGGTGTTGGTACATGGATTTGACAGTGAAATTTCCTGATTGAGTAAGAGTCCATTTGATTTCATCTTGACCTTCAGAGTGTAGGGGAATGGTTTTAATGAGGTTTTTTGTAGGTTCATCAAAAGTAGCATTGAGGGTGTCATCATTCCATTGGTTGTTCGTGATGAGTTCAGAGACTTTGGTGAGAGGGGAATTGTTAGAGTTTTGGATGAGATTGTTAGTGTTAGGGATCCAGTTGTCAGTCCAGATATTGATATTTTGACCCGTGAAAGTGTCAAGTTGGTCGTAGTGTTTTTTGGTTTTTTCCAGTTCCACGAATGGTGAGCTTTGACTGGCCCAGGAGTATTAGTTCTGGGGAAGTATTTGGCTTTCAGAAATTGGGTCCAAAGAGAGTCGGGTTCAGTTTTAAGAAGCCAGGCCAGTTTATTAAGAAGGGATGTGTTATCCAGATGAGGGTCATGGATACCTAGTCCCCCATGTTGCTTAGGGAGTCAAATATGTGACCATGCTTTGGTACATATGCCTTTGGACTTTCCCCACCAGAAGGACTTTTGTAAAGTCGATATGCTTTTGCTAACGCTTTTTGGGATTGTGAAGCATTGCATCTGATATCGGGGAACGACCGAGGCTACAACTGCGATTACAACTGTGCGGCCAGCTTGGGAAAGGAAGGAATGATTTCACTTGGAGAGTTGGCTTTGATTTGCTCCAGAATGTGGAGAAAGATTTTGGTTTTGTGAGCGCCGATGAAGAGTTGGGCTCCAAGTTATTTTTCAGAAGTGGAAGCATATTTAACTTTAAGTGTGCGCATGATGATTCTTTTAAACTTTGGGTGAGAGCTTTTGGAGAAGAAGATGTTAGATTTAGTATAGTTAATAGTTGGTCCTGATGAGGAGCAGAAGATGTTTAATATATGTTTGAGATCGGAATGTTGTCTATTGAGTTACGACCAAATATAATGCAGTCATCTGCAAATAATAGGTGAGAGATAGTTAGTTTATAGTTGCTTACTTTATAATAGTTTTAGAAGTTATCCTAACCCCCATTTTATTTACTTTACTACCAAGCTCTAAATAATCTTAGAAGTTACACATAAATATTACAATAAATGATAAATATGTTATAATTTTGTATCTGGACTCACGGATATTAGGTTGGAGATCTATAGAGACAATAATGAGGCTACACAAATGTGTCTAAACTATGTAATAACTAAAAGACAATATTGAGGCTACACAAATGTGTAAGTAAACGCCTACACAAATGTGTAAGTAAACGCATTATGACTGTTGAAAAGTCATTTTGGTGGGGTAAGTCTAAGAGTATTTGTACTAAGGCCTGGACCTCTATTTGTCGGCCTAAAAAAGAAGGAGGCCTGGGTATTCACCTTCCGGATCTAGATAATAAAGCTTTTCTCAGTAAACTCGCATGGAGATTACGCACGGAGCCTAAAGCTGCATGGGTCCAACTGTTAAAGGCCAAATATTTTCCTAATACAGATACTCCAGGTCGTAGTAAAAATCACCATTCCTGGATTTGGAAGAATATCAATAAAGTTTACAATCAAGTTCAAGATCTGGCATGTTGGGAAATTCAGTCGGGTACAGAGGTCAACATCTGGAAGGACAAATGGATTCCAAATCTTCACTCTCCTCCTCATAACCATAATAACTCGAGCCTTGTCAAGGTCTCACAACTTATTACGAATAATAATTGGAATGAGAACATCCTTATGGAAACGTTTGGTATGACTACTAGAAACCTGATTAAAACTATCCCCATAGATAGTAACGGGAATGATCATATTAGATGGCAACTTACAGAGTCAGGAAAATTCACAGTGAAGTCCATGTATAATCATCTGAGAAATAGCATTATCACTACCCCTTCTACCAGCTATCACTGGAATTTCATTTGGTCGATCCCCACCATTCCACGTATCCAACTCTTCATCTGGAAAATATGCACTAAAGCATTACCGGTTAAAAGTCGTATTGGTAAATACATATATAGGTAATGATCTTATACGTACAAAATGTCCGACACTGAAAACTATGGAACATGCACAATTACATTGCCCAATGGCAAAGAACATATGGTTCTACTTTAATGTTATCTCGGAGAACATTAGTTCGATAATAGAATGGATCTTCTCTTGGCAGAACTCTTCTCAGAGAACCACTACCGCTAATGGCACCCACTTTGCGACGATCCTATGGTATTTATGGAAAATGAGATGTGATAATTGCTTCCAAAATACCATTACTGAGATTAAAACAGTCATAACGAATATCAATAGCTTCCCAGAAAAAACGGTGGAAAAAAAATAGAAAGAACATTGCAAAAACTACTAAATGGCAACCCCCTACAGACCCCTACATCAAGATTAATGTAGATGCCTCTTTCATCTCAGTTACAGAGCATATTGGGATTGGTCTTATTGCTCATAATGCGCAATCCACTTTTATTGGAGCATTCGCATCCTCTGAGAAAGCGAGGAACAGTGAAGAAGGTGAAGCTGTAGCCATTTTACATGGTCTCATCTGGGTTGAACAGAATAACTATAAGAGTATAATTATCGAAAGTGATAATATCAACCTTATCAATCATCTCAAAAATCAGAGGCATACCATCCACTGGTACTCTAATATACATATCAAGAAGATCAGGGAAGCGACAAGAAAATTGGATAGTGTCCACTTCAACTACACAAATAGACAGCTGAACGATCATGCAGACAAGCTGGCTAAATGGGCGAGGAAGAAGAATAGGTCAAAGTTGTGGAAAGTTGTTCCATCTTTTTTAATTCATAAGTATTGTAATAGTGTACTTATTTTTTTTTTTTGATGAAGTAATAGTGTACTTATTTAAGTGTTATTGAATGTATTTCTTAACAAAAAAAAAAAAAAACTATTATAACTATTGAGATCTTCAGTCCATATGTGATTCCCAAATTCTAAGATGACAACACATAAGGTATTTGAACGTGGGAGGTAGAGTGCACATAAACCCCCACATCTTTTCTCTATTGTACCACATGCCTTATCATGGCTCCATGTACATTCTTTTATGTTGACAAATGGCTCCATGTACATGGGAGTGCTATATAAGCAACCACATCACGATTTATAACATTATATCTTGAATGGACATTACTATCTCCATTATGATTGTCTCATTAAAACTTTGTTATAAATCCAGTGGGAAGAAAATGATTTTTTGTTAAAAGAGTGGGAAGAAAATCTGACAACGGAAAATGAGTTCAATCTAAAAGATTGGGAGACGTATGTAATACGCTTTTGATACATTGTTAAAACCTTACTAGGAAAATCTTATGGGGCAAATACTGAACGAAGGAAAAAAAATTACAAATACTTCAGTTGATGCAGGAGACTTCACTTATTTAAAGGTCTCCTGGAAACAATAACTCTGTATTCTCATGCTTCATATCTCGATCTCATGGACAAATTTTCTGAAGATTTTAATAGACAATGACTTGGTAAATAAGTAAGTAAAATTCTCCGTGATTGTATCTTCTAGATATCAATATTCTTATGACTCTCCAGAGGTGATTTGAATAAAATAAGTTTAGTTCTATCGCCTATGTATATCCTTCTTTAATCTAGACAATGCAAACTAAGTTTTCTTTATAAATTTCTTTATAAATGAGCTTCTAATGTGTTCAATAATTGATTTGAGCAATACACATTTTGTTGTGGCTTCTTAGAGGGCACTAATTTGTGCATGATTGGAAGTGTTTGCAGAGACACTATGTTTACAAGATCGCCATGAGAAAGTTGTACTTTCGCTCGTGAGAACATAGTCTCTCTGTAAAATTCCTTTATGAGATCAAAGATATAACCGACGTGGGTGAATCCCTTTAAGAGATAAAAATAGTTGTTATTTATTAGGATCAGTAATATATATTATTAGAAATAATTTTATTGTGATATTTCTCCATAGTCAAAGAGAAGTACATAGTATCAATGAACAACTCTCTAAGTGTACTAGAATTGCAAAATCTAGACCTATGAGAAAATGGTTTACATCCAAGGTCATTACAAATTCTTGCCATTAACAAGCACATTTTTCTTTTTCTACTTCACCCGTATCAGATTTTGCTCTCTACATATAACCTTACTTGAAAATAACAAATTCTTGAGAAAGAAAATACTACAAATTTTTATTACTATTATTACTTCTTTTGCGAGTAGCAAATTTTCTAGGCGTGTTTGGAAAATGCAGGCCAACGTACACTGATCAATTTGACATCATCGATTATTGGACCACATAGTGAAGAAAGATCGTCACTTCTCATAGTGTAAAATGAGCTTAAAAACATAATTCGTGTTCGTTTTGAAGCAGCTGTGAAACGTAGAGTTCCACGAATAAATCCTCCTTTTCCTTTCGATTCATATTTTACCTCAACAGTTTCACTTCCTGCAAATGCCTCGACTTGTAGTGATCCACTACAAGCGTTTCCTCCATCTCCTACCGCGAAAGTGAGAACGTATTCTTTATTAGGGAATGTTCGAACATATTGAGTAAGAACACTTTCTTTTCCTGCTATGAGTTCGACTGCTCTTCTTCCTTCAGGAACTGAAAAATGTTTTGAATCGATGTATCTTACCGCTTTAAGAGACTCAATTATCCAACCGGGCAAAGGAGAATTTTCATCGTCAATGTTTGGAGGAATTACTACACCCCAAGTTGTATTAGGTATAATATATGGGCCTTCTTCAAAATCGCCATTTTTCAAGACGTTCTCTGCATTCACGATAAAACATATACAAAAAGTTATTAACGGAAAATTTTACAGTACATTAAATGAATACTTTGGTTGAAAGACATAGTAAACTATATTTTTCGGGTTTTGTAATTTAGTCATGTTTAGAGTTAACACTAACTGATTGGTTGTTTTGTATAAGTTACTAATCCATTTTCGGGTATGTAGTTGACAATTTTTCATTTATATGATGCAGATTTAAGGCATAAACTTACGATTCGAGGGCCTAGGAGGGTGCAATGACCTCATGGCAATAGAGTCGATGAGCGGCCCACAAGTTGCTTCTTTTTCACCCATGGGGTTATGAATGATGACTTCAACTTCGTCCTTTTTGGCTAGAGATGCCCATGAATACGAGTCCCACCCATTGCTACTATACATAGTTCCCATAGGAAGTACCCCGAAATCGGATCCTATAGAAATGTTGAGGCGTTCTTCTTGTGCACATGTTCGCGAGACACTAAATGATAACGAGTAATGCATTCCTATAGTAACATTTTTCACTGTTTGCTTGATTGATGCTTCGTTTCCTAGTCTAATAGCAAATTTTCCTTCTGGTACGAGTAATAACATGTTGTCTTGTTGTTGTCCAGACTTTATGTATTCGACGTAGCCAGATATCTCCCAATTAGGTATGGCCTTGCGGCCAATCACTATTGTTCCGTCCAAATCTGAAGGCTTTGGACCTTGTTCGAATCCACCATTTGGCAAGAACCCTGCATTTTATTAAAACATATAGACCATGTATTCATGTCACCTTTTTATCCTAATAACATAATACAAAATTAAATTACTTAAATTTTGTAGAAGTTCACATATGAGGTTGAAAATCATTTTGTTTCGATAATGCAACTCTAGATTCACTTATTTGAGGATTTTGAATATGAAAATAAATTTCTAAATATTGGACTATCTAACTCATTTAACCTTTTCTTAGATCGAAAGACCATTAGGCGGGTTGTGGATCATTGTGAAAAATAGAAGATTGGCTTGTCGCCTCTAATCCATTGTTAATTCTTTGGCCTACTAGGGTCTCTTATTTTCTCTTTAGTTTCCCTACCGCTCTGTTGTTTCTCCTCTATCTTTTATGTCGGTCGAACTTTTTTCCTTCTCCAACATATCTACGATCTGTCTTATTCTCTCTCACCAAAATAAAAATCTAGACTCCCCATTGGGTGCAAAATGAAAACAACCCTATAACCAGTCAAAATGAAAAAGAACCAAAAAGAAGTGGAAAAATGAGAGCTTACCATCAGTGAAGGCCCAAGCAGTGTAGCAATTGGTGCACAAAAGCACTGCAAAAACAGTGGCAACCACCATAACCATAGTTGTCATTCTCTGTAGAGAGAGGGAAGAGATAGAGAAAGTGGTGATAGAAACAGTATGAATGACTGAAATCTATGTGAGTTTGATTGGGTTTTTATTACCAATGCAAAATCATGCAAACAGAAGAAGAATCTAAATTTATTCATTTTCTAAGAAAAAAAGTCAAACTGCAGAATTTTATTGGGAATGATGACTTATAATTTGAAACCATTAAATACCTCTTAATCTCACATGGATTCTCTAAGTGTGATCAATATTAGTTGTCTTCGAATTGAGTATTTCGGTGTATTAAAATTTAAACATTATTATTCCGTATGACATTGATACATATATAACTATATATCATAACACGAACATAGGAAATGATCACTCCATTTCCGACCTCATTTATAGAAGGACTATATTGTATTGTGTAATAGTTTTAGTTAAAATTAGTGTTCTAATCCCTCGGACGAAAGCCAGATTATTTGATTTTGGGTCAAGATCTCAGATCTATCTATGATATCAGATAAGTTACATTCTCATTGTCCTTAAACAACAAGAGAAATACGAACCGGGCTACACTTCCTTTTCGAGACATGTGAATGGAGATATCATAATATCTACATTTAATTGTGTCCCTCAACATATAATAATTAATTCGGTATTCAAAAGTTTAGTTTTAATCGCTTTGATTTGTTGCTTCCTAGAAAGTGATTAGGGACTAGGTTTATTATTTAAAAGTGATTATCACCTCGCCCAGGATTCTTGCAAATTCTGCTGGCAGACAACTCTGTCTCTGGTTGATTGTCCGGATAATTTTTTGTCAGGCCCTTTAGATTGGGTCGGGGAGGATAGAGGCCCAACCCGGGGAACCTTACAAATAAAAATTAGGTTAATTCTAATTTATTCACTAATTTGTGACCAATTGAAAATAGTGGTTTCTATATTTTTTTTTGGCGTTCTAGTTTAGTTCCCGAATTTATATTTTTTGTTACTCAAACCTGACCATCAATATTTTCTTTTTGTACTTATTTCAAAAATATTCCGCTCTATGACTCTATGTCTTATATCTGTTTTTGCCTCGCTACAATGGATAGTCACTAGACAAGTGGTCGATCATCTGACCTCGAACTTTAAAAAGAAAAATCTTCCCTTTCTTCCTCTCTGACCATTCACCACCACCAACATTATCTTTTCCTCCCTCTCTCTCTCTCTCTCTCTAGACCCTAATATGGGGTGGGGTTTATAGAGAGAGCGAGAGAAAAAATAACGTGGTAGTGGTGAAGGAGAGAGAAAGGAAGAAGCAAAAATGACTTTTTTTTTAATTAAAAGTCATTGGTAGATGATCGGTCAGACAACCTTATTCCAACGAGTCAAAAGGAAGAAAAAATACAACAGAGGAGCTTTAAAGGCGCCTCTAGTAAGTGTTAAAAGCACCTCCCTCAAAGCATATTTAAGCAGGAGTTTGTGAGTGAAGGAGATGTCTTTAACACTTGTGTGGGCGCCTTTAAACTTCCCCACAGAAGAGATACGTTTGAAATAAAAGTAAAAAGAAAATGAAAAGATTGACTGTTATGTTTGACTAGGTTTTCTCCTCGTCCTACGGAAGGGGAAGATCCCTCTTGGCTAACGCCTTCGAGGAACAGAAAAATAAATTTAAATTACAACATAAATTACATTAACTTCCCTTAATTTGTAAATCATATTCCAAAATCAATAGAAGAGAAAGGATTGCAGGGGAGAGAAATAACCGTGTGTTTAAAGAGGAGAGAGAGAGAACCGTATATATGGAAGAAATATAAGAGCCAGAATTTTGAACGGACTTAGAAGTCAATTTTGGAGTTGGTTACAAAGTAGTTAACCATTGAAATTTAAGATGGACCCTTCCCCAATCTCAACCTACTCCAGTTCTCACCTACTCTACTGTACACGTGAGGCACCCCATTTTGTATCGGTTGCAAGGCTGTTATATCTAGCCTAAAACAAGGATCAATTTCTTAATTATTGCTGCCTTAAATTTGAATTCTCATAATTTCAATTTTAAATTATTATTTTACTTTAAAATTATCAGTGCAAGACATGCGAAAAGTTCAATTTAAAATTATCAAATTCAAACGGGTAGTCCTTAACAAAAAAAATTCAAACGGGTAAGGTTTTAACATAGGGCCCGTCAGGGACGGAACCAGGATTAGAAAATGAGGGGGGCCAATATTATAAACACTTGGAATCATGCCTGGTGTTCCTTCATCCATGATGCCTAAGGTGCCCAAGTATTGCTTGTGTCCGGCTTTTCTCATAATAGTTCTAGTTTTAGATCTTAGGGGAGGGGTCCGTGGTACTTTCGGTCCTAGTCCTAGAAAGTAGTGTGAATAATATCTTTTAATATTTATAAAATTATATAACAAAATTGATTATTTAAATTTTACAGCGCAATTTAATTCATACTTACAACTAGTCGGGCGTAAGAAGTGTGACCGTTATAATAAACTAAAATATTAAAAAGAATTGTTTCATTTAAATTGTCCTTTCAAAAGACTTCGAAAGAAAAATTTGGAGTTCGAATTTTTACTTGAACAAAGGAAAACATAAATGAAATATGAAAAGTTTGTTTAGAATTGATCTATGAGAAAATTAATTAAGGCCATAAAGTATAAGAATTGATTTATGAGATAAATTTAACTTGATGTCATTGATTAGTAAGGTATTTAATTCAAACATTTATCAAAAAAAAAAAGTATTAACAAGATTTGCTTTTTGATGGGTGTTGATTAAAGAAGAAAAACCAAAACCCTCAAAAAAACTTAATAGTAAAAGACCATCCAAAGATTTGAACCCAATACCTCTAGTACTCTAATACGGCATTAACATCTCTCTTCCATCCCACCCATGCCATTTAATTCTTTGGTTTTGACTTTAATTCTCTTTACATTAACTGAGTGTGCCATTAGTAGCTATTTAACGGAACTTGCAGCCAGTCAAGGGGGGCCATGGCCCCTCTTGGTCTGGTTGTAGTTCCGCCCCTGGGGCCCGTTCTTTACGTGGGAAAACATTTAAATGTAAAAATCGATTTTTGTGAAGAAAAAGGGTTTTCTATCAGAAGTTTGTGTTTTGACTGCTGGATTTGAAAAAAATAAGAAAATTATCCTGGGTGCAAAGACTTTATAAGAAACTGGTCAACTTATTTGACCAATATATTTTCTAATTGTTATGGGGAATAAAATTGTGTTCATCATTTCTTCTCCATGCTGGCAAGGGTCGCCGGTAAACTGTCATTGCCGGTAACCTTAAATGTTTTCTTTTTTCAAATCCTTCTCTCTTATCTTTCATTTTCCAATCACCAAATTCGGCCACCACCACCCCCAAACACCACCATCATTATTTCTCTCTCTCTTTCTCTCTCTCTCTCTCCCCCCCCCCTCTCTCTCTCTCTCTCTCTCTCTCTCTTTTAAAACAACAACATACTAATAACAATTGTCGCAGCTAGTATTAGTTTCAGAAACCCTTTAGATTCTTCTTCTCTTGATCCAAATTCTAAATATTTGTCCACCCTTTTCTGGTTAGTATTCCACTGTTTTTGTTGTTTAATTAGTCTTGCTTTAGGGTTTTGATTTTCTCATCTTCTTCTTATTTATCTTCTCATTTCCACTACGATCGATTTCAATTTGGCTCCAATTCTTACAAACCCCATCTCGACCACCACCGCCAATGATGAAACCCTATCTTTTCACAAATCCCATTCTTCAATCGACCATAGTAGCAGTAGCCGTGTCGTAGTTGGTCGACACGGGATCTTGATAGGGCCATGACCTCATCCAAATCCAACAGAAGTCACAAACGCTCATAAGATTATTGAAAGAGTTCAGATTCAATAGAGAGTTTAGTATGAAGTCAAAACTAGTAAAACCCTAATTGGACTTCACTTAGAGATAGAGAGAAACTGTGAAAGAGAGATGGACTGGATATACATATATATATATATATATATGTGTGTGTGTGTGTGTGTGTGTGTGTGTGTGCGGCGGGTATATAAAGAGAGAGAGATTGTGAGAGAGACTGTAAAAGATAGAGAGATAGATTGTCTGAGAGAAAAAGATAGCTAGTGAAAAGAAAGGGAGAGGTGGGCGGAGGTGGTGGTCGAAGTTGAAGAAGAAGAAATATTATATTTCCCCTTAAAATTTGTTTTTCCGGATAATCTTTTTAAATTTCACGTATTCCGTTTAAAAATTTTCACCCCGGATAAAATTCTTATTTCCCCTTGAGATAGCGACCTTATTTTTTAGTATTTTCTATTTAATTTTTGGGTTTCTAGTCCAAAAATCTATACCTAAACACACATTTAGTCCAACATGATATTAATATAAGATTTTAAGCCAAAATAATAATTATAACGGATGTTTAGTCCAAATTGACCCATCTCTATAGAAAAAACAGATCCATATCATTTCTATTTAATCATAATACCCATTATAACATTTTTATAAGAAAAACCCCACTTTTGAAAACCAATCCCCAAAATTCTCTTCGTTTTTCTTGTTAGATTTTTTTGATTGATTTCAAACTTACTATCTGTTTCGCAATATACACGTTATTTATTATCAATTACGTATATTTCTACACCAAAACACATTTAGTATAGTTAAAGTATGTCTAGATGTCAAAGTTACAGTGTTTTTCTGTTTATTGATTATTGTTAAAGTTTCATACTTTATTTCATTTTTTTTATATGTGTCATATATAACACATTATGTGTTAACAATGTTTCTTTCAAAAGGGAAAATGACTAAAATCCCTCTTTCTGGGAAGATTGAATCTTAATCTCTTTTTGAATTTCATTTTGGACCTAAAACCCGTGGACAACACATTACAAATTGAATCCATAATGTATTAGTAGAGAGAGAGAAAGTGTGGGAAGGAGATATTCTCGTGATGAGAAAATCTCTTGGCATCACATCTTGAGATTCTTGACTGGAAGAATTTATTGATGATGATAATGATGTAAATGTCTCTTACTTAGAATTTCCTTCATGGTTGTCCTCATCTGATTCAAAATCATCATCACACTAGGGTAAAGAGCTTGAGAGCTGTGATGAGAGGAGCAGTGAGAGAAGAGTTTTGAGTGCCCGCGAGTTCAATGGGAGAGTGAGAAGGGAGAAAAAACACGTTCATTGTGGTGTGGGTGTGGGGAGGGGGGGATGATGGAAAATGATTTTACCACATTTTTTATGATAAAATAAATTGATTCTCACAATGTGGCAACGAAAAATTTGTTCTCACTTATGGTTCAACCAAACAGTAAAAAATCGATTCTGCCGTAAAAGTCCATTTTCTTAATCTATTTTCAGGAAATTGGGCCGAAGGCCCAATTTCTAGTATTTTTTTGTCAAAAAGACAACCCATCTTTTTAACTAGCTAGGCCCCAAGTAAGTTATAAAAATAGGCTTGAAGGACATTTTTAAAGGCACCAACTGTTTAAGAGTCAAAAATACCCTTCATTCAATTAGAAATACCTAGTAATAATCTAACTAATAAATCAAAAATTTGAGCTTTTCTCATGACCGAACCGAGTTGGATTGTCGACGCCGATTAGAATTTCTGGGGTTTGAATCGATTTTGGCTATAAGATAGGTTGATGTTTTTAGGTTTTGGTGATTTAATCTATTTGCTTGTTGTTTGAAGAGGCTTTTAAGGGGTTTGATTTAGTTTTTGGTTCTAAATTCTAGAGAGAGAAAGTTTTATATACTTTCAATGGAAGGAGAAATTGATAGTGTTTCAAGGTATAATTCAACTTCTTCATTGCTTTATTTTCATTGAGTTATGAATGATGGATGACAATTTGTTAGTTTTGATGTTTATGTTCAAACTTATTTGTTGGATTTATATGGAAGTTGTGAAAGTATAGTTGATGCAAGCAATGTGTTTGATAAAATGCTTGAAAGAGATGTTGTTGCTTGGAATGCAACGTTAGTTGGTTATACAAGACTTAGATTGGTTGAAATAGCTATAAAGTTGTTAGATGAAATGCCTATGAGAAATATTTTTTCTTGGACAATCATAATTGGTATTTATGTTCAAATTGAGAATTTCATGAAAGCTTTGGAAGTTTTTCGAAGAAATGTAAAATGATGGTGCTAGAGCTTATAAAATGACTATTATGAATTTGTAGGGGTTTTAGCTAGTTTTTCGATACAACGTTCTATTAGACAAAATATAATAATTTGTAACAAATTTCATGTTAAATTAATTCAAAAACTAATTTGCAAACCATTTGCATGGCACTGCAAGGTGTTTGCAAGGCTCTGCAAGGTATTTGCAAAGCTTTGCAAGGCTCTGCAAGGTGTTTGCAAGGCTCTGCAAAGTATTTGCAAAGCTTTGCAAAGCTCTGCAAGGTGTTCGCAAGGTTGTGCAAGGTATTTGCAAAGCTTTGCAAAGCTCTGCAAGGTGTTTGCAAGGTTGTGCAAGGTATTTGCAAAAGTCATGCAAGGTGTTCGCAAGGCTCTGCAAAGTTTTTGCAAGGCTCTGCAAGGTGTTCGCAAGGCTTTGCAATTTGTTTGCAAGGCTATCTAAGGTGTTTGCAAAAACCATGTAAGGTGTTTGCAAGGCTCTGCAAGGTGTTTGTAAGGCTTTGCAAGGCAGTGCAAGGTGTTTGCAAGGCAGTGCAAAGTGTTTGCAAGGTATTTTCTTAGACTAGGGTTAGGTTGGTCATTTTACTGAAATTGAAAATTACATAATGGCCATCAGGGAGGTGAAGCCTAAAATACTTTGATGAATCCTTTTTAACCAAAATCATAATTTCTTAGGGAGTTTTGGCCAAATTCCCCATCTATTTTCCCACGTTACATATAAATGCTTAAGTAAAAAACACTCGAGAAATAAGAAAAATCCAAATGGCACTATTTAGGTTGTATGTCACATTGAGACCACCAGTAGTAATTGAAATAGATCCGATGACATAAACACGTATACTTAAAAATTGTGGAATTCAAATTTTGGCCAACACTTATATGCATGAGTTCCTATGTTCTATCAGAATTGAGGTTCTTTCTTTAGACGTAGTGCTACATGTAAATATGAAGTGGGTAGACGTTCAACATAAAAGGATTGTAGGCTTGCAGCGGGTCGACAAAGCCCAAAGGAGATGATGGAAAAGGATTTTATCACATTTTTTATGGTAAAATAAAGGGTTTTTTGGGCTTACCCCCTCGCCACTAATTGGTAATTGAGTTTACCCCCCTCAATAATGGATAATTGAGCTTACCCCCTTGGAATTACTATTAGTGACAAAAACACAAAAGCTATGTTTGGCGTACGTGAAATAATTGCCACTACCAAGAACACCTATTCTTCAATATGATTCATATTAGGGATTCTACTTCATTTTATTGTTTGATTTGGTCAGGAATATGATTAGTAAAGATTGATTTTGTTTATATATTATTTACTTTCTGATTTTATTATCACATACCAAACATATCCTTAGTAGTTTTGACAAAAAATCTAAATTCAAGGGGGTAAGCTCAATTACCTATTATTGAAGGGGGTAAACTCAATTACCAATTAATTTTGAGGGGGTAAGCTCAAAAACCCCTAAAATAAATCATCATTTGTTCCTACATTGTGGCAACAGAAAATTTGTTCTCACACTTTTATGGTTCAACCAAGCAGTAAAAAATCGATTCTACCGTAAAAGTCGATTTTCTTAATCCATTTTCCCACGTTACATATAAATGCTTAAGTAAAAAACACTTGAGAAATAAGAAAAATCCAAATGGCACTATTTAGGTTGTATGTCACATTGAGACCAACCTAAATAGTGGGTAGACCTTTGACATAAAAGAGTTGTAGGCTTGCATCGGGTCGACAAAGCCCAAAAAGGACTTTCCGTTTGGAAGTTGGAACCCTCTCTTTGAGAAGTATGTATGTATATACGAAATTCTTTGTCTATTCGCAACACAAACAAGAGACATATCTTGTGTTCTTAATGATTGACCACAACTTCCTTCCAACCCACCCCCCTTATAACAAGTTCTGCAAAATCCTACAATGACATAAATAGAAGTAATTTATTAGATAGAGAGATCAATTATTGTAGTGATTCTTATTGTCTAATGTTTCCACTTTCTTTCTCGATTTCAAAATTTAGTCTAAATTCTCGTGGGGATGCACAAAAATTTAAAGAATATAGATATGATAGACCTGACTAACAGGTGGAAATCTACATAGATTAGAATGGTGATGTCAAGAATAATAATACTATTTTTTACACCATATGCAGTTTCAAGGAGGAGTCTTTTAAATCCTATGTTATTTTTTCTCACATTGAATATCCTAATGGGACTTAATATCTCACTAAAAATTGTTAGAAATAATTTTTCATCTAGAATACACAATGACTTTTATATATCATGAAAATGAACATACATAAATGATCTTTAAGATAACACGGAGGAGTAGTCGGGCGAACCAGTGGGGGAGCCTACATTTGAGGCCAAAGTGGGCAACATCGAGCATGGATGAATGGTACGGAAGACCATTATCCTAACGCATCAGTGGATGCAAAGCAGAAGACTGAAGTAATCCTGCGGGATGCCTACACGATGAGACTGTGTAGTTTGCACGGAGGTGTTGTATGCCGAAGACCATGATATAAACCATTCCTAGAATCAATACCGTGTGTCTCTGTCTCTATGGATTGATTTATTTAGTCTAAAGATTTGTTAAAGACATCGAATACATAAATCCAAACAAGTATATGATTTCCTTCCAGCTCCAGCAACCGGCCCCAACACCTCCATACTATAATTAGACTCTGTATTTCAACAAAAAAAGTAATTAGACTCTGCATTTATAGCTCATACTTTAGATTTCTCTTCAATAATCTGGATTATCAAATTTTGTGCCAATTATCGTATGGAATTTTTTTTTAGTGAAAACTCCTAAAAAGGGGCCTAAATAGGAAATAAGGCCCACTAATTTTCTTTTTTTAAGAAGCCCACTTTTCATAAGTACCTAAGATCAAGTCCAAATACGGATCCTTATGTCAGTTTTCCCATCTCGATGCACCCCTATTTCCTACTAATTCCTCTTATACCCTTTTATATATATCCACTATTTCCCTTAAATCATCTTCCGCTAAACAATTCTTTTCTTTCCCTTTCTTTCTAACCTCAATAGAAATTTGGTTCCCTTTCTTTCTCTCTCTAACTTCAACCCGAACTTGGTTCCTTTTCTCTATTTGGATGGCTTTCTTCTTCACTCGTTGTCGAAACTTGCCGGTTATGAGTAGTACTGATTACAAATGATGAGCCATGAAAATGTCCCATCTAAATCTCTTAACTCGGGTTAGTTAGTCCAGTTCGAGCGGTTACTCTGATGATTTGTTTGATTTTCTTCTCAGGTGTCTTTACGGAGTTCTGTGAGAAAAATAGCTAAAATTGCGAGAAAGACATGCTAGGGATATTATGGTCATTTGCTGGTCCTGGAAATCTTATCCAATGTTGGTGCTCAGATGAGAGTGGAGTCCATGACGAGTCCGTTGGTGAAAACAGAGGTTAAATCGGAGTCCGGGCGAGCAAGATAGATTAGGTCAAAGAGTGGGTCAAAGAGAGTTGACCAAACAGTAGATGAAGGACACGTGGCCCATATCCAGGAAGGTAGCATTAGACTTTCGGTACACTATTGGGCTTATTTCGGTTACATGTGGTTATTATTCGGGATTTACTCTGGAATTGATTCGTTGCAACCTAACACAAGAACCCACCGTGCAACCTACCGTGTTTTGTTAAGATCGAACGAACAGTGTAACTTCTGCATACGTGGTTTAATCCGAAGAGGCGCGCTACATAAGGGTTACCCTCCCGCGAAGCACCAAATCAGCTCCTTATTGCCATCCAACGAAATTGGAAACGGGTATAACCCCTTCCCAAATTAGAGGACTCTTTCTCTAATCCATCTCTATCTATTATACAGAGAGAAAGAGAAAGAGTTCGAAAAATAGAGTAAGAGGACGGATGCAGTTGGAAGGGATAGAGAGAGATCTGGCGAGTTTATCTCGGGCGAGATTTTTATGAAGAGACCCTCTCGGCTTCTATATAACAGGGGAGAAAAGCTCTCGGCTGAGGGGGATCACATCACGGTTTAGAGCTCCAGACGACTAAATCAAACAGAGAAAGGAACCATTTTTTATCATCATATTATTTTCGGTTTTAGAACAGAAAAGAGGAGAGGAGGAACAGAGACACTTAAATTGCTCGTCTGTTTTATTTTTTATTTTTCTTATTTTTCTTGTATTCTCCTTCTTTGTGAGAGAGAGACAAGGGCGGAGGCACGAGCAGACTATCCCTGGCTGCAGCCAGGGATAATTCTGTCAATATCACACTTGGGTAGGGTTAATTTAGTAAAAGCAGCCAGGGGTGAGGGGTCTTCTTTTCTCTTTTTTATTTTCTACTTTGAACCAGGAGAACGGAAGAACTAGAGAGAGAAAGAGCGTTTTGGACTTCAAGTCTTCAACCGAGAGAATTCGAGAGAGAGAGAGAGAGATCAAACCATGAATTGATCAGAGGTCTTAATCATTTTCTCCTTCTCATCTTCCCTACCATCATCATCTCTCTCTAATGCATATATAAATCGAAGATTCAAACTTCAAGTGAAATCTAGGGTTCTTCATAAAATAATCAACTAATCAACTAATCAAGGGGTTTATGCTTAGTTATCTACTGTCTAGGTAACTAAAGTAAGTAATGTTCTTTAAGCATTATTATGCATATATTTTAATTTTGCCCTAATAATTGTGTACAATTTGTTCATTTTGCCCTAATAATTTTGTACAATTTGTTCTTATACTTGTTTGTTTGTTCTTATACTTGTCAATTTGTTCATTTTGCCCACAATCAAAATCATTAGAAGAACTAGTAAAGAACCACAAAACTGTAAGTTAGTACCATAAATCAGTGAACTAGACAAGAATAAGGTGGGTATTTAGCATAAACATCAGTAGCTACAAAGATTCCTCTCTTGGAATTCAAATAACCAGTAATATAGGAACTAAGACCATCAAATTATTCAATCTTTCATGTTCTAGAGTAATTATCCGAACCTAGATTTGATACTACAGAAGTGTCAATCCTGGTTGTGATTTCATGGGGATCGAATACTAGGGCAAAATGTGGGATTTCTTTTACTTAATCTTTAACAAGTTTTGATTTTTAAATGTGGGGTTTCTTTTGCTTACTCTTTAACAAGTTTTGATTTTAAATGTGAGGTTGTTTTTGTTTTTTTGAGGTATTAGATGCTCCTGCACTAGAAGATGAGTTTTATCTAAATCTTGTTGATTGGTCTGCAAATAATGTGTTAGTTGTGGGGTTGGGTAATTGTGTTTATCTATGGAATGCTTGTAGTAGTAAGGTTGCTATTGGAAAAATTTCGATTTCGGTGTATACTGTTGTATTTATAGTTGATTATCAAACCTTTTGTGATGTTGTTCTTCTCCATGAATTCTTGCTTTGGCGTTAGATCTTAGTTCTAAATCCTGCATTATTTTGTTTTATGAAGGTGACTAAGTTATGTGACTTAGGAATGGATGATAGTGCCAGCTGAGATACTCTCACTATATGTTAGCTGTAATGGGTTCCCAAATATCGTATTGTATAGGTAGTCTTTTGGACAAAATTACGAATATAATTGTAACGAACGAACTTCGCATTCTTAATAGGTATGCTCTTACTTTTCATGTATGGTTTGTGTCAATAATGCTGCAAAATTGTACTTTGATATCAAAAATTGCATTTACATGTTACTTTCGGCGACTATATATTTACCGTCAGAAAAAATTTTAGTTATAAAAAATTTAGGCTAGTCCGGTGTAGTTTCAAATCCTGGCTCCGCCCTTGGAGAGAGAGAGAGATTACAGAGAGAGATTCATATTGAGTTCATGTTATAGAAGTAGTTTCTTTTTATTGATTTCATTATTATAACTTCATTCTTCTCAGTTATATTAGATAGAAAGATAGAAAGGAAGGATTATATGAGAGAGAGAGAGATTACAGAAAGTTAGAGAGAGAATTCAAGACGGGATCGATCCACAGAGACTTAGTCAAATCCAATTTGTAACCTTAAAATTATTAGGATTTCGAAAGAGCATTGATGGTAAGATGATTCAAATAAAAATAACAAATAAACTTTAAATAACAATTAAGTGGATATTCAGAAAAGGGGAACCTAGGGTTTTCGAATCCATCCATGTAATCAATTCTAAATATGAGGTATTTGCATTAGTTAATTAATTTTCTATTTTACTCGGGTTCTATAACCAACTACAGGCATGTTGTATATTTTCTCATATCTTTCATTTACTTTCTCCAAGCTTTAATATTCATCATCACCATTCTTTACTTTCGATTTTCCATTTACTTTGTTTCATGTTTTCTCATCTCTTATTCATTTGTGTTTGACAAATCTGTTTTTTTAGAACAAAATTTGGTACTCCTTTTGATCTATATTTCATGTTTCTCTCTCCTTTTCTTTTTTTTTTAGTTTTCTACGTTTTCGTCATAAACCCATCACGAACCCAGATTCAAGAAACATTGTTTTTTGTTCTTTCAACACAAATTCTTATTTTTGTAACACAAGTAGTTATGTTCTTATCATCTACTTAAATGCTCAACGAAACCAAGAAACAAAATATTGTATTTTTTTGTTCTTTCAACACATTTGCTTAGTGCACTATTCGTCAAATCTTTACATTTTCCAAACTAAGTTTTCAAAATACTAGTACACATAAACATATCTCATTTTTTTCCTCTTTCTCACTCTAGTACACATAAACACATTTGTTTGATGCGCCCGAAAAAGTTGCAAACTCAAGTAAAGGTATCAAGTAGCAAGGTCAAAACTATGTGGAGGCAGCCCCTGGCTGCAGCCAGGGGCCGAATTTATCGAGCTAGTGCTGGCCAATGCAATTTTACAACAAAAGACAGTGCTAGCCCGGGTGGTTTTGTCCTTGCCTCCGACACTACCAGTCACGGGTTCGAATCCCTTTTCCCTTATATTTTAGGTTTTTCTTATTTTTTGAATTAATTTTGTATTAGCCCCTTATGTTATGTCTTTTTCGCTTTTGGTCTCAATTTATGACCCTTATTTCTGAACCACATTCTGTTTTGACCTTTTTTTTTTCGCGAAGTCAAGTTTTACCCATTTCTTTAAATCTTATGTTCTAATAATTTATTTCCCCAAATTATCAATGATCACATACATTATAAACTCTTGATTGTTCATTTTTCTTATTTCTTCTAATGTGAAGTTTTGCAATCACTTGTATTTTATCGAAAATTATATATATATATATATATATATATATATATATATATATACGTGCCCTCAGGGCACGGACAGTTGTATTTGGTAAATTATAAAAGTTTAGTGGTTTTGGTCGATAAATATGAATAGTAAGTACATCACATTTACAAACAATAAGAAACAAAAAGACATTAAAAAAAAATTAAAAACAAGTTAATAGTTTAAAAATAAATAAATTTGAAATCAATTATAGGTGTTGAAAGCTACATAAGAGGTTCCTATAGGTTTTCAAGTCGTTTAGAGGAAGAAGAAAATTTTATTTTACTTTTATAAGAGGTAATTTATATCAAAGAATCGATCAAAGATAAGTTGTTGGTGAAATTTAAAGAAGAAAATCAAGAAAAAGTTTATAACAAAGAAAACCCTATAAAAGAATTAACGACAAAGGGAGATGTGTCCCTACCGGTTTACATAGTTCAAAAAGTCTAGTTAAAAGATCATAAATCTACCAGCTAATTGACTTTTACTCATCTCAAGAAGAAATTGAAAGTAAAAAAAAAAATAGATTCAAATCGTAATATCATTACAAAAATAAAAAAATAATAATTCACTCTCCAAAAGAGATGGTCTTCTAAATCTAGTAGAATCGATACAAACAGATTGAAAATCAAAACTCCAAAAAAATGATTTTTCACTTCAGAAAGAGGAAGATAGAAAACAAAAATAACATAGTTTAATAAAGAAAGTGATAGATTTATCTTGTATTTACAATTAAGTATTTCACTAAACTTAAAGAGAATACACAACATCAAGTTAATCATACATTACTAATTACATACTAATAACAAAATTAAGAAAATATAATACTAATTGAACTAAGAAAAACTATCCATTAAAAACATAATATTGAACAATTTTGTTGTCGACATAAATTTCTTCTACTAAAATATGATCAGTCTTTCAACAAATAAGAAACATGATTTTCTTCTCATGAAACTCCTCAGAAACAGGATCAGTCTTTCAACAAAAAAAAAACAAATGAGAAATTAGAAAGATAGGGGGAGAAAGAGGTGTAAGAAAGAAGGTTGTAGGAGTAAAATATATATAGAAGAGAAGGGATAAAATCCATTAATCTTCTTCTTTTATAACTGAAAAACTATTAATTTTTGAGAAGTTATGGAAATAGAGAGGTTACGTGACTGAGATCAAGGGTTATGATTTAAGGAGATTCTAGGGGTTGAGATCTAACGGTTACATTTTCATAACTTAAACACAATCAATTTTTAAAAGTTAATGGAGATAATTAATTGTGAATATTATATAGATGATAAAATTAAATTATCATTAATTTTATGATGGAGGTTATAATTTGAGGATAAGTGTCAATTAGTTGAGATTTAACGATGGAGGGTTAAGATTTATCATGGGATAACGAATGGATAGATTTATCTTTAGTTTGTCTTTGATTTGTCTTTGAGTTTGTCCCAGTCAGCACTCAACATCCTATTTTATATAATAGATATGAGAATAATAGTTGACGAAAATCTTGTATGTGACAAATTTTTTGCTTTTGAAATACTACTTATTAGTGCATATACATCGGAAATGAAAATTTTGCTCTCTTAGTAATTTTAGGCTAGTCCGGGTTAACATAAAATCCTAACTCCGCCCTTGTCAAGTAGTAACCCGACAAAGCCGGGGTCGATCCAAGGAGAGGAGGGTAACTCAAATATCGAAAGATTTTGTTCACCGGTCTAGATATCACTAGCTAACTTAGACTAAAACGGAAAGAACAAAGTAAACGGGAGGTTTGAGATGAATAATCAACAAAAGAATAAAATAAGCAAAACTAGCTAAATAATCTAAATAAACGGGCGAGAGAGATTCGAGAGAAGAATCGGAGGAACAATAGTCGGGGAAACAAACAAGTGAGAGAGGTGTCGAAATCTGGGAATCCGTAATGATAAACCTAAACCCTATCTTTTTTCTTGCAATATCTTTGAACAGAGATAAAGTAAAGAGCGAAAGAAGAAGAAGAAGAAGAGAGGGGGGGTTCTTGAGGGGCGCCCCAATCGGCGCCCATTGGGCTGTTCGGGGTGCGCCTACAGACGGAAGGCCCAAAGAGAAATATAAAGAAGAAACTCTTACAAGTCGGGGTAAAAGGTAAACTAGTTTGGGTGAAAATCCCATATCCCATCCCATATATATAATAAGAAACTTATTAAACATAATATTTCTGCTTCTGCATGAAGAAAGTGATACTATGGAGAGAGAAAGCAACCAAAAAGTCTCAATAGTAGACGATATATTCGAGCTCAAAATTGAAGTAGTAGTAGTAGAAGAAGAAGACGGTAATAAAGACCTAGACAAACTATTCGAGAGAGAGAAAAAAAAAGCAAAACCTAGAAACTAGTTCTTAGCTTCAATGGAGGATGTAGGAATTTTTAGGGCATTAATATGTGGTCATAAGAATAACAATAATAATAATGAAATAATGTCGATAGATGGTGAAAGCCAATTCAATCTTTCTACAATACTTTTACCTTCCCTTGGTGCTAGAAGTAATCGAAGAATAAAGCTACGTCCATTCATTATCTCTCCTCATGATAAGCTCTATAAGTATGTATCTCTCTCTCTCTCTTTTTCTCTCTATTCCACTCTTTTTCTTCTAAATCTTGATATATTGAATCTTATTTGCCTTTTTTTGTTTGTCTTATTCCTTAATTCTATTAACCTAAGAGATTTTAAGCCATTTTTTTTTTCTTATTTTAAGATCATTGTTTCATATTTAATGAGATTACTTACACCATAAATTGATTAGATGGAATAACCACACAAATTGCTATACAAACTATATGAGACACTGACGAACAAACCCTAAAGGTCATTTAACTACTGGTTACTTTATTTTTTACTTATAAATTACATGAAATAATTCAAGATAACACGACCTCCTAGATTTAAGCCATTTCTTTTTCTTATTTTAAGATCATTATTTCGCATTTAATGAGATTAGTTACATCATGTGACATAGATGGATCGATTAGACGGAATAACCACACAAATTTCTATATAAACTTTATGAGACATTTACGAACAAACCGTAAAGGTCATTTAACAACTGGCAACTTTATTTTATAACTAATCCAAGACAACACGACCTCCTCGATTTTGGTGCATAGATGCACAAACTGGGTTACAACCCAATGCCTAGTTAGCCATCTAGGTTTATGTCAGGTGTAATAGATGGTTAGCCATCGAGACGTCTGCCATTTCTTTGTATTGTTTTTGATTAATCATGATAACTATTTTATCTTCTCCAAAAAATAAGTTCTCTCTCCTTTTAGTATAAGGGGAAGGCTCAAGGATGAGAATATTTTGGGAGAATCCATCTCATAACTTAACTCATGAGCCTTTAATCTTAGAAGCAAATATCATCTAACATTTCGCCGAGTTTCACGATTTCCATGGCTTCTACCTGATTTTATATATAAAAGTAAAATCATCTTAGTATAGTAGTATATCTTAAAAATATTAAGGAACTTGATAGTCCATTGAATTTTTTTTTAAAATGTTTGTGACGTCTAATCCTAATATAGATGAAATGTTCTTTTTCGCAGATTATGGGGATATTTTCTGGTCTTTCTAGTTGGTTATACAGCTGGGGTATGTCCATTCGAATTTGGATTCCTTGGGAGACCGAAAGGAGGTTTAGCAATTGCAGATAACATTGTTAATGGCTTCTTTGCTATAGATATTATCCTCACCTTTTTTGTCGCCTATGTCGACAAAGTGACTTTCAACCTTATTGATGAACGAAGGAAAATTGCTATGAATTATGTTAAAGGCGGGTTCATATTGGATGTCCTGTCGTCAATCCCCTCCGAACTAGCGATTAAGCTAGAGCCTGCATGTATTAGGCCCTATGGATACACCAATGTTCTTCGCCTCTGGCGCCTCCATAGAGTCAATAAACTCTTTTCAAGGTAGATTATGAGCACTTAGGTTAAATCACCCGGTCGAAAATGTAGTTTTGAAACAAAATAATTTAGTGATACAACAAAATTATAAAAGTTTTACAAAAAATATAATTTTGTACACAATTTTTTCTTGTAATTTTATTTATTGGTGTGGTAACTTGTTCTTTTTCTAGAGGAGTGACATATATATATTCTTATTGTTTCTTGTTACAGTTTCGAGAAAGATACGAGGTATGACTACATTACAGTTCGGTGCGTGAAGCTGCTATTTGTGAGTTTCTTTGAGAAATGTCGATATTGTTTCATGAAATAGAGGAGAGGCTTATTTAGCCATCTTACTAAGGTCGGATATTCTTGTGCAGGTGACTTTTTTAGTGGTTCATCTGGCTGGCTGTTTAATGTTTCATCTTGCCTCACTTAGAAGACACCCGTCAAAGTCATGGCTCGGTTCACCTAATAGCAGTTTTAAGGAACAAAATCTGTGGATGCAGTATGTTACATCAGTTTATTGGGCCATAAGTACTCTTACTACTGTTGGATATGGTGATCTCCATCCTGTAAATCAAATTGAAATGGTCGCTGACATCCTTTTCATGCTTTTCAACCTTGCTTTTACGTCATACATAATAGGAAATATGACTCATCTTGCCGTTCAGCAAACCAGACGAACAAGAGATTTTGTAAGTTATTTTCCTCTTTGCTTGTTGGTCGTATGAACTAAATGGTTAGTTTATTTGGTATGAAGTACACTCAAGCTTCAATTGCTCTTCTTGTTGTCATGGTTCATGGAGAATGTAATGCACTCACTCAGATCATTGAATTTCGCATATATTCATCAAATCTCTCTCGAGTCACGAACTCTGCTCGTATTTCAAATGGAATTCGTTTCTTTTCATATTTTTTTCCCACAATACGCAGTTCTTTTAGTTTGTTCTTTCATGAATAACATGCATATTGTTTGTTAATTATCAATATAAAATAAAATGTAAGATGACTTCTTCTTGTTAGCTAATAAATCGTCAATTCATTGTTTGATATTATTTTATGTTCATCTAATGTCTTAGTGACATAACTTAGATCTATACTCGAGTTCTTTGTGTATGTATTCTTTTATCTTCTAATATATGACTTTATTTGCTTCTTCCTATTTGTTTGTAACTCAGAGGGATAAAATTGAAGCTGCTTCTAAATTTGCACTGAGGAACCAACTCCCCACTGCTATTAAAGATCAAATGATAGAACATTTTTTATTGAGGTATCAAGCTGACGCGCAAGGGCTGCAACAAGAGACTCTAGATGCCCTCCCGAAAGGGATCCGATCAAATGTTTCATGTGTTCTTTTTTATTCTCTAGTTGAAAATACATACTTGTTTCGTGGGGTGTCAAGTGAGACCCTTTTGCAGCTAGTAAGATACTAATTACACCATGAAATATAAGTTATGTTCTTTACATGTTCTTCGCAACAAATTTTCTTATATTTTATAATTTTGAAGGTCCCGGAGATGAAACCGGAGTATTTCCCTCCCAGAGAAGATGTCATTTTGCAGAATGAAACACCCACTGATTTCTATATATTGGTTAATGGTGTTGTGGTAAACACTGAACCTTTTCTAATCGAGTTCGCTATATTGTTTTTTTCATTCGATCTCCAATTTTGAAGCTTATTTCCTTTTTCATCACTATTTACAGTATTTTTCTCATTTTATCTTCTCGTATTTTTGTAAACTATAATCTGCTTCTAATACTTACCTTCCTTGCAGGAACTTTTGGACTCCGAGAACGGAACAAAACATGCAAGTCTATTAAAAACTGAGTCCTTCGATTTCGTTATTCATAACATATGTTTTGGTATGAATACTCATAGTTATACTAGTATATATCCTAACACGATTTGTTAGATGATTCAGGTAGTAAATACGGCAAGTAGAGGGGACCTTTTTGGCGAGATTGGAGTACTTTGTTACAGGCCACAACTCTTCACAGTACGAACCAAAAGATTGACTCAGCTGTTGCGGATAAACCGTGTGACACTCTTGAGTACTATCCAGGCAAACGTTAATGATGGGACCAAAATTATGAATAATCTCCTTCAGGTCAAGAAAGTTCCTATGCAATTTTGATTTCTTTAAGGAATTTATAACCTATAGTTATTCATTGTACTCATCGAAGGTTAAAACGATACTGATTTTGACTCATGACGATACTGATGTTCGTGTTACATAGTTTTTTTTATACAATCTGAACACATGATGCCATTGGATTGAGCAGCATCTGAAAGAGAGGGATGAGCCAATGGTGAAAGGAATTCTTGCGGAGACGGAAAACATGTTAGCTCGTGGCAAAGTGGACCTTCCGTTAACTCTGAGTTTTGCAATAATAAGAGGAGATGATCTTCTGTTGCATCAGTTACTTAGGCGAGGTATAGATCCCAATGAATGCGATAAAAATGGTCGTACGGCTCTGGTTTGTTACTCTCCTCCATCTATCTTTCTTTGGTTTTATGGTTTGTTTCTTACGCAGAACACTAAATCGATATCTTTTATTTGTTGCCTTGGTCATCACTAGCACATAGCAGTGGCAGAAGGAAGTGAAAACTGTGTTGCTTTGTTACTAGATTATGGAGCTAATCCTAATAGTAAAGGTACATTTAAGACTTCCAGCTTGTAGTTGTCCTTGTATCATTTAATTTTTAATATTTTTAGTTTTTACTCTGCCTGAAATTACTCGGGTATTCGTGTTATTGGCCTTTATGCACTTGTAGAATCTGACACCTCGTACCGGGGTTGGATACCAAAACTGATACTAGGTGTAGGAGATTGACCCCGAGGAGTACCGGGGTTGGCTACCAACAGTGGTACTAGGTGCAGGAGAATGACTCGAAGGTGTACTAGGGTGGATACCAGTATGATACTAGGTCCAGGACAGCAGGAGTATGACCTTAAGGCTGGATACCTAGCCACCCGACTAAGTTCAAGGTAGCCCATGGCACCGGAGCAGATCTATTCGACACAAACTTTTTAACCGGTTGAACCCTTTTGTAGGAGTAAGTACCCATGGGTGCCCAACCCGGCCCAATTCCAACCCATAAGTCCTAACTGATATGATTCTTTCCTGCCTCATTTCCGATGTTACTTTGTAACATAAATAACAACTTTACGCAAGAAAACACTAGATTTATTTATTTATGCATACGGAAACTGTGAAATGTTAATATTCAATGGTTATTACAGATAAGGAGGGGAATGTTCCTCTTTGGGAAGCAATAGTTGGTAAACACGAATCGATTATCAAAAAACTGAAAAACAATGGCGGAAAACTATCTTCTGGCGACGTGGGACAATTCGCATGTACAGCCGTGGAGCAAAACGATCTAAATTTGCTAAAAAGAATATCTGAATACGGTGGAGACCTAAATATCCCACGTGCGGATGGAAATACTGCACTTCATTCTGCCGTTTGTGAAGGAAACATCGAAATAGTTAAGTATCTGTTAGAAAAAGGAGCGGATCTTGACAAACATGGTATAGGTAATTGGACTCCAAGAGATTTAGCAATACAACAATGCCATGAAGATATTATTGAACTCTTTGAATCCAAGAAAGTAAGTGAAAACCACTCAGTAATTTCAATTCACCCTGCCCGAAATCCGTTCGTCACGGGTTATAAAAGCGAGCCTTCAATACACCCGTTCTCGCAGTCTATTAGAAGTCGTTCGGAAGAAGTTTTCTGGAGTGGAAATCGTCGAAGAAGAGAAACTAATACTTTTCGTAACTCATTATTTGGGATAATGTCAGCTGCCAAAGCAAGTAAGAAAATCGACGATAAATCAGTGAAGAGTTCTGCGACTTTGGTTGAAGATTTTTCTCAATTTTATTCTACTAGGGTAACTATTAGTTGCCCTGAAAAAGGTCATATTGTAGGTAAGGTAGTTCTTCTACCTAAATCTTTGGAAGAGGTGATTAGAATTGGTGCTGCAAAATTTGGGTTTTTAGCAGATAAAGTTTTATTGGAAAATGGAGCTGAAATTGATGAATTAGGTTTGATTAGAGATGGTGATCATCTTCTTCTTGTTAGTAATACTTGGTTTGATACATCAAATAATAAAGTTAAAGGAATTTGAGGGGAAGTCATGAAAGGCAAAGATAGTAACTGTTTTTCGACGCCATGAAGCTGACGTGTCAATTTACGTCCAGTGGTGTCTGTGCAGTTGGCAATGAGTGAGTTGAGCTGGACATGTAAGTGGTCAGTATAGATTTTATTTTATTTTTCAGTTTTGTTCTTTAACTATTGTTTTTGTGGTTTAACTAAAAGAGAGACAGAGCAACGAAAGTTGAAAAGGAATTCAAAGGGAAAAAGTAATGGAGAGATGTATTACTAATACAAGAATTGGTTTGGAGTTAAATCTTGTTTTTTGACAAAGGGTATCTATGGAGAAACATGGTCATGGTTCCCTTATGCGAAAACCCTTCGCCTTCGGAAAGGCAATGGGTTTTCCCCTTTTGACAAAGGGTCCTATGGAGAAACATGGTCATGGGATGTCAAATGAACCAAGCTGGGACGGGCTTACTCGAACGTTTTTTTGTAGTTTTCTTTTATTTTGCAGCTTCCAAAATAGAAAGACGCTTTTTCTTTTATTTTATAGCCTTCCAAATAGAAAGACGTAAATGTCAGCTTCACCATTTTCAATCTACAATTGAAGCACTGCTGCTTAGTGCTCTCATATCGACACAAGAATCAAAATTTTAGAGCCATATACGATGAAAAATGCCCACTCGGAAAACATGTCTCATTTCTACCTTGTTTGAAACATCATCACAGAGTTCAACACCTACTTAAATAAGAAACTAAATAATAAATCAGAGCAAGAAAAGGAAAGATATCTATAACTCTCATGTTTAAGTAGTTCCATATACTTATGCCAAACCTGGGAACTTTTTGATTCCCGAGCTAAATAGTTTTCGAATTAATACAGCATCTAGACCAGATATCGGTAAATACGGTTGTAGGTGACGCTAGTTTTAGACTTTTCGTTAATGAGCTGCGCTATTCCAAAACAGAACAGAACAAAAAAATAAATATTAAACCTACGACTACAAGTGAATCCATATCCTGTATTCTCATTATACGACGGGGATCAAGTATTTTTTATATTTAACTCAAGTTGAAGTAGGTGGCGCCAGTGGAAGATCTTGTTGTGTTAGAGGTTGGGCAGTTAGAGGGTTTTGTTCAACTACTACTGATCGGGCTGGACAAGCGGTTGGTTCTTTAATAGGCAGGGTAGGAGGGGGATTTTGGTCACTTAAAATCGAGATGGGACGGAGCAACATCTGGTTGAGCTGCAGGAGCAACTGGTTGGGCTGCAGGAGCAACTGGTTGGGATTGAGGGTTTTGTTCTTTTCCGGGTGGTGGGGATGGTACGCAAGGTCGCTCTAGGATATTATCTTAGCGAGGCATATGTTAGTTGGAGGGGTCCAAAACCAAGAAGAAAGATCTAGTGTGTAACACGAAAAATCAAAAGCTAAAATGAAGCAGCTGAAGTTTAGCTCTAGGATATTTTCACGTGTCGTGCCACACAGTTATAGAGTTATAACCATGTCAACGGCAAGGCAGAAATAGGACTAAGTGAAGAAGATATACCTTCTTGAGTCCGTTCAATAAACTGTTGACGAGCCTCAAGGTTTCCTGGAGAGCAGCATTTAAGAAATCTGGCGTATGAAGATCATCTGACATTTTAGTCTCGAAATCACTTCTTAACTTATTGATAGACTCCTGAGAATCGGTAGTGATGCTAATGATTTTGCCGTTCGGCGCTCTTCCTTCCACATTCTTTTCTTGGAATGGAGTTAAAGCCTCCTCACAATCACGCAAAGTCTAACAATCACAAGAAACAGTTATGTTAGATGAAATCTACACCAAAGATATCTAAGTGGATTAATATAACTATATTTGCGAAGCCATTAATTTTGTTCATCTATACTATGCAAGGGCTTTTCCATTCAGAAGCAATTTCTAGCTGTTCGATTGAGTAATTGATAGCCGATCTGTAATGCGTGCTCATCAAGAAATACCTTCATGCCAAGGGATGATATTGCAGTATGAAACATATGATGCTCATTCTTTTTACCTCGCGAATGGTGAAAAAGTTCCCAAGTGACTTCACCATTTTCTCGTTGTTCTGATTAACAAAACCGTTAACGTTATGCATCCAATACTTAACATTTATCTCAGAGCAAGCGGCACAGCTTTGGGCAAGCTCATTTTTGTGATGTGGAAGTATCAAATCCATTCCCCCGCATGAATATCGAATGAGAAAGTCAGATAATGAGCACTCATGGCACTGCACTCTATATGCCATCCTGGTCTTCCAGGACCCCAGGGACTTTCCCAACTGGGCTCCCCTGGCTTTTCAGCCTGCAACAATCAGATGTCGATTGCTAAATGGAGGGAAAAGGAGGAAAGAAGCGGTTAATCAAAATAAACCCCGCTACAACCTTAAATAAGATGGATGTGTCCTTACCTTCCACAATGCAAAGTCAGTATGGTTTCTTTTTCTCTTATCAACTGCAACTCTTTCACCAGCTCGGTTATCTACTAGTTTTCGTCTCCCATATTCAGGGAATTTGTCGACAGAGAAGAAAACATCTCTATCAACAGCATACGCACAATCCTTATCAATAATCTGCAGAAGAAATAAAAAATTATGTATCCGGTAGGTACATTTGAAGCATAACCGAGTCACCGACATGAACGTAACCTTAATGAAAGTTAACCATGAAACACCACCTTATCTATTATCGTCCTATTAGATTTCTCACGAATATACACACTATTTTCCTCTCTAGTAAAGGTTTGCATATGGCGGAGCTAATTTTAACCATTAGTATACATACAATTCTCACAAAGGAAATGGTAAAAAGGATTACAAATTACTCAAAAATGGGCAACTAAATCAACAGGACACAAACAATATCAATCAATAAGACATTCCTTCGCCAAGATGTTTATGATTATTTTCACCTAAATTTTTCCTAGTTAGTTTCCACTTAATACTTAGTTTGCTTTGACATGTAAAATCTATCAAACATTAACGACGCTTTCTGAGATAAGAATAAATAAATAAGTATATAAATCAAGGAATAGAACGTCGGTTTCAGTGGAAATTTCGGTCGGTCCAAAAGTGGAAACATTTCGGTCTGTGTGGAAATTTGACAAAACTACAGAAATGATAGAAAGATGTTAGGAATGTATATAACAACCAATCACACAATTAGTTTAATGGGGTAACTTGAAGTATTTATCGACAATAAAACGTAAACATTACATTGTTACAATGACTATTAGGGGCTAAAGTGAGAAAAATTTAACATATTTATAAAAAAAGCTGTTAGTTTGGGGGTTAATATGTAATCACACAGTTACACAAGGGGGATAGATTGAATTAATTGTTGATAGTAGAACAGAAAAACAAATATGAAGTTTTAAAGGCGACCCTTAAAAGTGTGGAAGGCGCTCCAAAACAATTAGGGAAGGATGCGCTTTCAACACATATGGGAACCCTTTTTTGTGGTGAAATTTTGTGACTTTTTTCCCCACGAGAAATTGATTTTCCCACTTTTCTGATCAAATCAAACAGACCCTTAAATCTTATCCTGTGTTCCCTCCACTTCATAGATGAAGCTGCCATTTTCTCTCTCTCTCTCTCTCTTCTCTCTTTCTCTCTCTAGTCTAACACCATGAACACTGAAAAACCTCACTGAATTAGTAACAGAAAAAGAGTCAAAAGGGTAATGGGTTTTTACACAGCTAAACTAACAGAAATGCCATTCCACAATTCAATTCCTCTACGTTCTCATTCTTCTTCTTCTTCTTCTACTCTAAATCTCTTCTTATCTTCTCCTAAACCTTCTTCCTCTTTTTCTTTCTCTCTCCTTAAACCCTTTTCCTCCCTTCATACGACGGAACATAACAACCACCGGCCCAGAAACCCTAAATTTAATTACCACCAACAATCTAACAGAGCATCTTCTTCTGCTCCTTGGCTTAATAAATGGCCACCATCTTCTGTAAATTCACCTCCTGTTCCTACCCAGAAGAGAAATATTGATTCAGATAACCGAGAATTAGTTGATAGATTGGAAAGTCGGAATCTTGATGGTGATCGTGGGAAGGGTGCCATTGATAGGATTGTTCATCGGTTAAGGAATTTAGGGTTAGGTTCTGATGAAGAGGATAATGAAGATGACAAGGACGATGATGACCATGATGATGAGGGTGGGGTAAAGAATAATGGGGAGGAGAAATTAGGGGATTTATTGCAGAGGAAATGGAGTCGACCAGATTCATTTATTGATGATGATGATGATGAGGAAGATGATGACAATATGCTTTTGCCATGGGAGAGAGGTGAGGTCTATGAAAAACAAGATGGGGAAGGGGGAGTATTGAAGAAGAGGAGAGTGAGGGCACCGACATTGGCCGAACTTACTATTGAAGATACAGAATTAAGAAGATTGAGGACTCTTGGAATGATGCTTAGAGAAAGAATTAACATACCAAAAGCTGGAACTACACAAGTGATTGTTGAAAAGATTCATGATAAATGGAGGAAATCAGAGTTAGTTAGACTCAAATTCCATGAAACTCTTGCTCATGATATGAGAACTGCACATGAAATCGTTGAGGTTAGTGAATTTTGTAAACTGAAATGCTCCTTGTTTAACCTATTGATTTGGTTAGTAACTATAACATTGTTGTTATATAATGAGGTACTCTTAGTAGATAGATATGCACAATATATTGTGTCTGTGTTGGTCATGAAGTTAATGTCTAATAAGAAGCATTTGAAGATTTTAGATGAAACTATAGCTTGTGAGAACATCAACATCTATACTAGCCACGAAGGACGTCGTATATGGGTTAATCATTTATCGTAGTCGGCTGGATGCTTGTGAAAAATACTATTTATGAAGTGAGTTTTTTGGATTTATTTACGATCATTTGTAGTAGCATAGCACCAATGTTGCTTCTATTTGGTGTTTCAGCGTGTCCCGCTTTACGGAATAGAAGCAGTAGCTAGAATGTTTGTAGCATGGGTATTCCTTTTTGTACTCTTTTGATGTTACAGGAACTTGGGTACTCATGTCAAGAACTCCAGTACTCCATTCACTTTAGTAGGTATATATGAGATCTTTTTACGTACATGACTTAAACGTTTTTGGCGTACAATTTAACAATGATTGATCCAAAAGTGAAAAGAATAAGATGAAATATACATTTGTATATACTAATCAGCCTTGCCTTTTCCCTTGCACTATGTCCGGCACCTCGTGTGATTGTCTAATGCAGATAGTCGTTTCTTTACATAGGCTGGAACTCAGACCATATTCCGGTTTAGCCAACTAATTGTGTGGCATAGTGTTTGTCTTGTGTTCTTTACCAGTCCTTTTTGTATGTGCAAAGCATAACTCTGTATCTTTAACAAATGCTATTACGTTAACTTGACAATCACGTCCTCCAGAAAGCAAGTGGACAGTCTCTAGTCCTATGCAATGTTACCAGTACCGTGCTTCCCCTTGATTATCCAAGTACCTAATTTCTCATATCGTTTTGGGGTACTTCAGAGATCTTATACAAGAAATTGTGAGCCTTGATTTTGCCAAATTCTTTTGTAACAAATTGACAATCTATAAGATCAAGTAGTTGAGTAGTTAACTATAAGATATTTTGTTAGTTTAACTAATCATAAATGTTGAGGTATATGGAGATGGAATTGTTTAAGAGTAAGTGTATCTGTTGTATAATGGATATGCACCATAGGAAGTGCATATTGTCTAGGAAAAGAGTATGAAGAGGTATAGATCTAGTGTGCCACAAAATGAACATGGTACCTTAGCGTGTATTTTTTTTCGTACCATGTAACTGATCTCCAGCCCAGGTAATTTTGATCCTACTTGTAAAACTTTAGGTTATCTGCACTATTATTTTGATCAATCAACCCTCTATTTCTTTTTATATTCTTAGTCGATTTCTGAGCTATGCTTGTTATTTGTTTTGGAATTTGGATCCATTAGGAGTAGTTTACGCAACGTAACAAATTCTTTTGTTGACTTCTTGTGCTGATCAGCGTCGAACAGGAGGCTTAGTCATATGGAGGTCAGGAAGTGTAATGGTTGTTTATCGAGGAAGTAACTATGAAAGGCCTTCCAGTTCTCGATCCATTGCCAAAGAAAGCGATGTTCTTTTTGTGCCGGGTGTTTCTTCTACTGATCTTCCAACTAAGAATGACAAAAAAGTTGTTTCAGTTCCCGATATGAAGGAATCCTCCATTAGGGATCTAAATTATGGTGTGAAGGGTATGACAGAAGAGGAAGCAGAGTACGAAGGCCTGCTTGATGGATTAGGTCCTCGCTTTGTTGATTGGTGGGGTATGGGGTTGTTACCTGTAGATGCCGACTTACTTCCTCCTACTATTCCTGGTTATAAAACACCTTTTCGACTTCTTCCTACTGGAATGCGAGCACGACTAACAAATGCAGAGATGACCAATTTAAGGAAGATTGCAAAGTCACTTCCATGTCACTTCGCTCTTGGTATATTTCACTTAAACATCCTTATGCCAGTAACGTCAATTTCTACATTTTTATTTTTATCCATTTGTAAAAATATATGGAAATCCATTTCTTGCACTTTATCTGAATAGGGAGAAACCGGAATCACCAGGGGTTGGCATCTGCTATTGTGAAGCTCTGGGACAAAAGCTTAGTTGCAAAAATCGCCGTTAAGAGGGGAATTCAGAATACAAACAACAAGTTGATGGCAGAAGAGATAAAGGTCGATTTCTCTCAATTTCTTCTTTTTGGTTTTTTTGTCATGTTCACCGAATTCCTTATAACGTTACCGTGTCATGTTTGTTGTCCTAGCTGGAACTTTATCACAGATCTCGAGTACTTGTCAAAAAGAAAAGTAGTAGGGGCATAATATGTTACTGCTAGCAAATGGGAACAAGTCTTTTTTCTGCACCTGAAACTATCTTAGTTTGTGTCTTTGTGCAGACATGTTATATGCGTGAAATCACTCGTGGACTTAAGTTTTTATGTTTACCTAGCATTATTGATCCGTCAACTGTAGTATTAAACTAGCGTCACTGCAAGCATTTGTTAGCAGTATGAATCAAGAATTTGAGATCGCTCCATTGGGTGGATATATATGACTTCTGGTTACAGTCTAAAAACATGGCCTCATGGCCCCATATTCAAGCATTTGTTAGCAGTACTTAATACTAGTTTCAAGCATGTCTTCGTTGTTATTAAATTCTAAATTATCAAAATGAATTAATAATTTCCACAGTATCTATCATGTGTACTCTATCTTGTTTTGTGAATGTTAACATGAAAAAGTAGATATCGTTTCCTTCCATCTTGATAAGCGAATAACTTAGCGAATTTTTATTTATTCTGTAGAAACTAACAGGAGGAACCTTACTTCTCCGAAACAAATATTACATTGTCATATATCGGGGAAAGGATTTCCTTCCCACAAGTGTGGCTGCTGCTTTGACAGAAAGAGATGAACTAACAAAAGAGATTCAAGATGTTGAGGAGAAAGTGCGGATTGGAACAACTGGGGCCACTCTTCTGGAAAAAACTGAAGAGAAAGTGCAGATTGGAACAACTGGAGTCACTCCTATGGAAAAAACTGAAGAGAAGGCACTTGCTGGTACGCTGGCTGAATTTTACGAGGCTCAAGCAAGATGGGGACGGGAAATATCTGCAGAAGAACATGAGAAGATGAAAGAAGAAGCTTCCAGAGCTAAAAGTGTCAAGGTTGTCAGGAAGATTGAACATAAACTGGCTCTGGTAAGTTCCCTTTTTTTCTCTTCTTAACTTTATGATGTTTCAGTTGAGGAAGATATTATGTCAGCAGTTTTTCTAAAAGTTCACATTTAGTGTTTTTTATCTTCTATTACTCTTCTTTGTTCGAATTCTTTAGTTACCTTGTATACGATTCAATATTTTGAGTTCGATGTTGTGATCTAATGCATGAGCAGGCCCAGGCCAAAATGTTACGAGCGGAAAAACTATTGTCAAAGATAGAAGCGTCGATGATTCCAATCGGTCCTTCGGATGACCAGGAAACAATAACTGATGAAGAACGCTTCATGTTTCGAAGGGTCGGTTTGAGAATGAAAGCATACCTACCGATTGGTGAGTTAACTCACGATTGCTATTTAATGTAAAAAAGAATAAAATCAATCAAAAGAAAAATTTCCTATATGCCATGGAAACACTTCAGTTATTCTTTTAGCCAGTGTCAAATTCTCGGATTCTCTTATTGAAGATTCCCGGTCAGTTTAGTGGGTATAATCATATGATGTGAGATTTTGTACGTACATCTTGTGTTTACTTGCATAAGAGTCGTGTTAGAACTGTGAAATATCACTCCGAAAATATATGCTAATATTTTCTATGATATTAATTTGGCAGGTATTCGTGGTGTTTTCGATGGTGTTATTGAAAATATGCACTTACACTGGAAACATAGAGAATTAGTGAAACTAATATCAAAACAAAAGACCCTTGCTTTTGTTGAAGACACGGCAAGATTGTTAGAATATGAAAGTGGAGGAATATTGGTAGCAATTGAAAGAGTTCCCAAGGGTTATGCTCTTATTTATTACCGTGGAAAGAACTATCAAAGACCCATTAGCTTGAGACCGAGAAATCTTCTTACCAAAGCAAAAGCTTTAAAGCGTTCAGTTGCCATGCAACGCCACGAGGTTCTGTTTACCCATGTCTTAATCTTTAAAAATGCAACTTGATTATGTCATACTCGTAAATTTTAACTGTTATTCCTATATTAATGCAGGCACTTAGCCAGCATATGTCTGATTTGGAGAGAAACATACAACAGATAAGATCGGAAATTGTAAGTGTGCTCTCTTGTTGTCTTAAATATCCCATATGACTACTACCTCCTCTTCCTCCTTATTTGTCACAAAATGTTTCTATATACTTGAATTGTAAAACATTTATGATGTTATTTTGCTCGTATCGAGTTTGAGATAGAATGTTTTTCTTCGGAAAACTTCGTTTCATATTCGTTGCAGTATGATAACCTTCTTGTAAACTATTTGCAGGGAGAAGATGTAGTTGCAGAAAGTTCCTGGGCCAGAGAGGACCAGAATCAGTATGAGCGTGTCTCGGAATTTGACCAAGTGAGAAATTGTTTTTGACAAACTTAAAATAGTTTTTGTTTTCATTAATTTTAACACTGGTTTTTTATGAGCTTCAGAGTGAAGACGAAGATTCTTCTTTAGAGTCTGACGATGATGATTATGACGACGAGGACTACAACGACGAAGACGAAGAAGATGATGATGATGAACTGTGACCTGTATTCATTCCGAGAAAGTGAGTTATCTCAAATATGACGATTTTATTCAGAGATAATCGGGATTCAGTTTCTGTAACAACATTTGAATGCAATCAAGGTATTTGATCTTCGCTTATTTCTTAAGAGAAATTTTTTGATGTACGTACGTCTTCGATATTCTTCAGAATGAGTGAAAACTAAAACCATCAGATGTACTCCCCCATCTTACACTAGATTCAAATTTTTATCTGGAATGAACGAAATTCCCTATTAGAAATATTTTCAAAAGGTCTTCTTTAGTTTTCTACTTTTCGATCAAGTTTCCGAATGATTGAAGGCAATGAAAGTATACATTATTTTCTTGCAGGTGGAGAAAGTTTGATTTTTTCAGAGCAAGTTCACAATGATCTTCCTCATGCAGATATTTGATGGAGATAATCTTTGGAGCAACTAATTATGTGTTTTATTTAGGTGTCAAAGTTTAATAATTGTTATTTATAGGTCTCTTTTTAGTTTTTCCTAGATGTCTTTATTTCTCTAGCACCAAGTTTTGTTGTATAGTAAAGCTAAGTGGTGTGTGATATTTGGGTTATATTTACTCTGTTTGCTCTAATTTTGGTGTAATTTACAATTTTGAATATTTGGTTATGAACTTGTCTGGTGCTTTTCTTCTTCTAATTTTACTTATTTTCTCCCTTTTTATCCCCTAGGACAGCAGAAGAACCCCTGAAATAAAGTTCAAGTATAACTGAACTAGCAATTGAAAGACAAAAATTAAGAGATAACAAAGATAAACTGCAACAGAAAAGATACTCTTTTAAAGATGAACCCCTTGATAAATAGGGAGGAGAGAGAGAGAAGGGAAGAGGGATGAAGAGAGAGAAGTAATGGTGGTGATGGTGGTCAAAGGTGGTGGGTGGAGTTGAAGAGAGAAAAATTTGGAAAAAAAAAATTAAAGATTGTCAGCTTTAGACATTTAGCAGCGACCATTATCGGATGTTAGTGAAAGTTGGGCAAAACAAAAGGAATACAAAAAAGAAAAACTAAAAAAATTCACTCAAAATTTTGTAGTCCGAAAATGTTTATTGTTTTCCAAAGTAGTGGCCCAAGTGTTTTTGTGAAACCGCATCAACTCTTGCCAGATGTCAGTTGTGAATAGTTTCTAAAGAGAATTTTGTTTTTCTACAGCAATGGCCAAATTTTGTAGTCCGGAAAATTTATTGTTTTCCCAAGCAGTGGCCAAAGTTTTTCTGTGAAACCGCATCAACTCTTGTCAGTTGTCGTTGTGAATAGTTTATAAGTCAGCTGCACCAAGAGAGGGAAGCAGAAGGAGAATGATCTCCTTGTCCTTCCAGAAAAACTCGCGTAAATTAACAAGACAATGAGTAGTTCCTGATGATCCACAAAATGTCCCGACGTTGACTGACGTCTGAAGAGTCAAGATCAGACCTAAGTCTATTGAGTCAACCCGGCTTAAGGTAGCAGGACAGCTGAATCCTTGACGATCCACTACATACTCCCCTAACTGGGAGGTCGGCTAGAGGAAACCAGCCCTGTAACGCCCTCGGCATGAACGGATCAGCCCTGGGGTTTCTAAAGGAATGAAGGGGGTCTACGTAGGTTCGGTCGATGCCTTACGCCCAGAACTGGGGAGGCAGAAGCGCACTAGCAACCTACCGACTTAATCCCGAAATATCTTCAAAGATCTCAGTCGGTTACAGATCTTGAAGTGTTTAAGCAAGTTTGGACTTCACGCGTCTAAGGGAGGAAACTTCTCCTAGAAGATCTATCACATCGGTAGGATATCTATGGAAGATCCTTAACTTAGGAACTTTCATCTATTCTGGATACAAGATAAACACAAAGGGAAAACTTCCCTCCACGGCAATCACCGCCGCCTCTTAAGCCTATAAAAGGCCCCCCACATCGTCCTTCACAAGACACGATCTCCGAACCCTAGAAGATCACCATTAACTCTGAGTTCTCACAACTCGCCCCCAAAAGGATCGATCAATACTCATTCTTTTACTGCAAAGACCACCCTGACTGTCTTGAGCGTCGGAGCAATTTTCGAACCCTTTGCAAGTTTTCCCCCTCGAGAATCGACGAACAGGAACTGAAATCAGGAGCTTGAGCAAGGAATCCGGAGCTAGAGCAAGAAATTGGGAGCTGGAGCAAGGAGCTGGAGCGAGGAAGCAGGGAACCAGAGCTAGAAGCAGGAACACCCAACGGAATCTCATCTAACATAACAGAATATACAATCATAACGGAGGTTGTCATGCATCAACTCCCTGTTTCATGCTGATATAACGAAATGTCATTTTTTGCATCAGCAATTCCAACCAATGGGAAGAACAAACAAACCTTATCTACTTGTGTGGCGTTACCCGAATTAGTCCTCAGACTTCGGTGAGGGTGAGGGTGAGGTTTTGATTCAGTTTCCAAACTAATTGGTTCACACGACACACAAAGTAATTATGTTTCCAACACAATCGTTGGCGATAGGGTTGTGTCAAATATCAGTAAGCTTTGACCAAGTCAAGAAATCAACAAATTGACTGAGAACAGAGGCAAAGTTCCATAAGGATCATCAGAGGTGGAGCCAACACAACTCTGCCACTTGAACCCTGATATAGGAGGTCAGCACGAGCGTCTTAGAATATTGCACTGACTTAGAGGCAAGTAAAGGCGTGAATCCGAGTTGGTTCCGGCAAGAACCTTGATTTGGCCTCGAAATAGTAGAGAGAGGTCTACAAAAGTGACCTCAGCAGCTTGAGCCCCCTCAGCCTTGAGGCAAAAGGGAAAGTGGATCCGAACTAACTTCGTAGCCTAAGCTTTACCGTGGTCGAGGACCCGAAGCAAAGAGGTCGGCCAAAGTAAATCCGGCCCCCTTTACATACGCCAAGTTCATAACTGATTGAAGAGAACAACAGTGACATAAAAGTCCAGATGGATCCAAAGATCTACTTTACATACACAAACCGGTATGTTTTAGAGGATCTGTCAGTGTCAGAAAATACTCGCTTATCAGATATTGTCCTCCAAACAACATGCGACCAACATCAAAACCGGTACGCAACCACTCTATCATCTTGGCGGTGCACTGTCATTGCTCACCCAAGCCTATGTAAGCATTCTATGTTTGCTCTAACAGGGACCAAATGTGTCAGAGAACATTTAAAATCTTATTCGTTATATATTAGAAATAACTTCACAAAAAAGATTATGAACGATGGCTTCACTTGAGCCCACGGCTATGTTGCTTCTCCCCTCCATCTTTTATTATATCTCTTAGAGTGGTAATATTTCTCTTAAACTAATAGTCGATTTTGGGCGCAGGTAAGAATTGACTCGTTTGAATGACTGATTTGCATTGACTTTAGGTTCATTTGAGTTAACAATAAGATTCAAGCGAGCCAAATGAATCTGATACATAAAGGTTTACCTGGACTGAAATCGTGGACTATGACTTAGGTCATTTTCGATATTCATCTGTTTTTGCTTTCTTCTCAAATCTCCGCGTCAACCACAACACTCTCTAACTCCTAATAGCTTAGAGAAATAACAATCTCAAAGGAAAACTCAATGACTTAAGGTTTATGAAGCCCCCACATTCCCCTCGACTTAGAATAAATATAGGTTGACTGTTTGATTATGAAAGCCCTAATGTGGTGGTCTTGGGTCGAATTTTGATATAAAATTTGGCTTATGGTGCACCAAATTCAACTCCAATGTTTTGGGTTGAAATCAGTGGACTCGGACCGAATTTTATTACAAATTCGGCTCAAGGTCTCCCAAGTTCAACACCAATGTTCTAGAGTTGTATTCCGTAGACTTGAGCCGAAATTTATAACAAAATTCGTCCCGAGTCTACTGATTTGAATTGTATTCAATAGTTCTAGGCACCTTTGAGATTTTGCAGACAATCTGATTGAATCCACCTGTTGTAAATTGAAAAAAAAATGCCAGAGTACCTGTTTTGAGAAGGGGCACTTTCAGCTATTTTCTGAAATATGGGGGACACCAATAACCACAAGGCCTTAATAACAGTACAGGGAGGGGCCTTGAAAACTTCCCAATGAATGTTTGTCATTTCAAAAAAAAAAAATACAACACTCCCTCTCTCACACTTAACTGCATAATTTTACAAAACAGCAACAATGAATACAGGATCTTTATTGTATTCAATGACTTGAGCCCTCTATTGAGTCCTATAAAACCCAAGTTCACTCACAAAATAGAAAACAATGATTTTTCGCAAGTTCATGATAATTTCAGCAACACAAAACTACTCTTCGTGTGGTTCATTCACGATCGTCGAAGTTAAGATAAAATTAATCTGGAGGGTTAAGGTAAAATAGGTAGTTGTACCTTATCAAAGGCAAAGAAACTGACCCTGCCGTCTTCTACATGACAAAACTTGACTTTAAACCCATTGCATATTCTTTCAACATCTTCGATTTCTTCTTTGGATGGAGGATTACCCCTTCACATTAAAAAAAATTAATTAGTAAAACCTATAATGTGGGTCTACCCTTCCTCGCCTCGACCCCGTAATTTTAGGCTCCTCTGCCCACCTCCACTTTTCGCCCCAAAAATCTTAATAAATATGGGATTTACCTGGTTATATGTACCATGAAATTGGGGTCGCCGGGAGAAGATTTCCTGAATTTGCTGTTAGGAAGATATACATCAAAAGCTGGCTTTACTTCACCACTATTATGTGAATCTCTGATATTTTTGAAGTCGGTAATAAATGTATCTCGAATAAGATTAGTAACTGCTAAAACCTCATTCACTTCAGTTGGTAGTACTCCATTGTTTTCTTTAGTGGCTGGAGTACACATAGAAGTGGAGCCGCTCTTGTCGTTCTTCACTGTCCAAGGGACACCATGTCTCCCAACAATATATCCAAGTGACTTTAAATTTGTATAAGCCTGAAAAGAATCCCAAGAACATCCATTTTTGCCCTCAGCAACCATCATGTATATATCTTGTAAGGGAAATACAATATCATTCATGTCATACAGAAGTAATGCCCCTCGTTCAACCAAAAACCTACAACAAGAACCACAAATACTTTCAGCAACACTCGCCTCGCTTTGAGAAGAGGCTCGCCTCGCTTGTTGAGATTTCCACTATCTAATTTGATTGCTTAAGCACGTTTAAGCGAGTGTTTTGCTTGGCTCGCCTCAGGACCTCGTCGAGTCCAGTTCCTTGTTTTTAATTGAAAATAATTTATCTTTCGTGTTTCCTAACCATTCGTCTTAATGTTATTTTACTTGTATAAAATACTATGTACATTGTTTAGGGGTTATTTCTTGCTTTAAACCCGAAAAGAATAAAGGGTTTATAAAACAAATGAAATGATTCCAATTTACTTACAGAGTCTCCTCAATCGAGCAATAAACCTTGCTTTTTCGAACTATTCCAGTCGTAGTCCACATTCCGCCCTTTTTTTCTATAACTTCCGCTAACCCCATCTCCGCGTTCCAGCGAGCCTTAGACACATCTTTCCTGAATAATCAAATAATCAAATAATCAAATGAAACTACAAAGGACTTGTGAGAAAAATAAGCTGAAAGATTTTTTTTTCTCATTGGAATTTAACCTGAACTGATATTTAGGTATTGAACCAGACATAAAGAGGTGATCGTCTTCATCAATTTCTTGTAAATCAACTTTCTGATCTTGTGTTTCATCATCAGAACTTTCCCAAGTTTCAGCCTCCATCACTAACCAATGATAATAAACTTCTGCCAACTCCTTAAACCCTAGTAGGAGAAATATGTTTCTTAAACCCTAATAATCTATACCCATTGAACAAAAACCAAAATAATCAGTACCCAATAACTAACCTTGGTCGAGTAGCTAATAGAAAGTATCCAAGAGATTGTACCGATCGGCGATGTCGACTGAAGAAGAGAGCAGCAACATGAATGGAATGAGTTCGTTTAGACATAGACCCCCAATCTATTCAGTGATATTAGGACTACACCCTATTCTCTATTTTCCCGTTACATATCAGTTAAGTAGTTCACGTGTCAACCACATGTGTGATTTATGACAAAAAATATCCTTCAGTGGATATTTTAGTTTACTGAGACATTAACCTTCAGTTATTTAGCAATTTTAAGACTGCACTCCCAAAATGAAAATATGTTTGTAGTTGACTAACATTTTCAATTTTCGGTCAAACATTGTTTTTTGGACCCTATTTATTGGCAGTGATAAAATCTGGAAGCCATAGATAAGCTCCAACATAAGGAAGAAGAGGAAGCTAAGAAAAGGAAGCGAGGCAAAACAAAGAGATGGAAAGATTATAGAGCAAACATGAGGAAGTTGCCTCTGTTGCAAAGAGAGAGAAGGCATGGACGCTCCTCCATTCTCCGTTCTAGAGTTCAACCAGGAAGAGTACAAGCTTTCATTTGGGTCGTTGACGATCTAGTAGCTGACATAGATGAAAATCAAGATTTCAAGAAAGAACTGTCGGGGTTAGGTAAAACCACTCTGCCTCCTTTTAGTATGAAAATGGTGAATGCTGAGAGACTAAAAGATTTATAAATACCCAACTCAATAAACATATAATGAGTCGGCTGTTGGCAGACCCATAAATGTTCTGACATTACATGACACTCATGAGGTTCGCAACGGTCAATTCAACAATGTGTTGGGTTTTCCCAGAATCCTAAGTGAAGCAACTAGATGTTGGATTACAACACTCCAGTACCAAAGATCACAAGGTCATTTGAAGAGCTTTTTACAGTAGTAAAATGGCCGAGAAAAGCTCGGAAGAACTGTTGGATCTCGTCTATAACAAAGAAAAGTCGCTAAAAGGAAACTTCTAGCTGAGATTCAAAGACAAGAAGGTGCGGATCACTTGCCTAAATGATGACATTGCTAAAACAACTCCGAATAGTGGAGTTCGAAACAACCATCTGGTTCATGGCATAGCGAAGGAAGAGCTTGCTACTTCAGCAAATATGATTGGCAAGGTAAAGGTTGTCATAGGGGGTTGAAGAAAAGACTCAAGAAACCAAAAGAGAGGCCTATTCCTCAATTGGAGCAAGATGGCCCCATAATGCAAAAAAAAAATCGCCCCATAAGTAGAGAATCTGATTTGGAATCATGACCCAAATAGACCTAAAAGCAATCCAAATCGATCATTCAGACAAGTTATACATCAAGATTCAACCAAAACAAACATTCTAAATCGACCAAATCAATCATTCCGAAATCAAACATAGCGATTCAAGAAAACAGAAAATATTTTAAAATTAACTCGGATCTCGAGTCAGATTTAAGATCCGACTTAGAAAAAGAAGAAAAGATGACTGAAAGGAAAAACAAAAAAGAGAAGCAGAAGGATGTAGTTGGAAAACTAAACCTTTTAAAATCCCACTAAGGTTACCAAACTAATCAGATTTTCTCAACTATAACATCAACAGAACGGAACAGAGGAAAGCAACATAATAAATAACAATCCGAGCAAATATAACAATCATACAAAGAGCGAGAACATGATTGCTAAGACCTAGGTTTCGCTTTGATGTCTGAATCGAAGTAGAAAATCAACGAGGAAATAGTAGAAGCAAAAAAGAAGTCTACTTCCATAACTTCCTTAGTGACATGTTCTTCTCTGTTTCTTTCTTCATTACTTTCCCCACTGCCATTTCAAAATCTTCCTGAGTTACATGAACTCTTCTCTCTCTTAAGGCAAACATCCCTGCTTCTGTGCACACAGCCTGCAGATTGGAACCGATGAATGGGAAAATGTTAATGAGGTTTGAAAATGAAGGAGAATTTAGGACTGGAGATCAATTTTTCGGTATTAAGAAATGGGTTATATTCGAGCAGTGGAAGACAAACCTTGAGTTCTGCACCAGATGCACCATTCATCTTCTCTGCTATCTTCTTCAAATCAATCCCACGCATCAAGTTCATTTTCCTCGAGTGAATTTTCAAAATATCCCAGCGAGACTGCAAACATTGTGGATAGATCAGGATAACACATTAGGTTTCTCTACAATACATATATGTATATAATAATAATACAAATATATATGGAGAGAGAGAGAGAGAGAGAGAGAGAGACGTCTGCATTCGGGTTTGGAAACTCAATCTTCCTGTCAATGCGGCCTGGCCTGAGGAGGGCTTGATCCAGAATATCAATCCGATTAGTGGCCATGAGAACCTGCATATATCACATGTTTAAAGTAGTGAGTTGTGAGAACCTTCAAAGATTATATAGTCTCCACATTATTATTTCCTAGACTATACCAATTTAACATTATAGAACTATTGAAAATACTTTGATCTTGTTTGATGCTTCAAACCCATCCAACTGATTCAGAAGCTCAAGCATGGTTCTTTGCACTTCGCTGTCACCATTACCAGATCCAGATTCCATTCTAGCAGATCCAATACTATCAATTTCATCCATAAAAATGATTGAAGGAGCATGTTCCCTGTGATAGATCAATAAACAATAAGCCATATATTTGAAGAAACACCAAACATCGACACACAAGTTGCGCAATAAAGGTGAACAAGAAGAACACAACGGCCAAAGCTAACGTAACTTAAAATCGAGGGGAGAATTAGACGAAGTGGACACTAGACATGACTTCTTCCAACTAGTACTACGATAGGAAATACTAGAAAATACCTTGCCATAACAAAAAGTTCTCGGACCATTCTAGAGCCTTCTCCAATGTATTTCTGGACCAACTCAGAACCAGAAACTCTGATAAAGGTGCAGTCGGTATGATGAGCTACTGCCCTAGCAAGCAGTGTTTTCCCCGTACCAGGTGGTCCGTAAAGTAGAACTCCCTAGTTGAGTTCAAGCAAAGAGAAGAAACAAGGTTACTTCAGAAAATCAACAAATATGAGTATTTAACATCACAACAGGCTTTTGTGAAATTACCTTTGGCTGAGCAATTCCAAGACTCTCAAACAACTCGGGATGTTTAATTGGCAGCTCAATAACCTGTATATTAGAAGATATCCAGCTCATGTGAACTCATTCAAAGACTGACATAAAACTGAAGAAATTGAAGGACACTGGTGAAATAGCTCTACGATCAGAACCTGAATGGAAAACCAAATAACGTACAAAAATGTCATTTACAGACCTCTTTGATCTCTTTAATTTGTTGATCAAGACCACCAATCATGTCATAAGTAGAGTCAGGAACTTTCTCAACTTTCATGAGATTGACCAGAGGATCTACTTTGCTTGGCAAAATCAAGTGAAGCATATAACTATCATTACGCAGAGCAACTCTGGTTGTTGGCGTAATCTTTGTGATATCAATGCTTTTATCGACATCAACAACATACTTCCCTTCTGGATGAACCTGCACGGGAAAGGATACTAAATATTAACCATGGCGATGACATCTAGAAGCATGAAAAAAATAACCTACCCGTCATAACATTTGCTTAATTTCAACATATAAGAGTTTTGTTAAAACTGGCCATTTTTTTGAATAATCAAAACTGGCCACTTAACGACCCCAATTATACATATTGAATTGATATGTCGATACAGAAGTCCGCACAGCTGTCACTTCATGACCAGGAAAAAGGCAACAACAGTGAGAAAAGATATGCAACCTAACGAAACTCTTAATCATGCCCGGTGGGCCGATAGTGGACTCTCATATTGAATCGAAGAACACCCATTGCCAGTGATATAAAGAATAAAAAATGGGGGAAGAAATATTCATCCAAAAAGAGATTGGATAGATGTGGGTTGAAGAATCTATTGATCCATCTGCCTTACACTACAATGGGCAGGAGGCGAAGTTGGGAACATAAGGTTTTTCACCGTTGATGGATATGACTCCTCCGATATTAGTTCAACTAGACTGCCATGCTTACTAAACAAAGACATACTCGTTCTATCATAATGTTATTATGCTCAATGTGCATGGTAAAATACTATAATATGCAAAAGAAGGTTAGATTCACAAATTTTCATTAGGGTGCTGGATATACTAAATCACTAACCAAGCTGCAAATATAAAAGTTAGGTCAAATTTGATTCTGCCATTTTCAACAACATATCTCAATGAATCACACTATATAATAAATATCCAAACCCGATTAATAGATGAAAACCTTGGATTCTAGGAAGAAAAAGTTCAACGACCCTACTTTATTAAGAAGTATGCATTTTGCTAAAACAATACCGAAATAAACACAAGTAAAGACAGTTGCTTCAGAGTAACATAAGCATAAAAAGAAACTCGAATCCTCCATAAACTTACCTTAACCAACACCTTTGATTTCCCCATAACTTTTACCACCTCTCCTACATAAGATCCAGGCTCCTGAAGCAGCTGCAATTCTTCTCTGAGCATTCTCACTGCCAAAATTCATGATACATGTATGAACATTCGAATCGAATTTGAAGAAAACAAGAAATTAGGAACCAAACTAGACATATTCCAACCAAAACAAGCAAACAATATATGCAACTAACCTAAAAAAAAGAAACTCACTGATACATTATTCTTCTAATTGAAACCCTAGAAAGCACTAGACCAAACAAATCCCCTAATAATTGTTAAGAACGAGGATGAAAACATAGATGAACAAATAAAACTAATTAGGTTTAGAGTTTCTGATGGAATTTTTACCTCTAGAATTGAGATCGTTACGTTGAGCTTCAAGACGATTTAGGTTATGAGTTTTCTGACGGACTTGAAGTTGATAATCATGAATACGTTGAGAATAGTATTGTTTTAGACCTTCGCCTTGTTTCACCATCGTTCTCGATGCGCTATATATGTCGCTTCCTGTTTCTGGTTGTTTCGTCGTCTCCACTGCTGCTGTCGCCATTACAGAGTTAGAGAGAGAGAGAGTTAATGAGAATAGAGTTTTCAGAGACAGATAGAAGAAGTCTTCTTCTCCCTTTTTCTTTGGTTTCTTGAATATAAAGTTAGCTTGGTGGGTGCTTTTGGTTTTAAATTTCTTTTCTTTCTATTTTTTCACTCTACCCACTTCCTAATATCTGAATCGACATGAATCAGATTTTAGAATGTTACAAATTTTAACTTCGTTGTGTATTTGACTTGTCTGAATGGTTTGTTCGAGTATAATTTTCGTTAGTGAATCAAATATGAAATAAATTAGAATTAAGTGTGAATTAGTTTGAAATAATCTATAAATGTTATTGTGCTTTTTTTTTTTTGTTGAAAAGTTAGGAATAACATTAATAAATCAGAGTTTTATTACAACAAAACTGAGAAATTAAAGATCGAACGTCATTCCAAATTCTATCTTCGTCTTGAGATCTAGCTCATTTTGTTAATGCGTCTGCTGGAGTGTTTTGTGATCGGTTGATGTAGGTGAAGGTAATGTGATGAAACTGTGAAAGTAAATTCCTTATCTTTTGTACGTGATAGAGGGATTGCCATTGCACTTTGCTTTTTTCATCATTAAGGTGATAGATGAGCTTTTGGTTGTCACTTTCAATATTGATGTTGTTGTATTGATTGTCTGTTGCCCATTGAGTGCCCATAAGAATTGTTTTTGCTTCACTTTCTTCATTGGTTCGAGCTCTGGATGAAGAAGTTTTTGCGACAATAAATTGAGCCAAGTGACATGACAGATGAAACTTATGCCGATAGTCATGTTAATATTGATAAATGACGCATCTTATTAATTTTCAGCTGCGAGTCTACAGGGGGTCTCCATTTATAGTTGATTGGAATAGTTTTAGCAACTAAATGTTTACTAATATAACTAGGGAATGCGAGAATCTGTTTTATAGCATCAGTTCGGGTTGTAATAGAATATTAGAAACATATATCGCATCTAGCTTTCTAAATAAACCAAGAATTGTAGAAAAGTGTATATTGTACTTGTACATTGAGAGTCCTCGTGATCTTTTCAAGTTAGTATCCATCTATGAGCGAAATAATATTAGTTGTAATGGTGTTAAAATAAAACCAAATGTTTTTGGCAAACGTGCAATGCAACAAATCATGTTCTATAGTTTCAGTGAGTGGGCACGAAGAACAACGAAATTGATTACTAATATATTTGCCGATACACATTCGAACAGTTAAAACTCCAGTGCAACATTTTCAGAAAAATAGCCTAATGCGAAGAATAGTATTAAGGTGCCAAATGAACTTCCAATCAACCTCAGTTTGGTGTTACTAATATGTGATGTAGTTAAATATTGATACATAGATTTAACAGTAAATTTTCCAGAGTCAGTTAAAGCCCATTTGATGGTGTCTTGACTGTTATCCTTAATTGTAATAGTTTGAAAACGGTTATTGTGCTCTTAATCGAATCAAATTGTTCAAATGACTTTAACTTTGAAAGACTTTGGCGAGACCACATTTGATAAAAAGACACCACCTAATGAAACCACAAATTTACATCTATACAACGCCTAAAAGTTATGTCATTATGAATTCATACCGCAACTTGACCCACGCATTGATCTATTGGCTCTTGTGTCGAGATACTACTCTTGAAATGTTGTTGAACTAATGGTATTTGTGCCCTCTTTTTTACTGACGAGCTAATGGTTATTGTGATTTGTAAATTTCACTTTGAAGCTCTTTTTATTTAGTTAGACTTAACGATACATAACATTCAACTTAATAACTGAATAAGTGTAAAAATCAAACACCCTCTTATTCTCTTACTTTGGTTGTCTGAGCATGTCATTCGCTAGCTTTCTATTCTACTAGTTTAATGTTGTATTGCCTATTAATAGTGACAAACTCCTAAATCTATCACTGTCATTTTTAATACTAGCGTACATTAAAGGTCCACTTATTGTGCGACAAAAAATCTGCAACTTTTATATTTATAGTTGATATATAACAAGAAATGATGGTTGCCCAAAGTGCCCAAACATCTTTCCCTTAAGATACTTCGCCAATCTAGGTTGTCCACATCCACCATCAAAGTGAAGTTGTCCCTCTTTTCGAACCGAGCATTTTTGTCCCCTCCCTTGGCCCCCAGCAGGCATTACCCAATTTCAAGTGTTAGGCACCCATGATAGGTCGGACTCTAACATTTTTGATCGGATATCGGATTCTCGCATCGTTTCCCACCCCTATTCTTCACACTCCGAAAAAAAGAAAAAAGGTATGCATCTTATTTTCATACGACGCAGTACACAATCGAATTACGAGAGGATCTTTGTAAGCGTCCCCATCTTTTGCTCTTGGACTGCCTCTCTCTTGGCATTGTTCATGGTCCTCGGACTGGAGTGTCCGTGTTATTCAAATCCAGCACAGATTAAGGATAGGCTGAGTGCCCTCGGACTGCCCCAGTTCGTTGGGTCGGGCCAAGAGTAAAAAAAGGAGAGGTTGCTGTAGACGCTCCCAAATATAAGTATCACAGTGCCAGCACAAGTTCCTTGCGCCAAGCCCTCTACCTCTGAGAGTTGTTCTCCTTTCTTCTTTAATTATGGATCCTTAGATTTTTCACCTATTCTCAATTACAGAGGTTTGGGAGGTGAGAAGTTTTTTTAATTCAATCCAAATTCATTGTTTTTGGAAAATTGGGTCTCTCATCTGTGTTCAATTTGCCGCCATTTTTGTATAAATCAAGGGAAAACACATAGATCGACTACTTCCTCTCTTGGGTTCCATCTCTTTCATTAACTGAGGCTGTGAGAATTGGTTTGGGAAATGGTTGCATTTTCTTTTTAGGGTTAGGGTTTTTGGAGTTGTTTTCATTTGAAGAATTTCGATCTAAATTTAGGGTTATTGGGGTAGTGAGGGTTTGTTGAAGCAGAAATGGATAAGAAAAAGGTAGCGGTTCCTTTGGTTTGTCATGGACATTCACGTCCTGTTGTTGATTTATTCTATAGTCCAATTACTCCAGATGGGTTCTTTCTCATTAGTGCAAGCAAGGGTAATTTTTTCATTCTCTTTACTTGAAAATATTGATTATGCCATTATTGTTCTGTTAATCACTTTATGATGTATACATTATTTTTTTTTTCGCTAAGGACTCTGATAGTCATTACATGACATTGATACATCACGAGAACACAACATGAATTGAATGATAACATACAACGCCATGACATTGGCATTTGGGCCCCTAGAGGCCATAGAAAGACCCTTAAAGGGCATCTAACTACGACATAACGGACCTTAAAGGTCATCTAGGCACTACCTTCACTTTATTTACGCCGTAAATTTCATTGGATTATTCAAGACGGTAAGCTACTGACCACCCTAAGGATCGAACCCATGATCTCTTGGTGTTTCTAGAGGGGTACCTAACCTACTAAGCTATCAGTGGGTGTCTTTTGTAAATTCTAGTAGGATTGCTTAAATCGGTTAGAAAACAAAGCTATTGCTTATGTTTGTGTCAATGAACAAAATTAGTTTAGTATGTTTGGTAAGAAATACTTTAGAATGTTAAAGGACATGAAATATCCTACCTTTTCCTACTTTTTGAGCGAAAAGTGATCCTCTTTTCCCCGTTTTGTCTTTTTTTATTTATTGTTCATCTTTAATTAGAATTTGTATCTTCACATTCTCTTACTCAAGCTATAATGTTTATGATGTTCAAATTTGATTTGCTGATGATCATGCAACTTATCCAGAATTATACTTTCTAGTCTCTAAATCCCTTGTTTGGAAATTCCAATTATCATTGGTGACTCAGATTCTAGCCCTATGCTGAGAAATGGAGAGACTGGAGATTGGATTGGAACCTTTGAAGGTCATAAAGGTGCAGTTTGGAGTTGCTGCTTGGATACAAATGCTTTACGTGCAGCATCAGGCTCGGCTGATTTTACTGCGTATGTAATACCTTCTTGTTTAGGTTATTCTCTATTTTAAATGTTGTCATTTTGCTCTATACCCTTATGCTATGCAACCATAGGTTTTAAGAGTACAATCATTATATATCGGTTCAAAATTTCGTTTTGGTTAGATTATCGGATCTTAAGAGTACTATCATTATATATGGGTTCACAATTTCGTTTCGGTTAGGTTGTGGGAGCTATGTTGTCATTTAGTTCTATACCCTTATGATATGCAATCATAGGATGTTAATTAAGAGTACTATCATTATATATGGGTTCGCAATTTTGGTTCGGTTAGATTATCGGCTATGTTGTCATTTAGCTCTATACCCTTATGATATGCAACCATAGGGTCTTAAGAGTACTACCATTATATATGGGTTCACAATTTCATTTCGGTTAGATTGTTGGAGCTTTGCAATCTCATTGGTATCTCCCAGTGGCTCATAGGTTAGAATTCTTTGAAGGAGGACAATTTTGTCACTGAAGAGAAGAGGTAAAACCTAGCATTTACTGATAAGGTAGATGTAGCATGTAGAGAGAGAGAGAGAGAGAGAGAGAGAGAGAGAGAGAGAGAGAGAGAGAGAGAGATTTGCCCAAGAATCACACGTAAGCTCCCGGACATGGGTTTTAGTGTCAGAACTATAAACATTTCACATGTAAATGTACTGAAGATTTGCCCTAGGCATTTTAATATCTACTGTAAATAGGGGCACACTATATTTTCATAATTTGGTGATTAATCAGTTCTAGTAATTTATACTTTTGTCAATTTAATGACAATTTTTTAACACCACTAATTTACAGGAGAATATGGGATGCCTTGACAGGCGATGAACTGCACTTGTTTGAACACAAACATATTGTCCGCGCATGTGCCTTTTCCGAGGTAACTCATGTTGTTATAATGAATAGTCTAGTGGTTCATCTTTTGTGATGTTTTTGCATCAAGAAGAACTAATATATACCCTTCACGTATTCAAATGAGATCGTTCTTTCCAGTTTTCATTCTCCTTTCCATCTTTTCTGTTAGTTTTTCAGGTTCTTTTTTTACTTTGTTATCAAGCTTCTTTCCGAGGATATGTGGAGGTGTGGTAGGTGTGCTTGTTTCAGTGCCATCCGCTGGACTAATTTACAGAACTACTGAACAATTGCAGCACCATTTATCTGAATAGTTATGTTTTGCTTCCACATTTTCTTTGTAGTTGTTTTCCGAAGTCCTAAGATTGTCATTTGGGTACAGGATACACATCTTCTTTTGACTGGGGGTATGGAAAAAGTTCTTCGTATATTCGATTTGAATCGTCCTGATGCAGCTCCAAGAGAAGTTGATAAGTCACCTGGTTCTGTTAGAGCTGTAACATGGCTTCACAGTGATCAGACCATATTAAGTACATGCACTGACATGGGAGGTGTGAGGTATGCTCGTATCACCAAATTTATCTCATTTTTACTCTTCATTTTCTTTCTGACTGTGTCTAATTTTAATTGTGATGCTCAAGTGCTGGGCTTTTAAGTTTTTATGCTTTGGATTAAATGATGATTTTAGTTGCTTAATCATCTATAACTCTAACAAGAGCATTGAGCCTTACATGAGTGTCACTTAACTATGTGAACGCCTTAACCCTTTTCTACATTCGGTTCTTGTTGTTTCCTTCTTTTGTGACTGTACAGATTATGGGATGTTAGAAGTGGGAATATTGTACAAACTCTCGAGACCAAGTCATCTGTGACTAGTGCCGAAGTAACTCAGGATGGTCGTTACATCGTAACTGCAGATGGTTCTAGTGTTAAGTTTTGGGATGCAAATCAGTAAGTCTTATTCAAACTCCTTCCTTTCATTCTAGTATTATACCATTAGTTCGACTTTCAAGTCTATACTAATAACTTTCTTTTGTTGCTTTCCAGTTTTGGACTAGTAAGGACCTTCGATATGCCATGTGCTGTTGAATCAGCTTCACTCGAACCAAAGCTTGGCAATAAATTCATCGCTGGAGGAGAAGATATGTGGATTCGACTATTTGATTTCCATACTGGTGAAGAGATTGGTGAGTTCATATACACCAACGGCTAAATTCTACAACTCGTAGTTTATTTCTCCCCTTATAAGCATTCTTATTCTTTTATCATTCGTCGGTTGTGATTCTCAAGTCACCTTCACATTTTTACACATTTATGTAGTTATGGACTTATGTACATATATAATTGAGTTAGGAATCTTAGGATCCATTTGTACCTCGTATTTGTTTACAACATGCTTACACCACTCTTTGCGGCTTACATGAAGATCCAAGTTTTGTGTTCTTGGTGGTCTCCTGATGCAACACCTGTCTCAATACCAACCATATTGTCCTTCATTTCAGAGCCACTGGCCTAGTTCCACATGGTATAAGATTTTTCCGTGGCATGGGCCGACCCTAGACCACCCTAGTTGGCCAATCTAGGGCGCGAAACCTATTCGAAGGCCTAGTAAGACAAGGTGTTATGTTATAACCCAGATCCGGAAGGTCTTCCTTAGCATTGTAGGACTAAGTGTGTTGCACATGAGACTTCCATTTACATATCACAGAAGAAAACATTGCTCCAAAATTACAACTTCTAAAGTTGGTTGAACTTTAACGCCAACAGGATTAAAAAGTTAATCAACTCCAGAAGGGGTTAAGAGTTGGTCTTTTTTCCTTGATTACGATGCGGCGATGCCTGTATTGAGGGTTCCATTTTCACAGAATCAGACCTTGGATCACAACTACATGGTCTGAAATATTCTTTGATGCTGTAAATATATATGGTTTTGAACATGTCTGAGCTTGTTCTAGACGTAAAAGTAGTTTATGCAAAATGGCTGTTACAACTGAAATACCTACCGTTTTCAGTATTGGGTCCTTCAATGTCACCATCTATTTTTTCCAACGTCGTTGTTATAATTGTGTCGACATTCTTTTGAACATTAATATTTATCATGTTTGAGTTTTGTCATCATCGAATATCCTGTTTATACTTGATACAGCCTGCAACAAGGGTCATCATGGTCCCGTACATTGTGTTCGTTTCTCTCCTGGAGGAGAGTCTTATGCTTCAGGATCTGAAGATGGTACAGTCAGAATATGGCAGACAATCTACCACGAGGAAGATCCATTCTTAGGGGCAAATGGGTCAATCGTAGGAAATGGAAAGACAAAGGTAACAGCAGATGAGGTAACTAGAAAGATGGAAGGATTCAACATTTCGAAGGAGAAGACACCCGAAGAGAAGGAAGATGCTCACGATGCTTAGGTTTCTCACAAAAACAAGAATGACTGTTTCTCTCTCTTCTTCGGTTGTAAGCATATTAGGGTTCGTCATTTCGTTTTTTTGTTCTAACCTGATATTCATCAGATTTTGAAGACTAAACAAACCCCCGGTCTGTTTTTTCTTTCGTGGTTAGTTATGTTACATGCAGTAATGACTATTTCACCTTACAAACACTTGATTAATCTCAATAACTTCTTAATTTCTGCATTAACGAATGCCTCGCACCTAATAAGTTTGAGTTTGCACCTATAGCTTAGATTCAGGATGCTTACGCCCTGCTGAGCCAATATGTGGTATGTTTTCACGAAGGCAAGATGTCAACGAGTTGACCTGAGTGGCACATGTCAGTTCACCTGCATGTACAAGAATGAGGTTTTGACAGAGAGGTGCACTCGGATCAACTTCGCACTTGAACCTTACTTTAACTGCAAAGAATGTAGGGAGGTCTGCAAAGGTCTACTCGGCACCTTGAGTTCTACTGCAACATAGAGGCAAGTAGAGAGGTGGATTCAAGCAAGCTCTGGTCTTGAGCCCTGCTCTGACCTGCAGAGTAAGTTCGATACCTTAAGCTCCGCTCCATCCAAGAGAATGACAATAACGGAAAAAAACCAGATAACGCCAAAGATTCGCTTTCCAGCTGGTGCCCTGATTGTTTCTCGAAATCTGAATCGGACCAATGTTAGATTTGAGACTGTGTGATTTGTCTAACTTGTATAATTTGATTGATTTGGGTTAATTTTGGACAATCAAATTAAAACAAATTAGAATTAAACAATGAGCAAAACACATACATCTTTAGACTTCTTTGAACGGGTAGGTAGACAAAACTTTAAAGTTTTTGTGCTGTGGAACACAGTCGGATGGTAATATGTTCACATCTCTTTGTTGTTGAAAGCAGAGTTTTGACTCTTACATTTTCGAGGTTTACGGGTCTCGGAAAAACCACTTAGTCTCAACAAAATGGATTCGATTATCTCATTGTCATAATGACAGTCCATTCCTTAAAATATTTTCCTGTAATTGCAATTTCAGACAGATATATTGAGCACCAGTTCTAGGTATACACAACCCTCACTTAGATAACAAAGCTAGCCCGGCGAAGCAAGGACATTCTTGAATCTGAAAAGTCATTCGTAAGCACTGTAATAATTCTCAAATTAACATTATTCATAACAATCGGTTGAATGATCAGATCCTGGAAAATACTTTTGACGAACGCAATTATAACCTCACCAAATCCATGGGCATCAAAGAAGACGGGCAAGAAAAAATTCGGTGGACCCTCACTCATTCTTGAAAATTCACCGTAAGATCTATGTATCATCATTTAACCTTGGCTCAACATTTTCAACATCAAACTGATATTAATTAGTTATTCATATGGACTAGAAAAACTATTTCGTGTATTTCTATCTTTCTTTGGAAATGTTGCTCCGGAGCGTTCCCAGTTCGTTAAAGAATTGAAAAATATATAGGCAATCGAACGCAGTCGTTTCAATTGCCCAAATTGTATCATTATTGAAACCACTGAACATGCACTTCTTCATCGTCAATTTGCTAAAAATATTTGGTTCTATTTCAATATTATATCAACTAACATTAAGTCGGTTTCTGATTGGATTTTATCTTGGCAGGATTTAGACAGTACCTTATGTACTTCGAATGACATCTATTTTTCTACTATCTTATGGTGCATTTGGAAAGTACGATGTGTCAATGTTTTGAGAATATCATTAGTAGACTCTTTCAAGTTATTAATCAGGTTCTATCATTCCCTCGCACTCTTGGTGTAGATAAAACCTCTAAACGGTAATGTTCTCAACGTTGGACCCCGTCCGTTTACCCATACTATGAAATTAATACAGATGTCTCGTTTACTGACATTAAAAATTGTATTGGAATTAGTTTTATTGTTCATGATTCCCATACCAACTTCATCGAAGCGAAAGTAGAAACTCTTCGAGATTGTTCGAGCAAGGAAAGTGAAGCCAAAGCCATTTTATCCGAATTCCGATGAGCGACAACTCATAACTACAAGCACATCATTATTGAACCCGACAACCAAAGTCTAATCCAACATCCACAAGATTCCAGGAAACGATACATTGACATTCTGCAGCTCACATTCAGCAAGTCAAAGCTCTCATTCCTAAGTTGTATCAAGTTCTCCTACATAGCAAGAAATCACAATATCCCCTCTGATAAGCTAGCTAACTAACTGGAATAGGAAAACTCAAGGCAGTAAATTCTGGAAATACATTCCAAAACTTATTTCTAATATGTATTGTAATCGCACTCTTACCTTTCAGTAATATAAGTTATCTTTGAACAAACAAAATATTGAGCACCAGTTCAATCATTTGAGCTAAATCTTGATTCAAACAAGATCAAAATAAATCATCGATGTTTTTGCTTAATCCGCAAAATTCTCAGAAATTCTCTTGAAAAAAAACCCACAAACAAACACCATTAAACAATGAATCCCAACATAATCAGCAATTCTGGTCTAAAATTACACAGATTACATATCTTTCACAACAAAAAATATTGAGTACTAGTTTGGGATCAATAGAGAGAAAGAAGATCCAAAATTCAATCAAGTGAACCAATTACCAGTGAAATTAGATAGCCGCGATTCTTGGAACGTTGACAGGGAATTGATCAATCTCATCCATCCATGGGTTTTTCTCCTTGGCTGGACTTATAGTTCTTAAAGCTTTCCAAACTGCACTATTACACTTAAAACCAGACCCAAAAGCTATCTGCCAAGTTCTATCTCCTTTCTTAATCCTTCCTTTAGCTTCTGTATAAGCTAACTCATACCAAAGAGAACTACTTGAAGTATTTCCAAATCGATAAAGCGTCATTCTTGATGGTTCCATATGCCATTCAGATAACTGCAAATTCTTCTCTAATTCATCTAAAACAGCTCTTCCTCCTGCATGAATACAGAAATGTTCGAAAGCTAATTTGAAGTCTGGGATATACGGTTTGATCTTCATCTTCAAAAGTTTCTTCCCAACTAATGTAGCAAAGAAAAGTAATTGTTCGGACATTGGAAGAACAAGAGGACCCAAAGTTGTGATGTTAGTTTTTAAAGCATCTCCTGCTACAGCCATTAAATCTTTCGACAAAGAAACACCGACCTTTCCGTTTGGATCTTCTTCTTGTGTAACACAAGAGAAGCATTTATCATCTGCTCCTTTGTGGGTTCGAACTGTATGGACTAAACGATACTTAGATCGTCTCTTTTCAGAGCTCTTATTTGATAACAAAATTGCAGCTCCTCCCATTCTGAATAAACAATTTGAAACAAGCATCGATCTTTCGTTTCCGAAATACCAATTCAATGTGATATTCTCCATACTAATCACTAAAGCGTAACTATTTGGATGAACTTGAAGAAGATCTTTGGCAAGATCAATGGAGATTAAACCAGCACTACAACCCATTCCACCTAGATTATAACTTATAATGTTTCCTCTAAGTTTGTAATGGTTAATAACCATGGCTGATAAAGATGGAGTTGGATTAAACAAACTACAATTCACTATAAGAATTCCAATATCTTTTGGTTTAATCAATGTTTTTTCAAAGAGTTGATCAAGGGCACCAAACATAACAATTTCAGCTTCTTTTCTAGCTTCTGCCATCGAAGGATTAGGAGGAACTCGAAGAACAGCTGGAGGAAGATAAGTCGATTCGCCAAGCCCCGATCTTTCGAGAATTTTACGTTGAAATTCAAGATTCTCTTTAGTGAATGAACCTGTTAACCCTGATCTTTCCATGAATATCTGTCTAGTACATTTTCTATCATCCTCAGGCTTATAACACGAAAAATCGACAAGGTAAACGGGGCGAGGTCGGGTAAGGAAATAAAGGGTTGATAAGAAAACAAGTAAGGTTGAACAAAGAATCACAGAAATGAGATTGAATCTAAGATGATCCCAAAGATCTTGAAGGTCATTAATGGAGAAAGTAGAGATTTGAGCTGCAATAAGTACTAAAAGTGGAGAGAGAAACAAATACATCCCATGAGTGATAACATAATGATACCCAAGTTTTACATATTTCAGTTTCACAGATTGTTTAAAATCAGGAAGCTTTCTAGAATTTTGAGGAGTAATTAATGGTGTATCTGATTTTGGGTCTGTCATATTTGCAGATATTTAAGACCAGGGGAGATAAACAAATGGGTAGGGTTTACTTTAGGGATTTATGATGTTTGAGATCAAAATAATGAAATCTTTCAATAGATATTAGGTCATAATCAATATTCTAGAAATGGGTAATTAAATAAACAAAAAGGGTATGATTTCAGAAATTGAAGAGATGAAAAAAAAGGGGTTTTTTTTCAATGTGGGTTTCAGAGATGCAGCTCTATAAACAGCTGAAATCCCTGCAAACAAAATAAAAATTCATAAAAACACCATTAAACTAAACTAAACAAGAACAAATCTCTCTTTCTCTCTCTAAAAAAAACCCTTTTTTCTTTAGAATCAAGAGATCCAAGCTATAAACAGAGGGAAAAAAAATCAGATTAAACCCAAATACTCAAACAGAAATTTCAAGTAATTAAAGTTAATTAATTGGATAAGAATCAAATTTCAAAAGATACGCAGACTAATAAACATACCTTAATCCACAAATCTGGTCACAATGACTCAAGTAAGCGCCAATCTAGCCGATAAAACCAGAGCCATAGAGACCATAAGAAAGAGAAAACGTTTTGTATTTTAGAGAGAGAAAAAGAGTTGTTCTTTTTGTTATGCAAAACCAGAGAGATATAACCGGCAATAAAATAGAAATTTATAGAGATGCCTGGCCGGGCCGGCAATCTTTGACTAAATATTTCAGTCGTTTATTTACTAGTAAAATCCAACCAATATGGTAAATTTTTAGTAAGTTTATATTATTTCAATGTTTGAGAAACTTCAACAAAATTTCATATATCACAAAATTCTTGATGTACAAACTTGACAATATGTACATTTGTTTACTACTTTGTGTCATGTGTGGTTTCACTGTATTATTTTGTTTGTTTCGAAAAAAAAAATTTGTTTTAAAAAAATTTATTATTTTATATTAATAATTTTTCTAATATATGAATCTAATTAGTTTTATTTTACAGGAAAATGTATTTGTTATTTTAGGTTATTTTTTTGTATGCTCGCTGTTTTTATTAATAATCTTTCTTCTATAAATTGGGAAGTTGTAGAGGTGTTTAGTAAGTGAAGGAGACACCTTTAAAACTTTCAGACATAATATTGTGTGAGATTACAATTTGTTAGAGTTAGAACATATTGGAGAAATATAGATGTTAGTAAGCAATGAGTAAATGGAAAGCCATAGTGGTCCTCCCTTTTGCCTTTTCAAAATAAGAAAAAAAATCTAAACTAGTCTGTGTTCATTTTAATTAAGAAACTTTGAAACGTCTCTCTTATTCTAAGGTCCCATCATTTATTCTGTTCACATATACGTGTTTACTAGGAGAAAACAAAAACACATTGATTTCCCACCAAATTGTGACAAACAATCCATGTTTGCCATTTCTTTCCTGTCCATTCTGACTTGTTTTTCATACTAAATAAGGATTTTTTTTTAATTAAAGTAAACATACGCTTAGAATTTATTAAATCAAAATATTAGTTTTATTTGTCGCTAATGGACTTACAATTAGGGGTATTAGAAACTTCTCAAATTTGGGTTACATCCTCATTGAGAGCGAACTTAGCTTATAAGTGAGCAAAGACGATATTTATATTGTACATTCTCTAAAATTGCAATTTTCGATTGAATCTCCGATACCATAGTCCTCCATGGAGAGTCTTCATCTGATCTTGAACAAACTTTAGCCACAACCATTACATCTCCTTCGATAATACAGTTCCAATTATGTAATGATTTCGCTAGAGCATTATGATTGAACTTTACTAATTTTACATGCTTTTTTATTCATTTTCTCACGCAAATAACTTTTAGGGTTCGTCTGATACGCGATAAAATATATGGGTAAGAAAGTGACTTTCTTTCCCATTAGAAAGAAAAGGGATTTCTTACTCAAAGTCAAATTTTAGGCGTTTGATAAGAAAGTGAGAAAAAGAGTGCATTTAGACAAATGTCTCTTAATTATGTTTTATTTATTAATTGAGTCTTTAACCAATATATATAAATGTCAAGCATTTAAGGGGTGCTTTTAGAATTTAAGGAGGTGCCTTTAGAAAAATGTTTATTAATTAGGTTTTATTTAGGCCAGCGCTTTGGGGAAAGCAAAATAGTTTCCGGGGTGTGAAGACTTGGTCAAAAATTGGTCAATTTTGTTTGACAATTTTATTTAAGGGGAAAGCAAAATAGCTTCTCCACCTCAGCTCCCTCTCTCTCCACCTCACTTCTCTTTCTCCACCTCATCTTCTCTCTCCCCACCACTCTCTCTCTTCTCCGACAGGTAATTTTCCGACCGGCGACCATTAAAAAAAAAAAAAAATTTCACTCTTTTTCCCTCCTCTCTCTCTCTAAATTTTTTTTTTCTTCTCTCTCTCTCTAAATTTTTTTTTTTCTTCTCTCTCTCTCAAAATTTTTTTTTCTTCTCTCTCTCTCTCTAAATTTTTTTTTCTTCTCTCTCTCTCTAGAACAAATCTAGAGAGAGAAGATCTGTACAGGACCTTCAACGGATCCGTTGAAGATCTGTACAGGACCTTCAACGGATCCGTTGAAGGTCCTGTTCGGGACCTTCAACCAGATCTCTCTCTCTAGATTTGTTCTAGAGAGAGAGAGAAGGAAGAAAAAAATAAAAATAAAATATTTTAGAGAGAGAGGAGGGAAAAAGAGTGAATATTTTTTTTTTTTTTTCATGGTCGCCGGCCGGAAAATTTTCCGGCCGGCGACCTTGTCGGAAAAGAGAGAGAGGTGAGGTGGTGAGAGAGAGGTGAGGTGGTGAGAGAGAGGTGAGGTGGAGAGAGTGAGGTGAGGTGAAGTGTTTTTTTTTATTTCCCCGGAAAATTTCTAAAATTTTACATATTCCCTTTAAAATTTTACACCCCGAACACTATTTAGCTTTCCCCAAAGCACTGGCCTTTATTTATTAATTGGGCCTTTAACCAATATATAAATGTAAGGCACTTAAGGGGCGCCTTTAGAATTTAAGGAGTGTCTTTAGATAAATGTTCATTAATTAGGTTTTATTTATTAATTGGGCCTTTAACCAATATATAAATGTTACACATTTAAGGGGTGTCTTTAGAATTTCAGCTTATTTATTAATTCGGTTTTATTTATTAATTGGACAGAGATGGACAGAAAGAGTTACGGTAGGAGAGAAATAGTGAAAGAAAGTTATGGGAGGAGGGATAGAGTGAGAAATCAACTTTCCCATCTAAAATGTGGGAAAAAAATTTGACCATTTGCACATTTTTTTTTTTCGTAGGAAATCGATTTTTTCACCCAAAGTGGCCAACCAAACAGCGGAAAACTGATTTTCCCGAGAAAACGACTTTCTTACTCACATTTTCACACGTATCAAACGGACCCTTAGTGTTATTCTAAATTTTGAGGAATATTTTGTGGACAAAAACAAAGTCCATAAGATATGACCCATGTACTATGCATGTTTGCCACTTGTGTAATGGTCTCTTTTATTCTCATTATAATTTGCGAGGTAAAAGTATAGTTTTTCATTATAGAAACTTCTCTGGTGTACTGGCACTCAATTAATAAAGACTTCGGTCTTTTAAAAAAAAGATATTTTTTATGAAAAATAAAATAAATCATTATATATTCGCTTTAAAGGGATTATGTTGAAAATGTGTTAATATTTAAAATTAACTCACTAAAGGATAAAACATTGTGAATAGTTGAAGATATCTCTCTCTAATCAAAAAATTCTGAACAAATGATGAAATAAGATTTTCAGACAAAGTAATAAAAATATGCACAAAATTTTGATCAATATAGCCGAAATATGTCCAAGATTTCGACCACAGTGGCCTAGTTATCTTCACTAATAACAAGTGGCGAAATTTTGGCGACAAGGAAAGTACAGTATCACGGTGGGCTAAATTTCCTACTTTTTGAGACAAATCTTCGCCAACATTTTCATTAATAGGGATAATAAATGTGTTACATAGGAAAGAGAAGGGACGAACTTAAGAGTACAAAATAATATATGATGCGTTTGGATGACAGAATCATGAATCCGTGGATTCACGAGTCATTTGGATTCTTGATTCCACGGATTCATGAGTCGAATTAATTTTTGTGACCAGCTTCCTGCGTAGCCCCCTAGATTAGCAAAAATACCCATATGACCCCCTTTTTGAGTTTCCGTTGTAACACCGTTAACCAGTCAACATTTCTCTCTCTTACATCTCATAACCTCTCTCTGCCACCTCATTTTCTAACCAACTCATCATCTTCTCCGGCGCGAAGGTCGCCGGCCGACCAATTTTCCGGCCGGCGACCTTCAAACTTAAAAAAAATAAAATATTTAATTTTTTTTATTTCATCTCTCCTCTCTCTCTCTCTAAAAAAAAAATTTTTTTTTTCATCTCCTCTCTCTCGCTCTAAACTCGGGCGAAGGGGGTTTCCCTTCGCCAGAGGTCGGCAGACCTTCATGGTCTGTTCCGACAGATCTGGAAGTTCTGCCGGAACAGACCTTCCAGATCTGCTCGAGAGACTTAAAAATTAATTTAATGTTGTGCTAGAATTTAACGCAGGAATAGTGTTTATAAAAATTAAACACACCAATAGTGTTTATAAATGTTGGTTGTTTTATATAAGAGGTTAAAAGTATAATTTTGTGCTAGAATTTGTGGATTTAAGGAAAAAGAACGTAAAAATATAAAAAACTACATTACTCGTATTATTTTAATTTTTAAACCAATAAAAATTAATTTATTCAATGTAATCTCGAAAAACAATGTCCTGTTTCTAATCGAGAGACTTAAAATCTAAAAAGATGATACTTTTGCCATATCTCAATACCATTTGGCCTCGTCCGTATACCGAAGACCAAAGTTTGTTAGTGACGTCATAATTGGTGATTAATCACTTTATTCCTCTGGTTTTTTTTTGATGAAAACTTTATTCCTCTGGTTGACAAACCATTTTAATAAATTTGATCTAACTAGACGGTCCAAAATACTTTTGAAAATATCAATTTTGCTCTTTAAGCCAAAAATTAAAAGTTCAAAAACAAAAGCTTTGGCATTTCTCGCCTTAATATATATCGATTGAATTTCCTTCTCTTCGTTAGATCGATCAATCATCGTTTTCACGTTTGATCTGCATCCCTTTCTTGATTCACATATTTCTGAACCAGATCATCCATTTGAAATCGCGATCAGATATTCTTCATTCTATTTGAGTAAAGAACCTCGTTTCTTTATCTAGAAATGTTTATAATGTATTCGATCTAAAAGATCATTAAGCCTTCATTTTTGTCATCTTCTTTCTAAAATCGATTAACACCCATCATATATTGATGAAATCATTTGTTTTGAAGTTGGTTTTCGATTAATTTTTGCCTTAATCTTATTCTATAAATTTCTAGTTAGGTATGAAAGTTCATGACGGTGTATGAATGTTCCATATTCTCATAACATCTTATGAATCATAAGATTTTTGGGGGTGCCCATAAACTTACAAGTGATAGTTCTCGTCCTCCTTTGTTGAGAAGTTTTAAGGCGTCTCTTATTCTTGGTCCTGGTCAACGACGCCCCTTTCCATAGTGGTCTCCTTAAATTTTTTTGATATAGCCTTTTTTTTATGAAATTTTTTGATATAGCGTTAAGAGTCATTGCATCATTACATAACATGGATACATCAAGAACACAATACATTATGAATTTGATAAACTCAATAACTATCATCTCAAAGACATCGTAGGTCCTAAGGGTCATATATGACCCTTAAGACCATCATATGGGGCGTGAGAGCTAATTTATTCATACTTCTATCTTGTTTGTACCTAAATTTAATAAATAATGGACTTCCACTTCTACATAAATTAAAACTACTTCAGAGTTCCAGTATACAGAGTGGACATCCAACCACTAAGCCAAATGGGAGTGGACAAGTCCCCCAAAATTGGGTGGATAAGCTTCCTGAGCAAGAATTGGGGCACCCATACTATTTTCATATATTGTCACCTAGCTACATTCCATTTACACCGTCTTTTTCAACAACAAAAAAGAAACTACATTATCAACTCTTTTTTTTGTTGAAACAACTACGTTATTAATTCAACTAAGAGTTACCATGTTTAATGAACTATTTATCCGGATTGTACAAATACAATAATTTCAACCTTAAAACTTAAGCCATACAGCAAGATACTAGTTTACTCATCACCTGTTGAAACTAGTCCCCATGAGTGCACTAGCCCCAAAAAAAGACATCCCACCACACAAGTAAATGGTGTCACACCAAAAAAAAGGTCAGCATATTAGCATTTAAACCTGAAAATGCTTTTTCAAGGCATCCAATCTTTCTACTTGCCCCCTCCACTCCTCTCTCACTACAATCACATCTTCCCTTGGGTAAAGTCCAAACAAACCAAGGACCCTCACCCCAACAAAATGTGATGAGGTGATGTGGAAGCCTAGGTGTGAGGACCTTTCCACATGGCATAAAAGTGGGCATGCCATGTATGCCCACATTGTGGCAAGCACACCTTTTAAGCAAAACTCCATACACTTCTCATGTGTGTAGAGTGTGCTACAGTGTGACTAAACACCATCCTTAGATTCCTTACCTTCTATATATAAACACTACCTCTCTCTCTCTCCCCATTCAAATCAAATATCATCCAATCTTCACTATCTCATACTCTCTACTTTTTCTCCCTCTCTCTAGTACTCTCCAATCTCCTAATCGTAGGATGCCCATGTCAATGTTGATGAGGATGATGAGCTTGAGAAGACATGTGCATGATGGTGATGGTGATGATGATAATGATCATGGGTATGACTATGCTCCAGCAGCATCTATGGAAAGTGATGGAGATGATGATGATGGTGGTTATGATTATGCTCCTGCTGCATCTATGGAGGAAGGGGATGGTGATGATGATGATAGTGGTTATGATTATGCTCCTGCTGCATGAAATCATGGGCATATTGGGAGGGCACTATCCTAAGTCTAATATCAATTCATTATAGAAGATATTAGAAATTAACCCTTGGGGTATAAACCCTAGATTTTGCAGTCAGTTATGAGACATTAGGCAATGCATTAACTAGTGGGTTTCCAAATTTTTTTCTATTTTTTCTTCTATCGTGATGATTTAACTAATCAGGATTAGATTATCGATACTTCGACTAATCGAAAATGACTGTGAGAGTATTCAAACTAATGACTACAAGGTAAAGTTAAGCCAACTATTTGAGTAGAATATCCTAAGCATGGATATGTTTAATATAAGAGCATTATGTATATGATTGGGTGATATCAATAATATAGTAATTTAATGTTAACGTGTTATTATATATGATTTTTCTATTAGGTCTTTTTTTGTCTATGTGGGGGATATTGAATAGCTTTTATGTTCTTTTTTATGAAAGAATAGTGTTAGTTTATAAGTGATTAAGTAGATATTAACAATGATTGAGATATGAGTAAAGAAAAATATTATATTGTAAGTTAATTTATACAATTATACTAATATACTATGTTTAGGGTAAGTGGTTTGTTGTGTCCTTATTCATTTTGCACACACAATATGCTTTTCTTCCATAAAGTGAAGTTCTTCATTAGTTTATCCAAGATATCATTTTGTTGTGTCCTTATACAATACTAATATACTATGTTTAGGGTAAGCGGTTTGTTGTATCGATTGAAAAGAAACGTCAAAATTACCTTTTGTAAAAGAAGTTAGAGGCCGGTGATTCCCATTGAAGTGGAGTATTCTTCTCTTATATCATATAATGTTTCTTCTTGGGTAAGATGTTAGTAAAAGTCTATGATTTTATGTATGAGACCAGTAACATTACTCAATGGAGCATTATTTCTCATTTGTGTTTCCAAGTTAGCAAAAGAGCCATTTGGGCTCTTCCCATCCACCTCCGTGGCGAGCTTTACCCTTGGGGTGCCTTATGTTGCAAGGCAAGGGCCATTATGTGGGTAATTGGTTATCTTCTTTTGATATAGGTAGTGAAGATATTATATTTATATATATATATATATATATATATATATATATATATATTATATATAGCACAATGGTGTTTTTCTGGGTGGACCGTCGATTTATCTTTTGGATATTCACATCCGTCTGATTTTCATCAAGAATTATCTAATCTAACGACTAAAATTGAATTTCAAACCCACTAAATCAGAGCCTCCTTAATTCTCTCCCACTTTTTTGATAACCAACCACAAAAAACCACGGTTTCTCACTGCTAAAAAATAACCGCTCACCCACTATACTCTCCCTCCCACTTTTTCAGAAAATTAGTTACAAACCACCCACTAAATTCTTTTCCTCCCCACTTCCTACTTATTTTCACACGAAATTGTGCCGTGACGGAGGCACGGGCTATACCCTAGTATATATATATATATATAGCATTGATACCACTCAGAAAAGGAGTTAGTTGGAAGTTAAGTTGATCTCAAAGTAAGAGGGATTGCAAAGAGCCCATGTTGAATGGCTCAGCATATTTGAAGGAAATGTTTTTGAGATTCAGTTTCTTTACCACAAAGGGGACAGTTAAGATTTCTCAAGCCTTAAGGGAATATAATGAGCTAATACCTTTCTAAAGGGAAGGGTATCATGGGCTATTTTCCACATAAAATAGTTTGATTCAACTGTTTTTTAAGGCAATTTCATTGATAAAGGATACCAAAGGTCATCCAAGAGGACTACAAGCACCAAACAAATTAAATATTACATATAGATTAAAGCTTTCCAATTACAAAATAAACTCAAAAACATTGTAGTCTTTTTTCCAATGCCAATTTGAACTCCAATAGAGGATAAAACCTTTAATAAAATTGATTAGTTTTCCCTTGATCTGGACTTTTCGTTGAATTTATTTCCAACCAAGTTACCCACAAGATTGTGTTAAAAAAATGTAATTTGTAATTGCTAAATGGTTAGAACAATCTAGATGAAAGTTAATTAGTTGTAGTAGCCTTCAAAGTAGATAAGTCTAGAAAAGTTTAACTAGAGATAAGTTTAGACAATGAGGCACGCTTAGGCTATGTATTGATTGGCTTGTAAGTTTCAATGGGGAAGTCTCTAGGCTTTGCTAGTTGGGTTAAATCCTCTACTATAAATAGAGTTATTTTCTAATGTGTGTGATCAAGCAAAAAGAAGTTAAAAAAATTAGAAAAAAAATATTAAGTTATCTAGCAACTAAAAGAGCATTCTCAAGTTATATAAATCCATAAATCCTCCTTGCACCCAACAATTTTGGTATCTAGAACCACTAATCCTCTTTATCTTTTTCAATCTCATAAAGAAATGACAACATCTACTCCAAATTCCACCTTCAATCTTTCACCTAATTTCATACTAATTTTTTTAAGGAGAACGCTATGATTATTGGGGCATTCAAATAAAAACAATTTACATATCACAAGATTTATGAGGATTAGTTGATGAAGGTTCCGAAGAAGGCAAAACAGTGAAAGATTTAATTAAGCGTTATTTCCCAAATAGCCCCCAACTTTGTGAACAGCTTCCCGCATAACCCCCTACTTTATCAAAATTACTCAGATGTCCCCCTTTTTCAGATTCCGTTATAACACCGTTAACTAGTCATCATCTCTCTCTCCTCCACCTCAGATGGCCCCCTTTGTCCAAGATTAATATTTCAGAAAACAAAGTGTTCAAACAACAAAGAAAAGGAAGTAAATTTTTTCAAAAAAAAAGTTCCTTTGAAAAACATCTTTTCAAACTGAAGAAAAAAACCACAATCAAGGGAAGTTCGCCAACACAAATAAATTCTCAAGGTAATTCCATTCCTTATCGTTTCTGTTGCAAAAAAAGTAGTCATGAATCTAAGGAGTGTCGGTTTAAATGCACAAAATGCAAAATTCTTAATCATTTTCGAAGAGATTATTGGTTTCAAAAAGGAAAAAGTGAAGCTAATTTTCTTGATGTTTTTCATTCTGAAGAAAACAAGAAGCACAAAATGCAAAATTCTTAATCATTCTGAAAAAAAAACAAGAAACACAATTATTTTCTTGCATGGATGTTGAAACATCCCCATCGGGTATTTGGTATTTGAATAGCGGATGCAACCATCACATGATAGGAAATAGAGAATTATTTCTAGAACTTGAAAAAAATGTTTCTACTCAAGTAAAGCTTGGTGAGCGAAAATTAAAACCAGCTGGAAGAAAAGGAATGATTGCGGTAGCTAAAAATAAAGGTAATAAATTTATTCATGATATTCTTTATGTACCTGGTATAAGTCAAAATCTCTTGAGTGTTTGGCAACTGATGAGGAAAAATTACTCTCTCCATTTTGACAACGAAGAATGTGAGATTGTTGATAAAAGAACAAATTTTATTGTCAAATAACCTCAAATAATGTTTTCTATTTTATCATGCCAAAATGTGAGAATGTCTCGTTCATAAGTAAAGTGGATATGACTCATATTTGGCATTTGATACATAGTCATCTCAATGATAGAGGTCTCAAAATAATTATGTAAGAGGCAGTTTCCAAAAGATGGTATAGGCGGTTTAGATGGGCAGTTTCCAAAAGATTGTATAGGCGGTTTAGATGGCAATTTGGTTCAAATTGGTTTTGGCAATTGGCAGTTTAGATGCTTGTGGCGGTTTCAATTTGGAGTCGGTTTTCAAATTGGTTTCTAAATTTCGGCTTATAATAATATATAAATAAGGGGTTTGAGTACCATCAACACACCAACACAAGCAACAACAACTCTTCTTTAGAGAGAGCTAAAGAGAGAGAGAGCAAGTAAGAGAGAATTTTTTGTTCATAGTTTTGAGCGGTGTTTAATTTCTCGGTCGTCGAAGATTTAGTATAGAATGTTAATTTTCTATACGGTACCATCTTGGGACGAACTTGCGGGTTGTGTGAGTCGTCTTCATCTATCCTTCAATAAAGATTTCTTGTTCGCCCGAGGACGTAAGCTTTAAAGCCGAACCTCGTTAAATTCTGTTCGCATATTTGATTTTGACTTAGCTTTTCGATTAATCTTCATAATCGGATCAATTTCTAGGATAGGTTCGATAGCTTCCGCGACTTTTAGTTCTAACAATTGGTACCAGAGCCTTGTTGAGATTGAACGAAGAGAAGATGGGATCGAGAAGTGGTACGGTCAAATCAGGAAAATATGAGATAGAGAAGTTCAATGGGAAAAACGATTTTTCTTATTGGCGGATGCAGATGAAGAATCTGTTAATCTCGCAGAAATTACACAAGACGTTAACGGGAAAGAAACCAGGAGATATGTTAGATGAGGATTGGGAAGAGTTAGATCTCGAAGCACGGGCAACCATTATGTTGTGTCTTGAGAGGGACGTGGCGTTCCTAGTAGACGGAGAAACAACGGCGGCGAGTGTGTGGTTAAAGCTAAAAAACAGTTTCATGACGAAAACTTTAACGAATCGGGTCTACTTAAAATCCAAATTATTCACATGTAGAATGGAAGAGGGTTCTTCTATTCAGGAATATGTGAATAGGTTTGACAGGATTATCTCAGATTTGAAGGATATTGATGTTAAGGTTGAGGATGAGGACCAAGCCCTCATATTGTTACTTTCATTGCCTAAATCCTATGAGAACCTTGTTTAAACTTTGATGCTTGTTGGTGATAGTCTAAGCATGGAAGAGACGAGAAATTCGCTATTAGCGGATGACCTTCGTAAGGTTGCTACTAGCAGTATGGCGTCGGGTTGAGTAGACAAGAAACAAGCACAAGGGTTGTTTGTAACGAGGGGGAGGAGTAATGAAAGGGGAAAGGGAAAGGGCGGGAAATCTAGATCCAAATCTAGAGGCTCTTTCAAGAAAACGTGTTTTAGTTGTGGTGAGTTTGGCCACTTTAAAGCGGCTTGTCCAAAGAGAAAGTTGAAGCAAAAGAACGAAGGCTACAAGGAGAAACAAGAGATGCAAGAGGCGGGATATGTGTCAGAAGAGGCGGACGAATGTTTCTCGGTGACAGAGGTGTCCGAGAAGATCTTCGATAAGTGGATGCTTGATTCAGGGGCGTCACACCATATGTGCCCAAATAGGGAGTGGTTTACTACCTATAGGAGTATAGATGGTGGTACAGTTATACTTGGTGATGATAGTATATGTAAAACTGTGGGACTCGGAACAATACGGATCAAGATGCACGATGGAGTGGTGAGAACATTGACGAACGTAAGACACATACCCGATTTGCGGAAAAATCTAATTTCCCTTGGTGTGTTGGAGCGGAACGGCTGTAAGATAATTATAGAGAATGGCTCCATAAAAGTCGTTAAGGGTTCTTTGGTGGTAATGAGAGGTACTCGTTACGGTAATTTATACAAACTTTTAGGGACAACAATTACGGGAGATGTAGCATTAGGAATCAGTGGAAGGGATCCAACGGCTAGTACGAGGCTTTGGCATATGCGCCTTGGGCATATGTCAGAAAAGGGTCTATCTTTGATGTGCGGGAAAGGCTTGTTGAAGGACATGAAGAAGCCTGGTATGGAATTTTGTGAGCATAGTGTGTTCGGGAAGGCACACAGGGTGACGTTCTCATCAAGCAAGCACAGGAGCAAAGAGGTATTAGACTACGTACATACCGATGTCTGGGGACCGGCAAAGTTTGCTTCCAAGGGTGGTTCCAGATATTTTGTTACATTCGTTGATGATCATTCGAGATTTGTCTGGCTTTATTTTCTGAAGCATAAGAATGAGGTATTCAACACATTCTTGGTGTGGAAAGCAATGGTTGAGAACAAAACTGGTCGAAAGCTGAAGACGTTAAGATCGGATAATGGGACCGAATACACGGATGGGGCATTCAAGGAGTTTTGTAATCAGGAAGGCATTTTGAGGCACTGGACAATAGTAAACACACCTCAGCAGAATGGAGTCGTAGAGAGATTAAACCGTACACTACTTGAGAAGGCTAGATGTATGCGCTCCAATTCAGGATTAGGCGTAGAATGGTGGGCAGAATCTGTTGCTACAGCTTGTTATATTGTGAACAGGTCTCCACATTCTTCTTTAGATGGCGGCATACCTTACGAGGTGTGGTCAGGTGAACATGCAGATTACGGGAGGCTTAGGGTTTTCGGTTGTACGACCTATTATCATGTTAAAGGTAACAAACTTGACAATAGAGCAAAGAAGGCAATTTTCTTAGGATATGCTACAGGAGTCAAGGGTTATCGGCTATGGTGTACGGAAGACAAGAAGTTTGTAATCAGCAGAGATGTGGTGTTTGATGAGTCGTCTATTGTAGCTATGGCGAAAGCTACGGTGCCTAGTTGTGGTGATGTTGGGTCTACTAAAGCTCAAGTAGTGGAAGTAGAAGCCGAAGACCAACGGGTTTCTAGGAATCATGATCAGGTGGAGCATCAGGATAATACTCAGGATGAGAAAATTGATGAACCCGATCATGAGGAGGTTCAAGGGGAAGGTACACAAGTTTTACAACAACAGCAGCAGGATGTTTCAGTACACACTAGGCCGAAACGGTTATATAAGCCGGTACAGAGGTTAGGGTCAGACAAACCTCTTAGGCATTACGAGCAGGCAAATCTGGTTGAATATGCACTCTCGGTGGAAGACGACGAGCCGGTCACCTTCAAACAAGCTATTACCGCGGCGGAAAGAGAGAGTTGGTTGGTTGCTATGCAAGAAGAGATGGAGTCTCTTCACAAGAACAAGACATGGGAGGTTGTCCCATTGCCCGAAGGTAAGTCTGTTATTGGTTGTAAATGGGTGTACAAGAAGAAAGAGGATTCTTCCGAAATCAAGGGTACAAGGTATAAGGCAAGACTAGTGGCCAAGGGTTATGCACAGAAAGAAGGGGTCGACTACAATGAGATTTTCTCACCGGTCGTGAAACATACTTCTATTCGGGTGCTATTGAGTATTGTTGCTCACAGTGATCTTGAGCTGGAACAACTCGATGTTAAAACTGCCTTCTTGCACGGTGATTTGGAAGAAGAAATTTATATGGCTCAACCTGAGAGATACAAGGTTGAGGGTAAAGAAAATCAAGTATGTCGTTTGAGGAAGTCTCTTTACGGATTGAAATAATCCCCTCGCCAATGGTACAAACGATTTGATTTTTTCATGCTAAAACATGGTTTTCGCAGAAGTGACTATGATTGTTGTGTATACATCAAGAAGCTTCGCGAAGGTGACTTTATTTATCTCCTTTTGTATGTGGATGACATGCTTATTGCTTCTAGAAGCATGGTGGAGATAGATAAGTTGAAATCTCAACTCAGTCAAGAGTTCGAGATGAAAGACATGGGCGCTGCAAAGAAAATACTGGGAATGGAGATCAAGAGAGAGCGGTCAAGTAAGAAACTGTACTTGAATCAGAAAGGTTACATCGAACGAGTAGTCTCTCGATTCGGGATGCAGAATGCGAAGGAGGTGTCAACACCTTTGGCACCACACTTCAGGCTCTCGGGAAGACAATCTCCTACTACTACGGTGGAGAAGGATCGTATGGATCGTGTACCGTATGCTAGTGCAGTTGGCAGTTTGATGTACGCTATGGTGTGTACTCGTCCGGATATTTCACAGGCAGTCAGTGTGGTTAGTAGGTTTATGGCAAACCCGGGGAAGACACATTGGGAAGCTGTGAAGTGGGTCTTGAGGTACTTGAAAGGTACTGTTGATACGGGTTTGTGCTTTGGTGGAGACACATGTCAGGTAAGCGGTTATGTTGACTCGGATTATGCTGGCGATCTAGATAGAAGACGATCTACTACTGGTTATGTATTTAGGGTACATGGTGCTCCAAATAGTTGGCGATCGATGTTACAATCTACAGTTGCGTTATCTACCACGGAGGCCGAGTATATGGCTATGGCCGAGGGTGTGAAGGAAGCATTGTGGTTGTGGGGTCTTCTGGATGATCTAGGGATTAAGCAGGAGTACGTAGAGGTATGGTGTGATAGTCAAAGTGCGATCCACTTGGCAAAGAATCAGGTTCATCATGCTCGTACTAAGCATATCGATGTCAGGTATCACTTTGTACGAGATGTCATAGAGGAAGGTGATGTTTCTCTCATGAAGGTACACACAAATGAGAATCCCGCGGACATGTTGACTAAAGTGGTGACGTGTAGCAAGTTTCAGCATTGTCTGGAATTGCTACAAATTGGCTCGTGTTAAGTTGCCCGAAAGGGCGTAATGGCGACAAGGTAATCTTTATGTGAAGGGTTGGTAGAACTACGGTAGGCTTGATCCTGTAAAAGGGTACGTAGGCAACCATGGTCAAATGGTGCAGTCGGATGATGTTACAAGAAGCAGACATATCTTACAAGGAGTATCCTGGTGTTCGTCCAAAATTTGAAGTATATCAAATTGTGTACGAGGTGGAGAATTGTAAGAGGCAGTTTCCAAAAGATGGTATAGGCGGTTTAGATGGGCAGTTTCCAAAAGATTGTATAGGCGGTTTAGATGGCAATTTGGTTCAAATTGGTTTTGGCAATTGGCAGTTTAGATGCTTGTGGCGGTTTCAATTTGGAGTCGGTTTTCAAATTGGTTTCTAAATTTCGGCTTATAATAATATATAAATAAGGGGTTTGAGTACCATCAACACACCAACACAAGCAACAACAACTCTTCTTTAGAGAGAGCTAAAGAGAGAGAGAGCAAGTAAGAGAGAATTTTTTGTTCATAGTTTTGAGCGGTGTTTAATTTCTCGGTCGTCGAAGATTTAGTATAGAATGTTAATTTTCTATACGGTACCATCTTGGGACGAACTTGCGGGTTGTGTGAGTCGTCTTCATCTATCCTTCAATAAAGATTTCTTGTTCGCCCGAGGACGTAAGCTTTAAAGCCGAACCTCGTTAAATTCTGTTCGCATATTTGATTTTGACTTAGCTTTTCGATTAATCTTCATAATCGGATCAATTTCTAGGATAGGTTCGATAGCTTCCGCGACTTTTAGTTCTAACAAATTAAAAGTTGAAAATACGGTGGTTGGTCTTCCTTAGAGCATCTCCAATGCAACACTCAACTTGAAAAATTCAATTTGACATATAGGATTACTTGAGTTTTTAACAAAAAACACTTTCCAATGCAACACTCAACTAGAATCTTAATATGATGTGGCAACAATAAATATTGAGATACTCAAAAGAAAACTCAATTGTTGAGTTTTCTTTTGAGTATCTCAACATTTATTGTTGTATCTCCATTGGTCCACATCATCACTTTGTATATTAAAATAAGAAACAAGAGGAAATCTAAAGTAAATGTTGAGTTTTTTTTAGTGTTGCATTGGAGAAGAATTTTGAATTGAGTATCTCAATAGTGTCACATAAGAAAGAGAAACTCAATTCGTACTTGACACATTGGATTAATTGAGTTTTTGTTGAGTGTTGCATTGGAGATGCTCTTATATTCTAAAAGTAGCATCCATTTCTACTTGCCCTCTCCACTCCTCTCTCTAAAATCACATCTTCCCTTATGTACAGTACACCAAGGACCCTCACCCAATAAAGTGTGATGAGGTCATGTGGAAGCTTAGGTGTCATTACCTTTCCACATGGCATAAAAGTGGGCATGCCATGTATGCCCACATTGTGGCAAGCACACCTTTTAAGCAAAACTCCATACACTTCTCATGTGCGTAGAGTGTGCTACAGTGTGACTAAACACCATCCTTAGATTCCTTACCTTCTATATAAACACTACTCCTCTCTCCATTCAAATCAAATATCATCTTATCTTCACTATCTCATACTCTCTTTCTTTGCTCTCTCTACTCTCTCTGGTACTCTCTAATCTCCTAATCACAAATTCAAAGAAAGCTAGAATACCCATGTCAATGTTGATGAGGATGGTGACCTTGAGAAGACATGTGCATGATGGTGATGATGATAATGATCATGGTTATGACTATGCTCCAGCTGCATCTATGAAAAGTGATGGAGATGATGATGACGATGATGATGATGGTGGTTATGATGTTGCACCTGCTGCATCTATGGAGGAAGGGGATGGTGATGATGATGATAGTGGTTATGACTATGCTCCTGCTGCATGAAATCATGAGCATATTGGGAAGGCACTATCCTAAGTCTAATATCAATTCATTATAGAAGAGGTTACAAATTAACCCTTGGGGTATAAACCCTAGATTTTGCAGTCAGTTATGAGACATTAGGCAATGCATTAACTAGTGGGTTTCCAATTCCTTTTTTTTTTTTTGTATTTTTTCTTCTATTCTGATGATTTAGCTAATCAGGATTAGTTTATCTATACTTCGACTAATCGAAAATGACTGTCAGAGTATTCAAACTAATGACTATAAGGTAAAGTTAAGCCAACTATTTGAGTAGAATATCCTAAGCATGGATATGTTTAATATAATCATTATGAATATGATTGGGTGATATCAATAATATAGTAATTTAATGTTAATGTGTTATTATATATGGTTGTTCTATTAGGTCTTGTTTGTCTATATGAGGGATATTGAATAGCTTTTAAGTTTTTTGTTATTGAAAGAATAGTGTTAGTTTATAAGTGATTAAGTAGATATTAACAATGATTGAGATATGAGTAAAGAAAAATATTACTCTATATTGTATGCTAATTTATACAATTATACAATACTAATATACTATGTTTAGGGTAAGTGGTTTGTTGTATCCTTATTCATTTTGCACACACAATATGCTTGTCTTTCCATAAAGTGAAGTTCTTCACTAGTTTATCCAAGATAAGATATCATGGAATTTTGTTCAAGCACTCCCTCACTATTCTATTTTAAATGATGATAAAATATGGATGGGAGCCATTATAATCATGCACACGATTGTTTGACAAGTTTTTCGACTAAACTATTAGCATCCCTGTTTATAGAATTATATCTTAATATAACAAAAGAAGGTCTAAGCTTTTTAAAGTAGTTTAGTATAGGCGATGTCGCCGACCATTGAGCTTTAGTACTTTTTTTCCTTGAGTGTATATATCCAAAACTCTCTTTGAATCTCTGTTTTTGTATCGATCACTGGTCATTAGCCCATTGCAAACCCATATAATGTGGCTAATGCTTCTCCGTCGTCTATAGACCTTACTTAGGTGAGCTTGCCCTTTCATGCAAGACACTTTCCTGTTGAATCACAAACAGAAACCCAATCAGGTTTTTTGTTATATCGATTGAAAAGAAACGCCAAAATTACCTTTTATAAAAGAAGTTGGAGGCCGCTGATTCCCATTGATGTGGAATACTCTTTCTCTTATCTCATATAATGTTTCTTCTTGTGTAAGATGGTAGTAAAAGTCTATGATTTTATGTATGAGACCAGTAACATTACTCAATTGAGCATTATTTCTCATCTGTGTTTCCAAGTTAGCAAAAGAGCTATTTGGACTTGAGTTTATGTTCTTTTGGTGTAGGTAGTGAAGATGTTGAATGGCTGAGCATATATTCAATAAAATTTTAGTCTTTTTTCCAATCCGAATTTGAGCCCCAATGGAAACCTTGATGAAGAAAGATTTCCTATCAATATCTTTCACTAGTTTGACTGAAGAAAATAATTCTTCAATCGAGGTCGCAGAGGTGTAGTTTTTATTGGAACTACCTCATAGATGTTTCTCGCAAACAAGCAATTCAAGAAAGTGTGATCCGCCGATCCTTTGTCATTAAGACAGAAAACACCCCTGTTAACAAGAAGAGAAATTCTATTCATCCCTCCATTTTGGTCCCTCTCCCAGCCTTCTGCCAATGTGACAACATATCACTTGAGTGTAGAGCAATTGGACAGAGAATTGTGAGAAAATATACTCAAGTGATATGTCGCCACATAAGCAGAGGGCTGGAGGAGAGACCAAAATGGAGGGATAAATAGAATTTTTGAAACATAACAAGAATGAAACCTTTATGTATCAATAGTAGGAATAACTTCACAAGAAAGAAATTCGAAGCAATGTTAATTTTCCAATTAACCATGTCATAATCCAACGTCATAACTTCACAAAGAGAGTAGTTTTCGAAGTGGTGAAGGGAAATGTTTGCCTCACTTAATAATAATAGAATGGAAGCAAGAGTATTGACTTCCTTCACAGGAAGGATTGTAGCGATATAAAAATTCGGATCTTTACAAGTAATCTTTAAAGCAACACTGAGAGATGCGAGTTCAGAAGTTTTCCCCTATCTGTTGCAGAATGGTCGGAATTGATTCATATTGTCCTGGGAGTGAAGTCGTGTTACCTGACGTTTCTAAAAAAACGTCTTTTGGCCAAAAATGAAGAAGAAGAAATAACCGGCGGTTTTCAAACAAATGCATCAAATTTGAATTTACGAAAAACAAGGGGCAAAAAATGAAGTTGATCACAACCTAGGGGTCGAAAAGGAAATAACCCATTTTTTTTTTTTTTATAAACACACAACTTCTTCAGACAACTTCAATTCATTTATATCAATTACTTGTTCATCTCTTATTATGTGTTTCAATTGATGGGTACAAACTACAAACAGATCTTACAAAAAAGATTAACATGAGAATTCTTCATCTCAATAGGCTTGAACAAAATACTGCACATTACTGTTCTAATAATAAGCTACTAAACAAATATCAGTTACCCAGTTTTCGAAGGCCATGTCGCTTGAGCCGACATGATTATACCGACTATAACTCCGAATAATCCTAATGCACTTCCAAAGATTTCAATCACTAAAATCTTCACGAAAAGAGATGAGTTCTGAGCATCGGATAATGCGCAGCTGCTTCCGATTATTCCTACACATAGCCTGTATCACACCGAACAAAAAACTAATATAAATCAATGTTTGAATGAAGATAAAATAGTCTCATACTGATGTTTTTGTTACTGTAGTAAGAAGTTTAAACAACGACAGTTAAAGGGGTTCTCCTAAGAAAACAGGTTATTCTAGAAAACGACAAAAAAGTATAACACAGGTGTGGTCAAAATTTGTTAGGGGTATATGATCTGAGGTCATTATATGGAAGTACTTACCCACACACAAGGTTCGCGAAACCCACAATGATGCCAGAGGCGAAGATGGCGTATCCAGCTCTAAGAGATTCAGGTGCATATATCTTGGAGTTTGGCACACTTTCTAGCTTTGTTTGTAAGATAATGGCGACAATGACCCCGTATATAGCAACAGCCTCACAGAAAATCACACTGCAAGAGAAAACATTATAAATCTGAGAACCCAAACTCGATCATAAGGCTTATCAAGAATATATTTGGAACAAACAGCTCAACATCCCACGAAACTTTGAGCCAGAAATTAAAGAACCCGAGATAAAATGGGGTATATTTGCTTCTTTGTTTTTTCTGTATCAGGGAATCACTACATCAAGAGAGACAAAGAAATATACCAAGGTAGAAGTTTCTAGGTACCTCTTAGGCCAAATTTGGCGTGCAGGAATGGTATACGATTACCAGGAATGGCATTCCAAAAAGACGTTTGGTACGTTGGAAATCCTAAAGGAGAAATCTCAAACTCAGGGTGGGTGGGTCTGCGGTTCCCTTTCTCTTGGAATTGTCAATCAAACAATCTATGGACAAAATCAATCTATAGTAGTCCTATTTATGACCAAATCAAACTCAGGGTGTGCAAAACCTAGAATTTTTATTCATTGCTTCAGGATTAGTTAGAGTTATATTTTGCAAGTAAATAAGTAATGGGATCTGACGCACATGCTCAACAATGAAATCTTGGGATCAGGTAATAGCATAGAAGCTCAACCCAAAATGAGTCTTGGAGATGATGTGCATTGTGAATATAACAGTTCTGTAACACCACACAAAGATCATAAGTTATTCTTCAACGCTAACTTGAAACTAGAAAGAAGTCAAGAACTTCATTCAAGTCCCAAAACGAGAATCCAGATACACGATCCACGACAACAATTTGAATCTCCTCCCAAGGATTTTCCCCATATGAAAGTGACACCAATCAGCAGTTCATCTTACCACAAATCGTTCATCGAAGGTGAACCAAATGTGTGTCGTACACTGCTACCCCATCCAAACTTCTTTGTCATAGGCCGATGCAAGATCCTCGTTTAAGTACGCTCACACAAGAAAATCCTTTATAGGGCTGATTGATCATAAGCGTTTCAATATCCCCGTGTTAAAGTGCATGACCCATACTGGGGTACGATCTACAAACTTCATGGTCTTTGTGCAAAGGTTTGGTACTTCTGGCTAGTCCTTCCTTCTAACTCATACTCTTTTAGCCGGTTATCCTAGTACCTCTTCACACCGATAATTTTGGAATGTAAGCCCCAAACTTATAAGTCTATTACACACAAAAATTATAAGATTGAAGTAAAGACTACACTTCAAATTTCAAAACATAACTTGTGAAAAAAATGACAACTTTAGCTTTATATTAAACCTCACCAATAGGGTATACCAAGAAACACATCAATTTTATCGAAATTCAATCATGGGGGGAGTAAACTTTCTCAAGGGTAACGTTGTGCGAAATTACTACTAAGTCAACTTCATAACTCCTAAGATCAAAATCTCCAAGTTATTCATAAATTAACCAATAAAAGGATAAGTAATCTTACACAATTTAAAACCCTAAAATCAAAACAGCAAAGTGAAATTTCATATGATAAAGAGAAAAAAAACAGTTTGATTTAAAGTCAAATTGAGGTTCTTAAACCTGATGAGATTCTTAGAAGTGATACGAGGAGCTTTAATTGCAGCACCAATTAAACTACTTCCAGTTATATAAATTCCCCTACAAATTAAAACCCAAATACCAAAAGGAGAATTAGATTTGAGGGTAAGTGACAAAATTACAGTAAGAAATAAAGATGATTTGATCTTACCAAGCAGCACCCAAAACAGAAACACCAATGGAGATTGCAATTCCCACAGCAGCGAAAGTGTAAGGTGAAATTTGAACTAGAGCATGGGACCATGAACTTGATGCCCCAACTATCATCGACCCAGACATTGTTAGATCGAGATTAATAATGGGTTTCTTTTTTGGATCCAGCAAATGGAGTTAGGTCTAGTTGTCTAGAGAGAGGGAGAGATTTCTCCCTAATTATCAACGTGGGACTAAAAGAAAACAAAGGAGACTTGCAAATTAACTACTTCAGTCCTTCCGAGTTTCATGTTATCTTGGAGATACCCCTCAGGTATTGGTGAATTTGTAATACGTACTCCAATAGTTTACTACCTCTTGGAACAAAAGAGTTGGAGGACACCTAAGAGCAAGTCCAATGCGTCCCGGTCCCAGGGCCTTTAATTCACCTTTTCATTCAAATTTAAGGGTCCGGGCTCAGACCCTCAAAATCGACTCCAATGGGGAGCGGTCCCGGGCCCTTAAATTTGAAGTTTTAATTTCTTAATTTACTTAAATAATTCGATTAAACAATATCGATTACAAACTTAACATTTGATTAGAAATTTAAATCTACGACAATACGACTAAACAACAATAAAAAAGTTAAAAATAACTAGAAGGGGTGTGGATTACTGCTAAACCAAGCTTTACGCGCCTCCATAAGCAACCGTGCACCATGTTCGTCAAGAGAATTAACATCAATCTTCATTAAGTCTATTCCATATTGTCGGTCTTTTGCTTTTTTATCGCTTTCAAGGAACCTTTTTCGAATTTCTAAAGATTCTTTCATGTGTACCATTTTTTCTTTCTCTTCCTCCATTATATTTTGCCAATATTCCGGCGGAGCATCACCGACTACTACTTTGTCTTTAGTGGTAGAATTTGTCGAATTTTCTCCGACTCTTGCATTTGCTTTGGCTTGTTTACGACCTATTGGTCTTTCCTCCGATGGATTGGTATTAGAATCTCTTTTCCCAGATGTTGACTCTCCTGGCATGTCTGCCATCCACTTGTTATGCGACATCAAAATTTTGTAAACATGTTGGAATTTAAACATTTTTCCTTTGTAATTGTTTTTATAAATATCAAGTGCTCTTTGAATCTGAAAAAGATAAAAATTGATTTAAAAGGATATTATGAAATCAAAAGATAAAAATATATAGATTACAAGTAAGAAAAATTACCCGATCATAGTCGTTCTCTCCGCTTTTTGGAACTTTATTTACTATCCTCAAAGTAGAGATGAAACTTTGACACTCGGTATTTATGTCACCGAAACGAGATTTACAACCCTTTTTCGTGCGTTGAGAGTTTGTAAGTTCATTAAATTCATCAGTTACTTTTTGCCAAAACATAGTAGATTTTTGGCAATTTCCGACAACCGCATCAAATGTGAATTTCAAATAAGAATTAGTAAGTACTATATCTTCATTGGTAGTATACGCAACCCGTTTATTAGATTTCTTGGTTGAAGTCGTTCCTTCAAACTCGCAAGAATCATCTAAAGTTTCATCTACCGCCGAGGGAACTCGTGAAGAATCATTAAAAATTTCATCACTTTCAAATTGGCTAGATTGATAACCGGGATTTTGAAGGAGATTCATAAATAACTCATTATCATTGAAGGAATCCATCGAAAAAGATTGAAGAAATTTAAGAGAGTTGGAGAGATAAAATGAAAGAGTTGAAATAGAGTGAAATGAGAGAGAGATAGAGGATGATTTGGGTTCAACCCCTATTTATAGGGGTTGAACCCAAAATCTGGCCGTTGGGGAAATCCCACGGCCAGATTTGTTCCCCAAGGTGACCGTTGGGGAGCCCCAACGGTCCCTTGGGGAGCAAAGGGCCGGCCCCTAATAAGGGGCCGCCCCTTATTTGCCTCCGCCCTCCTCCTGGGACAGGCTTGAGTCCAATGGGGAGGAAGGGGTGTCCCGGGCCCTTAATTTGAATTAAGGGCCCGGGACTCCTCCCCATTGGATTTGCTCTAATGTGGAGGTTCCAGCTTCCAGCAAAAGTAAAAAAAATCCATGATCTAATGAACTAGGTTTATTAAGGTTAATGATGAAATATTCATGATGTATCTATGTCATGTATGACTCTTGGAGTCCAGGTAAAAAAAAAATTCATTCCTAAATTTCTAATGGCGAGCCTTGTAAAAGTGTATATGAGCTTTGATTAGGGCCGATATAAATAACGAATACTAGGCTTGATTGCGTTTATCTTAGGGAACTTTTACTCGGCCCCAATAGTGTTAATAATTCCTCCCCTACCTAAATGACTACGACAATTCACTCGGACCATGACACTTTATTAACATCCCTCCGGTGGTGTCAATTTGACTTTGAACTCAAAATCAATTTGATTTCAACGATAATATTCTGGAGTTGAAACCAATGGAGTTAAACTAGTTTTGTAAACCAAAATTGGCACGTCTTTAGTAGTGGTGCAAGGGTTCGACTTGGTAACCAAAATAAAAAGGTCTGAACCTACCTTTAGTCCCGATCGATCATTTTTAAAATTAAAATTGACAAAATAAAATACCGTATCGTGATAAACTGATTTCAACCTAAATCTAAAGAAAAATCATCGAGATTACTCGATCTGGATTCGTTTGGTGACGAGTTTAGCGAGACAAATAGAGAAGTGTTTTACGACCCTTTGAAATCAGTTGAAACGATTTTATATCAAACACAAAAGTGAGAGTGTGCAAGAAGAAAGTATTTTACGCCCCTTTGAAATCTATGGAGTTAAATCGATTTGGATCAAACACAATAATGAGTGCTTGTTTTGAAATATGCGTTTTTAACACATGGATACACTAAAAATTTGAGTTGCCCAATTGCTCCAATAATCTGTGGAGCCTTTACAGATTCCCTTTGGCATATAAAATGTGCCATAAGGTCACCACCAATATTTCAAATGGGTAAAGAAATTGAGAAAATATCTATCTGGCCAAAATTAGGGATTTTGCAGAAGAGAAGTTGCAATTGAATTTGAATTTGATTTTGGTATCAAATTTTGGATCCTATTAGCAAAAGTTTGATTCTTTCTTTGACACTTTTCAACAGTCAGATGTTTACCAACAAGGTGTTCTCCAATTGACTATTCCTTCTCTAACTGATAAAGATTCCATCTTTACACTTTTCTTCTTCTTCTTCTTCTTCTTCTTCTTCTTTATCTTGCACAGTTTTGTTCTCACCACCGGCCGCCGCCACCACCACTCCACCACCACCACTACCTTATCTCTCTTTTTATCATTTCTATGTTCCATTACTGAAGTAAAAGTTAGGAATTTTGTGTTCTTGAAGAGACATGAAAGCAGTTCTACATACAAAAGGACTTCTCTCTCTTCCTCCAAACCCAAAAACTAGAGTTTTCAATCCACAAAATGGGTTAAGAAATCGCTTAAACATCCAGAAAAATAATACCCTCAATGGGTTTTCTCAATCTACTGATGGGTTTAAAAAATTCCAAGGGTTTATCCCAAAAAACAATGGGTTCTTCAAAAAAGATAGAAACTTGCAGATTTCCTGCTCAGTTGCTTCTTCTGATGGTTCAGCTTTTCTTGATGATTTTGATGATAAACCCAAGTTTTTAGGTATTGAGATAACTACTCTTAAGAAGATTATCCCACTTGGGATGATGTTTTTTTGTATTCTCTTCAACTATACAATTCTTAGAGATACAAAAGATGTCTTAGTTGTGACAGCTAAAGGAAGTAGTGCTGAGATTATACCATTTTTGAAGACTTGGGTTAATTTGCCAATGGCAATTGGATTTATGCTCTTATATACTAAGCTTTCAAATGTGTTATCAAAACAAGCTCTTTTCTATACAGTTATGGTTCCTTTTATAGCTTTTTTCGGGGCATTCGGTTTCGTTCTTTATCCTCTTAGCAATGTATTTCACCCAACAGCACTTGCAGATAAGCTTTTAGCTTCACTTGGTCCTAGTTTTCTTGGTCCAGTTGCTATTTTGAGGATATGGAGCTTTTGTTTGTTCTATGTCATGGCTGAGCTTTGGGGAAGTGTTGTTGTTTCAGTTCTGTTTTGGGGATTTGCTAATCAGGTAAAAATGATTTTAGAACTTGGGATCTTATCCATTCATTTCTATCTTAAATGTTTTGTTTCAATTACAATTCTTGCTTTTCTAATAAATTTTGTCATGGGTTTGATGAAATATGATTATTTATTATACATGCTATGAGTTAATGAAAGAGATCACCATTCAGTAATCTTGTTTAGGTTCTCCAAGAATTGAGAGATTTTTGGTAGACTGTATATTGGATAAAAAAGGCATTCAGTATAACCAATCTAACCAGGGTAAAGATCCAATGGCTCATGCATAGTTAGCATCATCTCGTGATATGCGGAAAGATGTAAACAGTCGGCCCTTTGATTGTAGGCTACATAAGCATCGAGTCTGGGTTCGGGGTATAGAAGCTAGAGTTTCGACCAAATCGGATCCCTGATATTGAATCGATTGTGGATCTTGCATATCGATGTTTTATCTGATAAGTTGGTTTTACTTGTTCTGTTTACTATGCTAATTTTTTTGCATAAGGAGTGCGTCAACTTTTATGGAAGCTTAATGAGAATTAGTGGAACAATTCAATGCTAATATGCAGTCAGATGACAAACTAGAGATAAATTTCCATTTGAATTCATAATACTTATAAATTTGCAAATCGATCAATCCATTTTTACATGTGAATCCACTCGAACTACCACAAAAGTGTGCAACTAATCCTCATGCCTAGGAAACTCCGGTCGCCCCTTTGAGCTATTTTCCTCGAAACATTTCTTTCTTAATTGAACAGTTTCATATGTTTTTTTACAAGTTTTTATTCTTTTCCGAATTCCAAGCTTCATAAAGAGGTATAGACAATATTTTGTCTGGATTTATTTACCTCTCTGTGAAGCTTTATTCTCGTATATGGAACACCTTTGCTCTTGATAAGGATTTTACTGATACACGATCGGAGTATTTTTCTCTAAAACTGTGATTTTAGCGGGGTTTCTGAGAAATACAAATAGCCTATGATATTGCAGCCTTTTCTGGCATCGATATATAAGTATTAGTTTTTCGGAGCCGTAGGCCCGTAAATAACTTATTTGTTCGCTTTGTTGCAGATTACTACTGTCGAAGAAGCGAAAAAGTTCTACCCGTTATTTGGACTCGGAGCAAATGTGGCTCTCATTTTCTCGGGTCGAACTGTCAAGTACTTCTCTAACCTGAGAAAAAACTTGGGCCCAGGAGTTGATGGTTGGGCTGTCTCATTGAAAGGAATGATGAGTATTGTAGTGTTGATGGGTCTTGCGATCTGTTTTATCTACTGGTGGGTCAATACTTTCGTGCCTCTTCCTGCCCGTAGCAGCAAGAAGAAGGTAAATCGGCAAACCTCATATTGCTTATCTCTTATCTCGGTTTGACTTCCAGCTGACGTGTCTAGAAGTTCCCTACGGGCCGTAGCATGAAGCACATCCAGTTGGTGCCCTCTTAAGTCATTTTGTTCATGTGCTGTTAATTGTTTTGCAGGAAAAGCCGAAAATGGGCACAATGGAGAGCCTGAAATTCCTAGTATCGTCAAGATATATTAGGGACCTTGCAACCTTGGTGGTTGCCTATGGTATTAGCATCAACCTTGTCGAAGTAACATGGAAATCAAAGCTCAAGGCTCAGGTAAATAAAATATATCGATTTCAAATTCCATCTATCATCTCAGTTTGCCTTGTGCTAACAAAGTTCTCTCGTTTTTTCTTTACTACCTCAGTTTCCGAGCCCGAATGAGTATTCAGCTTTCATGGGCGATTTCTCAACTGCGACAGGGATTGCAACTTTCTCAATGATGTTGCTAAGTCAATGGATTTTCAATAAATATGGATGGGGAGTTGCAGCTAAGATTACTCCCACAGTTCTTCTCCTCACAGGAGTTGGATTTTTCTCGCTGCTCTTGTTTGGTGGGCCAATAGCTCCTCTTATCGGGCAACTAGGGATGACTCCTCTTCTTGCCGCAGTTTACATTGGAGCTTTGCAGAATATTTTCAGTAAGAGTGCAAAATATAGTTTATTCGATCCTTGTAAAGAAATGGCATACATCCCATTAGACGAAGACACAAAGGTCCGAACTTAAGAAAAACCCGAATTCATATTTCATTTATATATTGGTTTCTGCAACTTTTTCTCTCCTTTGCCTAAAACTTGACTTTGATTGCAGGTTAAAGGGAAGGCAGCCATTGATGTTGTTTGTAACCCCTTGGGGAAATCGGGAGGAGCTCTGATCCAACAATTTATGATCTTAACATTTGGGTCACTTGCTAATTCGACTCCTTACCTTGGAGGAATTTTATTGGTCATTGTTCTTGCTTGGTTAGCGGCAGCTAAGTCTCTGGACTCTCAGTTCACCGCATTACGTCAAGAGGAAGAACTTGAGAAGATTGAGGAAAGATCAAATGTGACTAGTCCAATAGTGGCCCATGAAGGAACAAATCTTTCGGATGGGGCCAGAAATGGGCCTCTTGCTAGTGGGCTGAGCTCAGATGGTGATGTATCTAGTAGTTCTTCTGAACCTTCCAAGCCCAACAAGATCTAGTAAATTTCTTTGATTACTTGATATTTTCGATACAAATAATCAGATGTAGAAGCAGGTTAGTTAGAGCTGGTTATTTACAAATCCTTTACTCCTTTTTGGTAGGGAAAGAACTTGAAATGTGCTTGTTTTTATTGCTTTAATTTGATGTTTTAAAAGTAATGAAAGTCATGGTTCCCTTACATTTTAGTGTTTTGGAGATTACCTGTTCTTGCTTAACTGATCAATCATATTAGAAAGTCCGATAACAAATCTCTAGTATTGTTTGTTTATTTCTAACTCAGATCCAAATCTTAGTCTAGGTGTCGTTGAGTCAGGATTTAGAATGTTTGTTTTTGTCTGATTTGTGATGTCTGACTTGTGTGAGTAGTTGGTTTGAGATCTATTTGAGTTGGGCAATTCAGATTCGGAGGAGTCAGTTTCTCATTCTAGAACTCCCCATATTACTTGGTAGGGAGAGGAGAACAACTTCATGGCATAGTGGAGATGTTTTCAAGGTTTTGCTTACTTGAGTTTAGAGTTGGGCAATTCAGATTCGGAGGAGTCAGTTTCTCATTCTAGAACTCCCCATATTACTTGGTAGGGAGAGGAGAACAACTTCATGGCATAGTGGAGATGTTTTCAAGGTTTTGCTTACTTGAGTTTAGAATGTGTATGGGTTTCTTGCAAAGAATTAAACTTCGAAATATTTTGGTCGAGATGACCGAAGTATTTTCATTTTCATGTCTATCGAAATTTCATTATTTGATTTATTGGTATTAAAGGTTCAAAATTATGTTCGAATAGAAGTCAGTTTCGTTATACTAGTTAGTTTCTCTTGGAACTACCCAAGAGTCAAAACTGTTGATAAATATGCACGAGGGTAGAGCGAATGTCGGTAGGGACAAAAACTAGTGATGAGTTCAGCTAAGAGAAACCCTAGCAGCCATCCATCTCAAAAGGCCGACCACACCAAAAAAAAAGAAAAGAGAGAAAAAGGGGAAAATCTAAGAATGTGATTTTTAGGTATAAAAAAGTGATGGAAAGGAAGGGGTTGACGTATGAATGGTTTGGATAAGGAGATGAAAAATGGTCCCCTAAAAGTTGAGAGTTGTTGGATATCTAAGGTGGCCTTCAACTAAACCATTACTTATTTGGCCATTTTCCTTATTTCAGTTAGCTAACTGTTATCTTTCTTTTTCAACTTCCACCGCCCCCTTCCGTTCTACTCTTTATTTCTTTTCTGTCGATATAGGACAGTAAAACCAGAGTTCAATGGACATAGACAGTTCTATAATCTCAATCCGTTAGAGATAGTATTAGAGATAAGTTTGGAATTACCTTTGAAAATAAACTTGGGAGATGTTACAGAGATAAGTTAAGGACGTGTAATCTCAGCTATTGGAGAGGAAAGTATATTCTAAAAAAAATTGCTCTTCCCCCTGTTATATAGATGTGATCCACATATTGATAAAGTGAAAATTAGAGTAAATATTTTTTTATAGAATTTGTATGAAATAATCAACTGTGAATGAAATGAATAGAAATAAAGATATTTTCTGTTGAGGGAAGCTAGAGAAATAGGATAGAAAAACCAATATTTGAACTCAATTGTTAGATAGCATATTGGAGATAAAATACATTGTATGGCTATATGCCTTTTTTATCCAGAGATGAATCTAATAGACACCAATAGAAACACTGGTGAGTTTTTACATAAATGAATAATGATGTCTATATACATACGTGCGATCTAAGTTTTATAGGTGTAAGATTTTGTTATGAGTGAACTATAATTCCACGAAATAACCTCAAAATTTTTACGAAGTCTCAGCTCACACATATTGCATATAACCCGTGTTCAAGGCGTTTTCCTAAGCAATTCAGGACCACCACATCTGTACGTTCAAAAGATGAGTTGTTTCGACTCTAATACCATATAAAAAGTGTATTTAATCTTTTAGCATATGTAATATAAGAATAAGACGGAACAACATTAGATGTGGAACACATTTACTATTAAATATATAATTACGAAAAGTTGTTTACTAGTGATATTTCCGGATATATACAACAATTTACGACTGAAAGATAAACATCTAATATAATATTTCAATGGTTGTATGGTGTCCCTTGTTTTTGTATATCTTGAACTACATTGACCTAATTATATAGTAGGGTGTGTATTCTAACAAAACTTGAAAATATCTAAGCAAGGCTTGCAACTTATGTATGTCAAAAAAAAAAAAAAAAAAAAAAAGAAATACCAAAAGCAATAATTAAGTCTGTCAAATTCCAATTCAAGCTACCCTCAATCATTTTGTCATCATGTTGTTCTCTTCCTGTTGTTTGAGTTTGACAAACGGAAATATAAATATATATCTGATTTATAATTTTAAAGGGTTATGACTAAAAAAGTTCAAAAAATATTATTATTAGCTTATGAAAAGACAGCTCTTACAGAAAACTTACTTTTTTTTCAACAACAAAAATGAAAAAGAGAATTACTTTGAATAATGAAAATTTATTGAGAAAACTTGATTCATTTAATCTACTCCTATAAAACATACTTAGCATCAAATATTTCTACATAAATAATTGTTTGATTGAAGCTTTATATTTTTCAAATTTATTCTCAAACTCCGAGGATACCTAAAAAGACTAGGAAGCGGAAAAAGGTAAAATTATCTGAGCTTACCAATCAAAATGGAAATTGGGAAATATCTTAGCTCGCCAGTACGGAACCAAAGTGACATGATATTCTACTTCTCCTTCGTATCCAATTCTCTGTGCTTTTTTAAGAGGTTTCGCAATCCAAAACACTAAATTTGGTGTACTGAAATTTGCAGTCTAAATTATTATTTTTTTGAAATGTGTATAAATTTAACTACTGAGGTAGTTAACTATAAGGAATATTTGGTTAACTAGTTAAGATATAAGTTTCATGGAGATAAATGTTTGAGAAATATACTCTCTCTTCAACCATCTATTGAAACTTCAAAAGGACCTTCCGTGGAAACGTCAAATTTAAAGCTTTAAAGAAAGAGTGAGAGAATTTTGAGGCAAAGAGAGTGATGAGAGAACGAGAACTGTAGAAAGGGAAAAAGAGATGAAGGTGATGGCGGTGGTGGCAAGATGAAGAAGAGAGAGAGATTGCAGAAAATTTTTAAAGGTCTAGTAAAGACAGTCTGACCGTTGTCGCGATGTTTTTCGACAATAATTTCCTTCGTTGAGAAAGAATATGCAGAAAATGATTGAAAGGGAAAGGAAAATATTATCGTTGATTGTTAACTTTGATTAACAATATCATGATATTTGGCCCAAATTGAGGTAGTAGACAAATATGTGGACCAAATTTTCTAGTTAGTCACAAATTGGGGGCAAATTGGAATTAACCCATTTAGAATTGGCCCCTAGTTTGGCACAAAGGTCATGAATCCTTGCCAATGTGCCCTTGCTATTCAATCAAGTGAGGTGGACTATACATGTCCCACATAGAAGCCTACGTGGCAATTCATGATTGGAAAATAAATGAAATATTAATGCAAGTCCACTTCATTTATCTACCCCATCCGTGACCCAACTTCTCTCTATACTTTAATAAATATGATTAAAGAAATATTAAATAAGTGCTCGCGTGCTTTACTACCTCATACACAACAACCACTTCTTTAAGGTCTTGAACTTGATTATATTATTACTTGGTGTTTATTTCTTATTTTCTTTGTGTGCTTCTAGTTCTAGTAATTCACTATATCTTAAAACTAAACTAGTACGTTTGTAATAATGGATCGTGCTAGTTGAGATACCGATTAGGTATGATTTCTTTAAGATTCATTTTCGAAAGGTTAAAAAATTGACTCCGTTCTGAGATAATCTATATACTTAAATTAATCAGTTTTTTGAAAAAGTATTTGCACTACCAAGTTATACAATTGAACTTTCGAGAAAAAAAAAACCTTATACAATTGAAATTTTGTATTTATTTATCAGGGCCGGCCCTAGTTGTTAGGAGGCCCAAAGCGGTGGGCCAAATTGGGGGCCTATTAGAAAAAAAAAAAAAAACTCTAATTTTTTCACATTGTAAAATTTACAAAATGAACATCTAACAGTAATTTAATTAAAATATATCTGTCAAATAAAAAAAAACGAGCCTTCATTTGGATTTTGGAGTTAGAAAGTTCTCTTCGATTTAGACTTATTTCATTCATTTTTTGCTCTGACTTACTTAAGACTTGACGAAAAAATAAACTTAGTAGATTATAGTACTTTCTTGACATATATTTAATGTAATTTTTACATCCTGTTTCATTTTAACACAATCGAAAATCGTAGTAAGAAAATAACAATTTCGTAAATGTTGGAAAACCCAATCATTAGTCTCAATTCATTGTAGTGAATTGTTCAAAGCATGATTTACTTAATATATAGGAAAGATTAAAAAATCATACATCCAATGAATTTATACTAGTTGAACCCGTTCCAGGGATAAAATAATCCATTGACAACTAGTTCATTTTCACCAAAAAGGAAAAACTAAGTGGATGCTCTTTCAAGAACATAAAGGTGGTGTGAAAGAAAAGCTTTGATTGTGTGTTAGAAAAATTGAGACGTGGGAGGTGAGACTTGAACGCGAGCCTTGAGGGTCATTTGACATGTGCTAAACCGCTCCACTAGGCTGTAGCTCCTTTGAGTTTTATTTAGACCTGCTACTGTATATAACAGCTCATTGCTACGGGGCCCTTCCCAAAGTTGGGGCGACTGCTTTGGTCGCTTTGGGCCAGCGCCACCCCTGTTATTTATGTATATTGTAATAGGTGAGCCACAATGAAAATAAAACTCTTTCTGTGTTATAATAGTATGTGTATCTGTTGCTTGTTTTCTTTTCTTTATTTTGCTTTTTTGTGATATTTTTTGAGTTATTTCTTTATTGGCCCCCTACTTTGTGATCAACTTCCCTTATAAGCTCACGTTTTTCGTGAATTCAAATTTAATCCTCATTTGTTAACACTGACAGTTAACTTTTACGGTCAATATTTTTGTTTCCATATTTTTCCTTCTTATAAAAATGGTTTTATAAATACAAAATTAACCCCCTTTTAAATTTGGGTTAATCTTTAAAATATTATAACTATTTTAGAAAAAACTAAGGAGCCAAAATTGAACACATTTAAACAAAATTAAAAACATCATTATCTCTGCACACATCATCATCATCTCGCCGACCGACCAAATTTTCAGGCGACCTTCAACATAATTTTTTTTTTCAAATCTCTTCCTCTTCTCTTTTTTTTTTTTGCTTCATCTCTCTCTAATCTCTCTAACCTCTCTCTCTCTAACCTCCCTCTCTAACCTGTCTTTATACAACTCCGACGAAAGGGAGGAGCCCTTCGCCGGAGAAACCAGACCTCAAAGGTCTTGGTTTCAAAGTAAAACCAGACCTTCAAGGTCTGGTTGTTGAAGCCAACTCTCAGTCTGGTTTCTCCGGCGAAGGGGCTCCTCCCCTTCGCCGGAGTTGTATAGAGAGAGAGAGAGAGGTTAGAGAGAGAGAGAAAGGTTAGAGAGAAAGAAAGGTTAGAGAGATAGAGAAATTAAAGAGAGAGGTGGATTAGAGAGAGAAAAAGGTTAGAGAGAGATCGAAAAAGGTTAGAGAGAGATTAAGCAAAAAATAAGAGGGAGAAGAAGGAATTTAAAAAAAAATAATGTTTGAAGGTCGCCGAAAAATTTGACCGGTCGGCGACATTCGCCGGAGAAGATGATGATGTGGGCAGAGACGATGTGGAGGTGAGAGGCGATGAGATGGAAGAGAGAGGGAGAGATAAGCTGTTTTTGATTTTTTTAAGAATTTTTGGGCTTATAGTCCAAAAAATGGGTCCTAATAGGACATTTTAGTCCTCTCTAATCCTATAAAGGGTTTCAAAACCAAAAAAATAATACAAATGGATATCTAGTCCATTTGGTGTCATCTAGAGAGAAAACACAAATCCCTAGAATACATATTAATTTATAATACCTATACTAACCTTCTTTATATATAAAATCTGATTTACATTCTAAAATCCAAAATATCTTTTTTCATTTTTATCTCTCACCTTTCTCTCTCCAATCACGTTTATAAACATAGTAACCGTGATCTTCATTATCTTCAGTAACCGAAACCTGTTTATCTTCTCTCTCTCTCTAAATCAGAATCGTTTGATAATCATCCATTAATCTCAGAAATCTTGTTTCTTCTTCATTAGAGCAGCTGAAATCATCTTCTTCATCGTTTATCAGGTAAGACACATTACAGAAATCATTTTTCGTTTCATTGGAACAAATTCTGAATCAGATTTAATATTGCTTTTCAAGTAATGTTAAAGGTTTTGATTTCTTCCTTTCTGTTTAATATTTTTCATCTTCATCTTGAACTTTGTTCATGAATTTCATTATAATCGAATTTCTCTTTGTATCATCTAATCAAATCTTCATCATTATTCAGTATTTTCTCTCTCTAAGATTCATAACCGATTTTATTATGTTAATGTTAAATCCGTCTTTACTGAAGATAATGCGATTAAGAAGTGTTTGTATCTATGTATTTTGTTACTTTTTAGTAGTTTTAGGTTACAGATTTTTAGATTATTTCTTCAAATCTTCATCAAGGTTTCCGTACAATTTTTGATGCAGTGAAGATCTCGTAAGATTTGTTATAACTGAATGCAAACGATATATAATTTAACATAAATTACGGATCGTTTACAATAAATTACAAATCATTTTTTATCCAGAGTAGATCTAGTACGATTTGGTTGTAACAGAATGTAAACGATATATAATTTACACGACATTACATGATGTTTACAGAACATAACACATACATAACGCAGACGTCTTTTGTACGATGTTTTTATAACAGAATGTAAAATATATTTATTTTGTTACAAATTAATCATACTTTATAAATAATATCAAAAACATCTTATAAATCTGCATAAATTAAATATAATTTATTCAACATTACGCGTACTTTTTTCCCAAAACAGTTGCCGTTTATAGTACAATAAATGTTCCAAAAATTATATGTAATTTATTGCACATTATACATATTTTTTCACATAACAGTGACCTTGTGATTCGAATTAACGTTATGTTTGTCTCCTAACACATTATGAAGTTTAACAAACAGTATGCATAATTTATTCCATTATACATGTCGTTTCTAGTAAATTATATGTTTTGTTAACAAATGTATATGTTTTCTTTTTGCAGTTTTGTTGTTACTTATGGAATTTCCTACTGAAGTTGGTCATTTGTTTCCTGGTGGTGCAAAATCATTTGGATATGCTTTTCGACAATATAGTGTAAATGTTGTTTGTCCTGCTCAAGACTACATATGCTCTTCGACAATATAGTGCAAACGATTTTTTTGTAACAGAATGTAAACGATGTGTAATGTAATAGAAATTATGTGTAATGTAATAGAAATTATATGTAATTTACTGAACAAGACCCAAATACATTTGATAAATTACGTTGTATACTTGACTAATGATGGTTTATTCGTCATAAATAATACATAATTTACGTATTTGTTTCATAATTTGTATTCGATGTGTATTTATGTGTGAGTAAAAACGAAAACAAATGCTACTTTAATGTTCCCAGAAAAATATACTATTTCCAAAACTGAAAGTTAAGTGAGAGAAAGTGATATATATGGTTTGTATATTAACCCCCAAATCACGCTAAATTGATCCTAGATTGATTCGGATAATAGGAAAGAGAAGATTTGATTTCCAAATCTGTTTAGAGGAGAGAGAAATTATGATTTGTTTCTATCTATTTTTTTCTAATAAATCTCCATATTTTTGGCTAATAAATCTCCATATTAAATTTGCAAAGAAGAGAGAGAAAATTGATTTGAGAAAGTTTAGATTTTGTTTCTAAACAGATTATAGAAGAGAGAGAAATTTTCGTGAGAATCTAACCGTTTTTTCCTAAATTTATCCTAAAATCAAGGTACATTAAACCGTTTGAAATTTTTGTGCGGCCCCACACATTAAAATCCCGTGAAAAACGACTGGGACATGGAAGGAATTATGTAATATATATTAAGGGTTTTTAGTCCCAAGATCAAAAGGACTAAAAATCCATTTTTTGGGAAGATTGGACCCTAAACCCTTTTTGAATATTATTTTGGGCCATATACCCACGGACCCTTTTTTTAAATGTAATCCATTTTGACCCCCTAATTTGTTCTAAAGTAGTTACAATATTTTGAAAATTAACCCAAAATTTAAAAGGGAGTCAATTTTGAATTTATATAATCATTTTTATAAAAAGGACAAATATGAAAAAAAAAAATTGACCATAAAAGTTAACTAACAGTGTTTACAAAAGAGTATCAAATTTAAATTTACGAAAAACATGAGCCCTAAAAGAAGCTGGTCACAATTGTAGGAAGCCAAAAAAAGAAATAATTCTATTTTTTTCACATAATTCTATAAAGTTGGAAAGTAATTTGGGAAATAAAATAACATTCTAAAATTGCTAGTGTAACAAGTGGGTGGTTTATGAATGACTTCTTTCAAAAATACTGTTAAATAAATTCGTCTTTTACAATTATTGCAATGATATATTAGGATTACTAGTTTGGCTTAGTTAAGCTTAAGAATGTTTAAAAAATGATTTTGTTATTATTGTGATCAAGGTTTTATTTTTATACGCCACTCTGATAACGATTATAAGTCAATTTTATAGGGAATCTATTTTCGATTTTGAGTATGTAGATTTTGGTTAATCACATTTGATTTCAAGAGAGCAATATAATTTTGAGTCAGAAGTTGATTTGTTTGTTTTCTACTATCTAATATTCGTCTTCACCTACGCCACCAACTCTAGCTAACACCAACTCTAGCTAACACCAACTCTGAACGCCACAACCATAATCTTCATTTTCTCTGCCCTATCTCTCTAATCTAGTGAAGGAAAAAATTATTTGATTTTAGGGTAAATACCCAAATTCGGCCATGTTCTGGTTTGGGAAAACCCTTAAACTAGAAGATTTATTTCGGCGGAGGAGACCTTCTCCTTTTGCGATGACAACTGGAAGTGAAGGCAGAGAACATGGTACTAAGTAAAGATGAAATTGAAATATAAGAAAACATACGGGAAGGATTATAGATTTAAACCTAAATTTTTATCTAAGTTAATCAAAGACAAATGTGTTTGACAAAGGTCTAAGTACTCAAGAGACGCTCCCAAACGACTCAATTATAATAATATCCTCTTAGTGAGGTGTATCATACAATTAAAATAACACTGTATAGCTATTGTTATTGGTGTATTTCTTGTGACCATTTTCTAGTTTACTTTATTAACAGTGCTATAACGACCATAACCATTGTTTTACCACCATTTCACCACTTAAAAATATTATATGTCGAATCTAAATTTTGCAGTTTTAAACACGGACACCTATGAGAAAGATATAAAATTTGTACTCATTTGAATTCGAGCTTGTAATATAATTTTGAAATATGATGGCACGATTCGTGTACTCTTATTAAAATCATTGAGAAAATCAGGTAACATCTGATAAAAAATATATATATTCACAAATATGTCATTGGAAACAACCTATACAATATATATCTCATCCACAATAATAATTTTGGAATCTTTTTCTAAAATAAACTCCAACTATAAACAATTAATTAGTTTACTTCTAAAGAAAAAAAAAAAAAAAACAAAGACAACTCCCACAATAAAAACTCCCTTCCCTCACAGTACCACCACTACTACTACTACTATTAACACCAAACAAGAAATGGATGTTAGCCGGAATTTGACATCTAACGCCGTCGGTCTTCATCTTCTTCCATCGGAACTCATGCACGATATCCTTTTCCGTTTATCTTTACCAGAAATCGTACGGTTAAAATCCATTTCAAAAACCCTAACTTCCCTTATCTCCAGTGATGATTTCCGCTGCTATTATAATCTTCAATCTAAATCAGATCCTTGGCTTTTCATTTATAAGAAACGATCCCTTCGTGACTCAGTTCTTCATGGGTTTACGGATCGGTCTAATCGTTGGTTTAAAATTCCAGTGACCGATTTATTATCTCTGGTTGTTCCTCCCGGCGAAGATCTTTATTTTCTTGTAGCTTCCGGCGATTTTTTGCTTTTCGCTTTGAATAATCGTCGAGAAGTAATCGCCGTTAATATTAATTTAAACTCCGTTAAGAAGATTCCACCAAGCCCGTTGGGTCCACGTGGGACGTCGTCGTGGCGACGATCCGGTTTTAAATTATTAGCTGGACCACCTGGTTCAGACCGATTCAAGTTCTTATTCGCTGAATTGTTTCAGAACCGGCCGACTTTATTTGAGTACACATCAGAGACTAACACGTGGAGGTCGATTCAAGCGAGTGAGAGTGAGTTGACTCAGCTACGTGGCAACAACCAGAAAGTGGTGTTCTTGAACGTCGTTCACCGTCGGACTGAAAGTATTGTTCTTGCTGCCGGACCAGGTGGAAGTGACGAACCAATAATCCTACGGCCAAGATTTGATGGTGGTGGAATTGATGAACGGTTGGCGATTGCATTTAGTACAGGAGATGTAGTTGATAGATTACACGTGTACGGTGATGGATACATGGTGATCGTAAGATCTGAGGGTGTAGGAATGATGATGATAACATTTATAGAGATTTGGGGGATGAGTTTGGATGGTAGAAGATGGGAGTTAATTTCAAGGGTGCCCCAAGAAATTGTGGGTAGAGTGAGAAAGGTTTATAGTAAGATGATGGGTTGTTTGGAAGAGAGAGAAAGAGTAATTAGGGTTATTTTGGTATCTAATTTTGAAGGAAATTGGGATTTGATTTGGTTATCTTATGATTTGGATAACAAAGAATGGAAATGGGTCCCACTTCCTGAGACAAGTATGAAAGGTGTAAACATGGCTGGGATTACACTCTCTACTGGTCTGACATTGTGATTTTGATTTTTCATTTTCTATGATCATTGTTGTTCTTAGTCTAATTGTTGATAATTAATGTGTTTAACTTTGAATTTGTGAGTAAATTGGTGGTCAATTGTGCAGGGTTTGGAACTTGTAGTCAATTGTGTAGGTTCAATCTTTCATACCGTCAGTGATACTGTCTGTTTTGGTGTTTCGAGATAAATAAATTTGAAAAACGTTGTGAATGGATGTTTGTGAGACTATCTGTTTTTGTCTTAATATGGTCAGTAGAGAAGGGAGGCCGGACCACTTTCCGAAGGCGACCCCATTTTGACCTTTCAAGGATGTACTAATGTCTCATTAGAAAGAAATATTATTTCGAAAGTAACATAACTCATGTCTTAAATCTATTTGAAATATAATTATTATTTTAAAAGTAACATGCAAAATTCAATTTCAACAAAAAAAAACATACAAAATTCAAAATATGAGACTCTTAACTACGTTGGGCCCAAGTCCACCAACCACCATGAGGTCGTGAGATCGAGTCTCGGTGGTGGAAGCAGTTGCCATCAAGATTTATCCTATGTAATTTAGGCTATGAATAATGTAATAATTTGTCGGGAGGCCTCTTCGTTGTCGGGCTTTAGGCCTCTTTCATTCTCAGTTTAAACTAGGCGGTTATCGTGCTCATTACATTTCCATGATGCATCTATGCCTTGTAACGACTAACGTAGACCGTAGTCGAATTCTCCAAAGAAAAAAAAAACTACGTTGGGCCCAAAGCGGTTGCTTTGGGCCCGGGCTGCCCTTGCCCGGAGGGAGTTGGGTCAAGAAGAATTACAGTCAGACGAGTCAGATTCAAAACGTTAGAAAAAATTACAAGAAGTAACCACCTCAATGACGTTGTATTCACCATTTGCTATGCAACATCAACCTCGTTTGCCTGAAGCATTAGGTGATCAAGAATCATACATATCGAATCTGATTCAGAAAACGTCATGTCCCCAACGAAGAATTCTTGAACAACACCATCAACTTCAATTGAACTACATCCCGGGGACCTCTCAATTCCTCTGGAAGTCATAATATCTCTCACTCTTCTAACTTCATCAAACTTACCTGCTTCAGCATACATATTGGAGATAAGAACATATAAACCTTCGTCATTCACCTCCAACTCGATAACTTTTCGAGCTACTTTCTCTCCGAGATTCAAGTTCCGATATAATCGACAAGCAGAAAGAAGCGAACCTAAGATGATTTCGTTTGGTTTCAATGGCATTTGTTCAATAAAATCAATAGCTTGTTCTAAGAAACCTGCCTTACCAAACATATCAACAACACAACCATAATGTTCAATACACGGTGTGATTCCATATTTGCTAGACATTGACAAGAAGTATCTATAACCTTCATGAACTAAGCCAGAATGGGTACATGAACAAAGAAGAGCCATGAAAGTTACACCATCGGGTAGTAAATCGGTCGAAGAAATCAGCATTTGGTTGAAGAGTTTGATAGCTTCGTTTCCGTGACCATTAATGGCAAGTCCTCCAATTATAGCGTTCCATGAAGATATATCTCTGCAAGTCATTTCTTCGAAAATCTTTAATGCCATTGCTATACTTCCACACTTAGCATACATATCAACTAACGCATTTCCTAAGTAAATATCAGTTTTCACATTATGTTGTTCTATATAAGTATGAAGCATTTTGCCTTGATTTAGTGCTCCTAATTGAGCACAAGCTGATAATAAGCTAACTAGAGTAACTTGATTTTGTTCAATTCCTAAGAACTCCATCTCTTGAGAGAGTTTCAATGCTTCTATAAACTTGCTTCCTTGAACATAACCGGTAATCATTGTCGTCCATGAAAATATATCTCTGGCTTTCATCTGACGGAAAACAAGCATTGCTTCATCGATATCTCTACACTTACAATACATGTTAACCAGAGCATTTCCGACAAAAACATCATAAGTTATGTTGTTTTCTTTTATATATAAGTGCATAAGCTTCCCTTGCTCTAGATCACCCAATTGTGCACACGCAGATAATATGCTTACCATTGTAATTTCGTTGGGTCTAACTTCTTCGTTCTTCATTTCTCCAAACCACTTTAGGGCTTCCGCCGGGTGACCATTTTGTGTGAACCCACCAATCAATACATTCCAAGAAACTGCATCTTTCGTGGGGATTTTACGAAAAACTTCTAATGCACTTGACATATTTTTACACTTAAAATACATATTCACGAGTGCGTTATTTATAGTTGTGTCGAATTCCATCTTATTCTCCATTATATAAGAATGAAGCTTCTGCCCTCTATTATGATCTTGTCGATATCCACAAGCCGAAAGTAAGCTAACCATTGTGACTTTGTTTGGCTCAATACCTTCCATTTTCATCTGATCAAACAAATTGAAACATTCCTCGGAATGATTCGATTGAGCGTAGCTTGAAATCATACTTGTCCATGCAACCACATCTCTTTCAGGCATTTCATCAAATATCTTTCTTGCAACTTCAATTCTCCCACAACTAGCATAAAAATTAACAAAACCAGACATTATATACATATCTGATTCAAACCCCCATTTCACAATCTGCCCATGAATGAGTTCACCATTATTAACTTTATGAAGATTAGAACAAGCTTTAGTTATGATTGGGTAAGTATAATTATCAGGAAGATAACCCCTATGCATCATCTGTTTGAAAAGTAAAAGAGCTTCTTTTGAGGAATCATTTTGGGTGTAACCTCTGATCATGGAGTTCCAAATGAACTGATTTGGATGGTTTAATTGATCGAAAACTCGACGACCATAATCGATGTTGAAATGGGTAGATGAAACAGTTAAAAATGCAATGATTCTACTCACCAAAAAAGTATCTTGGATCAAACAAGTTTTTATCAAATACCCATGGATTTGACTCAATTGTTCTATTTTTGAACAGGTTTCTATGAAGTAGATTATGCTCTGATAGTTTTGTTGCCATATATTACTGGTTCTGATTACTGATTTGGGGTGGAATTGGATATATGACATCTAAAGATTAAGTTGAACTTGTCAGGCTATGTTTCATGTACTTGTCAGGCTAGAAGAACAGATAGGATGGTGCGGAGCATCTGGGTCTCACGGTTTTAAAAAGCCTCACTAGAGAAGGGTATTTAACTTCTTAAGAGGAGCACCACACTCCGATTCACCACCGATATGAGATTGCTTTACAACGAGAACAAATTTTTAAAATTTTGAGACTATTCACGTGAATCGGTTACCCTGTATGAATTTTTTCCAAGACAAAAAAGAATCATAGACCGTGCAACCTGTTAGTACATTTGTAAATAGAGGCGCACGCTTACAACCCACTCTTGTGAGAAGAATGTACACAGACACTCTCATTTCCAAGAACACCCATATATATAAATATTTATTTCACATCAAACCAATCTTACATACAAATTGAAATCAATAAAACACCTCTCAAGTGTTTTTCAAACATGTAGACACATAATGAAAAGAAAAATAAGAAATAGAATGAGTTACTAGCTTCATTTCTTCACAGCTTTTTTGATTGATTTAACAGATGATTTGATGAAGTTGTTACCAGAAGACCGATCGTCAGTGAGATCTTCGTCAGACCCAATTACGACGGGCTTCTTCCCCATACAATCAACTCGCTTTTTCATATTTAAAATTGCAGAAGGAGAATATGGAGCTGGTCTAAATGCTCTTGCACTCTCACACCTTGCAACTTCTTTTCTCTCCTTTTCATTTCTTTCTCTTCTTTCCTTCCCATCAAAGCTCTTTCTTCTCCCGATTCCTGTTCCAAATCTGTATACATCACTTGCTTCTTCTTCTTCTTCTATCTCAGGCTCGATCTTCTCACTTACCCGTTTATTAGAAATTATTTTTTCTTTTGTTGCAGGAAATTTTAGCACTTGGATATCCTCTTGTGGGTTCTTGAGATTCAACTTTTCAATTACTTCATTAGTTCTATAATCTTCGTCGGTGTTCTCACGAGGCGAATCCATAGAATATTCTTCATTTGTATTGTTTAAGAGCATTTGTAGCCACTTCTCTACATTTCCCTTCCCGCGTTGCTTTCTGCATTCTTCATCTTCTTCTCTATCTAGACTTGGGACGACAGCTCTCGCTATACCCTTCATTTTTCTCTCCTCTTTAATCTCAAGCTCCTGCAGTTTATCCTCAATTGGAGTATAATCATCCACACAAACTAGAGCCTTATTATTTTCGACGAGATATTTTGAGGCAATAACGTTTTCTAGTTCCTTGTTTTCATCTCTTTCTCGCTCTTCAATGAGAGCTAAACTAGCTTCCGAAGCCTTTTGTTCTTCCTCCAAAAACACTCTTAGTTCCTTCTGTAGACCCCTCGTCTTTATTTCGGGCAAGTATAAAACATTGTTGTTATTGTTCATATCTTCAGAAAGAAAATCGTCTATCCTCGATCTTTTCCTTGCTTGTTCATTGGGAGGTCTAATTTTTGTCTCAATCTCATCTCTTTGTTTGAACTTCTGGTGAAGATCTTTCTCTGAAGTATCACAAATTGCTTTTTGTGCTTCAAGCCTTGCCATTAGAGCACTAGTTGCTGCCTGGTTCAGTCTAGCTTGCTCCTTGTAAATTACAGTCCTGAAAGAAGAACAGTTCATGAATTAGATTCATTGATAATACGAAGTTAACGGGTTTTCTTCTAAGAGAGTTTTAATGGATCTTTACTGGTGCATAGAGTCTCGGATCATCTTTTCGAGTAATGATTTATATGAAGATTGAGCTTCTGCTAATCGCCTGCATTTCTCGGTCCTTCTTCTTCGCTTAATTAGAACCAACTCTAAATCTTGAAGAGCAACCCGTTCGACTTCATTCTTCTGTTTCAGTTCATCTAATTCGTCATCCAATTTTCGAATCTCTGTTTGAATCTCATCTTTTCGCCTTAACGAATCTCTTGCCATGGCAATCGTCAGATACGGGTTTTCATTTTCTTTTAACAAACTTGGCCTAGAAATCTGAATAGCCTTGCCATATGACTCATTTTCGTCACCTAGGAACTTTCTTGAAGCTGTAATGATCAAACAAAAAAAAAGACGAATCGTTAAAGAACTCTAGAAAAGGTCTAAAATAAAAGAGAAATCTGATCTTTTACTTACCATTTGCAGGAGAATTAGGTCTCAATGATCTATTGAGATCGACATTTCTTAAAACCGACAACGAATCAGAAGATTCTTTTCGAAGTGAAACAATGGCAGCAGGAGCAAGACCTTCTTTTTCTCTCTTCTCGAAAAAATGTTGGGGGAAAACATGGGACTCTACAGTTTGTGATGAACTCAATTCTTCATTCTCACCATCAGAGAACAATAGTGAGAATGCCCTACTCCTGCAAATTTATGAAAAATCCAAAACAGTCTTATGAAAAATTAACGATAAAAGCGGAAAAGCAACAACCAAAAGAAGCAATTGCACAGGAACATAAAGATTTACGAGGTCCTTGTAAAACCTACTCCACAACTAACAATGGCGCAATGATTTTTCACTATGGGCGAACAACAAGGTTATATAGATTTCTCGAGAGTTTGTAAATAACCCTAGCACTCTCCGCCTCCACGAACCTTCCCCCAAAAGCTAATTACATAATTACACCTCTTTACAAAACTAGGGCAAACATAACGTCAACGGATTGAGCCAAAATCTTGGTCTCGGGGGGTTTGGTATGGACCCATATTCAAGACACTTTTCAACAATTAGTGATTTCTCTTTATCTTCCTAATTAACAAAACCAAAGAAATTCACCTGAAATCGGAGTTCGAAGAAGCGAATATAGAGAGGAACTGATTTACAGAGATACCTAATTGGCAATCCCACCATGGAACAAGAAATTCAAGCTTGTTTTGCTTCTTCTTACACACTTGCCATTGTAACAACCTTAGATTACTAGGAACTGTTCTTCCTCCTCCTGCATTTCCCAAAACAAAAAAAAAAAATCCCAAGTTTTGTTAATTACCCAAATCAGAAAACTCCCAAAATAGTATAATTGAGGTGATCTAAACAAATTAAGGGTTTTTGAAGCAATTACTTGAGCAAGGAAACCAATGATCAATCTCCCAAGCAAGAGGAGAACCAGAATCAGCATGATAATATAGAACATTTCCATATGGATCTACCCGAAATTTCGCAGGATCAAATCCAGCATTCCTGAAAATTTTCAAAATTATAGCTCACTTCAATTAACAGTTTCATTTTATGGGATTTCATAAATTCAACTTGAAGTTCTTACCCTAGGTGGTTGAGTTGCTTCCATAGAAGATTAGCATAAATTTTAGGCTTTGTTGTTGGTTTAGCTTCCAGATCTTTAATAGGAAAAATCTGATCTAATTCTTCTGCTCTTGAAGCCTACAAAACAAAAGAAATCCACCCAAAACCCTAATTGCTCAAACCCTAAAATGATAACTAACAAAAAAATGGAAATACAATCAACCCACAAAAGAAAACAGATAATTGAAGTAATAAATGCAGAATATGAAGATCACCCAAAGAAATTCACCTAACCCAGAACCATAATCAAATACCTTTACTTCTCAAAACCTAATTTCAAGCTAAATCAATAATCATCTAACCCCCACATCTAAAACTCAAGATATAAATCTGAAGAAAAACCCTAAATTAATCAAATTTTACAGCAAGAACACTTTAATTTCTTCACAATCTAAAACAAAAATAAGGAAAACAAGAAAGGGTAGAAAGATTGAAGCTTATCTTACCTCTTGAGGTTGCAAAATATAGGGAGTAAAACTGAAAGGAGGGCCATTTTTGTATGGATTGAGATGGGGATTTTGACAGAGCTTAGGGTAAGCTTTTGGGTATCCAAGACATTCATCTATCATCATCTCTTCTTCTGTAAATGTTAATTTGATTGCCATGATTGTCTTCAGTTTTCTCAGAAATTTGATTCCTTTGATGGAAAGAACAAAACCAGTGAGGAAGTTAAGAGAGAGAAAGAATATGATACTAGTTGAGTTCAGTTGGGAGAAGAACTAGAAGAAGAAAGAGTTGAGATGTAACGGTCGATTCATTTGAAAATCTTAAAGTCTACCTTTTCAAATTTTGGTGACACGTCAGCGACATGCGAGTTGGTATTGGTAACGGCTAGATATGCTGTATCCACTATCCAACAATAAATCGGCTAGTGCCATGGGGGTGGGTTCACTTGGAAGGTGTTTGATTTTTCCACTTTAACAAGTGGGTTCACTGGAATGTTGACATAAATTCTAAGATCTTGGAGGTTCCAGATTCGATTCTGAGGAGATGTAAATTTTATGATTTACTAAATCTTGTAAGAGTTTGAGCATCAAATTTGTCAAACAAAAACGTAGGGGGTTTAAATGGGTGCCTCCTTGAGTTGGAGGGACACAGATTGGCTTTGATGGCTCCTTACTAATGTTCGAGTTGGCTATGGTGCTATTATTAGAGGCAGTGGAGGAAATTTACTTGCACTAGGTGCTGGTTCGGCATAGAAGGTTTCTACCTTGGCTCATGAGTTGCAAGGAGTGAAGCTCAGGCTTAGGCTTGCGGGCAAGACCCATTGTGGCCGAGATATTATAAATTCTGATTCCATGGCTGCTACTGTTGGGTGGTATTGGGCCTCTCTCACCCCAAAAGCTAGCTCAAGAGGTAAGGCTTCTCTCAAACTTATTAACGCACCCCCTGCCCCTTCCACAACCATTGTGGGGATTAACCTAACAATCTTCCCCTCACACATTGGCTTCTAACTTCAATAGTTATTGGGCCAAGACTTGTTATTACCCGGGCTCTGATACCAGTGTTGGGTGGTCTTGGGTCTCTCTCACCCCAAAAGTTAGCTCAAGAGGTAAGACTTCTCCCACACTTATTATAACGCACCCCCTGCCCCTTCCACAACCAATGTAGGATTAACCTAACAGCTACTTCTCTGCTATCTGACCCTGCAAAGCAGTCCTCGTGGCTAGTATGGCCAACACGGACAAAGACCTTGTGGGGTACTTTTGAAGAATGCTCTATCAGGCATGTGGTGAAGGAAGTGAACCAGACTGCTCTCTAACTTGCAAAGCTGAGACCGAGAGGTGAAGTAGAGCTGGACCCTACGCATTTACCTGCCGAGAAGGTGTAATAGCTTGTTGCTCTTATGTATAGGGTCAGGCCCTTCAACCTGCTCACTATTACAAAAAAAAAATACTTTTCAAACTCTTCAAGAACAATATTATCTCCAGCCTAGCGGAGCGGCATGAAAACGGCACAACCCGTTTAAGAACAACGTTAAAACTACCCGAGCTACTTAGTTACGGATCCGAATCACAAGTCACGACCAAGATTTTGGCCCCTCGAGCCTGTCTTACTACGCGCGATTAAGAACTGTGGCACAACTCTTCATGTAAGTGAATCACCACAGCTTTCACATATTGTTGGACAAGTTTTAGGCTTTTAGCACATGTACTAAAGTGACTTCAGCAACTGGGACGCAAATTCAAGTTGACACCAATTGATGGCAACTATATATATTGTTAGACTGTTAACGAAGCAGATGGTCTAGGATACTCTCCTTTTGAGTCATCTAAAGCTTTTTTTGACTAATGGCTGCTGATAACTCTTGCATTAAGGAATATAGACCACTCTATAAATTATGTTTATATTTTGATAAGGATGTCACTGTATATATTTTGTGATTTCCTTCTTCTCTGTGCCTATGGTGAGCTTTGTAGCTCACACACCAAATGATATCCTTGAATAGACTTATTTATCTCATGTCTTATTGTCTCACATATATGTAAGAGAACATAAACATTAACCTAGCTAGGCTTTCAATACTAGAAGCATGATTGATAGGGTCCCAATATTTGAGGAATTTGTTACATCTCACCTTAACACTTACTTTTTAAAATACTTCATGGAAGATTGCTCTAATCACTGTCTATATATAATAGATAGAGAGATAAGAAGGAGGGAGAGAGATGGAGAAAGAGAAAATATTGGTGTCTGAAATTTCTATTATATGCAAGAAAACAGTGGTAAGTTCTATAGGGCAAGAAGTTCAAGAAGGAAAATTCTATGAACCTTCTGTTTTCGACAGAATAATGGAGCCTTATAACCTTCGTATCGTCTTCTACCATCAATTTCCCTCTATGACTAAACTAGAGATACTAAGAAAAAAACTTCGTATATCGCTCTCTGAAACACTTTCGAAGTTTCCCGTTGTAACTGGTAGGTTGAAGATGAGTACTGAGAATAATACATCATCAGAAAGACCTAGGAAGATCAAGTTCAATGATGCAAGAGTGAGAATGGTTGAAGCAAGAGATAATGGAACCCTTGAGTGGTTTCAGAGTTTAGATAGAGAGAAAGAGCTCAGTCTTACTTATTGGGAAGAAATGTTTTATAAGCCTTGTTTTTGGCCTACCTTTTATATTCAGGTAGAGTAATTTTATTAATACAACAAACTTACAACAGTCATTCTCACTTTTGTATGTCCTATTCCAAGGTTACCAGATTAGTTGGAACTCCCTGCGAACCGGCAATCTGGTTGCGAAACCTTTTAGGGTACGTTCGCGAAGTAGATCGCCAGATCTAGCGAACCGATTCTCATGAAGAACAGTTGACTGAAGCAATAACATACCTTAGATTTGATTTGTTGAAGCCTCTCGATTTTTCCGAAATATTTAGTTCTTGGTAAATGGAAAGACTAATTGTAGGCAAGTTTAACTTTAGGTTTCCTAAATATTTTAATCTTGATAAATTGAACCGTCGGATTTAGATTTTTAGGGTTTAAATATTAAACAACCATTAAGAGAATATCTCCAATCGATATACTTTAGGGGTTTTTAAATTTTACATTAAAGACTTTCCAAAAACAAGATATTCTTACATTGGAAATATTTATGTCTCTAGTTAAGAAATAACTTTGGAATATCTTATCAAACTAACGAACCAAAATTTTATATTAGACAAATTATGTACCGAATTAGCGTACCGAAGAGGTATACCCCCCCCCCCCCCCCCCCTCTCCCACGAACCGGATACACTCTAATAGACGTACCGCGTACCCGTATTCGTGCCGCGTACCGGAACGTACAACGAATCTGGTAACCTTGGTCTATTCTTGTACTCTTAGTTTCGTGTCAGGTATTAGCCGGGCCCAATCCATCTCGGGCTCATTAATTATGTTTGCTCGGACCTAAACTATTAACATGTTAGAGCATAGTCGAAGCCATAACCCTCGTCGAGTTCGTTTTTTCTAGCAGATCACAGAATCTGAAGGAGGTGATCTTGCAACGGGATTAAGCTGCACTCATTTACTCGCAGATGCTACATCAGCTACCATGTTGATCAAAGCTTGGGCTGATACGAACCTCTTTGGAAAAATACAACCCCCTTCACTGTTCCACCCCTTACCACCTTGTAAAATTGGTAATAAGACCGAAAATCATGAATTTTCTACCGATTTGATCAACCACTATGAGTCATTCAATGAGAAATCTAATCCAACAACAACAGCCTCAAACAACAAAAAGTATTCGAAGATTGTCTTCACTTTCTCACATGAAATGGTGACTAGATGCATTGTCAAAGGTGTCAAGATCTACACCATTTTCGGTGCTTGTCGCTCTTTTTTGGGTATGCATGAGTAAGGTGAAAGGAAAGAAAGGACTAATTGACATGTCAATTTGTTTAGATATGAGAAAGGTTTTAGGACTTCGTAAAGAGTTCTTTGGAAATTGTATGGTTTTCAATAAGGTGTTTGGGAAAGAACTAAAGGAGTTTGGATTAGCGAACGAATCTCTAACGAGTTTACATCAAAATGCTGCTAATGTTGTGGAGAATGCTGTTAGTAAGATGAACAATGAAGGGATCATGGATATAATTGAATGGTTAGATGAGAACTCAAGAGATAAATCGCTTACTCCGTTGAATGGTTCTAATTTTATATGTGCTACTTGGGAGAATTTGGAACCATATTCGACAGAATTCGAGCCCAGGGTTGAACCTGTTCGAGTTTCTTATTATTTGGAACCAGTAATTGGAGTAGGACAAGTATATATCCTTCCTTCATCAAAGTGTGATCAAGATGGTCCATTAAGTAGAATAGCCATTGTTACACTTCCACAAGATGAAGCTGTCAAACTTTGTGAAGAAACTCTTATCGTCAACTTATCTCCAACAATATTGATGAAAGATAAATAAACAAGTGTATCTCATGATGTATGTAACTCAAATTTAAAGTTAAAATATACAAGGGAAAATTCTTGAATGACCCCCTAACTTGTCTAACCCACGACTTATGTTTGTCTAACCCACGACTTATGTTTCAAATAGTTCCATATACAGACCGTTAAGTAATTTCTTTTCTAAGAATGTTCGGTTGTTCAATTATTTTTGTCTTATCTCTACGACTCTATCTCTCACCTCTCTCGTAGTTTCTTTCAATTATTGAGACACATTCATAGACTTTGAAATGTGTGATTGAATGTCAACAGTAGTGGACTTTGAAATGTCTCAAATAGACAAACCCCCTCCCCAAAGTTTCTCCTAGCAAAATACCAAAATCACCCCTAGCAAATTGTTGCTGTTGAGCTGGTTTAGTTGACCAATTGCCTAGTGTCACTTAGATTTATTTTTCTTTTGCCAATTGAAACTTGAAAGAGACCCATTAACTTCTTCAAGACTTCAACTTCACTTCTCCTCACCAAACATCTTCAAGATCTGAAATTCTGATTCACAAACCAGTTGAAGATAGCTTCAGAAGTAATCAATTTTTCTAAAGAACCCCAGTTTCAGGTTAGTCAATCCAGGATCAAATTCTTCACAGATGTCACTTCATACCTATATTACTTACTGAACTATTCAGCTCAAAAATCTGTTTCTTTAAGGCCCATTTCTCTTATTTATGCTCATATGTTGTAAACTAGTTCTTCAAACTTCATGTTTAGTGTGTAAATTTGTATCAGATCAATCTGGGTATTATGGATTTCTGATTTTAGTTAGTGGGTAGTTGGTATTTCTAGAGATTTATGGAAAGAGAAAGAGCTATGAAGATTTTACCTTTACTTTATCATGTTTGGACTTTGTTAGGGTTTCTTATGTTCTTCCTTAACTCAAGTTATTCATTCTTACCATACTCAAATAGTGTCCCAGCTGTTCAATCCATTGATGAACCTTCTATCTCTATGACATATAATTATGACAGAATTGATGAAGTTAGAAAGGAATGTAAGTCTATTTTATCTTCAGCATCTGAATTCAAACCTGATAATTATAGAGCTCAAAGAATTAAAAATGAACTCTCTTTCATTAATGGGGATTGGGATCAAGATTCAGATAAGGCACCCTTGTTGCCATTTGATTATAGAGACATGCCTAATAATGGTTCAGATATCCCATTGCCATTAAAGTTAGCATCTTTTTGGGTTACCGACGTTGATTCGGGACATCAATCGAAGAACTCGGTTAGTGTTAGTGGGCTTCTATATTTGGGTATATCTAGAAATGGCTCTTTTGGTTATAAACCACAAGATAGATCTCCTAAGTTTTCGATGTGGCTAGGGCAATCTGAGCTAACTATTTTCTTCCAAGGGCTTTATGTCGAGTCAAAAGAAAATGGAGGAGAACGTATAATGTGTTTGTTAGGTAATACGATGTTGCCATCTCGTGAACCTGATTCAAGTGATCCGTGGGAATGGATGAAGAGTATGTCTTACCAACCACCTCTTTTACAAGACGATCAAATTTTGCTCGTTCTTCGTTACCCAAATACCTTCACTTTGACTACCCGAGAGATTCGTGGGGAAATGAAAAGTCTAAACAAAAAATCAAACCTAAAATACTTTGATAATCTTCATATCTCTACTCAGTTTGGTGCTAATGTCATTTACGAGTATGGGTCAAAAGAGCTTGTATCGAAAGCATGTAATCCATATCCATTTAGAGATAAGTTGGTGAACAATGAGGTCAAATTTTTTAAAGGGTTTGAGTTTTGCAGTATTCTTGAGAGGTTTGCATCCTCAGAAGTGTTCGTGGTCGTGCCAAACTGGAGATGCAGTGGCACGGATGAATATTGTAGTAAGTTGGGTCCATTTGTGTCTGGTAGAGCAATCAAGGCCACAGATGGTGGGTTTAACAATGTGAAGCTCATTATGCAGGATGTGAGGTGTGAGCCAAAATATGTGGAAAACAATGGAAGTTCTGCTAGGGTTTCATCTGTGTTTAGAGCAGTTCCTCCATTAGAGTATCAATTTATAGCTCAAGAAAGGACTGGTCTTAACAACATGACTCTTCGTGCTGAAGGAATATGGAATTCTTCTAGTGGACAATTATGCATGATCGGTTGTCTTGGGCCCGTGAGTAAAGGCCCGGAGAGCTGTAATTCTCGTATTTGCTTGTACATTCCCCTCGAATTTTCTATTAGCCAGAGAAGTGTCGTCTTTGGGAGTATATCGATTATCAATAACAGTACAAACCCGTACTTCCCTTTATCATTAGAAAGGGTAATGCGACCTTCGGAACTCTGGGAAAGGATTACCACTTCGTATTTATCATATAAGTACTCAAAATTGGAGTCAGCTGGTGCATTTTTAGAGAGAAGTGAGCCGTTCGATTTTAGAACTGTTATCAAGAAATCGTTTCTGAGTTATCCAACACTAGAAGATGAACCGACATATATGGAAAGTCTTTCTATTTTGTCAGAAGACCTAACACTCCAAGCTTATTCCATTGAGGACAGAGGATCCAATTATCGTCGAATGAGGACTTCTGTCGAAATGGAGATACTATCAATTGGTCCGCTGTTTGGACATTACTGGCCATCGAGAAATATCTCTACTTCGGCATGGGATGTCCCTTTCCGTGCTAAAGCTGAATCTACGGAAAAACAGCTCCTTGTGAATGTTTCTGCACAGCTAACCCTAGATGGAAACCGTGACAGAAATATCTCCGTGTTGTTTTTAGAGGGTTATTATGATTCTCGTGTCGGTAAGATGTATCTAATTGGTTGTAGAGATGTCCGTGCCTCGTGGAAGATATTATCCGCAAGCGCCGACCTCGAAAATGGGTTGGATTGCTTAATTGAAGTCAAGCTAGAATACCCACCAACAACAGCTCGGTGGCTTATAAATCCAACAGCAAAGATCTCCATATCAAGCCGAAGACCTGAAGATGACCCTCTCTATTTTAAGCAAATTAACATTCAAACTCTTCCAATCTTGTATCGAAAGCAAAGAGAAGACATACTGTCTCGACGAGGAGTTGAGGGGATTCTTCGAATTTTGACACTTTCATTGGCAATTGCTTGCATACTAAGCCAATTGTTTTATATAAGAGAAAAGGTCGATGAAGTTTCGTATATATCTCTTGTCATGCTAGGTGTTCAAGCTCTTGGTTATAGTATTCCATTGATCACGGGTGCTGAGGCATTATTCGGCGAAATGGCGAATGAAACCGAACATAATGAAATAAGTTCGTTCAATCTTCAAAAGAATCAATGGTACCACGTTTTAGATTATGTCGTGAAGCTTCTTGTATTGGTAACGTTTCTTCTCACTCTAAGACTCTGTCAGAAGGTATGGAAATCTCGAATTCGACTACTTACACGTACACCTCTAGAACCCGGTCGTGTCCCTAGTGATAAACGGGTTTTTTTTGCTACTTTAGCTATTCACGTAGTTGGATTTATCATCGTGCTTGTCTTTCATAGTGTAAATGTCGGAAAAAGTCCGATTCAGACTGTCCAATATATGGATCCAAATGGAAATACTCATCCTCTTCGACAATGGGAAATTAAGCTCGAAGAATATGTTGGTCTTGTTCAAGATTTCTTCTTGCTTCCTCAAGTTATTGGTAACTTCTTATGGCAGATAAACTGTTACCCACTCAGGAAATTTTACTTTGTTGGAATAACACTAGTGAGACTTCTTCCTCATGTTTACGACTATATAAGAACTCCGGTTTTCAATCCGTACTTCTCCGAGGAATACGAGTTTGTTAACCCGAGTTTGGATTTCTATTCGAGGTTTGGAGATATTGCTATACCAGTTTTTTCTATTTTGCTTGCTATTATTGTCTATATTCAGCAGAGATGGAGTTATCAGAAGATTGCAGAGACAATTAACAGGGGAAATGGTACACTTATTCCGATGGCAACTCGAGGTTATGAGAGGTTGTCCTCTAAATCATTTGAAGCTGAACTTGTGTCAGGGACAAACGAGACTGGCCATCGTGTGAGAGGCCAAGAAACCGAAGAATGAAAGACCGAGTTAAAAGAGCGATGAAAAATGTAAGGTTTCATTTTCATGATTTCTTGTTACAGAAATTTGATATATGATAGTTTCTTAAGGAAATTGTTACAGGATATAGTTGTGTTTCTTCTGTTAATGGATTCATTTTAGGGTTTAGTGTTCAAAGTTTATCTGCTAGGAAAAACCATTTTTGACATTTATAATAACTCTTATGTGCTGTTTGTTCAAGATATCTAGGTTTCTAGGGAGTGAGGGGAGATTTTGGGGTGTCAAATGATTTTTTTTCTCCTCCCAAAATAAAGATGAAAAAAAGAATACCTTTTTTGCATCTCCTTCCTAATGGAGCTCCAAAGGAAAGGCTCAGTATGGTTGAAAAATGAGAAAAAGTTAGAGCATCTCTATACAAAACTAAAAAAACTTAAATTAGTTTGTGTGTCAATCCTTTATTTAAGTCGTCTTTTTCAGATGACACTATTGAGATTCTCGTTTCGAAATGCATCTAGAGTGTAACACTCTAAAATTTTAAAAATTAGGTAGTTATCATTTCCTAGATGGGTACATCTATTTGTATTTCATTTTGCGTGAAAATTTAGATCCTTAACAGAAATTTCAAATATTAAGTTTCTTTTTAGAAATTTTAGAATTAAACGTTGTCACGTCATTCATTGGTTCTAATTGAGTTTTGCATGGGAGATAATGTAAAGAAAAATCTTAATGTTATATGGTATGTGGCTGCCTATATAATCATTGGCTATGCAAGGGGACTTGGGTGTCTTTAATATACCTTTTTCTCATCCAACTTATATCTATAGCCACCCACCATTTCTACAATACTACCTTGATGTGGTGTCACCTTATGGTAGCTCCATATGACAAGTGTTTGTGGTTAAGTGACACCACATCATGCAAGTGACAACACATGAGGTTATGTGTCACCATTCTACAACTCCATATGCAAAGTGTCATCTTGGTGGTGACAACACACCATGCAAGTGACAACACATAGGGTATGTGTCAACTCCCTATTACTTCTCCCACCCTATAAATAGATGTACTTGGTGTATTGTTTAGATAAGTTTGTGAGAAATGAGAAAATGTATGGAAAAGGTTTGGAAAGAATTCTTCTAATATAGTTTGGTTCAAGATCATCTCATTGTTTTAGTATAGCTCATTACCTCTATCTATTCCCTTCCTTTATTTCCATTAAGTTGCATGCAAATATATACACACATTGAAGCAAATAGACCGACAATTTACAACACGTTATCAGCACGAGTCTCTAGCCAGCTGAAAGAAGTCGTTACTCTGCTCATTTGCCGAAGTCAACATCGGTAAAATATCGAACAAACTAAGCCGCTACTCCGTCTGGTGAAAGGTATAATATTTTAATTCATATTTCATAATGTCTAACCTTGCTAGACTTGAATTTGCAGCTCTAGATATAACAGGTAAGAATTACATGGAATGGGCAGTCGAAGCTAGACTGACTCTAAAATACAAAAATCTCCTGAACACTATTCTTGAAGGGAATAATGCAGATGAAATGTTACGGGCTCATGCTTTAAGCTTTTTGAGACGTCACATACATGATGACCTGAAGTCAGAGTATTTGTATGTGGAAGATCCCTTGGCTTTATGGAATATCTTAAAAGATAGATATGATCACCTGAAGATGGTCATACTTCCAAAAGCTCGAAATGATTTTATAAATCTTCGACTACAAGATTTTTCTTCCATTTCTGCTTATAATTCCAGCCTTTGTAAAATTGTTTCCAGACTAAAAGTGGGAGGAGATATTATCACTGATGAACAGATGATAGATAAAACATTGAGTACGTTCCATGCCTCGGATATTGTCTTGCAGTCACAATACCGAGAGCGACGTTTCTCTAAATTCTCCCAGTTACTGACTTGTCTTTTGGTCAATGAACAGAACAACCAGTTGTTGTTGCATAACCATGAATCTCGACCCACTGGGTCCGTACCATTGCCTGAAGCACATGCAATATTGTCAAAAGATCATGGAGGGAAACAAAATTACAAAGGGAAGCGTGGTTCCGGAAGAAACCACCAACGTGGATCCCGCACGAACAAATGGGAGAGAAACAGGCAAACCCCTTACCACCGGAAGTGGGAAAATTCAAAGAATTATGCAGCGAGAAAGCCTGATAAAGTAAAGGGTAAAAATAATACCCCTCCCAAATCTCGTGAAGAAGCTTGTTACCGCTGTGGTATGGAAGGTCATTGGTCCCGTACCTGTCGTACGGCGAGACATTTGGTGGACCTATACCAAGCATCTCTGAAATCTAAAGCTGCACTAGAGATGAACCACATGGAACTTGATCCACCATTGTGTGTTGGAGATTATCTCCCTGAAGGAGAAAATCAAACTGATGATATGTTTAATATTTAGTGTATTAATTTTTCAATCTATTATAATGCTATATTATAGTAACTTTTGTCTGTTAGATATTAGATAGTATATTATATGTATCTGTAATAGTTTTGTTTATGTTATAAATAGTTGTGGTTTGAATCTTATATTATATTATGAAAGGTATGGATTCCAGAAGAAACATATCTAAAGGTGATGAAGATAGCTGTCTAGCAGACAGTGGGACCACAAATTCGATACTTCGAAATACAAAATATTTCTCGACCTTAAAATTATGTGAGGCAAATGCGATTACTATCGCTGGCTCATCAAACATTATAGAAGGCTCCGGAAGAGCTACTATAATATTACCCCGTGGTACGAAAATAATTATTGAGGATGTTTTGTACTCGACTAGATCCCTGAAGAATCTATTGAGTTTCAAAGACATTCGTCTGAATGGGTACCACGTCGAGACTGGGTCTGAGAATGATAAAGAATATTTATATATCACCTCGAGTATATCATGCCAGAAGCGTGTTCTTGAAAGACTTGAAGCTCTTTCTTCTGGGTTATATCTTACAGAGATTAAAACAGTTGAATCATATGTCGTTGTCAACCCGAAGTTGCACAATCCAAATACTTATAAAATTTGGCATGATCGACTAGGACACCCAGGATCTACCATGATGAGTAGAATAATACAAAACTCTCAGGGACACCCTCTTCAGAACCAGAAGTTTCTGATAGATAGGGATTTTACTTGCACTGGTTGCTCACTGGGGAAGTTTATTACTCGCCCATCCCTGACGAAAGTACATATCGAATCTCCCAAATTTTTGGAAAGAATTCAAGGTGATATATGTGGCCCTATACACCCGCAGTGTGGACCATTTAAATATTTTATGGTATTAATCGATGCATTAACTAGATGGTCTCATGTAAATTTGTTCTCGACGCGGAATCAGGCGTTTGCAAAGTTATTAGCTCAAATAATTCGTTTACGAGCTCACTTTCCTGATTATCCGATTAAGTCAATTCGTCTAGATGGAGCAGGAGAATTTACATCGAGTACTTTTGATTCCTATTGTCTCTCAGTTGGAATTAATGTTGAACATCCTGTAGCTCATGTTCATACTCAGAATGGTCTAGCTGAATCATTCATTAAGCATATCCAACTGATTGCGAGACCAATGTTGATGAGGACTAAATTACCGGTTACTGCATGGGGACCTGCACTTCTTCATGCTGCAACTTTGATAAGGTTACGTCCTACTTCGAATAATCAATTCTCACCTTTGCAATATGTTCAAGGCCAGCAGCCAAACATATCTCATTTGCGTATTTTTGGATGTGCTGTATATGTTCCTATTACAGCCCCACAACGCACAAAGTTTGGGCCTCAACGCCGACTAGGAATATATATTGGTTTTAATACACCATCTATTATTCGATATCTTGAACCCCTGACGGGTGAGACTTTCACTGCACGCTTCGTCGATTGTCACTTTGATGAGACAGTTTTCCCGCCATTAGGGGGAGTAAATTTGCCTGAAGCAAATGTTACCAAAAAGGAACTTTCTTGGGTTACACCAAATTTGTCTCATTTTGATCCTCGTACTAATCAATCTGAAGTTGAAGTACAAAGGATAATACATCTACAAGAGATTGCTAATAAAATGCCTGACGCATTTAATGACGCAGCGAGAGTGACAAAGTCACATATACCTGCTGCAAATGTTCCAGCAAGGATAGATGTCCCTGAAGGACACGATAAAAATATTGCAGCAAATGAATCGTCCAAAGCACGTCTGAAACGTGGACGACCAATCGGTTCTAAAGATATAGTTCCCCGGAAGAGGAAAAACCTACCACAAGCAAGTAATGTTCCAGAAGAAACGACAAATACACCCCTAGAAGTGGGTAAAGCCCCAGAAGAGGCAGAAGCTCTTGAAGAACATGAGTTATCTCCAAACGAAGAGATATCTATAAATTATGCTTGTAATGGTAAAGTGTTGAATCGAGATAACATAATCATCGATGATATATTTGCGCTTTCAGTAGCCACTGATATTATCACTGAAAATCATGATTATGAACCACATTCTATTGAGGAATGTCGGAAAAGGACTGATTGGGTAAAATGGAAAGAAGCAATCCAGACAGAGCTGAATTCACTGTCAAAACGTAATGTTTTTGGACCTGTAGTCCTGACACCCAATGATGTAAACCCTGTAGGTTTCAAATGGGTATTCGTTAGAAAACGAAATGAGAACGATGAAGTTGTTCGCTATAAAGCAAGACTTGTGGCACAAGGTTTCCTGCAGAAACCAGGGATTGATTATGAGGAAACATACTCTCCAGTTATGGATGGAATAACCTTTCGATATTTGATCAGTTTAGCAGCTCTATAAGAACTCGAGATGAATTTAATGGACGTGGTCACTGCGTATCTATATGGAAAATTAGATACTGACATTTATATGAAAGTTCCTGAAGGATTTAAATTGCCTGGAGGCAACCCACGTACAATGTATTCACTAAAGCTTAATCGAGCTTTATACGGATTGAAACAAGCTGGACGAATGTGGTACAATCGTCTTAGTGAATATCTGATCAAAGAAGGTTATGTAAATGATCTCATTTGCCCATGTTTATTTATCAAGAAAGGAGACGTTGGATTCGCGATTCTTGCAGTATATGTGTATGATATCAACCTTATAGGAACTCCAGAAGAGCTCTCTAAAGCAGCAGAATATTTGAAGAAAGAATTCGAGATGAAAGATCTCGGGAAAACAAAATTCTGTCTTGGCTTACAAATTGAAAGAAGCACAAGTGGCATACTTGTTCATCAAACATTATACACTGAAAAAGTCCTGAAGCGCTTTAACATGGAGAATTCTTATCCGCTTAGTACTCCCATGGTTGTTAGGTCTCTCGATGCGCAGAAAGATCCATTTCGACCTAAAGAAGAAGACGAAACACTCCTTGGTCCAGAAGTACCATATATGAGTGTTATTGGTGCATTATCATACTTAGCTCAATGCACTAGACCGGACATTGCTTTTGCAGTAAATCTATTGGCCAGATATAGCTCTGCACCAACTAAAAGGCATTGGGTTGGAGTAAAGCAAATTCTAAGATATCTGAGAGGAACAACTGACATGGGATTGTTTTATTCAAAGAACTTATCCGGTGATTCTCAAGTAAAAGAATACACAGATGCCGGTTATATTTCTGATCCGCACAAAGGGATTTCTCAGACTGGTTATGTATTCACAAGTGGAGGTACAACTTTCTCATGGCGATCTAGTAAACAAAGTATGCCCGCTACCTCATCTAACCATGCAGAAATTATTGCTCTCCATGAAGCAACAAGAGAATGTGTATGGCTTAGATCCATTATTGAACACATTAGAAGCTCAAGTGGTCTAGATTCAATCACAAATTCTCCCACAGTCATTCACGAAGATAATTCAGCTTGCATCTCTCAGATCAGAGAAGGATACATCAAAGGCGATAGGACTAAGCACATATCCCCTAAATTGTTTTACTCACATCACCTCTAGAAGAATAATGAGATTGATATCCAGAAGATACAATCGTGTGAGAATTATGCTGACTTGTTCACCAAGTCTCTGCCTACTACGACGTTCAGAAAACTGGTTGATGGCATCGGAATGCGACGCTTGAATAGCCTGATGATGTAAGACTACATCGTTCCAAGATATGATATTCATCAGGGGGAGTCTATTATCATGTGCAGGTTCATGTATCGCTATCTACGCTCTGTACTCTTTTTCCTTCGTCCAGTTTTTGTCCCAATGGGTTTTTATGGCAAGGTTTTAACGAGGCAGTATTTAGCGTATCCAGCGTCACTCGGAATCTATTATTTGTACTCTTTTCCTTCATCAGATTTTTGTCCCACTGGGTTTTTCTGACAAGGTTTTTAATGAGACAATTATTCCAAGTGATGGTCATCCAAGGGGGAGTGTTATATGGTATGTGGCTGCCCATATAATCATTGGCTATGCAAGGGGACTTGGGTGCCTTTAATATACCTTTTTCTTATCCAACTTATATCTATAGCCACCCACCATTTCTACAATACTACCTTGATGTGGTGTCACCTTATGGTAGCTCCATATGACAAGTGTTTGTGGTTAAGTGACACCACATCATGCAAGTGACAACACATGAGGTTATGTGTCACCATTCTACAACTCCATATGCAAAGTGTCATCTTGGTGGTGACAACACACCATGCAAGTGACAACACATAGGGTATGTGTCAACTCCCTATTACTTCTCCCACCCTATAAATAGATGTACTTGGTGTATTGTTTAGATAAGTTTGTGAGAAATGAGAAAGTGTATGGAAAAGGTTTAGAAAGAATTCTTCTAATATAGTTTGGTTCAAGATCATCTCATTGTTTTAGTATAGCTCATTACCTCTATCTATTCCCTTCCTTTATTTCCATTAAGTTGCATGCAAATATATACAGACATTGAAGCAAATAGACCGACAATTTACAACACTTAAGTGATAATTAGAATTTTTCAATTTGAGTATAGCATTGGAGATGTCTTTCCATAAAAAAAATGATAAAGATTTTGGCTATTTTTGCAATAAATATAGCTATTTGTGCCATAAATATGAGCATAATTCAATAGATATTTAAATGGTTAGGATTGACTATGGGATTTATGGGTTAATCTTAAATGACCCCCATAATGTGACCGAATCATCCAGTTGGTCTCCAGCTTCGTCCAACCTTTCCTTTTGATTCCTTTTTAGTTACCTTTAGTTCTGTAGTTCGATGTTTTCGAGTTTTCTTATTTCACCCTTCTATTAGCTAACAACATTTATTAGACTTCGACATTTTTTCTCTAAGTAATTTAATTTAGGGTTATTTCCCTAATGGCCCCCAACTTTGTGACCAGCTTCCCGCCTGGCCCCCTACTTTACGAAAAATACCCATATGGCCCCCTTCCGTTATAACACCGTCACTCTCTCTCCTCCATCATGTTTTCTCTCTCTGCCAAGTCACGCCACATCATCTGTTACGCCACCTCTCATCATCTTCTCCGACATGGGTCGCCGGCTGGCCAAATTTTTGGCCGACGACCTTCAAAATTTTTTTTCTCTCTCTCTAAAAAAAAATAAAAAAAATATAGATATTTTTCGTAAAGTAGGGGGCCAGACGGGAAGCTGGTCACAAAGTTGGGGGCCATTAGGGAAATAACCCTTTAATTTATCTCTTAGTTATTACTATTATTTTTCTCTCTCGTCTCTCATTTTATATTCATCTTCTTCAATTCAATCTTCATCATCACACATTTCTTTCTATCATGTTTTTCAACTGAACTTGGCAGACCCAATTTTTGAATGGAGTTCCTCCGCCGCTTTTCTCAAAAACCCATTTTCTACTTGAAGAACTTTTAAATTGTGTTTTACAATTAACCATGAAGCAACAATATTGTTATTTTTCTACAAACTATTTTGCTTGAATCCTCTGATTTCGATTCAATTACATGCTGGAATGAGATCTAACTCACCTCGAGAAACAAAATCTTACAACTCGAAGACAACAACATGATCATGAAATTCAGTTGTTTGATTGTTTACTTCAGTTGTCCTCCATGAAAGGATTCTCATGTTCGGTTGAAAATTTGGCGGTCTGTTTGAACATTTTTAAGGTTTTATTTTTATTTTAAATTTAAATCTTATAGTTACATCTTTTGATAAATTTATTTGAATAAAATGCATCTTCACGAAAAGATTTAAAACTGAATGGTCGTATTTTTTCATGAATTGTGTCTTTTGGTTTCTTATAAACATAGGTTTTTCTAAAGTAGATTCATATGATGAAATTGTAGACAAAGAAAATCATAATTCATATTTTTTTTTTTGGTGTTTGCAAGCAAGATCACTTTGCCAATTTCAAAATGTTCTTAAACCTCAAGTGAAATTACTTGGGCCATTTCACAAAGGTTCGCCGTATCATGGGAATTAGTTTTCCGGCATTTTCAAACGTCTCCCATAAAGTCCCGAGTTAATCTTTCAAACCCTTTTCTCCTATAGTACTGTTGTAGATCATCGTACAGAAAGTTATGGATAGTTTTCGAAAGATTTGATAGATCCTTCCGTCATATAAGAGCATCTCCAATGGGACACTCAATCTCTAACACTTAGAGTGCCACATATGACTTTTTGGAGTTTTTGTTAAAAAACCATCTCCAATGAGACACTTTGTTAGACACCCTATTATGAGGTGGACACATTTATTATAGAGTGTCTAGAGAGAGAAACTCTAAAACTAGAGTGTCTCTTCGAGACTCTCTAAGTGTTACTTTAAAATCTAAACAAATAAAAACCTTTTCTTTTCAACTACTTTTTCTATGTCCAATTTAAGGGTGACATGTATACTAAGTAGAGAGATTTTAGAGATCTCCATTGGAGACCAAAAAAATTTAGAGTGTCTCAATATTGACACATAAGAAAGAGAATCTTTATTTGACACTTGACAACTAGATTTTAGAATTTTTGTTACAGTGACCCATTGGAGATGCTCTTTAGCATCCAAGACCTTCTTGCTCCTTTTAAATTCGTAGGGAGCACTCGGCACATGGTAGGCTTGTCTGTGGTTATCGGACTCATGGTAGTGTTATAGTCATGAATTCATGTTTTTGGGTTGGCAGACCAATCATAAATTTCAAAAACAGGGCTTTGAACTCCCTTGGAATTTTCAACACTCAAGATGTTGAACGAACGCAGAGTGACTTTATCAATCGCGTATTTATCATCTTTCGCTTCATTTAAGCAAGACGTTGCACCATAAGGGTAGGAAGGTCCTTCATCTTCGTGCTCTATTTCCAGAACAGACACAGGGTGGGCTTCTATGAACCCCCTCTCTCTCTCTGCACATGAGGTTGTTTCTTTATGCTCCTTTTGGAGCCTGCCAATTTCTCACTATTTTTCTTCATATTTTTTTTATAATTTTTGTTGCTTCTTTCTCTTTTGTCAGAATTTCTCTATTACCTCTAAATCTTTGTTACAGACAAATTTTTTACGAGAGATGAAAGAGATCCTTTCTTATTTCAATATCTGTTTGTTTGTTCACCTGATTTAGTTTCTTTTGTAATTTCAGAAAAGTGGACTGCATCAAAGATAAAACATTTGCTTCGTGTTTCTTTTCTTCCTTTAAACAAACAATTAACTCATTTTATTATCGTGTTGTGTCGTTGAATCGAGATTTATGAGGAACGTTTGAAAATTAACTAGCGACTTTTTGAAGTACTCAAGATTGCTTTGTTTTTTGTATGTTTTATAATTTGTTATTAGAAAATACTCATTTTATTATCTTGGTGTGTCATTGAATCACAGTTGTTGGGAGGAACAAAAAGAAAAGACCCAAGTGTACTTTCATAAATATACAAAAAAACTAAAAAACTCGAAAATAGTGATAGACTTTGTATTTTATCTATCAACAGCCCTAACCATTTTTGGTTAAGTCATTTTCTATAATATAGTTTACTAATACATCTTGGGATAATTACATTTTTAAACTTGCCAGAGATGCATACATTTGTCATTTATCGATAAGATATCAGTTGTTTAAGTATAAAAGAAAACGTTATTTCAAACAAGTATTCTCATTCTGTTTTGCTTTACATATAAAAATATAAAGTTTGACAGTGGTCCCAATCTTAGATGGACATTTGAAAAATCCCAACATCATATTCTGACTATACATGTGTTTATTGAAATATTACACAAAGTCTGTAACTGCAAAATTAAAAAATGGTAAAATACCAAAATGAGAGTTAGAAAAATAGGTAAAGTACAAAGGTTCTACTTATCTCTTTCTCTAAAGGAAATGGAAAAAATTATTTAACAACAAACAAACACAAATCAAATGTTTATCTTTGCAACAAAAATGTTCTACCTTTAACAAAAATATTGTGGTGAAACAAGAACTTTTCTATTGTATAGGAAAAGAGAATTTTCCAAGGGTTAGTTTTGTGTTGCCCCTTAATTTGAGACCAAATGTGGAACTATCCCTTTCGTCATCCAATACGGTTGGTGGGTACATGAAGGAAACGTGAACCGCGTGGGTGCCCACAATAATTTTGTAAATAGTAGTAGTTATCATCCCTACAACGGCCATCAACAAAATCCCTAAAAGATGAACAAAATGCCGCCAAACAATATCTTCCACAAAATAAGGAAACCAAACATGCCACCCAAGAAAGACCACATGGGAATTGAATCCTCTTTTGGTTTTATCTAAAATGTCATTTCGTATAAACCCTACTTTGCTAGCTTGAGTGACCTTTAACAATGACTTACTAATTCTATCTTTTAATGGAAATGGTTGTTTTATCTTGGCGAGGTAGGTTTTACTTTCGAAAAATAATAGAAATTCAAGTTTTCTTTTCAAATTAATAACATTTACGTCGATCCATTTGAAAAATATAGTCAGACAGATTAGTCTTTTATTTTGTTGAAACAGATAGATTAGTCTTGATATACATAAAACACAGATTATTAGAGAATGGAATTAGACAAATTAGAGACGAACCCATGTACACTGATTGTTTTACTAGTCAAAATTTGAATACTTCTTTTATGATTTAGGAGACTTGGAGGGTATATCATCTCCGTTGAATTTCACATTTATCGTTTATTATGATTTTTGTTCTTCTCCATTCCTTATAAAAGAATGTTAGTTGTGATGGTCGAAGAAACAAAATAGAGAATGTGTGAATGCGGACCAAAAAAACTTGTCCCAAGTCAATTGACCAGATCAAATTTCATAGGCGGCGAGGACGATTATTTTCTTTGGAAGACTAAAAATACTTATAGAAGTGGACTGTATCAAAGAAAGTTTTTTTTTTGTTGAAAGAAAAGAAAGTTAGACTTCGATGTTTTATTTGAATAATACTATTGAGACTTTTAATAGTCATATCGACCCTATGGGTCAATGAATACAGATGTTATATGTCATCTCGAAGATTTTACTCGGGCAGACATCATAGTGAAATTCAAACCACAACCAGGATAGATATCCCAAGAGATAATAGGGCCGCCAGATTATCCCCCGTAACCGGTCTCACTTCATGATTGATCTTGCCTCGATTTGCATATAGTTCAAGTATTTGGAGGAATAGCATTAAACGGGAAATTCTTTTCGGAAATGTTAAAACATCAAAATTACAATTAATAATAGTTATTTTATAATCAAACGACTTTAGCTAACTCCTTCATGCGTGGTGTCTTTTGAACTTCACACGTATTTGGGATTTTTCCAAACCCTAGAGTAGAGAGAGAAATAAGAAGAAAAAATAAATAAATAAAAGAAAAATATTAAGTGTGGGGACCAAATCAAACTGTCAGATATTTATGGGCGCCAAAACAACGGGTAAAAGTTAAATAATGATTTACTATAGTATGGTACGTATAATATAAAAATAATGGGTTATTTTCCAAATAGCCCCAAACTTTATGACCAGCTTCCTGCCTAGCTCCCTATTTTATCAAAAATGCCCAGAAGACCCCCTTTTCAGTTATCGTTATAAGTCCGTTAACTAGTTATCACCTCTCTCTCCTTCATCTCATCACCTCATCTTCTTGCCACCTCATCGTCTTCACCGGCGAAGGTCGTCGACCGATCAATTTCCGGTCGGCGACCTTCAAACATAAATAATGTCGGCGACCTTCAAACATAAATAATAATAATAATAATAATAATAATAATAATAATAAAAATTTCCTCTCTCCTCTCTATCTCTAAAAAAAATCCTCTCTCAACACTTCGGCGAAGGGGTTTCCATTCGTCGGAGGTCTGGTTCACTAGATATAGAAGATCTGGTGAACTAGACCTTGGTCTGTTCACAGACCTTCAATGCTTTGTTCGAGCCAGACCTCCGGCAAAGGGAAACCCCTTCATCGGAGTATTTAGAAAGAGAATATTTTTTTTTATGTTTGAACCAGACCTGATACCAAGAATCGGGGCTGGTTCTCAAGCACATTAGCTCTGATAATAACCAATAACAAGAAAGGGAAACTCAATAACAAGAATCATTTGATAATATGCTCTGATACCATATTATCAAATGATTCTTGTTATTGATAATAAACAGATTTTTTCTTATAAGATCAAAGAGACATGATTAAGTTTCTCAAACGGACTTAGAAAGCTAATTGATCGTGTGGGAAGTCTATTGATAAGGAAATTAGCAGTGAATAGAGCTTCTAACCAAAAGGAATGAGGAAGATGAGATTGGATAAGAAGAGTTCTGCTAATATTCAGAAGATGTTTATGCTTGGTCTCAACTATCCCATTTTGTTCAAGGGTGTGAGGACAAGACAACTGATGCGAAATACCTGCAAGTTGGAGCATTTCTCCAAAGGAAGAATGAAGAAATTCACCTTCTCCATCTGTTCTTAAGGTTTTAATCTTTACATCAAATTGGTTTTCAACATTAGTTTTGAATATAGAGAAGGCTTTTCTAAAGTCAAACTTATTATGAAGAGGTAAAATCCAACAATACTTAGAAAATTCATCAATGATATATATTAGCATAATATCGAAAACCACTAACAGAAGGAACAGGAGATGGACCCCATAGATCAATATGAAGCAATTCTAAAGGTTTTGAAGCAAAAGAAGAAGAAACACTAAATGGAAGCTTCTTGCTTCAACCCATTTGACACTCATTACAGAAAATAGGTTGCATAGAAACATTATTAGGAAAAATAACATGTTTCAATCTCTGAATGGACTGAAATGATGGATGTCCAAGTCTTTTATGCCACAGATGCACATCTGAGCTTGGAGCAGAACGAGCTTGAGCTTGGGTTGGTTTATTATGGGAAAGAGATATTGGATAGAGACCGGCCTTAGTTGGCCCTTGAAAAGGAGTCCTGGTCGAGTGGAGATCTTTCACATAATACCCAAAAGGATCAAAAGTTAAGGAACAATTGTTGTCAGTGGTAAATTTGTGCACAGACAATAAGTTATGTGAAGCTTGAGGAACTTTGAGCATATTTTGAAGCAGAAACTTTCTATTATTCTTAGTAAAAGATGAATTACCAGAGTGAGTGATTAGCATACCTTGACCATTAACAGCTGGGATCCTTTCATTACCATTGAAGGTAGAAGAAGAAGCCAGTTGAGAGAGATCATGAGTGATGTGGTGAGATGCACCTGAATCAGCATACCGTGGATTTTGACCAAAGATATTGGCTGAAGCAAGCATAATTGCTAGTATATTACATGGTGGAGCTTTGCCTTGATAATAGAAGTTAAGTCGATGATAATACTCCATGGTTGTATGCCCAATTTTACCACAAATTTGACATGTAGGTCGATTAGAAAAATTACAGGGAGGATTTGAAGAATTTGGATATGGAGATCGAATAGATTGACCTCCTCTACCATAAGAATTGGAGTATATACGACCTCTACCTCTTGAATTCGAAAAATTCTTATTGGAATTAGCATATGAATGATTTTGAAAGGACTGTTGAGAGAAATTGACTTGAGATTTAGGTCTGAAGTTAAAACTAGAGCTTGCTTGAGCAGCTAGAAATGCATTACTGTCTGAAGAAAATAAAGTCTTCTTGAGTTTATCATTGATAGTAATCTCCTCACTTAGTAAAAGATTATGAAGTTCATTAACAAACACAGGTGGATTTCAAACTCGAATTGAAGTAGCAAAGGAATCAAATTCAGAAGGTAAACCACCGAAAATTTTCACAATTATCTCTTTTGATGAAGTTGGACTTCCAGATGCACCTAAACTATCACAGATCTTTTTTATCTTAGCAAGGAAATTAGGAATTGAATCATTATCCTTTTTGATATCTCTCAATTGTCTCTGAAATTGTAGAACATGAGCAGTAGAAGAAGCAACAAAAGATTTTTCAAGATTTCTCCATAACTCGGCTGGGGAATTTGTTCCAACCACATAAGAAACCTCAGAATCAGAAAGAGTTGAATTGATCCAAATTAACAGTGTTTGATCTTCTTCTATCCATTCAATATACTCTGGATTGATGATTTCTCTATCTCGATCAATGAATTTGTCAGGACAAGACCTTGATCCATCGATTAGACCTAAAACTTTATACTTCTTCAAGATTGAATGAAATAGAGACTTCCAGACTAGATAATTACTATATTGAAGCTTAATTTGCATTTCCCATGGAATTGATTGAAAGAGACGTGATTTTGCTATTATCCATCGTGTTTAGAAGAAGAAAAATAAGAAACATGAAGTTTAGAGAGAAAAAATTAAAGCTTGAAGATGATGAAGATATGGTGATCTTAGAGAGAGAAAATTCTAGGTTTGAAGACGAGAGGAAGCTTGAGGATCAAGCTCTGAAACCATATTAATTATCAAATGATTCTTGTTATTGATTAAGTTGATACAAGGCTTTATATAGGAAAGATAAAAGAGTAACTAACTCCGTAACTAACCAAAATAACAACTAACCGACTAACAAACTTTAACAACCACTATGAGTCATAATCCTATACAACACAAGCCTATACAACTCCTCGGTACAACCTCAGCTCTATTATGAAGGTCGTTGGTGAAGACGATGAGGTGGCGAGAAGATGAGGTGGCAGAGAGATGTGATGAGATGGAGGAGAGAGAGGTGATGACTAGTTAGCGGACTTATAACGGTAACTGAAAAAAGAAGTCATCTGAGTATTTTTGATAAAGTAGGGGATTAGACAGGAAGCTGGTCATAAAGTTGGTGCTATTTGAGTAACCCAAAAATAATTAAAGATTTGGTACACAAAACAGCCACCACATACAACAAGATGAGAGAGGATACCCTAAAAAGTAGTACGTATGAGAATTGATTTTCTTATTGGTATTAATCTACAATTGCCTGCTCAAGAATTGTGTTCTACTAGGAGAGTGGTTACTCTTTTTTTTTTTTTTTTTGTTGAAGTGGAGAGTGGTTACTCTATCTGAACAAACAATTGAACATGCTTAAATGGCCAAATAGGCGACCTCACGTGAGTTCTCTAGTTTTTTTTTTTTTTGTTGACAGTCGTGGGTTCTCTTGTTACACTCATTTCTTTAATATAAAGAAACAGTTTAGTTTCCTTCGATGAAAATATGCTCCCAACTTTAGGCCAGTATTTTCAACAAAAAAAAAATACTTTAGGCCAGTAACTCACGTGTTCATATTTAAATCGCTTTTTTTGCACAGTAGGATGACGCACACAATACACGAAATATTCATGACTAATCTAAGAGCATGGTTTAAAAAAAATTGAGAACACATGGTAAATTGGCACTCGAAATTATTTTGTTTTTCCTACATTGTTAAACTAGTTAGTTTCGTTTATATCTACTTAACCCGAAGAATATTGTATGTCTGTTCTTAATAGTTTCTATAATAGACTTCAACACAAATTTAGTATATTTTTATTATAAAACTCGAAGATGGGGTTATCAAGCATATATTAAGACATAAATCTCATTTCTGTTATAATTAGGGTGTTAAAGTTGCAATACAACAATATAAAATCATAAGCTTAGAGCATCTCCAATGCAACACTCAATCCTAGAAACTCCGAGTGCCACTTAGGATTTTTAGAGTTTTTTCTTGAAAATCCTCTCCAATGCAACACTCTATTTGGATCTCTAAGATGACGTGCCGAGGGTGGAATAGAGATATCTCAAGAGGACACTCTATTTCTAGAGTGCCCTCTTGAGATATCTCTAAGTGTCCAACTCATCAATATTTGATTTTCAACCAATAAAAATCGAGTCTTCTATATTTTTAAAAATAACTAATTACTTATTTACAAAAATAATTATGCCACATAAGTAAATAAGATAAGTTTAGAGTTTTGCATTGGAGACAAAAAAAATTGAGGATCTCTATTAACGCCACCTATGACTAAGAGCATCTCCAATGCAAAACTCAATCTTAGAAACTCGGAGTGTCACATAGGATTTTCTGAGTTTTTCTTAAAAAATCATCTCCAATGCAAAACTCAACTAAGATCTCAAAGATGATGTGTCGAGAGTGGAATAGAGATATCTCAAGAGGACACTCTATTTTCAGAGTGTCCTCTTGAGATATCTCTAATTGTCCAACTCATCAATATTTAAATTTCAACCAATAGAAATCAAGTCTTCGTATATTTCCAAAATAACTAATTATTTTTTTTTTTACAAAAATAACCATGACACGTAAGTAAAATAAAAGAGTTTAGAGTGTTGCATTGGAGACATACAAGAATTGAGGATCTCTATTTTCGACACCTAGGAGTGAGAATCTCTATTGGAACTTGACAAATAGGACGAATAGAGATTTTTTTGAGTTTTGCATTGGAGATGCTCTAAGAGTCTCAAATGGAACTTGACACATAGGATGAATAGAGAATTTTTTTAGTTCTGCATTGGAGATGCTCTTAGTCCTTAAAGTAGCTTGATGTTGGGTTGCCAATATGTGGACACACGAAATTCTTACGTGGGCACAAACCTCTTGGGTGTAAAAATAATCTATCAGTTGCCGAAGACAATTCTATGTCTCTTTCTCTCTCTAAAAGTCTTACCTTCACCGCCATCACCATAAAGATCCTAAGCTTTTCATCCTTTACACCAACACCAATTTCATTACTATCGGACTATCAGTCATGTCTATTAAAATTGCAAATTTCTTGTTTCTTTTATTTATGAAATACATTACCATGTTTGGTTTATGGGTTCTTTTAGGGTTTGGACATTTGAGTTTTGGTGAATTTTCTCTACAGTAAAATCTTTGATTGTGTTCACTGATTAATAATGAATTTAATCTATCATTTTCAATTAATAATTAACAAATAGCAAAAAAATTTATTGTGTTAAACGAATCACAAATACATATTTTGAGTGTCTATATTGCATGAGATAAATTTTGATAGCAAACTACTCCCATCTGAGATTCAATCCTACGACTTTATAGACTTGTCCAACGAGTGTACGAAAGAGCGGTGGACTATGGAGAAGGTGTCGATGAAGAATACATGAGGTTCACAAAAAAAAAAAAAATTATCCCCTATTAAAACTAGTTAATTATATTTACACCCAATTATTTTGTCCACATAAAAAGAATTGATTGTCCACATTAAACTGTATTACCAACTAATTTTGACAGTATAATTATGGATAGTAGTATGATTTTATGAGTATTTAATTCAAACACCCTGTAAAGAAACATAATTAAAGAGTGATGGAAATTGGGAACAAATCATTAAACAGTTCAATCTGAATGCATGTACAAGTGGTTGAGTTGCTTTGTCCTGTGGCTCCAAAAGGTAGGTGAGGTTTCTTGGAACCCTATTCCTTCTAGTATGTATGTATGTTCAATCACAAATCTTCAATAATACACCACAACTAAATACTAGGTAAAACAAAAATTAGAGAACTCATTATTCTTGAACCAACAATTTTACAGTTACAAATGTAAAATATACATACTTGTCAAATAATTTCTTGAATAGTTTTCTCTCTTTTCAATTAATTTGGATTATATTGAGGTACCGTATATCCATCTTAACTCATATTTCATTTGATTATTCAATTATCCGATAACTATATTGTTCTGAAAAACTGAGTAAATAAGCGTACGTTCATAAGTTGCAAAGCATAAATCATTTCATTGTAAAAGTTGATTTGTTCATGCTTTATAAAGCAAAGGCACCTTATAATGCTAGACATTTAACAATGCTTTCATGCATTACTCATGATCCATGGATTAGAACATCTGTATACCTATATTTTAATAATTGTAGCCCAATTAGATTGTTGGATATGATAGTGAACAAATTTGGTGTGCAAAACCAATCTCTAGTGGCTCTTACTATTGTAGAGATGAGATGGTAGTCTATCTTACTCTTCTTTGTTAAATATCAGCGATAGATGAATAGAACGAGGGTAAGGTTACTAAATAATATCAGTGTGGTTTTAGCGTCGAAGTGTGGCGCAACTCGTAGAGTGGCTGGAGTTCGATTCTACAGAGTAATAAGTCAGGGTAGCTTCCAGCCTACTTGGTCGGAGGAGTAAATCGCTGAGGTAGATTTTGGGTTGCGGAACAATAGACTAGCAATAGATAAGAGGAACAGAGAGGTTCTAGTAAGATCCGATGAGGCGGAGTAGAACACGTCTAGTCGGAACCTCCTCCTTAGGCTAGTTAGAGGAGAAATGGTCGGAGTAGGAGACTTTTAGTTGGAGCTTTCTGTTGAAAGTAGCTAGATAGGAGGAGATCCGAATAAGTGACTTCTTGTGTGATAATTAGATAGTAAGTGAAAGTAATTTTCGAGTGAGGGATTTTGAACCCCTTCCAACAGTGAGACTCCCTCTATTTACAGAGTTAGATGAGAGAAATTGACCTTGGAGCGTGGGATTATCAGATCCGCAATAGTAGGACCTACTAGGATTCCTAGCGGTCGTTGATCTCTCGGGGGCATCTCAGCTCTACGGTAAGCGTCACCTTAGTCTGCTCGTTCCCAGTAGAAACAGTCTACTTCTCCCTGTAAAGTAGTGCAAGACTCGGTCTTCTACCATGACCCCAACGTGTAGTAAAATACTAGGGATTGGTCTGACCCAATCTTCAATGGTCTTGCCACGCGAACATGCAACTAGCTGGAGTCCGAGTAGGCTGACACGACAGATTAGGATTGACATACCAAAAGCGTGGGCTAGAGCAAGCACACTAGACTTACTGGGCCAGATAGGCGATGAGCTCTCAGTGGGCTTCCATGATAGGTTAGCTGGGTGCAAGTGGGACGCCTCTCTTGTTGTATCAAGGCAGGCGCATGGAGGGAGGCCCAATACAGATATCCACTCAGGAAAAATCAAACACTGTTTTTGGGCAATACAAAACCCAACACCGTTTTTTAGATTTACAGTACGCAAGGGCATTTTAGGAAAAAAAACTATTGACTCTGACACAAGCTTGACGAGATTAAAATAGGAAGGGATCAATTTTTAACTTACAAGAGACAAAAATTCAAAAAGAAAACTGGTCACAAACTAGAAGGCCACAAAAGAAATAACCCTCAAAATAATTAAGGAATAGGGTAGACAAAACAGCCACCACATTCAACAAGATGCCAGAGAATACCCTAAAAAGTAGTATGAGAATTGATTTCCTTATTGATTTTAATCAACAATTGCCTACTCAATAGGAGTTGTCTTTCTCATCAAAAAAAAAAAAAAAAAAAGGAATTGTCTTCTACTAGGAATGGATACTCTATTTGAACAAACAAAGAACATGCTGAAATGGCCAAATGGGTGACTTCATGTGAGTTTTCTTGTTAGGCTAATTTCTTTAATATAAAGTAACAGTTTCATTCGATTAGAATTTGTGGCAAGTGTTGATATTTAAATCCTCCTTTTTGCACGTAAAATAATGCACACTAGACACAAAATATTCATAACTAATAGTATAAAAGTATAGTTTAAAATAACTTGAGGGCACATGGTAAATCGGCATTAGTAACGTATCTTACCTATTGTAGATTTTTTAAATGTTATATCTACTCGACTGGAAGAATGTTGTCCATTTGTTCTTGACCGTTTCGATAAGATCATCCCACATAAATTTAGTATATTACATAACTTCGAGGTTTATTAGACCTATATAAATCTTATTTTCATTATAATTAGGGTGTCAAAGTTGAAGTACAACAATATAAAATCATAGGCTTAGTCCTTCAAGTAGCTTTTGAAAATATAATTGTGGACTAGTAGGGTTTGTGATCCATGAGTTAGAATATTTGTATATCTATTCTTAATCATTTTAACCTGATTAGGTTGTTGGATATGTAATTTAGATAGTTAAAGTAAGATATAATGAGAAACTTCCTAGAATGAATAAGATGTCAAGTAGGACTTGTGTTCATGTACTTGTGACATAATAACATATGTAACATCAATATGTAGCTATCACTCTCATGTCTCAAGCCACCTGCTGACGTTCATTTTACCTCTTCTCACTCTCTCTTTGAACCATCCTAAAGAGGCTCAAGAGAGTAAAGATAGTCAACCAAGAATAATGTGGAGATACTTATTTTTATGTCAAAAATTAACTTGATTGTTGTTTGCCTCTTAATATTCAATCTCCTCATGTCTTTCTCAATCTTCCTTCCTTTACCTCTCTTCCACCACCACAACTTCCGCCGATCGCCACCATTTTCGATCGACCACCGACCACCTCTCTCCCCCCCCTCCCCTCTCTCTCTCTCTCTCTCTCTCGCACGCCTTCGCTTTATGTCGTGCTCTCACTCTTTTCTCTCTCCCTTGCTAACTCCTAAACCTCGAGGATGGTTTTGGAATCCCTTCTCGAGGTTTTAGGCCTCGTGGTCAGACGGCTACGAAATGCTTCGTGGTCGAGTGACCCCGAGATGTACACTCAGGGGCGTGGGAGAGGGAGTGCAAGAGGTGTGGTCGCACCGAAACCTCTCTCTTAAGGGCTCCACGTGGGACCAACAGATGTATGAAGATATTATTGGTTCAGATAGATGATCAACCAATTAAATATATTGGTGAATGCGTAACCTTACTGGTTTAATGGAAAGATTATGAGGGAGAGGTTTACGGATAGAGTTCCCCCAAAAACATTTTGTTGCCAATATTTTTCCTGATTGGTTCCTTGATTGTTACATTTCTCGAACGATTACAAATTACGAGCAACGGCTTCATCTTCTCTCTTTTCCCTACTATCTCCCGTCTCTCTCTGTTTTATCTCTCTCCTCTTTCCCTCTCCCTTTCTCCATCTTTCTCTATCGAAGTTTCAGCCAAGGTACTATTCTTTTCATCTGGACCTCGGCTCTAGATCCAAACAAGACAGGCTGGTTCTACTAGACGAGAGTTCTGACGAAGGGACCTCCGCTTCGCTGAAAATAAAAGATAGTAGAAAGAGAGGGAAAGAGGTAGGAAGAGAGATAGAGAGGGGAAGAGAGAGATTGTATTGGAATGTCATCGGAGATAATGGTGTTGTCAGAGTTAATGGTGGTGGGAAGGAAAGATGGAAGAAATGAAATAAAATATAAATAAAAGGGTAGTGTTTGGAGGAAACAAAAAAAATTGTTTCCACCCAAAATTTTGTACCCTGAAAAATTCCTTTATCTCCCTAAAATGTCGCCTATGAATTTATACTTTGAGCAAAGAATAAAATCGAAGAAGGTCATTTTCATATTTCTAAGATTTAAAAACGAAAAAGTTATCTAACTGCGATCATTTTGGACTTTTGTTATATTACGTGTAAAAGTAATAATTTATTACTTTAGAATTTTACATTATTGGAGAAAGGGCACTAAAAAAAATTTAGCACTGGACATCCAAATTCTCAGCTAACAACGACTGGTTTTTAGGATAGTTTTATGCGGCCATTGAGAGTGTATAAACATGTTTAGGACATTTGGATGACGGTTATAAACTTATTTCATCTTTGTGTTATATCAAAAGTCAAAACCATTTAATGTATAACATATATTAATGGTTTAGCATAATCATACTATTTCCAAAACATGTTATTCAAAGGGAGGGTCTATAGTCAGCACTTGATTGCCCAAGAGGTTAAAGTGTTGACATATATTCCAAAAAGTCTGTGGAGGTCCCGGGTTTGATTCCCGGAGAAGGTGGAATTTTCGGGTTATTGAATTTGGGATTATTAGGGTATAAACAATGTAGTAGGCCTTTAGGTCATAATTAATTGGACTTTAGGCCATAGTTTAGTTGGGCTTTAGGCAAGTTCTTGTTAAATTTGGCAGTGTCGTGCTTATCACATCTTTGATGTATCAACGCCATTGTAATGTACATCGTAGTCAATTTCCAAAAAAAAAAACACAGGGAGAGTCTATAGGCGCCCCCATAATTTTTTGTAGGCAATCTCTTTTGTTAGCACCTCTCGAACAGGACAGTCTGCAGCCACTCAAACAAAACCTAATATGTACTGGGTGTGCACAATTCAAACCCAGACTAATTCCATGAAGCAACGGACTGGTTCTCCATTTGGAATATGAACACGATTCCTCGAATTAAACTATTCCTATGAAAATGTTGCACCAACAGCTTACCAGTTAGAGAGAAAATAAGAAAATTTATTGGTAATATTTATAGTTGTCTTAATTGCAATGCTGAGGTATCTTTAGACCATGTGATGTTGCACTGTGACTACACAAGGGCCATTTGGTTTCACTTCCAGATACGTTTAGAAAACTTGAGCACTATAGCTCAGTGGATTCAACAATGGAAACTATTAGATGAGGATCAAACGAATCTATATGCAAAAATTCTGTGGTTTATTTGAAAAGCTAGATGCGAAAATTGCTTTCAAACCATTAAACAAACTCCTGTTCAGATCATTGAAAGGATTAAGCAAACTTCAACCACTCCATTAAAAATTGAGTTTATACTAACAAAAAAATGCAGGAAACAACCAAAGCAACACCAATGGAGCCCTCCATCGACACCATTTCTCAAGATAAACATAGATGCTTCTTTCCTGAAACTTACGGAACCAGCGGGATTAGGATGTATAATACATGATGAGCATGCAAACTTTGTTATAGCAGCAGCAGACACAGTTCGTGGACAAAACGCAGAAGAATGTGAAAGCTTAGCCTTCCACTTTAGTATCATAAGGGCGATACAACTTCAAATCAAATTCATCCACATCGAAAGTGATAATCTTAATCTGATAAACTTTGCAAACAACCAGAGTGATGGCCTGCTATGGCAATCGAAACGTATCATCTCATCGTCATTGGATCTCTGTGAACACTTTACAGCAATGATCTTCACCTACACTCCCAGAGAATGTAATGTTAAAGCTGACAAACTGGCAAAATGGAGAAGAACTAATCGTCAGAGGAAAATATGAATGCGGCTCCGTCTTTTATTACTAATGTAACTTGGATAGCTTTGTAAGTTTCTTGGTTTTAGTTTATTTTCTCAATCAAAAAAAAATAGTGGGGCGGGCTTATGGCAAATTTTGAGAGTCCCTGTACCCTCACACAAAAATGGACTCCATTAGAAATGGTTCATGCAAACTTTTTCTTTGTTGAAAGGTTCACCTCTGAATGTCACAGATGTCAAAGACCAATAAAAAAGAAAGCTCAGATTAATAAAAAGACAAACTTCTAGAAGAAAAATAGTTCAAAGGATGTCACTAATCACGTAATTCCATTTTCCATCACTCAATTCATTATTTTTTAAAGAGAAAGAAGAGAAATTGAAACTCCCATCTTTTTTTTGAGTCTAAAGAATTAATTTGTTTAATTTTAGAGAGAGAGAGAGAACTAAAAGGCCCAGAAATCAAGGAAGATGAGTTCAATAAATTCGTAAAAACGGTGTCTTTTTCTTCTAGAAACTAAGCTGAAATTGAATCTAAGTTGGCTTTAATATATTTTATTATCATTTATTGGTTTGTCCCCCTTTATTACATTATTTAAGATCTTGTCCATATTCTTTTGTTAATTTACTTTTACAAATTAGAAAGTAGTCCTTAGATTTAACTACTTTGTATTTCCATACCCAACACTAGAAACACGATACCATTTGATACATATATGTTACGACAAAATTAAAGCAATATTGTTTTCTAACTGACAAATATTTGTTTTAGAGATTAGTATCCGTTGCAATTTTAGTTCAATATTAATGTATGAATAATATTTTAACATTTATATGCAATTTCAGAAGTGGGGTGTTAATATTGCTAAAATAATTTGGTTTGTATGGAAGGCACGATGTGATAAATGCTTTAATAGGCAGCTACAGTCGCCAACTCAGGTCACAAATAGAATCAAAGCTACGCCAACCAGACAATAAACAACAAGCAACATAACAGGCAAAAAACAACAACAGAAATGGAGTCCTCAAATCAATGTAGATGTTTCCTTCAAAGTTTGACAAAATAACAGGGATAAGATGCAGAATGAATGATGATCAAACAAACTTCATAACAGCTCTGACGAATACAACCAGAGGGCAAAACCCAGAAGAATGTGAACGTAAAGCCATCCTGTGTGCAAGTAGATGAGCGATGGAGTTACAAATCATCTATATTCATATTTAAAGTGATAATCTCAATATTGTCAATCACCTTCATTACCCGAGCAGAGCTATACAATGGCAATCCAACAGTCACATAGAAGAAATTCAAAAACTTAAGCCGCGATTTACCAGCATAATTTTCTCCTACATCCCAAAGAAAAGCAATGAGCAAACGGACTCTCTTGCAAAATGGGAAAAACAACACCAACAAAAGCGCATATGGCACACTATACCGGGTTTTCTTCTCAATCCGAAATAATTTAGTGGTTTTTTACTGTTGTATTTTCTTCTCAACAAAAAATTAGTTTGTGGATTATTCAATACAATAATTTTTGTCGTTTTTAAGGAATTAACTTTTGTTCCAAAAGTTAATTTAAGTAGTATTGCTTTACTAAATATATCTTTTTTACATTAACATTCATTTCATAAAGTTTCCTAAATATCTAAATTTGTATTTTTAAAGGGTTAGATCATCTTTGTGGAGATATTTTAAATTTTAATTAGAATAGAAAAGTCCAAAAACTGGGTCCCTTAATAAATTTATAATTCTAACATTTTGACAAAGTATGTTCTTATATTGAAATATCAAAGCTTCTTTCTGTCCATTTAAATACTAACCTAAAGAACTTTCCTACAAAAGATTTGTTTCACAGAAATATTATTTTATTATTTATTGTAACTAACCTTCAATCATTTTGGTTGAAGATGATTTAGGCAGTGACATCAAATAATAAAATGTTTCTAAACAACAAAATATATATAAAACATTCCAGGGAAAATAAATCAAGACATTGGTAGACATCTAAGAACAAAGTATATATAAAACTTTTTATAGATACTAGAAGGTTTCCAAACATTTAGACGTTTCAAAACATTTATTTAAGACAATAAAAAGACATTGGTTACATAGACAAAATGTAGTAGACATTTTTCAAGATATTTATTGTTATTTTTAAAATTTGTATATCAGATTATATTATTGTTATATAAAATAACTTAATTTTGCATAACATATTTTTACTAGTAATGTTTGTGACATATTGATGTGTATTAGATTATATTATCATGTTGGACTCTCGAGGATAGTTTGTAGATTATCATTATTATTACATAAAATGACATATTTTTTTGTTAATATTTTCAAATATCTTTTTGAACTTTTATGTATATTTGTGACATGTGTGGACATCGGTCTACAATTAATAGATATTTATTATTATTATCTTATTATACGAAATAATATACTTTTACTGATATTTTAAAAATATTTTATCGAACATTCAGGGACATTTGTAGACAATTGGTGGAAATTTAATATTGTTATTACGAGGAGTTTCGTAAAAGAATTTTTGGGTTTATAGTCCAAAAACGGGCCATAATAAGACATTTAGTCCTCTCTAATCCTATAAAGGGTTTCAAAACCAAAAAAATAATATAAATGGATATCTAGTCCATTTGGTGTCATCTAGAGAAAAAACACAAATCCCTATAATACCAAATAAATCATAATTCCTAATCTAACCTTCTTCATATATTATAACTGATTTATCTTCAAAATCCATAAAGATCTTCTTCTATTTTTATCTCCCACATTCTCTCTCCAATCACGTTTTTAAACAAAGAAATATATATTATAACTGATTTATCTTCAAAATCCATAAAGATCTTCTTCCGTATTTATCTCCCACATTCCCTCTCCAAAACGTGATTCATTATTTTCAGTAACCGAAATCTCTTTATTCTCTCTCTCTAAATCCGATTCACATAACAAAACCTCCATTAAACTCAGAAATCTTGTTTCATCTTCATTAGATTGTTTTTCAAACATTCGTCTTCTAATCCAATACACAAGCTCAGAACTCCATTTCCATTTATGTCTCTTCATATCAAGTTAATCAGGTAAAACATAAATCAATATAAGTTTTTGTGATTCTATTTCAGTTTATAGTAGTTGATTCTCTCTCTCTCCACATCTTAATCTACTAAAAAGCGTCCATTAAAACAAAGAAATTGTTTCATATTCAGTAGAGTTTTTCAAAATCAGTTTCTTAATTGTTAATCAGGTAAACAAAATTCTTCTTTAATGATTCTGTTTCAAATCGAGTATGTTATTATTGTATTTCTCTCTCTAAAAGTTTCTTTAATGATTTCGATATTGATGAGATAATCCTTCATTACTAATTCCTAAAAATTGAGTATACTTATTGTTGCAATCAATCATCATATCAGATATCTTTAGATATGTAGTTTAAACCTAATGATATTCGTACTTTTTCTTCAGATCTGGTTTTCAATCCGTACGGATTTATGAAACGTGGTTTTTTTCGTACGGTTCCTCATAACAGAATTAACAGTACATGTACTTTATCATAAATTACCATAATTTATAGTAAATTATGCAAACATCTCCCGTACAATGTTTTTCAAAATGAGAACATGATATATGTATTTTCTGACAAATTATATATACTTTATCACGAATATCATGAATATTATATGGAACATTAATTATGCTTTAATCTCAAAAACAGTACTCGTTTCATTATTAGAACAACTTCGCTTATATATGTAAATCCCGTGTACTTTGAAATAAATTACATATAATTTACGTAAATGTTCATGTAATTTATTGTAAATAATATACTTTTTTATATAATTTATATGTATTAATCTCTCTCCATTTGTTATCACAGATGGAGTTCCAGGCAGAATCATCAAATCAAAATAAGCAAATCAAACTTGAAATACCCTTGTTCTTGTTACTTGACTTTTTGATTGGCTCCTCGAAATATTTCATAACAAATGCACACTTGAATGGATCTTGATCATGATTCCTTGGAAAAGCCTCATATTCGGCCCCCTCCATTAGCATTCCAAGCAATAGGGCAACATGGATGGGCACCATTATTGAACCAGAGAAGATTTTGTACGTTTTTTTTGTAACAGAATGTAAACGATGTGTTATGTAAAAGAAATTATGTGTAATGTAAAAGAAATTATGTGTAATTTACTGAACAAGACCCAAATACATTTGATAAATTACGTTGTATACTTGACAAATGATGGTTTATTCGTCATAAATAATACATAATTTACGTATTTATTTCATAATTTGTATTCGATGAGTATTTATGTATGAGTAAAAACGAAAACAAATGCTGCTTTAATGTTCCCAGAAAAATATATTATTTCCAAAACTAAAAGTTAAGTGAGAGAAAGTGACATATGTATATTAACCCCCAAATCACGCTAAATTGATCCTAGATTATATACTATTTCCAAATCTGAAAGTTAAGTGAGAGAAAATTGTTTTGAATCGAAAAAAATTTACATAGTAAGATAGAGAAAATTGATTTGGTTTCCAAATCTGTAAAGAAGAGAGAGAAAATTGATTTGGAATTAATATCCGTGGTGATGACGTTTTGGTTTTGGTTAGGATTTTAGTTTCTGATTGATTCGGATAATAGGAAAGAGAAAATTTGATTTCCAAATCTGTTTAGAGGAGAGAGAAATTATGATTTGTTTTATATCCATTTGTTTCTAATAAATCTCCATATTTTTGGCTAATAAATCTCCATATTAAATCTGTAAAGAAGAGAGAGAAAATTGATTTGCAAAAGTTTGGATTTTGTTTCTAAACAGATTATAGAAGAGAGAGAAAATTTCGTGAGAATCTATCCGTTTTTTCCTAAATTTATCCTAAAATCAAGGTACATTAAACCGTTTGAAATTTTTGTCCGGCCCCACATATTAAAATCCCGCGAAAAACGACTGGGACATGAAAGGAATTATGTAATATATATTAAGGGTTTTTAGTCCCAAGAGCAAAAGGACTAAAAATCCATTTTTTGGGAAGATTGGACCCTAAATCCTTTTTGAACATTATTTTGGACTATATACCCACGGACCCTTCGTAAAATCTCCCTCTGAAAAACAAAAAATGATTAGTTAATTTTTTTTAATTTTCAACTCTCTTTGACATTTGTTTAACTTCCTATGTAGAAAAAAAAGTTGAAAATACATTTAAACACTCAAATGGTTTCTCTTTTGGAAGTTGTCGTATATTTCTCCCATTTATTTTTCTTTTACACAACTATATCTCTTGACTTAGTTCTTTCTAAAACTCGTTTATAGGGTTTCCTCGATTTTTTTGTTGAACCTTCTTCCCAGTATATCTTATATCTATTTTGTTGTTTATGAATTTCAAATGTAAATATTTTCTTTCTAAAATGTTTTTCTTATCACTTGGGTAAGGATCGGTTGTATTACCGTATTACATAATCAACTTCCATGGCGATTAGGTTTTGTTTGTGGCTCATTTATTTGGGTCAGGGGTGGGAATCGGGTCGATCGGGTTCATGTTATTCATTGGGTCGATCCGGTCGGGCTTTAGAACTCTATGTCCATTCGGGCTTTCGGGTTTAATCGGCGAGTTATTTAAAAAATCATAGTGTCCAAAATCCGTCCAAGTCCGTCAAACTTTTCGGGTTTCTCGGGTATTGGGTTTTCACCAAAATTTCAAAATATCGTAGTCGAAATGACCAAAATATTTCTATTTCGATGGTACCGAAATTTCTATCGAAATTAAAATTTAATTAAGTTTCTCTCAACAATGTTGTGTCAAGGGCACTCCGCACTTGGACAATAATATATGTATATATCTATATTATACACTTCAAATACTTCAAAAATATATCTATATATATGTTATACATGCATACATAAACATATACAAGCAAGCATACATATAATGTGCATAAGTTTTGTCGTATAAATGGATGACATTATTAAGCGGGTTATGTCGGGTAAAGATTATCGAGCGGGATGCCGGGTAGCACTTCAAAACTCGTACCCGACCCGTTGTTCATCGGGTCGGTCGGGCTAAACCCGCCTTCGGGTTTCGAGTACCCTCGGACTCTAACGGACTAGGGTACCCGTGACGGTGTCGGGTTTGTAGACTTTTTTCCCCGCTTTAATTTGGTTGTGATATGTTATTGGGTTGTTTCTCAAATGGCCCCCAACTTTGTGACCAGCTTCCTGCCTGACCCCCTACTTTAGCAATAATTCTCGTATGGCCCCCTTTTCCCGTTATCTTTAACATTCCGTTACTCTCTCTCCATCCCATTTTCTCTCTCTGCCACATCATTTGGGCACGCCACATCATCGTCTTCACCGGTAGGTAGACGGCCGACAAAATTTACGGCCGGCGACCTTCAAACTTTTTTTTTTCTCTATCTTCTCTCTCTAAAAAAAAATTTTAAATTCTCTCTTCTCTCTCTCTAAACACTCTGGCGAAGGGAAACCTTTTGAAGGTCGCCGGTCGGCGACCTGCCGGTGAAGACGATGATGTGGCGTGCTCAAATGATGTGGCAGAGAGAGTAACAGAATGTTAAAGATAACGAAAAAAGGGGATCATGCGGAAATTATTGCTAAAGTAGGGGGCCAGGCAGGAAGTTGGTCACAAAGTTGGGGACCATTTGAGAAATGACCCTATGTTATTCAATAGTATAAATTAATTTTCTTCTGATGGAGTCCATGCTTTAACAACTTTACAAAAAAAAGGACTTGTTTTTTCATTAACAAATAAAAATGGACTTGTTTGCAAAATATAAAAGTTAAAGTCCATCTGATGGCATTTTAAAATCATATATACTCCATATAAGAAAAGTTGAAGAGGCAAAAGTTTCATATTCAATGGTCAATCCAAGGCGGCATTGGTTCATCTAGTTTCTTTGAATCTACCATCACGTCTCTCTCTTTTTCTCCTTTTCAGTGAAATCATCTCTATAAATCTCTTTCTCTCTCAACTTCCAATACCATTTCATACACTTAGAGAGAGAAAGAAGAAGAAGAAGAAACAGAGCAAATTAATAGAACTTGGGTTTTGAATCATTTTAAGTTAATCTCTCTAAAAGATTGAAACTTTGGAAGAAATCAATCTGGGTTTTGTTTAATTTTACAGTTTGTTGATCTTAAAATGGATCAAGGAGAACTTTATAGAGTTTCTAGTTTAAGAAAAAATGGTTCTTCATCAATATGGAGGAATAGTACTGTTGAAGTATTTTCAAGATCTTCAAGAGATGAAGATGATGAAGAAGCTTTAAAATGGGCAGCTTTAGAAAAACTTCCTACTTATAATCGTATAAGAAGAGGAATTCTTACTAGTCATGATGGTGAATCTAAAGAAGTTGATATTCAAAATCTTGGGATTCAAGAGAAAAAACAATTGATTGAAAGATTATTAAGAGTTGCTGAAGAAGATAATGAGAAGTTCTTGTTGAAGCTTAAGAATCGTATTGATAGGTATCTATCTTCATCTCTCTCTCTCTCTCTAACAAATCTATTTCTCTCTCTAACAAATCTCTTTCTCTCTCTAAAAACAGAGTGGGTATTGATATACCAACCATTGAAGTAAGATATGATCATCTAAGCATAGATGCAGAAGCTTATGTAGGAGGAAGAGCTTTACCAACAATCTTCAACTTTTCTGCTAACATTATTGAGGTAATTTTTAGTTCAATCTCTAAAGTTTTCAAAAACCCTTAAATCATCAACTTCATCTTCTTCAATCATACTAATAAGAATACCCAAACTCTGTTTTTTGATTTTTACAGGGTTTCTTGAGTTACCTTCATATTCTTCCAAGTAGAAAAAAACCATTTTCAATTCTTCATGATGTTAGTGGAATCATTAAACCTTCAAGGTAAAAACCCTTACTCAGTACTATTCAAATCTTTGTCATTTTTTTTATTGATTCATGAAGTTTTCTTGGGTAGTTGGAGAGATTCATCTTGTTTGGGTTTTGCAGATTAACACTTCTTTTAGGGCCTCCAAGCTCTGGAAAGACTACATTGCTTTTAGCTTTAGCTGGAAAGCTTGATAAGGATCTTAAGGTGATGGAATTTTTGTTAAATAGTTTTTGAAAAAGATTATAAATTCGAGTCGGAAACTGAAATGGGTTGTTTGTTAATCGAATTTAGGTTTCGGGTAGAGTGAGTTATAATGGACATGGAATGGAAGAGTTTGTTCCACAAAGAACATCTGCATATATTAGTCAATATGATCTTCATATTGGAGAAATGACAGTAAGAGAAACTTTAGCTTTTTCGGCTAGATGTCAAGGGGCTGGTGCTGGTTATGGTATGTTCGATTCGAATACCTTTTTGGTCTATTGAAACTAGATGTTTTCTTCTACATATAATGATTTTGAACTGTTTTTTTTTTCGGGTTATTTGTAGATATGTTGTCAGAGCTCTCAAGAAGAGAAAAAGCGGCAAATGTTAAGCCTGATCCCGATATCGATGTCTATATGAAGGTAGAAAACTTCTCCCTAGTCTAAACCTATCTTTGAGATATTTGAGAAGTTTATCGAACTTAACTTGCTGTTTTTCGATTTGTGTAGGCAGCAGCATTAGAAGGGCAGGAAGCTAGTGTAGTTACAGACTATGTTTTGAAGGTATCATCACTAAAAAAACTATATATGGGTATGAAAGAAATCATCGAGACTTATCGATATGAAATGCTAACCAATGTTCTTTTCTATGGTTCAAAATTATAGATTTTGGGTTTGGAGATCTGTGCTGATACTATGGTGGGTGATGAAATGTTGAGGGGGATCTCTGGTGGACAAAAAAAGAGAGTTACAACAGGTATAAAATAACTCGAATCGAAAGTCTAGAAATGAAGATTGAATCATAGTTTTTGTCGAAAACTATAATGATTTTAAGCTTTTGATTCAAATTTATAGGTGAAATGTTGGTTGGACCGGCAAAAGCATTGTTCATGGATGAAATTTCTACTGGTCTAGATAGTTCGACGACATTTCAGATAGTGAACTCAATAAGGCAGACTATTCATATCATGAATGGAACTGCTGTGATTTCTCTTCTTCAACCAGCACCCGAAACATACGATCTATTTGATGATATTATTCTTCTCTCTGACGGGCAAATCGTTTACCAAGGTCCCCGAGAAAACGTTCTTGAGTTTTTCGAGTCCATGGGTTTCAAATGTCCTGACAGAAAAGGAGTTGCAGATTTCTTGCAAGAAGTAACTATCTATCTTACCTTTTAGCTGTTTATGTGTTTACATGTCATTTTGTTGTTTTACTGAGAGCTTATTATGAATTTGTGCATCTTGTTATAGGTGACATCGAAAAAAGACCAAAAACAATATTGGGCTCGTAAAGATGAGCCATACTCTTTTGTCACTGTCAAGGATTTTGCCGAGTCTTTTCAATCCTTTCACGTTGGGCGAAGATTAGGAGACGAAATTTCCACTCCGTTCGATAAGACTAAGAGCCACCCAGCTGCTTTAACAACTAAGCAATATGGAATTAGCAAGATGGAACTCTTGAAAGCTTGTAGTTCAAGAGAATACTTATTGATGAAAAGGAATTCGTTCGTTTACATCTTTAAGTTAGTTCAACTTACAATTATGGCCCTTATAACAATGACAGTCTTTCTTCGTACTAAAATGAAACGAGATGACATTGTCGATGGTGGAATATATCTTGGTGCTATGTTTTTCACTCTTATGATGATCATGTTTAATGGGTTTTCGGAGTTAGCTATGACCGTTATGAAACTGCCCGTATTTTATAAACAAAGAGACTTACTATTTTATCCTTCATGGGCCTACTCTATTCCAACATGGATTCTCAAAATACCCATCACATTTGTTGAAGTTGCTGTTTGGGTTTTCATCACTTACTATGTTATTGGATTCGATCCAAACGTCGAAAGGTAAAGACAACCAACAAAAATCTTGTTGAAGTTTCGGTTTAGTACTCTTCTTCGTTTTCAGATTTTCCCTAAATGAGACTGACTATTGAACCATCCTTTTGCAGGTTGTTTAGACAGTACTTTCTATTACTATTCATCAACCAAATGGCTGGGGCACTGTTTAGAACCGTTGCCGCTGTTGGAAGAAACATGATTGTAGCTAACACAGTTGGGTCATTTGCTTTACTCATTCTTTTGGCCTTGGGTGGTTTCATCTTGTCAAGAGGTACTTATTCTCAATTTGCTCATATACTTTCTTTTCTTGAGCTAGATTTCATTGTTCTTGATTTTCGAAAACCTCTCATTTTCTTCTGCAGATAATGTGAAGAAATGGTGGATATGGGGATACTGGATATCACCTTTAATGTACGGACAGAATGCCATTGCAGTAAATGAGTTACTTGGAAAGAATTGGGACAAAGTAAGTGTATTTCTTACCTCCAACTTCAAGTAAAAACCCGAAAAAAGGAACGATCTTTTCTAACTGAAATAAGCTAATACTTGAACTGTTACTTGTTTTATAGCCTTTCCCGGGTTTTGATTCACTTGGAGTGGCCGTTATTAGATCTCGTGGATTTTTTCCCACAGCGAATTGGTATTGGATTGGAATAGGAGCACTCTTTGGATATGTTCTCCTATTCAACTTGTTTTTCACTTTGGCTCTTGCTTATCTAAACCGTGAGTATTTTCATTCGTTTTTAGTACTCCTTATGGAAATGAATGAATATGAACATCGTCTAATATTTTAATCAAATTTCTTCAGCATTTGGAAAACCTCAAGCAGTTTTACCCGATGAATCAATCACTAAGAAAACTGGCGAAGAAATGAAGTCATTGTCTGGGAAAAAGAGCTCCTCCACTAGTCGTAGATCTGCAGGTGCTTATGGTTTATAAAACTTCCTTTCTTTTGTGCTGGTTTTTTTGTTTTCGATGTGGGAACTGAAATAAGTTGGTATAAATGCAGAGGAAATTAGAAGAAGCATTTCATCGACATCTGCTTCTACGAGGATGGAAGCGATGAACGAAGCTAATCAAAACAAAAAGCGAGGAATGGTTCTTCCGTTTCAACCTCTTTCTATTACATTTGATGATATCACGTACTCTGTCGATATGCCACAGGTAACTCCAAGCTTCAAGATTGATAATCTAAGTACTCCTGAACACGACACAAAGTTTTGAAACTTAAACAATGAATCCTTTTTCAGGAAATGAAAGTTGAAGGAGTAACCGAAGATCGATTAGAGCTTCTAAAAGGTGTTAGTGGAGCCTTTAGGCCAGGAGTTCTTACAGCACTAATGGGTGTTAGTGGTGCTGGTAAGACTACTCTGATGGATGTTTTGGCTGGAAGGAAAACCGGTGGATATATCGATGGAAACATAATGATATCTGGGTACCACAAGAAGCAAGAAACATTCGCTCGTATAGCAGGATACTGTGAACAGAATGATATCCATTCTCCCCATGTCACTGTCTACGAGTCCATATTATATTCTGCATGGCTTCGGTTACCTAGTGAAGTTGATGCTGCAACAAGAAAGGTTTGTTTGTTTGAAATACAATTCGTTCATGTAGAGCTAAAGTTTTAGGGTTGGGCCTCGAGACATCCGACTGACTCATGGGTTACACGCCCAAAAACCTGGGTACGCGAATAAATAGTGGGGGATCTCGAGTAAGTTTCCCAAGCCAAATCCTCAAGCCCGAATTCCCAAAGCCAAGTTCCCCAAGTGTGGCTTCTCCGAGCCCCAAATTCTCCAAGAACTAGTTCCCTGAACGACAGCTCCCCTATCTCGATACTTAAGCTCGACCGCCCGAGCTAGAGTACAACTACCTAGAGCTATAGAAGGTTGTCTTTAATAGGTTTACTAGATTGATTTAAAACCAAAAAGGGAGTACTGATGTAATTGGTTACTGATGAATGCAGATGTTCATTGAGGAAGTTATGGAGCTAGTAGAGCTATCTTCATTAAGAGGAGCACTAGTTGGACTACCAGGAGTGAATGGTCTATCAACAGAGCAACGAAAGCGGCTAACCATAGCTGTTGAGCTTGTTGCTAACCCATCTATAATATTCATGGACGAGCCAACATCTGGTCTTGATGCTAGAGCAGCCGCTATTGTGATGAGAGCCGTGAGAAACACTGTCGACACAGGAAGAACCGTTGTTTGTACCATTCATCAACCCAGCATTGACATATTTGAAGCCTTCGACGAGGTAAGAAAGATAAAAGAGCGAAGAAATAACAACTTTGTACTACATATATATGGGTTTGGGTGGGACTGTGGATGTGATCAATAACATCTGTAAAATGTTTATTCTGTATTGCAGCTATTCCTAATGAAGAGAGGAGGAGAAGAGATTTACGTTGGCCCTTTGGGTCGTCATTCATGCCATTTGATAAGCTACTTTGAGGTAAAACTTAAACGTCGAAAACTAAAACAAGTTCTCTTTGGTATCTACTCCCATATACTAACAAAACGGTGTATAAATCTTGTGTAGGGAATTGAAGGAGTAAGTAAAATTAAAGATGGTTATAATCCAGCAACATGGATGTTAGAAGTTACTTCACCAGCACAAGAAGCTGGTTTAGGAGTAGACTTCACTGAACTATACCGAAACTCGGAATTATATAGGTGGGTTGCCTTTCCTTTTGGACTCTCAATAGGATTTAACTGAAGTAAAACGAAGCCTTTTCCTCTAACTCTTACTGATTTTGATAAATGGTTAAATTTTCAGGAAAAACAAAGAACTTATCAAGGAACTAAGTATTCCTCCTCCTAATTCGAAAGATCTTTACTTCCCTACTAAGTACTCGAGATCATTCTTCACACAATGCATAGCTTGTTTATGGAAGCAATATTGGTCATATTGGCGAAACCCTCCTTACACTGCAGTTAGATTTTTGTTCACAACTTTTATCGCCTTGATGTTCGGAACTATATTCTGGGATCTTGGTACCAAAATGTAAGTATCGAAAAACCCATAACCCACTTTTCATTTCCTGTCTATATATCTTCATGATCTAATTTTCATCATTTCGAAAAAAATCGCAGGAGGTCGAGACAAGATCTATTTAATGCTATGGGCTCCATGTATGCTGCAACACTATTTCTTGGTGTTCAAAATACTTCCTCCGTCCAACCAGTTGTCGCTGTTGAACGAACAGTCTTTTATAGAGAAAGAGCTGCTGGAATGTACTCTGCCTTGCCATATGCTTTCGGACAGGTACATTTTCGTTTTTCTTATTTTCGAGAATGTGATTCATTCATGAAAGTTAAAGCTCGGTAGTTGGCTTGTGAGCTAGCTCGGGTTCGGGGAACTAGCTGTCCTCGGCCCAAGTCTTGATTCTGCTCGGGCTCGAGTGAACTAGGCCCGAGTCTTGAGTCTTCTTGGGCTTGGGGAACTTAATGAGCGAGGCCCGAATCTTGAGTTTGCTTGGGCTCGGGAAGTAGATGAGTTAGGCCCAATTTTTTAGTCTGCTCAGGCTTGGGGAACCAGATAGGCTAGGACCAAGTTTTAAGCCCAACTACTTAGAGTTGAAAGACAAAAGTGAAGAGATTTTGGGGTATGCCTTAACTGAGTTCCCTTCTTATTGGTGCAGGTTGTCATTGAGATTCCCTATATCTTCATTCAATCTGCAATCTATGGGATTATTGTGTATTCGATGATCGGGTTTGAATGGACAGCCGCAAAGTTCTTTTGGTATTTCTTCTTCATGTTCTTCTCTTTATGCTACTTCACATTCTACGGAATGATGACAGTAGCCATTACTCCTAACCATAACATCGCTGCCATTATCGCTTCTGCTTTCTATGGATTATGGAATCTCTTCTCGGGCTTTATCGTCCCAAGACCTGTAAGTTTATCTCAAAATACACATTGTTAATATACTTCCCTTTCATACATGTGTTTTTCTTTGTGGGTATTAATATATATTTTTCGGTTTACTACAGAGAATCCCAATATGGTGGAGATGGTATTATTGGGCCTGCCCTGTTGCTTGGACCTTGTATGGATTGTTAGTAACACAATTTGGAGATATTGAACAAGAAATCGAACCGGGCCTATCAGTAAAACAATTCATTAAGGACTATTTTGGGTACGAAAGTTCTTTCCTTCCGGTTGTCGCTGTTGTTGTTGTTGGTATCAACGTTTTCTTCGCGTTCATTTTTGCTTTCTCTATTAAGACACTGAACTTCCAGAGAAGATAAGAATATTTTGCTCTAGAGATGCCGAAAAAGATTATTAGTCTTCTCCCCAAGTTGTACTAAAATAATTAAAATTTTGTTGTTTTTTTACTATTGCTTTCTACTTGTTATAGTTGAGATATTGAATTAATATAATTTGTTATATATAAGAATTGTTTCATCCAATTGTGTTCATGGTTTTTTATCGATACTCTATTGTATCTTGTATTTTACTTTATATTTTGTAGTCCTCCCCACCATGGTTTTTTACCCAAGCCAGTGAAGGCTAAAGAAATTAAAAGTTGGGCTTGCCGATGGTCTTGGGCTTGGTATTGGATTTTTGGGTTTGATCCTGGGCTTGGGCTGTAACGCCCCAAATCTAGATTTCCACGTCGGCCGCCATGAAAACCTAAACTCAAAGCATTTCTCCGCAGAACAGTAAACATAGTCGATATATCCATCAAAAGAGACAAATAATATCAAATGTGAAGCTCATAAGAATCAATAAATCATCTAAAAGAAATCCATTAAACTGTCTTAACTCAAATAATGGTTCTGAATCATCGACACGTAGGTCGGACAATAACGAATGAAACAAATAACTATCTAGAAAGTGAAACTCCAAATAACTACCTAATCTCGAAAGCGAAAACTAAGAAAGAAGCTCTGAGCTGACGAACTGGGATCAAGCTGGTGGCGCTCCCCGATCTCTATCACCTGAAAAATAGTAGGTTGGGTCAGAACCCAGCTAGTAGATTTCTAATTACCTAAGGTCTAAATAGACCAATTCAACACAAAACCAAGTATCGAACAACAGAACAATAATAACAGTCCATTATGTTACACCTTTCGTGCTAACACAATTGAAGTCAACCTGTTACACGGTTGAAGAGATTCATACAATACAACTTCCCTTTTGGAGGGGCATAACCAATTTTGAGGTCCACAAGATAGCGTCACTTACCATTCGTGTTTGCATCGACTTAAACCTCTCAATAGACAAAGGATACCACCCAAAAAGGGAATCCGTGCAACACGAGCACAGTGCAACACGAGCACTTTACATATGAGCAGGAGGCGAGCCAACCTCTAGTTGGTAATTACTTCTCACACTAGAAGTATGTGGTCCACAAGAATGATCTTGTGTTTGCATCGATCATCCTGTCGAGCCAACCACCTATGGATTACAACCGTCAATCCATATTAGAACCCAAGCCCCTGGTCCACTAGGTTGTCCAATATCAAATTGACAAACCCGTGTTTGCAATCGACCCACATGTCGAGCCAACCAGTCTTAGTTCAATCCATTAACGAAACTCAAGATCATGGTCCACCAAGTTATCCAATATCGTAATGGTAACTAGTGTTTGCAATCGACCCACATGTCGAGCCAACCATTCTTGGTTCCGACTAGCCTATGCTTTCTAGGTTAACAACCTAAAGCAATATATCACACACAACTATTGATAGCACTTATGCTCCAATATCATACACATCATCTCATACAATCAATTATCAACATAAATAACATAAACACAAACAATTCTTAATATCTAGGCTGCTGTCCGGGTGTATATATACACCATATTTATATAACCTAAATAACCTAGGTTGCTGTCCGGGTATATGTATACTCCATTAATATAACTATAATGATCTAGGGTTACTATGTTGTTGTTGTAATTAGTTCCTAATCATAATATATATCTATGGTATCACTAATTAGTTCTAAGTTGATGATAACCTAGTAAACAACAATGGTTCAAAGCTATTATAGTACTACTATCCAAAACTAGGTTAAAAATTAAAGAGGGCTATATAAACCCTAGGGAAGAAGAAACCTACTTGATAATGGAGCACAAAGAAGAAGAAATCAAAACCCTTTAGTAACCCTTTGAAGCTTCTTCTCTTTCCCACACTTCTTCTCTCTAAAAATCACTCTCTCTCTCTAAGTCACTTTCCCTTCTTCAACTCACTACTACTGCTAAAGAAAGGAAAAGAAAAGAAAAGGATGAGGTAGGGTTAGGGGGAATAAATTCGTTTTACTAAAGGCACCCCTTATATTAGTAGGGACACTACATGGGCTTAGGTCGAGAACGGTAAAACACGAAACTTTAACTAGAAAACAAGGAGTGAATCTTCTTCAACAAACAAAAGGAGTAAATCTTCATAGATGGAAAATACTTGGATATACCCCTAATCTTATAAAATAACTTGTGGAGTGTGTAAACTCGGCAATATTATTGTCGCTTGATAATGATGTTCGAGAAGGCCACCTTCGAGAATATGCGACTCTGAGGACATACCTTAATAGACAACAACCTTTGGCTGAAGTAGTTAATAAGTTGATTTCCACCTTAGACTCTCAGGTTCGGGACACGAACGTATGATAATCTTTCCAAAACCAAAAAAAATCTCTACCGGAAGTCTTTTCTTGAAGTTTTGGACTTTTGGGATGTCTTACTCAGTGAACTATACCCATGGTCTCAGCGAAAATCGTCCACTACACCTAGAACATGAAAGTTATTCGATTCTGTCTATATAGCCCGAAGTTGGATTTGTATACGTCAAAATAATTTCGAAGTGTGTAGAAATGGGTATTCATTCAAGCTAGTTCCCAAGGATGCGGTCTGACTTAATTGGGTTTTGGTGGTTGTAGTTTTCAAATCTAAAACCTATTTAAGTAATTAACAATGAAAGATTCTTTAGTTGGTGAAACTTCAAAAGCTTTACTGCTTTAGTGCTTTTAGATAGTAAAGTTAGGGTTTGTAATGTTTAAGTCTTAAAAGTAATGATTTTATTTGAGAACTGAAGGATAAAGGTTGGAGTATCTAAGTAGGTCTTTATCCGGCTAAAAGCACCCAATTGAAAGGTTGTTAGCGCCCAGTGCCGGTAAGCACCCAGCCAGGCACCCGAGCACACCCCCTCCCCTTTGACTGCCCTTCTTCACCACCATGAAACATTGATGAAGATCTCAACCAAAACAAGTAATTTCAGTTCATTGAGGGTCGACACTAATCATATTTAAATCTAATATTGAACATTCAATTCGGTTAGAATTCGTTATACCTGTGTAGCAACTAGTTGGTCTTGAAGCAAAGTTAGGGCAAGATTGATAGCAAAGCAAAGTTAGAGGCAAGATTGACAAAAAATACCCTCGGACTGGCTAGTTCGGGGGTTCGCTTAACGTCTTCGAATGGACAATCCGAGACCCAAAGCACTGGCTCCGGCTCCAGCTGGGCCAGTCTGAGACCCAAAGCACTAGTTCGTACTAGGCCAGTTTGAGACCTCTCAGATGGGTCCTAGTCCGAACCACTTGCTTTGGTTCTCGGACGGGTCGATCGGTGTCCTTTATATTATGGTGCCAATAGGTGTTTGGGGCCATAAGAAATAGACTAAGGTCATTCTTCTCTACCAGGTGCTAACACCTTTTCTATCGGCTGCTTTTAGCCGGACTCTTTACCAAAGTTTGTAAATAAATTTCTCTACCTAATCTCACCATACTTCTTTCAACAAAAAAAAAAAAATCTCACCATACTTGTTGAATCCATATCCCTAAATAATGGACTAAATTTTGTGATGAGGGTGATTAAAATTGGATGCATAGCTTTGTTTAAGAAAACCCAATGAACTTCTGTTGGGTGAATGAAGATATTTGTTTTCTGGGACCGAGAAAACGCTTTTTGTGTAAAATATTTAAATTTAGACGTAAGATATCCATGCTGAAGTATCAAAATTTAAACCTACGTAATAGATTATCTGAATATTTTTGTTTTTTTGATGTTTGAACTCTACACGCAACTCACTAGAGCTAGCTCATAAAATATTACGATCGAAAGGTTATACTGTAATAGTATGTTTACCCAACCATATAATATATTTTGAAGTAGTTTTTTTTTTTTTTTTTTTTTTTTTGTTGAAATTTTGAAGTAGTTTGACATGCCTTCATTTTTATGTTTTTCTTTTACTCATAGACAAATGCAATTGATTAACTATTAAACAAGTTTTAGAATCTAGAGAAAGATTTGCTAAGCCCATAATGAATCAACAATTCCATAACTTGTTTAACCACCATATATTATTGAAAATTTGAGGGCAAATGGGAATTATGTGTATGTATAACATTATAACTAAGATGGAATTTGTCAATTAATGATATATTAAGAAATAAAAAAATAAGATCTCAATGAATTGAAAAATAATCAACAAATTGCAACCAAGTTTAATAGTAATTTAGGCAAATTGCAAATAAGATCTAAGACCGAAAGCTGATGTGCCTGCCCCCCAATCAAGCCAATTTTTCGTGCCAAACAGCAGAGTTCTTAATTCACGGTTGAATCTTCTCCATTTGTTTCCGACCAAACTTTGTTAATTTCAATGCCCCTCTAATTTTTTAAAATCTTTTGAATTACAGTGGTGTTAAATTCACGATTATATAATAATCGGAGGTATGGAGGTATGGGTGATCTCCTTTCTCCACCCTTTTATATTTTGTTCTTGAAACACCCTTATATATTTCGGGTTCTCTTTTGATTTCTTAGCCAAGTGACAGAAAACAAAGAATAAATATATAATCAATATAGAAATCAATTCCTTTCGATGACTTGTAGCCGTTGGATCTCTTCTGAGATAATAATAATAGAATATAAAAATGATTTGGAAAAGAATGAGAATATAAGAATATATGAAATTTATAATATGCAACAGCTGGATAGATGATCAAATTAGGTCCTACCACACACTGTTTCTTTTTCAATTCAATATAATGAAAACTTTGAAATAGTGTCTCCCCATGTTGGAATAATTGGTGCTACTCATCCATATTTATGTACTTGATATAACTATCTCACTAATAAATTTTAGTGTACGAACTTTTAAATATAATATTTCTAATGCCCACAACCACAAAAATAATGTTATTTTAAGTTAAGTCACATAAAATTCAGATTAAAATACACATACAAAACCTAGAAAGAAAGGTCTGGGTTTCTGAAAATGAGAAAACCCTTTATTCGAGCCAAATACAATATATGAAAATTCGGAGGCCTAATCCATGTCTCCATCTCCAATGTGTCGAAGCTCAAAACTATGAAACCGACCCCAACGAAGCGCTCAACATATCGAGGCTACATTGACCAAACGATCAAGTTAATTTAAAAAAAATAGTTATATAATATTTATATGCATGTAATCTTGAATAATAAAAAAATACTAGAGAATAAAGAAAATCTGGCAACTTCTGAGTAGAATACCCTGATTTATGGTTCTAGTGATTTCGACGACTTAGCAAAGAATTATGTCAAACCATATAGAATTTATACTTAGAATCTAGTTAATTTTCGTTATTCATTGTCATTATTTCATAATAAAAAGATAATATTATTTATTTATTTTGTGGACAAGTTAAAGGGGCAGACCAAAAGTGAGAAAAACAGTCCACTTTGGGTGGAGGAACCCCATACAAGGTCCCCCATGGCTCTTCCTCACTTTCTTTTCACCATGTGCTTTGGGCTTTTCTTTTGTCTCAATTTCTCTTGTTCTCCTATCTAAATGTTTTTGTTTGTATTACTTAATTCTCTTCTAATATGATTAATTATATATAGTGAAACATAATCCAGTTATAGGTCTACGTGTCTCAAGATTTGGTCTTAAAAATACTTGTAACAAACGATTTATTAGACCTTTTGTCATGTTACTATCACATTCAGATTTTTTTCTGTTCGATCAGAAGTAGGCGATATACTTTACCATTATGTTGTTGATGAAACCACTAGCCAATCAATTTTTGAACTTTTAATTTTTATCATAGTGTTTAACTCTATTCTATTGTTTCTTTAATTGGTTCGCCATCGTATCAATCTTCTTTTGACTTATCAACCTTTTCTTTTGTTATGGTACCATGGCAATACTTTGTAAATCTCAAAAAGGGAACCATAAATGAAATGCAAAATGGTACTCCCTTCTCTCTTTTATCTCCTTGTTTAACTCCCACTTAATAATCCATGGTAGGGACTAGGGAAGAGAATTGGTTGCCCCTATTAACTCATTTTGATTGCCCTTATAAAGATAATGAATTTTAGCTGGGACCCATTTGCTGTGGGGTCTACTCCAAGTCTCCAACACCCTCAGCTACCAGTCAAAAATGTTCAAACATTTTATTGTTTTATAAATAAATTAATAACTTATTATTTGTCAGAGAGAATGAATAGACTGACCTAGGGGCCTCCCCGAGATTGCTGCCAGCAGCCACCCAGCCTGTCCACCACCACCACCACTTTTCACAACCGGCCAAGGGCAGCACCACAAACCAAAAAGAACCACCTTCCTTTAACACCACCTGTCAACAAATGATTGGTAAATCTTTCACTATTTACAAAAATTTAAATTATAATATCTGAAATCTAAACTTTGAAATTTTAAGAATTGATGATATTTATGAATGATGAAAGAGAACAACTGATATCTAGTATTAGGGGTGAGTAAGGGTCCGCTAAACTGACTAAACCGAACTCGATCGAATCGAACCGAATCGAACCGAATCGAATAATTTTTAGACTGAATCGAATGGTTTTTAGACCGAATTGAACAATTCGACTCGACTAAAAATACAATCAACTGAAATCGTTTGGTTTGACTTCGACAATCAACTTTTGAAAATATGGATCTTAAACTAAGAAATAGATTTCTTAGGTATCCAAATTATAATAATATAAGGAGAGATTGAATTTTAACTTTCATTCTTTTTACATAAGTTCACTTTTTCTCATGTTTGATTTCGTTAATTGAGTTCGGCCGGCCAGACCGACCAACCAACCGAACTTAATCGAGTCAAATCGAACCCGGTCGAAAGAAGTCGACTGACGATTTGATCGACTCGACTTATGCGATGATTTAGTCAAATTGTCATTGATTGGTTTGGCTTCAACCTAAAACTAAATGGTCGACAACCGGCCGTTGCTCACCCTCATGACCACATCTAGTATGAAAAATTGAAACAAAGACATAAATAACAAGATGTATATTAAAATTTGTTAGACTTTTAGGCTTGTGTTTTCAAGGGTGGTCTCACGTTAGGCCTTTTAGGCCTTGTATAAGTGTGAGACTGTGGTCCGACCACTCGAGACTTGGCCCACGTCTGCCCATGTTCAAAGGGTTTCTGGTGTCAGGTGATTGAGTTGGTCAAAACCCGCACGTCTGATATATCGGGCACAAGTGCATACCTGGTACCGGACGAGCCCTTCTGCCTAGGTGTCTGGTTGTACCCGTTTGTTTAGTGTTTAGGGCATGTCAGCTATACTCGCCCGGACATATCCGCCCGTACTTCAAATCACTATAGTCCATTAGATCTCTAGGTAAATGATAATTGTAAGATTTGGAGGTTATAATATACAACCCCCAAAATCAAAACAACCGGCGCCCTTTTTAAGATTTTACTCGAAATTCCTAATTGACTCGCTTTCACTTCCTTTTTTGTACGTATTTCTCTGATCTCTATTCACTTCGAAACCATAACCCTTGAAGCATTCAAACTTTTGATTTACGATTCAAGTCTTTAACCAAGCTTTATCTCTTGAGTCTTCAAAGCGTCTCAGTTTTCTCTGGTTTCGATTCATTTTGAATCGATTCAAAAGTTTTTTAGTTACCATCTTATTATTTGGTATGATTATCTTTGAATGTAAGTACCCTTAATTCCTCTCTGTATTATTTGAACTTTCTGCTGTCATGGTCAACCAAGTAAAGAAGTCAACAAAACAACCAAGAAATAAATAGGTAGACCCAAATCCAAGTCATCAAGAAGGCTATCCTTTTTCCTCAACATCTAAAGCGCTTTTTGATTATCTCGTTGAATAAACTATTTAGACATGTATACCCTTGCCATGAGTCTACCCGTACTGGTCCAAGATAATAATAAAAAAATGACACCCTACGGTGACTGACCCACCATTAATGATCGAGGGCTTCATAGGTGTCGTGATATGGGTAGGCATACTATTTAAAGTTCTTTTAGAGCCTATTACTTCTGTGCCAAAAATGCTTTACTCTGAACACTTGGACGAGCATGCCCCCCAAGGTTCCTCATTGTGGCAACAGTGAACATTCTTTGTTTAAATGAGATGATATATATGGTCATCTATTAGTGGCATCATCATACATGTTCATGTTTGGGAATGAAATTTTTCTTTTTACATTTCTTCCAAGATAACCTCGACGCAAGGCGAATCAATGTAGCTTTGACATAGGCTTTTCATGATTGGAGTTTGGGCCTCTAAGGGAAATAATGCTCATGACTTTCATCTCCACTAGATTTTTTGCCATGGCGTGCTCTAAAGAGGTTCATTGAAATGGAAGTTAAAAATCTCAATTGGTGTACCGGAAGGCATTCCTCCCACCATAATTCGTACAGTGGAGTTAAGTGGGACAAAAACATGGAGGATGAGAAAAATGGGACAGTAATGGACGATGAAGGCCGATTTAAGTTTTGGAATTAAGGTATGGGCGTCAAGAAGGGTGCCCTGGAACTTGCTACTATTGTGTATGTAGAACCATTTACTATAGTAGATTGGATGGGTGGTTGGCTCGAAGAGATGCCACGCTCAAGAGTCACTAAAGGATGCATTGACTGGCACTCGAAACCTTGGCCGTAACGGAATTGGTATAGAGAGCTCAGTGTTTTTTTCTTGGATTAGTTGGTTCTCTACTTTGACCAATGAGTTTTCCTCTTCCAAGGCTTTAAACTTTTGAGTATTCTCTTTTACTTGAGCAGTGAGAATGGCTATCTAAGTTGAAATATCGATCAGTAGGCTATCATGTCTTCTGTCAGTGCAAGTTTGTCTTGGATCGATGTTATCAGACGATGCCCAACGAGCCCTATGATAAACGCCAAACTGTTGACTTTAGAAAGTTACACAGTTAGAAAGTTTGTGTTGAACTTCTTCAATCTTCGGTAATCTAGGATTTGTTTAAATCCTAATGGTAGTATGAAATCTTTGTATCCCCTTTCTTGTTTGGTTTATCCACCATAGTTTTGGTGAAGAATTTGTTAATCCTCTATTTGTTTAGGGAAGAGTTGTTATCAAAGAGTGTTTCTATACATCTTGAACAATTGGTTAATCCTTTATTTGTTTAGGGAAGAATTGTTATCCAAGAGTGTTTCCACACATCTTGAACAATTGGTTAATTCTCTATTTCTTTAGGGAAGAATTGTTATTCAAAAGTGTTTCCACACATTTTGAACAATTGGTTTATCCACCATAGGTTTGGTGAAGAATTGTGTAACCCATTATTTAATTATGGTGGAAGATTTCTGGACTAGGTCCCGTGGTTTTTTACCTTCTATCTTAGAGGGGTTTTTTGCCACGTTAAATAATTTTGGTGTCTTTATTTTTACATTCACATCTTTTATCTTCATATTCCTGAACAAGTTAATTAGGTTATTTTTTCCTAACAAGTGGTATAGAGCTAAGGCTAGATTTATCCTTCAGAAATATATAAGGGAAACAGTAGTGTACCTTACACATGATTCAAGTGAATTCGTGAATGAGAGTTGAATGCAATTGGAATATGAGATATCAATGGTTTCAAGACGTTATTGAAAAAATAAGTGTTGAAGATGAAGAAAATCCATAGAGAAGACAATACTTCAGATATGATGGCAAAACCATTGCTCAAAGGGAAGCATGAGCTATATAATAGTATTGTTGACTTTGGAATGGTGGGTCATTTTCATATGTCGGGAGGAGGAGTTTTTTGGGATCCCTCCTTATATAAAAAGGTTTCCTAGTTGAAATAGGATTTCCCTTATTCCTTATTTGAGGAGAAATAGAAGTTTCTATTTCAAGCCTAAAAAGGAATCCTATTTCTAGTAGAATACCTCCCTGATTATCATTATAAAAGGAAATGAAAGGGAAGAAATTAATTATACTTTCAGGTTAGAGAGTATCATACTTTCAGATCAGAAAGTATCCTCCCAGTTGGGAGAGTTACCAGAGAATCCTTTCATATCATATCCTCTCGGATTAGAGAGAGATGGAGATCAGAGAGATGAGAACAGAAAGAGGTCAGAGAAAGAGAGATTTCTGAAGCGGTTCTTTCAAGAGAGATTGAAAGAGAAGAATATTAGTTTGTGTTGAACTTCTTCAACCTTCGGTAATCTAGGATTTGTTCAAATCCTAATGGTTGTAAGATATCTTTGTATTCCCTTTCTTGTTTGGTTTATCCACCATAGTTTTGGTGAAGAATTGGTTAATCTTCTATTTGTTTAGGGAATAAGTGTTTCTACACATCTTGAACAATTGGTTAATCCTTTATTTGTTTAAGGAAGAATTGTTATCCAAGAGTGTTTCCACACATATTGAACAATTGGTTTATCCACCATAAGTTTGGTGAAGAATTGTGTAAGCCATTATTTAATTATAGTGGAAGATTTCTGGACTAGGTCCCGTAGTTTTTTACCTTCTATCTTAGAGGGGTTTTGTGCCACGTTAAATAATCTTGGTCTCTGCTTTTACATTCACGTCTTTTATCTTCATATTCTTGAACAAGTTAATTAAGTTATTTTTTCCTAACAAGTTACACAGTTAAAAAGTCCTTAGTGGACACTAGCAACCTAGGTATGGGCCTCTAAGCAGGCAGGTGGACGGGTAGCTGGGTAAACGTGTGTCGGGGTAGAAGCAGGGTATTGGTAATCTAGTAGCCAGGTAGAAGACGAGCACGGTTAGACCTGCTGAAGACAAGGAAAATCGAGAAGTCCTTGGACATTGTGGTGATGACTACCCAAGATATCACATGCTAATGACGTTAGAATGTGGCTCGGCTCATAGAGTGTCCAGAGCTCGGTTATACAGAGTAGGTCGTCGGGATAGACTTGTAATCTATCAAATTGAAGGAGTAGGTCTACGAGATTACTTTAAGTCTATAGGTTCGACGAAGTAGCTCGCTGGAACGTCGAAAGAGTAAACTAGTTAGAAGAACAAGGACAAAAGAGCTTCAAGAGAAATCCTTCTAGGTTGAATAGAGAACTTCTAGCTAGACTTCTTCCACTCGGTTTGATTGTTTGTGAGGTGATTGGAGAAAAAAAAAATTGGGTACGTTAGTTGTAGATTGAGTACTTAAGCTTTCGTATAAGAGTGGAGACATTCGTATAAGATTTCTGACCCCTTTCAAATGGAGAGCGCATCTCTATCTATATACGGTAGGTCTGTAAACGTGTTAGGTGCGTTAGACTTATGCATATTAGGCTTGCTAGACGCATTAGGCTTACTTGACGCACTGAGTTTGCTAGATAGCCCCAAGTTGGATGGTTTTTATGTCTTGCTCGAACCGGTAATTAGACAACATGTTCATGTATCATCTTCGAGCAACACAATGCTCACGTACTGTTTTTAACCAATACAAATGTAAATTCCAATTTCAACCTATTTTTCTGCTATCACTAATTCACTTCACTAAACAATTCCACTGACTGCCTTGTTACATCGTGGATCCGACTTGATAAACATGAACTAATGGCCATGAAAGCTAAAGAAACTTACATTATTATAATAAATCCAACGGCACTGATTGGTCAACTAGAGATTTGTCAAATATAATAATTTTCAAGTAGAAGCACAAATCAATAAAATTATAAGAATAACAAAGCTAAAAAAAATCCCATCCTAACCGTTCATTCCCATTAAGATCATGGAATTTTTGCCCTAAACCAAGAGAGCCCACCACACTCCACCCAAAATAACAAACAATAAAAATTATAAAACAATTATCTGTGCCAAGTGGAATAATCTTTTAAGGGACCCACCTAACAAATCAACACAAACTTACATAAAAGAAGAGAAGAAGAAAAAACACTAAGGTGTAACAGCAGGAGGAGTTCTTGATTCAGCCGGAGGAGTATGACCGTTAGATCCTTTAGATGGATCATCAGAAGATTGTCTTAAACCACCACCATCATCAGTTTCATTTCTATTCATATCTTCCATCATTCTTAATACTTCTTGAATTACTGGCCGTTGATCTGGTACTGTTGATACACAAGCCATAGCAATCTGAAGAAGCTGTACCATTTCTTCTTCAATATTGTTGTACCTCATCAATTCAACATCAAAAACCTCAGCCGTCCATTCTTCTCTAACTACAGATTGAACCCATCTAGGTAAATCTATCCCTTCATCTCCTAATGAGGCTTGATTCGGTGCTTTTCCTGTTAATAATTCTAATAATAAAACACCGAAGCTGTACACGTCCGACTTCATTGTTACTTTTCTTGTTTCTACCACTTCCGGCGCACGATAGCCTGCCACCCGGTTTGGCGGGTTTGCTGACCCGAATAACGGGTTCAACCCGTAATCCGAAATAGAAGCGTCCAGATCTGGACGGAGGAGAATGTTTGATGATTTGATATTTCCGTGGACTATCTTTCCTGACACGTGTAGGTGAGCTAATCCTCTTGCTGTACTTAATGCTATCTTCATCCGGTTGTCCCAGTCTAATGGTGTACGGCCTGAACCTCTGCTTCCTGTAAAAATATCACCGGGTCACCGGTTTCCACGGTTAACTGGATATAATCAATGAAGTTCTATACGCACCCAGCATAACTCCTGTAAGCGCTCCTTTACAATCAAAATTTGGAGAGGTTTCGAGTAAAATGGGGCGCCTGTAGCAACTATGGCCCTTACGGGTAAATTACAGACGTGCCACTAGAAGGAGGGTAAATATGTCATTTCCTCATGGTGGGTCCACGGGCATAAGAGAAACAGACAAGAGTCAAAGGACTAAAAGGCATGTTGGGTGGCAAAATCGTAAATTTAATAAAGTAGTTTAAGTTCATAACCAAGCGCACTGTGTGCATGTTAGAATTTTACGCTACCTAAACACTAACATGCTCATTTTTCCAAAATTGACCTTTATACCCTTATTAATTAAGGAAATTCCACCCCCAAAAAACTGAGAACAAAAATGGGTATCCAAAAAATGAAGAAGAAGAAGAAATCATACCATGAAGAAGTGAAGATAAGCTACCAGCAGCCATGAAATCAGAAACAAGCAATTTCTCATCTTTAGAGAAATAAAAAGCTCTTAATGGAACAACATTATCATGTTTAATTTTCCCTAATATTTCCATCTGAGATTCAAATTCTTTCTTAGTAACAGTAACATCTTTCAATCTTTTAACAACAACAGTTGTTCCTTCTTCTAATACAGCTTTATATGAAGTACCCACACTTCCTTTCCCTAATACTTCAGCTGAAGCTCTCAACAAATCTTCTAAATCAAAACTATAAATCCCACCATCTAAAAACACTAATTTGTTTCTTTCAGTATCTACTGATCCACCACCTCCTGTAATTTCTGATGAAGTTCCAGCTTCTGTGGGTACAGATCTTTGTACTGTTGTTGATACTGGTTTTGGTGGTTTGGGATCTTGTTTTCTTCTTTTTGAACAAAGAATCAAAACCCATACTAATAGAAGTAATAAAATTAAACCCCCAATTACAGAAATTGCAATGATTGCAGATTTTGAGAGTTTTTTGGATTTCTTGTGATGAACTAGGGTTTCTTGGGAATCTGGGGAAGGAGATGGGGATGGGAAGAATGATAATGAACATTGACTTAATGGACCTCCACATAGATTTTTATTACCAGAGAAAGATGAAGCTGGGAATTTTCTTAGGGTTTCAGGAATTGAACCATTAAGATTGTTATTAGAAACATTAAAACCTGATAAACCAGGAAGATCAATACTAGGTAAGTTCCCAGAAAATTGATTACCTTCAAGAAAAATACCAGTTAAACGGGTAAGATTGTTGACGGAAAATGGGATTTTTCCGGTGAAGTTATTAAATGAAAGATCTAATCGAGTTAATCGATTTAAATGAGTAAAACTCATTGGGAAATCACCAGATAAATCATTGTTTTGAAGGTAAAGACTTCTGAGAAAAGTCAAGTTAGAGAAATCAGAAGGAATTTGACCAGAAAGAAGATTAGATCGGAGACTAAGAACTCTTAACCGAGTTAATCGACCAAGAGTATTGGGTGGAATCTGACCTACAAGATCATTACCAGGAAGACGAAGTGAATAAATATAAGATTGAGTTGAATCACATTCAACTCCTCTCCAGTTACAGACTGAATCTGATTTGTTCCATTGAGGACGATTTCCATGAGAGATTTTGTTAATGAAATCTAAAAGAGCTTGTTTATCTTGGGTTGGCTCTGAATTTACTTCCCCATACTTCAATAATAAGAATACAGTAAAAAACCAGAGAAGAAGGAATCTAGAGAGAGAAAATAATGCCATTAGAGACAGAGAGAGAGAGGGGGGGAAATGGGTAAAGGGTTTTTAGGTTAGAGGAAGATGGTATAGTTGGTGGGTTTGAGGAGGGAAATGGTTTCACGGCGAGAAGCCATGAGAGAGAAAGGGAAAAGCTTCTAGTTTCTGGTTTCCACTGTTCTGATGATAAAATAATGTTGTGGGTTAGAGAGAGAGAGAATGAGTTGTAGGTATCACGAGGCATAAAAAAGGGGTGTGTGAAAGAAAAAGCCTGAAAGAGTGAAGTAGCCTTGCTGGAGATATAGCATATAAGAATGGTGTGAAAGCTAGCTAGCTAGTAGAAAAAGATTTTGTGAGTAATCTAACCCTTAAAAACAAGAATTTGTAGAACAAAAATGTGATGCTAAAATGGTTGGAAATAATGGGTCAAACAGATCGAAAGCTTGGAAACACGTTCCTTATTTTCTTTGTAAAATGTATTGTAATAGAACTCTCATTTCCTATTAATATATTATAACTCTTCAACAAAAAAAAAAAAAAAAAAATATAAGAATGGTGTGAAAGCTAGCTAGCTAGTAGAAAAAGATTTTGTGAGTAATCTAACCCTTAAAAACAAGAATTTGTAGAACAAAAATGTGATGCTAAAATGGTTGGGAATAATGGGTCGACCACATTCCGAAAGTTCAAGTGATCGGTTCCTATTAGACGAGTTGTTTTTTCTTCAACACCAGATGTATAGCGGGAGCCATTATTATCGATTTTCGACGTTAAATCGACCTATCTTTTGTACTGCTTAGCAATTTGCAATAAAAGAAATTAGTAGATAAAAATGGTTGCATCATTGCTTTTTCAAATTTAAATGACAAGTTACATACTATATGTATTGTTTAGATACAATATAGGTAATGAAGAGTTTGTTTTTCAATTTTTGTTGAAGAATAAAGAGTTTGTTTGAGTTAAATAGTTTAGTGTAGATTGGTGGTAAAGACTAGATTCTTACCAACTTCACCAAAAAAACGTAAAATAGCTGAGTAAGTTATATATTGATATAAGAATGTAAACTATTAGTCGATTGTCATTAAAATATGGTGGTCAGAATTTGTTATCTTTTAGTGACCATTTTGAAAAGAATAGATATCTTTTGAGGTAAAACAAGAAGATAGTAATAGTTGCTTATATGCCATTATCGGTGATGCAGATTATGTTGGGCAGAACGGCCAAGAAGATGGGCCTCGCGGATGAGTCTATTAGGGTTAGAATTTAGGAGTTTCTATGTTTGACTTTTCCTATTAAGTCTAGGTTTAGAAGTTTCCATGTTTGAGTATCTTTGATATTTAGGAATCTTATTTTGAGTCTATCTAAAAGTGTCTAAGTTTTTTTTTTTTTTTTTGAAAAAAAAAAGTGTCTAATTTCTTATAAAAGGAAGTAAGGTTTGTCCTTGTTATTGAGATTTTAGAGAATTATTAATCAAAGTTTATCGTTTCCCCCTTTACTTTATTTGTTCTTTAATCAAGTTTTATTCTTCTTTTCAATTTCCGCGGCGTCTACATCATTTGGTATCAGAGCCACCAAAGTTTTGGGTGAATGATTCTGGAAATTTTTTCCAGACCAGTGCAATCAATATCAATCATATTATATTCCTCCAGAGAATTATAATCCATCGGATTATACTCATCAAGGGATAACGAATCAGTGCTTATGCGCATCATGTTTTTATGCGAATAGGGATTCGTATGTTTATCATTGGAATCCTGGAGAACCCGTAAGAGAAATTTCACCACCTTCGTACTCTTATTATACACCGCCACCACCGTATTCACCACCTCTGATACCATCTTTACCACCACCACCACAATCGTCTTCTTTTCCAGAAACACTTCAATTGATTAAGTCTGACTTTTAATAAGATTATACAAATATGTCACAAGATTGAGGAAATAATACTTCGACCATCTTCAACGTCTATTATATCTCCCAACAATGAAGATGCATGTTCAAGAAATACATGGCAGTGAAATAGAAGAGGATGAGTTCGATGATATTGATGTTGATAACCCAAATTCTGATGATTTCAAAGAAGACGTTCACGATGAACATAAAAAAAAAATCGATTACAGAGGACGAATAAGAAAATATAGAAACTCGTTGTCGTCAACCTCACTCATTCATCTCTCTTCGTCTTCTCTCACAAGAAGCAGTCATTGAACGTCGCCCCATCTTTTTCACCTGTAATAGTGTTACGACTGCTCTTCCTCATCAATCTAACTATGCAGATTTTCTCTCTCCACATCGTTTCATCACTCAAGCTAGCGTTGTACGTAATATCCTTACTTATAAACTTCTCATTGGTGCTTACTATGCTTGTAAAAAAACTTATCATGCTCTTAAAATCTATCGACAGTTGATCAATAATACTCCTTTTAATCCTTCATCTACTTCTTATCAAATCCTTGTTAAAAGGTTAGTTGACAATTCCATATTTAAACAAGCTTTAACCCTAAAGGATGAAGTGTTTGACAAAGGTTTAGGTCCTGATTCAGTTGTTTATAACTATTTGATGTTAGGTCTTGTGAAAAAGGAAGATTCAGATGGAGTTTTAGGTTTATATGATGAGTTAAAGGAGAAATTAGGTTTTGTTTTTGATGGGATTGTTTTTGGGAGTTTGATGAAGGCCTATTTTCAAAAAGGAATGGAGAAGGAAGCAATGGAATCTTATGATGAAGTTGTTGGTTCAAATTCTTGGGTCAAAGTGTGTGTTTTACCTTATAATTCTGTTTTGGATGCTTTGAGCAAAAATGGAAAATCTGATGAAGCTAAGGTGTTCGATCAAATGGTGGAGAGATTGAAACTTGAAGTTATTAGTTATGAAGCTATCTTAACGATTCTATGTGAATCATCGAAGCTTGATGAGGTACTTAGGTTGATTGGTGTTATGCTCGATGATGAGAGTTTGGGTTTGAGTTCAGAAGTGACGGAATTTGTATCAGTTGAGTTAAATAAAGAAGGAAGGGGGCAAGAAGCAGGACTACTCAAGTTTGTATGCTTTGGAAATGACGGTATTGACGAGCATATTGATGTTGATTAATCAAATTAATAAGTTTGTTCATTGATGTCTCTGACGTGTTCGATGAAATTCTCCTTAGAAAGATCACTGAGTTAGGTATTTTTGCTACATTACCTTTTGCAAAACGAAAAACTTCGGCCGACAAAATTAATTCTTGTGATATATTGGTTCGGAAGGTAACTCAATTTCTGAGTATTGACGAGTTAGAGTATATAAACTACATGAAGTTGAACGTGGAAAAGTAATTTTTGAGTGTCATATCAACGTTACACGTTTCAACCTCGAAAACTTAATTGAAGTTGGTTGCGCTTATACTGTGGCTATTGATGACGAATTTTGGGGATTAGCTACAATTATTCTTACTTCACACTTACTCATATTACTTCACGCTTTCTTAAAGATTATTAAGTGGTTGAGTCTACCATGGGAAGATGGCGAGATGAATGTTGTTAATTCATTAAAGTTAATTTTGCGAGAATCATTGCAATATGAGATTGAGCATGAGGTTGGCGATTTCTTGCAAATTGGCATCCTTCCTTCCAATGCAAAGGTCGTTCAAAGTGGAAACTAAAGATCACCTTGGCGCAATTCATCATACAAGAGTACATCAACCTTGTCATTGACAAATGGTTCGGGGCAAACCTCTTGAGATAAGGGGAGGCTGATGCAGATTATGTTGGGCCAATCGGCCAAGAAGATGGGCCTCGCGACTGAGTCTATTAGGATTAGAAGTTAGGAGTTCTTATGTTTGAGTATTTCCTATTAAGACTAAGTTTAGAAGTTTCTATGTTTGAATATCTTTGATATGTAGGAATCCTAGTTAGAGTCTATCTAGAAGTGTCTAAGTTCCTATTAAAGGAAGTCTAAGTATGCCCTTGTTATTGAGATTTCAGAGAATTATTAATCAGAATTTATCATTTCCCCTTTACTTAAATCAAGTTTTATTCTTCTTTTCAATTTTCGTTGTGTTTACATCAACAAGAAACAACTAGAAATTATTCACAATATTGTGTGAATCATTCACGACGTGTCACATTCTATACAATTTAGGCAGATCTCATTTGAGAATAGAGATTTGAAAAACTGCAACACTCTCTTAGAACTACTAGCTAGTATAATTCTTTTCGACTAATCTAAAAGTCAAAAACTAGATATTCCTTTTACATGCTTAGTCCCAATAATCAAACATATATTTTCGGAGGATTTCAATTTAATTCATCTAGTTGGTTCTTGAAATACTAAAAAAATGAAAATATAAAGGTTGAAATTTATAATTAAGTTAAGAGGAGAACTTAAAATTGTTTAAAAGTTCCCTAAATACTATCCTCTTTTTGTCCTTATAAACAAATGTCCTCTTTTTGCTTCCACAATTATTATCCTTTTAAGGCAACAATAAAAAAATTCGCCTCTCAACAAAAGAAAAAAGAATTCGCTATACAACTTTTAAACTAAAATTTTTCTCCTTTGTTCACCGCGTTCACCACCACTATGTCTTCGTTACGTCGACAGACTATCACTTGTTGTTGATTTTAAATATTTTTTTCAGAATACTTTCTCTCTTCTCTTTTCCTCCAACCACCGCAATTTCTTGCTTCTCTTTCCCTCCTCTATCTCTCTTCCACCACCACCATCTCCACCTCCATTTATCTTTTTTTTTTTCTCTCTTCCCTTCTCCTTCTTTCTTTATTTGTTCAAACGAAGGGGAGGATCCCATTCACCAGTTGTCGATCTGGTTTGGAGAATTTTCCTCAAACCAGATCAACTAGTAGTTTGGGGGCGAGAGAAAGAAGAAAATATGGTTATGAGTGGTGGTTGGAAGTTGGTGAAAGTGAGGTGAAGATGAAGATTCAGGGAAACAATTCTATCAAATAAATCTTTTGAATAAAAAGCAAGATGTTCTCAAAGTCAATTTTAATTGACTAAATTTTTATTCCTCTGAGGCTATTTAGGATGCCCTAAAGCCAAAAAATAATGGTGGTGGCAGGAGATGGTTTTGGTCGGAGTTTGTGGTCTGATATGGGAGGAATGAGGAAGAAGAAGAAGTTTTATCGCGCATGGAAAATTTGATAAAACCCACAGTTTTTCTTTTAAATTTGGATTAATTCCGTTTTCGCCCTCAATTTGTGACCAACTCACTGTTTTAGCCTCATAAGTCTCCAGGAGTTCGATTTAGCCCCCCAAGAGTACTTTTAAGTTTGTCATTATGTCAGCAAACTCTGTCTCAATATTTTATATTCCTAATCTACCCTTCTGACCAAATCAAAAACAAATCTTGAGTTATCAAATCAACTAATTTTACACCCTAATAATAACTCTATTTCCTTCCTCCAAGACACCTTTTTCTCTATTTTCAGATTTGTTACACTCATATGGTTAACTAGATAAAGAAACTCAAAACGACAGAGAAGAATGAAGGAGAGAAAAATAAAAAACCTACTGATATTCTGGCGTCTTGCCTATTTAATCCATAAGCAAACCCAATTTTTTTACCCAGTTTTAACTATTGATCTGGTTAACTAGAGAGAAAAGGGGCGGGTGGGACAAATCCATAACTATTACCTAGTTTTATTGTTTTAATCATTCATCTGGTTAATTGGAGAGAATGAAGGATGGGGAAACTCAAAACCCTTTTTTTCTTTCCTTGACGTGACTCGGATTCTCTCAATTTTAGATCTATGCTAGAGAGAAACTGGAGAGGGAAACCCCTTTTTGCCTTTGCCTCTGTGTTCATCTCTCCTTGACTATTCAATCCATCAAAATTAATGTTATTTAACTATCTCTGCTGAACGTTCTGTCGCAGCGGAAAAACTGATAAAAGCCTTAGAACTCCGTCTAAAGACTATTGAACCGAAATTGATAACAAGAATACTAAAATACTGAATTTTATTGATTAAATGAATGACTGAAACAACTTCTAAGCCCTCATTATATAGACTTAGGTTTTCCTAATCTTGGTCAAACTCCAATAGAAACTCCTAAAAAATAAAATACTAGAATAATAGTAATCCTAAACTGAAAACAATTACCAAAAATAGAAAAAAAATAGTAAAAGTCTGTTTTGAGGCCCTAAACGATGGAATTTGCCCCTCAAAGTGGGCCCGTTGTGGCGAAGCAACATCGAATGACCGGAACGCTATTTCACACCAGCCCTCAAAATTTCGTCCAATTCCGACACCCGTAGCTTCGATTTTGTCGTTTTAGTCTGTCACCCTTGTATTTGGCCGCTTCGATCTCATCCATGTATTTCTCGGCCAATTCCTCTACATCACGTTCCCATCAAAAAAATGAGAATCAATACAAATCAACTTGAAATAACAATTTTTGTGTTTGGGTATAATTTTCTGTTCTTGTTTTCTTTGAACAAAAAATTTTGTTAGAGATGAATGAAGCAGAAAATAATTTGGACTGGAGAAGAAAGTGTCTCGGGAGAAGAAAATATGAGTAATAATTAGGGTATGGAGTTAATTGATTTGACAGCTTGGGATTTGGTTTTGATTTGGAAGAGGGGTAGATTAGGAACCTAAAGTATTAAGTCATAGTTTGCTAACATAATAATTGACGCAAGAGTACTCTTCGGGGCCAAATCGAACTATCGCACACTTATGGGAGCCAAAATGGTGAGTTGGTCACAAATTGAGGGCCAAAACGGAACTAACCCTTTAAATTATGTACTCTATAACATTTTCTTCTTTCCCAAATCGACGACATTCTATGATACCTCTACAACTTATTGTATTATGACAGACAATGGTTAATTGGTCAAAATATTAGACACAATAAGCAAAAACAATCATTGGCTATTTTAAATACCCTTGCTACTAAATCTGATTTTTTTTTTCTCTAGAATCTCTTTGGGTTACTCTCTTCTTGACCTTCTTCATCTTCTTCTATGTTTCAATTTTCTGGAATTTAGAGATGGCAACAATCTGAAGTCGTCAATCTTTTAGAAAATGAAAAGGGAGACGAAGTTTCACCAATCTTCGTTAGAATCTAGTTAATAAAAAGATGAAAATGGAAGTAAAGGAAGACAAAGAAAGAAAGTTTGAATGAAGAACCATCTCCTCTCTCTATTTATTGTATTGAACTTTGTAGATTTGATTAGAACAAACCCAATAGGGATGGGTAGGGCAGGGCTCTCAATTTTTTTTTTAGTTTTTCTCTAATTATCATTTGACATTTTAGTGGTTCCCAAAATCACTTTTTAATAAACCCTAGTACGTTTTTAACTTAAACAAGTTTCCAATTCAAACACGTAAAAGATGAGCTATTCGTTGCGATCATTGATATTCAACAAAATTCCGAATTCCTCCAATTTTTGGTAAAATTCGTTATTAAAACTTTTTATTTAGAGCCAATAACTTCACAGTTGAAAATTGAAGAAAAAAATCCCACACACGTATAAAAAAAATATTAAATTTGGGTTGGGAGCCCCTCATTTTGGAACCCGATTGGGTTTGCTCTTAGATTTTGATTATGGATGAAAAAATATTTGGATTTTTGAGGTTCTTACTTCAATTTGATTTTATTATTGAGTTTTCCAGTTTGATTATGGATGAAGATTTGATAGTTTGACTGTGGATGAAGACTTCGATCTGTTTTCATTGTCCATTAACACAGGTCATAAACAAGAGGAAGAAGCTTCGTTAAACTTGTAGATGAAGAAAAAGAAAATGAAAAAAGAATTATTTTTTGTTCCACATTTGCAAACCGTGGTTGTGAGATACGCAAACAGAGTTTGCAAGATCAGAATGTCAGGTTCGCATTCCACAAACCGAGGTAGCAACATTTGCAGATTGAGTTTGCCTTCGACACACCGAACTTACAAGATTTGCAAGTCAAGTTTATGAAAAAGGAAATAAAAACGTTGTTTTATCTGAGATATTTTTGTAGAAAAACTTATATAAGTGGATCTTGCGGGAAAGAAAATGAAAAATTATTTCTAAATATGTAAATTTTACCGAAATCCGGCCTCTAATAAAATGTTATGAATTTAAATTTAAAGAGACAACTAAGGAATTAGGTACACAAAGAAATAATTCAATCTTTATAAATATTTCAACTTGGATAATAAATATGAAATGTTTGATGTTCTTTTTATCTATTTTAACTCAAATAGCTATAGCCCTTAATAATGACTATTGATTTCACCAGATGAGTAATTTTACAATAATTATCAGAAGGACGACAATGGGTTGACCTGACCTCAATGCCTCATTAGAGCATCTCCAATGCAAGACTCCGATTAAAACACTGTGAATGCGACTTAGGATTTTTTAAGTTTCTTACACAAAACCTCTCTCGATCTAATGCAAAACTCAATTTGAATCTTAAGATGATGATGTGTCATCATTTAATTTTAAGTTGTCTCGACAAGAAATTTAATATTTGATATTTTTTTTGAAGATCTCAATTGTCCAAAATATTAAAAGTAAAACTACTCATCTAGGAAATGACAACTAAATAGTTTTAAATTTTCAAGTGTTGCATTAGAGATGTTTTTTGAGTTGAGGATCTCAACAGTATCATCTAGGAAAGAAGATTTTAGTTGAGACTTGATGCAGAAAACAATAAGTTTTTTCTTTTGTATTAGAGATGCTCTTAACTCTTCTAATTTAATAGGAATCCACCTCCAGTTGGTAAGAATAAAATAAATTGCGATGGAGCATTTAGAGGAACAGAAGGCTCATGCGCGGCGGTAGCTAGAGACTACACCGGAATAATTATCGGTCAAAAATCTAGGAGGGAATCGCCGAAATCAGCTCTTGAGAGTGAAATGCTAGGGTTTTTCCTTGGCTTAAAGTTGGCAGATGAACTCAGACTAACCTCTTTTATATTGGAATCAGATTCTAGGGTTTTGGTTGATTTGATCACAACCGTTGAACCCTTAATCCCCTGGCGCATCTGTACCGTCATGATGGAGCTACGTGCTTCAATCGCGGGAAGACAGGTGGAAGTCACTCATTGCCCGAGAATTCAAAACGAAGTAGCACATAATCTGGCGGCCTCCTGTTTAGTCCCTCGTTTATGATGCTTTAGACTTTCACCCCTGCCATTGTTAATTCGGTTACTTTTGTGACCTTTGTAATAGTCCGTTTGTTACAGGACACAACTTTGTAACTCCGTTTAATGGTATGTTTCCGTTCAAAAAAAAAAAAAAAAAAAAAAAACTCTTCTAATTTAATTTGATTTTGGAAACTCAGATGACAATTTGTTTTTTTCTTTTTTTTAACCTTAGAGACGCTCTTAGCTTTTCCAATTTAATTTGATTTTGGGCTTGATAGTATGGTCCAGGAGTCCAATATAAGCCCATTAGAATTCGAATTCCAACGGGGGAGATAAGAGGTAGAAAGTCACAGAAACGTGTAAGGATGGTGGGTCCATCAAATATAAGCCAGGTGGCAACCGATTATGTTGCGCAATATGGGCTGGCCTTGGGATAGTTTAGAGACAAAGTTAGAAGTGTGGGACCGACAACTAGGGCAAGATAGGCCGTGATTTGTGGAGATGGGGCTAATCATACGCAGACGGCACACTATTACCCTCTTCTATTTTACATGTTCCATGACAAGAAATTTTGTTCATCTCTCTACTTGGTACCTCACGGCTACGGGTGGGAATGGATCCCGGTCGAGTCGATCGGGCTCATGTCATTCATCGGATCAGGTCGGTGGGGTTTTTAAACTCTCTGTCCATCCGGACTTTCGAGTTTAATTGGGCGAGTTATTTAAAAAATCTTAGTGTCCAAAACCCGTCCAAGTCCGTCAAACTGTTCGAGTTTCTGGGATCCGGCGGTCGAGTATCGAATTTTCACCAAAGTTTCAAAATATCTCGTTCGAAGACCAAATATTTCTATTTCGATAGTACCGAAATTTCTACCGAAACTAAAATTTAATTAAGTTTCTCTTAACAATGTTGTGTCAAAGGCACTCCGCACTTGGACAACAATATATGTAACTATATTATACACTTCAAATACTTTAAAAATATATCTATATATATATATATATATATATATATATATATATATCTATATATATGTTATACATGCATACATAAATACATACAAGCAAACATACATATAATGTGCATAGGTATTATCTTATTAATGGAGGACATTATTAAGCGGATTTTGACGGGTAAAGATTATCAGGCGGGTTCGGGCGGGATGCCGGGTAGCACTTACAAACCCGTACCCGACCCGTTGATTTCATCGGGTCGGTCAGGCCAAACCCGCCTTCGGGTTTCGGGTACTCGCGGGCTCTAAAGGACTCGGGTACCCGTGACGGGTTTCGAGTTTATGAACTTTTTTCCCAACCCTACTCACCGCCTCACCCCATTCTCCGTATGATATAGCTATATATCACTTGAGCGTAAACAAATGGAGAGAGAACGGAGAAAATATATACTCAAATAATATATCACCACATCAGACAGAGCACTTGGGGAGGGACCAAATAAAGGGATGAATAGAGTTTCACATGAGACCATTATATTGTTTTAGTATGTTTTTTTGAGATTAGACTGGAGAGTCCTTACATTTAAATGACATCGATATATCATTAATATATTGTCCAATACACCATGAGTTTAGATAAACACTATAACTGTCAATTAAGACATGTTGGATTTTAAAGGTCATATAAATAGCGTCCCTATGGAGTCTTAAAGTCCAACAATTCCTACCTTTATTTATTACTTAGATTACATGAGATAAATTGTGATGATAAATTGCTTCCACCAATCTCAGGGATTTAAGAAGAAATGTCCAACCACTACCCCAAAAGATTATGGCCAAATGATGCCATTATATAACCTACGATTTCAAAGTTGGGTCCTTTTCAATAGAGAGAGAAATGTTACAACAAGCTATTATGACGATTTGTTAGAAAAAAATGAAAGTACTCTTTCATTCATGTTTACGTTTTTGTTCTTGGACTCAATATTTTGAATATGCTCCGTTTATCATCTAGTAAGTAACTCTTAGTCTGTATACCTCAACAAAAAAAAAACACTTGTTGAGTATGAGGAACACTTTCAGATTGGAAAACAACTATTAATGTGCTACGATGACGAAATTAACATTTTTTCTAGAAAAAAACTGATACTAAGTTGACATTTAATTGTTCATCAGCCGCACATTCATCAAGAGACCCACCCAAACAAGATTATAGTTTATACAACAATGAGTAAAAGAACTAGATGACAATTGATGTTCCATCGTAATTCCTTCGTTAGCGTCACAATTCCGATCAGATTGCATATAGCACTATATTGCCCGACGACATCGAGAATGCGTAGAAGAGCCAATTACATGATATGTACATGAGGAGTAAATAAGGGTCTGGACCAGCTCAACTACCTCTAAACAATTAGCTTTATAATTATTGTTGCTTTTGATAAAAGGGAGGAAAAATTAACTAAGGGAACATGTTTTGATTATGTATGATTGCCCCACTTTGAGAGTCATAACATTTCATTTCTAAAAACCCCTTTTAAAAAGAGGATAGAGAGAAAGAGAAAGAGCTCATCCATGTGAGCTATGGCCTGTTGGAATCATCACTAGAAGAATTCTTGATATTTTGATGATGAAATGAGAAAAGAATGTGTGTTTGTGAAGAAAGTACATAAAGATAAACAAATACTAAAAGATATGTCTACTATTTCTATATTGCATCCCACTTTTTTACATAGAATAATAGCATCATTGTACTATATTTAAAATTACTATACCTACCCCTTGGTATATATAGTTGAATATGGTTAGTTTTTTTTCTTTTTTTTTTCTTTCTTTTTTGGCGATTTTGATGTTTATTTCGTTGGTTTGTTTCTAGTTTATTTTGTTACCTTTCCTCTAAGATTTTCATTTCGTCACATTGTTTCTAGTTAGCGTGTTTTGTTTCTATGTATCTTATTTTTTCATCTGATAGCAACGTTTGTACTAAAAAAAGAACATTAGTAAGAATCATCGTTTTGATTTTTTGATAACAAATCTTATCAATTGATTAAATCACTACTATTGCTTCATTTGAATATCATCATCAATTAAATCTTATCATTTGATTGATTTTAGGGAAATACGTTCACATTTGAAATTCCCATTAAAAAACATCAGATATTTATTGTGAGGAAATGGAAGTAATAAATTGAACTCAAAGACACAATACACATCTATCAACATAGTTTGGGAAACTTCAGATATTGACTCCTATATTGCCTTTTATATTGGGAAATTGACCCAACCGTCCAAAATGTGGGAGTGAAATAGGAAGGGATTCCCTATAGAACACGAATGAGTTACAGATCCATAACCGAGTTTCCTAGCAGTAAACTAATGGAAGTTACAAAACTAGAGTTTACTTTACATGATGTTTACAAATTTACTGTTGAAGAAAATCCCGTATTTGTATTGTTTCTCAGCAAAATTACATAATGTGTCATCCACTAATGACACGTAATTTTTTTTATTGTTTGTTTTTGTTTCTCAAAACAGAAATAATTTTTCTCTCTAAAATTACATTTCTGATTTTTTCCTCTCTTAAATTCCTGCCTTTTCTCAATTTCTTGTTTTTCTTCAAATTTATAATTTCTTTCGATATTTTTCTCTCTAAATTTTATTTTATTCTCCTTATTTTCCTCTCTTCCTCTTATGTCTCTCTTTTTTTTTTTTTAAAATCCTTTTGCACATATTTTTTCTCCACATCTCAACAAATTTGTTTATTTCTTACGATTGTTTATCCTTCTTGCCCCCTATTCTTCATCTTCACCAGAACCCTATAACTTCCGACCACCATGACTTTCAGCCGCCTGTCACCACCACCATTTCTCATCCCTCATCTCTCTCTCATCCTTTCTCTCTCACTTTTTTTCTTCTCTCTTCTCTTCTTTATCTTTCTCTCTCTAAAAAATTATGCAGTCAATCAAACTTTTCCCGTCACAAACCCTAAAGAATAGGGTCTCTTCTTCACTAGTTATGCACAAGAATGTCGTGTCACCATGACTGTACACGCTGAGATCTGTGTATAGGTTTCTATAACAACAACAACAACAACAAGATTATACATGATGGTACAGAGAGAGATGATTCAAACCCATCTCTTAAAATCATTTTTTTTGCTTGTATTTAGCATGAATAGATGGTCAAAAGATCATCTACCCAAAATCAAACTCATTCATTTGATGATTAATCAGTAAGAATTTCAAAACCCTGTATAGTTTTCATCCAGCAAAGAACTACCAATTCAAAGGAAGAAAAACTAATACTAATTGCAGTAAACCCATGGAAGACGACAATACAGAGTTATAACCAGAGAGAGAAAAAGGGCATGCAGTTAGATAAAAATGACCTCAAGAAGGGGAAGCAACGAAATTCAGTTTTCTATCAGAAAATTACGTCGGAGTTTTGCTAATTTTCGATGAAAAAGATCAAATCGTCTAAAAGCGTTTTATCGTTCACCCAGAAATCAGATCGGAAATCCCTAAAAACGAAGATCAAAACATTGCTTTCTGACTTTCGGCCAAAGGAAGAAGAAGAAAACTTGTGGTAGTCGGTCGAAAGTTGTGGGGTTGAGATGAGGTGGGGTGAAGATGAAGATTAAGGTGTAAAAGACAGTTTAATCAAATTTTGGACCAACAAATAAATATGTCCCTTAAGTCAATCTTGATCGATTAAATCTTATTCCTCGGAGATTTTTCTTTATTCCCCAAAGTCGCGACCTTTTTAAATTTATATTTTGTTTTGGTAAGTATTTTCATTCGATTTGATAATTTCTTTCCACTTTCTATATTTTTCCTCTTTTAACTACTTTCTTTCTCTCAAACTTTTTATCCTTATGTGTAGTACATAACCAAACATATTGTACATGGTGGGTGATTTGGAGAAATAAGAAAATTTTCCGGAGAATAATATATCAAAGGGTGTAAAACTCAAAATATTCTCCGAACACACATTCCCTTTCATATATCGCCGGTATAGTCACCGACCGACAAACTCGTGGGAGATTCTCATCTCTCTCTTCCTTGCTTCTCTCTTCCCCCCTCTTTCATCATGCTATCTTCTCCCTCCTCTCTCACTCCCTTCCATCTTTCTCTTTTATCGCACTCACTTTCTTTTCTCTCTTTAACTCTGGGCAAAGGGGCTCCTCCTTTTTGCCAAAGATATAGAGAGAGTAAAGAGAGAGAATGAGAGAAGACAAAAAAAGAGGGAAGATAGGAGGAAAAAGTATTGCCTTGAAAGTGTCGCCAGAATTTGTTTGGAGGTTGCCAGATTTTATGGTGGAGGTGGACGGAGTTCATGGTGGAAGTGGGAGAGGAAGAAGAGGGAAGAAGCTAGTTTAAGTGTTTAGAGGAAACAAAAAGCTAAATTTTTTTTTGTTTCCACCCAAAACTTTGTACCCCAGATAATTTCTTTATTTATACAAATCACCCACCTTGTACATATGATTATGTCATATACACTTTTCAAATTTATTACACTTTCAAGGAAGAAAGTGCAAGGCATTTTATTACGTACTAGGTATAATCCGTGCCTTCGGCACGGTCACATTCTTTCAGTATTTTACGGGATTACCGAAGGTATTTATCTATATCTAGTCATTTTGATCTTTTGAAGAATCAGATGACATAACCTACAACTTTACACCAACTTGTTTATGGTGACTTATGACAAAGAAATTGTAATAACTAAGAATTGTACATCAAATTATTCATTTACAAAATTTGAAGTCAATAACAAAGAAGTAGTGTTTCTCTATAACTTTTAGAAAAACAAAAATGAAAAGCAAACAAACTAGTACATCTTATGGATTGAAGTGAAATATGAATTGAAGGAAAAGTAATTTGTAGATGCTCGCAATTGCAAGAAATCCCCGAGCAAACCCCAATTAATAAGTTTTATTCTCCTTAAATCCAGAAGCAAATGATCCCTAATATCCAACTTTGATGAACCACCACCAAAATTTTGAAATTATTTAACACCTTGTCTGCAAATCCGAGAGACATTAGTTATTTATGAAATTAATTAGTTTTGAGACAAATCATTAGAGTAAAATAAACTAAATTTTAAGATATATTCATTAACAGTATATTACTCATAACCAGATATTTACTTGCAACGAAAAAAACCCAGATATTTGTTATCATATACTTAATCTGAAATTGTAAGTATAAAAAAAACATTCAAAAATCAAAACAATTTTTTAAGCTACCGAAGAGGTACAGTTTAAAAAAGAGTTGATTCATGCACGGATATCATTAGTAGAAACACTAATGCGCAAGGGGCCCTTTAACAGTGATATAAGAAAATTTAAAATTTGATGCAGGAGAACCAATTCTTTTTGTGATAAGACAAACTGAAAATTTTAGAACACATGAACATCACTTTCGAATCAGATATAGAAATCGAATGCTTTCAAAAGTACTATTTCCTTCGGATATTAGAAACGTGTTCTTCTTGTCTGCAGTACTATGTTATCCTGCAATATTTTAGAAATACAAAGACAATTAGAAACTAAAATAAAACTAACGAAGAAATTTTTTTACAGAATCAACGACAACTTTTTACCTCTCCAAATGGATAACATCAAACATCTATAAACTGTCATAATTTTGGATATCTAGTATTGTTGTTAATGTTAATTTTACTTTTGTAAGTGTTCACTCAGAATTCGATCCAATAAAGTGACAACCTTTCTTACCAAAAGTTAAAATTTACTAAGATATTGTAAGAAAGCGTGAACATTGAATGTGTCGTATTGGGTCAAATTCTTAGCATTTTAAAGTTTAAAAATCAGTGTTCAACGTTACATAAACAAATAAATAAGAATAAAACTACACATTAGAACAACACAAAAGTTTAGACGGATGAATAATGATAAATGCTAATTACCCGTTATGTGAGTCCATGCAAGTTAGTTTCCCACCCTCGTCTACGAAAATGAAGTGAAGGTAACAAACAAACTATACCTATGAGATATGATATTCATGATTGTTTGTCATTGAGAACATAACAAAGACCTTGGATTGGTAACCTATTTCACTAAACCGTGATAGATAGTCAAGCGAAAATATAATAAAATAAGAAAATTCATTTAATGGCATCTTTAATGAAAACAATTATTGACAAATTCCGAAGCTAATAAGAGATCTTGCTTGAAAATTGCCTCACCAACAATGCTTTAAATAGTGTTATACTCTTTCCGTACTCCCTTGAGACCTTTGAAATTGATGCAAGACTTTACTCGTAAACCGAACGGTACCAAGTTAGTTAGTCGAAATTTTCCAGTAGTCTTTCCTGAGGGAATTCATCAAATATGAGAAGTCAAGGACACATAGTTTTAGTAAGAACTTGATTGTGCAACCATAAACCTTTCTTACCAAATGGGAGATTGAGGCCCTAACTAACTACCTTTTTCGAGTCATCTTAAAAAATAAATAAAAAGAAAATAAGTTCCCTGTCATTAACCATATTCTATAATAGACTAATCCATCATTTATCTGTGAAACATAATTATTTATTAAGTGCAACGAAAACTAATTTGACACACAAAAGAATTTGATTTGATTAAAAAACCAAACTATAATAGTTTAACAACCTTTAGAAGTATAAACTTCACTAATTCGATTTAATATTAATAACTTGAAAAAATATTACCTTTGCACCATGGAGAATGAAGTAAAGAAGAACTGAGGTACCTACTAAACATACCAATTATTGACACTGTTAAGAAAAACAACTTGCAGTTATGGATTAGCTCATCGAACTTAAATTTATGTTGCGAGAAAGATGGAAAGAAAAGATCTAAGTATAAAGAAAAAAAAAACTCAAAATAGATTGATATAAGCATAATAAACCACATCAATGTAAACGCACTTTTGAATATGAAAACGATAAACAAAAATACCTATGGGGTATTGGGTATATCTGCTACCACTAAATCAAGTATTAACGGACAACTATGGAAAAACTCATCAGATAGTCGATACAAAATCAATTCAAATTAAACAAATATTGAAGGATTAGTTCACAATTATAGAGATTTTATACAATTATTTCACTAAAAAAATTCTTCCTTGATGCTGCAACAAATCTATTCACATAAATCACTTAAATAAACAAATTTTATAACCTAATCTCAAAATAAAATCAAAATTTCACAATCATGAAAACATAAATAAATTACCTGCATGAATCTGATAATTTTACCACTGACCAGTTGAAAATCATGAAGTCTCAACTCTCAATGCAACAATTAGTGCATTCTCTCTTGGAGTTGGTTTTCCTTTACGTTTAGTCCAATGATTGATACCAATAAAATAAGCAACAATTCAACCTAAAACCAGCATGATTCAGAACAACCATCCATACGATACAATATCAATAGCCTCAGTGTAGGGATTAATGCATTAGAAAAGATTAATGTTTAGAGCAGTCCATTATCAATTAAAGTCAAAATAAACATTAGGTTGGAAGACAAAGATGTATAAGGAAAAATTAATTTAAGAAGTAACTTAAAACAAAATTTCAACCCAAACACAGTATATGAAGATGAAAATCTAGAAAGCCAAAACATCCAAATTTAAATACCAAAGATTAAAAAGTTATAGGATGATGAAAAAGTAATGAAAATAAAAGAGTAATTTGAACATAAGAAGAGTAATAAAACGGTTCTCTTTAGAAGATTAATGAGAATTAATGAAAATTGAAGATATAGATGGGAGGAAGATGAAAAGAATTGAAACCTGATGGAGATTTTTTTTTGTTGTTGAAAAAACTGATGGGCAGTTAATAGTATTTTATTAGAGTAAATGCAAAGGTTGTGTTAATCATCGTAGAGAGTGAACAAATTAATTTTTTTATAAGAAGGTGAGAGATCAAACGATTAAGATTCAATATTAAACGAACAAATGTTTGATTTCAAGGTTGATATATTAATATTAATTATAACGTTCATTATAATGCGAATGATCCAACGATTGATTTGAAAGTTGATATTTAATACTAATTATAGCGTTTATTATAATGGGAATGATCCAACGGTTGATATTAGTGATGATCTAGCACAAACGGCTGGATTTATCTCTTATGTTTGTCCCAGTCAGCAATTTTTAACCTGTTTTATATAATAGATTGTACATAATTAAATGTACTGCACATATGATTATGTCCTGTACACTTTCAAAATTTATTACACTTTCTAGGGAGAAAGTATAAGATCCTTGGTTATGTATGGTTCATAAACAAACGTTTTGTACTGTACGTATGATTATGTCGTATACACTTTTTTAAATTTCTAACATTTTTGGAAAGAAAGTATAGGATATTGGTTGTGCACAGTACATAATCAAATGTCATGTACTGTACATATAGTTATGTCCTAGGACATAATTGTGTTCATTTTTTTTACCAATTAACTACCACCATACAAGATTACAATACCATACCTAAACAGTTACCACCATCTACTAACACCCAATTTAGTTTCCTATCTATATTATACTTTATAATATTGGTCACATGTAAGAGGTGGAATTGCGATAAGGAATGTTGATAGGGTCTCTCTCTCTGTCTCCATATCACAAACCTTTGTTAGTACTTGTCATTTGTTCTTATATGAACAAAAGATGAAAGACAACTAACACATGCAAAAAGTTGTGTGATGAAAACAAAAGTAACTAAATAACGAATATAAGTATTAAGAAAACTTAAAGAGTGTTGTAAATTGTCGGTCTATTTGCTTTAATCTTTTCCATCTCTTACCAACTTATCTCTTACAAACTCATACCAAAACTACACCATGTACATCTATTTATAGGGTGGGAGAAGTAATAGGAAGTTGACACATACCCTATGTGTTGTCACTTGCATGGTGTGTTGTCACCACCAAGATGACACTTTGCATATGGAGTTGTAGAATGGTGGCACATAACCTCATGTGTTGTCACTTGCATGATGTGTTGTCATAACCAAGATGACACTTTGCATATGGAACTACCACAAGATGACACCACATCAAGGTGGCATTATAGGAATGGTGGGCTGCAATAGATATGAGTTTGGCAAGAGGAAGATAATCTTAAAGGCACCCAAAACATATACTGAACCAATAATCTTATGGGCATCCACATCCCTTTGCACAACTAATGATTATATGGGCAACCACATACCATATAACAAAGAGTTTTATGTAATGAGATTTGTGTAAATGAGAAAATTTACGTATTTAACTAAAGGGATATTTCTCAAATAGCCCCCAACTTTGTGACCAGCTTCCTGCCTAGCCCCATACTTTATTAAAAATACCCAGATGACCCCCTTTATGATTTACCGTTATTACACCGCTAACCAATCATCACCTCTCTCTCCTCCATCTCATCACCTCTATCTGCCAACTCATCTTCTCGCCACCTCTTCGTCTTCACCGACGAAGGTCGCCCGCCGGCCAAATTTCTGGTCGACGACCTTCAAACTTCATTTTTTTTCTCTCTCCTCTCTCTAAAAAAATATTTTTTTTGACTTCTTTCCTCTCTCTCTCTCTCGAAACATTCCGGCGAAGGGGTTTCCTTCGCCGGAGGTTCAAGCATTGTATCATATATAACGTATTATAGACAATAATAATATATAATATATAGGTTTGAATTAGTGAATCATATCATGTTTTAGTTATACCATGTCTTGTTTAAACAAAAGTACGCACATGTACCAAAATAAGTGTTGAAGTAGTGAAATTGAAAGTCCATTTGATGGTTTAAGAGCAAATGGAAAGTCAAAATGTCAAACACGAGTAACCAGCAATTCAATAGTTCTTGCATAAAAACGTCAAATAATTATATATTCACTTCACATTGGTATTGGTGGTAAATAAAGTGGTGTCCAAGTTGTTAAATTATGGAAGTTAACATTTAGTTTAGATGTTCAAAGGATGGGGTTTGAAGAGCTTCATGAGATTGTGGTGATGGTGAATGAAGTGGTAGTTTTTGTTCATCGGTCGAGTACAATGACCAAAACCTTGCAACCTTCATAAGTTCACGTGAGAGTTATATGATGCTCAAATCCCTGTATTCTCTAGCAAACTTTCTATGTGGGACTAAATTAAAAGTCGCAACACTCATAGTTGGAAGATGAAGAGTATAGCCCCATATAGAAATTTGTTAGGAATTGAAGAAGCTTTAGCTTCTATAAGTACCATCAAAGACCTCAATCATTGTTCTTTCAAGTAACGACTAGTATGAGCTCGGTGCCTAAAGTATTGGCCTAGCGCCTAACACTGGGCTTAATGGTTCGTATTGTGCTTAATGGCTAGCATTAAAATTGGGCTAACGCTTCCTCTTTCCAAGGATGTTTAATGTGCCCACACAAATTAGCGGGCACGGGCGGGTAATGGCAGACCAAGAGTGATGTTTTGTCTGTCCGACCCGCCCGAAAAATCCAACGGTCATCAAGCTATGTTGCCTGTACCCACCCGACCATCTCCTTTAATACCCGCGGGCAGCCCGTCCCGATTCCCACCCCTAGTTGTTAGGTCTCTAGACACTCTAAAAGATCAATTTCATCTTTAGGAAGAAGACAAAATATTCTTGGTCAAGAAGTACCATATCTAAGTGTTATTGGTGCATTATCATACTTAGCTCAATTGATATTGCCCGACCACCCGAGTAACTTTTCGATAAGATTCGGGTGGCAGGTACCTTGAGATCGCCCGATCCACCCAAGTTGCAAGGTGACTGATCAAAGCCGATTCGGTTACCGGGGCTGGCTGATCTTCCCTCCAACTGTCTAATTTATATTATCGACATGCCCATTGTTTTTGTGATGGTAGATGATATATTATTGATTTTTCTCTCTTGAGTCTATAAATCTTATCATTTGCTTGTTAGTTGATTTTGTGAAGCTAACTTTCTAATATAAGATTGTTTCTAATGAATGGCAAAGAATTAGGAGAATAGGGTATTGCATGTGATTTGGTCTTCTTTAAATGGATTGAGTTTGTGGATGAGGACATGAATGAAGTCCCCCACCATAGGCTTTGGTTAATGATGCTGAAAGTTAGAACTCTGTTCTTTGATATCTCTCTACTTAATCATCCCAATTTTCATGCAAATTGAGTTCATTTAATCTATGTTAATGGAGTTCTTTTGATGGAGGAGATGAATTGGTCATTGTGATATCAGCTTTCTGTTCTCAAATGAATCTAGATAGGGTAAGAGTTATGTATACAGGGGGGTCATTAACTGGCGAAGTGTCTTATTACAAGGATTGGTAGAGTTCTAGGCTGAGAAATTGACGCGAAAAATGCTATTAACCTACTTGAAACCATGGGTACTTGCTATTGGTGTGGTAGATTGATGTGAAAATATGCTATCGACATACTTGAGACCAAGTGTACTTGCTATCGCTATGGTAGATAAACGGCTGAGAAATTGACACCAAAATATGCTATCGACCTACTTGAGACTAAGCAGTGAGAACTTAATGGCATTTTTCAACTATGAATTATTAGTTATAAATTTAAATTTTGATCTAACTTCCAAGGGAGAAATTCTCAAGGATAAGTTTGATACTTGTGAAAATATTTGGGTGTGAAAATCATCTTTTGTTATAGTTGAACTATTCGAACTCTTGTTTCTAGAAAAGTTCATATTAGTGTTTGAGAAATGAAGGAAAATTTTCTCATATGGAGCAAATTGATTTACCTTCTTTTTTCTCTAGATTTGTATTCCTGCATGCTTCCATCTGCCTTCCTAAACAGATGCATATAGGTTTAGACATGGAAGAAAGAGAGAAACTTCTTAGTGAGGAGAGCAAGGGATTGAGCATTTTTGAGAGAGAAACAGAGTGCGCGAGGGATACATGAGAGAGAGAGAGAGAGAGTACGGGATGGATACATGAGAGAGAGAGTGAGAAAATGATTTTACCGTCTTGCGGATAAAACGTTGCTATCTTTTCCTATTTTTTCCCCACGAGAAGTTATTTTCACACTTTTCTGTCGAACCAAATAGTAGAAACTCGAAAATCGTTTTCCTACTAGAATTTTTGCAAGCAGAGAAAAAGAAAAATGAACTTTGAAAAGATTCCGACAAGATTTTAAAATGATTAAAAGATAAACTTCTATAAATAATTTGATACTAGTAGATTGTCCAACGACTAGGAGAGGTGCAACAAGATGTTTGGAAATATAAAACCTTCATTACACCATCTTATACATGATATAGGTCTTTTTTTTTGTTACAACATGATATAGAAGGCCTTAGTGTACAAATGAGAAAAACATCAAGCAAGTAGTGTCTTTGGTGGACTCCGAGAATATCATAACAAAGTTACAAGCGCGAATCGCAAAGAGACCAAACTAACCAAGAAGTTAGCTAAACCATCTTGACGCCATAACTCTTCAAAGAGTTGGTGTCAAATAGGTCTAGTTTCCACCTGCTATGTGCTTTTGTGCAACAATTGTTCCAATTAATAGAATTGCAGTTCTTATTAAAAAAAGGGACGCAGTCGGGATTCCTGGAGACGTGTTTCGCCCTAGTGCTTGCCCGCCTATTGCTGCTCAAAACTTCCATTCTCCTAGTGTCATAATAATCCAATAGTAGGGTGGCAATGGATGTTGACATTTTAAATTTCCCCCAATGTGAGGGGCAATAGTGTTGAACAATTTTGGTTGGTCTTTTCGATTGCAAAAGAAAGGGGTTAGTTCTTAGCTAACTGTGGATCTTCTGTAAAAGCAATATACTAGCCTTTGCGGAAAGAATAACGGAAACATATTTGTAAATAACTTATGGTCATCATAATCCCTGTGGTTGATTGTTCTGATCCAACACAACAAACCGCTGTGAAGTTTATTCTATTAAAACTGATAAAACCAAAATTTTCTAAATATGTTGTCAGACCAGTTCAGAGAAATGAAAGAAAACCTTCTGAAAGCCGGTTACAAACAGAATATTGAAATTGTTCAAGTACTGCTGGCAAAACTCGAGTATCTTCAAATATCTGAACGGGTGTTTTCATCCTCTTTAGGGGGAGCGAATTGCCTGGTAAGGCGGGACCTTGTCCATGGATCCATAGCTGGTCTCTGAGGTGGTTGAGGGGCCGGAAGTTTTGCCTGCCTAAGCTCGTTCTCTCGGTCAACAAACCTGCCCAGAAACAACGCGTAATGTTTAACACAGACCCACACACAAGATATTTGGACAATTACAAGGCAGGAAACTAAGTCTGCGAAAAGCTGCAGCCAAGTAGAGTTCAGCCTTCACTTCACAAATGGAAGAGTGAAAAGGTAAAAATGGCAAAAAATTTCAAGTGCCATGGGATAGTCTACTGAACTCCAATCTGGATTTTCTAATTAGACCTCCCATAGGACAAAAACAACACGATTTTTTGGGGGGTTATAAAGGTTGCTCGGAAAACTATTTGCATTAAGGTAGGGAATAAGATTCAAAGACAATGTAATGAAAACGGCACTTACTCAATATAGGCCATGGATGCAGCATCTCCTACTCGAATACGAGTTCTAAGCAATCTAGTGTATCCTCCTGCCCTATCTCTGATTACATAATAAGCTCCATGTAAGTTTATGGAGATGAACGAATTAAGTGCAGCATTCGGCAATTATTCAAAATCTTACTTGTAGCGATAGGCCAACTCTGTGAATAACTTGTGAATAACATCATCTCCTCGAACAAAAGCAGCGGCTTGTCTGGCAGCAGAGAGAGTACCCTGGTATGGTAAAACATGAAAACTGTATAGCAAAATACAAATACGACAACAAACACAGACATCACAAATTTGATAGATTTGTCTATTTCATAATATCCATACTAATGTGTGCCTAATAGCTCACTAGAAGCCCAACTCTGGATCAATGCTTGCATGTAAACTAAAATACCCACAAAATGGAGATATAATTCTGTTTTCTACAAGATCTTATATACCATTATAGTTGGATGAGAGATTGATGCATCTATTAATGTCAGATAACAATTGAACATAGAGATATTCAAAAGCATTCTCAAAGACAAGTAAATAAACACGCCATTGCATATCTATAGTTATGGTACATATGAAATAAAATGTCAAGAACAAGAAAACACCCTCAATAAACAATTAAATGCAGAATTGGAGGGAAGTTGGGAAATTATACCAATCTCTACATTTATCACTAAAGTGTTGGAGCGCATGTATATATGTGTGGGTGGGTGTTTGCTTGTGTGTGTCTGTGTCCATTTAAACATATATATACACACACAATCATATACATATATATCGACTAATAAAATCTAGTTTACCTCTTTCCCTAGCTGCACCATGTTATCAGCAAGACGCCGAATTTCTTTTGCCTGCAAATGAAGTAAAAACCTTTTCATTTATCTAGCTAGAAGTAAGAACACACTAAAGTGACATGGCTGACTGAAAATAACCAAATTTTTAGGTCTACTTGTGAAACCTTAATATACTGACTGAGGAGGAGCTAAGAAAACAATGACAGTTACCTTTGCTACTGTAGTTTCTATTCGCTCATGCTTCACCAGCTGAGAAACCATTGTTCTAACCAAATAACCAAAACCCTAAAAAAGTTATAACCCCAAAATAGCAAAATCAAAGCACTAAGAAGATTATATAATTTGGGCAAGAAAATATCAAAGGTATGAAGATGATGAAGACCTCAGCATAGACATACGATGACCAGCGGGCCGTCCGAGCTTTCGAAACTTAGTCATTGTCAAGTCGGAGAAGAAATTTTAGATCCTGCAAAAGCTAAAGTTTTTAGAAGAAAACCCTAACTCATAATTGAATTTTGAACATCATTTTATTTCACAAAGACCAGAAGAACCTTTAGCTGTTTTTACCTAAATGACCTCACAAAGAACAAATCAAACAAAAAATAAATTACATTTACAACCCAAAACCTACCAGGAAAAACAATTATACCTGAACAAAGTGGAATCAAAAACAAAAAAATTGGAGCTAAAACTAGACTAGATCGTTTAGAGAAACTCAGTAAGAAAAAGCACAAAGGGTTTTGCTAGGGTTTTGTGATTCAAAGTTGATTCGATAAATGAAACTCACTTGAAGATGAAGTCTGAAATTGCTCTCCCAAATACTTCTTAGTTTCGACCGATCTAAGAGTTATTTTTGATACAGATTACCAGTTAGAGAAAGATATTCAGGGGTTAGTACTTTAGAAAGAAAACTCGAAAGAGAGAAGGTCAAGAGATAGGTTCTGTTAGAATTTGGGGGAATTCTTAAAACTAGGGTTAGTTCTCCCATTTGATGCCGTTAGAAACGCCTCCCGTTTCTGTTGAAGGCGCCCTTTCAGGGAAACATCGATTCAGACACATGTGGTTTATTTATCAAATAGGTTGTTTGGTCTTTACACTTGAACTAATAGGACTGAACATCGGTTGGATAACCGATTTTTCAGCCCTATCCATATACCGAATCACAAGTTTCGGTTAGCGAAAATCTCAAGTCGAGCCAAACCGGCCATGGTTCGGTTCGGTTATCCAACTGAACTCTCCTGGACCGGTTTGGTTCGGTTGGATAACCAAATGGGTATCTAACCATATTGGTAAGTTAGTTACGTACAATTGTTTCTTGTCCATATCATGCATCAAAGTCAATCAGTGAATGAGGTTCTTTTTCTCGGCCTTCTATCAAAGTTACTGATTTTTATGTTGGAAGAATATACCCGATAACGAAGAACAAGAAGAAGAAGCAGAAAAAAATCACAAGTTAATGATGGCCAGTAAGTTTCTATATTGTATTTGTTTTCATTCAACATAAAATCCCACAAGAGAAACCCACAAGAGACATACCAAATTAAATGCAACTAAAATGGGGAAAAAAATAAGAGTAGTTTGTATGATAAGAACTTGAAGATGGAGGAGTATTATTTTAAAGAGAGAAGGAGATGAAGCAAAATAACAAATGATGAAGAGACTCAACCAAAAAATAGATTGTTAGTCTCTTGAAGCAGACGAGCAGTAGTCGTCTTCTCGTCTAGTCGCGGTGGCTGGTCACCGGTGAGCCCTAAATCGAGTAATTGAGTGGAAATGAAGGTGAGATCTGAAATGTTAGGGAGCGGATAGCTTATATTATGAGCTTTTGTATAAGTCCATAAATAAAAGCGCTTTTTAAAAATCTGTCTGAGTCATTTGGTACGCTACATAAAAAGTGTTTTATATCTTAAAAAGCTAGGACATGACATTTGGTAAAAAAAATGTAATCTTCAATTGTAGTTATTAGACAATATGTTTATATCATTATATTAATAAAAAAATATATATAAATTTTAAAAACTAAAATAAAATAATATATTTTTTTTAAGTTTTTCATAAACACATAAAGATAAAAATTAGAGAAATTTGAATCTTATGTAGTGGTGATGGTGCTCGATGGTGGTGGACGTGTTGTGGCGGTTGTGGTGGTGCTTAATGGTGCGTAGTTGTGGCAGTGATGGCGATGGTAGAATTGAGGGGGTGTTGGTGGTTAGGGAGCAAAGTTGCAACGACGGTAGTGAAATGGTGTTGGTGGAGGCGGATTGGTCGATTTGTGGCGATAATGGTGAAGTGGTTGTGGAATGGTTGTGGTAGAATTGAGGGGGTGTTGATGGTTAGGGAGCAAAGTTGCAACGACGGTAGTAAAATGGTGTTGGTGGAGGCGGAGTGGTCAATTTGTGGCGATAATGGTGAAGTGGTTGTGAAATGGTTGTGGTAGTTGGTGGTGGAGTTAGGGTGAAACTGGAATGGTGGTGATGGAGTTGCGCCGAAGGTGAAGTTGCGTCGGAGGTCGTGGAGTTGCAAGGGAGTTGGTGAAGCATCGATGATGGTGGTAGAGTGGTGGCGAAGGTGGTGGAGTGGTTGTACAAAAAAATTGATAGTTGTAGAATAGTTGTGGTGGTGGTGGTGGTGGAGTTGCGCCGAAAGTGGTAGAGTGGTGGTGATGGAGTTGCCCGGAGGTAGTATAGAAGTGGTGAAGTGTTGGTGATGGTGGTGGGGTGGTTGTGATGGAGGTAGTGAAGTGGTTGTGATGGCGGTGGATGTTTATTGATGGTTTGACAAAAAAGATAAACATTTTATTTTATTTCATAGGTAGCTTTTAAAAAGAAGCTATAAAAAAGCCACAAAATTTTATTTTACATTATCAAACACCAATAAACATATCATTAGTAGTGATATGTGATATGATTACAACAAACAATATATAGTGAACCGAACAGTGAAGAAGAATAGGGAAAACTGAAGGAGAAGAATAATTACCTGATGGACAGATTGAAGTGAAATGAGGTGGACTCCGTCGAAGAAGATAATGAAGGCTGGAGGTAATGGAAGGTTACTAAACCCTAAAAGACAACGTTTTTCTTTATTATAAGAGAATTATATCAAAGTTTCAACTACAATAACCAAATCATCTAACTTGTAGAACAATAAAATCTGATAAAAGAAACTGATATTTGAATCGAAGTTTGCGGGTTTGAGGTTGAAATCCAAAGTTGAAAATTTGGAAAAAGAAAACCCTTTTCTGGTTAAAGGAAGATGAAAACTTACCAGGATCCGGGAGCTCTGCGAGCAGAATAGTATAGAGTTCGGCTGCTGAGAATCGGAGGTTTAGGGTTTAAGGGTTCGTCTTCTCTGTCTTGTTTTCAATGTCCGAACCAGAAAAACCAATACTAAACCCTACAAAGTACTCCTAGATTATTAATTTTAATCGGAACCGTCGGGTTAATCACGCTCTTCACACTAGAGTCCAAGCTAACGTGGCCGAATCTCACGGTTTCTGTCCCCACACAGAAGTTTAGGGCTATTTGAACTTACCGAGACTGCAATGACCATCCAAAGGAAAGTTTTGTAATATAATGTGTGGTTGACAACATAATTGACCATAGGAGATATTCTCAATGACTAGTAGGAGGTGGGGAGAACGGGTTGGTTGGTGCCTTTATATCACTTCCTTATGGAGTATGGATAATGTAGTGCCTTTATCTTCATTTCCTTATGGGGTGTTACCGAAAGACACAACTAGGGTTTTGTTTGTTAGCTAGGGTTTATTGAGCAGAAGAGTATCCAGGGTTAGTGTGAGCATTCTAACCCGCCAACGAAACCCAAAAAACCCTACTAATATAGTCAATCCAACGGTTCAAAATCATACAATAACAAACCCTAGAACCAAAGGCAGAGATGCAAATCCAATCCAAACTATAAAAAACTAAACCCTAAACACTTATAAACTTCTCTGCCCGCAGCATTTTCTTCATATAGAGAGAGAGAGAGAGAGTGGATTTACAGAGAAGCTAGAGACGATGAAGTTCAATCCTAGGGTTTCAAGTTCCAGAAGGAAGAGCAGAAAAGCTCATTTCACAGCACCATCAAGCGTTCGTCGAGTTCTTATGAGCGCACCTCTCTCCTCTGATCTTCGAACAAAATACAATGTCAGATCTGTTCCAGTTCGTAAAGACGATGAAGTTCAAGTCGTAAGAGGAACTTTTAAAGGTAGAGAAGGCAAAGTTGTTCAAGTTTACCGGAGAAAATGGGTGATTCATATTGAAAGAATCACCAGAGAAAAAGTTAATGGATCAACTGTTAACGTCGGAATCAATCCATCGAAAGTCGTCGTTACGAAACTCAGACTTGATAAAGATCGGAAAGATCTTCTTGAACGAAAGGCAAAGGGACGAGCAGCTGCTGATAAAGATAAGGGAACTAAGTTCACTACTGAAGATATCATGCAAAATGTTGATTAATTAGATGAGTTTCTTCTTCTTCTTCTTTATCATCTTCATTTTGAATTTTAGAAAGAGAAAGTTTGAATTTTTGAACATCTTGAATTTAGTTTTGGGATTATGTTTTGTTAAGATTGAATCTTATTTAAGTAACTTCAAGTTTGAAACTTATTTCTTGTTTAATGAATGGGTAGTTTTTGAATGTGTTATTGTATTGCCCTAATTTGCAGGGAAGATATTATTATGAAACCTAGTTGTGTTATTGTACTGCATAGTTGTGCTAAGTAATGCATGAAAACTAGGGTTTTGGATGAACTTGTGCTAAGTAGACTGCAATAGACATGATTTAGTTCATCTACTATGCTTAGAAACTTGTGATTTGGATGAACTTTCTTCATGTATCCTGTAAGGGTTTTTAGCTATAAGTTCATTACTTTGTGTTTTGGGGTTTAAGTAGCTTGCTAATGGGATCTAATCGAGTTGTTAATAATATTCACAGTAGTTCTAACATATGCAATTGATATTGCTCGACTTTTCGATACACTAGTTCTAACATATGCTATTGATATTGCCCGACCACCCGTGTAACTTTTTGATACACTAGTTACATATGCAATTGATATTGCCCGACCACCCGATTAACTTTTTATAAGATTCGGGTGGCAGGTACCTTGAGATCGCCCGATCCACCCAAGTTGCAAGGTGACTGATCAAAGCCGATTCGGTTACCGGGGCTGGCTGATCTTCCCTCCAACTGTCTAATTTATATTATCGGCATGTCCATTGTTTTTGTGATAGCATATAATATATTATTGATTCTTCTCTCTTGAGGCTATAAATCTTATCATTTGCTTTTAGTTGATTTTGTGAAGCTAACTTTCTAATATAAGATTGTTTCTAATGAATGCCAAAAAATTAGGAGAATAAGGCATTGCATGTAATTTGGTCTTCTTTAAATGGATTGAGTTTGTGGATGAGGACATGAATGAAGTTCCACCATAGGCTTTGGTTAATGATGCTGAAAGTTAGAACTCTGGTCTTTGATATCTCTCTACTTAATCATCCAAATTTTCATGCAAATTGAGTTCGTTTAATCTATGTTAATTGAGTTCTTTTGATGGAGAAGATGAATTGGTCATTGTGATATTAGCTTTCTGTTGTCAAATGAATCTAGATAGGGTAAGAGTTATGTATATAGGGGGGTCATTAACTGGCGAAGTGTCTTATTACAAGGATTGGTAGAGTTTTAGTCTGAGAAATTGACGCGAAAAATGCTATTAACCTACTTGAAACCATGGGTACTTGCTATTGGTGTGGTAGATTGATGTGAAAATATGCTATCGACCTACTTGAGACCAAGTGCACTTGCTATCGCTATGGTAGATAATCGGCTTAGAAATTGACACCAAAATATGCTATCGACCTACTTGAGACTAAGCAGTGAGAACTTAATGGCATTTTTCAACTATGAATGATTAGTTCTAAATTTAAATTTTGATCTAACTTTCAAGGGAGAAAATCTCAAGGATAAGTTTGATAGTGTGAAAATATTTGGGTATGAAAATCATCTTTTTCTGTGAAAAGAAACCTAGGTTTTTCTTACTGGAAATTTACTTTTTAGCGATCGGTTTGAGGCAAAATTTTAGGGAAATTCTCACTCAGATCTTGCAATGAGGGTTTATATAAAGTAAACTGATCACCTTTCAAAATTATGCTTGCCCAGATTATGGTTCTAGTAGTGATCCCAAATTTAATCATGATTGAAGGGGTTCTCTAGAAGATTTGGTTCCTCTAAGGTATCATGACTGAACTAATACTGGCATATATTTTGTTATATTCGAACTCTTGTTTCTAGAAAAGTTCTTATTAGTGTTCGAGAAATGAAGGAAAATTTTCTCATATGGAGCAAATTGATTTACCTTCTTTTTTTTCTAGATTTGTATTCCTGCATGCTTCCATCTGCCTTCCTAAACAGAAGCATATAGGTTTAGACATGGAAGAAAGAGAGAAACTTCTGAGTGAGGAGAGCAAGGGATAGAGCATTTTCGAGAGAGAAACAGAGTGCGCGATGGATATATGAGAGAGAGAGAGAGAGAGAGTACGGGATGGATACATGAGAGAGAGTGAGAAAATGATTTTACAGTCTTGCGGGTAAAACTTTGCTAGCTTTTCCTATTTTTTCCCCACGAGAAGTGATTTTCACACTTTTCTGTCGAACCAAATAGTAGAAACTCGAAAATCATTTTCCTACTAGAATTTTTGCAAGCAGAGAAAAAGAAAAATGAACTTTGAAAAGATTCCGACAAGATTTTAAAATGATTAAAAGATAAACTTCTATGAATAATCTGATACTAGTAGATTGTCCAACGACTAATGGGGTTGGGCTCCTACATATCTGAATTTGGGAGCCCAACCCGAGTCCTCTTACATTTGCTCTTATAGTAAATTGACTGAAGAAAATGGTGAGTCGACGTAGACTAGTTGGAAGAAGAGGTGCAACAAGATGTTTGGAAATTTAAAACCTTCATTACACCATCTTATACATGATATAGAAGGTCTTTCTTTTTCTTTTTCTTTTTGTTACAACATGATATAGAAGGTCTTAGTATACAAATGCAAAGCAATATGGAACTGTTCCAATCAACTAAAACAACCAAACATATCCTCCAAAGACGACTAAGATTTATTTTTCAACAAAAAAAAAAAAAGTAAGATTTATTTTAATACCGCTTTCCAAACATCATTGGAGATACTTGTTTATTTTTGTGGTCTATGATGGTAGAAGTAGGTGTATCCTCAGCAAATCTTATACCACCATATGTTGATCAGTAGATGAAGGGAGGCAATGGCTGTTAGATGTGTCTTGCCCAAAACATCAAGCAAGTAGGGTTTTGGGGGACTCCCAGAATATCATAGCAAAGTTACAAGGGCGAATCGCAAAGAGACCAAACTAACCAAGAACTTAGCTAAACGGTCTAGACGCCATAACTCTTCAAAGAGTTGGTGTCAAATAGATCTAGTTTCCACCTGCTATGTGCTTTTGTGCAACAATTGTTCCAATTAATAGAATTGCAGTTCTTACTAAAAAAAAGGGACGCAGTCGGGATTCCTACATACGTGTTTCACCCTAGTGCTTGCTACGGCCTCGAGCCCAGTCCCGCCTATTCCTGCTCAAAACTTTCATTCTCCTAGTGTCATAATAATCCAATAGTAGGGTGGAAATGGATGTTCACATTTTAAATTTCCCCCAATGTGAGGGGAATTAGTTTTGAACAATTTGGGACGGTCTTTTCGATTGAAAAGAAAGGGGTTAGTTCTTGGCTAACTGTGGATCTTCTGTAAAAGCAATATACTAGCCTTTGCGGAAAGAATAACGGAAACATATTTGTAAATAACTTATGGTCATCATAATCCCCGTGGTTGATTGTTCTGATCAAACACAACAAACCGCTGTGAAGTTTATTCTATTAAAACTGATAAAACCAAAATTTTCTAAATATGTTGTCAGACCAGTTCAGAGAAATGAAAGAAAACCTTCTGAAAGCCGGTTACAAACAGAATATTGAAATTGTTCAAGTACTGCTGGCAAAACTCGAGTATCTTCAAATATCTGAACGGGTGTTTTCATCCTCTTTAGGGGGAGCGAATTGCTTGGTAAGGCGGGACCTTGTCCATGGATCCATAGCTGGTCTCTGAGGTGGTTGAGGGGCCGGAAGTTTTGCCTGCCTAAGCTCGTTCTCTCGGTCAACAAACCTGCCCAGAAACAACGCGTAATGTTTAACACAGACCCACACACAAGATATTTGGACAATTACAAGGCAGGAAACTAAGTCTGCGAAAAGCTGCAGCCAAGTAGAGTTCAGCCTTCACTTCACAAATGGAAGAGTGAAAAGGTAAAAATGGCAAAAAATTTCAAGTGCCATGGGATAGTCTACTGAACTCCAATCTGGATTTTCTAATTAGACCTCCCATAGGACAAAAACAACACGATTTTTTGGGGGGTTATAAAGGTTGCTCGGAAAACTATTTGCATTAAGGTAGGGAATAAGATTCAAAGACAATGTAATGAAAACGGCACTTACTCAATATAGGCCATGGATGCAGCATCTCCTACTCGAATACGAGTTCTAAGCAATCTAGTGTATCCTCCTGCCCTATCTCTGATTACATAATAAGCTCCATGTAAGTTTATGGAGATGAACGAATTAAGTGCAGCATTCGGCAATTATTCAAAATCTTACTTGTAGCGATAGGCCAACTCTGTGAATAACTTGTGAATAACATCATCTCCTCGAACAAAAGCAGCGGCTTGTCTGGCAGCAGAGAGAGTACCCTGGTATGGTAAAACATGAAAACTGTATAGCAAAATACAAATACGACAACAAACACAGACATCACAAATTTGATAGATTTGTCTATTTCATAATATCCATACTAATGTGTGCCTAATAGCTCACTAGAAGCCCAACTCTGGATCAATGCTTGCATGTAAACTAAAATACCCACAAAATGGAGATATAATTCTGTTTTCTACAAGATCTTATATACCATTATAGTTGGATGAGAGATTGATGCATCTATTAATGTCAGATAACAATTGAACATAGAGATATTCAAAAGCATTCTCAAAGACAAGTAAATAAACACGCCATTGCATATCTATAGTTATGGTACATATGAAATAAAATGTCAAGAACAAGAAAACACCCTCAATAAACAATTAAATGCAGAATTGGAGGGAAGTTGGGAAATTATACCAATCTCTACATTTATCACTAAAGTGTTGGAGCGCATGTATATATGTGTGGGTGGGTGTTTGCTTGTGTGTGTCTGTGTCCATTTAAACATATATATACACACACAATCATATACATATATATCGACTAATAAAATCTAGTTTACCTCTTTCCCTAGCTGCACCATGTTATCAGCAAGACGCCGAATTTCTTTTGCCTGCAAATGAAGTAAAAACCTTTTCATTTATCTAGCTAGAAGTAAGAACACACTAAAGTGACATGGCTGACTGAAAATAACCAAATTTTTAGGTCTACTTGTGAAACCTTAATATACTGACTGAGGAGGAGCTAAGAAAACAATGACAGTTACCTTTGCTACTGTAGTTTCTATTCGCTCATGCTTCACCAGCTGAGAAACCATTGTTCTAACCAAATAACCAAAACCCTAAAAAAGTTATAACCCCAAAATAGCAAAATCAAAGCACTAAGAAGATTATATAATTTGGGCAAGAAAATATCAAAGGTATGAAGATGATGAAGACCTCAGCATAGACATACGATGACCAGCGGGCCGTCCGAGCTTTCGAAACTTAGTCATTGTCAAGTCGGAGAAGAAATTTTAGATCCTGCAAAAGCTAAAGTTTTTAGAAGAAAACCCTAACTCATAATTGAATTTTGAACATCATTTTATTTCACAAAGACCAGAAGAACCTTTAGCTGTTTTTACCTAAATGACCTCACAAAGAACAAATCAAACAAAAAATAAATTACATTTACAACCCAAAACCTACCAGGAAAAACAATTATACCTGAACAAAGAGGAATCAAAAACAAAAAAATTGGAGCTAAAACTAGACTAGATCGTTTAGAGAAACTCAGTAAGAAAAAGCACAAAGGGTTTTGCTAGGGTTTTGTGATTCAAAGTTGATTCGATAAATGAAACTCACTTGAAGATGAAGTCTGAAATTGCTCTCCCAAATACTTCTTAGTTTCGACAGATCTAAGAGTTATTTTTGATACAGATTACCAGTTAGAGAAAGATATTCAGGGGTTAGTACTAGGGTTGGGAATCGGTCCGGGCGGGCGGAAACGGACACTAACTTAATCGGTCCCGGGCGGAACGGGCACAAGTATCAAGTGTCCACTCGGACATCCGGACAAAAACGGACGGGCATTTCGGATTTTTCTCGACAAAGTGCCCGTCCGTGACCGTTTTCAAACTCGGGCAGTTCGGGTAACGGTCGATCGGGCACCGGTCACTAATGAAAAAATGAATAAAATTTTGTTCCCAACTAAATCTGTTTAATAGCTTAAATACTACTTTCTAAGCATCCACTTTATAATCCCAAAAAGTAAATGAATACAGACTTTAAAGATCAAACACCCACTTTATAATCCCCAAAAGTAAATGAATACGGACTTTAAAGATCATCATTTGGCCGATACTTCGATGATTACAAAGACATGGTGTCGATAATTAGATTTAAAATCTTGACATGCCAGTAAGTTGCCGAAACATCGACCTTCATAGGTTTCCTTTAAGATCTGTTTCAGATCTTCTTTCTCTTCCTTGTAAAATACTTGCAATCTATTTCTAAGGGTGCCACGAGAGAACCTCGCATATGTTGGACAAAAACTGTCATTGATAGTGTACTCAACAAATCTATCTTCAACAAATGAGAATGCAAGTTCATTCATTACAGTCATCTTTATCATATTGTCTCGAGCTCGAGACTGGCTATACTTAAAAGTAGTCATTTGGCCCGATTGGCCAGAGGACAAGGTTGACTGTTTTAAATCAACCTTAAGCAAAGCACACCTATCATTGTGCCTGCGAAAGTGAGTTGTTCCATTGTCAGTTTTGGCATCTTTAATGTCTCCGCAATATTTGCATTTAGCCATTCTCTTTTTTTTGTTCTCAGGGTCATTTGGGATCGGAACATCAAAAAGATCCCAATGAACCCATACATTAGATGTTCTCTTTTTCTTTTTTCCTTTCTTTGAGCCATCTTGAACTGTAGTATCAACAGTAGAAGAAGGCACAATAACTGGAACAGCAGTATCTGCTGAGGTACTTGTACCAACACCCGGTCCAGATGAAACCAGATTTGCGGTACTCGGACCAGAAGCTGATGAAGCTCCAAGGTCCATGACCTACAACAATTACTACTATTTCAGTTGTAGTAATACAACAACCAAAGTAAGCAATCAGCATACATATCAAACCAAGTTGCTAACTCTAGATCAGCCATCATAAACAGGAAGCGACTCAACTTGACCAATAAATTGGCCTAAGGAATCATATCAAGTTATTAGGCTAATCCAAGAGTTTACCTTCATGGCTTCATACGTGGTACAATCTTTCATTGAAAACTCTAAAACATTTGTCATCATTTGGTCTACAAAATAAATCAGACATGTTGCTGAACTCAACTTGACCAAGAAATAGCCAGAATCAGAGTTAACCTTCATTATTCTGATTTAACTCTAACCATCAGATTCTACTAACCATCACACATATATCATATAAAATCATGAAACATCAAACCATTCGACATACATATCAATAAAGCTACAAAATTTGTCATCATTTGGTCTAAAAAATAAATCAGACATGTTGCTGAACTCAACTTGACTAAGAAACAGGCAGAATCAGAGTTAACCTTCATTATTCTGATTTAACTCTAACCATCAGATTCTACTAACCATCACACATATATCATATAAAATCATGAAACATCAAACCATTCGACATACATATCAATAAAGCTACAAAATTTGTCATCATTTGGTCAAAAAAATAAATCAGACATGTTGCTGAACTCAACTTGACTAAGAAACAGCCAGAATCAGAGTTAACCTTCATTATTCTGATTTAACTCTAACCATCAGATTCTACTGACCATCACACAGATATCATATAAACTGCAAGAAATATAGACATACTTACAGAGCTTGCAATTCTTAGATGAAAGATAAAGAAGAACTAAGCCAAGAAAGACAGAAACCAAGTGGATAATATGAAATAGTGGGTTCACCACTTCACCTGCAAAATATGAAATAAGTTAGAAACCTAACACAAAACAAATATCATACAGTATTACCCTAAGAGATTGATTCGGAGACGAAGGCTTAATTTGAGGAATAGCTCAAACATTTGACCAACAGAAATCAGATACAAAGAGTGAAGGATAAGTTTAATCAAATTTAATACTAAAAAAACCTCTCGATTCAAAGAGAGATAAAGAAAAAATCACTTAGGGACTTAGGGTTAAGCGTTTAAACATACTTACAAATAGAGATTCAAAGAGTGAAAGCTTCGACAAAGAGAAGATATGAAGAAAGCTTCGACTCAAGAGGTTACTGATTCTAGGGTTACTGAGAAAGCTTCAACTCAAGAGGTTGTCGAATCAACAGAGGAGAGACGAAGGAGGCTGAGAGGTTACTGATTCTAGGGTTTATTGATTCTAGGTTTTTCAGATTCTAGGGTTTCAAGTTTCATTCTTCAAAGGAGAGGGACGAGACTACGAGAGGGAGTTTAGTGAGGTCGGCAGTCGGCTGAGATTGAGAGAGGGAAAGGCAAAGAAAATAGAATTTCTAGGTTAAATATTTCTGCCTTCAAATCTAAAGGTTGTAATTAACCCTACATATCTAACGGCTTAAAATCAATTATATCACCGGGCGGGTATAACGGGTAGGGTAATTGGGCGTGTATGATAGGGCGGACAAAAGAAACGGGCATACTCGGTCGGACCACCGGGCAGGGACTTTTGCCCGCGTCCGTCCGGTTAGGATCTTCCTGGCGGGCGGGTACGGTCTGCTTCGGTCATCGGCCGGTCACGGACTCTTCGGACTCGGGCGGTCGTGGGCGGATTTCGGGTTTCCGGGCCAAAATCCCACCCCTAGTTAGTACTTTAGAAAGAAAACTCGAAAGAGAGAAGGTCAAGAGATAGGTTCTGTTAGAATTTGGGGGAATTCTTAAAACTAGGGTTAGTTCTCCCATTTGATGCCGTTAGAAACGCCTCCCGTTTCTGTTGAAGGCGCCCTTTCAGGGAAACATCGATTCAGACACATGTGGTTTATTTATCAAATAGGTTGTTTGGTCTTTACACTTGAACTAATAGGACTGAACATCGGTTGGATAACCGATTTTTCAGCCCTATCCATATACCGAATCACAAGTTTCGGTTAGCGAAAATCTCAAGTCGAGCCAAACCGGCCATGGTTCGGTTCGGTTATCCAACTGAACTCTCCTGGACCGGTTTGGTTTGGTTGGATAACCAAATGGGTATCTAACCATATTGGTAAGTTAGTTACGTACAATTGTTTCTTGTCCATATCATGCATCAAAGTCAATCAGTGAATGAGGTTCTTTTTCTCGGCCTTCTATCAAAGTTACTGATTTTTATGTTGGAAGAATATACCCGATAACGAAGAACAAGAAGAAGAAGCAGAAAAAAATCACAAGTTAATGATGGCCAGTAAGTTTCTATATTGTATTTGTTTTCATTCAACATAAAATCCCACAAGAGAAACCCACAAGAGACATACCAAATTAAATGCAACTAAAATGGGGAAAAAAATAAGAGTAGTTTGTATGATAAGAACTTGAAGATGGAGGAGTATTATTTTAAAGAGAGAAGGAGATGAAGCAAAATAACAAATGATGAAGAGACTCAACCAAAAAATAGATTGTTAGTCTCTTGAAGCAGACGAGCAGTAGTCGTCTTCTCGTCTAGTCGCGGTGGCTGGTCACCGGTGAGCCCTAAATCGAGTAATTGAGTGGAAATGAAGGTGAGATCTGAAATGTTAGGGAGCGGATAGCTTATATTATGAGCTTTTGTATAAGTCCATAAATAAAAGCGCTTTTTAAAAAATCTGTCTGAGTCATTTGGTACGCTACATAAAAAGTGTTTTATATCTTAAAAAGCTAGGACATGACATTTGGTAAAAAAAATGTAATCTTCAATTGTAGTTATTAGACAATATGTTTATATCATTATATTAATAAAAAAATATATAAATTTTAAAAACTAAAATAAAATAATATATTTTTTTTAAGTTTTTCATAAACACATAAAGATAAAAATTAGAGAAATTTGAATCTTATGTAGTGGTGATGGTGCTCGATGGTGGTGGACGTGTTGTGGCGGTTGTAGTGGTGCTTAATGGTGCGTAGTTGTGGCAGTGATGGCGATGGTAGAATTGAGGGGGTGTTGGTGGTTAGGGAGCAAAGTTGCAACGACGGTAGTGAAATGGTGTTGGTGGAGGCGGATTGGTCGATTTGTGGCGATAATGGTGAAGTGGTTGTGGAATGGTTGTGGTAGAATTGAGGGGGTGTTGATGGTTAGGGAGCAAAGTTGCAACGACGGTAGTGAAATGGTGTTGGTGGAGGCGGAGTGGTCAATTTATGGCGATAATGGTGAAGTGGTTGTGAAATGGTTGTGGTAGTTGGTGGTGGAGTTAGGGTGAAACTGGAATGGTGGTGATGGAGTTGCGCCGAAGGTGAAGTTGCGTCGGAGGTCGTGGAGTTGCAAGGGAGTTGGTGAAGCATCGATGATGGTGGTAGAGTGGTGGCGAAGGTGGTGGAGTGGTTGTACAAAAAAATTGATAGTTGTAGAATAGTTGTGGTGGTGGTGGTGGTGGAGTTGCGCCGAAAGTGGTAGAGTGGTGGTGATGGAGTTGCCCGGAGGTAGTATAGAAGTGGTGAAGTGTTGGTGATGGTGGTGGGGTGGTTGTGATGGAGGTAGTGAAGTGGTTGTGATGGCGGTGGATGTTTATTGATGGTTTGACAAAAAAGATAAACATTTTATTTTATTTCATAGGTAGCTTTTAAAAAGCAGCTATAAAAAAGCCACAAAATTGTGACTTCTGCTTAGTGGTGGCCAATGGGTCGTGTCGTGGCGGCACGACCCGTTCGACAGTCGTGGCGTGTTAGACACGCCACAGGCACGCTAGACACGGTTTTAAGCCGTGCCGTGTCGTGTCGTTCCCAGACCACAAAATCGGGGCACAAAAACGCCCCATGGCAACGGCCCAGCCGTTGCCGTGCCGTTTTCGTGGTGGTTCCGGCCGTTGCTGTGTCGGGTCGTGGCTAATGGGTAAGTTGTTTCCAAACGTAACAAAATAACCACTAAATAATTTTCAAGTCAAACGTTTTGATCTTTATTTAAACTTTAGAATCTATGTTTATTTTATTACTTAATAATATTATAAAGTATTGATTTTATTAATTAATAACTATTTTCAACAAAATAATAATAATAATATTTTGTAAATTAAGTATCTGTTTCTAACGTGTTAGCGTGTCGTGGTGGGTTAGGAACGTCATGGGCCGTGACGGGTCGTGTTTCCGTTCCTGACGTGTCGTGACTGACGGGTCTGGGAGCTTAAAATCCCAGACCCGCCACGGCCCGCTTGACCCGTGACGGGTCGGCACGGCACGGCACGCGACGTTTCCGTGTCTTGCCGTGTTGCCTTATAAGCGGGTCGTGTCGTGCCGTTTCCGAACCGACACGACCCGTCACGGCACGTCAGGAACGGAAAAACAATTATACCTGAACAAACAATTATACCTGAACAATTATACCTACCAGGAAAAACAATTATACCAGGAAAACAATTATACCTGGATGTAAAACCTACCAGGAAAAACAATTATACCTGAACAAACAATTAAACCAAAATAGATTATTATGTTTATTTTATTCCAATGTGATTTTGGATGTAAAACCTACCAGGAAAAACAATTATACCTGAACAAAGAGGAATCAAAAACAAAAAAATTGGAGCTAAAACTAGACTAGATCGTTTAGAGAAACTCAGTAAGAAAAAGCACAAAGGGTTTTGCTAGGGTTTTGTGATTCAAAGTTGATTCGATAAATGAAACTCACTTGAAGATGAAGTCTGAAATTGCTCTCCCAAATACTTCTTAGTTTCGACCGATCTAAGAGTTATTTTTGATACAGATTACCAGTTAGAGAAAGATATTCAGGGGTTAGTACTTTAGGAAGAAAACTCGAAAGAGAGAAGGTCAAGAGAGAGGTTCTGTTAGAATTTGGGGGAATTCTTAAAACTAGGGTTAGTTCTCCCATTTGATACCGTTAGAAACGCCTCCCGTTTCCATTGAAAGCGCCCTTTCCGAGGAAAAATCGATTCAGATACATGTGGTTTATTTATCAAATGGGTTGTTTGGTCTTTACACTTGAACTAATCAGGACTGAACATCGGTTGGATAATCGATTTTTCAGCCCTATCCATAGACCGAACCGCAAGTTTCGGTTATTGAATATCTCAAGTCGAGCCAAACGGTCGTGGTTCGGTTCAGTTATCCAACCGAACTCTCCTGGACCGGTTTGGTTCGGTTGGATAACCAAATGGGTGTCTAACCATATTGGTAAGTTAGTTACGTACAATTGTTTCTTGTCCATATCATGCATCAAAGTCAATCAGTGAATGGGGTTCTTTTTCTCAGCCTTCTATCAAAGCTACTGATTTTATTAAGCCGAGGTGTGTTAGACACGCCACAGGCACGCCAGACACGGTTTTAAGCCGTGTCCTTCCCAGACCACAAAGGCAGCGGTCCAGCCGTTGCCGTGCCGTTTTCGTGGCGGTTCCAGTCGTTGCTGTGTCGGGTCGTGGCTAATGGGTAAGTTGTTTCCAAACGTAACAAAATGAACCACTAAATAATTTTCAAGTCAAACTTTGTGATCTTTGTTTAAACTTTAGAATCTATGTTTATTTTATTACTTAATAATATTATAAAGTATTGATGTTATTAATTAATAACTATTTTCAACAAAATAATAATAATATTTTGTAAATTAAGTATCCGTTTCTAACGTGTTAGCGTGTCGTGGCGGGTTAGAAACGTCTTGGGCCGTGACGGGTCGTGTTTCCGTTCCTGACGGGTCTGGGAGCTTAAAATCCCAGACCCGCCACGGCCCGCTTGACCCGCGACGGGTCGGCACGGCACGACACGCGACGTTCCGTGTCGTGTCGTGTTGCCTTATAAGCGGGTCGTGTCATGCCATTTCTGGGTCGACACGACCGTTGGCCACCACTACTTCTGCTTCTGGAGAAAATGAGCTTTCCTAGCTTAAAATAAGCTACAACTTTTTTAAGTGGAACCAAAAGTTTGCAATAAGCGCTTAAAATATGCTAAAAACGCGTTTTTAGCTTTTTTTAAGTGGAACAATACGGGCATCAAAATGGCTTATGAATAATATCCTCCCATCTTGATTTTTCATGCATCCACATTTCCAAAATTAAACCCTCCTTTTATTTTGACTCACTTCTGGTAACATCAACCAGAAAAACTAAATTACTTAAATTTATCCCCATATAACAAAACGAAAATGAAACCCCTGGTTTTGTTCAATCAATTTTCATTATCTGATCATCAATATTTTTGTTATCGAGTGATGATGATGACCCACTAGTTTTTCCCCATCAGAAATGTTTTTATTAGGTTTTTTTTTTGGAATTTCTTTTCAACCCAAGTAGCTATTTCCATCTAATTGGATTCTTAGGTGGTCTTGATGACGGAATAATTTAGAGAGAGATAGAGAGAGGGGGGTTATTTGATTTTAGAGAGAGAAACAATTCAGGAAAGATTTTTCTAAAAAAGCACTTTGGGGAAGAAGACGAAGAGAGAGAAACAAATTGAGTAAGATGAAGAAGAGAGAGAAACAATTTGATTGATATGAAAGTAATTAAAATAAGGGTATTTCTTGAAAACCCAAAAAGAGGTTAACAATCAAATGAACGGTAACGGTCAAAAGGGGTTATCTAGAGATTTTTCGATAAACTAGAGTGCTACGCGGGAAGCTGACCATAAACTAGGGGGCCATTTGGAAAATAACTGTAATAATTACTATTATTGGTATTAAATATGGTTGCGACTTTGGAGAATAAAAAAAATCTCCGGTGAATAAAAACTTTCTACAAAATTAGTCTACTGGGATCGATTTTTTTATTTCTATTTGTTGCTACAAGGCTTTCAATTTTGGAAGTTAAAAAAAAAATTAAATTTTAGAAGATCCCATTTCCCTCAATATATTTCTTTATTCTCCAAAGTCGCGACCTTAATTATTAATTAAAGTAGAATCTACTAAATTGCCCATGAAAGTCACTCATTTTATGGTTGACAAATGTGGTCATCTTTCTACACTAGAATCCACCAAAATATCAAGGGTTAATTCCATTTGGCCCCCTAAAGATGACCAACTTCCAATATAGCCCCATTTTGATTTTTTCCATTAGTCAATCTTAGTCAACTTTAACAGCTGACTAATTATTTCCCTATTTACCCTCCTTTCAAATATTCTTTTCTGTTTATCTTTTCTTTCTTAGTGGTCGGAGCAGGGTCCCCGACGACGGTTGGAGGATACCTCGCCAGCGACCATAAACCAGTATTAAAAAAGATCCAAACCTTAAGTTTCTCTTTCCCTTTCAATCCTTTCATTACCTCTTCTTTCCAAACCCTAATTTACCTCCAAACCTATCTTCTTAATCCCCTTCCACCACCAAAAAAACAAACACCACCATGGAAGGACCTTCTGTTTCATCCCCTTGATACAACATCCCACATTCCATCACTTGCTAGAATCAAACATTAAGCTTCATCCAATCAATGTGTTATTGTTATCTCCCATTATGACATCCCATATCGTAATCGATTGAATATTTAGAGAGAGAGAGATCGAAACAAGTAATTATCAAACATTCGGTATAATGCCCAATATCTTCATCCAATATCTTCATCCAATCAAGTAATTATCAAACATTCGGTATGATGACCAATATCTTAAGAATGAATATTTAGAGAGAGATAGCTTACCGATTGCTCGGGACATTTAGAGAGAGAGATCGAATTATCCCAGTAGATTACCGGTTACTCGGGATACTTAGAGAGAGAGCTTATTGATTGCTTGAGATATTTAGAGAGAGAGAGAGAGCTTACCAGTTGCTCTGGATATTCAGAGAGAGCTTAGGCATTTCATCAAGTTCACGACAATTTGTGTTGATTTTCAATCCATTCCTCCATGACCTTGATGCTTCATAGTCCATACCAGTGAAACTTTTCTTCATTTTCTCTTTTTATTCTAAAGATGATGATTTTATCAATATCTCGATCTCTTCTTAAGTTATTGTAATGGATCCCAATTACTGATACACGATCGATCTCCTCCAAACTTTAGGTTGAACAATCAAAACTCACCATCAAATTTTAGGTTAAACAATGAAATCAAAAGTCACACTTCTCTGGCAGTGAAATCAAACTTTAGGTTGAACAATTTTAGGTTGAACAATGAATCAATGTTTGATCTAAATCAAAAGCCCATCGATCTGATGAAGACCCACAAAATGTCTGCATGTACTAGATTCGGATCCTTGTTGTCATCGATCTGATGAAGACCAAGAAATTTCTAATCGATATGATGGATAACTATTAAGGTTGCCTTTTGGATAAATGAAGCCATCACATGAACTTTTATATATCTCAGTCCTGAGCTTGATCTGATGGAGATAAAGATGACTGCTCCTCAATCTTGAATTTGTTGAGATCTGAGAGAAAAAGGAAGAGAGCTGGAGAGAGGAGAAGATACAGAGAAAAATCCCCAAAATTTGAGAAGAGAGGAAGAGAGAGAATTAGAGAAAAGGAAGAAGAAAAAACATTTTTTTTATATTGTTTCGGTCGCCGGCGAGGTGACGGACGGTCGCCTACGACTTTCCTCCGACGACAGAGGGGGAAAGAAATATGGTAAAATTTCTTAAAAGAGGGGGTATAAAAGGAAATAAATAGCCAGCTGTTAAAGTTGACTAAGATTGACTAACTGAAAAAAATCAAAAGGGGACTATATTAGAAGCTGGTCATCTTTAGGGGGCCATTTTGGTCATTTTGTCATCTTTAGGGGGCCAAAATACAATTAACCAAATATCAATGAAAGTCTAAATCCGCTAAAAGTCCGTGGATTCGCGAATGCCACTGACATTTACAAACTTTGAAATATTCGTAGTCAAATATATCAGATATTCGTGGACTTTAAATTATATCTGATTGAATGACTCAAATCATCGTAAACTTTGAAATGTCTGTGACTGAACGCAAGCACGTGACAGACATTCACGGTCTTTGGAAAGTGATCCAAAGTCACTATTGACTACCCCTCCTAAAGTGGACCTTGTTTTTTTTTAGACTTTTCTCTAGATTATGATAAGTTTTACTGTGGAGATATCAAACTATGTGGTTCATAATGGTGGACGAGATTTCATGAACTAAAAGTTTTGCTGTGGACATTGTCTTTTACGGCTTAATCAGTTGACTTGTAAAATTCTTTTACACTTCTCTTCTCTCTCCCTCTCTCTCTGGAATATACCAAAATCCTGAAATTGTTTGTTTCACGAGATACCCACCATTGATTTTGAATTATTTTATCATCATCTCCTTCTTCTAGTTAAATATTGATTCTTCTCTCTCTTCTTCTACCTACCTATGGCTTCTTCAATGGCATCCATGTCCAGATTTGTTCTGAAAGATGGTAGCTTGGGAATGTCCACTGGTCTTAACAGATCACCCTATCATCTTCTTCCAAGAAAGCTTCAACCCCATCTTGGTATCTGTTTCATTTCTTCTTCTCTTTAAAGTGCAATTCATTTTTCTTAATCTGGGTTTGTTTGGAACTGAATAATTTCAATGTCTATGTGATTAAACTTTCTTGCTTTTGTTTTGAATATGTGGGGAGAAGTAGATATGAGAAGAGGGGTTTCAGTATCAAATGAAGTAAGAAATGGAGTAAAATGCAGCATTCAAAACCCTATCTTTGCTCTTTCAGCTCCTTCATTGATTCTCAGAGGTTCAGGGTATGGTTTTGAATACTTCATGAAGATGTAATTGCATAGTATGATGTAAATTTAGTTTATTTTCGAGTTAATTAAAATCTTCTTCAATTCCTGAGAAATGGGTGCATAACTCCATGGAAAATTAAAAGATTTTGGGTTCAATAAAAACTGTTTTAGTCATTATCCACTTGAGGTCTAAACACTGGATCATGGGAAAAGCTCTTGCTATTTAAAGCTTCCAAGTGTATGTGAATAGGTCTGATCCAAAAAAAAGGAAAGAAAGAAATGTATGTCAATACAAATAGTAGTAACAAATGTTTTTTTTCTCCTTATTCGTCGCTTTTTAGTTCGTGAGTGAAAACTTTATACTTGTTTTTTGTATTTTGTTTCCGATTTTAATTCCAAGTACGAGAATTAGAAATGATGCATTTATGATTCGTTTTGCATTTGCAATACCATGTATAAGTAATTTGTAGTGTTTTTTCTCAGGAGCCATCAAGTTTTGTGCAAAGCCGAAGCAGATTTATCAGGGAATGCTCCTAGTAGCTCTCCTGGTAAATTAAGCACATATGAGAATATAGTCGAGACATTAACGACTCTTTTCCCTTTATGGGTATGTGTTGATTTTGTATTCCCATAAGCTCGACAGTATGTTGTTGGTTATCTCTCTTTGGCTGGGCTTAGGCTGTTATATTTCGCGGCAGATAAAAGTACTTTTCGGGAACTCTTCATTCCAGAATTGTTTGGTGAAAAGCAGATAACCAAATTTTCTAAGCAACTTCATTTCAAAGCATATTCTAGGAAGCAACTCGAATGATGCTCTTTAAGAGTTCTCTCTCAATTTTTCGTTCTGTTTCTTTTGACAGGTCATATTAGGCACCTTTATTGGTATATATAAGCCGTCTGCGGTAATATATCTCTCTAACCCTGCTTTTTTACCATAATCTGTTCAACTACAAAGTTTACCATTTTGATGTCCTCTTATTTCTAAATCACTTGAGTGTCTTATTCTTCCTGCAGGTTACTTGGTTACATACAGATCTTTTCACTGTTGGATTGGGTTTCCTCATGCTATCAATGGGACTAACTCTGAAATTCGAAGATTTCAGACGTTGCCTGCGAAACCCATGGACAGTATGAAGCATCTCTCTTCTTTACATTCATGAATGATAGATCTTTTCTCTGTCTGAAATTTTATCGTTCTAACACTTGTCCTCATTAAACTGACCCATTTAATATTTAACTTATTCTAATATTTGCAGGTGGGTGTGGGATTTCTTGCTCAATATTTAATCAAACCCTTGTTGGGCTTCTGTATTGCAATTGTAAGTTTTTTCCTATATATCTTCATGTTTCCGAGGTTGATTAATCCTTAGGCAGTTAAGATCGCAAGTAAGTCATGGCTCAGCTTAGGGACAACCCTATTGGAGTTTAGTGAACTTTACTCGAGTTCACTTCACAATTTGTTATTTCCTATATGGTCACGTTGACGTTCCCATTTACTTGATTGGCAGTCGTTAAAGTTATCTGCTCCTCTTGCAACTGGTCTTATTCTTGTTTCATGCTGCCCTGGAGGACAAGCATCAAATGTGGCAACCTATATATCCAAGGGAAATGTGGCACTCTCTGTGCTTATGACAACGTAAGTCTATATTTTCCATTAGGTCAATAGTTTACTTCGACCGACACATAATGATGTAACTCGATATATGACCTTAATTTTTGGAGGCAAGAAACCTTGACAAGTTTGAAGCAGGGGAAAGAATGAGCAAAGAATCGGACTTCTGTTGGTTTTACTCTAGCTTGGGAGGCGATGATAGCTTTGCAATTTTGCATTTTTTCTTTCCTGCGTTTTCTTGATTTCTGTTTCGACTCCTACGGAGTCAAGCTGTCAATTGTTCTTGCTAATATATTCATTCAGATTCTCCGGAATAACAAATTGTGACAAGATTCATACTACTTAGTGCATTGTTTTGAATTTTGTAGTTGTTCAACTGTTGGTGCTATCATAATGACACCACTTCTTACCAAGGTTCTTGCCGGTCAGCTTGTTCCAGTCGATGCAGCTGTAAGTATATGTCCTTTTACATCATTAATGAATAGTGCGTTCCAAGATGTAAACAAGCCAATTTTGCCTTCGAAGTAACGAAATCAAATTGAATTCGGTTACTACTGAAAAGAGTGTCTCGTTCGCCTCGTAATTTCATTTCCGTGAATCAAGCATGATATAAGTTCCTTGCTTTTATGTTCCTCTGTCTAGAACCAATATGGTTTCATTTTTTATGTTGTGACAATCTTTTTTTTCTAAGCATTAAATGGTTATACTTAAACTCTCTTCTGCTGAGGCAAGAGAAACTTTAAACTTTTTATGTAAGTTGTCTACAAATAAGAGTTACTTCCTCGGATTGTCCTCTCCTGTCTCCCCACACACAACTCTAATGCGAAATCAAACTTTTATTTGTGTAGGGTCTTGCTCTTAGCACTTTTCAGGTTGTTCTGGTACCAACTGTTGTCGGAGGTAAGTGGAATGGGTTTTTCTAGATTCGAACTCTGTAAGATGGATTGTAGTATAAAGTATCCATGTTATTTTATTTTATTTTATTTTATTTTATTTTATTTTATTTTTGTGTGCAGTACTGTTGAACGAATACTTTCACAACTTCACTCGAAAGATAATCACTGTGACACCTTTAATTGGGGTTATCCTAACAACCTTACTTTGTGCAAGCCCAGTAAGTATTCGAAGTTATAGATGAAGTGTTTGTGTTTTTTTCGAATGAAATCTGACTCAAGGTCTGAGTTGGCACGAGTCAGATCTCAGACTGTTTGATTGCGTCCGAGTCATGATGTCTAGCTCGTCTAAATGGCTGATTTGTGTTGACTTAGGTCCATTTGAGTCAGACACTTAAGATTCAGATAACAAGAAAATGCAACCACCACAGAAGTTATATTCTGTAACTTTTTAGGAGTTGAGTTTGTTCTTTGATACTCGTAGATTATATAGAAATATCTAAACATTGCTTTGTTTGTATACGAAAGATCGGTCAAGTTTCGGAAGTATTGAAGGCTCAAGGGGGACAACTAATAGGTCCTGTGGCTCTTCTTCATGCTGCTGCATTTGCTCTTGGTTATTGGTTATCTAAAGTATCATTTGGTGAATCAACTTCTCGTACGATATCTATCGAATGTGGAATGCAGGTACTTTATCTACCCTAATAACACACAATCTTTAATCAAGTTGAAAAATTGAAAAATTTTCATCATTCACCGAAATGTTAGCATTTTTCCTATTGTGTCTTCTAACATGAATGCGAGTATATCATGAAATAAGATTGAATGCATTACTTGCGATCTTGTATATTCATACAATCAAATATTACTGCAGAGTTCTGCACTCGGGTTTTTACTAGCGCAAAAACACTTTACGAATCCTCTCGTTGCAGTTCCTTCTGCTGTCAGTGTTGTCTGTATGGCGGTACGATTTTCTTACTTCGAAATCTTCGACCACATTTCTTAGCGAATATTTTCTTGTTTAATCCGAAAACATCAGTCCCCACATCGTTACTCATATTATAAAATTTCGTTTTCTTTTCAGCTTGGTGGTAGCGGTCTTGCTGTTTATTGGAGAAACAGACCAATTCCAGTGGATGACAAGGATGATTTCAAGGAATAAACTACCGTTAATTTGAACCTTTTTCATCAATATCTTTATGTAACCAAACTATTAGTAGGTTAGAAATTCTTTTCCTTTTCTCAGTTAGTGAGAAGAATGTCTTGGATTTTGACAGTTTTAGTTATAATTAGAACCGTTTCCGTTCTTTTAGTTTTTATTTTCTTTTGAATATCGAACAGTATCTTAAGATGGTTACAGAAAAAACGGTCGAGGGCTTGATGCCCCTGATGATATACGACTCATCTTTTTTAGGCTGCAGAAGACTAATAGGTGCTACCACTTACCAAGTGATAATCACTGAGTAAGTGATATCACTTGTAAGTGCTATGACGATTGTTTTCCATCAAATCTAAGTGTTTGATTTCTATTTTTATATTAATTCTAAAGGTCATAAAAATGAGAAATTGTCTATTTTGACCTTAAACTACTTACATATTAGCATTTCATATTAATTCATTATGCTCGCGAGTTTCGATACAAGAGAAGTACGGTTTATGAATACTTTGTGTTGAAAATATTAACCTCAAACAATTAAAAATTATGAAGGAGAAACAATTTACGTTGCATTATGGAGTTTGGGTGGTTCCATGATTAATGAAGGAAGAGATGTGAAAAAAATTTAGGAGAAAAACTTGGGTGAAGGACGAGTGAAAAAAATAAAAGTTCATCGCTAAAGTCATAAATTTTTGTTTTACTTATTAATTGTTTAAGATTTTCTTTTTAGTTATAATTATATTGGTCATTATTATATGAGTTAATTCCTATATGGCCCCCTACTTTGTGACCAGCTTCCTTTATGGCCCCCTTTTTTTCGTAAATTCAAATATGACCCCCTATTTTTAGATAAATGTCATTACTACCCTTCTTTATTCTAAATTTAAAACAATAAAAAAAAATTATTTCCACCTCACCACTCTCTCTCTCCACCTCATCTCTCCCTACACCTCACCCCTCTCTCTCTCTCTCTCCAATTCACCTCTCTCTCTCTCCAACTCTCCTCTCTCTCTCCTACTCACCCCTTTCTTCTCCGGCAAGGTGGCCGGCCGGAAAATTTTCCGGCCGGCCACCTTCAAACTTAAAAAAAAAAAAAAATTCTCTCTCCTCTCTCTCTCTCTAAATTTTTTTTTTTAAAAAAAATCTCTCCACTCTCTCTCTCTCTAAAACTCCGGCGAAACAGATCTCCGGCGAAGGGAAACCCCCTTCGCCGGAGTTTTAGAGAGAGAGAGAGTGGAGAGATTTTTTTTTTTAAAAAAAAAATTTTAGAGAGAGAGAGAGAGGAGAGACAATTTTTTTTTAAAGTTTGAAGGTGGTCGGCCGGAAAATTTTCCGGCCGGTCACCTTGCCGGAGAAGAAAGGGGTGAGTAGGAGAGAGAGAGGAGAGTTGGAGAGAGAGAGAGGTGAATTGGAGAGAGAGAGAGGTGAATTGGAGAGAGAGAGAGAGGGGTGAGGTGTAGGGAGAGATGAGGTGTAGGGAGAGATGAGGTGGAGAGAGGGGATGAGGTGGAAATAAATTTTTTTATTGTTTTAAATTTAGAATTAAGAAGGGTAGTAATGACATTTATCTGAAAATAGGGGGTCATATTTGAATTTACGAAAAAAAGAGGGCCATAAAGGAAGCTGGTCACAAAGTAGGGGGCCATATAGGAATTAACTCTTATTATATTCAGGGAAGAATAAAAATGTTTTTTTTAGCACTTAGAAAGTAAGTGCAAAAAAATAAGTTCCAAGTTGGAAATTACTTTTTTGCACTTACTTTGGCCCCACTTACAAGTGATATTCACTTATTAAGTGAAAAATCAAACCGGTTAAAATTGCTGGCCTGCATTTATTAAGTGATTTTCACTTAATAAGTGCAAAAATCAAACACCCTCTAAGAGTGTTTTTTTAGCATTTATAACTGTTACCACTTACTAAGTGATTATCACTTAGAAAGTGATATCAAGTGCGAGTGCTACAACGTTTGTTTTCCATCACTTCTAAATGGTTGATTTTTGTTCTTATATCAGTTCTAAATGTTATAAGAATGAGAAATTGTCTATTTTAACATTTAAGTATTTTCATACTAGCATTTTATATAAATTCATTAAGCTCACGAATTAGGGACAAGAAAACTACGGTTTATGAATAGTTTGTGTAGAAAATATTAACAGCAGATAATTAAGAATTATGAAGGGAAAAAATTTACGTTGCATTGTGGAGTTCGAGTGTTCCGTGATTAGTGAAGGGAGAAATGTGAAAAAATTTAGGAGAAAAGTTTTGGTGAATGATGAGGAGAAGAGTCATCGCTAAAATTATTAAAAGATTTTGTTTAATTGGTTAAGATTTTATTTTAGTTATATTTATATTGGTAATTATTATATGAAGAGAAGGGTATAAATATTTTTTTTTAGCACTTGTAAAGTAAGTGCGAAAAAGCTAGTGACTAATAAAATAATTATCCTTCTCTTAATATTTTTTTTCGCACTTACTTTATGAGTGTTTAAAATGATATTATCATCCTTCTCCTAATATATTAATGACTGATAAAATAATACTAATTAATAGGAACATCTTAAGCTACTGATAAATGCAAATTTTTTTTTTATGACTTTAGCGATGACTCCTACCCTTCTTCGCTCATCCTTGACCTAAGCTATTTTCGTAATTTTTTTACCGCTCTTCCTCACTAATTAAAAGAACCACCAACACTTCATGATGCAACGTGAGTTCTTTATCCTTCATAATTCCTAATTTGTTTGCGGTTAATGTTTCCGGCACAAGATATTCTCAAACCTTAGTTCTTCCGTACCCAAACTTGTGAACTTAATTAATTAGTATGAAATTGTGATAATTAAATGCTTTAAGGTCAAAGCAGACAATTGTTCATTTTTACAACATTTAGAATCAATATAAAATCAATTACTAATAGTGATGAAAAACAAACATAACACTTACGATTACTATCACTTAGTAAGTGGTAAATCAAACACCCAACTGAAGAAACCGGAGTACTTTAAACGTTATTCAGGTCATAATATTTTCCGATAATAGTGTGAAATTTCATTCAGTTTGCTTTTTATAGACTTTCACCGGCCGTAAAATCCAACATTTCTTTTATGAACCCTAGCATGTGAGTCCATTTGGAACGATCTCTCTGTTGTTAGCGGTTCCATCTAGTTTACTCTATGTTGTATTAAGCGAGATGCGATGCGAGGCGACAAGGCTGTCGCCTCGCCTCAGCTCGCCTTAGCGCGCTTAGGCGAGCGCCTTAAGTTCAGGCAGAACCTGCCAATCAGCATTTCCTGCAAATACTCAAAGTACTGTTGCAATTTTTTTTTTTTGTTAACTACTCATCCAATTGATTGGTTTAATGCAAAGCAAAGTGAAATAAAGCATCCAACACATAACACAATCAAACAACTAAGTTAACCAAACAAAATCAAACAAAGTTGAAGTTAAGTTTTGAGTTTTGACTAAGTTCAAATTCTAAGAAAAACTTAATAAATCTAGAAGTCAATGTCTTCATCATCTCCTGATAGTTGATCTTCATCCTCATCGTTGTTGTTTTCTCCTTCTTGAGCAACTTGTTGACTAAAATCTATGTCTTCATCTGTTTCAGAATCCTCATCAACAAGTCGAAGCTCTGGTCCACTCCTCCGACTTTGGGTTTGGCTTTGTGCCCTTCTTCTCTTATAAGTTCTCGTGCCTGTACTTGGACCAACTTGATCATCATCATCTCCTTCAGCCTCATCAACAAGACCATATGTTAGGTCGGTGTCACCTACACGATCATCAGCCGCATCAAAAGGAGCAATCCACTCATCGAGCTCGGCACTTTTCAAAATGATTGGGTCTTCATCTCTTCCAGAAAGACTAGTATGATCTAAGTATCGAGCTTTCAATTTGTTGTTGTATTGGACGAACACAAGATCATTCAACTTTTGATGATCTAACTTATTACGTTTCTTTGTATGCAACTATTACACATAAAAGAAAACATTGTTACTAACTAATTATAAATTTGAATTATAAATTTATAATCATTCACTTACGTTGTTAAATGCACTCCAGTTTCTTTCGCATGGAGACGCGGAACAAGTCAAACCAAGAACTCTCATGGCAAAATCTTGAAGCTCGAAAGTATCGGAACCCCATTGGAGCCACCACTGAACTGCATTTGTGGATGAATAAATTGAAACCAAGTTAACTATAAATTCTAATTGAAACCAAGTTAAATATAAATTCCAATTGAAACCAAGTTAACTATACCTGGTGACTATGTGTTTCTCCTCACTTTTGCTGCAGGCGAGCCTAGTAATCCAGTTTCGTTCCGGTAGTCTGCAAGTTGATCAATAACGAGAGAACGAATAGCATCATCCGCTGTAATAGTATCAATACAATTCATCAACCCTCTTTTTATTTCTCCATTTCTTTCCATGGGTTTTTCTAGTGATGGATCATAATAGATGCTAGGATTGAGGTAAAAGCCTGTTGCATGTAAAGGTTGGTGGAGTTGATCGGCCCACCTATTCTCAAAAATCTTGATCACTTGAGTGATCACCTCATCCGTTTTCTCGAGATAATGAGCATTCAACTTCTTCTTGCATTGATTCATTGCAAGATAGATGTAGCCCATGCAAGGTTTTTCCTCCTTATCAACCAACCTAATCACATCCACAAATGGTCCAATGATACGTAAACAAAAATGCAAGTTGTTCCAAAAGCTTGACCGTTTCAAAATCTTTGTAACTCTCTTACCATCAACTGATTTGGCCCATTTGCTTTTTGTCCAACTTTCGGAAATCATCATTGTTCTCAACCCCGATCTTTGATTGAAAATACTTTCCATTGACAAGTAACTAGTAGCAAATCTAGTTACTGCAGGCCTCACTAAATCCCGATTGTTACAAAACTTTCTCATCATGTGCAACACCTGACCGTGGTTGTACATGTATACAACAATAGTCTTGCAATCTCTCACGATTCCAGTCACCCTTGGAATGTTGGAAATATCTTGGCACGTAAGATTCACACAATGTGCTGCACATGGGGTCCAATAGAAGTTGTAGTTCTCATCTTCCATTAACTATTTACCCGCAAGCTTGTAATTTGATGCATTATCAGTGCAAACCTACAAAATCAAGTACGACAAACAGAAAACATAAGGAAGAAAGATTGGCAAAATGATAATAATTGAAAATTAATCAAGGCTCTTACTTGAACAACATTCTTAGGGCCTACTTCTTCAATGACTTCTTTCAATAACTTGAGGATCAGTTTTGCATCCTTGACATGTTCGGAACCATCAAGACTCCTCAGAAAAATAGTTCCTTTTGGACAATTCACAAGAAAGTTAATGAGTGTTCTACCCCTTCCATCTGTCCACCAATCTGTCATGATAGAACACCCAAACTTAACCCACTCATTTCTGAATGAATCTATCCATCCCTTAGTAGATTTGACTGCTCTAACCAACAACAGAACCCTCAACTGATGATATGTAGGAATCTTCAACTTCGGTCCATATTGTCCAACGGCTACAAGCATCATGGCAAAACTAGTGCTTTTTATCACATTAAAAGCAATCCCATTATCATAGAAGAAGCTAGCTATATAATCATGAACATTATCTTGCGCTATCTTCCTATCAGGATCTTTCGCATCAATTTGTTGTTGTACCAACTTTGAGAAGTCAGGTGGGAATGCGGTATCTATCGGCCCCTTAACCTTCTCTCTAGGAGGCATTCTGGATGTTGGTGTACTACCACTACCACTTCCCGTGATTTCCACATCTTCAAACCCTTGATTGCAAGATGGATTAAATATATTAATCCCTTGAATTGAAGCCTTTCTAACAAGACTCTTTTCCTCTCTCTTTTTCTTCGATTCGGCCATATAATTCTTTATCAAATCTTGTACATCTTTAGGAACCTTCGTACATACTCTAACATCTCTATACCCACCGGCTAAATGTTGTTTTTGTCTATTGATTCCACCATTCGAAATCACACCACACAAGTCACATTTCACCTTATTTTTATCTCCATTTACAGGTTGCGCGTAATCCCAACCTGGATCACTCGACGGTTTCACTCGAGCAGTCGAAGAAGTGGCAGACATTAGCTTAAAACAGAGTTTAATACACATCAATTCAATTCAATAATAATCAATTCAAGAATAAAAAACAGCATTATAATGAAGAAGCTTTAGTTGAAGAGTTGAAGTTTATAAAAATCAGTAACTATGTTACTGTTAGAGAGAGATTTAATCAGAAATAAAAGAGTATACTTACTGTTAGAGAGAGAATAAATAAGAAAAAACAGAGTATAATTAGTAGTTACTGTTAAAATAAAAGAAGTTTTAGTAGTAGAAGAAGAAGCTTTAGAGAGAAAATTTTCGAAGAAGAAGAAGAAGAAGAAGAAAACAGAGTATAGTTATTGTTAGAGAGAGAAAGAAGAAGAAAAAACAGAGTATAGTTACTGTTAGAGAGAGAATAAATCAGAAAAAATAGAGTTTAGTTACTAAGTTACAATAATTTTTAGTAGAAGAAGAAGAAAATAGAAGCTTTACTGCTTTAGTTGAAGCAAAGAAGAAGAAGAAGATAGAAGAAAATCGTTGAAGAAAAGAAGAAAATCGTTGAAGAAGAAGAAAACAAAGAGAGCATTTTTCAGTAGAAGAAGAAGAAAATCGTTTAATGAAGAAGAAAAGAAATAAAACAAAGAGAATAGTTAGAGATGGTACCTTTTAGAGCTTTACTTCCAAGGTTGTCTTTAATAATGGTGGATAGAGAGAGAGAGTCTTCTTCGATAGTTCAATGTTCAAACTGGTTTGAACATTGAAAACCCTAGATTTTCCTATTTTGGTCGACCAGGGAATAGGAACTCGGGTTTGGACCTAATATTTGGGCTCCAACCCAATAAAAAAATAGAAAAATCTGAAGGCAGCCAAGGTCGCCTCCCATCGACTTAACCACTCCCCTAGTCGACCTAAGGCGATCGCTTAAGCGCGCTGAAGCGATACCAGGGGAAACAAGGGTAAGAGTATTTGAAGCGAGTCGATGGCTTCAAACACCTTGCGCCTTGGTCGCCTCAGGCGCGCTTAAGCGCGCCTTTGACAACATAGAGTTTACTATTATATTTTTTTGACAAAGGATTCTAAGAATCATTACATTATGCGGATTATGTCACAAAGATACAATATTGAAATATTGAATTGCACGTAACTTAACGTTAGAAATAAATATTATTCTAAGTATCGAAAATGAGGCATGCAACAAAGGGAAATGTTATGGAGCTGTGACTACAGATCAAAAGTAGCAAAATAGCAGAGTTGACAGAAAAATAAAAAATGGCATTATGGATCAATGTCTCACCGAGACTCATCAGAGCTAAAGATCATTTCTTCCTCCCTACCGTGCTCAATTTAGAGTTGATTCACCAACTTAGATGTATCACGGATGGATTTCAGACAGAGGGGATGTCTGGGAAACCTCGTAATAACAGCGAGCATATTCGGGAAGCATTAAAAACTTCGACAACTTCAGTTTGTGTCTTCAACTTTTGTCCCAAAAAATTTCCCCTTAGCTTCAAGAGTTGACCGTCCCGGTCTTCTTTCACCGCCTTCAGGTCAGCTGTCAGCTCTTCGATTTAGCTCGCTTAGCAGCCAAGGAATTGTCAAAAGATTCCTTCTCTGCCTTGACCGCCTTAAGAAACTCTCGTGAAGAAAGTTTTACTACGGTAAGCTTCGTCACCCGGGTCTTCATCGTCATCAACTCAACTCTACAAACTGCCAAGTTAGCTTTGTAGATTTTGAGGTCAGCTCTACAAACTTTTAGGTCAGTTCAAAAAGCTTCCTAATCAACTTGATGAGCAGTGAAATCAACTTGATGAGTCTTTAGGTAAGAGAGATATCTGATACACTATAAACTGGCAATTCTTCATAAGTGCAATTGTTCAAAAGATAACGTGATAGAGTTTTAGCACTTACAAAACTGTCAAGGGAGAGGCAAATTTATCTATTGAAAGTGTCTTGAATATGGGTTGATATCTAACCTGGTTTACAACCACTTACACGATCTCGGCGTAGAATTTTGGACCCGTTAGCAGGGATGATCACCGAGGCATAGCTAGTAGCCGAAGCAGGCTCTGAAGCAGAGCTGGTCTTCGAGACAAAGCTGGAATACGGAGCAGGACTTATGTCAGTTATTAGTGTTAGCGTATCAATGTGTATTTCAGATTTAGAAATAGAAAGTTGGCGAGGCGATGAGATTAAGGTTTTAATAGCTATATAAACTAAAACCATTGGAGGTATCTGTGTCAAATACTCACGAATCTCTTGTGTAACTTGTTTGCTTATCATAGTGGAAATCATCGCGCCGTTGTACCGTGGAGTAGGTCTCACCAACCGAACCACGTAAATCTCTTGTGTGATTGTTCTTTATTTCCTATTGCTTTTCTTGGTTTACTTGATTTCGTCATAACAGTACCAGCGATACCCTTAATGAGTTATTTGTTGTCCTACTACGCCACTCGGTCAAATAGTTTCTCCATACCTACTTCGATGTCCTCCACTCCAATCAAGGGGTTTGTCGAGGGAGGAGAAGACGCCATGACCCATGGCATGCTTGGTGGAAGGTGTCTCCGCGGAGATAGAAGGACCCGCCACCGGAGGGGAACTACGGGGCTTGCCGGTGGAACTTACTCTACAACAAGGAGTTTCGTAAGATCAATATGTGAAGTATCATGAAAGGTGGTAAAGTGGCAACTAAATGGGTCTTCCAAAAGAACAACCAAAATTGGCGAGACAGTCTAACCGAGTATCAGATGGCATATCTGTAAGAGATGGTTGATCTGGATCAGAAAGGTTCCCTGAAGATTGAGCATACTTACTAGTGAGCTTTGGGGCCAATCCCTTAGTCTTTGATTTCTCGGGCTTAGAAGACTCCCCACCAACCGTCTTGTTTTTCCTTTCTTGGAAACCTAGGAACTGCAAAAAAAAAAATTTGCTTACATCAGGTTGGAACATCACAAAAAAGAAATAAAGACTGAGAGAGGAGAAATTGTATTACAAGACAACACTCTAATCAACTTAGCCTCGAGAAGATTTTGAGGAGTGAGGAAGAAGGCTAGATAAAGCTATCGGAAAACATAAGTCATCTGAGAAATTCTAAAAGGATTTTCGTCGCTCGAACTAGGTGAAATTTAGAAACTTTCTCGCTATCAAGAACAATGTATCTAGGAGGAATGGTAAAGCTCTTATTGGCATCCTTGTAGCATATGAATAATACTTGTTCTTGTAATCCTTCGATGTAGTCTTGCCAACAATGAAGATGCACCATTTTACAGACAAATAACAGCAGGTAGAACTAACTTTGTCTTGCTTCATATGGTAAAGTTGGGTGAAGACATAGAGATTGCGACTTGGGGTCGAGATTAAGCTCCAACTTGCAAACAAAGATATAGGTCATAATAATCACCACAACATTGGGATTTAGTTAACAAAGTAACAACGCAAAATGATTCAACACCTACGAAGAAAGAATGAGAACGAAGACACATACCAACTTTTTTAATATAAAAACCAATGTGTTGATGAGAAGTCTTGAAGATCCAATCTTCGACCTCAAAGCAAAAAACAAGAGCTTCTTCGGAGAAAGTGTTTGGATGGTCTCGATGACCCTGAACTGAAGGAATAGTTTTCATGATGTCAAGTATTGGATATGAGAAAGTGGAGAAGGAGTGCTATTAAAGATACAAACAAGGATGAATGTCCGGTCGGTAAAAGTTCAATGGATGAAGATGTTGAAGAGGGAACTTGAGTTGAAGACCTATAGACAAACAATGTCCGCAACGACGGTGGTGGTCTAATAACAATGTGGCGAGATCACTTGGGATAATCGTACATTAAATGGCTAAGATGTGTTGTCTATCTTTGATCATAACTTTGAGATGTTTGGGGGAGACGTTGGGATTGTCTCTAAGATCGAGAAGGTTGACAAGTTATAAGCCGACCATGACGAGAAGAAAAAAAACTTGTTCACCAGAATTTGAATAGGGAACCAAGGGAATATTGAAAAGTCAGTATTCCACAATACTATGCGACTACCAAACATCAAGCAGAAGTCAAAGAAAGAGATAGTTCCTTGATCGCATAAAGAAAGGTAAAAAGAAACCGAGAAAACGTTTGTAGAAAGAAAAAAGATTTGTTTCAATGATGAGGACAAATTTCAAGCGTTAGATTGACGATTGAGATCAAGACCCATGGAAAGGCACATGGGATCAAGAGTAATAGTTAGATTACCTAGAGATAATGAGATCATGAGGCGGTTTGAAACGCCTCTAAAAAGATTGGATGGCGTCAGTAGAGATATCTATGACGATTCTGAATGCCTTAAAGACAAAAGATAAGACGACAAAGCGGAGCACAACCCACTGCTTTGACCTAGGTATGTGTTTCCTCTTTAAGACGTCAATATCACAAAATTACGCAACAAACCTTGATAGGGAGACGACATCAAGTTCTTTGACGAAGCCATCATGGAGAAAGACCCTACAAAACTTTATCACCTGAGCCTTGATATGGATGGTCGGCATGAGTTCCTTAGACACCTTGAACCCGACGTTGATCCATAGGTAAACGAATATGTGAATCTGAGTCCCCTTGAATGCAATAAATTTCACTTTTGTGCAAAGTACTTATTATAACATTAACTTCTAATCTTATATGAAGTTCTTGAAAATTATTCTCTAAAATTTATTAACATTGGACCTAACATACATGAGATACGCATTTTTTAGTTAAAGAAAAAGGAGATTTAGTAAATGACTCCCACTTATTTAGCTATATATATTGGGACTATACCCCTAAAATAATTTTCGTTTAAGTGTTAACACCCAAAGGCTGAGTTCCCGTCAAATACCCGTTATATGAGGGGTGTGCGTGTCACATGCTTCATCTCAGACGAAAATACCCCCTCATAATCCGACGATCACCAACGACTTAATAGTTTCAACAACCTAGATCTAAGGACTCGGACCTTCTTCCTCCCTTTGTCTCTCGCTCCAAATCTCCCCTCTCTTTCTAGAAAGTGAACAATCTATCTTGGAAAATAAAAGGAAGACATCAAATTGGAGTAATATGATGTTTCAAATGGATGGGATTCTTGTATTTGACTTTCCTGATCAAGTTCATCAAACACCTAGACAGAGAAACAATCCAAGAATGTCTACCTACAGTGAAGAGGTTTCCATTATTGATGATGATTCTATTAATTTTCAAGATCATCAACCTCAACTTCATCATAGACCTAGACAGAGAGGCGTTAATTCTTACCCAAGGTCTTTTTTTACTGAAGTGGTTGCCATTATTGACGGCTTTAGGAATTTTCAAGATCATCAGCGTCAAATTAATCATAGACCTAGACAGAGAAATTCTTACACAATAAGGCTTGCATATAATTAAGATGATCCTATTATTATGAATTTCAGTAATTCTTCACAAATCTACCACCACCATCATCATCAAAATTCTCAGAGGATCAATGAAAGAAGATGGGTTAATAGTGGAATCATGAATCTTCCAATACCCGACACAAATAGGATGAGTTATGAGGAATTACTAGCATTTCAAGAAAGAATTGGCACCATCATATGAAACTATATTGAGTCAATTGAAAACAAGAATCTGCCATGTGAATGAATCTGAAGTCTGAATAAAATTTGCACTATTTGTAAATGTGAGTATGAAAATGGGGAGAAGATTGGTACACCTATTTGCAAGAGACCAACTCTAAAATATCGAAAAAGCAGACATGAATTATGAATCAGAATAATCAAGCCAACTGCTACTAATGTTTACATGTATAGTTACTGTTAACTCAATTCTTAAATAGATCGTTCTCTTTCTAAAGAGAAAGATAGAGATATAGAAAGAGAGAGAGAGAGAGAGAGAGAGAGAGAGAAAGAGAGAGAGATTAGGGGTGAAAGACAAATGGAGTGAGAAGATTTGAGTCCTTAGATCTAGACCATTGAAACTATTAAGCCATTGGTGGCTGTCAGATTATGAGGGGGTATTTTCATCCGAGATGAAGCATGTGACTGCACGTCCCTCATATACTGAGTATTTAACGGAAAATCAGCTTTTGTGAGTTAACGCCTACACGAAAATCATTTTAGAGGTGTAATCATGGTATAGCTAAATAAGTGGGAGTCATTTATTAAATATAGATAATTTATAGTTATCTTTGAAACAATTCAAACAAAAGAAATAATTGAAATTCATTTATATTTTTTAACTTTACTTTAAAACTTCTTTAACCAGGTAAACTTTTGATTCCTAGATTCACGAGATTTTAGTGTTAACTTAGTATCACAAACTTTATCTAAATCATAATTTAATTTTTTATTAAGAGATGCAAGTGATTCTCCAATCATAAACTAATCCGTTTTTCAAATTAAAATTCGTCTTCTTTCCCATAAGGGAAATTTTAAAGGCAATGTATTTTGCCTCCAAGACTTAGTCTTAACAAGTTGACAAAGTTTGGTTAAAGGCAATGTCATTGCCTTCTTCTCCGACAGAAGTTGTCGGCAAGGCAACCATTAACCAGAAAAAAATCTCACTCTTCTTCTTCCTTCTTCTTACCCTCTCTCTAGAATTTTCAGTCTTCTTCTTCTCTCTCTCTAACCTCTCCATGGATGAGCACCAAAAGAGACGTAAACAACATCAAATTGAACCCGAGAAAAAAGGACGAAAACGAAAACTGGAGGAAAAGTAGTTGAACATGAAGAAGAAGCAGAAGCAAAAGCAAAAGCAAAAGTAAAAGATAGAATTTCTCTTTAAATTCTCTTAACGGTATAGCCCTAGCAACTGAGATCACTTCTCAAGTTGAAATTCTTAACTTTACTTTCTCTTGGAAAGAATCTGATCGAGCTTCTGCTAAACGCGCTAGTAATATTCTTGCCGAACTAGCCAAAAACGGTTTTCAAATCCTCCTGGTCTTTCTGTCTCCAGAAATCGCTCTCTAGATAATTTTATATTACTTTTTGAGATTTTGTTGTTTGTGTTTTTTTAAACTTAGGTTTTTTATTTCGTTTTGGCAGAAGATGTTGTAAATATTATTGTTGATGGTGGTGTCATTCCTGGTCTGGTGAGACATCTCAGTTCACCGCCGATTTTAAGTGAAGACGAGGCTGGTCCAAAGTGGTATGAGCATGAAGTTGAGAAAGGGAGTGCCTTCGCTCTTGGCCTTCTTGCTCTGAAGGTAATTTTTACAGACATGTCTTCTCAGGTTCAATTTTAGTATTTTCAGATGATGTTTTATTGTATTTTTTGGTCTTGAAACTAGATGTTTCCGCCTCCCCTTCGCAAGAGAAAGAGGTGAGAGAAGAAGAAGAAGAAGAAGAAGAAGAGAGAAATTTTGTTTTTTCAAGTTATGGTTGTGGCCCGAAAATTATCGGCTGACAACTTGATGCATTTCCAGCCAGCGACTTGACTTCAAGTCGATAGGCATTGCCTCTTCAACATACATTGTCTTTAGTCAAAATAGAAATTGCCTTTAGTGCAAATAGAAATTGCCTTTAACGAGATTGTCTATAATAACTTTAGGCATTGCCTATAAAATCTTCCTTCCCATAGTTATCCAATTTTGTATTGAGTCAACCACTAGAATTACTTGCCCTAAAGAAGGATACTTATGTGTCATTTACGTTTACTATATAGCAAAGTAGTCCACGAAAGCTATACAACTTTTTCTCTCTCGACAAAGAAGAAAAGAGGGGTTAAGGTGTTGTTTGGCTGCTAAATTCCATTTATTTTCTCTCTCTCTCTCTCTAGAAATATAATACTACTACTACAGTTCTCTTCTTCTGTCAGAAACGGAGGTTTTTTCTCATTAAACCGAACCCTTTTCTCTCTATCTATCTACCTATACCTGTGAGTGATTTAAACAGAAAATCTCTATTCTGTCTTTGTTTTTGTGGTTTGGGTATTCATTAAAGAAGAAAAAAGTTGATTTTATTGGGGAAGATTTTATTATGCTTAAAGAAGAGAAGATCCAACTTTTGAAGAAGAAGAATAAATCAGAATTGATGTTTTGGAATCTGATTGAAGGAGTTTAGGAGAGATAGATAGATTGATTTAGAGAGAGAAACTGACATTTATCTGAAGCTGTTGAAATTATTCTGGATTTCAGGAATCATGTCTCAGACTAACTGGGAAGCTGATAAAATGTAAGAAATTTCTCCATTTTTTTTAATGTTTCTGTTCATCCTCTTCTTAATTTTTCTTTATTTGGGGTTTAGATAGCTCGGATTGGTTAACAAGTGTGGGGTTTGAGGGTTTGCTGATTTTGGATTTGATTTTTTGTATTAGGGTTTTGATTTGGGGCAAAATATTGTTCAATTTCATTATTGTCATCTGGGTAACTGAGAATATGTTTTTTCTTCTTCTAGGGTTTATTTTAGTTGTATTTTGAGGGGGTTTTGATGTTTGAGATTTGAATTACAAGTTAGCTCAGTTTGAGCTGTGGGAAGCTGGGATTTCTACTAACTTTTAATACAACAGTATAAACAAGAGATAAATGTTAGGGTTTCTCTTGCATGAGAGAAACACAAGAAGTTATTTACTATTTATAATAAGTATAGATGTTATAAGAATGTGAGAGTTCACAAATTTTGAGATTCTTGTAGATCAAGATATCTTATCTACACGGAAAATACATAGGATAAAGGTGGATGGTAAATTAACAAGAGATCACGTTTACTAACAAATTGAGGAAAACGAACATTAGTTTGTCTATTGCTATGGCAAGTCCTTTATATGTGGTCTACATGCTGGACTCGGACACAGTTTTATGCTGCGGTATACTCCAAGATATAGTAAGGAAGGAGTTGACATAGTTGTAGGTCGTGAAAGATGAAATGATAGAGTCGGTTGAAGAAGTCAATGCGAATGTCGTAGAATCCTCTTGACAGTTGGGAACACATCATATTAGCTGACGTTGCATAAATCAAAGTAAACCATATATAGGCATCAATAAAAGCAATATCATTGCGGTAACCTTCATTAGAGATAATAGGATGACTCCTAGCATTTCAATCAACTGTGGATAACTCAGTATAAGAAAACTCTAGTTCTTGATTATCTGCAAGAGAGTGATGATTGCACACATTATCTTTATAGCCACCTCGACGGTCTAAAAGAACGGCATCTGTAGCAACTCATAGGTTAGTAGTACTAAGAGATGCAACAGTAGGATCATAGGATGAGCCTAAACTTTCAGGAATTATAAAGCCGAAAGAGTGTCGGCTAATTACTTAACAAATCTATAAAATTAGTTGTAGAGTGAGAGCCCCTTTGAGTTTCCAAAATTACTTTTTAAACATGATACACATGTTCTGATGCAAAGTCTTCCAAACAGCAGCTGAATTAGTGCATCAAACAACTTGAGCCAAATTCGTATTTGATAAAGATGAAAGAAGTTACTGGGCATGTTGATGCCAAGAAAAGATTCCACATCTCTTGAAATTTCTTCGCTCTATATTGTTCTTTTCTCTCTTCTTCTAAGTCTTAACCTGTGTTGCTAATGTTTTCTTGGAGAACAGGTTAGATGTGTACATTTACGATTACTTGGTGAAAAGGAACTTACAGGCTACAGCCAAGGCCTTTCAAGCTGAAGGCAAAGTGTCCTCTGACCCAGTTGGTAGGATCTTGTGGAGTCCTAAAATGGGACTTGAAGAGTTATCATATTGGTTCTTTCTAGTTTCTATCACATTCTTACTCATATTGTTTCTGGTTTCACATTGTTTTTAGCTATTGATGCTCCTGGTGGTTTTCTTTTTGAGTGGTGGTCGGTTTTTTGGGACATCTTCATTGCCAGGACAAATGAGAAGCATTCTGAAGTTGCTGCATCTTACATTGAGGTGCGAATATCCTATAGACTTATAGCTTCTGGAATTTCTTGCTTTTACTTTTTATAGGTTTTACGTAATCTATTTGTTTATGATTTTGGGCTCCTTTAGAAGTGTATACGAATAAATTTAAGTTTCGGGTGCATGCGAAAGGTGATTATAAACTGTAGAGAATATGAGGGTGAGAGAAGATAGTGGAGAAAGTCATACAGATGAGATGAAATTGAAGTGGTACTTAGCTAAAGTTTGAGTGGATCATTGTAACATAAGTAAGTGAAGAAGTACACAAGGAAGTTATAAAGGAGAAAATCGTGGAGAGCAATGTTTAAAAAGGCGCATAAGATGCGCATCGAGGCGTATGCCTCGATGTGCAAACTATAGGTGTACCACATCAGAACATACGCCTCGGTGTTGTAGTAACTTTGTTTTTCTTTAACTTCTAAGGGTAGTCAAAAGGGTAGAAGTGACCGAAACCATTCATATCCTTCGACTTTACTATTTAAAAAAATAATTTTCTGTAATACTACAAAGTACAAACAAATAAAAAATATACTATCAATAGAACAAAATACTATAATTATATTACTAAAATATGTGAGATTGAACCTACGCCTCTTTACCGTCTCACATTGTCTAAGAAAACCGCATCGAGGCGCAAAAACGCTATTTTAACATTGGTGGAGAGTATGAGAGGTAAAATTGAGCAAATATGCAAAATGATGTGAGAACAAGGGGAGGTAAAATTATTTCTTCCAAAGGATGCCGAATATCCTACTTAATAGGTTTTGTCTGGAGCAAAATGAGAGGATATTCATATCTTAAACTGGGAAATTGAAGCCTGGCAAGCCTTTCTACTAAACAATGTTAGGCAGTATAAGAATTCACCATTTTCATCACCATTTTAAGTCTTTTATGATATTTCGAGAAGAGCATTACGCTAAAGAAGCTAGGAAGTCAAATGAACTAAAGAATGACTTCGACTCAACAGACCCAACTGATTAAAGGACGAGAGCAACAAATGCAACAACAACAACCCCAAAATCAACAGCAACAACAAATGCATATGCACCAGATGATGTTACAGAGGCAGGCACAACAGCAGCAACAACAACATCAACAGCAGCAGCAACAACAGCAACAGCAACAACAACAACAACAGCAGCAACAACGAAGAGACGGAAACCACCTTCTTAATGGAGCTTCTAATGGACTAGTCGGGAATGATTCCCTTATGAGGCAAAATACGGCAACTGCAAATGCCTTGGCTACAAAGATGTACGAGGAACGCTTAAAGCTGCCACATCAAAGAGATTCTTTGGATGATTCTGCTATGAAGGTACTAGAATTCTCTTAATTTGAAGGCAGTACTTAATACCTATCTCATTGTGCATTTCTTAAACTGTTAGTAATTCTCTTACAGCAAAGGTTCAACGACAATGTAAGCCCACATTTTGATTCAAACCATGCCCCTTTGTTGAAGTCAGCTGCAGCTGGCCAGTCTTCAGGGTAACTTTCTTTTGTTAGGATTTGTGTATTTCAGCTTAACCATGATTTGTGCTAACTTCGAAGTGTTACTGTCCCATTTCACTCACTGGTATGGTCAAACTATTTTTTGTAGGCAAGTGTTGCATGGGACAGCTAGTGGTACGTCAGGAGCTCTACAGCAAGTGCAAGCGCGGAACCAGCAGCTTCCAGGTTCTGCCCAGGTATGGTTGTTAGAAATTACTTATTTGATTATTAGAAGAAGGCCTATTTCTTTTCTTTGTTCTTAATTGTGAATTGTTGATACAGGACATAAAGAGTGTTGGTCCTGATGGCTCATTGCTTGGAGTCCCTGGTATGCGATGTTGACATTTAGTGAACTTGCAATATTTGGTGTTATAAGATGTACCTTTATTTTTGTTACTGGATCTTATCTGGGAAGTGGTATAACGAGTTCAACCGATTATTTAGATGTCTTGGATAACGGACTCCATTAGACATTTATTAATGGACTCCATTAGACATTTATTAGTGGACTCAATTAGACATTTATTAAAGGACTTAATCAGACATTATTGACAAATTGATAAACTATATGCTGTTTTTTCAGGGTCAAATCAAGGTGGCAACTCTATGACTTTGAGAGGATGGCCACTAACCGTAAGTCTTTCATTATTATCCGAAGTGTTTGTTAAGTATCTATATTAGAATCTCTTTTACAGTGCTACTGTTTTAAATTATTTGTGTTTGTTTCATGCTATGGATTTCTATTACTATATATTTCTGAGGGCACTCTCAGATGTCTGCATTATATAATATTTTGGGTTTATAGAGATGTATAACGTTTGATATTACTTGTTTACAAAGAAAACGTAAGGATCTAAGGTCGCAAAGGTATTATTGGATACTCTGAAAATCTTTAACCTTAGAAAACTCTCTAGGCGATCTGTAATTTGCCAGCCAATTGCACGTATGGGGGAGTGTGGAGAAATGGGTAGTGGGTGAGTGTCATAAATGATCGGAACTAAGTTATTCCAGGAGTACAGTCTGTGGCAAGCATTCCATAGTGCATTTACTGGAACACCAAAAATAAGTTCTTGGAAGCATCTAAACCCCGATGGGAGCCACAAGACATATTGTATTTTTTTTTGTTGAAGTGACATATTTTAGTTGGTTACTTGATTTCTCTCAACATTTTATTTCTAATACAAATATAGAATTTTTCTCCCTTAATTGTATTATCATGTTTTAAACAAAACCACCACCGTCACTTGGAAAACTTAAGACAAAGTCATTGACTCGACTATGCCATGGCATCTTGAAGTCTATCAGCAGATAATTGGTTTTAATTTGTGCCATTGCTATAACATAAACATTTGACTGGTGACTGAATGTTTATCTAGTCGCAATTAAGCTGGTGTGGAGTTTCAATCTGTTGGAGCACTATTCTGCCCATTTTTATAGTTCGTGGCTTATGTATTGATGTATGCAGGGATTTGATCAGCTTCGACCAGGGATTCTTCAGTCTCAAAAGTCATTTATACAGTCCCCTCCGTCTTTTAACCAGCTCCCTGTATTAACCCCACAGCAACAACAACTGCTTCAACCACAAAACTTACCTTCTCCATCTGCCAATGAAGTTGACAGCAAAAGAGTGAGAATGATTCCGAACCGAAATATTGGTCAGTCCAGTTCTGTCAGTGATGTAGTTGCAAATGGTGGATCACCAATGCAAGCCCCATATTCAGTTTTGCCTCGGGGAGATACAGACTTGTTAATGAAGGTGCTCTCTCTGTTCATTTTGTCAATCCTTCCCATTATCTACTTCTCTCTCTCTTTCTCTCTTTGATGGTATGAAAAATCCTTGAAACGACAGCAAAAATTAGCTCAGTTACAAATGCAGCAGAACAACAATCAACAGCTTCAACAGCATGCACTTCCAAGTCCACAATCTCAGAGTTCGAATCATCAACTTCACCAGCAAGACAAAATAGGTGCTGCTGTTAGTGTCACAATGGACGGTGGCATGTCAAACTCCTTTCGAGGCAATGATCAGGTCCGTCTTTTCTCCATCTATGTTGTGCTTGAATCTTGAATTCTTGATGTGATTTTTCATGAGTTTGCTACTCTTCTGATCAATTTCAATCTTTTTGGAACTTGGCTATCTTTTGCTTTTTTTGTTGTTGTAAAGTTGAGAATTATCTTTCAAAGAGGATTGCAAGGGAAAAAATCCCCAATACAAGGAAGGAAATTGAGAGTTGGAATTTTGATCTGAGTTCTTTTTCTGGTTGTTCTTTGAATTCCTAATGGTACTTTTTTATGCACTTTTAAGACTTCAAAAAATCAGCCTGGGAGAAAGAGGAAGCAACTGGTGTCATCTTCTGGACCTGCTAATAGTTCAGGAACTGCAAACACAGCTGGACCTTCTCCCAGTTCAGCACCCTCAACACCTTCAACTCATACCCCGGGCGATGCGATCTCCGTGCAGTCATTGCCACCCAACAGTAGCTCTTCAAAGCCATTAACTATGTTTGGTCCAGATGGAACTGGAACTCTCACTTCACCATCAAATCAACCGGTGAACGATCTTTATCTTTAGAGAACCAGTTTAGCACAAATTTTTCACTTGCACACCACTTCGATAATTGGGTAACAAAGATCTTGATTTGCAGGGTGATTTTGTGGAGGAAAATGATGTTGACTCGTTTATAGATGGCGATAATGAGCCTCGGGATGGAGTTGGACGAGGTATGGATATCACCACATATTTTATTAGCGAAACGTGTATTGATGAGATTTCGTTTGGATGTTGATTGTTTGTATCGGTTATACACTCAACTTATGCTTTATCTGTTCATTACCAGCGTTCACGTTTACAGAAGTCGGATTTATTCGAGCAAGTTCTAGTAAAGTCATATGCTGTCACTTCTCGTCAGATGGGAAACTACTTGCTACCGGTGGGCATGATAAAAAGGTGAAAGGGACCTTTATGACATCTTTCTGGACTTCTACAAGTAGCTCCTGCTCATGTAGCCGCAGTGACATTGAAATTAACTGCTATATTGTGGCATTGCCAAGACTCCGAAAAGTTTTCTTTTAGATTTTTACCTTAGCCTTTTATACTCAGCGGTTTACTGTTGGCCATAGTGCACCTCTCGTTTTTGTTTATATAAATAGCTATATTCTACAATATACTTATATATCATTTATTTATTGTTTCAATAGGTTAATTTACCTCAAATAGCCATTTTATTTTATATTACTTGTAATTAACCATAGATATATAACGTGGGTATTCGACCCCGGTGCCCCTCCCACTTGTTTTTGACTCCTTGACTTGTCCCGCTTTTCACACTGACAAGCTTTGATCCCTCAGTCAGTTGGCTTGCTTTGAGGGAATTCAGTGATGCTTGTAGCAAGTTACTACGTATAAGTTTTAGAAAAATAGAATAATGTGGACATGTATTTGGTGATTTTGTCAATGCAGGCTGTACTTTGGCATGCAGATTCTCTGAAGCGGAAAGCTACACTTGAAGAACATTCTTCGCTGATTACTGATGTTCGCTTTAGTCCAAGCATGCCGCGTCTCGCTACATCCTCTTTCGACAAAACTGTCAGGGTTTGGGATGTCGACAATGTTAGTAAACTATGGTCCTTCATGATTGATCCTAGTCTCAGAATCTTTTAATTTCCATTACACAAACACACTGTTTTTCGAGAACATGATCCTGTCTGTCAATCGTTGATGCAATCTCACTTCTCCTGGTTCCGAGACATAAATATATACTTGCTACCTACTTGACTGTATTGTGCAATGTTTAAAAAGTCGGTTTTCCACCTCAATGCAGTTTCTTTGACATTACTCTATTTTGCAGCCTAGCTATTCACTCCGCACTTTTACGGGGCATTCTGCTCAAGTCATGTCATTAGACTTCCACCCGAAGAAAGATGATCTCATATGTTCGTGTGATTCAAATAGTGAGATACGATACTGGAGTGTCACAAATGGTAGCTGTGCTAGAGTTTTCAAGGTAGGATTGTTCTGTGTTGTTTTCAAACTATGTAACATGGACATGTAGGGACATTATGTCCTGGTCTTTTTTACTCAGAACTTCTTACTTTTAGATCAACCTTTGTTAATTATAAAGAATTAAGAAATAACATTAGCTTAGAGTGGTATTATGGACCTAAACATGATATTTACAAGTAAACACAAGATATACATACAAAATCTTATGTTATACTCATCGAAGTGACTTTGGGCATCCTTCAAATATCGGATACGCGACAAATAGTGCATAGAGTGTCAATGTTAATAAATAGGTTCGAAATAATTATTCTTCTTGTTCTCAGTATAAAAAATAAAATCAACAAAGGTTTGAGATAAGCACCCATTTGATGGCTGAATGCAATTATGAATGACTACGAGAGATATCCACTCTGGTCCAGCTAAGGTACGAAAAAACGTTGTTTTTTTTCTTATCTTGTTAATCATTTAATGCAGGGAGGAATGACCCAGATGAGGTTTCAACCCCGCCTAGGAAGGTATCTTGCAGCTGCTACTGAGAATGTCGTTTCTATCCTCGACGTGGAGACCCAAGCTTGCCGGCATGCATTACAGGTTAGTGGTGTCCAAACTGGCTAAGACATCTGTAATCATTTTCTATTTTTTTAAACTCTTGTGTACATACATGTTGGTTATGCCATTTACTGCATATTTGATGTATTGGTTATGTAGAAATCAATTGATGGAATCAGTCCTTGGCGGTATTTAACTAGTTTCATTTAATTGAAGGAATCTTGCCATGGTTATGTAGAAATCAATTGATGTAAGCTATGTTAGTGAAGTTCCCAACTACTCTTGACTAGTTCTCAACTAGTTCGCAGTCGCAACTTAACCGACTCAACTAATTTCCCAGTCCTGCTGGGTTCTCAAACCGATTTGATCTCTGAGTAGGTGTTCACTAAGTTAACCCACGACCGGGTGTACACGTTATTGATTTTTTTTTTAATCACTCAAAGAATTGTGTTATTGGTTCGACCAATTGTAATTGAGAAATGTAGACAAATTTCTCTTTTGGTGGCATGTTTCTACAATGTATTGTTCTTAAAGGTTACTATTTTTCTCTCGTGTTCCTATCAATTTAATGCTTTTCTTCCATAATGGAGTTATGACCATATTTTTTTGGATTTAATTTGTAGGGTCATACAAGCCCAGTCCATTTTTTTTGCTGGGATCCTTCTGGTGATTTCTTGGCTTCGGTCAGTGAGGACTCTGTCAGAGTTTGGTCATTTGGCTCCGGAAATGAAGGCGAGCTTGTTCGCCAGTTGAGTTGTAACGGCAACAAATTCCAATCCTGTGTTTTTCATCCTACATGTAATTTAATGGTCGTTGGCTGTTATCAGGTAAGTCACCAAATTGTCTTTTAGAGGATCCTACATGAACTTCCAAGATACCTAGTTCCCTTTCTTTTATTTTATGTGAACTTGTTCTAATAAAGTGTATTGCTTGAATTTTAAAACAGTCTCTGGAGCTATGGGACATGGAGGAAAACAAGACAATGACTGTATCTGCGCACGAAGGACTGATTGCTTCTCTGGCCGTGTCAAACGTTACGAAAGTGGTAGCTTCTGCTAGTCATGACACCTTTTTGAAGCTCTGGAAGTAATTCTCCTCCTCGCGTCTTGTACTTATCTACCCATCAGAATATCTACATTTGGATCTACTTTGACATTCGTCTCAGATGCCGCCTTCACCCATCCACATCTAACGACAGAAATTGCATCAGTCAGGTGGCTAAAGGTCATGTTGTCGCAACAGTTTATAGTCGCTCATGTAGGATTCATCGATACATTGCTTTTTTCCCTGTTTTTGTAATTGTTATTGATAGGAATAAGACTTTGTAGACTAGTTTAAGTATACATTAGTACTACTCATATTATAACTATCAGTGACAAACTGTCACCAAGTTTTTGGTGCCTGCCTATATAATACCCTTTGATGTTAAGTAATGTTTGATCAGTAGAGCAAGTTGAGTGGGGGTATGTTTGATTATTGATTGGTGAATCCAATAATTTGAGTATATTTTTCACTGTGAACCATAGAAGTGGAACAAACTATGCAATAAAAATTGAAATTATATAGTAAGACTCAAATGCCGGTATCTCCAACGGAGAGGATACAAGTACCCTTGTGTTCGAGGTCAGAGTCTTTTTTTATGGGCGTATGACACGGGTTACTTCAGTCAATGTTGGACACCATGACGGGCAGACGTTCTAGAGCTCTCTTCTGCCTTGTATATCTAAGCATTGTATCTCTCTTCTTCCTTCTCCGGCTTTGCCCGGAGTGGCGAGCATCACTTGTGACCACCGGAAAGGCGGAAACCCATTTGCAAAATCATAGTATCGCTGGTTATCTACGTAAGTCAGATACCAATCAAGAGAAAAAGAACAACATACCAGGCGGTAATCAGAGAATACTGCTAAGGCGATTGTAAAAAATTTCTTTGCTAACTTCCTTTGTAATTCGCCGGGGCATGTTAAGGTGTCGTTTGGTAACCAAAAGCAAAAGTTTTTTTTTTTTTTTGTACTAGAAATTTTTTTTGCTTAAAAAAGTAAAAAATTATCAAAAGTATGTTTGGTGAAATTGTTACTTATAAGTAAGAAAGTCAAATGTTAGTTTGGTGAAGTAATTTACTATTCTATTTTCTTTTCACATAAAGATACTTGATTTCAATTAAATTTATTTATGATTTTCATGTTACTTTTTTGGAAGAAGTGGTGGTGATACTGGTAGTAGTGGTGGCGATAGTGGTGGAGGCATGATGGTGGTGGCAGCGGTGGTGGAGGTATGATGGTCGAGGTACGGGATGGTGGATGTATGGGGATGGTGGATGTATGGGGATGATGTTGGTGGAGGCACGACAACGGTGGAAGTATGGTGATGTTGGTGGATGTACAGGGGAGGTACGTGATGGTGTTGGAAGTATGGTGATGTTGGTGGATGTACGGTGGAGGTACGAGATAGTGGTGGTGGTTGTACAATGGTGGTGGTGGAGGTACGGTGGTGGTGTAGGTACGGTGGTGGTAGTGGTGGTTGAGATACAAATGGCGGTGGTGGTTGAGATACAGTGGTGATGATGGTAGTAGTGGTTGAGGTGTGGTGGTGGAAGTACGATGGTGGAGATACGATAGTAGTGGAGGTGTTGGTGGTGGCGGTGGTGGTTGAGATATAGTGCTGGTGGAGGTAAAGAAAAATTTGTGCATATGTTGAAAAAAAGTTGTTTAACTTTAAAATCAAAAACTGAAAATATAAACTTTAAAAGAAAATCAAATTTAAACTTAAGTAAAGTCGGAAATTTTCACCTTAACAAATTAATTTTTTTTGCTTTTCTACTTACAAGCAAACAAGTAACTTATTTTAGCAGCTCTCAGTGGAAGTTCGAGTTAATTTTTTGATACAACCAAAGACATAACCATATAAATAGGTTAAATATAATTGTTCTTAATTCCCCTTCACATTTAGACAAGTAAAGTTATAGGCCGTAGCTCAAAGATCCCAGTATCATTTAGCTTGATGTGCAACCGTCGTATCATTTAGTTTGGTAGTCCAGTTGGTAAGTGCATCTACTTCGCAATGCGGAGGTTCCAAGCTCGATTGATGGAAGTTCAAATCCAGGAATATTGAACTTGGGTAAAAATGAAGTAGTTTATGTGGGTTATAGATTCCTTGGGCTTTAGGCCAGTAGTAATTCGGCAATTATCGTACTTACCATATATGTAACAATGCTTTTGTAATGACCATTGTAGTCAATAAAAAACAAGTGAAGACACAACATATGTGACCACCTAGTAGTATTTAAATGGTCGGACCAGGCCGACCCGACAGAACAACTCGGGTGGGAATAGTCATGGGTCGCGTTTTAACCTGGGTTGTCTATACCCTGGCCCAAGTCGGGTCTGGGAACTGATCTGGGCGGCCAGTTTATAAAATTTTTCTTACTTAAAAATAAATAAAAATTATATTAAACTCTAAATAAGAAAAAATATAAATCTATAGTTTATGAATGATTTTTGTAAAAAAATTCTTGAGAATAATTAATAAGGCCTGATTTACTAGGATAAATTTAGGAAAGATCTTTTGAAAAGATTCTCTCGAAAATGATTTTTTGAGAATAATTCCAATAATTAATGGGGCGTGATTTACTTGATTTACTTAAATAAGTTTAGGAAAGAAATCTTAATATAATCTACACATATTTGAGATTTTAAATCTGAAGATTTCTTAAATTAATTGTTTTTAAACTTAGTGATTACTTTTTGGAATGATTTAAGTTCTAAATCAATTTCTACTAAAGCTAAAAATTTCTATTGTTTAAAAGATGGATTTTAAACTTTTTTTTTTAAAATCGATGGAATTTTGAAAAAGAGAAATGAAAGAAAAAAGTAGGGGCCGAACTCAAACCAGAGGCCCAACTCGTGACCGGGAAGGAACCCTGGTTAATATGTCCCGTTTTTCTTACGGGTCAGGTTAGGTCAGCCCGACCTTTTAAACCTACCAAAAGTAACTGTGTTATATAGTTATTATCTATTTTGGTGGTTAAATCTATTATAATAAAACAGCTCAGTCGGTTATCAGGGGATAAGTCTGACCGTCCATTTTGTTTTAGGGATTGGTTAGAAACACATCCGACGGATGATATGAAATCTTTTTATGTAAATAGACAAAAAAATAAGGGTATTTATGTAAATTAGTCAAAATTGGTTAGAATAACTACTACTCACATATTTCTCTCCCTATTTTTTTTTCTCCCACGGATTACATCTTAGAAACTACCAATTTTACAGTAGAAGATCGTGGGACAGATCGAAATAACTAACCCACTTTCCCATATCTTTCTAGTTTCTCTCTCAACCGCCTGACTATTTGACTTAAAATTGAGATTTTCTTATTTCCTCTCCATATTCTTTCTCTACACAATGCTTTCTCTCTCTCAACAACATAAATTTTATTGAAAAACACAACAAAAGAAGTCACCCAATTTTTTTTTATCAAGTCTTTCATGTTAGTGATTTTCTATATGTTCTTCCTTCACATAAAATGTCCAAGAGAGATCTGTCGCGTCCGTAGGACGCGGCGGAAACCTAGTATGTATAAAATCAAAAACTATATCATTTTCATGTTTCATCTCAATTTAGTGCAAATAATACATTATTTTTTTTGTAAAATGGGTTATTTTGCCACTTATCTGGTTTTTTTTTTGAATTGTTCAGCGTGTGCCTCGAACCCTTGACCTCTAAGTGGGAGTCCCACGAGACGGGATGAGTATACTTTTTGTAGAAATAATCATTTTTTTTTTATTCTAACATGGTTGGTGACATGTACGAATACCAGAATGTCTTTGTTTTGTCGTGGATTAGTCCAGGAGTAGTCTTTAACGAACAAAAGTTCTTCGTTAACACAATCAAATTACATTGATAGAGCACATCACATAAGATAGAGAAAACTAGTCCTTTTGGACACATCTCATTGTTAATGACCAACAAAAATCTTGAAACAAGATCATCATCCTATAATAAAACAACAAATTTTGTGATCAGTAAATGACCAAGGGTCAAATAAACACCTAATCAATTCTTTCAAATTTTAGTAGTAATATTCCTATGCAGATCCAAACTCTGCGAGCCACTTCTCATGGCGTTCTATATCAGATTGAGAAACACTTCTTTGGACCTTTTTAAGAGCTTCTTCGAAATCACACATAGCTACTGGATCCTTCGATATCTCATCCTTGGACATGCTCTTAATTTCGTCACGGGTTTTACCTGCAATTTTACGCCTCATTCCGTTTAAAGAAGCATCTCGACAAACATTTGTTAGATCATCCCCACTGTATCCTTTTGTTCTTCGAGCTACATCCTCCATATTCACATCAGTAGCCACCTGGTCGTAAGGATAAAAAGTAAAATAGACGTAAAGCTGTGAATTGAATGAGGGAACCTCAGATTCTCATTCATTTCTAATTGTAACTTCAGAATACATTCATCGAGGAGAGAATTCTCCTCGTTCGTTTTCCAAAGTTGGGATATGCTCTTAGGAAGCATTATAACAAACCTGCTAGTGCTAGCTGAAAAGTAAATTTGGAGAAAGAGAAAAACTGATAAAAATTCACCTCGACTGTTTTCAGATTAATCCGGATTAGCTCTTTTCGACTATCGAAATTTGGAAGAGGAATATATATTCGCTTCTCCAACCTCCTCCTGCATAATATCAGGTAATATATGAACAAGATTAAGCACAATTTTGATATAATACACAAAGGAGTCACTTGGAAGTCGAATCAACAGTGGGTTGTTGCTCAGGGTAGTTTGTCGATTTAAAAATTCATAATGGACCAATTATTTTTTTTGTGATTTATGTGATTTCCAAAGAAAGAAGATTATAAACAGAGTATGGATGATGTCTAACCTAAGAGCCTCATCTATATCCCATGGAAAGTTAGTAGCTGCCAAGACCATCACAATTTTTCGTGTACCATCTTCGCCGGGAGAGCTGGCACCAACTCCATCCATCTGCACAAGAAGCTCCGACTTCACCCTTCTCGAAGATTCATGCTCTCCTGAAGCTCTGAAAAACAGGATATCAATCAACAATGTATGCATCAGTATTTGCATCCATGAGCAGAACCAGGAGTACCATAGATGCGGGCTGGTTTATATAGGCTACTTCAACAGAAAGATTGACCAGTGTTATTTAGTATCAACCCAAGAAATTTTATACCTATTCGGCACATCCCGAGAGCCCATTGTCACAGCCCACACTTAAAGAGCACCAAACAGCAGCTATGTGGGACACACAGCAGCTTACTTAGGCCACAACAGCAGACCAAACAGCAACTAGACTTAGCCAAACAGCAAGCTTGGGTCAGGCTTCCTTGCACATAGTTGGGAGTTCCATTTTGCCTACTCTTTGGCCCAACCCAAGGAGTATTCTAGAGATGGTTGGAGATGTTTTGATAAACATTAAGAGTACTCTAAAGAGTTCTAAGTTGAGTGACTTGGGAGTTGTGGCCAAAAGCCTTCTTGCATACTTTGAGTTCTTATCAATAAAGATCAAGTTCTCTCAAGTGTTCTTGCATACTTTGAAGCTTGCCTTTCTCGGAGCATACTAGTGTTGAAGTTGCCTATTTAGTCAAGGTTACTTAGGCAAAGAAGGGGAGGCTTAGACTTGTGCTAGGTGGGAAGCTAGAACAAGTGCCGCAAGATGCTAAAGTAATAGGTGAAACTTTACCCCGTGACACCATGCTGAGTGTCTAGTGGTTTAGCCTGTATAGCATGCTAGTTAGTAGCTAAGAAAACAAAAGACATTACCCCCTTGAATTGCAAAGAGAATCAATCTCATCAATGAAAACCGTGCTCGGTGCATAAGCTCTTGCCAGGTCAAACAAACACCGAACCATGCGTTCACTCTCTCCTCGCCATTTCGAAGCCAAAGTAGCAGAAGAAACATTGAAAAATGTTGTACCACATTCTGTCGCCACTGCTTTTGCTAAAAGAGTTTTCCCAGTCCCAGGAGGACCAAACATAAGCACCCCTTTCCATGGTCTCCGAATACCCTACAAATGCAGAAGGAATATTATACAATGAAGTAATAACATTGACTTCAATTCTTCACACAATCACAATTTTATCTTGGTTGTTCTAAAAATGTCAATTGTCTCCAGGATAAACATTGATGAACTAAATCATGGAATATTTTTCTTTAGTACAACTTCAGATCCTTGGGTATAACATTTTATATTCAATATTAATGGAGAAATTATAGTCGATTTTGATAAATCTTGGGCACCTGGAAATACTCGGGCATCCATAGAGGAAGAACGACAGCTTCTTCCAAGAGTCTTTTTGCATCCTTAAGTCCAGCTACATCATCCCATCTAACTCCAGGACTCGTTTCCAAGACATCCCTCTCAAGCATTGCTGCCAAATCAGGATCTGGTCCCTCATATTGTGGCCTCTCTTTCCCCTTCTCTGAATCCTCATTCTGGAAATTGAACACCCAAAAAAGTTAGTCCTTAATAACTAAATATCAGTCATGGCACATCCTCATCATAAAAAAGATGAGGAACGTAAATAAATAGAAGTGTTTCCATATGTATTCAAATTTTGAAAGGACTTTCTTTGCGAATCAGTCATAATAAGAAGCAATAAATGACACTCTTATGTCAACTAAATAAAAATTACTATTACCACCACCCCCCCCCCCCCCCATGTGACGCATCTTCCAACTTCTATAGCTTTACTACTTCAACATTCATAGAGAAAATTCACATATCATACAGGTTTCCTCATCATGAACACGATGATGTTGTTAAACACGGATTTTCTACAGAAATAAACTACTTAGCTAAAGACACTCATACACTTCACATGTTGACTTGAAATACTACCATTATTTATTTTCATCCATTTCTTGTGAGTAACTCTTATAGAAGAAACTGATAATTCCGTATTAACGTTACGAACGCTATGCGTATGGATTTATAAGGTAATATCGTACTTGAATGTTGTAGTCTGAACTAACTCAGTTCTTACTTCACAAAACTAGCATAGTTTTAAATATGTTGCTGCCTCCAAAAATACTTCTGTTTTGGGATAACAACGGTGATGGTACGCCCGGCCAGTCTCCCGGCCGGGTGACGTGGCCGGTCCAGATTTAGAGAGAGAGAGAGTTTTCACTTCCTCTCTCTAAATCTGGCCCGGCCAGGTCACCCATCCGGGATTCAGCCGGGAGACTGGCAGGGCATACCATCATTTTTGTTTGGGATAATGCCAAACTGCAACTCCAGAGTCATCGTAGATTGGTATCCCCAACCAACATTGATGAAGCTCACGATATTATCAAATCCAACCTATTTGATCTTTAGAATGATTTTATGTTAGCAATTAAGTCGTAATAGAGTCAAAATGTACTCCCAAATGGAATGAACCCTAAATGCAAAACAATGCTTAAATAATAAATAGTGATAAACCATGACATTAAATGCAGATTGCCAGAATATATCACGCAGTGGCTCAAACAAGCAAGTCAGCACTACAATTCTAGCTAGACTGTAATAAATATGTAAAAGCTTAATTCGTCTCATAATCTTAGACATTAAGAGATATTTCAAGTACAGCATGAAAACAAGTACAAACTCAAACATACCACTGAGTCAGTCTTGCTGGAGTTCGATTTGCTGGAGCTGGGACCCTTTTTCCCAGGTACAGATGTAGTCGAAGATCTAACCCCAGCACCAGACCTATTAGTTTTCCCTCCACGACCAGTCGTTGCAGGTCTAGTGGTCGAACTTCGAGCCCAAGTTGGATCTTGAGATGATTTTCTCATACCCATTTGCCCACCTCTAGTAGGTCTTCTATTCCCATTATCCCTATTTGGTGGTGCCCAAACATCAGGATCATCAATTGGAGCACTAGATGAAGTTGGATATTCATCAAGTGGTTGAAAAACAAATGACCCTTTTGTAGAAATTGGGGGAGAAGAAGGACGTCTATTTCCTAGGGTTTCTTTTAATGTTCTTCTCTCAGAATCTAACTGTTTAACAATTTCAATTTCATCTGAAAGTGCTTTTTTGCAGTTCATCCATTTTGCACGAATTAGTGGATCATCAAGTGAGCTCAAATGCCTGATTACCGAAAAAAAAAAGTTCCCATTAAAAAAAAACGAATCTTGTACAAACCTAAATCGATTATGATTACTACCAAACAGGAATCAGAAAAATTAGGGCAAAATGAAGAGAGTAAGTTAGTGATAGAAAGAGTACTTGTTGATTTGAGCAATGGCGCCATCGAAGAAAATGATTGAAGTATCATAAAGACCTTCATTAGCATACTCCCTTGCCAATTTGAGATGATCTTGTAATCCAGTAAGCGTTCCAGCCATTATCGAAGCTGTGATTTTGGCAAAGGAAATTAGGGTTTTGAGGAAAGAAGACGATTGGGGAGTTGGAGATTTAAGATCAAAAACAGTAGAAGCAAAACACTCTCTATTTGAGCTTTGAAGTAGCTGTTTTTATTCACCTGTACTTTTTTATGGTTCAGTTGTTAATTTAACAGTGAGAGATAGATTATTTAAATCGGATTATTGCCCCTCCTATTAGGTTTATTTCCCAAATGGTCACTAATTTATGACTAGTTTCTTGTCTAACCCTCTAACTTGTACAAAATACCTAAATGGCTCATTTTTATATTTTCTTTGCATTGATTAATAGGTCATACAAAATTTATCTGATTTTGTCTTCTCTTCTTTATATAATTTCTATCTGCTCTCTAACTTCATTTCTTGTAACTTTTCATATCCAACATCTTCTTGTTTTATCAATCTCATTACCATAAACAAAGTAAAGTCTTTCAACAAAAAAAAGAAAAATAAACAAAGTAAAGTAAATGAGAAGAGACCCAATTCCATGAACTACAATTTTAGGGAATATTTCGATATATGATGATGACATAATTTAAGCTTCATATAGCATATATATATATCTCTTAACAAAAAAAAAATATAGCATATATATATATATATACACACACATACACACACATTAATATGAACATAATGGAGCTATAGTGAGTGCCTGAATGGTCGACGAAAAGCTTTAGTTCACTTCATATATCAAGGCTAGTGCAGATGTCCACAAAATCTCTCGTAAAACCAACCTAACCAGCATTACCCAAGGGATATTTTGAGTTGTAAAAGATGTACATAGCAATATGTTTGTACATCTAAACTGTTTTTTTGTAATAAAACTTCAACCACATGTAATGGACATATAATAGATGAAGTAGTTCACCATGTCTTGGTGTAGTGGTTGGACATGCACTCTGCAACATAGGAGTCCAAGTTTCGATCCTATACAAGTGCAAATCCAGGATTTATTAAATTTGAGTATAAAGAAAGTCGAAGCAGTTTAAGAGCGTGTGTCTATGGGATTGTCCAAATCAAGCAGTTATATATTCATGAATCTTGATGTATTTTTGTATTATCTATTCGTGATGTATAAATATCTTATAATGATGACTCTTGTTGTCCATTTCCACAAAATAGATGAACTTGGCAGATACTTAAGTTGAGGCGGAAGTCCTAGGTTCGATCTTATAGAAGTACAAATCTATTATTTTATTTATAAATTTGGATATAAATAAAATTGAGGTAGATTGTTTGGGCTTCGGGCCCCTTAAATTGGCCTTTAAGGGCATGTGTATATGGTACGGCTCAAATCAAACAAGTACACTAATTTTATTCATAAATCTTGATGTATCTTTGTATCATCTCTTCTTCATGGTATAAATATAAATGGCTCTTGTAGTCCATTTCCAAAAAACAAAGTAGATGAACTTGCAGATACTTAAGTTGAGGCGACAAAAAAGTCGATCAAAGTTGAATCCAAGAATTTTACTTTTTGTAAAAGAGAAATGATCTCTTCTGAAGCACAAGGAGAATTTCCACATTCAATCATCAATCATCGTACATTATCAATTCATCTAAACTTAGGTTTCTTCAAAATCTATATTTCAAATGAAAACATAAAATATTCCAAATTCTCATACCTTCCTTATCTTGCAGAAACTGATCTCCGTATGCCAACTGAAGGGCGATTTATTTGAGATAAGAATTGGAAAATCGAAAACGTTCACGTGAATGACTCGGAACACTTCTGAGTTCTGACTATACCATTCCATCTCTTACCAGCTCTTCTAACCCTTTCCTCAACCTCGAAGCTGCTACTTCACAATCACCTTCTTTCAAACCACCAAATGAGATCCGAACACAACCAGGACCACCACTAGCACTTCCAGGAATCACGACCACTCCGTGTTTTTTCGCCAGCCAACGAACAACTTCAAAATCGTCTTGGTATTTATCGGGAAGTTTTGCCCACAAGTAAATTGCGCCTTCTCCGCCTTTCACTGCTCCTTCTCCAAGAGGTGATAAGGCTTCCATGAGGATGTCTCTGTTCTTGGCGAGGTCTTTTACTTGCTCAGTGACCCATTCAGGTCCAGATTCCAAGGAATATAGAGCTAGGCGCTGCGAGATGATCGGAGCACAAATGGGTATGTTGTCTTGGATCTTGAGGAGCTGTTCTTCAAGACCTTCTACTTCAGATGGGTATGCTATCTGCTCACAAAAATGAAAGGAATGTCTCAAATTCAGGAAGATAAGAGAATATTGAATGAATAAAATTGAAGTTGAGAAAATGATGGAATAATATGATAAAATTGTTGAATCTCTGTCGGTACCCGATCCCATGAGGACTTTGCTACCCTTAATCGCGGGAGATGGGTGCTGGATGGGCTTATAGGCACAAAGGAAAATTTCATTTTTCTATAGTCTTAAGTATTAAGTGCATAACTATTCATTCTGATGTACAAATGCAAACACAAATTTCATTTCATGTTCGAAATGAATGAATGTAAATTCTTACATATCCAACACGCCATCCCATCATTCCGTACGCTTTCGAGAAAGAAAAGATATTTATTATGTGATCACCCTCTATACATGAATGTTTCAATCCATCATACATGAAGTACCTGCAAATACAACAATCAAGCTCCAATCATTTGTTTCTATTAAACAAAAGAAAACTGATTTTCTGTGTTTCTTCTTACTCGTAAGTATTATCTACAATTAGCCATGACCCAGCACTTTTGCATAGATCCGAAATTCTCTAGACAAAACAAAGAAAATAAAATAGTTTTAAGTACTCTGAAAGAAATGAAGAAGAAACCAAAATGGCTAAATGTTCTCTACTGTGATAAATGGCTGAGTAAGGTGTTTACCTTGAGAAGAGGCTCAGGTATGTAAGTCCCAGAAGGGTTGCCAGGATTAACCACATTAACAATCTTAGGGACAGGTTTCTTGGATAGAATCTCTTCTAACCAATCTACAGAAATTGCCAATAAGGAAGAGATGAGCACACTAAATTTCTTAGAGTACAGTTCAAACACACACACATGCTCTAGACAAACTGTACAGGCATAAACTCTATTGAGTTATCAACAGAAACTTTGTTTATGTCTATGTGTGTGTGTGTGTAAGCATCTGAGCATTAGTACTCGTAACTAACGAGTTGGCTCGGGCTCAGGATAGCCCGAGCACGAGCTGCGTTTGGGGAACTATAACTAGGTCGGAACTCGTTTGGTTGTGTTACTGGGGACATATTTTTCGATATATTGCGTACTTGAACTTGCTGCTCATGATTTCTACATCTTAAGGCCGGTCCACTAGGTGAAATTTTTCGTTTTTGTTTTTCGGTTGAGTCTCTAGCTCTTTTTCTTTTAACTCCCTTGCTTTCGATCTTGAAGAAAACATTTTGAAGGTGGCATGTAGAAACTTAGTTTGTCTAAGATGCAAAAGCACTCAACAAATACTATGAGAGAATAAAGGCAAAAAGAAGAGTGGGATGATACGAAAGAATCAAATATTAAGCATCTAACCTGCATCAGGCTGAAGTGTATCGGCATTGCCAGGTCCAATAAGTATGTTAGTGACTCCAGTCATTTGGAATGACATGTATGAGTTGAAATAGTATGGTGCAAACATTACAACGGAATCCCCAGCATCACACAGAGCAAGAACCATGTTTACAAAAGCCTGAGGTTCACATATCGTTCGTCAAGAAAACTCAGCATTTGTGTGTATAAATCATCTTAAGACAAATAAGAAGGAATAACTAAACACCTGATTTGCACCAGCAGTAACCATGACTCTAGACTTGTATAGTTTATTTTCCTGCTGCAACTGCAGAGAAAAGGAAATGAATCATTTAAAGAGAAAGACTTAACATTACATATTTCCTGTTCGAGTTTGTAAGAGATGGTATACATCAGATCCTGATTTCATATCGGAACCCTTCATTTTGCATCAACAGAAATGAAGATGCCATAACTCTACTCTATGGAATGAGTATTTAACTAAGATAATCATATAATTCCTACATAATTTAATAGGTTATGTGAGGCGATTTTTGGGGTTCCTTAAAAAAAGTGTATTCTGTTTTTAGTCTCACATAGATGCCATAACTCTACTCTATGCAATGAGTATTTAACTAAGATAATCATATAATTCCTAGATAAACTTACCTACCTTAATCTGTCTGCTCATCTGTGCAAACTCTATACCATTCACTTCAAGTTGTGGCGTTAACACACACATTTTTATCAGTAAAATATAGATTTAATATCCTGAAATTCTGAATTTATGCTCAAGTACCTTTTTAGTCAATGCTTCTCGAAGTTCTGGTAGACCTTCATCACCACCATAACGACTAGTAAAAGGTTCATCAATGATTAGTTTAACCTTCTCCAAAGCCTTTTGAGGTGGCTTCCAGTGAACAACTCCCTAAGACAAAAGACCGTGAAACAATTAGTGGGATTGATTGAGAAGAAGTCCAACAATACAAAAGTATCTAACAAATCGTCGGTAAAAAGAAAAGGAAAAGAAAATATGCTTTTGAAGACAAGATCTACATATTACACCAAGATAAGATCTTGTTGTGGTGTACTGGTGTGTATGCATACTTCAGTTTGATCGTTGACTCATCAGAAGAATAGGCTTAACCACTCTCTTATCTATAATTAGGAACAAAACGCTCAGAATAAAATATGAACTCACAAGAACTCTAGACACATGAAAATGATCATTCCCAACCAAAAATCGTGTAGGTCCTTAAATATCTCAAAATTTGCTGCCAAATCAGAACGAGCAATATGAACTATCTAAGTCACCAACAGTTTGAACTCGATATTTCACAGAATCACGAGTTCTAGAAGGAGGTGAAACTTTGATTATCCTAACCGAAGCCAACCCATTGATGCAACTACGAAAAACTCTTGATTTCACCTGTCCACGATACCATTTAATGGTATTCACCAATCCTTCTCCCCTTCTGTTTTAATATACTATCTAGACAACTTATCAACTATTGGCAATTCGGACCATGATTAAACAAACTCTAATTCTGTAGGTAATTTCATTCGAATTTCTTCGTGGTTACGAAAAATAAACAAAATCAACATAACTCCAAGTGAATTTACATGAAGAATCAATCAAATTCTCAGCTAACCCACAAAGAACAAAAAAGTAAAACCTATCAAATTAACATACCTGAGCTAGTGATACAGCATCCTTAACACCTCGAAAAAGTTCCATTATCTGCAGAATTTCATATAAACAAATCAGATTATCCCTAAAAATTCAATTTTCCCTAATAGAAACAAAAGAATTTTCCTGAAAAATTCCTATTTTGATCTGAATTATCCCTCAAAGAAATGATTGAAGATTCAATACCTGAACCATAACAGGTGATTCAGTTTCCAAAGCCCTTCTTGCAAGCTTAGCATAAGTTCCCATCTCTGTTCTTCTTCTCTCTCTCTCTCTCTCTAACTAAACAAATCTTCTTACAAATGAATGAATTAATGATCGTTCAACTTTGAACTTTCAACTTTTCAATGGAAATTACAAAACAAAGACAAAAGAGCTGGTAAGGTCAATGAAAAAAAACCCTAATTATTTTATACGCAACTGAGTCACCAATTCGACAAAAAGTAGAATCGCTTTTCACCAAATAAGTTATCGATCACGCTTTAATCCTCCATTTTTTGACTTCACGTGAACAAAAACAAACAGAATTGGATAGAGATTTAGCAAAAAGTTTCTCTCTCTAAAATCTCTCTCTCTCTCTTAATTCTCCTTTTTAATTCATTACGATCCTCATCTTCTTGTCTGATTCGAAGCCGTAAAGACAGAAAAATTTGTACTTATCTCGATTCTCTCTCACTCTATCTCTGAATTCTGATATTAAATTAAACAATTCGTCAACTTTTAGATCAGATCTTTGAAGAGTCAGAATCTTCAACGTGCCTTAGATCATCGAATTTCTTCACTTTTTATACGAATTCACTCAGAAATTTCACTTGAGATGAAGAACTCGGACCAATTATAAATTGAATCGATTTGAGAAAAGCAGATTCTGAGATCATACAAAATTAGGGCAAAAATGGTGGAGTTGGTGAAGATTGTTATTAAGGTAGTAAAGAGAAATACATTAACAAAAATAATTTGATGGTTAATCATGATTAGATTTGTGATTAAATCTAAACCTCAAAAATAAGAAAATTTAATTTTTTGAAGTTAAATAAAATATTATTTATCGGTTTGTTCCTTTTCGGGATGAGAAATGACAAATTTGCTATCTCAAGAATATAGGAATTTGATGTGTTTGAATTATTGATATTTCGACACGTTTATATATTCTCTAGGGTTTGCTAGTATTTGGGGAGTTGGAACCACCATGTGACTGCTCAAGAGATTGAGAATAACAAAATATTGTCAGCTTCAACTTTGCTAGCAAAGGTATCAAAGTTTTGTCCTTTTGATTCTTGGGAAAAAATTTTTTTTATGTTTTTTAGACAATTTATGCTCCTAATTTTAATTGTAACCCTCATGGCCTTTGGTTGTGTCATGACTCATGGGTAGCAAGATAAACCATCTCGTATCTATCAGTTTTCCAACCATCATTCAAAGGCGGGCGACGGGGCGAGTAAAAACGAAATCCAAAGAACAAGTGTTTAGCAAAGTCAGAGTCTACTGTCACCCATATCGAATTCAAATGACTATCTCTATTTGATAATTCAAAAATTGGTGGAAATCATTCTCCAGTTTTCGGAAGGTAAAACAGTAGAAAACCTTCGTAATTAACAAAACCCATTATCCATTTCACTTAACATGAAATCTTGAATCTAAGTTGTTAGTTTCCTTGTATAACCTAAGAACGGATAGTTTGAAACACTAAAGCAAAATAAGAGAGATAATAAAACAAATATAATTTCAGAATTCAAATAATCATGTTAGGGTTTCATTCTCTATCCTAACGGAAGAGTAAGAAACCTATGAAAACTAATACATGATTCAATTATTGATTAACAAATAAAGGAAAAGAGAAGAGAGAAAACGATAAAATCCGATTTGTGTTGGTGAAACCCGTTGTCTGTGTAAACTCTCTTTTGCCTTTCTCCAAACTTGTCTTCGTTATAGCTCTTGAATCTCCCAAAAATTGCACCCAAAAAAAGCTAATTAATCTCTGAGTTGCTCCTCTAAACTTGTCAGTGTAATTATCCAATACGAATAGTAAAATGTATAACATATTGGTTATCTGGTAACGCAAATTAGAGAACGCTTAAAGTATCATTTGTTCGGTAATTGCCAAATTCAGATAACTGATTTTTTTTGGAAGACGACTACGATCTACGTACGTCGTGATATTTGGCATTTGATACATCATAGATGTGATAAGCTCGATAACTGCCCGCTCAAACATTAACAACACCGCCCTATAGCCTAACAAAGACAATGACCTGAAGCCCAACAACTTTATTAATACCTACATAATCCCAATTCAAATAACCAAAAATTTCACCATCTCTAGGATTCGAACGTGGGACCTCCAGGGATTTCTGGAGTTTATATCAACACCTTGGAACCTTGAAAACAAATTTAGTAGAGAGAAAAAGCAACAAAAAACTGAGTAAATTATTTATGATTGATGTAAAATTAGACCTTTAATAAGGTGAAGAAACATTGTAGATGTAAAATGAGACCTGTAAAAAACCAGATCAAAAGCTACATAATCAGATTTAGGGCTTCAAAAAACTTCGCAAAATGTAGTATGGTCTAGGCGTATCACAATTTTCCTGAACGAAAGCAGTCAATAGTGGTGGCAGATGGTGGTGAGAATGATAGGAGATGGTGAAGAAGAGACGAGCTCACTAGTAAATAGGTTTTGCATTTGAATCCTAAAATTTGGTTTTGTTCTCAAACCTAATATAGTCAATTAGGTTAAATTGGATCAAATAGTTCCTCATCCACTACCGCAGCAGTTTCCTCGGCCCTAAAGCCATGGCATTTCTTATAAAGCCTTCAACTTTTTTGAGTTAGGCAGCCCTTGGTTGAGGAGGACTTTTTTGAGTTAGGCAGCCCTTGGTTGAGGAGGTCTGAAGCCACATATTGAATCTTGTTGTCTCGAAGAAGACATTAACTAGGTCTTAACCTCAAGATTTCAGTTGTTCACATCGAAAGGAAACCACAGAGCAAACGAAGATGTTGTTCAGTTTGTAATAAGAGATTCTAACTATTTAAATTTGAAAGTAATATAACATATCCACATTTCGTAAACTTCTTTTTTCCTCTCCTCTTGATGTATGATAAGCTCGTGACAATCTTCTAACCTGTTGATGTTCAGACGAGTGTGACAAAAACAAACACTTCGAAATCGGACAAAAAAATGCAAACTAGCGAAGAGTTGGGCCTGTCAAGCCAATTTCACATAAGTAGAAAAGGGTTACATGAAATCATGAATGTGATTAAGAGAAACACTATGAAAAACGACCCAACTGAAGAAAAGAAAGTTATAGATGAACTTGTTTACGATCTTCCAGTAGCTCGTAATGGTCATATCAAACTGAAATATAAATCACAATTACACGTGGAAATGCCTTGGCATCGTAAGTGAAAATGGCTTCACATTTAGGGTAAGAAGATCACATATATATCTTACTATGCAATCTGAACCACACTTTCTAATTCCTATTTATCCACTGAGAAGGAACAATCATGAACTTAGCCTCTTCTGCACCTGCCTTACTGGTCGATGAAGAGAAGTAAGTTTACATCCTATCATTCATAAACCTTCCCGGAGCTAATCGGAGCCAGGTTTGATCCTAAGATGAGTTGGATTCAGATGAGTCAGATTCAGACAAACAGTTGGGGTTTCATAATACCATAACAGCAGTCTTACTAGTTACCGTCCGCCAGTTGGATTCAGATGAGTTAGATTCAGGCAAAAAAGTTGGGGTTCATGATACCATAACAGCACTGTTACCAGTTACCGGCCGAAGGCTAGCAACATTCTCAAGGTGTTCCCACATGAACTTCCGCTTCTCAGCTGCTGCCTTTACCTCTGTTGCTTCTTCCTCGAACTTTCCCTCGTAAGTCAAGACTAGGTCGCTGTCCATTTCTGAAAGCATATTTCTGACGTTTAGAGTCAGATTGAGCACAACTTGGTTCCAGTGACCCTGGGTATTTCTTTCTAGGGCTGGGAAAATTAGGGGTAGAATGACTTGACGGTTGTGAGTTATCAAGCTCACAATGTGATTATTGTTCCATAAAAATAGTGCCCTTTCAGCTACCTGCAATGATAAAAGAATAAAATTGCAGAAACCAAATAAGAAAGCAAATTCATCAGCATTTTTCAGAATAGAGGCACACATTGCGGAAGAAAACCCTAACTCTTTGAAAATGAGCACACGAGCAAGCTCCACAAACCGAACTTTTCAAATACAGCAGCAAGATCATGTTTCCAAATCTAGTATTCAATATACAGGGACAACTTGGTAATTACATGAGAGAAATCGAACCAAACTGTATAAGCATATAGTGTTTTTGTTTAAATTAATAACCCACTCATATTAACTTTAACAGACTGCTGCTGATTACCATGACAAAAGACTAATTGTAGTTTTTAGCAGAAGATTTTTCAAGGAAAACAGCATCGTAAATTGCATAACCCGAAATATTGCTTGCTCGAACAATGCAAGTGAAAAAAGGATTAAGCTACAAATAAGTTCACGAGGCGAATAGCCAGACACATAAACGAGCAAACGTAAAGGTGGATGAATGATGAATCAACAAATTACCTGATAATGAGAACTGTTGAGACAGCACCCGATCCTCTTAAACAAAGGAACCATTATCTTTTGGAATTCGACCATATTAGTAGCTTCTAAAACCTCTTCCAACTCACCTAAAAACATTACCTCCTTCTGACTACTTGTAACTGGCCAATACTTCAATAACCCTCTGATCACAGAATTACCTAATTTTGGGTCTTTCTCCATGAACTGTGATATACAAAACGACAATTGTTGAAGGTAAAGACCAACAGATTTCGGTTTATGCAAAGGAATCAAAGCTCTCCATAGGAACATCTTGTGCTCTTCTTTCAATGGTAAAGCAAACCCACTTATCACACTACCGAATATCTCCAATAACTCGGCAATTCCATTATGTCTTTCAGTTTCGAAAACAAAACGATAGAAGATATTGCTTACAGCTTTTCGAATAAATGGTCTGTGAACCATGAATTTTCCGTAAATCCTATGCATAATTGTTTTCAAACAATCCCTTTCTCTTGGATCATCAGAATCGAAAAGATCCAACAATTTCATGATAAATGAATGATCTATATGCTTTTTCGCAATCTTTGCATCAAGTGAAGATGAAGTGATAAATCTAAGTAATAAATCATAAACTAACTGTAAATGTGACCAAGAGGGATCAAACATTGGTTCATTATCATCATTATTTTCTCCTCCACCACCGAAATTCGATCTAAAGTTTGGTGGAAAAGCTCGAAATAAGTTAATGGCAGACATTTTACAAATTGAAGCAATTACAGGTTCAGTAAATCTAGCAGATCCAGAAGCAACAAATTCTACAAGTTCAATCAAGGTTTGACGTTTCAGATCTTCTTCAGATGCATTCTTATTCGAATCATTAAAGTCAAAAATCACATAACAAAGATTTAACTTACTAATTAACAAGTTCTGTTTCTCTTGATTTGAAACATCTTTGAATGATAAAAGAGGTTCAATTCCGACTACAACACTTGACGGAAAAACAGCAGATGACATTCTTTTAACAAAATTTGATCGACCGGAAGCAACAGTTGTATTGTTCGGAAGTTGAACTCCGTTACCACTGCCAACAACACCAGTCTCGCCTGAATCAGTTCCGGCTGAACCACCATTCTCAGATTTCGATGACTTCCGAGGAAATCTACTGAGAAATTGCTTAATCATTTTGGCTGTATATCGTCAAAATTATCGAGAAAACCCTAGTGATACTTAATCATATAGAAAAATAAAACAGAAGATCAGATCTAATAGATGAAGATTAACAATTAGTTCAAGATTAGGAAGTCCGTGAGTTACTTTGCCAGAGAGAAGAAGTTAAGTAGAAAGATCAGATCTTTCTTATGAACTTGATAATGAAGTTCAGATATAATGAGCTATAAACAAGAAACCCTAAAAAAAGGAAACTTTTATACAGTAGTATCTGGAATACGATATAGATGGAAATAAACAAATGATCTCAAAAAAAGGATAAAGAACCTGGAGATATGATTACGACAGAAACTAGAGAGAGAAAGTGAGTTAGAGAGAGAAAGGGGTTAGAGAGCTACGGAGTAATAATGGCTACAAAGAGAGAGAGATAGAGAGGGAGGAGAGTTTGGGAGCAATGATGAGCTGTTAATACAGAGCTCCATGAATGATCAATGAGGGTTTTTACTCACTTGAAATTTCAAACCGTTATACCGCTGTGTTATCCCGCCTCGAGTAATGATGATACGCGAAGATGGGGTCAAAACAAGTCGCGTTGAGATTTGTGTGAAACCATGATAATGAGAATGAATAAAACGGTAAAGAACTTCGGTACAATAATAGGATGCTCTTTTTGATCATTGGAGAGGGATGGGGTTTTCTGAGTAATTCAGATTACTTAAAGATCTCTTGGCACTCCATGATTCCCGGCTGAAACCCGAAATACATTTAACCCAAGGGTGCTTCTAAAGGCACCGGGCCAAAAGGCTGTTAGCATCCATCTCTGTTAGCACCAGGCCCAACCGCTCCTTTCTCTATTAGCACCAACAAACTATGTAGGCACCGGTCCCTTCTCATTTAACCCTAACCTCTCCATCAATTTCTCACAAAACCAACCAGAAATCTCAATTTAAGAGTTTCTCTCTCTAAGCAAACCGAACTCTAAATTAGACACCATATGAGAACCAAATTACCAATTCAACCCAATATATTCAAGTGACAAAATGAATAACAAAACAATTTCGATATATCATCGAACAACTTACAATCACAGGAAGATCATAGGTTGAAAAGAACCTGTCCAAGTAATTTACTGATGAATATGCACTCAGAGGTCCAAAACAGTAATGACTATGAACCTGTCCAAGTAATTTACTGATAATTTACTGATAAATATCCACCAAAGCTTCTCTTCCTCACGTGATTCTCGTTTCCTCCTCATACGACAATATTGAGATATATTGGAATAAGAGAAACGAGCAAACGAAAAGTAAAAGGCGAAAAAATCATAAGAATCAAAAGAAGAATTTAAATGGATCTACCAAACAGCAGCTGAGTGAAAGAAAAAAACGATTCAGCCGGAGATTCTCTTACGGGAGTTTGAGTAGTAACTAAGATACCATCTGACGAATTTCTTCAACCCTGTTTGTAAATCTGTAGTGGGTTTATAACCAAGTTCCATTTGAGCCAGAGTAATATTACTATATTAGCACGAGTAAATTGAACATCTCCATTTCTAGGCATCTTCAACATAATCTGTTAGCTTTCATCTTCAAAAGCCTCTCCAAAATACTAACAAGCTTAGTTACGGGAACTAGCGAAGTGTTTGCTAAATTGAAAAATAAAGTTGGATTTTGATGATGGGTTTGATGCTAATGAAAGAAGAAAATGGAAGAAGCAAACGAAGGTGAACATCACCTACATTAAAAATCGGTGCTCATAGAGAACTCGGGTCAATGGCTATTGACCCGAGTCAATAAAAGTTCCGGATGCTAACAGTCTTTTGGTCCGGTGCCTTTAGAAGCACCCTTAACCCAAGTAAAGAACCTAGACACTTCCCAAACTTGAACATGCACTTATAATCTATGCTTGCTGAACTAAACTTAAACATGTACTAGAAATCTTAATTTAGATTGCTGACTTTAACAAGAATTTCTCTCTCCATGTGTCTGAACATGTGAGAGTAGAGAAAAATTCCATGCGATTCAAGTGAGAGTTCCGGGCTGAGTATACTTTTTGGAATGATATAGGAAGTGTCAAAGTAGAAGTCCATATGTTGGTGGTGCCGAAGCTGAGGGGGATGGGAAAATAAACAAAATATACAGTTCTCTTCAATTTTTTTTTGGTTGCAAGTTGCAACGGCTCAAAATGACTTGAAAATAAACAAAATATACTGCCTAAAGAGGGCCATCATATTACTTTTCTCTGGGTAAGTAGTCCCTTCTTCCTTCCCTCCTTCATCTCTCTTTTCTTTTCTCTATCCTCAGTAAATAAACATGACATCTCATTTACATTACAAAGCAACCACTCATTACACAGGCATGGCACTCAGTTATAAATTAAATGAATGAAAAAAGGGAAAAAAGAAATAGCAAGTAGAAAGAGGAAGAAACATCTCGAGGGGATATCATTTCAACAGAACATTTCTAGAGATAAAGTCAGCTGGAGTACCATAACAGGATTAAGAACTATTTGACGGAGTCATTACCAATCTTTGGCCTCCATTGAGTTCTTCCTCTCACAATTTCAGTACCACTTTCTAATTGGAGCATGTGCTCACACTCAATATTGGTGGAGAAACCAGTGGAGCCGCCCCCGCAATTGCCGGAAACAGAGGTGAGCGACTTGAGGACACAGTCCTTCCCACATTCCTTTCTATACTCCAGATTCACACTGAAAAGCTCGTACCTCTCTAAGATTGATGGAGGAACACTCTGTGGATACAATGAGTTGAGTCATTTTACAAGCATAACAAATAAACACATATGAGCCAATTCTGGTTCAGAAGATCATATTAAACTTAATCAGACATCACATTTGTTCCAAAGTCCAGTGTCTTTCTCGCTACTGGAAAAAATCCCTCAAGAGCGGGGTTGTCCCGAAAAAAGAGTTCTACGATTGTATCTCATTATACTCTAAGGAGCTGCCTGACCTTTTGGCTGCCTGCTCAAAGGGTTGTAATACCCATGGTTTTCATGTTTTGAGCACAAACACCTGTAAATGGTTTATCATATATGCGTATCAAGCAACCTAGAAGTTTTCTAGGATACATCCCACTATCCCAGTATGTCTATTGTGAATCTATGGAGACAACAAAATGCACATTTTCATGAATTAACAAAAGAAATAAGTAATACTAGAATCAGTGAATGTTACTCATATCATTTTTATTCAATATATAGCCAGCCGAGTCGTACTCTATTTTCGTAGTGTTTATAGATGGCGTATAGATAGCAACTAACAGTCGATGGCATCCATACAAGCACACCTAAATGCAGTAGAGATTCGAGAAAATAAAATGACAAAAAGTTTAGATATACCTCAAGTATCCATCCAATATACTTTACATTATTGACATGTTGGTTCACATCCAAGTCATTCCATTTGGGCTGCAGAATTCAAAAAACAGATCATATTAAATACATATATTTGAGTTGATGACAATTACTAGTGATTGAAAAGAAAATAGTATTTGGTATCAGACTTACTGTTAAACCAGTTTGGACAAAATCTGCTGTGTCATCATCAAGCTTTAGCAGTTTCCTACTATCCTCATCCAGGATGGGAGAACAATCAATAAAATGGGGCTCTATTTCTCCTCTAACTTCATCTGGGAGTTTAGATAGTTTCCTCGTATGTTTATTCATCATCACCCACACACTGGGTTAAAGTCAAAAATCAAAACTACATCTAAATCAATTACCCACCACAGAGATTTGAAATACAAGTAGAACAAGTCAATAACTAGAACTTTTTCTAAGGTTCAGCCTTGAGTTCCGACCTTGTCGCTCGTGTGAGCGTTTCACCTGTACTGGAATCACGAAGAAGCCAATCTCGTCGCATACCATTTTTCCCACTTGCACTCACCCAAGTATCTACTTGAACAACATCTCCCCTGCCAAGATAAAAGGAATCAATCAGCTCAATCCTCAATCTCAAATGAGTAGTCACTGAAGTGGTGTTTGCTTTAAAAAACTTAACTTGACTGAAATTTTTCTACATTTTACATATCCAAACCTGAGTTAGATGCATATAGCTATTTCTTTAGTTATGTACGAGCTAAAAACAAATCACCTTTCGCATTTTATAGCAGAATACTAGGTGGATTGGAGCTACACTTAAATGAATGGATAAAACTCATATTTAACATACAAAATAGGTTCATATTTTGGAATTAACGAAAACAAAACTACCAAATTCGAAAATCTTAACTTGGACATTACCAAGAAGGATACCGATCCACAAGCACTTGCATTTTCGCCACAACCCAAATTAGATTTCTTCTCGACATTTCTAGAGTCGAACCAAATCCATCACCTAGCAATCCAGCAGTTCTAACATGATTAAGAGCCGTTTCCTGCACAAAACAAGCACATTAGCAACCAAACAATACTTCAAGAACTTTAATTTTATAGATGATAGAACAATGAGTTTATGAATCATGCCTGTAAATGGTTCATTAAAGTTTCTATAGAAGCAGTTCTATCAGCACCTATCTCATATGATCTAATTGAGAAGTTTTGACGAAAAATAAGTCCATCTTCAACTATTCTTCCTAAGCCAAAAGGGTCTACAAGCAAATCGGGTCGTCTTGGTTTCCAATCAAGAAGAGTCCATTGTTTCTCAGCTGCCAAGAACATAGCAGTAATTGCAGTTAAAAGTACACTCCAATCAGGTAATTGATTGATGAATGTCCTTTGTTGAGGTGATGATACTTCATCTTCATTCTTCACAATTTCTGCAGGTTTTGTGTAATTAACTGCATTTCCATTGATCTTTGGTGGTGCTTGAGCATTCAACTTAGTCTTCAAACCTCTGCAAGAAGCAGGTTTAGAGGAATTGATTTGGTAAGACCCAAAATTGTTTGATCCACCGGAAGATTTTGCCGGAGGTTGAGAAGTTGTCGGAAATAATGCCGAAGTGGCAGTAATCGCAACCATTCTGAGAAGAAATGAAGCTCTGTCCGATCAAATTATGCTTGATTGATCTCTGTCAAAAGGCTTCTCTCACTGATAACAACAGAATGAATATTTCAAATTTCAAATCTTGAATATCAGGATCTTCAAAAACAGGAAGAAGGAATTTCTGAATCAGAAGCTTACAAAACTAACTAGAATCGTACAAAAATCACAATGTTCATATAATACAAGGAGATATACTAGATTTAAATACGAAATCAAGAACCTAAAATTTCATAAACATCTAAAACACAAAATGATCTTGATCTGTAACAACATACAATACCTTCAAGCAAAAGAAAAGAAAAGTACATCGTTACCTTGATCAAAGATTCAAATTGCTCATCAGATCAAAAAATCTCTTCTCTACTTTCTCCCTTTCTCTGCTTTTTTTAGGGTTTCCAAATTCTATGATCTTTTCAAGTTTTCTAGGGTTTGATACTTCGATTTGTGCTTCAAAGGAGAAGAGAGAGTTAGAAAGAGAAACTAGAGAGAGAGAGAGAGAGAGAGAAGAGGTTTTGGTTCCAGCGGTTCCGAAGATTGTTGTATTTAAACCCTTAACGTATATAAGTTGTAAAGTAAAAGTGTAGTTACGTGTTAAACTTTATGACACGTAGATTAAAATCCGGGTCCGCATCACATGAATTTTATGCCACATCATAAATAAAAGGTGGTGGAAGTTTCCAGAATTTGCCCTCGGTTTTTTTCCTTACTCGCGTTGGTTTATTGTCAAACCATGGGAACTTTTATGTCATTTTCTATCTTGTTTTATTGTTTTTTCCGTTTCTCCCTAAAAGACAATTTGAAGCAATTGGGATTCTAGGGATTCTATACACTTCTAAAACAGGGAGGTTATAGAATGTTAGTGAAGGTGAAAATCTATTTTTATTATGGGTTCAAGGGTTCTAGGTCTAAAATAATCAAGAAAGAGAATAGAGTCTAATCTTCCCAGAAAATAGGATTCTAGTTCTTTTGTCTTTTGATCTTAAATTACCCTCTTTTAGATAAATCATTTCCATTCATATCTCAGAAATATTCTCATTCAAATTTTTAATCCCACCGGACGAAATGGTAACCAACCGTAAATCACCGTAATTTTAGGATTTTAAAAAGGTAATGAATATATTACATTCTCTCTCTTACTTTCAATTTGGAAACTTAAATATCACTTTTTATCTCTTCCGAAGAAAAGGAACAACGAATCCCTCGAAATCCTAGAAACTGAATCAGATTTAGTTTTTTTGTTTTTATTTGTCGTATATGTTGTTTGTAAGAATGAAAGTTTATAGAGAAAAAATGAATTTCTGATTTTCATACAGTGTATTTAATACAGAAATACTGGTAATTTATATAAAATTTCGAATAATGTAAAACAAGTGAACTTGTTTATGTATGTGTATGAGATTGATGGAATGGAGAAAGATCTGACTGGACTTGAACCAGAAAATATATATGCTGATGGAATCAGTACATGATTTTTATTAGAAATAACGCATATCGGTTGAATTTTTTTTCACCTAAATATAAAGTCCATTGTGAATAATGTATATTGTTTGACACAAAATACATTATGGTAATGTTTTTGTTTAAAACAGTATATAAATTATATGTTATTTATTAGATATTTTACATCTTACACAAAATGTATTCACTAATGTTATTCATTTGATACAGGTAAGTGATAAAGTTGTTGATGAAGGAAGTAAACAAGAAATAAATTTGTTGAAGTAGGTGGTTCTTGATTTAACTCGTGATTGAAGTTCATCGTCTCCATTATATGCATACGAATTGCATCCAACATCGTTGTAATTGGAAGTACCCTAGCATGTTGGATCTGGTTGCTGAATGACTCTGATAGTTGTGAAGATGTAACAATGTACCTATGTAACAATAATAGATTAATAACTTTGTTAGTATTTATCTTAAATGTGTTTAGATAGATAAATTATGATATGCCCACTAGAATAGTGTTTTCTTATTCATAAATAATGTATCATTTATGAACAATTCTCTGTAATTGAAAAACATGTTTTGTTTTGTAACTGTAAGAACGATAATTATATGCTGAAATATGAAAATTGTTGAGAATAGTCAACATTATGTATCATTTATGGAAGAAACACAATAAAATATGGTAAAATATGTATAATGTTTAATAAGATTCATCGTGTGTTCGATAAAAACAGAACTTTAGTTTGAATAAGACAACTACTGTTATTTGAAATAATACGTGTTATGTGTAATATATTACACATAATGTTTGGTAAAGTTATTATAATTTAAAATCTGTTATAATCGAATTGTACGGGTACCTTCATCTGGTTCAAAAATTGGTACGGAAACCTTCATCTGGTTACAACAGAGGTTTTAACAAATCAAAATAAAAAACCTAAAACTAAAGAAAATTAACAAAAGTTACGGATACAATAATATCATAATCAAAGATGATGAAAATGTAAACACGGATTTAACAAGGATGAAAAAACAGGTAATGAATCTTAGAGAGAGAAAAATTATAATGATGAAGATGTTTAAAGATGATACAGATAAATGAAAGTTCAAGACGAAGTATATGAATCCGATTACAATGAAAATCATGGATATGTTTAAAGATGATGATGATGAAGAACAAAAAAGGAAAGATGAATCTTGATACTTTAACCATTACAATCAACTGTTATTCTTCTCATGAATACGAACCTGGTTATTTTATAAAGGAATTAGAAATACACGATGTTTGATTTAGCTGGTAAAATAGATTGGAAGAAGAGTTCGAGCTTCAAAAATGGAGAATGAATAATGATTTCTGAATCATAAAAGGGTTTCGGATTTAGAGAGGCTAGGATTTCGGTTTTAGAGAGAGAGAATAAATGACTTCTGTTTTGGTTAAGATTTGAGAGAGAAAGTGGGAGATAAAAAAAAAAAAATATAATTTTTGGATATTTATATTCAAAAGAAGGTATTGTGTTATATACAAGGTCATTATTGGTATTATTATTTAATAGGAAAGCTAAAGATATGTGTTTTGTATAGAGATGACCCCAATTGGACTAGATTTCCATTTATACTAATAATTTGGTTTAATATTCCATATTAAGATTAGGGTGGACTAAAAGTGTGTTTAGGGGTAGTTTTTGGACCCTAAATCCAAAAGCTATATTATTATTATTATTATTATTACTATTATTAGTATTATTATTTTTGAGAAACCGATTACGATCTACGTCAGTCGTTACAAAGTATTGATACATCATGAAGATGCGATAAACACGATAACCATCTAAGTTAAACCAATAATTAAAGAGGTCTAAAGTCCAACAACATGAAAGATTATCTATACCTTTAGTAACTCAAATTCAATAACTATGGATGTCACCTTCTCTCAGAATCAACTTAAGACTTCTAGAGTTTTTGGAATTTACGTCAATACTATCAACCACGTGGGCAACCAAGTGTTGGAAAATCTATCATTATTGATCATGTCTGATTGAACATAACAATTTAGGGTAGTTTTTATGACCTTTGAGATCAGAGTCGTGGTTGACGAGTTGACATTGTGCACATCGTAATAATAAAAAGAATTTGAAGTAATAAATTGTTGAGGAATCGAATCTTAGCGTATGACGTTGGTATATAGTCCGTCTAACATTTTATAGCTTCTCTAGTTTTTATAAGCTTTTTTTATTTACAAAACATTACTAATGAGTATAAGAAAAGAAAAATTAGCTCCATAAAGACTTAGCATCTGGTTTCTTTTTTTACTCGCTAAAAAAATTTGATGAGGCAATTGATTATTTCGGAAAGACCCAATACGTTTTTGAGATAATCAAATCAATCAAATATTTAAACTCATATATTTTTCAAGTCCAAGATCCAGAACTAGCTTCTCACAAAACTAAAATTAAGATTTAGAAAGACACATTTGATAGAGAATAGTGATAGACATTGGATTGAGAGATTAGCGAGAGACGAAAAAGAAAAGAAGTGATTCGTGAGAGGGGAAGAGAAAAGACGGGGCCCGTAAGAAAAAGAGGTTGAAGAGACCAATATATATATTCAAGAGAGTGAGAAATTATTCGCATGAAATACCTTGCGTATGAAAGAAAAAAAGAAAGAGAGAACCAAAAATATGAAAGACAAGATTTGTGGGAGCACTATGTTCATAAATACTACTCGAGGAGACTCTTGCACATAGTTCCGAAATAAACAAAAATATTACAGTAACAAATATTAGTGGAAACCTTCACCCACTAAATCCGACTTATCTACCAGCTGAGCAAGTAGCAACTACTCTTTTGTGTTGTATGTTTCAAGCTTGATATTTAATCTAAACAAATATGAGTACAATAAATATTTTAAGAAAAGTAGGCCCTTCCTGGTGGGGGGCTATTCTGGAGGACGATCCCCGCCCTCGTCAATCGTCATATGACCCGTATAGGATGTATGAATATCTTCCCTCCTTATGATGTATCTAACCTATTTAACATAGAACGCATGATGTGTGGTGGTCTATTGTACTTGTATAAACTATAAAACACTAAGTTAAGCAACTAAATATATAACTATGATAGACGAGCTGAAATATGTGGATGAACTCCAAGAGGGCGGCGGATTTCACCCAAACACGTACAGTCACTAAAGAGAACGTGAGTTGAAATTTGGATGTCCACGTTCGATATAAAGCGAAATTTTAATTCTTTTGTCATTTCTGAATAAATAAATAAATAAAACGGTCTTAAAATCAATTATGTGTCATGGAGGCAATTAGTCCAAACTCAACCAAAAATAGGCGATTTATCCAACTTGTATAGACTAATCTTAGTTTTAGACAAAATTATTGGGGAAAAAGATATCGAAAACAAATATTTTCTGAACCAAAATACCTCTCAACTTCTGAAATCTCGTGAATTCCCGTAACGTATTACGGTTTTTCATAATGTATTATGAACTATTTTATTTTCGGACCTTCTTCTATGAGCATTCATAATGTATTATGAACGTTCATAATGCATTGTGATAAATATCCTATTTTGTTCTTCAATTTGAGTACAAAATTGTTGTTTCTTTCGAAACCAGTTTTTGTTTTTCCTATAGTGTATTATGACTAGAAAACATTGGTTATGAACAAAACCCAACACATGTATTTGTTATAATACCTTACAACCAAAAGTAGTCGTATTCCCTTGTAAGTTTTTCTTCTGTCTCTATAAATTTCGTATTTCTAGTAACACATTATGAACTATCATACTACTTACATGTTTATTCTTATATAATATGTTATGTTTCACTATAACATTTTCCCTTACGTCATGTAGAAAAGGCAAAGAGGCAAAAAAAACATCAATTCCAGTTCGTTGACTTCCCACCTATTTCTTGGAGAGAGTGAACCTCATACCTATTGTTGGATTTGAAAAAGATTTTCGTCCCAAGCATCCTAAATGAAAGTATTTCTATAAACAAAAACAATCATCTTTCTTTTTAGGTTTTCTCTCCTTGTGGAAATTCTACATTTTTCATAACACATTGTGATACTACCTAAATATTTATTCATAATACATTATTTTTCCGTACGTCATTTCGAAAAGAAGAGACAAAAGTCATTTCTAGTATGTGGACCTTCTACCTTTTTTTATTGGCCAAGAGTGCATCTCACTCCTATGATCTTGGAATATTTTTGGCCCAATCATTGTAAATAAAGAAACTAGCACACAAAAGACATTGAATGGTAAAAAGCAGTCAGAGGAATTGAACTGCCCTAAAAGAAAACAATGATTGAAGTGGCATCCCTTAGTCATTGGTGGCACATTGGTTTCATTTGAAACTGTGTAATGGGTTTATTGGTGTTGTCTCATCTTTTTGTATAGAGAGTAGAGACACCAGAAAATGTCATAAATACTAAGTTATCAGAAAATAAACAAAGAACATTTAACTCAAAATTTTCTTATGAGAAAATTGATTAAAATTTGTTGAACTCCAAAAAAAAGGGGCTCATGAATGACAATGACCCCATTGTATAAGAATGAATATTAAGTCACCAATAAAACATAATGAAAACGTATCAGAAGCTACCAAAAACCAGTAATTACCAGACAAAATCCAGAGAGAGAGAAAGAAAGAAAGAATCCACGTCTTACTTTCTTTTTTGTAGTTTGTATACCCATTGAAAACAATAAAACACAGAGTGGTTTTTCATCTCTTAGTTGGCTTCTCTGGACTGGAAGATGGTGTGAATGAAACATCACCAATGCCTAAGGAGTCAGGTAGGAGATCAACAATATCAAATGGTTTCTGCATGAACAAAAAAATGATTCCCAATTATAGAAATGCACTATGATGATTGAAACTATAATGTATAGGTTTTGAGTTGGATGACCACAAATTTAACATGGTATCAGAGTTAGGGCACACGTGATAGGTTTAAAAGTCACACGTGCTCTACGTCACCCGAAAAAAAAAAAACATGTGTTAGGCTAACCACGCCACACGTGAGGGGGCGTGTGAGAATAGTCTCACATGGGAGAAGAGTTATCTAGCAGACTAGCAAACAAGAATATCATGTATAGGTCCTCTCTGCTCATTGTCGATTGGTTTTGAGTTGAATGACCACAAACTTAACAGAAATGTTATATATTTGTTAGTTACATATCACTTATTGTACGATCATTTCCTAATCGAAGGAACAAAAACAAGAAAAAACCTAAAAGGAAATCCGAAAAAGTTTGAATACAATATAGGTTCAATTAGTTTTAAGTTGGATGCCGCCAAACTTGATATATACATATATTGTGGTTCGACTAACTATTATGCATAGCCTATTGTTACGAGTTATGGTTCAAATTGTGAGAATAGTTCTACATGAGAGAAGGTGTAACTAGCAACCAAGAATATAATATATAGGTCCTCTCCACTCAATGTCAATTGGTTTTGAGTTAGATGACCACAAACTTAACATGGTATCAGAGCTAGGCCCACACGTGATAAACTTAAAAGCCACAGGTATTCCACGTCACCCGAAAAAAAACATATGTTATGCTAACCACGCCACACGTGAGGGGGCCTGTGAGAATAGTCCCACATGAGAGAAATGGTAACTAGCAACCAAAAATATAATGTATAGGTCCTCTCCCCTCATTGCCTATTGATTTTGAGTTGGATCACCACAAACTTAACAGAAATGACATGTAAATGCTCCTAATCTTTAGTAACAAAAAAGAGATAAAGAAACTTAAGAATTTGCAAGCTTGGAATGTGAAACTAATTGTGCTTAAAAATTAGTACCTCAAGTTCTTTCAGCATTTCAACTGCATCATCCACTTTCCCTCCAGTTGACAAATAAACAGCTTCAATAGACTCATCTGACATCCTAGGAAACAAGGTCGAAATATAAGCCACATCCATTTCAGCTTCTTCATCCCAGTATATCTTCTTAGTCACACCAATTGGAATACTTGGTTTCGAAATCCTAATTTTTGGACTCCGCATTTGATTAGTTCCAGTAAGTCCACGAGGAGGGGTTCCAGTTATATTGGTGTAAGAACCGACGAGGTTTGGGATTGAATAAATGTCATAGCCTATTGGAATACTTGAATAAAAATTTGTAAATTCTGGATTAATCCAGGTTTGATTAGTTCCAATGAGTCCACGAGGAGGAATTCTTGTCCTATTGGTATAAGAACCGCTGCGAATTGGTTTAGGAGTTCCAAAGCCACTTGGATGTGGTTTCTTAAGTTGTGGATTCTGAAACTGATTAGTTCCAGTGAGTCCACGAAAGGGGGTTCCGGTCTGATAGGTGGATGAAAGGCTTCGGGTTGGTTTAGGAGTTCCAACACCACTTGGATTTGGTTTCTTAAAATATAGATTCTGGGATTGATTAGTTCCAGTGAGTTCACGAGAGGGGGTTCCGGTCTGATTGGTGGATGAACCGTTGTGGGTTGGTTTAGGAGTTCCAATGCCACTTGGATTTGGTTTCTTAAGTTCTGCATTCTGGGATTGATTAGTTCCAGTGAGTTCACGACAGGGGGTTCCGGTCTGATTGGTGGATGAACCGTTGTGGGTTGGTTTAGGAGTTCCAATGCCACTTGGATTTGGTTTCTTAAGTTCTGCATTCTGGGATTGATTAGTTCCAATGAGTTCACGAGAGGGGGTTCCGGTTTGATTGGTGGAAAAACCGCCGGTCGTTGGGTTAGAAGTTTCAATGCGGTTATGAGAACTTTGTTCGGCTACTGGCACAAATACTTTAGCATTGATATTTAAAGATGAGGCCATGGTCCTTTAGTTAATGGCAGAAGCATGTCTGAAATCAAAACAAGAACAATTAAGTAAAAAGATCGACAAATATGATAAGGAACCAAAAGATTACTTCAAACAAATGAAAGATCGAAGCTCGAAATTTTAGTACCATGATTCGTGAGCTAACAATGTAAATGCACGAATACAAAACGATATGTAGTTTAGTTTGATAAATTTACAAGAGATAGAGGACAATTTTGTGACCTAAACTCTAAAACCTTGAGAAATTAGATCATGTAAGAACATTGGAGGTATTTCACTGTGATGCTTATGAAGGAAAATTTTACTAAACAATTAGATGAGGTTTAAGAAATAATACAATTTGAAGTCTTCTCAATGAAATGATCAAACAATTCAAAATGTGGGCACAATATTCAATGAATTGGATTAACACATTCTCTCCAATTCAAACAAACTAGAGAATCACATAAATTAGAGAATGATCATAAGGGGGAATGGGGTGCCTATAGCTGACTAGGTCGTGGTACCTACAAGATTCCGTAACAAAATTAACAGCTAACATAATGGTGTATTAAAGCACAAACAAAAAATGCTATATGTACAATTAAAAGTCTGGAAATAGTGTCTAGATCTATGTGGCAGTTTTGAGAATAAAGAACAACATTAAACACCACAATCTCAATTCTCATCTTCAAGACTCTGAGCACAAACTCCATTTATCTCTCTGTGACTTACAGAAATAAATTAAGAAAGAAAAAGAAAAAAACTAGGGCACTGGTCGATTAAAACTAAGAAAAAGAAAGAATTCAAGGTCATCCAAACAAACAAACCAAGAATCTAAGTTTATAGAAACTAATTCTTGAAATATATACGTTGTCTGTATCTCGGACAAACAAATAATATCTTGAATCCAATGAACCCTAAAGGCGGATTAAACAAGAAAACACAAAACAAAAATGACTAAACCGAGAAAGAATCAGAGCAAGATAACAAAGTTTTAATCGGAACTTACAAATGAAGCCGTCAAAGTAAATGAAAGGGCGATCGCACCATTAACGAGAGAGGATACGACGGTCGAAACCTATGCAACTAAACAGAGAAGTAGTGAGGGGATTGATTTTGATTTTGAAAATTTTGAAAGCTTGGTAGGGAATTAAGAGATTACCTTATATACATATAACATAAAGTAAAATGACTGATTTTCCCTTTCATGATGGTTGTTTTTAGAAGAAAATAATTAAGGGTTATTCCCCATTAGTCCTAATATTTTTGCTAATCCAAATTATCATTATTCTCTCATTTTTGTTGATAGATTGAATAGTGTAAAAAAATGAAGATTTTCTGTGTTGATTTAATATGTACATGTAATTAGGTTACCCTAGTCGCAAGTTTATTTCTGAAATGAAAGGTAGTAAAATTTGCACTAATTTGAACTTTATTACTCGCAATAAGTTTAGATGCACATAATATAAAAAAATGTTTCAAAGATGTGATAAGCTTGCTACCTGTCTAGGGGTGTACTCGAGTCGAGCCGAGCCGAGCCGAGTAGTAAGATGTTCAAGCTCGGTTCGTGTATTTGACTGTCGAGCTCGAGCTCGAGCTCGGGCTCGTTCGAGTAATTGTCCACTTGTTCAAGCTCGGTTCGTATAAGTTTGATAGAGCTCGAGCTCGAGCTCGAACTCGAGCTCGCATTGTTTTAAGCTCGTTTATCAAAATACTTCAAATTAAAACTTTCTAAATCATCAAAATACTTCAATGATCATTTGTGATTATAAACTATACTATTATAAGAGCATGTTAAACGAGCTGTTCACGAGTAGCTCGTGATACACTAAAGAATGTTCAAGTTCGGCCCGTTTATGTAAACGAGCTTGATTTTGAGCTCGTGTTAAGCTCGGGCTCGTTAATATTCGGGTCGAGCACGAGCAATAGTCGAGCCGAGCTCGAGCAGCTCGTTAAGAGCTCGGCTCGTGTACACCCCTGTGACCTGCCCACTCAAACTCTAACATGACCTGGTCTATAGCCCAACTAGATAAAGGCATAAAGCCCAACTACACTACAATATTTATACCCAAATAATCCCAATTCAAATAACCAAAGATTCCACCTTATCTGGGATTCGAACCTGGGACCTCCAGGGGTTTCTGGAGTTTATGTCAACACCTTGGAACCACATGGGCTCCCAACTGTTGACATATGTTAAATCATAAATTCTTTCTACTTTTAATAAATCAAACTTCAACTACTGCGATTATTAATACTAATTCTAATATTTGAAAAATGCAAAAAAATTTATGACTTATTATGGCGCTTCAAAACAAATGATAAGAAAAATAGAATTATGTTATAGTCTAAAGCATTGACAATAATAAGCATTTGCTCTTTTTAGTCGATAAAGAATAAACTTGTGTTAGGGTTAATGTATCTTTTAGTTCACGAATAACAATAGAATTTGAAATTGTATATGTTAAATTGTACAAGTAAATAACCATATATCCGCTCCTAAATCAATAAAGATAATAACAAATAGTATATGAAAAAAATAAATAATATATATGAAATGTAAAATAAGTCCAAAAATGTATTTATTTGTGAGCTCCAAGCCTCAAACAATTTATTTTCTCTCGCTTCTATATTTTTAAACTATAACTAAACAAAATGTTTCTTCGGGGTTGAGTTAATCAAGATATTGTTTCCATAAATTATAAGGGAAAAAAGTTATTGTCAAAGTTTATTTCCAAAATCTAACGTTGTCAAATTCATCATTAAAGTATTTTCATTTTAGAATATATAAAATATTCTTATATCATTTTTTTCATTCTACCAACAGATTTAAATGTAACACGTTTTCTCACTTGTTTGGTAAAAAAAGAAGTTGAACTTTCAATCTTGTTTTCGTCAAAATATGTCTGTAAACTGATTTGTATTTTGCTGAAATTTTCAATATTTTCGAAAATCTTCTTGATTAGCATTATATGTGTGGCATGTGCTATGACTTAGTTAGAGTAGGTGAACAAAAGTTTGATTGTTTGTCTACTAGCATTTAATTGATTTCAACAACATCTATTATATAAAACGCAAAGTTTTTTGCTAACTGGGACAAGTCGAAAGACAAATCCGGCCGTCCTTTATTATTTTGATAAGATACTCACCTTTAGATCTATTACCCACCTTCATTTGTTGACCTACTCAAAGAAAAAAAGTGACTAAACCTTTAATCTGGTCGGTTATCTATTCCTCCTTCCATTTCCGCGTTACAACATTGATGGCAAAAGTTGATGAAGAAATTTATGAGCAGATGTTACAAAAAACTGATTATGGAATTCCTTATCTTCTTATCTTCCCCCATTATCTTCTCCTTCCCACGTTACAGCCTCTTCATGGCAAAAAATTGATGAAGAATTTGATTATGAAATTACCCCTCTTTCATTTCTTGGCAGAAGTATTTCATCCTCTTGGTTCAGGGATTCAGGGTTTCCTTCCTTTTTTTTTAATGGTTTTCAAATGGTTTTTAATTATGAAATTACCCCTCTTTCATTTCTTGGCAGAAGAATTTCATCCTCTTGGTCCAGGGATCAGGGTTTCCTTCCTCTGTTTTTAATGGTTTTTAATTGTTTTCTTTTCAGGTGCAGGTGTTTAAGTTTTTGATTATAATTTCGCAGGTACCATCAATTTTGCTTTTGTTTAATGATCTACATACTCTAACCTTTACATAGAAGAAAATTTTTGAACTTTCTCTCTAATCTTTTTATTTCTTTGGCAGAGTTGAAGGTTTATCTTCTGGTTGACATGTTCATAGGTACCATATGTTGTCTCAGAGCTTTTCTTCGCTTTTGTTATGTTTTAATGTCTTTCTTTCATGTCATTTCATGACTTATGTTGATTGTGAAGGATATAATGCCTAAGTCTGAAGGAATGGTATCCTTCCGAATGAGTGTCCTTCGACCAAGGTTGCAATGCGTACAATTTGGCGAATAAGATCTTAATGACCTTACTCGGAAGATCATTAGTCCGGTCCAATTAGGGGTCGTAATGCTTAGCTAGAAGCCAACTACGATCGTCGAATCAAGGAGTTGATTCACGGCTAACATAGACCGGATCCTACAAGGGTTACACATCAGAGTAATGATTTGAACGGAGAGAATTGACTAGAAGGAGAATGGCAAATAAGTGGATTGGATCCGTTATTGGTAAGTCCAGATTGATTCGGAGAAGTCCGAAGAGATAAACATGTCCGGGCCCAAAAGGGAGGTCCGGAAAGGCTTTAGGTAGGCCGGCCATGTGATGGCCGACCTAGGCAATAGGGCCGGCCATGTGATGGCCGGTTAGGCCCTAAGTGGGCCGGCCATGTGATGGCCGGTTAGGCCCTAAGTGGGCCGGCCATGTGATGGCCGGTTAGGCCCTAAGTGGGCCGGCCATGTGATGGGCGGTTAGGCCCTAAGTGGGCCGGCCATGTGATGGCCGGTTAGGCCCTAAGTGGGCCGGCCAAGGAAGCCCATAAAGGGCTATGTTGGCCGGCCACTTTAAGTGACCCAAAGGAGGGTATTTTGGGTATTGCCTTATAATTAGGTTTTAGGAATCTTAGTTTGAGTCTAATACCTCTTCTAGGGATTTCTATATATACCTAATTATACAACCTAAAGAGAGAGATTGAATTCTCAAGAGTCTGAGTGTTAACTGAAAGAGTTTCAGAATATACATCTCAGAGAGAGAGAGAGAGAAAAGAAGTTTTCTCAAGTATCTAGTCAAGAAGAAGGAGTTCTTCATCTCAACCTTCAAGAAGGTCCTAGCTGACTGAAAGGAGGGAATTCAAGTCATTACTCGGTGTCTCAAGTAGAGGAGCTACACTTGAAGCTCTTATCTTCCGAATACTGGTCGGGATTTAGTTCGTGGGAAAGCGATTAAGAGGTAATCATCTTTCCAATCTAGTTCATTGGTATGTTCATGTATAGATCCTGGAAACTAGTGTTAAACATAGAGATGTTTGAGATTCCGCTACCAACACTAGACAATTAGGTGTATGAGATACCCTAGAGCATTCCCCAACAGATTGAAGTTTTAGTCTTCTTTTATTGAAGTTTTAGGGTTATTTGGTTGAGTTTGGTGCTATTAGGTTCTCATGATTTGGGTACTGTGAGCATTCAAATGTCAATTATTTACTGTTAGCTTCTTTGACATTATTCCCTTCACTATTAATTCCATCTTCACGTTTAACCTGGTTATGGATTTTGCCAAATTAAGATTTTCGAATTGGTAGTTGTCAAGACAAAAAATGACGATGAAATTGACACTGATCACAACTCCTTAAAGACAACAAAGTCATGTAACTTGAGTGAGGGAAGCAGCAGCTGTAGTCAAGGAAGTCATGTAACTTGAGTGAGGGAAGCAGCAGCTTTATGGGCATATCGTTCAGTAAAATCGGCATCTTTGATGGAAAAATTGCCTCAGAGAGAAGTGATTCTGTTGACAAGTCTTGATTATGTGAAAATTGTTCATGAATTCGGCTATGGATTGTTAGAACCCCATCCTGGGGTAGAGTATAAGGAGATGAAGATTGATTCCTAATAAGAAAAAGAAGTGGTATATCCATGTTTGAGGGTTGATAATAGTACTGGTTTGTGGGTCTTACAAATCTCATAATTTCACCATGTCACTTGTCATTATTATAATTTAGCAGTGTCTTGGCTCGGCTGTTTTTTATGCAATATGGCGTTAGCCTTTGGTTCATTTGGAAATAACAGAGTGGTGAAATTATATCACTTACGAGTATAATCCCTCGACCATGAACAAGTTACATTGTTATTAAAGCATAATAGGCTAAAGTGTGTACTGTTATATTGTCTTCGATGTGTGTGATTGAGATGTCTTGGTACATTTTCATTTCTCCTTCTATGGTTTATGTGATGGGTTTGATTCTTCAGGGACGAGTTGCATTGATACTAGAATTGCTTCAGTTTCTAAGGTTGTATTTGCTTGAAAAAATGTGGTCAAACGGGCTCGTGTTTCTTTGCTGGATTGGGACTTAAACCTGTGTAGGCATAGCAGAAGAGATGGTCAGAAAAAGCTGATATCATAAGATTACTGAGTGAAGGGGATTGCTTTCATTTTACTCGAAATTACCATTTCGAGTAATTATGATGCTTTTGGAGTACGATGGAAAACATATTTATAGTTTATTAGTTTGTTGTTTCTTACATTGATTTTTTCATACTGTTGGTTATTCTTTTGCTTATGTTCCTCCTCATCGATTAAGGTCAATAATTGTTTCTTCTTCAACGTCGTCTGAAAGTATCTCATCTATTCGTTTTCTTCACTTTGACTGCCCGGATAATCAAGGTGGTGGTGGTGGTTTAATCCCTAAAAACTGTAATGTAGTAATATTAATTTGTTTCCTTACTATCAGGAGCAGCAGCAGCCGTTACAACAGAAGTTGCAGAATGGTCAATGTGCTTTTGCGGATTACTCAGACGAGGAGTCTGATTTTGGTTTAGATTACTTAGCTCATCATCTCAAAAGGTTAGTTCTTACTCTTTCTCTGTTTTAGGGTTAGTAATTGTTACTTTATAGGATATCAATGTTTTTGAACAATTACTAATACTGATTTTAATAGAACGCTGTGAAAATTGAGTTCTAGATGTTAATTTCTGTTGTATCTGGTGTAAAATATGTCCTTGTGATTGCTTTTATAAACTAAAGTTGTATAACGTTAGAGTGTGATGACATTTTAATCTCAAGGTTGTTGTTAAGTTTGTCAAAAGATGCTGCAATTTTATGACACAAGAGTGGGACGAGAGCACGTATAAATGCAACATGTCGATTGGTCATGCATTCCCTGTCTCTGGCTAATGTGAAAAAGTGAAATGAATTTGATCATGAGGATTTGAACAGAAGATAAAAGGGAAGAAAAGAAAATGAAAAAGTAGTTCGTGATGATACAATTGCTCATTTTGTTTTGTGGTTATTTTATGTTCCAAGCCGTAGATATACGAGAAACGTTTATACACAAGTAAATGTTTTGTTGCCTGTTTTATCATTTTTTAAATGTGTTGTTATTAAGTTTGAAAAATATGTATTTACATGGTACGTGCAATCCAATTTTGGTCACGAGGAACTGTTTATGAATTATCATGAATGATGATTGAACGGATAAACAAAATTCAATATGGAAGGTCGTTTTTAACCATTCAATATCCTTAGTTACTATTATAATTACGGCTTAAATATATTGCATTTGTTGTTTTTCTTGTATGGACAGTCTCTCTCTTTTCTCTCCCACTGAATTTTTATATGGTCTTTGTTCTTTCACAAGATTTGCAGTACCTACTTTAGTCGAAATAGGGGGGCATATCAGTCTCTTACTTTGTTTGGTTGGGAACTCGACATTCTTTCGTTTGTCTTGATTTTCAGTTTGTTCATTAAGATATGCTTTACAGTCTCGCTACGAAATTTCAACCTCATGTTGTAATATTATGCGAAATGAAAAAGAAAAAAACCTACACCATATTCCTCTGATCTAAATTAGATTTTTACCGTGCCGGAGGCATGGGCTATAACTAGTACTTATATATAACATCTTTTTTTAGTTGGTTTAATTAAAGGGGGGAATGGATCAGGACATTGGGGGACATTTTCAAATGTCCCCAAATGTCCGTGTTATTAGTTCGGGACATTTCAAATGTCCTGAAATGTCTATTTTATTCGTTTGGGACACGAAAATATGGACAGTTCAAGACAAATTGGTTTTGGAGGATATTTGGAGACATTTTAGTGTAAACTTGGAGAGCTTTTGGAGAGAAAATGTTTCTCAAAATATGGAAGACACGAAAATATGGACAGTTCAAGACAAATTGGTTTTGGAGATATTTGGAGACATTTTAGTGTAAATTTGGAGAGCTTTTGGAGAGAAAATGTTTCTCAAAATATGGAAGCCCACCGAAAGCCCAACACGCCTCGTAAGCCCAGAAAGTCTAAGCATGCTTGCTCAAGCCCACGCTTCTGGCATGCCAAGATATCGTCTGCCATGACAATCCACCTAGTTGCGCGTACACGGTACCATAGATTGAGTCAGTTCATCCTAGCATTTTGCTACACGTCGGAGTCATGGTAGAAGACCGAGCCTTGCGCTACTTTAAAGGGGTAGTGGACCATTTCTACTGGCAACGAACATACTGAGGTGGCATGCATCGTAGGGCTACACTTTCCTCTCAAGAGATGAACGACTATGAAAACAGTCTAATGAGATCCTACTATTGCGGATCTAACAAGCATGCGGTTACTATCCTCTATACTCTATAAATAGAGGAAGCCTCACCCTCGGAAAGAGACATCTGACTCTCACCTGAAATCATTTACTCATTCTCTACTTAGCACTCCAGAAACTCTACTCCGATCACTTCCCTCATTCTATATTAAGCTCCGGCTAGAAGTCACCTCCTTCGACAAACCTCTGATCTAAGCTAGTCTAAGGCAGAGATGTCGGCTAGAAGTAACTACGAAACCCCATCAAAACTTGTAGAGGCTTCTCGTTTCTCTCATACCTTGCTCGTCTACCCTCCTGTAAGCAGAAGTCTACCCTTCCGCAAGCAGAGATCGACCCTTCCGTAAGCGGAATCCTACTCCTCTATAACCAAAAGTCTACTCTGCTGATCAAGTAGTCCAGAAGCTACCCCAACTCATCATTCCGTAGAATCGAGTTCCGACCACTCTGCGAGTCGTGCCACCCCGACGCTACAACGACACTAACATCATTAGTAACTATATCTTCGATCTATTTACTTTATTTTATCGAACTAAGTTACTGACTTGACCGTCGAAGGGTCCTTGGCCGACACCATCCCCGGTGTCCTTAGCCGACACCATCCCCGGTGTCGTTGGACTTTACGGTTCTGTTTCCCTTGTGCATGTCTACAGGTTACCAGTACCCGTTTCCTACGCAGACGGTGGTCTACCAGTACCCTTTCCTACCAGGACATTCGCTTACCCAGTTACCCGACTACCAGAACCGACCTTCTGCCTGTTCGCCCGTCTATTTGAAGCTCCGGAGCCTAGTTGCTGGTGCCCATCCTAACGATCTCTCTAACCGTGTGACTTTCTACCCGTCCACAGTATTAAAATAATAAATGTCCACCAATTGTCCATCAATGTCCTCAGATATCCACAAATGTTCACAAAAGTCGAAAAATGTATTCTTGAAATATGAGTACAAATATATTATTTCATATGGTTAAACAATAATGACAATATTAAAATAATAAATGTCTACCAATTGTCCTTCAATGATAATAATAAGAGTTAATTCCTATTTGGCCCCATACTTTGTGACCAGCTTCCTTTATGGCCCTCTATTTTCTGTAAATTCAAATATGACCCCCTTTTTTTTAACTAAATGTCCTAACTGCCCTTTCTATATTTATTTTTTCAAAACAAAATAAAAAAGAAAACTTCAATTCCCTTTCCTCCACACATATCTCTCCACGTCACTTCTCTATCTCTCTCTCTCTCTCTCAAACTCACCTCTCTCTCTCTCTCTCTCTCCAACTCACCTCTTTCTCTCTCTCCAACTCACCTCTCATCTCCGACGAAGGTCGCCGGTCGGAAATTTTCTGGCCGGTGACCTTCATAAAAAACACTCATCTCTCTCTAGAAACTCCGACGAAGGGGTCATCCTTCGCCGGAGATCTGGTCTCTGTTGAAGAACCTCATTGAACTCCGGTGAAGGGGTCACCTCTCTCTGTTCTTCAACAGACCAGATCCCCGGCGAAGGATGACCCCGTCGCCGGAGTTTCTAGAGAGATAGAGAGATGAGTGGTTTTGTTTTATGAAGGTAGGTGAGCTGGAGAAAGAGAGAGGGGTGAGTTGAAGAAAGAGAGAAAGGTGAGTTGGAGAGAGAGAGAGAGAGAGAGAGAGAGAGAGGTGACGTGGAGAGATATGTGTGGGGGAGAGGGAAATGAGGTTCAATTGAAGTTTTATTTTTTTATTTTATTTTGAAAAAATAAATATAGAAAGGGCAGTTAGGACATTTACTTCAAAAAACGGGGTTATATTTGAATTTACAGAAAATAGAAGGACATAAAGGAAGCTGGTCACAAAGTATGGGGCAAACAAGAATTAACTCTAATAATAATAATAATAATATTCACTACACATTTTGTCCATTGATTCAATATGTTGAAATGTCCCCAAAACATTTTGTCCATGAACCAAATGTCTTGAAATGTCTCCAAGACATTTTGTCTATGAATCAAATGTCTTGAAATGTCCATAAAGACATTTTTTCTACGGCCAAATGTCCTGAAATGTCTTAAAATGTCTACGAAACATTTTTTCTTTGAGTGTCCCCCAATGTCCTGATCCACCCCCCCCCCCCCTAAATTAAAATAATTTTCGATATTTTTCTAGTATTTTGTTGATTTTAGTACAACATAATCTGTACAGTAAAATATGTTGAAAAGTGCTGACTAGGACATAACAGTAGATAAATCTGACCATCCGTTTTATTTGATCTTTAATATTAACCTTTAGATTTATCACCTTCTCATAAAAAAAATACTTACTCCGTCCCATTTTGTTTGATTGTTATTCTTTTTATGGATGTCCCAAAATGTTTGTTAACTTTCCTTTTATAACGTTCATTCAAATAACTGAATGATGGGGCTTCCAAAATTACCATTTACTTTCAATACCAATAAAAGATTCTAATTGGTTCTACACTTCTACCAATGATACATTTAATGAATCACTCTATATTAAATGAGGGTAGTTTTGGAGATTGTATCTTTTTGTCATCTTTAAATAAAGTCTTCTTAATAAGTTGAATTCTTCAAAACTACAAACAAAATGGGACGGATGAAGTATTTGTTAACCTCATGTTTAGGGGGGTTGGAGGAGTAGAATAACAATTTGCATATGTTCTTCCAAATGCATTTGAAGCTCAAACCCGTCCCTTCATTTTTCTCAAATAAATTGTTTTTCTCTCTTTGTACCTCTTCAACTCCCTGTTAATCATTTTTAATTTTTTCCATTAATTGGACTTTAATAACTCTCTCAAAGAAACTGTTCCTCATCTTCCTCCCCGTGTTTCCTTCCTTTAACTTTCCCTCCTCCTAAACCACCTAACGTGTAAAGTATACTCTTCATTATCTTGGGGTTCTTCTCCATTTAGAGTTTCAGAGATGCAAGAAAGTAGTGCAAGGGGGTGTTTCTTTTTCTTGGGAGGTTCAGAAACAAAAAAATGGTGATTTTTTTTTTTATAGTGGATGAAATCTGCATTCAGTGGAATTACAGTAAGGATATTCTCTGTTATGAATTAGGAAGTTATTATTTTGATGTTCTTATGATTTGCAGAAAGTTGTTCTTTTTATGTATATACTTCTTACTCACAAAGTGTATGAAGAAATACTTCATTTAAAAAATTGCAGGAAGTTATTCTTTTGATGTTTAGTATATATTTCTTGCTCACGAAGTGTATGAAGAAATGATTCATTGAAGTTCTTTGAAGGCTTCAAAATACTTGGCGAGTGTTACATTCACATCTTGCTCAATGTTTTTTAACATTTGTTTGATGAATTCTTTTTCTTTTTTGCAGAGGTTGTGACTACTATATATTTTAGGGAGAAATACACTTCATCTTCAAGTCCGAATACCTTATCTCAGTAAAAAAAACTCAAAAGGTCTTGGAGATATTACTTTTTTATTAACTTCGACATTCCAGAAATTATATAGGCAGTCGGAATAATTTTGTTTTCTTAATTTACGATTAATTTGTGTTATATAGACAAGAGTGGAGTCAGGCGGGGGCAGTCATTGGCTGCAGCTAGAAAACCCAATAGCAACTTGAACTCTAATAACCTTATGGGCAACCACATGTAATATAACACTCCCCCTTGGATGAACATTACGCGAAATAACTGTCTCAATAAAATCTTGTGGGATAAAAACTGATCAATAGAGACCTTGAGTGGCGCTGGATACGCAACTACCAAAACCCAATAGCAACTTGATCTCTAATAACCTTATGGGCAACCACATGTAACATAACACTCCCCCTTGGATGACCATTACGCGAAATAACTGTCTCAATAAAATTTTGTGGGATAAAAACTGATCAATAGAGACCTTGAGTGGCGCTGGATATACAAAATGCTGCCTCGTTAAAACCTTGCCAGAAAAACCTATTGGGATAAAAACTGGACGAAGGAAAAAGAGTACAGGGCGTAGATATCCAGTACTAGTGATGTGGAAATCTTTACACGATAATATTCTCCCCCTGATGAATGTCATACTGTGGACCGGTGTAGTTTTACATCATTTGATTATTCAGGCTTTGCATTCCGATACCTTCTACTAGTTTTGTGAATGTTGTAGTAGGCAAAGATTTGGTAAACGAAGTCAGCATAATTCTCACATGATTGTATCTTCTGAATATCAATTTCACCATTTTTTTGTAGATGGTGCGAGAAAAATAACTTTGGCGAAATGTGTTTCGTTCTGTCACCTTTAATATACCATTCCTTGATTTGAGCAATGCAAGCCGCATTGTCTTCATAAATAATGGTAGATGACTTTGTAATTTTAGGAAGTTCACAAGAAATTCTAATATGACTGATAATATACCTGAGCCATACACATTCTCTGGTAGCTTCATGAAGAGCTATAATCTCTGAGTGGTTAGAAGATGTAGCAGACATATTTTGCTTACTTGATCGCCATGAGAAAGCTGTACCGCAACTAGTAAAAACATAACCTGTTTGTGAAATTCTTTTATGTGGGTCAGAGAGATATCCTGCATCGGTGTATCCTATTATTTGTGAACAATTGAATGAATTCTTCGAATAAAATAATCCCATGTAAGTAGTTCCTCGAAGATATCGAAGAATGTGCTTTACTCCCATCCAATGTCGCTTTGTTGGTGCCGAACTGAACATGGCTAATAGATTTACTGCAAAAGAAATGTCAGATTTAGTACATTGAGCCAAATATAATAAAGCACCAATTGCACTTAAATATGGTACTTCAGGACTAAGTAGTGATTCATTATCTTCTTTAGGACGATAAGGATCTTTTACAGTATCTAAAGATCTAACAACCATTGGAGTGCTAAGAGGGTATGCGGTATCTATACGAAATCTTTTCAAAACTTTTTCAGTATATAGATTTTGATGGACAAGTATGTTACTTGTACTTCTCTCAATTTGTAAGTCACTGCAGAATTTCGTTTTCCCAAGGTCTTTCATCTCAAATTCTTTCTTCAAATATTCTGCAGCTTTTGAGACATCTTCAACTGTCCTAATTAGATTTATAGCATCCACGTATATTGCAATGATAGCGAACCCGATATATGATTTCTTAATGAACACACATTGACATATAAGATCATTTACATATCCTTCCTTGGTCAAGTATACATTAAGGCGATTGTACCACATTCGCCCTGATTGTTTTAAACCATATAAAGCTTTATTAAGTTTTAGTGAATACATGACACGTGGTTTTCCCTCATGTAATTTGAATCTTCGAGGACTTTCGTATAAATATCAGTATCAAGACTGCCATATAGATACGCAGTAACAACATCTTGTGCATGCATATCAAGTTCTTCTTGAGATGTCAACCTAATTAAATATCTAAATGTAATTGCATCCATAACAGGAGAATATGTTTCTTCATAATCTATCTCAGGTTTTTGTAGATACCCTGTGCCACAAGTCGTGCTTTATAGCGTACGATCTCATTATTTTCATTGCGTTTTCTTACAAAAACTCATTTAAACCCAATTGGGTGTACATCTTTAGGTGTAAGAACCACTGGTCCAAAAACATTACGTTTATTGAGTAACTCGAGTTCTGCCTGAATTGCATCTTTCTATTTTGATCAATCGGATCTTTGTCGACATTCCTCAATAGACCGTAGTTTATAATCATCATTCTCTTTCAGAATTGAGGTTGCCACCGCAAAAGAAAATACTTCATCGACAATTGTTTCATTTCGGTCCCGCACTTCTTTGAACATTCATAATTTATAGAGATTTCATCATTGTTAGGTGTCTCTGCCTCATCAAGGGCTTCACCCTCTTCAAGGGGTATTTGTTCAGAAAGTGTGGGTATATCATTAATAGTCACTTCTAGAGAACTATTATTTTGTGATTGATTCTTCCTCTTTTTGGGGATAGTATCTTTAGAACCAATTGGTCGTCCACGCTTCTGACGTATTTTAGATGAGTCATTTTCTATAACAGTTTCTCCTGGTCCTTTAGGAATATTAATTCGTGCACGAGCATTAGCAGCAGGGATATATGATTCTGTTACCCTTGCTGCATCATTAAATGCATCTAGTAGTTTATTTGTAATGTGATGGGCCTAGAAGGTTACCCTAAATAGGTCTATACCCGCAAGTGCACGGGCGTCAAGTGATAATTCCGGTAAGACCGGTTCGTTCCTCAGAGACTAGTTAAACCTATTCTAAAATTAGGAAGTAATAAGATTGTAAAATGATTTGGTTTTGGTTTTTAAAATAAAATAAATAAAATATTAAAATAAAATTACGGAAATGAAAATGAACTCAAATGGGGAGAGAAGACTAGGGTTTAGGATTCCACCACATAAAATCACTTTTAGAAACAAATAGTTAAAATGGTTAATTCTCTTTTTTATAACTCAGAATTTCGGATAATGAACTATCCTAATTCCGGAAGATGTTTTCGTTAAAACCCGATAAAACATAACAATGTAATCATTTTATTTTAAATAAATAAATCTCTAAACTACTATTTATCAATTAATAAGTATGAACCGTCAAATGATTTAACATAAGCACGATGCATCAAATCGAAAAGTATAAATAGTGAAAAGAAAATCTATTTATCAAACTAAAACGAATTAAACTATGAAGCATTAATCAAGAGTTAATCAATAAAAATTATGTCTCTAAAGGTTCAAGTATGAGTTTCATCGTAAAACCCTAGATGGAGAGTCTTAGCTAATCATGATCGAGATTTAAATAAATATGAATAATAAAAGAGAATGAAAGAAAACTTAACTTTTTCGCTATTTCCAAACCAAACAGGGCCTTAGGGAAATGATTTCCTCATCTTCTCGGAATTGAATTCTATGTAAGAAAATTATTTTCCCACTGTATTTCCTTTCTAAGTTCTCTACTTTTCTCTCTATTTCTACTATAAATCTTTGTAATCTCTTTCTCTTTACATATTCTATCTCTCTCTCACCAAGAAAACAGAACATAAAAGGAAAATCGAACACAAAATGAAGAATATAATTTATTTTCAAAAACCGAATCTCTCTCTCTCTGTTTTCAACTCTTTGTTACAAATCTCTCTTCCTCTCTACAAAATCTCTTTCTTTCCTCTCTTTCTATCACTCTCTGTTTCTCACTCTCTCTCACAAACAGTAAAGAAACAAACAGAAGAAGAAGGATAAGAAGATGATGATGAACAAAGCTTGATGAAATCAATGCTCTCTGGTTTCTTTTGTTTATTTCTATTCAAGCACTTTTCTATTTCTCTCTCTCTCTCTCTCTCTTTCTATAGATATTCTTGAAGACCAGAGAGGAGGATTAAGTACACCAAACCAACTCCTCTTTCTGTCCCCAAGCCGAGATAATTCTGGTTCTGTCTCTTCTCTCTTTTATAGCCCAGTCAGTCGACCACTTCTCTCTTTAAAAATATTTCTTCATCAATCAAGCTTCCACCGAATCCCCGCTTTCTTTGTACTATATGATTTCAGTAACAATATCCTCAATAGAATCCAATCTTCAGCCTTATCTCTCTATATTTGCTAACCCTTCTATTCTCTTCCCTCTAGATTTCTTTCTCTCTTAAAGTTTTATTCACAGATGAAAGGAAGAGAAAGTTTTCTGTTTAAAATATCTCTCTCTATATCCCATTTCATAAATAGAACAATAAGAGAAAGAGATAGGAGATAGGATTACCACAAATTTGGGAGCTAATCTGTTAAGGAACGAAATCCCCTTCAGCCAATACTTTCCACATTAATTCCCTCCAGAATATCTTTCTTACTCCATGAGGACCATCATTGTTGATTCTTCCCAAAGTTGGGTTTCAATCCAATCTTGATTTCTCAATCTCATTGGTAAATAACTTGTAGAAGAAAATTGAGATGCCAAAAATCTGGAGCATTCACGGTTAAGTGAGGCAGCTAATGTCCTTCGCGGGAGACTTTAAATGTTTACAACATAGACTCAAATAGATCCACTTGTCAATGAAAGGATAAGGGCCGCCTAGATTTTTATGGAGCTGCTTTATTAACTTGCACCAAGTTATATGGAATCTACTACCCATTGGAAAATTCCGTGTTTAAACCCATGCACCCCACCTGTGTACCTAATTTATTTTCATTTCCATTGGATTGTCCGCCAAGTGTCCTCTAGCTGATTTGGCTAATTAATTTTGACCTCAACGTTGACCCGCTCTATTTTACTCATCCGGACTCCGAATTGACTCCCGTCTTCGCCGTCGGATTCGTATTGGACTCTACTTTCACATGAACACTAATATTGACCAGAATACCCTTGTCATTAAAATGACCAAAATGCTCCTCAATTATGTCTTTATCACGATGTTTTCGCATCAAACTCTGTAAATGAGACCTGAGAAAGAAAATCAAATAATTCATCAGAGTAACCGCTCAAGTTGGACTAACTAACCCGAGTTAAGAGATTCAAATGAGACATTTTCATGTCTCATCATAATGCCTTGCAAATGTATTATCCTTTCTACTTCTAGCTCAGATTGATTTGTATATGGATCAAGATGAGATAAACTTTTGATGTAGACGCAGTGGAATTTAAATAAGAACAATAAAATAAATGAAGAACTGTAAAGAAAACGATAAATAAACTAAAACTTGATTAACTTCAATGATTTTTCTCTTCAATATGAATATCAAAATAGACTAGACCTCCTTTTATAGGATAATAGACTTTCCTAGATAGAGTCAAACTAGGATTTCTAAATAATAAAAATACTTAAAACATAGAAACTTCTAAATAAAAGAAATACCAATTTACGGTAACTTCCTAATCCTATACTAACTAGGACCACTATTATGGCCGACCGGGACGTGGGAACGCACATCCAAAAATATGGAAATGCGTTATATTTGGTTGATGGCCCAAAACAAGTCGCAAAGGAGAATGTTGACCATTCACAGTTGGTCGGAAGCGGATCAAAGCAGCAGCATGTATTACTGTAGATCCCATGCAGAAACTGACAACTTGGTTTTCATCAACATTGGACGTGCAATCAGTTGTATATGTTTTATGAATGATTCTGCTAGACCGTTCTGTGTATGAACATAAGCTACAAGATGTTCAACATCAATATCAACTGAAATACAGTATGCATCAAAAGCCTTTGATGTAAATTCGCCTGCTCCATCAAGGCGTATGGACTTAATTGGAAAATCAGGAAAATGAGCTCGTAATTTAATAATATGTGCAAGCAACCTTGCAAATGCATTATTACGAGTAGACAGAAGATCGACATGAGACCATCTAGCAGAGGCGTCTATCAATATCATAAAATGTCGAAATTGTCCAGATGGTGGGTGAATATGACCACATATATCTCCTTGAATCATTTCTAAAAGTTTAGGAGATTTGATATGAGTTTTTGTGTGAGATGGTCTTACAATTAATTTCTCCAATGAGCAAGGTGTACAAGCAAAATCCTTGCTTATTAGAATCTTTTGATTCGGTGGTGGGTGTCCCTGAGAATTTGGAATTATTCTACTCATCATGGTAGATCCCGGGTGTCCCAAACGATCATGTCAAAGTGTCGTCACACTTGGATCATAAAACTTCTGGTTTATGATAACATAAAATTCAACCGTTTTTATCCTTGTAATATACAATCATAAAGAGAGAGTTGTCAATCTCTCGAGATCATGCTTATGGCCCGAAGCAGTTGAAGTAATATACAAATATTCTTCATTATTTTCATCTCTAGTCTCAATGCGATAACCATTTCGACGTATGTCTTTAAAGCTTAACAAATTCTTCAAAGATCTGTTTGTTACAATGCAGCGTCAATGGTTAACTTCGTACCACTCGGTAATATTACAATTGCTCTGCCAGAGCCGTCAATGAGTCTAGATGAACCAGCGATAGTAATGGCATTAGCTTTAAACAATTTCATAGTCAAGAAGTACTTTCTACTTCGAAAGATGGAATTTGTGGTTCCACTGTCTACTAGAGAAATATCTTCATCATCTCTCAAAACTGTACTTCTAGAATTCATACCTTAATGAACATAAACATAAGATACCATTAGAAAACATGTAAACTATATATATATATATTATATTGTTATACACTAAACAAAAGTAAAACATTAATATAATACAAAATTTATAACAACTGAAAATATTATAAAAACACTACTGAGGAGAGTTACGAATTCGATTAATCATTTCCTCAAACTCATCATCTAGTATTTGATCAAACTCATTACTAGTAAGATTTTCATATCCACTACCATAGATATTTTTTTTCTTCGATGGGGTACTGCAACAGCGATGCGGCTCTATTACTAGTATGATGTATTTCAACATCGTCAGTTAAATAGTCAGATACATCCAATCTGGTGTTACATGAAGAATCATTAATTTCCATATGATTTGTTTCTACATTGGCAGTACGTTTCTTCAAGGATGCTTGATAAAGATCTATTACATGTTCTTTGCCAATGCCTTGTCATACCACATTAAAAACAGGGTTGATTCTTCATTTCAGAAGGTTCATTTACCACCTTCTTCCCTTTATTTTGTCGATTATACTTCTTGTATCTATTACCCGAGTTATTTACCCATCGGCCTCGGCCGTTGCCACGACCGCGCCCTCCAGAACGGTAACCACCACTTCTGGTATCTTTATTTTGATCGTCACCACGACCATGTTCCTCCGAATTTTTTTTGTGGTAGTTGCCACGACCACGACCCTTATGGTTCTGTTCCCGTCTTTCAATAGAGACGGATGTGGAATAGGTTTCAGAAAAATTAGTATATCCTGTTGGACGGATTTCTTGATTGGGATTTTGATTTCAGTTTTCAACTATAAATTATTAATTTCAAGTATAAACTTGAAATTTGATATTTCTAGAGAGAGAATTTTAAAAAGATAAACAGAAAATGCAAAAGAAAAATTGAGAAAAAATAACAAAATAATTTAAATTTAAAAAAAAAATTAAAAAAAAAAAGTTTAAGGAAAAAAACAAATGTATGAGATCCTTTTTTAAGGGATCCACCTCAAATGTGACCGTTGGGGAGCCCCAACAATCATATTTTTGGGTTGGAAGCCCGAGAAGGTGGGGCTCTCAGCCCCTGGGCTCCTTGGTTGGAGTGTGTTGACTGGGGCTAGACTTCTAAATTTGAATTTGGGAGCGTAACCCACTCAACAATGGATTTCTCTTAGATCAATGGCTGGGAATGCGCTCCACAAATTTGTCAACTTGTCATCACAAGAGCATCCCAAGTGGCGGGCACCAAAAAAATCACCAAAAAAGAATTTTCACTAAATTATTTGGTGTTTTCAAATTATTGAATCCAAAGACAAAACTCTAAAACTCCAACTAAATCGTTATTCATCACACCAAATTTCATTTTTATCATTTTAACACTCATTTTTTAAAATAAATTAAACTAATTGAAATTACAAGACTTAAACTACAAATTAAAACTAATACGACATTTTACTAAAACTACGATATTTTACTAAAACTACGACATCTTAGGAGCAACTTTTACAAAAGTTAAAAATTGAAACTATTTCGTTAATACAGAGGTAAATCATCATCTTCATAGTCACCTCCGCATCCACCGCTATAGCCACCTCCATATGAACTTCCAAACGAACTACCACTTTTTTTTTTTGATGAAGAGAAACGAACTACCACTTACTCCACTACTTTGTTTTCCAAACAAGATTTCTTTATGCTCTCTTCTTGTTCTTTTCGAGAGTAAACAAAAGGCCGCGGCTTTGGGGAATAAAGAAAATTCTCCGGGGAATAAATTCTCGAGGGAATCCAGATTTTTTTGAAAATTCTCCGGGGAATAAATTTTTATGGGGAATACAGAATACATTTTTTTGAAATTTCTCCTCCATCTCATCTGTTCTCTCTGCCACTTCATCTTCTCGACACCTCATCATCTTCTCCGGCGAAAGTCGCCGGCCAATTTTCCGGTCGGCGACCTTCAAACATAAAAAAAATTAATTAATTTTCTCTCTCCTCTCTCTCTCTAAATTTTTTTTTCTTTTCTCTCTCTCTCTAGAACAGATCTAGAGAGAGAAGGTATGTTCTCACGAACAGACCATATCTATTCTTTTATCAAAACCCTTTTAATTGAATATCTCAAAACCCTAAATTACCAAGGTGATAGTTTCTCTTTCATATGCATTTCTAGGGTTTGAATCATTTCTATGAATAACTAATTAATATATACACTATGTTGTTTCTGGAGTATATGGGTATTTGATTAGTGCATTTGATTTGTTATCATTTAGATTATTAGGTGTTCATTCAGATAGTTTTTTGATGGTCTAGTGGATTCTGGTGTTCTGTTTTTCTAGGGTTTCCAAGTGAGGAAGGGTTTCTATGGAACATGATGGGGTAGGTAGTGTTGGGAGAACTACTCTTTCTGAAGAAGAAAAATTGACAGTTGATGCTGGAATTTTTCAATTGAAATTGCTGGGTAATGTTGTTCAAGAATTTCATGAACGAAACGGTAATCCCAAAGAACCACATCATGCCGATAAAATGCAACCTTTGGTGGTTCCTGAGCCAGCGGGAGAGGTTACTGTTAGAATAATATATTGTAGTTAGGGGTTGTTTAGTAATTTGCCCTTTAAGGGTCTTTTAGTCTTTTATCTTTACTATATATTTGCTATCTTGTAAACCTAGTTCAACTAATGAATAAGTCTCTATTAGAGTGTTTCTTTCTTCTTCTTCTCTTTCAATATTGTTATTGTTTTCAACATGGTATCAGAGCATTAGGGTTTAGCTTGTTTTTTGTTTTAGCTTAGAGAATTTGGGAGTTGGTTTTTGGAATTAAAGAAGAAAGCCCGAAGTTGTAACTGGCGGTTTGGGGAGATTTTGAAGGGTTTTAATAGGTGGTTTTACTGGATGATGGAAACTGGTAGCTGGGTTATTTTAAAGTTGGATTCAAAAGTAGGTGGTTCCGTTATTGTTCCTCGCGGTTTGATTTAGGCTGTTTTAAAGGGAATCAAAAGTGGGCGTTTTGGCTTTAACTGGTTATTGCGAGAGGTGGGTTTGATTTGGTTGGTAGTTTTATTTTTCCTTGATTATATTTGGTATTGAATTGAAAAAAATGGAGAGTGGACAAGATGATTCATTGCAACATAGTCAGAGACCTCAAAAGTCTTTTCAATATAACATTGCAGCACTTATACCACCATCTGACTTGTTTGGTTCTAGTGGCTCTTTTGTGCCCATAAGTGATAATGTGGTTGATCAATTTCAAATTTATCAGAAATTTCTAGCTGTGCAGCCACATGCTATGTCTACCTCTGCTCCGCAAGGTCCTTTAGCTTCTAAGTCTTCTAGTACTACATTAGACTCACTCTCAAGTCAGTTTCAGAGATTCTTAGCCATGCAACCCCATGCCTTGTCTTCTTCTGAAGGTTTGTTTTATCCTACTTCTTCTTCTTCTTCAGGTATGCCTTTTTCACTTTGGATTTTAGATTCTGGAGCTTCTCGTCATATGTCTCCTGACTTATCATCTTTTGTTTTATTAAAGCATATATCTGATCTTCCAGTCCGAACTGCTGATGGCACACCAATGTCATTAGGTGGTATTGGTTCTGTTGTCACACCTAATCTATCTCTTCTGAATGTTCTTCATGTTCCAAATCTTACTTTAAATCTTGCTTCTATTAGTCAGTTGTGTGATTCTGGATGTTTGGTTTTATTTTCTTCCACTGGTTGTTATGTGCAGGATGTACAATCTCAAAAGCTGATTGGGACAGGTCGTAGGCATGGGGCATTATATTTTGTAGAGAAGCTGCAAGTACCTGATGTTGCAGCTTCCACTCCTGACTTGTCATCCTTCCGTTTGAGTCATTCCTCTTCTAGTTTTTACTTATGGCATTCTCGTCTTGGCCATGTTTCAGCATCTAGGCTAAAATATTTAGTGTCTACTGGTGCATTAGGAGATTTGCAGGTTAAGAACATTTCTGATTGTAGTGGTTGCAAACTTGCAAAATTTTCCGCTTTACCTTTTACTCAGAGTCTGTCTGTTTCAGTTAAACCTTTTGATTTAGTTCATTCTGATGTATGGGGTCCTTCTCCTGTTCCCACAAAAGGAGGTTCTCGATACTATGTTTCCTTTATTGATGACTGCACTCGCTTTTCCTGGGTTTTTCTTATGAAACATCGTTCTGAATTTTATGATGTTTATCTTCAGTTTCGAGCCTTAGTTAAAACACAATATTCTTCGATCATTAAGTGTTTTAGATGTGATTTAGGTGGGGAATATACTTCAAATAGGTTTCGTGAATTGCTTGCTATGGATGGAACTGTTCATCAATCTTCGTGTACAGTTACTCTTGAGCAAAATGGTGTTGCTGAAAGGAAGCATCGACACATCGTTGATACAGCTCGTTCCTTGCTATTGTCTGCCTCTGTTCCTAGTGAGTATTGGGGTGAAGCTGTTCTCACTGCGGTAAATTTAATTAATAGAATTCCAACTTCCCATTGTTCAGGTTTATCTCCATTTCAAAAATTGACAAGGCATGCCCCTGACTACTCGTCCTTACGAGTCTTTGGGTGTATTTGTTTTGTTCTTCTTCCTCATGCTGAGCGTAGCAAGTTATCTCCTTGTTCTTCCATGTGTGTGTTCCTTGGTTATGGTGAAGGTCAGAAGGGTTATCGCTGTTATGATCCAGTTACTCATAAATTTTATGTCTCTCGTCATGTTGTATTTTTAGAGCATATACCTTATTTTTCTATTCCTGCTAATGCTCATGATGTGGCTCCCTCTAACCTAGTCCATATTGATCCATTTTCTGATGTTTGTGATACTCCTATTGCTCATGTTGAACCTGTTGCACCTGATGTTGCTGATGCTCCTCTCACTTGTGATGCCCCTCCAATCCCTACAGCTGACCAACCTCCTAATGAGATTGCACATCCACCTTCCCGTTATCCTCATCGTGTTCGTAAGTCCACTCAGTTACCTGATTTTGTTTATTATACTTTTTCTCCTTCTTTTACTTCTTTCTTAGCATCTATTCAATGTCACTCTGAGCCTTCTTCTTATAAGGAGGCCGTCGTCGACCCTCTTTGGCAAAAAGCAATGGCTGAAGAACTCTCTGCTTTGCATAAGACTGATACATGGGATTTGGTAACTTTGCCCTCTGGTAAACGTACCATTGGTTCTCGCTGGGTATACAAAATTAAAACAAAGTCTGATGGGTCTATTGAGCGGTACAAAGCTAGACTAGTTGCTAAGGGGTTTTCGCAAGAGTATGGGATGGATTATAAGGAGACTTTTGCTCCGGTTGCAAAAATGACTACTGTTCGTATGCTTATTGCAGTTGCCTCAGTTCGTCAATGGCATATCTCTCAAATGGATGTTAAAAATGCTTTCTTAAATGGAGATCTTCAGGAAGAAGTTTATATGACTCCTCCTCCTGGTGTTCCACATAAACCTGGAGAAGTTTGTAAGCTTAAGAAAGCATTATATGGTCTCAAACATGCACCGAGAGCTTGGTTTGAGAAGTTTTCAAATGTAGTTACATCTCTTGGCTTTGCTTCTAGCAATCATGATTCGACTCTTTTTGTCAAATGTAATGCTGCAGGTCGCATTATTTTGTCGTTGTATGTTGATGACATGATTATTACTGGTGATGATGTTGATGGTATTGCATCTTTGAAGTTGCAGTTAGCTAGCCAATTTGAAATGAAGGATCTAGGCACTCTCCGTTATTTTTTGGGGATTGAAGTAGCCTCTACACCACAAGGTTATCTTCTCTCCCAGTCCAAATACACTGCGGATATTCTTGAGCGTGCTCGTATCAGTGATACTCGGACAGCCGACTCTCCTATCGAGTCTAATGCTCGTTATTCTTCTACAGATGGCACTCCTTTAGCAGATCCTACACTATATCGTACTATTGTTGGTAGTTTGGTTTATCTCACTATTACTCGTCCAGATATTGCGTATTCTGTGCATGTTGTTAGCCAGTTTGTGAGTTCAACTACTACAGTTCATTGGGCAGCTGTTCTTCGTATTCTGAGATATCTTCGAGGTACTTGCTTTCAAAGTCTACTTCTTTCATCGACTTCTTCCTTGACTTTGCGAGCATATTCAGATGCAGACTGGGCGAGCGATCGCACAGATCGCAAGTCTATTACAGGTTATTGTGTATTCTTGGGTGAGTCTCTTATTTCTTGGAGGAGCAAGAAACAGACTGTTGTATCTAGATCATCCACTGAAGCTGAGTATCGTGCTATGGCGTCTACGACAGCTGAGATAGTTTGGTTACGTGAGTTACTTGCAGACATGGGTGTTTCCATTCCAGAGCCTACTCCTATATATTGTGACAATCAAAGTGCTATCCATATTGCTCATAATTCAGTCTTTCACGAACGCACCAAACACATTGAGATTGATTGTCACTTTACTCGGCATCATTTCACTCAAGGCACCATCAGTTTGCCGTTTGTGTCATCCACTATGCAGATTGCTGACTTGTTCACCAAGTCACACTCGGTTCCACGCTTTCGTTTCTTAGCTAGCAAACTCTCGATGCTTTTCAATACCGCACCGTGAGTTTGAGGGAGGGTGTTAGAATAATATATTGTAGTTAGGGGTTGTTTAGTAATTTGCCCTTTAAGGGTCTTTTAGTCTTTTAGTCTTTTATCTTTACTATATATTTGCTATCTTGTAAACCTAGTTCAACTAATGAATAAGTCTCTATTAGAGTGTTTCTTTCTTCTTCTTCTCTTTCAATATTGTTATTGTTTTCAACAGTTACCACAACGTCAAACACAAATTATCGAAGATGCCACGAGCGGTGGAACTGAAGAAAATGATGAAACGTATGAAAAAGTCCAAATTGATACCATTGAAGGTTTCTCTCTCTAGATCTGTTCTAGAGAGAGAGAAAAGAAAAAAAAAATTAGAGAGAGAGAGAGAGGAGAGAGAAAATTAATTAATTTTTTTTTTATGTTTGAAGGTCGCCGGCCGAAAAATTGGCCAGCCGGCGACTTTCGCCGGAGAAGATGATGAGGTGTCGAGAAGATGAAGTGGCAGAGAGAGGTGATGAGATGGAGGAGCCTTTTTTATAGCATCTTCTAAAATTAGAAGCCCCTTGACAATAAAAAGAAACATAAAAAGTCAATCTTATTTGACTAGTTTTAAGAAAAGTCTTTATTCTCCGGAGAATTTTCTTTATTCCCCGGAGAATTTTCTTTATTCCCCAAAGCCGCGGCCCCAATTCGATACTCGGTGCAAAGGATAATTCATAATACATCGGTTATGTGTTATCAAGGTTATAAATAAAAATATGTAAGGTAATTTCTTTCGAATATTTAGTCAAATGTTGAATTTTCAGTTTTATTATAATGTAATTAAGTAATTAAACTTTTTATTGGACCAAGCACACTAAAATAAAAAAAAATACTCCCAACACAAAAAACACACAAAAAAACACTAGAAGAATTTAAAAAAAAATAACATGAGAATGGACTGAACAAAAGAAAGAAGCAATCAAATACAAAAAGAAAAAGGCCAGCGCTTTGGGGAAAGCTAAATAGTTTCCGGGGTGTGAAGACTTGGTCAAAAATTGGTCAATTTTGTTTGACAATTTTATTTAGGGGGAAAGCAAAATAGCTTCTCCACCTCACCTCACTCTCTCTCCACCTCACTTCTCTCTCTCCACCTCAGCTCTCTCTCTCCACCTCTCTGTCTTCTCCGATTGGGTCGCCGGCCGGAAAATTTTCCGGCCGGCTACCACCATGAAAAAAAAAAAAAAAAATTTCACTCTCTCTCTCTCTAGAAACTCCGGCGAAGGGGTTTCCCTTCGCCGGAGATCCGGTCTGTTGAAGAACAGACCGGAACTGGTCTGTTGAAGAACAGACCAGATCGGTCTGTTCTTCAACAGACCGGAACTGGTCTGTTGAAGAACAGACCAGTCCGGTCTGTTCTTCAACAGACCGGATCTGTTGAAGAACAGACCGGACTGGTCTGTTCTTCAACAGACCAGTTCCGGTCTGTTGAAGAACAGACCGATCTGGTCTGTTCTTCAACAGACCAGTTCCGGTCTGTTGAAGAACAGGCCAGATCCGGTCTGTTCTTCAACAGACCGGAACTCCGGCGAAGGGAAACCCCTTCGCCGGAGTTTCTAGAGAGAGAGAGTGAGTGAAAAATTTTTTTTTTTTTTTTTTCATGGTGGTTGCCGGCCGGAAAATTTTCCGGCCGGCGACTCCATCGGAGAAGACAGAGAGGTGGAGAGAGAGAGCTGAGGTGGAGAGAGAGAAGTGAGGTGGAGAGAGAGTGAGGTGAGGTGGAGTGTTTTTTTCTTATTTCCCCTTAAAATTGATTTCCCCGGAAAATTTCTAAAATTTTACATATTCCCTTTAAAATTTCACACCCCGGAAATTATTTAGCTTTCCCCAAAGCGCTGGCCAAAGAAAAAGAGCATAACCCACCATTCTCAAAATGGTGGGAGAACAGTGACGAACCACAAGCCATCTTTGACTGGTCACTGCTCACGACACTGGAAAATAATGGAGGGTCTCCAACCATTTTTTTGAGTGCACCCACTAGACATTTTAAGAACAGATTGTGAGCTTTCCATCCAAACCAAAATGTGAATTTGTTTGGATGCTGGTCGAAGTCCATGCCAGAACGATAGCCAATGATTCTTCTTTGTTAGTATAACAATACACAGTAATTTTTATATAAATAAAATTAAACTACTACGTTATAAGACTAGGATACAGAAGAGTTTGAATTCAGAAATAAAGATACAGAAGAGTTTAAATAAAAAATCGTGTTTGAAAACTAGAAAAGAACATTATGAATAGATTAGAACAACAAAATTTGTTCTTTTAACGACCAATTACTTTTATTTTCAAAATCAAACTTCTCTGTGGTAGACATATGATTATATTAAAATGTAGTCAACTAAAGATCCTATTAGAATACATTATTTTACATAAAAAACTATATCAATTGGATTTATCAAACAAGCACGTTACTTTCTTAGTAGATTTGATCCAAAGGAGTTAACTTTTATATAATTGTGACGTAAAACCGCGCGCCATTAAGGGCAAGAAAAGATCAATTACAAAAAATACGTTAACAAAAAAAATAATATCTTCTTTAGGTTTAGATTACATTATTTATTTAATACTATTAAAAGGAGAAAAATGAGAAAAGAAGCATCCCATCGTTTATTAGGGTTGAGAGAATAGTCTGAAATTTTGTAGGAGGTTCAAATGACAAAACCCATTTTTTCTTCCTTATTTCCTTAACTTTTGGTCAAATGTTATCAAAAGCCCTTGGAAACTCATGGCATTTGAGATAGACAAAAATAATAGAGTTAATTCCTATATGGCCCCTTACTTTGTGACCAGCTTCCTTTATGGCCCTCTTTTTTTCGTAAATTCAAATATGGCCCCCTATTTTCAAGTATATGTCAATACTACCCTTCCTAATTCTAAATTTAAAACATTTCAAAAAACTTATTTCTACCTCACCCCTCTCTCTCTCTCTCTCCACCTCATCTCTCTCTACAACTCACCTCTCTCTCTCTCTCTCTCCAATTCACCTCTCTCTCTCCAACTCACTCCTCTATCTCTCCAACTTACCTTCATCTTCTTCGATTAAAGTCGCCGGCCGACAACCTTCAAAAAAAAAAATATTTTTTTTCCTCTCATCTCTCTCTCTCTCTCTAAAAACTCCGGCGAAGGGAAACCCCCTTCGCCGGAGTTTTTAGAGAGAGAGAGAGAGATGAGAGGAAAAAATTTTTTTTTTTTTTTTGGAGGTCGCCGGCCGGAAAATTTTCCGGCCGGCGACTTTAATCGGAGAAGATGAAGGTGAGTTGGAGAGAGAGAGGAGAGAGGTGAATTGGAGAGAGAGAGAGAGAGAGAGAGAGAGAGAGGGGTGAGTTGTAGAGAGAGATGAGGTGGAGAGAGAGGGGTGAGGTGGAAATAAGTTTTTTTAAATGTTTTAAATTTAGAATTAAGAAGGGTAGTATTGACATTTACTAGAAAATAGGGGGCCATATTTGAATTTACGAAAAAAAGGGGGCCATAAAGGAAGCTGGTCACAAAGTAAGGGGCCATATAGGAATTAACTCAAAATAATATCATGCACAAATGTGTCCGATCATAAACGACTCTTTTTTTTTTTATGAAATGATCATAAACGAGACTTCAGATATTTAACTAGTATTCGTTCATCTATCATCAATTTTACAGAATAATTGAAGTCACGACTCTTTGATAAAGTAACTTTGATGATTCCTTTTATCAAGACTAAAAATGCATAGTAGGTCTACTACAATTATGGAGATATTTCAGTGTACATCATTTTCTAAGAAAGATAGTGGTTGCCTAGCCAATAGTAACTATTCTTCTCACCTCATTGATATATTTCAATAATTAAATATGTGTCATATCATAATTTAGGATAACTTCGAACACCTGATCGATCCACGCCTAAAGACACTATTAAGTCTCTTCAACAAAAAAAAAAAAAGACACTATTAAGTCATATTTGTACAATCTTAATTAAAATATGATTTTGTTTTTTTCAAACTATACAAACAAGTAGACATAATACTTAAAGCGACATACTTAACTAAGTCCCGCTATTTAGCTATCTGGTTCGAATATCAAAGAAGTTTTTGTTCTGTAATCTTCTGCCTCAAAGGCCGATTAAGATATGGTCTCTTTTCTAAGGGATGCTAAAATATCGTTCAAAATTGTGGATGGGGGATTTTTGATCATTTAACTTGGATAGATTGACATATTCAATTCAGCCTCACTATTTATATGTATATTTACATATATGAACAATTCTTACTTCCAGCCATTATCCAATTAGTTTCCACCTTCCAAGATCTCCAGTTTAAGACACACATACATATATGATCCCCAAATATTTGTTTAAGCCAAATATTAAAGAAGCTCTTATCGAGACACATCACACTTGAATTGTACTCTATATCCAGTTGACCCCTTATCTAGTAGTCTATGGGTTAAATGGAATTATTGCATCTCTTTTTGGCTTTACCAAAGGAATACGTAAATACCCACATGCCGGACGTATGCTCTTAAATGTCATGACACATGCTTTTATAGTGACCTCTTACTTATCATCAACTTTGTAATCTAATAAAAACAAATAATACGAAATTGGATAGATACTTATCCACACAAAGTATCACCTATAGGGAAGGCATTTACTAGGTCTTTCTAGGGGGGAATGCTTTTTCTATGAGGTTTTCCTTTTCTTTTTCTTGCAAGACCATATAAAGATAAAAGTAGAATAGTTGTTTTAGTTCAAAATTTTATAAATCATGTTAACCAAAATATTATCTCTACTATTTTCGAATTTAAAAGTAGTTTAAATTGTTTATTGAGATAGTAGATGTTTCCAAACTTTGTATGACTACGAGTAGCATTAGTATTGACGGCCCGGTTTTTTTTGTTGGTTTTTTTTTTGTCATTGAAATGATGGGAAGGGTTTTTTGTCGCTGAAATGATGGACGGGACTTAGATGTCGTTTGGCAATCAAAAGTATAAGTATTTTTGCTTGTAGTAGAAGTTCTTTTGCTTTAAAGAAAGAAAATAAATTTGAAAGCATATTTGGCAAAAACATTACTTATAAGTAAAAAAGTCAAAAAGTTAGTTTGGTAATCAAATTTACTTTTGATAATTTTATTTTTTTCATACTCGTAAAAATACTTGATGGTAGATATGATATGTGGGTGGTAGTGATGGAGGTATCGTGGTGGTGGTGAAGGTACGGTGGTGGAGGATGTGCAGAAGTATGATGATGGTGGAAGTATGGTGGTCGTGGTGGCGGAAGTACGGTGGTGAGAGTATTGGTGGAAGTACGATGATGGTGGCGGTGTGGCGTGGTGTGGTATGGTGGTGGTCTAGTGGTGGTGGTAGAGGTACGGTGGTGGTGGCGAAGGTACGGTGGTGGTGGCGAAGGTACGGTGGCGAAGGTACGGTAGTGGTGGTAAAAGTACGGTGGTGGAGGATGTGTATAGTATTGGTGTTAGTGATGGTGGTGGTGATACGAAGGGGGTGGTTAAGGTGTGGTGGTGGTGGTGGTGTGGTTGAGTTATGGTGGTGGGAGAAGTGCAGTTGTTGTTGTGGTGGTGGTGGTGGGGATACAATGTTATAGTAGAGGTTTAGTTGTGAAGGTATAGCGGAGATAGACGAAGAAAAATAATTCATGCATGTGTTGAACATAAGTTACTTTACTTTAAAGTATAAAACCAAAAAATTTTAACTTTAAAAGAAAGTCAAATTTTGACTTAAATGAAGTCGATAATTTTTCGTTACCAAATTAACTTTTCTACTTAAATAAGTAAAAAAAGTAACTTATTTTAGTGTTGTCGAACGATATCTTAAAATTGAATATATTGTAAGCTATGACGCATTTTTTTTGTTGAAATGATGGGTTGGGACTTAAGCTGAATAAAGTGTAAGCTATGGGTATGCTTAAATAAATTGTTAGATATGGGTAGGGGTGGGAATCGGGCGGGTTCGGGCGGGATCGGGCATCCTTTATTACGGGCTCTGGCGGATCAGGCACGGAAAGGTGTAGCCCGCCATTGATTGTCGGGCGGATCAGGCCGGGCATTTAGCCTCAATCTCTTGCCCGCAGCCCGCCCGTGCCTGCAAGCCTGGTCGGGCTTTAGCGGACACGGGCCGATCGGGCTCCGGGTTGCCCGTGAAATCCTAGGGTTTGAGCTTTGAGTCAGAGTGAAAAACTCTAGATTTCTTTTAAGCAAATCTTAAAACCCTAGATTTCTTTATTATAAGCATCCATGATCCATTAATTATCATAACATCAAAATCAAACCGTAATCATTTTTCATATTGTTTCCTTGAATCACTCTTTAATTAGTAGTAGAAGGATAAAAAACTAGGTACAAGAGAAGCATTTGCTAATGTTACAATAAAAACAACATCAAACAATTATCTTCAAATTGTAGAAGGACCAAAACTCACAACTCTCTGTTTCTTCACTCACTTACATCATATTCACAAAATTACATAACAAAAAAACACAAAATTACATCATCTTCACAATATAAAGACATCACATCATTTTAAGATCATTATACTTTGATTTACAAAAAATAACAAAAGGGTTAAGATGATTTACAAGGTTAAATGAACCTACCAATTTTATTAGAGATGTTGCCTTTGAACTTCAAACTGTTAGTTTCTTCAAGATTTGAGAAGATGAAACGAGAGAGAGAGAGAAAGAGGGTGATAGATTAGGGTTTGTGCTGAAACGAGAGGGAGAGAGAGGCGGAAAGAGAAAGAGAGATGGGTGGTAGATTAAGATTAGGGTTTTATGAAAAGGGGTCTTTTATAGTCACGCGAATATAATTGGGTAACCTGTCGGGCTACCTATCGGGCTCGGACTCGGACGGGATTTTCGGGCCGGGACTCGGATTTGAGGTTATGTCCGAGTCCCGGCCCAATAAGCCCGATTAATCGGGCCGGGTTTAGCCCGGCTCGGGTTCGCTACGGGCAGCGGTCTCTAACGGTCCGGGCCGAACAGGCCGGACCCCGGGGTCTCCGACCGTTTTCCCAACCCTAGATATGGGTATGTTTTTTTTTTTTTACGATATGGGTATGCTTTCAATAGAAAAAAACTATGGGTATGCTTAAAATATGAACTTTCCACAACCAATTTCTAATTTCTACAAAGTAAATCTTTAAAGTAGGAATTTTTTTTTTTTTTTAAATTCTTACGTTAATCGTTACATTTGACATTGATACATCATAGATGTGATAAACTCGATAACCACCCACTCAAATTCAAACAAGAAATAATCAAAGATTTCACCTTCTCTAGGATTCGAAGGTGAGACTTCCACGACTTTCTGGAGTTTATGTCAACGCCTTGAAATCATTTGGGCTACTAACTGATGACAACTAGGAACTTATTATGTTTCAATTTACGCATTTAGTATGATGATGAAAATATATACATATACCAGCCGTTGGATCTCGATTTTTTTAATCAAGAATCACAAATAACACGTGGGTCCAGACACATCCCATCCATGAAATCTCCTCGATTTCCTAACCGTCACGGATGATGACTCTTCTTCCCTTCTCTTTCAGTTGAAAAATCAGTTAGGAAATACCATCTCCCAGCCTCTTCTTCCTACTACTCAATCCAATTCTTCTAGAAGCCAAAATCACTTCTCCTCTATAAATATCCCCATTTCCCTCAATTTTCTCACTCATTATTCCTTTCCCTCTCTTTCCCTCTCTTTCCCTCTCTCTCTAAAACTCTCATCTTCAAAATCTTGTTTCCCTAATTTCAACAACATCAATCAATGGAGTTAATTCCTGGACTTCCTGATGAAATTGGACTTGAATGTTTAATTCGTATTCCTTATAAACAATTCTCAAAAGTTTATCAAGTTTCAAAAATATGGAAATCAGAAACTGATTCTCAAACTTTTAATCGAATTAGAAAAGAAAGAGGATTAATTCAATTCATCATCGCTTTGATTCAAGCTCAACCTCCAATCACCTCATCAGGTACATCTAAAAACCCTAATTTTACTACTTCTACGATTTCCACACCGGTTTACCAGATTAGTCTGTACGAATCTGGAAGTAATCATTGGGAGAAAGTTCCTCCGATTCCTGATTATCCAGGTGGATTACCTCTGTTTTGCCGGTGTATCGGAGTTGGCCGGAATTTAGTAGTGATTGGCGGTTGGGATAATAAAACTTATACAGTTAAGAATTCTGTTTTTATTTATGATCTCGTGACCGGAATTTGGAGATCTGGAAGGAGTATTCCCGGTGAGATTAGATCGTTTTTTGCTTGTGCGTCAGATTTTGATCGGACGGTTTATATTGCTGGTGGACATGATGTGAATAAGTTTGCCTTGAGATCTGCGTTTGCTTATGATGTTGTTAAAGATGAGTGGATTCAGTTACCTGATATGACAGTACACAGAGATGAACCTAAAGGATTATTCCAAGGTGGCAAGTTCCACGTCATCAGTGGGTATCAAACAAACACACAAGGCAAGTTTGAGAAATCAGCTGAGGCTTTTGATGTTCACACGTGGAAGTGGGTTAATGATGTGGATGCCAAGTGGATAATTGATACATGTCCAAGGACATGTGTGGTTGATGCTGACGGAGTTCGTTATAGATGTCAATCAGCTTACTTGGAATGCTTAGACGTAGGAGCCACTTGGCTGAAGGTAACTGAACTCCCACCTGATGTACGTAGTGGCACGTATCTAGTGACGTGGGATAAGAAGATGTTGGTGATTGGATCTCCTTTTATAGGTGGACCGAACAACTGTTATGAGTTGGTTATTGAAAAAGATAATAATAGTTCCGCGTGGACAAAAATAGAAGCACCCATAGAATTTACAGGTCATGTTCTTACCGGGTGTACTTTTGTGCTTTAAGATTGGTTGTATTCCTCTTCTATGTTGGTTGATTATAGCTAAAAGTCACGTATAGGTAGAATTCTCAGTTTCGCCAGTTTAGAAAACTAAAATTTTGCAGATGAAGAAATACAACCAGTTTTACATTATCATTATTTAAATAGCAATGGAGAATTTTGCAGTCCTCGAAAAAATGCGGTGTAAAGAATAAGTTTATCAGTTAAAATAAAAGATATATGTTTGTGTAATTATTAGTTTGGTTTTAATTACTAGAAGAAAAGTTAGAAAAACTAAAGGTAGAATTATTGGAAAAAATTGTGTTCACTGATAAAAAAAAAATGACTTGTTGTATATTAGTATATCTGTTTTAATTTCGATGCATTTGTGTTTTAGATGACTTTGTATTATAAACTAAAGAATACTAGAAAAAGGAAGAGTTTGATTTTGAATGCCCTTGATTTGAGCCACGAATGAGGCTAGCCTTATTGTTACTAAATTAGAAGAGTTAGATTTTTCTTCTTCCAAAGGAGTAATTTATTTATTTTTCTAATCCATGCTTACGATTTCATATAGTATTTTATTTTGATTTGTTCATCTTTATGTTTTTTACTTGTCAGACTACGCATGTTTTATTTCAATTGATGCTTACATATTTAATTACTAGACAGACATGTCATGATAAATGACATACGTATGCTGAATATATTAATACTATATAGTATCTGATTTACTACTTGCAAATCGCAAAGGATGTCAACAAAGATCTCTCAAAACGAATTAAACCAAATAAAATTATTTTTATAACAAAATGTGACCTTTCTAGTAGTTGTTAAATAATAAAAAAAAGAGTTACTTTCTTTTTTTTTGGTTGTTAATAAAAAACCAAAAGAAAAGTTACTGAAAATAAACCAGAGTTAAGCAAGAGAAAAGACAAGGAAATAGTTATCATAGTTGACAGATGGAATAGTCAACTTGTAAAGGTTGAATTTCAATAATTTAAAGTCCAAATTTAATTTGGCTCCAATTAGTGATCAATTACAAAATCTTGTTCCAATGTGTCTCCAAAAAGTATGTTTCTTCCATTTGGTTAGTTGATTATAACAACCAATTTTTTCTTTCTTCTTCTTTTTGCCTCCATTTGGAAAGTATTTCCTAGCTATCCTTTTTTTTCTTTCTCATTGAATTAGGTCATTGACAATTGGTGACAATTATTTCCGGTGCCCTTGAACCTCTTTCTCCCTCCTTGTTCCTTTGACTCCTTCCTTTCAAGTTTCACCCCAAAAACTTCGGTTTAAAGCACATGAAATTTAAATCATAGTTCCTGTTGAAGCACATAAAGTTCAGATCGTAACTACTATTGAAGCTTTTGAGAGCCAGAAGTGATGATGTTGTTGGTGGTGGTAAGAAGAGTAAGAACGATATGGAATATATATTTGGGTGAAGGTCGCCGAAAATGGCGGGCCACCTGTTAGTGACCTTTTCTTTCGACTTTACTCGACAAATAAGAAAGAAAAGAATATAGAGGAAAATGCTTTTAAAATGTTTTCTATTATTTATTAGTTAAGAAAATTTGAAATTTTGACTAACTAACTTAGCATATGAATGACTTAAACAAATTTTTTTTTGTTGAGAGAAGGCCCACTCATTTCAGACTTTAAAACAAGTTTGAAATAAAGCCGGACATCTTTTTTCTTTATATCCTCATCATTTTTACACTACTCACCACAATCACCAAGACCGGCGCTGGCTCAATGCCAACAAAGCTTCGGTTTAGGCAAAACAGTTTGGGCCCCCAATCAATCAAAATTTTGCTACCGGATAATATTAAATGTTTCAGCCTACTATCTGTTGGTTTCGGTGTACCGATTCAACGAGTTGACTCAACGAGTCTCTAACCGGATCACTGGTGAAACTGGTTACTACTTTGATTTTAATTGTAAATCAATCAAACACACTTTCTTTCCAAATTAATGGAGAAAAACTAAGGAATAAAACAACTCAATATCTTTCGTATTTCTAACCGATAATGTCTGTTATCCAGAACAGATGATTCGTAGTCGAATCTCACTATCGATTTAAGATCGGAAAGAGGAATTGTATCCTTCTGTGTTTACTGATTTATTACTTTAAAAATCAACACACTTCTGATTTGGAAAATCAGAATGTCTTTGATTAAGAAATCAGATAGACTAAAAAGAAAAAGAAAATCGGAGGATTAGAAGAAGAATAATTTTTTAATCTAGGCGAGGTATTCCTCTTTCCTTAAGACAATTGACGCCCTGTATAGTACCAAACAGTTACCGGCGTTTGTCTCCCAGGATACAACGATTAACCTTTCGATTCAATGGTACTTCGAATCAGAAAGCAGTCGAACTTGAAAGTATACTAACCTCTGACTTAATGCAAATGGATCAAACTTCTTGCTTATGAAACTCCTTGAAAACTCTACAAAATCTTTCTCTTAGATACTCTAATATGACCTTCTAACAATGCTTGACACTCTGGAAAAAACGGATTGGAATTTGGAGTTGATTTGGGTCCTATAAATAGGTTTCGAATAGATGCATTCATAAGGGACACTTCTGTTGGGTTTTAGGGACGCATCTGTTGGAAAGTAAAGTGACGGGTCACTTCTTTAGCAACAGACGTGTCGGCTGGGATTTGGGCCGTCTGATCTGGACGTGTCCTCTTTGCGTAAATAGCCCCCAAACCAACTTTTCCTTATTGCGATTTAGTCCCTAAATCAACCAAAAATCGATCAAACTTTAAACTTGAATATCTCATTCATCCGGAATCGGATTTGAGTGATTCTTGAGTCTAAACCTAAGAGCTCGACGAGACGAACGCAATGGTGTGCTTCGTTTCTGAGTTTGATGACTTGAACCGATCCAAAATCGGCTCCGATTCCAACAATCTCCCACATGAATGAATATTCGAGATTTCCTATCATGCAGACTTAGTAGACTGACACACTGACACTAACAGAGGTTAGAGGCAGAATTTCGCTGCATCGGGATAGATAGCTTGCGGCTTTGAATCTTCCGTAGTGAGTAGCCATCGGGTTTACAAAGACCTTTGTGAACTATGTCTTGAACTGGGTCCCGTGAGTTGTAAACCAACGAATAACTATCACACAGCTAGTTCCTTACTTTCAAAGTTCTCGGTTGTGTTCATTTCGGCCCTGAACAACCTGGTTTTCATGTGTGCTCTAGAGAAGTCGGCCATTACGACCTTCTCATAGAACCGGCATCAGTTCGCACACATATAGGTTATCCGTCATAAGGTATTCTGCTATACCTCACGTTAGACTCAAGTTCTAAGTTTTCGGATTCATTAAAAGCTTAATGCTTAACCTCTCATTGCAGACAACACTGATGTCATCCTAGGAATGGGTAAGAGATAAATCTCTTTCAGTGTTCCGTTCGAGTCAGTATATAACTTCAGTTTTCCCGTTGAACCTACATCTTGGGATCTCCAGTCACATAGGTTGGGTTTCCGTTATGACTTTACTCATTTACTTTAGGCAAAAGTCCCATTCCCCTTGATGAAGCAATTACTAACTCTCTAGGTAACCCTTTTGTAAATGGATCCGCTAGGTTATCCTTAGATTTGACATAATCTACTGTTATGACTCCTTCTGAGAGTAATTGCTTTACGGTGTTATGTCGTCGACGAATATGTCGTGACTTACCGTTATACATTTTACTATGTGCTCTTGCAATAGCTGCTTGATTATCGCAGTGTATTTTTATTGCAGGCACCGGCTTAGTCCATGTAGGAATGTCCTCCAGGAAGTGTCGCAGCCACTCTGCCTCTTCTCCTGCTTTATCCAGAGCAATGAATTCGGAATCCATTGTCGATCGAGCTATGCATGTTTGCTTTGAGGATTTCCATGATATGGCCGCCCCACCCAGTGTGAATATGTATCCACTAGTTGACTTGGTATCATCAGTATCTGAGATCCAGTTGGCATCCGCATATCCCTCTAATACTTCTGGATATTTGGTATATAATAGCCCATACTCTTTAGTCTGTCTCAAATACCTGAGTACCCTTACTTTCGCCGTCCAATGTTCTTTACTTGGATTGCTAGTAAACCTACTCAATTTGCTAACAGAATAGGCTATGTCTGGACGTGTACAATTCATCAAGTACATTAGACTTCCAATAATCTGTGAGTACATTAACTGGTTTACTCCTTGACCACGATTTTTCATCAAATGCACGGTCGGATCTATCGGCGTCCGAGCTAAACTCATATCATTCTTGCTGAATTTTCCTAGAATTTTCTCAACGTAGTGAGTCTGAGATAATTTTATCCCAGAAGAGCTTCTAGATATTTTTATTCCGAGAATGACTTCAGCCCTACCTAAGTCTTTCATGTCGAAATTCTTCGACAACATTTGCTTAGTTGTTTTTATGACATCTATATTATCTCCCATAATAAGCATGTCATCTACGTACAGACATAGGATTACACATCCTTTAGCAGTGACCTTAGTATAGACGCACTTATCACACTCATTTATTTTGAACCCATTTGATAACATTGCTTGATCAAATTTCAAGTGCCACTGCTTAGGAGCCTGCTTTAAACCATAAAGCGACTTTACTAACTTACACACTTTCTTCTCTTGCCCGGGTACCACAAACCCTTCTGGTTGAGTCATATAGATCTCTTCTTCCAGTTGTCCATTTAAGAAAGCTGTCTTTACATCCATCTGATGTATTTCTAGATTGTGGATAGCTGCTATCGCAATTAGCAATCTTATTGACGTGATTCGAGTAACAGGAGAGTAAGTGTCGAAATAATCTAGACCTTCTCTCTGTCTGAATCCTTGAGCCACAAGTCTGGCTTTGTACTTGTCGATTGATCCATCCGTCTTCAATTTCCTTTTGAAGATCCATTTGCAACCTAAAGGTTTGCAACCTATCGGGAGATCTACTAACTCCCATGTATGGTTATTCATAATGGACTCAATCTCACTGTTCACTGCCTCTTTCCAAAAAGGAGATTCTGGAGTTGACATAGCTTCTTTATATGTTAGAGGCTCACTTTCTAACATGTAGGTTAGAAAATCAGGACCAAAGGTTTTTTCTACCCTTGCTCTTTTACTCTTACGAGGCTCTTCCGACTTGTCCTCTACTAGATTTTTATCTCTTTCAGAGATTTCTGTATTTTCTTCGTTTCTAACTCTTTTCAGAGATTTTTTCTCTGATATAGATTTACATGGAAATATATTTTCAAAGAATTCGGCGTCCCGTGATTCTAAGATTGTATTCACATGTATATCTTCTATATCAGACTTGTGAACCAAGAATCTGTATGCACTACTGTTTTCTGCATATCCAACGAAAATACAGTCTATTGTCCTTGGTCCTATTTTGACCCGTTTAGGTAAAGGCACCAGGACTTTGGCTAGACACCCCCACACTTTAATGAATTTAAAGGATGATTTTCTGTCGTTCCACAACTCATAAGGTATATTACCTGTTTTTTTTTTTGTGAGGTAACTTATTTAATAAGTAGTTGGCCGACAATATTGCCTTCCCCCACAAGTTCTGAGGTAATCCAGAACTGAGTAATAATGCATTCATCATCTCCTTCAGAGTTCGATTCTTTCGCTCTGCTACACCATTTTGTTGAGGTGTATAAGGAGCAGTAGTCTGATGAATGATGCCGCTTTCGGCACAAATTTCAGTGAAAGGGGATTCATACTCTCCGCCTCTATCGCTTCTCAAAATCTTAATTTTTCAATTAAGTTGATTTTCAACTTCATTCTTATAGATTTTGAATTTCTCTACTGCTTCATATTTACTTCTTAGCAAGTAAACGTGACAGTATCTTGTACTATCGTCTATGAAGGTGATAATATACTTTTTACCTCCTCTAGTCTGAACCATTTTTAAATCACATATGTCACTATGAATTAACTCTAATGGTTCTGTATTTCTTTCCACAGAATGAAAAGGAGTCTTTGTCAATTTAGACTCTACACACGTTTGACATTTTTCCGAAGAATTAATATCAAACTTCGGTATTAAGTCCATGTGCATTAACTTTCTCAAAGAGTTATAATGAACATGACCTAGTCTCTCATGCCAAATATTACAAGAATCAACAACATAAGCTAATGTTTTTTCTTTATTAATAATATTTGGAGTTACAGTTGCAACATTCAATTTAAAGAGCCCCCCACATAAGTACCCTTTTCCCACATACATTCCGTTTTTGGATAAAACAAAATTATCGGAAACAAATACAAGTTTGAATCCGTTCTTGCTAAGGAGCGATCCAGACACAAGATTCTTTCGAATGTCTGGTGCATGCAGGACGTCATTTAGGGTTACTTCTTTTCCTGAAGTGAACTTCAAGATTACTTTCCCTTTACCCTGAACTTGACTTGTTGCGGCGTTTCCCATAAACAGTGTCTCGCCTTCTTCAAGTTTGGTATAAGTGGAGAACATGGCTCTATCTGCACAAACGTGCCTCGTGGCTCCAGTGTCGATCCACCATTCTTTCGGATTTCCAACTAGGTTAACTTCAGAAATAACCGCACAGAGGTTCATATTCTGAAACTTTTCAGCCACGTCTTCGATTCTAGTAACCATTGCACACAGGTTCTGGACATCTTCATCTTCAACAAGAGAAGCCTGATGCTTAGCTTTCTTTCTCTTGTTGATCTTGTCATTTTTAGAACGACAATCTTTGGCAAGATGTCCCTTCTTGCCACAGTTGAAGCAGTTGCCGTCGAAACTCTTCTTCGTCGGCTTTCCTGAGCCCACTTCACGGCCCGAGCATTTCCGCTTTAGATTTGGTCCCCCTTCGATGACGTTTACTTTTGGAGTATTTGAAGACTTCTCTGTCTTCTTCTCTGCAGTACGACTATCCTCTTCTATTCGAAGTTTGAGGATGAGATCTTCAAGGCTCATATCTTTATTTTTATGACGAAGGTAATTCTTGAAGTCTTTCCAACCCGGAGGCAATTTTTCAATCATTGCTCGGACTTGAAAGGCTTCATTTGTTACCAATGATTCAGCCTTTAATTCCTGAAGAATTATTTGGAATTCTTGAACTTGGGTTATGACTGGTTTAGAGTCAACCATTTTAAAGTCCAGAAACCTTCCAACGATAAATTTCTTCACTCTTGCAGTTTCGGCTTTATATTTATTGTGTAATGTGTTCCACAATTCTTTTGCACTATCAATAACACAATACACATTATAAAGCCCATCATCCAACGAATTCAGAATGTAATGCTTACATAAAAAATTACTATGCTTCCAGGCCTCTACGGCCGAAGTATGTTGGATATCTCCGTCTTCTCGAAGGACTGGTTGGTCTTCAGTCAGATATTTTACTAACCCTAAAGTGGTTAGATAAAACATCATCTTCTGTGCCCATCGCTTAAAATCGATGCCCTTAAACTTCTCCGGTTTTTCGGCATGGATAGGACCAACGCTTTTCGTTATGGCTTCACCAGTTGTTGCCATCTCTATTTCTGTCTAACACAGAAAATTAGTTCAGTATACCGAAGTATTCAATTGTCTTAAGATTGTTGGTTTCGGTGTACCGATTCAACGAGTTGACTCAACGAGTCTCTAACCGGATCACTGGTGAAACTGGTTACTACTTTGGTTTTAATTGTAAATCAATCAAACACACTTTCTTTCCAAATTAATGGAGAAAAACTAAGGAATAAAACAACTCAATATCTTTCGTATTTCTAACCGATAATGTCTGTTATCCATAATAGATGATTCGTAGTCGAATCTCACTATCGATTTAAGATCGGAAAGAGGAATTGTATCCTTCTGTGTTTACTAATTTATTACTTTAAAAATCAACACACTTCTGATTTGGAAAATCAGAATGTCTTTGATTAAGAAATCAGATAGACTAAAAAGAAAAAGAAAACCGGAGGATTAGAAGAAGAATAATTTTTTAATCGAGGCGAGGTATTCCTCTTTCCTTAAGACAATTGACGCCCTGTATAGTACCAAACAGTTACCAGCGTTTGTCTCCCAGGATACAACGATTAACCTTTCGATTCAATGGTACTTCGAATCAGAAAGCAGTCGAACTTGAAAGTATACTAACCTCTGACTTAATGCAAATGGATCAAACTTCTTGCTTATGAAACTCCTTGAAAACTCTACAAAATCTTTCTCTTAGATACTCTAATATGATCTTCTAACAATGCTTGACACTCTGGAAAAAACGGATTGGAATTTGGAGTTGATTTGGGTCCTATAAATAGGTTTCGAATAGATGCATTCATAAGGGACACTTCTGTTGGGTTTTAGGGACGCATCTGTTGGAAAGTAAAGTGACGGGTCACTTCTTTAGCAACAGACGTGTCGGCTGGGATTTGGGCCGTCTGATCTGGACGTGTCCTCTTTGCGTAAATAGCCCCCAAACCAACTTTTCCTTATTGCGATTTAGTCCCTAAATCAACCAAAAATCGATCAAACTTTAAACTTGAATATCTCATTCATCCGGAATCGGATTTGAGTGATTCTTGAGTCTAAACTTAAGAGCTCGACGAGACGAACGCAATGGTCTGCTTCGTTTCTGAGTTTGATGACTTGAACCAATCCAAAATCGGCTCCGATTCCAACACTATCATCATAGTTTTGTAGCACAGCAGTTGTGTACGCAAGTTATACTCTTCTGCTTATATATTGGAAGCCTCTAAAAACAATCATTTTTTCTTCTCCCCTAGTTGGAAACCCTAGATTACCAACTAGAAAGGATGTCCAGGAAAGACTTGTTAGAAAGGATGTCCCCCCATAAGAGCTTCAGAGGGAGAGGTACGCATCTTACTCGTCTAGAAGAGAAGTTGTCCTTGTCCAATCTGAAAGGGTTCCTAACAAAGTCGTGGGGTTCTGTCCTACTTTCTTCGTATGGAACTGGGATTGAGAATTTCACTTTCATGCTAGAAGTTGAAGATGGACTTGTCTAAGTTGTCCCCCCAAGACCAGTCCATGTCTAGCTCATTTGTTAGCTACTGAGGCTATCACTTTTACCTTCTTCTTTTGTAGTTTTGAGTAACTCACTTCTAACACTTCCAGTGAAGTATGGGCGAAACCGATAATTGAGCTTTGGTGTAAATTACACTACAAAAATGAAGGCTATTGCCGACGGCGAAAACTGTCGGTAACATAGGAAATACCGTCGGCAGTATGCTTTGCCGACGGCACCAGAGTGTCGGCTTTAAAGCGGTCGGCAATAATACTGCCGACGACACTGCCGACGGTTTTAGGTTGTCGGTCCTTATATTACCGACGGGACCATAACTTCTCCGTGCCGTCGGCAGGATTCGTAGGGATTCGTAACTAATTCTTATTGCCGACGGTGTTTTCTTTTAAAATCACTGTCGGCAATGGATTTTTGCGCCAAATTTTTTTTCGCGGCCTTTATAGTTGCCCTTATTCTGCCGACGCTTGTTAGCCGTCGCTACCAATTTTGTCGACGGAATTTATACCATCGGCAATCATTTTCTTAACTGTTTTTAAAAATCCATTTTTGTCACCCATTGCTGCAGTATGTGATCCATAAACTGCAGCAACATAATGAACAATTACCTGATAAACATAAATTCGAAAGAAATTCATAACAAAATAACCTAAAGCATTCATATATATAACAAAACTCCTTTCTTCAACCGTCCAACATCAAAATCATTCACAAAGCATTCATAATATATAACAAAACTCCTTTCTCCAACCGTCCAACATCAAAATCATTCACTAAGCATTCATATATATAACAAAACTCCTTTCTTCAAAATTCATACTTTTCGTCATCGATTTCAATCCCTACAATGAAAAAGAAACAACACATATCTTAGTATCGAATGGCTTAACATTGAGTTTGATTCAAAGTTCACCAAAAAACAACTATAACAATTATATCAAAATAAAAAAACAACTATAACAGAGGAAGTGCAAATTACTCGATTCCTTCCTTAGGTTATAGGTAAATGCGTATACAAATTCCTCCAGCCAACTTAGAAGTTTCTAATGAAACTTGTACTATTTGACCAACTTCGTCATATCCAACTTAACAACCAAAGAACAAATACAAACAATTGAAAACCTGAAAAACAACATCTAAACTAGCATTTAAGGACTTAAGCATTCAAATTTGCGGTATATTCATGGTTCTTTAGATTTTAACCAAATGGAGATTGAAGTTTTACCTGTAGGAGAAAAATCTCTAAATAGAGTGTTGAGACTAGAAGAAGAAGAGACACAAAGAAATTGTCTTCAAAATGAGCAACCGTACCTGCATAAAGAGGGTATTCATTACTACGAGACCGACAATATGATATTCAAAGATGTTTGTCAAGGAATCAACTGACAAGAGAAACATTCTAATTCTGGATGAACATCATTTGAGGTGTAAAACCACATAAATAAACGAATCAGCACTCAAGGAGTAGTCATAAGTCATAACAAGAAGTGACTTCATCTTATGAGATTTATAAGATTTCACCAGGCAATAACTAATCGTATCTTCTACACTGTTAGGCTAAAATCCAAGTCTTATACGAGTTCTTCCTGATAACCTAATACACCTCTAGATAATCATTGACCAAATAGACTACGAGATATCGAATATGATGTACAATAAGTAACTTGTTTTCTCAGCCACTTTGTTTGTAGTGCCAAATTCCACCAGCGCCAAACTAAAATTAGATAATGTGCACTTATGTCTAACGAAGAAAAATCGAGAATGTGTAAAATATGAGGTCACATTCTCTTAACTTTTCTTTTAGTTGTTGAAAGTTTCATAACATTAAATCACAAGGGTACCATTACAATTAGGGCTGGGAAAACGGTCCGGGGACCCGGGGTCCGGCCCGTTCGGCCCGGACCGTTTTGACCCGCAACCCGAGTCCTACCCGAGCCGGGCATACCCGGCCCGATGGCTCGGGCTTATTGGGCCGGGACTCGGACATACCCTCAATTCCGAGTCCCGGCCCGTTAGGTCCGTCCGTCACCCGCCCGCGTCAACCCGTCCGCGAGAACCCGCCCGCGAGAACCCGCCCGCGTCAACCCGCCCAAATCTATTATAAAAACCCTCCTCTCTTCAACAAAGAAACCCTAATATCAACCTAACTTTCTCTCTCTGCCTCTCTCTCTTAGCCGCCTCCTCTCTCTACTCTCTCTCCCCTTCTCATCTATTCAACACCATTTAGTGATGTTGGTTGATGAAGTTGATAAAATCCATGAAACCCTTGTTCTTGTTGATGAAGGTGAAGATGTGGGTGTTGATGAGTTAGATCTTCTTCTTCTTCTTCGTTTTCTTCTTGATGGGGATGGGTCTGATGATGATGATGATGAAGCTGATGATGATATTGATGGGGAATGACTTATTCATCACCTTTCCGAGTATCTTGAAATGTCCGATCTCTTTAGGCGTGATGATATCTTCTGTTTTTTTTTTTTTTTTGTTGAACCTGATGATATCTTCGGTTAGTCTATGTAATGGAGTTGCTTATGATCAATCTAGTATTCAAAAATGGCTTGATAGTGGTAATAATATAATACATTTTTCTAGGGGTGGGAATCTAGGGTTTCAGAAATAGTTAGGTTAATTAATAAAAAAATCTTCCCAAAAAAAAAAAGAAAGGAAAAAAAAAAATCTCAAAAATCCGAGCCCGCCCGACCCGAACCCGTTGAAACCCGTTCGGGTAGTCGGGCTACGGGCACTTCAAGTCTTTGATACGCCCGGCCCGATCTGCCCGGCTCACTACCTCGGGCTCGGCTTATCCGAGCCCGATCTGCCCGAGCCCGGCACTTGGTAGCCCGAGCCCGACCGAGCCCGCCCGATTCCCACCCCTAATTACAATACATAATAGACAGAAAATGGGTACATATTTCCAGAGTTTTGACCTATTTTTCCTCTTTGCCCATTTCGCCAGCTTGTCTGTTTGAGTGTTTTGATTGCAACTTATATGGTTGAACTTGACACTATTTAGCTTATTCCTGATTTTCTTAATTTTTTGCATATGAACCATTGATTGCCATTGGATTTGATGCCTTGGGTTTTTCAGATGCTGTATCAGATTGAGATTGTCACTTGTGATAATGATTTTTTTGTGATTATGATCCTCCGCCCACGAGATGCCCTGTAGAATGGCTATAGCCTCACTTTCTTCACTATTTCTTGCTCGAGTTGTATGCACTTTCACTTCCACGAATTTTGATTGAAAGTTATGAATAATCATACTGGTTCCAATATTGGTATTAATATCTGTAAAAGACGAATCCACATTTATTTTTATAAAAGGTATATTAGGGAGTTGCCATTTTCCAATTGTTGTAGTCAGAGGTTTCTTCCGAACACTATTCATTATTTGAAAAACCATAATAAGTTTAATAACTAAGCTAGTAGTGTTTTATCGTATGTTGGAAATAGTGATCAAATCTTGGCTTCCATATATGCGACATTATAGTAACAAAGTGAATATCATTTGAAGTGTAACTGGTTTGTGATGGGTCATGCCCGGAAAGTATCCATTCGGATATGGACTGGATATTGATGGACAAAAGATTACAGTGGAACCACATGCTTTTAGCAAAGGACAGTGAAATAAAACATGTTCTATAGACTCGATTTCAGTACAACTCGGACATATGTATAGATTTCCTATGAATTTATCGATACGCTTACAGACTGGTAGGGCTCCCGAACAACATTTCCAAAGAAAGAGATGAATACGTGGGATAGTAGGGATAAACCAAATGAAGTTCCAGTTGATGGAGGGGAGAGGGTGAGGATTCTGGATAAGACAAAGATGTTGATACATAGATTTTACTGAAAAGTTTCCTGATTGAGGGAGTCCATTTCATCTGATCTGAGCCCTCATTCTGAATGGGAATAGTCTTAGGATCATCAAAGTTCTCGCTCAGGGTCTCCTCACACCACTGGTTATTATTAATAAGTTGAGAAACCGTAACGAGATTCAAATTTGTACTGTTATTAAGCGGGCCTTGAGTTCCTGGGATCCAATTATCCTTCCAGATATTGATTCGCTCTCCCGTGTGAACTTCCAAAGTAATCAGGTTCTCAATTAGTTCATAATGTTTTCTGATTACTTTCCCGTTCCAAGAATGATGCATTTTAGCAAGACCAGGAGTGTCAGACTGGTGGAAATATTTGGCTTTGAGAAATTAAACCCATATAGCCTACGGTACCGTCTTGAGCCTACAAGCCAATTTACTAAGAAGGGTTGTGTTGTCTAGGTGAGGATGATGAATATCTAGTCCTCCCTACTTTTTAGGAAGACAGATATATGACCAGGTTTTGCTACATATACCTTTAGACTTTCCCCACCAGAAGGACTTTTTGTAAAGTCGCAATGCGTTTGCTTATGCCTTTGGGAATGACGAAGCATTGCATCAGGTATCGGGGAGCGGCCGAGGCTACAACAAAGATAACTACTGTTCGACCAGCTTGGGAGAGAAATGAATGGTGCCATTTAGACAGCTTAGACTTAATATGATCCAGGAGGTTATTGAAAACCTTTGTTTTGTGCACCCCTATAAAGAGTTGCGCACCCAGATATTTCTCGAAGGTGGACGCATATCTAACATTCTCTTAACTTTGGGGTCACAAAAATGTCAGAGCCACCCCTGACAACCACCACCATCACTATCACCTTCCCTCTCTTTTTTCTCTGTCTATTGCTCTCTCTCTCTCCTCAAATACTCTCGCAAAGGATTTCATTTTGGACCCTATTCGGATATGACCAAACCTTGCCGGATCTGCTGAGGGTTTTCTTGGTTGAACCATTGTCATCCTCAAAGCCTTCCAACACCACACTTTTTGAAGGAGAAAAATTTGGACAAATGTTCTTCAACGAATTTAAACAAAATTCTGAAGAGAAACACATGAACAAAACATATTTGGGCCCGTAACTCCCATTTCAACCTTTTTTTTTTGTTGAACTACTCCCATTTCAACCTTAGATAAAAAAGAATCAAGCCTTAAATCCTGCCATTGGGTAACCTATATGCAACAACTCAATCATCATACCCTAATTCCTAACCTAACACCATAATCTTCACAATTAAACATTTATAGGTCTCTTTAAGCTAATTTCTCCTGCCTTTTAAGCTCTCTTCTTCTGCCTTCTTAAGCTGTCTTCTTCTCCCCAAATTGAGCACAAAAAACATTAGCATTCTAGTGAGAGCAAGGGATGTAAATTTAGATGTAAAAACAAATGTGGCTAATTTTTAAAACAAGTCAACTAATTCAGATTCAGGTCAAGCCATTTCAGGTTCAGTTAATTCAGATTCAAAAACACGAAAAAGAAAAATCAAACACGACGTAGAAGGGGCATATGAGAATCTGGCTCTAGAGCCATGTCAGCTTTTACATTAAATTTCTCTATTTTTCATTCCTCTGAAAACATGTCCCTAGCCGCTGGCAGAAAATAAGCTGCCGATATTTGTAAGATAAATAGATGATTCTCATTCGTGTGACGACTTTTCAAACAAGAAAGAAGGTATTAGGCTTTCCCAACAGCAGGTTAAGATAAGACCCAGACACAAGATAGCGAACCACGCCTCTCCATTTTCAACTCGTTTTTCTTGTTCACAAATCAAATGTGGTTTTTTTTGTCGAAAAGAACAAACGTGGTTGAAAATTATTTTTCTTTGTTAGCAAAAGACACAAACTTGGTCCGATTAATCCTCTCCTGCTTCGCTAATAGAAAAGATCCAGAAGAGTACCTTTACAAGGACTCCGTTGGAACCAGAGTACTGTTTCCAGATGAAAAACGATAGCGAAGGCTAGCTACAAGAACTATCTCATAGACGCACCACCTTCGAAGTGCTGTCCATCAAAGCCAAACAGAACCAACGCCGGTATTTGCAGACATTTTTCACCTTAGTAATGGCCAAAAGTTTAAAAGTCAATCGGTTCATGGCCTGTGAAGATGAAACTCAAAGATGCATTGACCAAACTAATAGAGATATTAACAGATCTAAGATGTATGTGCTAGATACAGAGGACAACACTACCATAATGATTCAACAAACAAATCAGAGTTTCAACCAAATAAAGTTGATAATATATCTTCTGCAAGATGGAAAAGAAAAGATGATCGAAAAGAAAATATGAAGTCATGATATCAAAGATCTAGTAAATAAAAAAAAAAATGGGTTCTTTTTCTTTTCCTTTGATTCGACTACGGAGTGAAAAACCACGGGGAGATAATCATACTAACCCAAACTCGTCTCTGTTAACCTGCAACTCGCCGCTTATTCTGTATCCACCGGATGAAGGAAGTGATAGAACAGCTCACAGGAAAGCAAAAAATGAGAGGGCTTAACGAACAGGTTGCTGGTTGTAGTGATTCTTCTCCTTTTTCTTAGCTGCAGCAAGTCTTGCATTCCTTGCAGCAGCTTCGACGGCAGCAGCTCTAGCAGCAGCATCCATTTCTTTGCCGGATTTCTTCTTCTTCATTGAGGCAACCTTCTTTAATCGCTCTTTCATATCAACTGTGGAAGATGAATCTTCCTCAGCTTGTTCAGTCTCAGCAGGAGCTTCATCTTGACCATTGTTGTTGGTATGTGATCCATTAGGCTGGTCTTGATCTTTGACTTCCTTCGCGGATTTCTTTTTCTTCTTTCTAGCACTTTTGCTCTCACCAGGAGCAGACTCTTTCTTCTCTGAATCACCATTGAGCTCTTCTGGTTTCTTCTCTTGCCCACCTGAAAACCAATTAAAAGCAGAGTGTGTAAGATGTCTAAAATAGATGGTGGAACCACATTGTTTACTTCATATTTGTGTGTCAAATAATAGTGAATGTGCGACAAAATTTGCACTGACATTTCTGCAATTAAAGCAAGTAATCTTTGGGTTCGAGGCATCCGACATACAAGCATCTGTATTCACAACATTATCTGAAAATATTCCTATTCAACCACATACAAGGTGTTGGAACAGAAGAGTTAAAACAGGCGTGTAAAGGGATCCAGCAGTATACAAATATATTCTTATTACAGATTTGGTCCTTCCGTTTTCAATTACAAATATCTTCTTTTCATATTAGTCTCAAAATGATCATGAATGTGCAACAAAATTTACACCGCATTTTCTGCAATTAAAGCAAGTAATCTTTGGGTTTGAGGTATCCGACATATAAGCATCCGTATTTACAACATATATATTCATATTCAAACAATACAAGGTGTCGGATACAGAGGACTTAAGAAAGGCCAGTAAAGGGATCTAGCACTATACATATATATTCTTATTACAAATTTAGTCCTTCCGTTTTCAATTAAGAATATCTCCTTTTTTTACTTCCCTTAGGAGTTTTTGAGTATGGCAAGAGAAAAACACTAAAACGACTATCCATGACAGCTAACGGCAACTCTATAATTTCCATTTACGAAAAAATCATTGAGATAGGGACAACAAGCTATGTGGTTCAGGTATAGAACCAAAACACACAGGTTATGCTTTATGGCCACTCCATCTTGGATTGTATGATCCATCATATCCAAATCAATTGACCCAAACAACTAAGATAACCATGAGTAACTTCCGTCTAGATACTAGACATCACGCTAAAACTGATAGATCACCCAAACAAGTTTCGGGAAATCAGTAACCAAAATTAGAATAAAGAAGCGTTGAACATATCACAGATGATAGATTACCAAATTACCTTGTAATTCATCTTGATCAGTAGTAGTCTCTTTCTTGTTCATTCCCAATTCAGCTAAAACTGCCTCAAGCTCTGCAAGTTCCTTTTTCTTCAATTCCTTCTTGGAAAGCTGCCTCTCTGCTTCTTTAGGAGCTATAGGAACTGGAGGCTTCTTTACCGCTGGCTCAGCCTGCACCTTGACCTCGGGTTCAGGTTCATTTTCTTCCTCCACATCATCATCGACATCATCCAGACCATCATCTTCACTTTCACTTTCCTGAGGAATTACAGCCAATTAGTGATCAACTCAAAATTATTTACGAATTACGACCTAGGTCGAGCATCTCATGATATTCATATATATATATATATATATATATATATATACATATTTGAAAAACCAGCACATAATCAAGCGTTAAAAGTTTATAGAGGACACGTGAAATATAGGCAGTTACTTGATTCAAAAGAATCCCACAGAATAATTTAACATTCAAACTAGATAACAAATTAACAAATCTTACTAAAGTTGCCACGATCAGGTACTTAGTCCTTACGGCAAACCAAGTAAAGAAAGACTAGCGAATAAAAAATATGATATGTTTAATTGCCAATAGCATACCCTCTAAATAACAGATCTCTGGCGTTTATTTAATGAACACTGCAGGCTACCAAGAAAAATACTTTGTCGATACTAAACTACTAGATTAGTATCTTTTATTTACTCTTTATGTTCTGCAGTCAATCGAGTTGATCCCATGAACAGATTCGACCAACAATCAGTATTCAGTAATAAATACATAATATACTATATAAATGCTAGATAGAGATACCCCCAATGATCCAGCAATGCTAAGACAATCATAATTTACTTCCCTGTATATTTTCCATCTTGGTGGAAGGAGTACAGAATTTCTTAATCATTGATGTGCATATTTTTTCATGTACACGTAAATTCAGTATTTCAATTGCTACAATATTCTTGATGCTGCTCGTAGAGCAGAAAGAACAACAAATGCGAAAACACCCTAAGATACATCTGCTTATCTAAGAAACGTGAAATCACATAATAATGCGGTGACATAATCACATGACCCCAAGAAAACCTGTCAAATAAATTGTCAAGAACAGCAAAGTATACATTTGTAACCATGCTCCTTTCATTGCGACACTGATAAGAAATTACATCTTTTACTCTGTCTATACATAACCTTAGTAAAAACAATGCAAGAACTAATTCTCCCTCTAACTAACCATCTTACCAATTCCATATACCAATTCCATATTTCAGGAATAGGAGATATATGATTTTAACTCTTGTACCAAGTATCATCTTAGATGAACTCATGAAAACTGGCTTGGCAAGGGTGGAACCTTGCCGCATAGAGAATTCAATATCTCACGTCCTAACTGTCTACCTAAAACCCTAACTCTTCTACCAACAGAAGAGAACCATGGGTAAATCTCAACTAGTAAAACAAGCTAACAAGATAAGGGGAGCCCCAATAGGCCAGATTGCATGCCTAGTGCCCTCATAACATGGAAAAGAAGTACATATAGAAGTAGAATCAGCAGATATGCTAATCAAACAAGAAACCCATTTAGAATTAAACAGACAAATTAAACAACAAATCAGAGAAAAAGAAAATTATGAACACTATACGTACTTCAACAGGGGTAGTACTCTCCTTAATCTGGTCAGAAAATTGAGGTGGAGGAGCAGTTGCATAATAATCATCGTCATCATCAACATCAGCCCAAGATTTCACAGTTAATGGAGCAGGAGCCCAAAAAACTTGAGCTTCAGGTTCACTTGTCTTGCTCTTTGAAGATCCCTTTTTGGGTGATCCATGTTCTTTGTCAGATTTCTTCTTCTTCTTAAGACTTCCAAGAGCAGCAAAAACATTGGTTCTGTTTATCCCTATTGGACCATCATCTCTTCTGCTTCCACCTCCAGCCATTTTTCTCAGCTTGATCTCAAACTAACAACAACAACACCCACAGCTAACCCTAAAAATACCAGTTTATGAAACGCCGCAGTTTTCTGGTATTGTCAGAAAAATAAAACCGATCCGGAGAAATCTAATGAATTAAGATCAAAACTGATATCTTTGGAAGATAAAATTATAAGAACAAAAGAGAGAAGATTTTATTTTAAGATAAGATGATAAAAGAAAAAACAATTTTTTTGCAATTTAGAAGTAGAAATTAGGGTTTGGAAGGAAACACGAATCGGATGAAACAGGAAGAAATTATTTGGATTTCCAGAAAAACAAAAATTGAAAATCGACAAATAGAAGGATTTAGAACTACAAACTAACAGGTGGAAGAAAGAGATCTCAAAACAAAAGATTAGGGTTTCTCAAAATCGGGTTTGACACATAACCTAAAAACAAACCCTTATGAGATCGAAGAAGTTTTTTTAGGGTTTCGAAGATGAGTTTTTTTCTTTTATCTCTTCGGTTTTGATTTCTAGGGGGGGGTTCGCTCGCTCGCTCGCTGAATAAGCGTCTCAAGAGATAACGCTTTATTTGATGAAACGATGATTACTGTGTGGTTTTTATACTCGTCACAAGATGAAACCACGAAACCCTTTCTCTCTCTCTCTAAAAACTACTCGACACTTTCTCTCTCTAAAATATATCCCAGTTAGATCATCAGACATCAGAGGGTAGCTAACGTGTTAGGATAGGGTTGACCTAGGAATTATGACTGTTTGCTATTTTGATCTTAATCTAACCGTACAAATATGTGATCAATTACGCCTATTCATCACTGCGGGTCCCGCAAAAAATGACTACAGATTCATAGAGCATAAAGGAAATACTATAGGCACTCCAATGACATTGATTTTTTTAGGGATTCAAAGAGTCACAACAACATTACAAGGCATGCATACATCACGAATTATTGAGCTCCCATAACATAGATGTTAAACAAGTTTTATCTGACTCGCCCTAAATGATGCCCTAAATGATGTGGACATATAGTTGGAATCTGTTTCAAAATATACGTTAGGAAGTCGGCTCTGTCGAAATGCATTGGGTCCGAGTCGGCCCAATTGACATCATTGGGTCCGTAACGAAATAAGTTTAAATTGAAAGTTTGTTGTATAAAATTACCTAAAATGACTACCATACAAGTGAAAAGAAAATGTCATATACACACAATTCAAATTAAGACCGAAAAACCAACCAAATCACCAACGAACAAAAAAAAACAAATTGAAGAAAAATGTGGATCTTGTAATATAGATAGTAGATGATCAAATGATTCATTAATAACCAATTTCAACTCTCTTGTACACTGTCTGTATTAGATGAAGTACAAAATATTCTATTGATGTTTCAGTTCATTGAGCCAGATTTAATATTGTCCAAGTAAAAAAGAAAGCAAATTAAAATAAGAAAAAGGTAGAGGCAATAACGGTATGAAAGGCAACTGTCATTTTAGGGTTTACTTTGTTTCCTGTAATTTTTGGATAGTGGTATCAAGCAACAAAAAATAAGAAGATCATAAGGAATACAATTAGTACAAAAAATATCTTGATCATCAGCCATCGATTGGATGAGATTCCATTCAGATATTTCAGTAGAGCTCCTTGTGCTCCTTCGACGTTTGCTAGGGTATCTTCCATGTTCTCATCAATCCTGTCATATTAGAACCCCGTTGTTAAGTCAATCAAAAGATATCTTAATTCTCAAGGATTGGTTATAAAGATTTTATGCGTTTCAATCATGGTAAGCTACTCTGACATGATAATTGATGAATGTGAAAAGTTTTCCGTGTATGGTAGAACTTATTGGTTTATTTGAATGTGAGAACTCTTAGAAACACACAACCACTACCTTGAGTACAGAGAAACTTAGCCATCATATATAAATTTATTAAGATTGCACAATATCTAAATATAAACTTTATCTTTCTACTTAAATATATACTCTAACCCGAGCTCAGGTCTGAGAAATTCGGGGTCCGACTTCACATGGTAAGAACTAAGAATCCTACACAGGGTACATACTATTGCATATAAATATAAAACAATTGAGATTCATGCCCACTAAACCTGTCATGTCTCGATAATAGGTCTTCATCCGCTTACGAGAAAAGATTACACAATCATGATAATCTGATCATATGGGTTATGTGTTGATGAAATGAATAACTCCTAAACGTAAACTAACAATTTACTGGAACATTTCTAAGATATAGGAGGACATGAGAACGTCAGAATGCTACCTGATGGCTATCTCTCCTTGCTGGGATACCATAGTTGCTAGTTGTTGAAAGATGTTTCCTAACTCATGGATGGTTGATTCTACATTTTGAAGAGCTTCAGCTCTACTCTGCATGTAGCTGTCCTGTAATGGAACCATCTGTTGTTGTTGTTGTTGTTGCTGGTGTTGATGCTGCTGCGGGAGTAATGGCTGACTTGGGCTAGATGGTTCCCCGTCAATATGCTTCCTGGTGAAAGGGAAGGCAAAAAGAAACAGAGGAAGAGAAAACAAAAGAAGAACTTCAGAAGTTAACATGCAGGTTTTTGTACCTATGAATTCTACCACAAAGTTTCCACTTCAAAAGAAGCCGGAAGATGACAAGAAAAATGGATCTAAGTGATATGCCTCCTCAGTAACTAGGGAGTTATTCGGGTACTAGGCTGTAGCCTCAGCTGACTATGGTTAACTAGGCTGTAGTCTGATCTGACTTTGGTTAACTCAGCTTCACCCTTCTTTTTTCCTTCTTCTCTGGTTTAAGGTTTTTAGAGACAGGAAGAAGATAAAAACAGGATGATTTTCCAAATTAATAGAGTTAGACACTGCCAAACATAAAGTATTTAGTAACTTATACCGAGGAAACAATTGGGAGGATGAAGATGCCCCATTGGCCCATGGAGCAGGAGGGGCAGTTGAGGGATTAGCAGCTGCCCTGGAAGCTAATGGTCGCTGTCGTACAAAAGGATTGCTAGATTCCTTTGAAGCAGAAGAAGAAAATAACTGCCTTCTGTTTTCGTGAACCTTCAAGTTCTGCAAAAATAAAGGTAGAACCGAACATATAAGTGGGCAAATATGAACGAAAGATTATAAACATAAATGGCAAAGAAAGATAGGAAGTGAGGAAGCAATTTTGACCTACCTCTGTCCGCATAGTGAGAACTTCTTTGAACTCTTTTGTGGTGCTCATTAAGCGGTTCTTCAGGTTATCTACAACTGTTGTGGAATGACTGGTGGTATCTTTGGAGATATTACCACTGTCATTCTGGGAGTTGCAGAGAAGCTGCAGGTCTACCACTGCCGAGTTTAACGCAGTAATGTCCTGCTTTAAGACTGCCGTCAGCTCTTGGATCTCTAAAGTTGGATCGTCAAAAACTGATGTCCTCTTTGCCACTGTTACACCAAATAAGAATTATAGTTGATTAGTTACCAAATATAAGCAACAAATTAGGCGTCACCGAACAAGAATGTGAATATGCAATGTCTTCACTCCTATTACCAGTGCTGCTGGACGCCTGGCTCATTTCTCTTATAATTTATAAATTTTGAGCCTTGGAGGTATCAGAAGAAGCATCATTTTCTCCATCAGTTCTACTAAGATCTATATATCATTGATCAACTACAATACAATATTTACTGAAGGAGTCTTGTCCTGTATTCGCCCTTGAAAGCTCGTATTCTCATCCAAGCCCTCCTATTCAACCTAAGACTTCTTGAGCATTTTCATAAGTCAAGGAAAAGTTTTATACTAGTCTGGCAATCATTCGTGATACTTCGGCCAAGTTCTTTCTGCCATGAAAGATTTGGGTGAAGGAACATCCTGGCATAATTCACTTAAGATGAGATTAAAACCCAGACATCAGCTTTTCCCTCCACTAGTTTAACCCCTATCACATTCTAACAGTTCACACTTTCAATCGGAGTACTTTTCAGAACACCTAACTAATTCTACAGCATTCCAGGGAAAAAGATAAGATATCCAGAACGTGTCATTTACCATTTGGGTATTTATACCAATATCTCGAAAGCGAGGAAAAACTCTTTCGAGGTTTCCTCACTTCAAGACACACCCACTATTCTTGTATCTTTCTATGATTTTCTAAATCACACAAAATAGTTCGTCTAGTTAGTAAGATAAACATTCTTCTACGTCCTAAACCTTCACGCAATATGATATTATGATCGGTACTATGCTAATTCTTTTGTTGTTTAATGTCCCATTTCAATGATAATTTACAAAAATTGCGGTTAAGAGAGTACTCTAAACCTAACGAAATCTACAAATCTACAAAATCAATGAGTAGTGAAACTTACATTTTGCTAGTTTTGCAAGTTTTTGTGATGTTTGATGGATTCCATATCCAACTTTTGAAGCTCTCTTGTTAAATTCCGATTGAATAGAAAGACCAGATCGAGGAGGACCTTCATGTTTAGAACCGCTACTACTCGGTGCATTTCCCGCAGGAGATGAAACCGACTTCTTTAGCCTCTCTGCTACAGTGAGAAACTCTTGTGTACGATCACGATAAGATGATTGTGCGGTTCTCACAGACATTTCGTTAAAAATACTTCAATTTGCCACAAATCCACCTTCTAATTGAGTCGCGATGATATCAGATCAAGATCAATTCCGCACAAAATCACAGATCCAGAAGTTACGATCACTCTCAATCAAAATTGGTATTATTGAAATGCAAAACCCTAGATCTGATGCTCCGTCCAAAATACTTATTGTAGATACCTTCAAATTCATCAAAATCAACTAGTTAAGAAATCAAATGAGAAAAACCGAGCAGAACTTTTAGGGTTTATGGAGTAATCAAAGTTTAGGAAGTAGAAAAGGAATCTGAAAAAATGGTAGGGAAAATTAAGCTTACCTGGAAGAATTTAGAAGAGAAGAAAAGAAACAGCTAGAATCGAAAAGATCCGGAATACTTAAACCGTTTAAAAGTACCGAATTTCTTCTTTTATATATCGGAATAGATTTTATCTCAATTCTCAGTGTTCAATATTGGGTTGAGTTTGACTTGTCCTAATGGAATACACAAAATTCAACAAAAATAAATAAATAATGGAATACACAAAACAATGGATCCGAGTTGGTAAAGAAAAATGTTAGTAACCAAGAAAAACTACACGACGTTTTTATTTGGATTATCGTGATTCGTATTTTTAATGATTCTGATCCACTAATCGACAAATCTCGTTTTTATTTGGATTATCGTGATTCGTATTTTTAATGATTCTGATCCACTAATCGACAAATCTCGTTTTTATTTGGATTATCGTGATTCGTATTTTTAATGATTCTGATCCACTAATCGACAAATCAAAAAAAAAAATCACATTAGATTTCTTCCCAGAGTCTTGCCTAATTTTTGCAATGGGTTTGCAAACTATTTACAAATGTTTTGCAATGGTTTTCAACAGGGGTGCAATGGTTTGCAAACTGTTTGCGACTAAAAACCAGGAACATGATAGACATTTGCAATGGTTTACAACTGGTTTACACTTGGAATCAGGAACAAACACAAGATATTGCATTGGTTTGTACCTGGTTTGAAACTGGATGTCTGGAAAATAAGAAGAAATTTATCTTTAACACAAAACCTCGAAAGTCAGAAACAATCAAAATTATCCTTCCATTATTGTTTGCAAACTTAAGTTACCAGGATGTTGTAAGCAAATTGTATAAAATAAGGAAACAGAAAAACTTCAATGGAGTTCCTAAACAGCTAAGTTTTCACCTCAATGGAACTTCATTATATCATCCATTAGTTTACAATTAATCAATAGAATCGTCCAAACCTTCAGTCAAAAATCTGCTAAAATATCTCATGTCATTCGAAATAGAATATCTATTTGAAAAACATACACAACTCGATATGATGCGAACTTGGGCCAGGTTCAATACGAATACAATGGGCTCTTTCACGAATGCTTCGATTACTTTTCTGATCCGAATCCTTCCAGATCTGTCATTGGATCTCTTATGAGTCAATCCTAGTTCGCTTTTTTTCCTTTCCTCGTTCTTGCTGAAATATGACGCATGAGCTGAGCTGATAGGTTCTAAAACCATTTGGTTTCAATATTCGAAAGTCACGCTGTCCTGCAACAAAGAAACTTTCAATATTATAGAAGATAAAGAGATGATGATTTTTTGTAGTATAAAAAATGAATATGGTATGAAATTAAGAATATGCAATAGGAGAAAGTTGTACTCTTATTATCTTGACAAGTAACTCTTATTAAAGATTAGGGTTTAAGGAAAGAAATTACACATTACTCCATATGATGAATATTCACAAAATTTTAGTAGGGATTAAAAAGGCAAGGCATAACAAGAACTAAGTAGTTGGAGCTCTGGATTTGGGACTGAGCCCGAGTAGAGTCGACCCCAAATTCCTAAAGGAGGGGAAAGGGGGGCTTGGTCCGAGTTCATCAAACTTCACTGGGGCTACTGCCAAGCCTACATAAGCCCAAGCTAAGCCACGTTCCTCGCATTGGTTTCTCGCTTTCTCTCGCTGGAATCTAAATACATCAACCAAAGGAAAAAGTTGGGGATTCTGGCCAGTTCACCGACCTCGGCATGGGCTATGTGGAAGCCCACCTAAGCCCGAAGAGAACCCGGAGTACTCCGACAGTCCGACTACACAGCACAAGTTACAGCTCACATGACACTGTCTAATATGTCATATGATCACTAGAATGTTTGGTCGAAGTGTTCATAGAAATACTTAAATCTATTTGTAAATAGAAAAAAAGAAATAGATGCTTCTGGATCAAGTTCTATAGGGCACAAAATACCTATCGGAAAAAGAAGTTTCAATCGAATCAATAAACATATAAATGAAAACAAAAGAAAATCCATTTACTTCACAGAAAATCAAAGTCAGCTTTGGAGTTATGTAGTTTACCAGTTGAAGCTGCTCAAATTAGCTACTTGAATATCTGATTCGACGAAAATCGCTTTTAATCTCCTCTTCCGCAAACTACATGAAACAAGAAGCCAGTCCACAAGATCCCTTACCACTTCGTTTCCGACATTAGTTTCGGAAAGATCTATCAGCTATCGTTGAAAGAGTTCGATCTCCAAAACACAAGGATCTTTAAACACGATAACTGTTTCAAGTCGTTTAAATAATTCCATAATAAATGAAACAACATCTTCAGCCAAGTGAAAACTCAAACAAAATCATGTGGGTATATGTCTATGTTGCATTAAACCGATAAATCAAACTCGATTTCTCATAAAACAGATAAAACCAGTTCCGTTTGTTTAGTTTACTTTCTTCTTAGACATATACTTTTACGTTTTTGACTAAGAGCAAAACGTCGGGCCATAGCTGGATTATAGAAGCTCCTCATATGCTCCGAGAGTTGATGGATAGCTTGGAGATCACCCATTTCTGAAAGTCGCATAAGAAAAGAATCAAATTTCTTATACGGTAATTTCATCCCTTTATTCACAACATTTCCTAAAAGAAAACACGCATCCTCCATTTTATTACAACTAAATAGTCCTTCAATCATCACACAATAGGTATCTGTATCTCTTTTACATCCCCTCTTTTCCATCTCGTCCCAAGTCTCAAAAGCTCCGTCGGGTTGATCCATCTCAAAAAACATCGTAATTAACATATTATATGTATGAACGCTCGGTACACAATCGACTTCAATCATTCTTTGATAAAGTTTAAGTGCTTCATCTGGATTATTAAGATCACAAAGAACTTTAAGGAAACAATTATAAGTAACAATATCAGCAGGATAACCTTTTTGTCCCATTTCTTCTAAGAACTTATAAGCTTCCTCGATTTTTCCAGCCAAACACATCCCCTCAATTACTTCCTTATAGGTCGAAACATCAGGTAAGCAACCACAACTTATCATATCAGCTATAAGGTTGAAGCATTTATCGATTTTATCATGTTTAGCAAAAGCAACAATCATAATAGCATAAGTTTTTGCAGTTGGGGAAGACATGGACGAACCTTTTGTTCTCATGAATTCGAAAAGCTCAGATGCTTCTGAAACCAACCCCGCTCTACAAAATGCATCAATGGCAGTATTATACGTAAAATTCTCAGGTACATGACCCTTTTCGATCATTTCTTCCAATACCTGCATTCCCCTATTTGGGTTTCTCACTCTACACCAACCGAAAAACAAAATGTTATAAGTGTTTGCATCTGGTTTAACCTTTTTCTTGATCTTCATAAACATAGTTTCAGCTTCTTCAACAAGACTACATTTGCATAACGAATCTAATAACAAATTAAACGCATTGATTTCGGGTTGTGTTTTGACTCTTATTTTCTTCTTTCTCGTAAATTTCTGAAGATGGGTAAGATGGTTTTCAGTATATTTTCTCAAAATCTCGATGAGAATATCAATAGGTACAGAATTTCTATCCTTTCTCTTCATGTAATCAAGTAAATCACAAACAATTCTAAACTGTTTTACTTTATATTTAGTACTAGATAGAATATCAATCATCTCATTATAAGTTTGTGGTTCATGCATATAACCTTCTTGTTTACCTGCCCATGTAAAGAATCTGAAAGCGATTTTTTCCTCGAAACGAAGCTTTAGAAGAACATTGTCGACCAATTCAGTAGTTAATCTAATACCCATCAGCTCAAGAGCACTCTCCATGTTTCTATCAGGACTGGAATTGTCAATGATAATATTATATACTTTATCAGAATCAATACATTGGGTTAGTTCTAGTGTTTCAGAAGGGGGTGATGGGGAAGAAGAACAATGTCGAATCGAAAATGGGTAGTTAAAAAAACGAGACTTAATTGAAAATGGAGTTAAACAAGACAAAGATGAACTTTGAAAAACTGAAACAGATGAAGTTTGAGTAGATTGAGATGGTAATGAATGTGAGTTCAAGTTTCTGAAAGAATCAATAAACTGTAACAGTAATGGTGGTACAAAGTGATTCAGACAATAAAAACGCCTAATTGCACTAATTGATTGGAATTGAGACATGGGTATTACTCCTTTGAATCAGAAACCACGATTGAGGAACAAATTTGGGTGAAATTTAAAACAGACAGAGGAATTGAGATTGAAAGATAAAATGAACTGAAAATTTTATCGAAGTGGATAATATACTGAGAATAAATAGCAGTAAAGAGCTAAAAGCTTCAAACTTTAACAAAGACGTTTCTAAAGTAAGTAGAGTTTCCCTCCAATTTCGTAAAATAATGATTCATTCAGAATGAGAGCTCCTTGTTCTTGGAGTAGTGGAGCGAAAACGGAAAACCCTAGGTTAACTGGATATGGTAGGGAACCAGGATATTGACACCAACATTTTGGATTAGGGCGCCAACAAAGTCCGCACCTTTCGACTATTTCACAAAAGCAACTAGCTGTGTACAGGGTAATTTTTTGGACAACCCCAGAATATACTCCCTTTAAACAAAAAACTTCTATTCCTAACTGCTACTCTTCTCATCATAACTTTTATGTAACTATTTTGAATCATCAATAGAAGTTATGTTGTTTTAAAAAATGCTACTGTAATACCCTAATGTGATGTTTCACCACACAAAAATATGCAACATGCACTGGACAACAAAGCATGTTCTTACACAAGTTAAAGAGGCTAGAAGTTATTTTGATCTTATATCTTTTGTGTATGTTAATAGGAAGCTAAACTCAAAAGCTAACTCACTTGCTATTAACAATAGGAATGGGGCTTCTTCTACCTCAACTTCTATTCCTAACTGCTACTCTTCTCATCATAACTTTTATGTAACTATTTTGAATCATCAATAGAAGTTATGTTGTTTTAAAAAATGCTACTGTAATACCCTAATGTGATGTTTCACCACACAAAAATAAGTAACTCTTAGGTCACGTCGGAATCGCAATCCGGAATATTGTTTTGCTCGCAGGAATGGAGAAGAATTGTATTTCTCTCGTACTGGAGTTCCATCTAAAGAAGGTAATATCAAATCAAGGGAGGGGGGGTTTGTGATTTTCATTCCCGAGAATAATTTATTTTAATATTTATTGACAAAATTATCTTCGATAAAATATTAGAATGGCTTATATTAAAATCGTCCTTAATATTATACCACAACTAAAAAAATTAAAGTCAACAACTGGTAGTCCAGTTGGTTAGTGCATTGCTCTGCAAGCAGAGCGTCAGGTTCGAGCCACTGTAACGGTAAACTAAGGAATATTGAACTTGATGGGTTATTAAAAAGTATAAATAATGTACGAGTAATAATTTTGTTGGGTTTTAGGCTTTTTTCATTTCTTAGTTTAACTTAGGCGGTTATCGTGTTGATCACATCTTTGTGATGTGTCAATGTCTTGTAACGACTAACATAGAACGTAGTCAACTCTCAAAAAATATTTAAAAATTTAAAATATACGGTTTCAACTATTGCACCACCATAGCAGTTGTCTTCCTCTCTCTGTAACTCTAGTTTTTTTTTCTCTTTCTCTCTAGTTTTTTTTTCTTTATCTCTTGTTTTTTTTTTTTTTTTTTTTCTCTCTCTCATTTTTTATTCTTTCCAATCAATTTCATGTTGTTTAAAAAGAAATGCCTTTTCCTTGTCTCTGGTTTTTTTCTTTCATTCTCTAGTTTTTTGTCCCTTTGTTTCTCTGGGCGTAGGGCAATTTTGATGGTGCGAAGCAGTGGTGGAGTGAATAGATAATATTGAAATATATAACAAACTTGATATGTAATTTATGTAGTTTAAGTAAAATGATGTAACAGAGCTTTTACAAAAGTTTACATTCATATTCGTGTATGAATCAGACACTAAGTTACGAATTTGTTAAGAATCGAATTCATAGTTCTGTTCAAACCAAAAACCAAACTAAAGTAACCTGATTTCTAGGAATCAGGTTACGAAACTGTGATTCCCAAGAATCACATTCCATTTTCGCGTGCCACATATAGTTTAATGTTTAAGTGACAAAGTGAAAAGATTAAGTACGCTAACAAGAAAAATAGTGACTAAGTTTAAGGTGTCGTTTAGCAATTACTGTGTCGTTTAGCAATTAAAAGCAGAAATATCTTTTACTTGTAGTAGAAGTCAAAAAATTATTCACTTAGTTCGACGATTTTCCCCTAATTCTAAATTTCTTTTCTGATAAAGATATCAGATTTTAATTGAATTATGATCTTGACCCATGATTTGAGTGGCATATGTGCAGGTAATAGTCGCGGTGGTGGTGGACGTGTTTGTGACATAAGTGGTGGTATTAGTTTTTCGTAGCAGTGTTGATGTGGTAACATAAGTGGTAATGGTGTTGAGAATATGGCCATGGGTGAGGGGAGGTGGTTGAAGTGTGATGGTGAGGTATCGTAGTGGTGGTGGAAAGGGTGTTGTTCTTATGCAATGATTCAATCTCATCTTGCATAGCTTTCAACCACTCCTTGTGTACATCATCTAGGGCTTCTTCATATACTGCGGTTCTCCACCATCTGTAACCATCACATACTCGTGTGGAGGATACTTGGTAGATGGTGCTCTCTCTCTAGTCGATCTTCTCAGTTCAACTGGTGGTTCATGTTGAACTTCCATTCCCTGCTCAACATCATCACTCATAGGAACATCTTCATGAGCTTCATCTTCATGATGTTGTTCTTCACCTACATTATCATGTATAACCTTAGGAGAGATATGTGGATCTATATCAATGAGATCATCACTATGATTCTCATGCTTCTCAACTTTCCCGAAGTCCTCAATAGTTTGATCTTCAAGAAAGACCACATCTCTACTTCTAATAATCTTCTTATCGACTGGATCCCATAACCTGTATCCGAATTTCTCATCTGCATACCCTAAAAAGATGCATTGTTTGGCTTTATCATCAAGCTTTGCTCTTTGATCTTTAGGTATATGCACAAAATCCCTGCAACCAAACACTCTTAGGTGTTCATAACTAACTTCTTTCCCAGACCACACTCTCTCAGCTACATCTCCATCTAATGGGGTTGAAGGTAATAAATTAATCAGATAACATGCAGTACGCATTGCCTCACCCCAGAAGCTTTTAGGTAACTTAGCTTCTGAGAGCATACATCTGATCCTCTCCACAATAATGTGATTCATGCGTTCTGCTACACCATTTTGTTGTGGAGTTTTGAGAATTGTCTGTTCATGTCGAATACCATGGGTTTTGCAATACTCTTCAAACGACCCGATGTATTCTCCACCATTGTCAGTGCGAATGCACTTCAATGATTTTCCTGTCTCCCGTTCTATCATGTTGTGGAAATTCTTGAAAACTGTAACTACCTGATCTTTGGTCTTTATGGCATACGTCCAAACTTTCCTAGAAGCATCATCTATAAAAGTAACAAAATACAAAGCACCACCAAGTGTTTTGACCTTTAAAGGTCCACAAACATCAGAATAAACGAGTTCCAAAACACTGGATTTTCTTTTAGACGCATTCCTTTGAAAGGAAACTCTATGTTGCTTTCCTATTAAACAATGAGAGCAAGTGTTTAAATTTATACCTTTTATGTTCGGTAGGTCTTGTCGTTTAGCAAGGATTTGAAGTCCCTCACTCATGTGCCTGAGTCTTCTATGCCAAAGATCAGTGGAAGAATCTTTTTCAACTGCATTCAATTCTCCTTTGCATAGTTTTACTTGAGTCCTATATTAAGTACAACACTTCTTCCCTCTTGCTATTACCATTGACCCTTTTGTGAGCTTCCACTTTCCATCACCAAAGTGATTGTGGTACCCTTCATCATCTAATACTCCGGTAGAGATTAGGATATATCGAAGATCTGGTATATGCCTCACATTCTTAAGAATCAATGTACTCTTTGTGCTCGTCTCAATTTTCACTTCTCCAATTCCTACGATTTTTGAGAAACCCTAGTTTCCCATCCTGACTTTGCCAAGGTCACCAGTTCTGTAAGATCTAAAGAAATCCTTACATGAAGTAGCATGATACGAAGCACCTGAGTCAACCAACCATGTTGTTTCTAGTTCTGACTCAGTCTAACTTAAGCAAGTGTCTCCACAAATTGAGAGTAAGATAATGACATCACCTGATGCAACTGTTGTAACATTATCTTGTTTTTCATCATCCTTTTTATTTTTTTTCTTTGGCTTATTCTTGCATTCACTCTTGTAATGACCCATTTTTCCATAATCAAAACATTTAACTTCTTTCTTTGGTTTTGATCTCCCCTTTGACTTATCACGGTTATAAGGTTTTTTACTTTTACCTCTCTCCCGTCTTTCTGTAACAAGTGCTTCTGAATGAGACTCGTCTGACGACGATTTCCTTCTTGTTTCTTCATTCAACAAAGTACCTGTTACATGATTCATACACATTATGCCATCAGAAACAGAATTGCTAAGAGGCACCACCAATGTCTCCCAACTATCTGGTAAAGAATTTAGAAGAAGTAAGGTCTGCAACTTATCGTCCAAAACTAACTTCATTGCAGAAAGCTGATTTACTGGACTTCTCATCTCATTCAAGTGTTGAGCAATTGAGGTTCCTTCTTCATATTGTAGTTTTCCTAGCTTTCTGAACAAGTAAGCCTTTTTGGCAGTTGTCTTCTGATCATATAATTCTTCTAATTTCATCCATAGACTAAAAGTGGAAGTCTCCGTCGATACATGATGAAAAACATTGGATTCTACTCATTGTCGAATAAATCCGACAACCTTTCGATCTAATACCTTCCAGTCTTCTTCATCCATCTTCATCGGTTTTGTACCGTGATTTTCAATGGGTGCAGCTAAGTCTTTGCAGTATAACAAATCTTTCATTTTTTCTTTCCACATCAAATAGTTTTCTCCATCTAAATTAATCATACGATTAGTATTCACTTCCATATTTCTGAACAATAAATCCAACCTGAGCTCTGGTACCACTTGTTAGGAAAAATAACCTAATGAACTTGTTCAGAAATATGAAGATAAACGATGTGAATGTAAAAGCAGAGACACCAAGATAATTTAACGTGGAAAAAAACCCCTCCAAGATAGAAGGTAAAAAACCACAGGACCTAGTCCAGAAATCTTCCACTATAATGATAATAATGGGTTACACAATTCTTCTCTAAAGCAATAGGGGATTAACCAATTCTTCCAGATGTGTAGAAACATTCTTGGATAACAACTCTTTACCAAAACTATGGTGGATAATATGAACAAAGAAACAAAGAAATAGAAATCTCTTACTCCTTAGGATTTGAACAAATCCTAAACTACCACAAACTAAATTGCTTCACAAGATTAATAATCTTCTTTTCTTCAAACCAATATTTTCTGATTCAATTTCTCCTGAAAGACCCACTTTAAATCTCTCTTACTCTGACTTCTCTTTGTTCTGAAAGTTGTTAATAATCTCATCCCTTTCATTTCCTTCTATAATGATAAATAGGGAGGTTTACCAATAGAAATAGGAATTTCTTTTTAAGCTTCAAAAAAATAGAAACTTCTATTTTTTCCCCAAATAAGGAATAAGGGAAATCCTATTTCAATTAGGAGTCTTTTTATTATAAGGAGGGACACCAACAGTCGTAAATGTTGTTCTTTGTTTGCTAAAATGTAGTTCCCAATATTTTTTTACTCTGTGATTGTGTTTTATTCTTCTATATATGTGTTTATGCTATCTTTACTCCCACTCAAGTCCCCCCATGCACTCGGTGTTCACTAATTTTATGTACAAAAAATGAATATTTGTTTATGTACTCATGCTTAAAGCCCCACTTACAATAAGTATTTAGTAAGTTAATCTAGTTTTAGAACAAGTGAAGTCGAGTTCGTTGCACCTAACATAATGATACTACTTAAACTAAGATAACACACTACACTACGTCACAAATTGTATACAACTATGTGTTATGTGTTATGAACCTGCAATGGCATTTATGTACAATTCATAGCTTATTCCAAATATAAAAGTTTTGGTGTTTTTAGAGTGATCTTGGTTGTGTTCATGGTCTCTTCCAGAAAGGAAGCCTGAAAGACTTACGTGTGAGAGAATACAAATGAGAATTACCTTATTTAAAAAATCTTTGACTTTTTTAATTTTTTTTTATTAATTGGTAAAACTATGAGACTAATAAAAACAAAAAGGAAATTTGGCCAAATATCTCTAGTATCTTTTTTAGCTTTGGTTAAAAAAGACTCATCAAAGTTTTATAGACTTCGACTCCCATTTGTATTTCTGTAATTTCCTAACACGGAGAAAAGACGTAATTGCCTTTGTTAGTCAAAGAAAATTAAATAAGTGTTATTTTAAATATTGGAAAAAAAATTTCTTTCTTTCGCTAAGTTGAAACACGATCTTCCCCACTCTCTCACTAAAATTGATCACGATCTCCACCTCTCTCTCTAAAACCGAACAAACGGATCGCATAACTACGAAGAACGACTAATTCTCCATCTTCATCTCCATAACGGACATTCTCTTTTCGACTACAAAATATCCATCTTCAAAAACTCTTTTAGGTTGCTCATAGTTTCAAAATTCACATTCCACTTTATTTGTAGCCATTTTTTGTTTACTAGTTTATATATAGGGGTTTTTCAAACATATATAAAATGAATAATGTAATTTAACTTATACTACAATATTTACAACTAAGTATTGGTTTCATATTCTAGATAAATTAGTGGGTGTCATTTTTCATTATGCTCATAATACTAATAATTTGCGTATCTCAACGAAAAAAATACTAATAATTTACGTCTAAAATCCCTGCACAAATAATGAGAGTGCAAGTAGATTGGCCACAACAATTAGAAACTTCATAGGTATAATTACCTTGTTTAGCAAATAAAATGTTTTTGATTATTTATCAGCTGAATGAATTCTCTTTTTCTTTGCAGAGTTGATTGTGTTTTGCACGTATGTCAATTAATTTGAAAGGGTGGGGATATTGAAGAAAGGAGGTTGAACCACAAGAGATGAGGAAACTTAAAAGGAAATTAGATAGTTGTCGAAGTTGTTTTAGATTATAAATATTATTGGTCTAACTCGAAAAAACACTTCTGAATTTATTTTTTGTTGTGAATATTTTGATGAGTGAATGAACGTGTTTGTCAATATTTTGATGAATGGATAAGGTGATACATGACAATTGTATTTAGATCAGTGTTTGTGTTTGTATAAGTCTTCATATTTGTCTTTACATTAGGTTTCGGATTGTGATTGTCTATTTAGTTTAGAATATTATAATTTTAACAGAGATGATTGTACATCGCGAGTAACCAAATTCTAATTGAAATGATCGTTAGCAGGAATCAATGAAACGACATCAATTCAAATGCCATCAATTGTACCTTTTTATTTCAAAAAAAAAAACCCTCTCATTATTATTCATTGTTGATTAAAAAATCATTTATTATGTGGTATTTTTTGTAAGTATTAAACACCTATATCCTCAAACTACTTTTCAATGTTATTACACAATTTTATTATGTTTGTGGTTTTCACAAGTGCTTTCGCTTATATGTCATTGGTGTTAAAATGCTTAGACCCAGTATTAATCTGCACGATTTGTTTAGTTTTGCAGCTGAGGACCAAAGAAGTTAAAGTGACCAATAGAATTTTATTTTTTGTATCACATCAAATGTTGCAATGGCAGTTGTTTGTGTTTTGACATTCAAATTGTGAGTTTAATACTTAACTATTACATATGAAGCCTTTATATAGGCTTAAGAAACCAACACTAATAATAGCCCATCCAATGTGAGACTATCTAAGATAACTCATATGACTATCTATTCTCTAACACTCCCCCTCAAACTAAAGGCTTCAAGATTGTGTAATAACTAAAGGCTTCAAGACTATCTAAGATAACTCATATGACTATCAAGATTGATAAGTACAATGGTTTGATACAATAAAAACTTTACTCATTACAATAACATTTAATAACAAAATAAAAATAACTTAAAGGCAAAGCAACTTTTGTTTCTCTTGTATCAATGGTGATTTGGCTTCCTCCACAATAAAAGTAACCTATAAAAAGTAATCAAATCACCTCGAAGAAGGCAACTTCTCTGAACGATATTTCAAAGAAAAAACGTCTCCTAAAAAATGTACACCCTAAAGCGAAATTAAACCTAAATAGTTCGGGTAAAATTAAATCTAAGTTTAGAAACCGAAAAAAAGAAGGTGAGATTTGATACTACAAGCCCCTAAGTTTTATTAAACAAGGTCAAATTCAGAAATGACCCAACTGCTGTAAACCAAACGGAACGCACCTGAAGATCTGCCATCGGGGCCCATCTCTTGTTTGGTCGTTTTATTCTAGTAATCATTATCAAATAACTAAATTTTACCTCCAACACTAACCAAATCAATTTCAGTTGGGGTTTCTCTCTCTTCGCTAGTGAATACAGACTCTCTCTCTCTATTGATCATATCTCTTATTTTCTGCTGGAATCTCTCAATTATCTGTGAATAATGATGTGTTTTATTTCATCAGTTCATCTAATTATTTGTTATTTTTGTTTTGTTTCTTGATGAATCAAATCGTTTTTCTTCCTAGAATCTGTCTTTTATCTGTTTTATTTCATCTGTTCATCTGATTACTTTTTCTTTTTGTTTTGTTTCTTGATGAGTCAAATTGTTTTTCCTCCTGGAATCTGTCTCTTATCAGTGAGTAATGATGTGTTTTTTTTCATCATCAGTTCATCTGATTACTTGTTCTTTTTGTTTTGTTTCTTGATGCAAATCGTTTTTCCTCCTGAAACTTGTCTCTTATCTGTGAGTAATGATGTGTTTTATTTCATCAGTTCATCTGATTACTTGTTCTTTTTGTTTTGTTTCTTGATGAATCAAATCGTTTTTCCTCTGGAATCTATCTCTTATCTGTGATTAATGATGTGTTTTCAGTTCATCTGATTACTTGTTCTTTTTGTTTTGTTTCTTGATGAATCAAATCATTTTCCTCCTGGAATTTGTCTCTTATCTGTGAGTAATGATGTGTTTTATTTCATCAATCATCTGATTACTTGTTTTTTTTGTTTTGTTTCTTGATGAATCAAATCGTTCCGTCTCTTATCTGTGATTAATGATGTGTTTTTTTTCATCAGTTCATCTGATTACTTGTTCTTTTTGTTTTGTTTTTTGATGAATCAAATTGTTTTTCCTCCTGGAATTTATCTCTTATCCCGTGAGTAATGATGTGTTTTCAGTTCATCTAATTACTTGTTCTTTTCGTTTTGTTTCTTGATGAATCAAATTGTTTTTCTTCTTGGAATATGTCTCTTATCTGTGATTAATGATGTGTTTTCAGTTCATCTAATTACTTGTTCTTTTCGTTTTGTTTCTTGATGAATCAAATCGTTTTTCTTCTTGGAATCTGTCTCTTATCTATGATTAATGATGTGTTTTCAGTTCATCTAATTACTTGTTCTTTTTGTTGTGTTTCTTGATGAATCTAATCTTTTTTCCTCCAAGAATCTCTCTTATCTATGAGTAATGATGTGTTTTATTTCATCAATTCATCTAATTACTTGTTCTTTTTGTTTTGTCTCTTGATGAATCAAATCGTTTTTCCTCCTAGAATTTGTCTCTTATCTGTGATTAATGATGTGTTTTCAGTTCATCTAATTACTTGTTCTTTTTGTTTTGTTTCTTGATAAATCAAATCGTTTTTCCTCTTGGAATCTGTCTCTTATCTGTCAGTAATGATGTGTTTTATTTCATCAATTCATCTGATTACTTGTTTTTTTTGTTTTATTTCTTGATGAATCAAATCGTTTTTCCTCCTGAAACATGTCTCTTATCTCTGAGTAATGATGTGTTTTATTTCATCAGTTCATCTAATTACTTTTTCTTTTTATTTTGTTTCTCGATGAATCAAATCGTTTTCATTCAAGAAAGCTCTTTAATCTCATAGAGGTTTTCATTCTCATCGTTTTAAGCATCTTGAAATGTGGAATTAGCGTAGTAATTTGAGTAGATTATAAATTAGGTTTAATCATTAATCTCGACTTGTTTTATAATATTTACTGTTCAATCATAATATTTGATCTATATTGTGGAGTTTGAGATTTGAAGTTGCTTTTGGAGATTTCTCACATTTGGTTCTATTTTGAAATTGCTGGTGGTTTATCCTCATGGTAATGACCCCCAATTCAGTTTCATATATATATATATATATATTACATATAATATATATATATAATATATATAATATATATATAATATATATATAATATATATAATATATATATATATATTATATCATACTGAAGATTAGATCTATATATAATATATATATTATATATATATATATATATTATATATATATATATATTATATATATATATTAATATATATATATATATCATACTCACAGTATTAAGTTTAGGTTTAGTAGTTTGGTGCTATGGGTGTTTGAGTTGTACTGACTTGACTTGTCAATGTCATCACTGAAGATTGTTATGAGCATTATTGTCTCTTCATTTGGGCGAGTAGAGTTCCAATTATGTTGTTTCTTAAACGAAAGACGAATAACGATTAGTGATGCCTAATGTTTCATAGAGAAACCATGGACTTAAATCCAAATGCTTATGTGTTTGTGCCAGCCGCCCAACTCATTCCTCCAGCACGTTCAGGGGCAAGAGTCTTTCATCCCATGATCCCATTTCATAGTTGTAAGAAATCTCTAAGAACTTTAATGTTTATCTTTTTATTCAATCAATCATTTTCTTCTTACAAGCTAGTATTTATACAAGTTGTGAATACAAGAAGAAGAAGAGAATTAAAAACAGAAAACAGGAAAATAGTTAGTTAGACAACTAATTCATGATTAGTTGTAACTAACTTTATTGTTATGTTTCTTGATTTCAGATTTGAAGTCAAAATGGAGTCAATATGAATTGACTGACCAGAGATGGACCTGAAGTCAAGATGGACCTGGTCAAGACAACTTCATAGACTTGACTGAAGACTTTGGTCAAGATTGACCCAAGTATATAAAAGGAGATTATTTTGCCCTAAGCCTGATTCTTCACTTTCTCTTTATCTCTTCGAAACCCTAGTTCCTTTTCTCTCTGAAACCCTAGTTTTACAGCCCCCCTCAAACGAATGATCATGAGGTCTTATGAATCATGAGTTTGCTTCTAAAAGAATCGAAGAGATCATAGGAGACACCCTTAGTGAAAATATCAGCGATCTGTTCTTTCGTGGGAAGATGATGAATCACCAGTGTTCCATTCGCAACCAAATCTCGAACGTAATGGAAATCCACTTCAATATGCTTCGTCCTGGCATGAAATATCGGATTCGAGGCCAAATACTTCGCACTGATGTTATCACAGTAGAGAACCATCGGCTTCTTTAGAGAACAGCCAAGCTCATCCATCAGGTATGATACCCAGACCATTTCTGTTGCTGTATTTGAAAGTGCCTTATACTCAGCCTCTGTCGAGGATTTAGCGACAGTAGCTTGTTTCTTAGAACACCATGAAACAAGTGTAGTACCAAGAAACACACAGTACCCTCCTGTGGACTTTCGAGAGTCAGAGCAACCAACCCAGTCCGAGTCAGAATAGCCTGTTAAAGATGTTAAATCACCATGAGAAATTTTGATTCCAGATGCCATTGAGCCTTTAATGTACCTTAGAATCTTCTTTACTAACACTAAATGACTTGATGTTGGCTTGTGCATGAACTGAGCTGCATAATTGACGACAAAGGACAGATCTGGTCGAGTTAAAGTCAAGTATTGCAAGGCTCCTACCAGACTCCTACATTGTGTTGGATTTGAAAGCTCAGCCCCATCTGTAAGTGAGACCCTTTGCCCAATTGATACTGGTAACTTTGAGGGTTTGGAATCCAATAGTTCTGCTTTCTTTAGTATTTGAAGTGCATATTTGTTTTGTGTTAGCATCATATATTTTTGCTGATCATGATAAGCCACTTCAATACCCAAAAAATATGATAGACTACCCAAATCTTTCATCTTGAACAAAGTACTCAAATCAGCTATTAACCCATTTAGTTGGTTGTCAGAGCTTCCTGTAAGAATGATATCATCTACATACAAAAGCAACACCATTGTACCTGTGTGTGACTGAAATACAAACATTGAATGGTCTGTTTTGCTTTTATGAAAACCATATGAATATAAAAATGTGGCAAACTTTGTGAACCATGCTCTGGGTGCTTGTTTGAGCCCATATAGAGCTTTATGAAGATGGCAGACATAAGATTCTTTTCCTTGTTGAACAAATCCTGAGGGTTGAACCATAAAGACAGGTTCATCCAGTGTGCCATGCAGAAAAGCATTTGACACATATAACTGTTTGATGAACCATGACCTGGTAACAGCTATAGTAAGCACTATTCTGATAGTATTTGACTTAACAACTGGACTGAAGGTCTCTGCATAATCAATACCTTCCTGTTGGTGAAATCCTTTGGCTACAAGTTTGAAGACCCATTTGCAGCCTAAAACATTCATGGTCTTGTTATATGGAACTAAAGATCAAATTTTATTGTCTAAGAGTGCTTGATATTCTTCCTGCTTAGCCTTTGTCCATTTTATATGTTTGGCTGCTTCTTTGTATGTTGTGGGTTCAGTGGGTAGATTTAAAATGGACAAGTATGCAACATTTAAAGTGTGAGGGGATGTAAAATGAGCCACAAAATCAGAGGGTAGTTGTTTACTCTTGATTATGCCATTTCTTCCTCTAGTAGTGACCTGACTAGTCTGCTGAATTGGAACTGAATCAAGATGAGTTGCTGGTGTACTAGTTCTAGAACTAGAAATGCCTAATGAACTTGAATCAATGTTTCTAGAGACTGAATTAGTTGGTGAACTAGTAATGTGACTAGGTGCCCCTAATTCAGTAGGAGTAGATTGGCTTGGAAGCAAATGAGGAAGAGGCAATGAAATATGTGGATGTATTTGCTGATCACCACTAGACTGTGTCTTAGAGATGTTGGCAAAAGGAAAAGTGCCCTCATAAAAAATGACATGTCTAGATATGTAGAGTCTTTTACTAGATGGTTCATAACACCTATATCCTTTGTGCTCACTGCTATATCCCAAGAACACACATGAAATACTTTTTGGGCTAAGTTTATCATGCCTAAGTATTCCTAGATGTGGAAAACAAGCACAACCAAAGACTTTGAATTGAGAATAATCAGGAGATACTTGAAAGAGAACCTCATGTGGAGAGATTCCCTGAAGTTGTTTTGTGGGTATCCTATTGATTATATATACTGCAGTATTAAAAGCATCATACCATAGAAATTTTGGTAAATTGCAATAGAAAGACATAGTGTTACCTAATTCAGTAATATGTCTGTGTTTCCTTTCTGCTTTCCCATTTTGCTGTGGTGTGTATGGACAAGAACACCTGAAAATGATCCCATTTGTGTCTAGATACTTTCTGAAATCCCCCTGTTTCAGTTCTGGAGCTCCATCTGATTGAAAATATACTATCTTTTCCTTCAATAGATTTTCAACAGTAGCTTTGAAGTGAATAAAACACTTTGTACTATCAGACCTAGCTTTCATAGCATATATCCAGCTATGTCTGCTAAAGTCATCAAGAAATAAAATGTAGTACTTAGCACCATTTGGAGTAGCAATAGGTGCTGGACCCCAGACATCACAATGTACCAAATATAGTGGTGTACTTGTAGTAGTAGTGGAATCCTCAAAAGGAAGGCATTTACTCTTACCCATGACACAAGAATTGCAGAATATTTTATCACTTGTAGATGATAGAGAAATCTTATTTTCATGATGTAATTGTTTGATAATACCACTGTTTGAATGTCCCAACCTAGCATGCCATATGTCATAATGTACTGCAGTTAGAGCTAGGTGAGCTGAGACCATTCTATCTTGTAATATACTATTGTGAACTTCAATAGGGTATAGGTTTTGCTTCATAGGACCTTCTGCCAAAACCTTCTTAGACCATAGATCTTTGATGCTATAACCCCAAGGCAGAAACTCAACTGAGCAAGAATTTTCTTTAGTAAACTTGGAGATAGATAAAAGATTTCTTTTAAGATTTGGCACACACAATACCTTATTTAGTTCAAATTTATGAGTAGCAGTGGAAAGTATAGAAGACCCTGTTTCAATGATAGGTAGAAACTTCCCACTACCTACCATAACAGCTTCTGAACCTTTATAGGTCTGACTTGAGTTTAGAATAGAAGAACTATGTGTCATATGACTACTGGCCCCTGTATCAGCCAACCAGGCTGTATTATGAGTAGAACTAGATTCAGTAGCAACATAACATTCTTCATCTGTATGAAAATTTGACTCACTGTCATAAAAAACATCATCTGTTATATAATCTGTTATGTCACAAACAATTGCTGTATGACACTCTTGGAAGATATCATCATCATTTGCACTAATATAACCTTGAATTGTATCATATGTTTCAGCAGTATTACATTCCAATAATGCTTCATCTGCATATAGATATGATTGTGAATCTGGTGCATTTTCAGTATTGATTATAGATGAATCTTGGTTATCTTGAGACTCAGAGTGATAACCCATATGGGTTTTATTTGGTTGATATCTGAAAAAACATACACCAGCTGAATGACCCCATCTTTTACAAATTCCACAAGGAACTTTTGTAAAATCAAAATCATCAGCTCTTTTTCCTTTGGATTGTGGATTTGCAGACACTAAAGAGGATGAAACATTTTCATCTTTTTTATTAAGGGTTGATGTTTATAGTAAGATGGAGATGGCTTGAAACCCTGTTTTGATTGTTGTTTTGAATGTTGTTGTTGATTATATCTTCTAACATAATATGCCTCTTGGTCAACTTCTCTAGAAAGTAACCACTGTTCATGTTGAATGAGTCTTGATTTGAGTTGAGCAAGAGAAAGATGCTCATTATTAGCTCTTATAGCAATTGTGAATTGATCATAGTCAACACTTAAACCATGAATGGCTATTCTAACTAATTCAGACTCAGATACTCTATCATTGACAGACAATAATGAGTCAGAGATTTGTTTTAAGGCCGCGGCTTTGGGGAATAAAGAATAATCTCCGGGGAATAAATTCTTTAGGGAATCTATATTTTTTTGTACATTCTCGGAGGAATATTTTATTTTAGTCCAAAAATTTAATTGATCAAACATTGCCTCCTAATCTTCATCTTCTCTATCTCCTTCACCACCATGACTTTCCACCACCACCATCCCGATCACCACCATTACGACCACCATTGCCACCCAAAGTTCTCTTATTTATTAAAGGAGGGTCATCATTCCATCATAAAATGGAAGAATTCATTCATTAACTTGAGATTAATCGATAATATATTCAAATTGATACTCTACATGAACTGTTTCAACCAAAATCATCTTCATGTAAATAAAATATACAGAGCACCCCATTTGGCTACAATATCCTTATCAATCACTTGGGATGATTAAGATGCATCATACTACCATTGTTTTAATAGTTCTTATCACAGAACATGCACATGGAAAGATTAGGAAGAGATCTACTAACCAAGACTAGGGTAAAGCAGAATCTAATCTTACGGAGAGAAAAGGGAAAAACTAATCTGATTTTTGCATTTAGAGAAATGGGAAAAACTAACCTAAGGTTCTACGTGGAGAGACCTACAAGTAGAATGGCAAATCTAGAGAGAGGTAATGTGTGCCTGTAGAGTAGAAAGAAAAAGTGAAAGGAATATGTTAGGTTGAAACATTTAGATCCAGATTTACATCTGAGATCTGCTGACAGAAAGGAAATGATTAATGCATTCAAGATCCAAATAATCTGAATATTTGCAGGGTGAATAATCTAGTAAAACCCTAGGTTTTCGTTTGATGAACCTGTCTCCAAGTTCATGAATTTTTTTTTAAGGAATTACATAATCAATGAGAGGACCAAAGAATTTCCTCTCTCACTAGACCTCGTCTGAAAGATCTCCCCTCTCTCTCTCTCTATACTTTTTTCTCTCTACTTCCCTCTCTCTCTCTAGACCTCTCTACTTCCTCTGAAAGAATTTCAAAGAATAAATTTTAGGGTTCCATTAAACCTTTGTTGTAGCGATTCACTAGAGAGAAGAGTAGAAGTTTGAAGAGTGATAACATTTTTTAGGGTTTTTACTTTTGTAAGTTGCCGAGGTTGGAATGCGGAGAGAGATAAGAGAGATAGGGAGAGAGAAGATGAAGATTAGGGGGCAATGTTTGATCAAGATAATTTTTGGGCTAAAAGAAAAGTATGCCCCTAAATTAATATTTATTGAGTAAATCTTTACTCCCCGGAGATTTTTTTTTATTCCCCAAAGCCGCGGCCTATTACATATTATGCTACATTAAGTTGACTACCTTACCAATTCTTTTGCAGCTTTGACTGCAATTATCCTCTTTCTATCCTCAATTTCAAGAGAACTTGTGACCTGCATTAAACCAACAAGATATTAAGCTCATAATAGGCGAGTTTAGCTGTTAACATGGATGACAATGAACACAGTGCAAATGGGAGTTACAGACATGATCAGTATAGATTTATGATCTGTTTTAAGTGAACGGTAGCTACTAAAACAGATACATAGATACATAGATAGATAGTTAGAGGCTGGCAAGGGGTTGATTTATATCTCTTTTTAGTTGGTTTCATGAAGGAGCAACTGGCAGGGTAAAACTATGGACCTTTGTGGGTTTAAAGAAGGAGATGGGGAAGCATGGGTACATGCTTTTGTTTTTTTTGTATAACCTAAACAGATGTTAGAAGAATGTAGAGAAAAAGAAGAAAGTAGCAAAAACAGAATTTGTTTGATTTAATGAAATTTTGAACTTCTACAATTTGTTCTGATACATTTTATCTTGTACCAATTCTGGGAGTTTTTCTTTCTCTTGGTATTTCGAATTGTTTGTTGACACGGACAAAGTAAGGGAAACCCTCTGAAATGATTTCAATATTGGACCTTGGACATATAATAGTTCCGAATCGAATCCCTTTAGAAAGAAGATCTTTTGTCTCATGGGTACATGCTTTTGTTTTTTTTGTATAACCTAAACAGATGTTAGAAGAATGTAGAGAAAAAGAAGAAAGTAGCAAAACAGAATTTGTTTGATTGAATTAAATTTTGAACTTCTACAATTTGTTCTGATACATTTTATCTTGTACCAATTCTGGGAGTTTTTCTTTCTCTTCGGTCATATAATCCAAGTGGAAGGCTGACTAATCCACGTCCACGGTATGGGTTCTGATGATATTGGAATCTGTATGGTTTTCTGATCCATGGAGAGTAACTATCTTGATTGAGCACATCATCTAAAAGTGGAATTCTTGGTAATTTTAGCGAATGACTTGACGAAAAAAAGATACTAGTAGTCTGTAACACTGCATAAGCTGAAATACGATGGAATTATACTTGCAAATGAATAAATGACCGAGTTATATATTAAGGAATAACACTGATAACAATCTAGTTAATACATATTACATGGACACAGAGATCAAAATCAACTATAAAGCTATTCTGCTAGACAAAGTAGTTTGGGCCAAAATGCCATGGCGTGTCCGAAAAACTAGGGGTGAGCAAAAACCGAACCAATTGGCCGAACCAAACCAAGTCGAACAGCACCGATCAGTTTTTGGGCCGAACCGATCACTGTTCGACTCGGTTCGGCCGAAAAACCGATCAAACCTAAATCGGTCTGGTTTGGCTTCGACTTGAGTTTCTAGAAACCGCCCAAACCGAACCGATCGAACCCTAAGGAAAAATGAAATAATAATTTTGTAAAGTTAGAAAGTGTTAAACAACAAAGGAAAAAAATATAATACCCCTAATCAACTCTTCCATACTACTGTTTGTCCTCCTTCCTAGTTGTTGTTGGCTTTATCAACCACAACCTATTCAACTTGATTGAAAAGTTTTAGAGGTAAGTCTTCACTGATTTATACGTACCACTACCTATTCTTAGTTAGTAACTTAATATTATAGATTTTGCATTCGTCATTCTACTTTTTTTTTGTTTGTAATGGTGCAAAAGTACGATGAACTAACAATTTTAATTTTCGGTATATGTAATGGTGGAAAAGTACGATGGGTATTTAATTTTTATTTTCAATATATGCAAAGATATGAATAACATTAGTTAACCATTTTCTCTAAGTTATGCTCGGTTAAACCGATCAACCGAACCGAACCAAACCGAGTCGAACCATGTCGGCCGGCCGAATGATCGGCTCGACTTCGGCCGATGATTTAGTCAAACCGCCACTTGTTGGTTCGGCTTCGGCTCGAATTAAAACCGAAAAAAACCGACCGTTGCTCACCCCTACGAAAAACGCTTTGGTAGTTGAAACCCTGCAGAAAAAAGCTTTATTGGATGAAAAAGGTACATATATTTCATGAAGAAAAAGTGGAGAAACGGATTTTGTTCGAATCTAATTCAATCAATCAATAAAGAGAAGTTGAAACACATTTGATGCTCAGTGGAAGGAGAAGTCGTTTTGGTTGTAAGGCTCATGGCAGAGATTTTTTAGGTCTCCACCACTGCCCTCGACACACCTCCGTGTGTTTCATCTCATCATCGCATCTACAAGTCTTAACTTTCAAGAACACACAGTTACTAAGGAATACACCACCATGTCACTAGCACCAACAACGAAAAAAAAACCTAAACGACGACCACTTACCCAACTAATATACTCACATAGCTACTACTAAAAACATCACAGAGTTATAACAAGCTAATCAGTATTTTAAAAAACAAAATCTATATGTGATAGATACTCTATATGGCTCAAATGAGATATATAATCTTCCATCACATAATTTCTAATAAAAGCAAAATAAATACATATTGAATCTAACTTCAAATTATTACTACATGCCTTGATATAGATTTGTTTAGAAAACAGTGTTTTTTGACGTGTCAGATTAAAATTAATCAGCACAAATACTCTCAGACAGGGATGACTGTTAATTTTGAATTCTCATCATCCACAAAACACTTGAAGAATACAGAAAACATAACAAACTATAATCTGGGTAGCAAGAAGTAAAATGAGATTTACTAGTGAATCTAGAAGAGAATTTTAACTGAAAAACTAAATATTTGTGAAGCCTCAGACCGTCCTAGTTCATGAGTTTCTTCAACATATTGAAATTGAGTAAACCAAACAACATGCCATTAAATCATTCAAAAACATAAACAAAGATCAACCCACAATTTAAAAGTTGCAACCCTTAGAAACCTAATTATACTTTTCTGTTTGATCTCCTAAACAGAAAAAAATGTAAAACCAATAGACTGCTAGAGTTTAAGAAAATATCAGCAACAAATAATAGACAGACAGAAGAATGCAAAAAAAAAAAACTAGGGTTTACAATTGTAAGTAAGAGACTTCGTTATATCATCAGGCTTCAACTTTATAGGGTTTTGGAAGTAGGAGAGGGATTTTTTGAGTTTTGCTTAGACTATGTTCGATGGGCGGTAGTAGATAAAAGAAGGCTTGTGTGAGGAAAACCATTAACCTCCTTTGTATATTTATATTGTTAATAGTTTACATAAATATGTAGTTGACATAGATAGCTATACACAAGAGAGGAAAGAAAATACATAAGGTAGGAAATAGTATATACAATATATTGGAAAGAATCAAGTCCAATCTCATCCAAAATCTTTAGTCAATTATTTCCCGAATCTGATTATTATTACCATTATTACCCTCCCGCAAATTGAGCTTCGAGGAGACGCGAAGGTTCAATTTGGGACAAAGCTCCAAGAACCGGAAATGAGATAAGCTTTTCGTCAAAATATCAGCTAGCTGATCATGAGATGGGACAAACTGAATCTCCACTGATCCGGCTACCACCTTTTCTCGAACAAAGTGGTAGTCCAAAGCAATGTGCTTAGAACGACCATGAAACACTGGGTTGGCAGTCATGAGGATGGCACTTTTATTGTCACAATATATACTAGTAGGAGTAGATAGGCGAATACCCAATTCCTGAAGAATATAACCAATCCAAGTTAAGTCAGCAGTAGTGGAGGCAAGAGCCCGATATTCAGCTTCGGTGCTGGAACGAGAAACCGTAGGCTGCTTACGAGCACTCCAGGTGAGAAGATTCCGACCAAGAAAAATGGAGAACCCAGATGTAGAACGACGTGTATTAGGGCAACCTGCCCAGTCAGCATCAGAGTAAGCATGAAGAGAATTAGAGGCAGAGTCCGCAAACAACTGTAAACCCATGTGAATCGTCCCCTTAACATAATGCAATATGCGTTTAACAGCTTGAAAGTGGTCAACTGTGGGAGCGTGCATAAACTGGCACGCCACATTGACTGCATAGGCTAAATCTGGACGAGTTAACGTAAGGTACTGAAGAGAACCCACCACCTTACGATATTGAGTAGGATCTGAAAAAGCAACACCCTGTCCTAACAACTGAATGCCTGTAGTCATAGGTGTAGAAGCTGGTTTGACACCCTCTAAATTTAAAATTTTAAGGATGTCTAATGCATATTTAGATTGAGTTAGTAAAAGACCATCCTTATTCGAAGTTGCTTCAATACCCAGAAAATAATGTAAAGAACCCATATTCTTCATATCAAACTCAGAAGATAGTTGAGAAATAATAGTATCAATGGTGGAGGAATCAGCTCCCGTGAGTATAATATCATCAACATAAAGCAACAAATAAATCATACCCACTGGAGTCGTACGAATAAAAAGAGAGGTATCAGACTTACTAACACGAAAACCAATACGGAGTAGGTAAGAGCTGAATTTGTCATACCATGCCCGAGGAGCCTGCTTCAAACCATAGAGAGCCTTGTAAAGACGACAAACATACGATGGATGGGAAGTATCAACATAGCCAGGAGGTTGGGCCATGTAAACCTCCTCAGTTAGATCCCCATGAAGAAAGGCATTCTTCACATCTAACTGAAGAATGAACTATCCACGAGAAACTGCAATAGAAAAAATTATCCGAATAGTTGTAAGTTTGACCACAGGGCTGAAAGTCTCATCAAAATCAAGTCCAGGTTTTTGAGTAAAACCTTGGGCAACCAAACGGGCTTTATACCTGACAATAGCACCGCCAGGTTTGAGCTTAGTGCGAAAAACCCATTTAGAACCAACAATGTTCATAGAGGGGTCAGGGGGACCAAAGACCAAGTACGTTGTTTCATAAGAGCTTCCATTTCTTCTTCCATAGCACGTTGCCAATGTATTGATTTACTAGCCATACGATATCCCCGCGGTTCCGTGATAGCAGATAAGGCAGCATAAAAGCTGGAACCAGAAGAACCAAAAATATCAGAATCACGAGGAGAAATAGGGTACCAAGAATATACCTGAGATGGAGTCGTGTCAACTAGTAGAGCATCACGCATGATTGAGTCCATCAACCTGTAACCTTGAGGACCACACTCTGAGCTAGAATCTAATGAAACCGTCGGAGCAACCCCTCCCGTAATGGAATCATTCAGAGAACGCATGGGAACCGGAGTAATACCTGCCAAAGAACGAGGACCCGATACTAGAGGAGTGGTAGGAATAGATTCCGGTGGTGTAGTAGAAGGAGCTGCGGAGGGGCCCTCAGTCGAGACTGAAGGCACCTCCCCAGTAGGTGCAGGAATAGGGGTCACGAATGAACTGACAGGGGTATCATCTAGACGAATTGTGGTAACTAAAGGTGCCTTTGAGGCAGAATCATCCACCGGAATGGGAATTGGATTGGCTTCAATGCTAGGGGTAGTAGTGGAAGACGAGATAGACATTAAGGGACGAGTATCAAGAAAACTCACTAGATCATCAGATGAAGACACAAAATCAGACGTTTTAAACGGGTAAATAGCTTCATCAAAAATAACATGACGAGAGATAAATACCTTCTTGGTGGTAGGATCTAAGCATTTGAAACCCTTATGCAATTGACTGTAACCGATAAACACACATGGGAAGCTCCGAGGTGAAAGTTTGTTAGAAGCATAAGGTCGCAAATAAGGGAAACAAAGACATCCAAACGAACGCAACATGGAATAGGAAGGTGGCTTACCGTATAAAGTGGAGAAGGGACATCCTGGAGCACTGTCGTAGGCATTCGATTAATGAGAAAATTTGCTGTTTGAAAAGCTTCAACCCAATAAATAGCAGGTAACCCACTATGAAATAAAAGACTCAGTCCAGTTTCAGTTACATGACGATGTTTACGCTCTACACGAGCATTTTGAGCAGGTGTATACGGACAAGAAATACGTCTGTCAATGCCATTTTCACTTAGAAAAATTAAAAATTGAGTATTTTGAAATTCACCTCCTCCATCTAATTGAAGAGTCTTAATTTCAGAGTCCAATTGATTTTCGACAAGAGATTTAAATTTTACAAAGACTTGAAAAAATTCAGATTTAGCACAAAGTGGATAAAACCAAGAAAATCGACTGTAATCATCAACAAAAAGCACATAATATTTAAAACCATTAGAATTAGGAACAGGAGAAAGACCCCATAAATCAATGTGCAAAAGAGCAAGAGGAGAAGAAGCTCGTTTATTATTCAAAGTAAATGGAAGTCTATGACTTTTACTCATATTACAAGAAATACAAGTAGAAGACATAGAATTCTTGGAAACAGACTGAATTAAATTATCCTTAATTAAAATTTCTAATACCCTAGAAGACACATGACCAAGTCGACTATGCCATATACCAAGTGGTGCTTTGACTGAGACTGAAGTAGAACTAAAAAATGAGGAATGAGCTTTATCTAAGACAAACAAATTTCCTCGCCTACTGCCGGTGCCCAGAAGTTTGTTTATTATTCAAAGTAAATGGAAGTCTATGACTTTTACTCATATTACAAGAAATACAAGTAGAAGACATAGAATTCTTGGAAACAGACTGAATTAAATTATCCTTAATTAAAATTTCTAATACCCTAGAAGACACGTGACCAAGTCGACTATGCCATATACCAAGTGGTGCTTTGACTGAGACTGAAGTAGAACTAAAAAATGAGGAATGAGCTTCATCTAAGACAAACAAATTTCCTCGCCTACTGCCGGTGCCCAGAAGCCTTCCTTTCTCCTGAAAGATATCAAAACCATGTTTTAAAAATAGAACAAAACAATGAAGATCATCAACAAGTTTGCCTATAGATAATAAATTCTTAGTAAGAGAAGGAACATGAAGTGAATCAGGTAAGGTGAGGACACCATAAGGAGTGGGAAGAGAAAGGGAACCTTTATGTCGAATGGCGAGAGGCGAACCATCACCGATGTAGACTTTATTTGAACCAGAATAAGGAGTTAAGTGAGAAAAGTTACCGGAACCTGACGTCATATGACTTGAGGCACCACTATCGGCATACCAAGACGGATCTGACGGATTGGTGATGACGAGAGACTGAAGAGCATCACCTGCGGCTTCAATAGATTCAGCATCGGCAACGTGGGCTTCTCGGCGAGGTGATAGAGATCGATCATGAGGACGACGACGAGATGAGTCACGGGTCCGACGAGGAGAGGGTTCTCGGTACGGTTGTCGTGGTGAATATTGATCACGGCGACGAGGAGAGTCTCTTTGACGTCGCGGTGGTCGACCAGTAAGCAAAAAACAACGATCAACAGAATTCCCAGGCTTCTTACACCACTAACAGACAAACGTCGGTGTGGACCGAGAGGGTCGTCTATTGATGAGCCATGAAAATGTCTCATCTGAATCTCTTAACTTGGGCTAGTTAGTTCAATTCGAGCCGTTACTCTGATGAATTGTTTGTTTTCTTTCTCAGGTGTCTTTTACTGAATTCAGTGTGAAAAACGATTAAAATCGGGAGAAAGACATGCTAAGGGCATTGTGGTAAGTTGTTGGTTATGCTAATCCTGGTCGACTTTAATACTCAGATGAAAGTAGAGTTCAAAACGAATCCAACGGCGAAAACGGAAGTCAAATCGGACCCCGGACGAGAAGGATAGCCTAAGTCAAAGTTGAAGTCAAGCATGGATGACCAAGTCAGCAGGAGTACCAGAGTAGGTGATCCTGTGATTCATGGAGCCGAAATTTCAGTGGTCCCACTCAATCTGATGGTGCTGGAGTGTGGATCTTTGAGCAGTAGGGATATTTCGGTACAAGTATCGGGCGCAAAAGATATACCATGTTGTGGAGATCCAGTGTTACTGTTGCATCTTAATGAGAGTAGGTCCGCTCCATCAGACGGTTAATGTGAACTTCCAACAAATGGACAGTCTCCACAACCCGGAGTATCATCTTACGCTACTCCATGGGACACATAATGTGGTCCTCTAGACAGCTACACGTCGATCCACGTGAGTGGTTCAATATTTCCAGGAACAAGAAAGCTCAGACTGCATGCACGCGGGAGCACGATACTTCAGTAGCCCTCGATGAAACCAACTGAATCCAAGGGCTGTCGAACACTCTCTTTAATCCCTTGAATCTGTGCTTGTGTCCCAGCCTATTGAGTTATTCCGGGATGCACCGAAACTTCTTCACTTAATAGCAAATATTGGAACGGTCAGTACTTCCTCCATTCTCTCGTCCCTATCTACTGTTAAACCGCACATCTCTTTCTCTCTTATCTCTTAATACTTTGGAAAGAATATTCAGTAGAGAAAGGAAGAGTTGGGGAGAATTATTTGTAACCAAAGGATTAACGAAACAGATAAGGAAAGTGACAAGACCGAGAAGGAATGAAATGGCTGGGGATATTTTCTTTCTTGATCTTCTTTGGTGATTTTGGAAAGGATTCAAATTGGAGGAAGAGATTGGGTTCAATTCTCTTCTTCTATATAGAGGGACGGAAAACACAGTAGAGGGGCATCTCGGATTGGAGGGGAAGATCATCATCTCAAGCTCAAGCTATAGAGAAAATCAGAGAGAGAGAGAGAGAGAGAGAAACAGAGATCATCTCTCCACTCAATCATCATCATCATCTCGGTTTTGAAATTACTTCTTAGTGAGAGAGGGGAATTACAGAAAGCAAGAGAGATTAATGTATTGAGTGTGAGATATTTAGTATCATCACGGCTGAGAAAAGAAATAAATCATCTTCATCATCTCGGTTTAGAGAGAGAAAGAGATTATCATTAGTTTTCTTTCTTTCTTAATTGCTTTTCTTTTTCTTTTCCATCTTTATTTCTGTTTCTTAGTGAGAGAGAGAGAGATTACAAAGGAAGACAGAAAGATTGTAGAGAAAGAGAGATTAACAGTGAGATCATTTCTTTCGGTTTTAAGGAAATTCTGATTTGTTTCAATCTTATTTCTGGTTAAATAAGTTCAAGAGATAGAAAAGAAAAGTTAGAGAGAGTTTATAAGATAAGAAACAGCAAGTTAGAGAGAGAAAGATAGTTGGAGAAGATGAGAAAATAGGAGAGAAAATAATTTTCTCATAGGGAAAATATTTCTGGGAAGACGAGAAAATCGTTTTCCCAGAGGGTGCGTTTGGCAGAACAGTGGAAAATCAGAAGGAAATCACTTCCCTAAGGCTCTGTTTGGCTGGAAAATTAGTAAGAAATTCAATTTTTTTATTTTTCTCCCACATTTTATATAGTTAACCTTTAAATTTTTCATCATGATTAACTAATCTCTATCTAGGGTCTTAGATGAAGTTCTACGTAAGTAATTTTATCGATATGATTTATTAATATTTTTTCTTGTTTTTCATGATAAAATCTTCCGGATTTTTAGACCATTCATGGACCAAAAATCTGAGTTATATAAAGAATTCGCTAATTAAATCATAATGAATCATCGTTAGAATTATTAGAAGGACGGATTCGAAAACCCTAGGTTCCCTTTATCTGAATATCAACTTTAGTATTATTTAAATTTTAATTATTGTTTATCTTTTTATTATTTGAAAAAAAAATATTATCAATCAAACCACTTTTTGAAGACCTAATAGTTTTAAGATTAGAATTGAAATTTGACTTAGTCTCTGAGGAACGAACTGGTCTTACCGGAATTTTACAACTTGACACCCGTGAACTTGCGGGTGTAGACCTATTTAGGAAACTTTTTAGGCCCATCATCTATCATGGCGAGGGGGAGACCGAGAAGACCGATCATAACGAGAGGAACGTTGTGGAGACCGATATTCACGATGACCTGAATTGTAGGTAGAGACATAAGCACCTTCGGTAATAGGAGGAACAACCCGAAAGGATTTTATAACACCTTCTTGAGCCTGAAGCATAGGTAAAATATCTTTAAAAGTTGGAAGAGGTGGTTTAGAGAGAATAGATCCGGCTAAAGTTTCATAATCCGGGCCGAGACCTTTCATGAACCAGTATACTTTCTCAGCTTCAGAAATATGATGACCAGTGGTGGCTAAGGTTTCACATAAAACCCTGTAATTACGAGCATAATCCGCTATAGATGCATTACCTCGTTTAATACATTGAGTTTGTTCCTTGAGCTGAAGAGAGCGAGTGATGCATGGACTAGCATAAGTTTGATTGAGCTGAGCCCAAACATCAGCCGCTCGGGTTAAGCCTATAATATCATTCATTGCCTCTTTGGAGAGAGAACTATAGATGATCGAAAAAACAAGGCGATCCGTAGTTAACCAAAATTCATAGAGAGGATTAACAGTTAACGAACCTGTAGGGGAAGCGAGTGTAGGTTCCGGTGGAGGGACCGTATTATCAAGATGATGAACCAGACGTTGACTTTCCAATAAAGATAAAATCTGAGGACGCCATAGCAAAAAATTTTCTGAATCAAGTTTTAAGTTGATCATAGAGCTAAGATGCGGATAAGATATCATAGTTGGTGCCGAAGGAGATAAAATAGCACTTGAAATAGAAGAACCGGGTGAAAATTCCATAGCAAACAAACTTAATAAGAAAATCTTTTGAAGATTTTAACCTCGATATGAAATCGGGAAAAAAAATAACTCTTGAAAAGAAGAAAACCTCGGTAAAGATGAACCGGACAATAGAATAATGATCTCGGTTGGAGACAACCGGAAAAAGATAACAAGGATCGAACTCGTTAGAGAATGGCTCTGATACCATAAAAGAATATGAATAGGTTTTGTGTGAGGAAAACCATTAACCTCCCTTGTATATTTATATTGTTAATAGTTTACATAAATATGTAGTTGACATAGATAGCTATACACAAGAGAGGAAAGAAAATACATAAGAGAGGAAAGAAAATACATAAGGTAGGAAATAGTATATACAATATATTGGAAAGAATCAAGTCCAATCTCATCCAAAATCTTTAGTCAATTATTTCCCGAATCTGATTATTATTACCATTATTAGAAACCTAGCTAGTAATTAGTTGGTAGTAGCTAAAATGATAAGATGTTCTCGTGGGACGAAGAAGAAGACAGGATTAGTGAGTTACCACTGGACATTATTCATAGTATCCTCACTTTTATTGAGTTGAGAGAAGCCATCCAGACTTGTATTTTATCTAAAAGATGGAGGTATGTTTGGAAATCTCTTCCGTATCTAAATTTCTGTGGCAGATATAGTCATGAAATTAAGTTAAGTGATTTTGTTGATAACTTATTAAATCTTCGTGACGATCCTTGTCCTATTTTGAGTTTTTGTTTAAGATATGATTCTTGGTGTGAACTTCCAAATTCTTGGTTTGAATTCTTACCCATTTTATCAACTCCTAAATATTCATCAATGAAAATTATTATGTGGATAAGCTGTATCTTCAAGGGCATCCTTGTGGTTGGACTGGAGTTCCTGCTTTGGTCGCACTTGTTTCATTCGCCTTTAATTTTCCAATGTGCTGTCAATTATAATATTCACTTTTATTCTATTATGTGACTCGGTCCAATCGTACTTAGGTGGAGTATTTTTTTCTAAATTTTAGTCTGGCCCATTTTTAACTGTTTAGCGTGGTTGATAGAAGTACTAAATTTCAAGGGATTGACTCTATCATACCTGCCAATATATCTCAGGAGGATAGAAGAACCCCCTTATCTAAGCTATGTGAAATTATTAATTTGGCCATGTGTTTAATGTCTTCCAATTACAACCCCCTACCTAAAAGAGATACTACTAATAGACATTAGGCTTGGTAGAAGACGATTTACGATCTACTAATTGGCATTGGTGAACATGAGAAATTAGTTGGGAGAGAGAGATGGGGTGGAAGGACATTAAAGAGTCCTCGAACGTGCACTTGTAACACTTTATTAGAAACGAAGAATAGAAACGAAGAAAGGAATCCGGCAAGACCCTTCGCTGGAGAAGCAATGGAACTCCCTGGTGGGTTAAGCAAATTCTTTTCATTTTTGGAGATTAGAGTTGGAAAGAAGAAGGTCAAGAATACTCACGTTTGTGAAGAAGGTGACGATAATATTTACCGGGAAGAAACCCTAACTGAAAATATATATCAAAAGAGTCATGAATTCAAAGAGGGTACTTTTAAGAAGGAAGAAGATAAACAAAATAAACCAATTGCATGCTATTAGGTAAAATTTTCTTGCTAAATCTGAGAACCCATTGATGAAGGTTGTGTTTTGGGGAGTGAGAACTAATATACTCACATAGCTACTATTAGAAACATCACATAGTTATAACAAGCTAAAAAGTATTTTACAAAACAAAAGCTATATGGGATACTCTATATGGCTCAAATGAGACGATCTAAAGACAAATTTTTCGTAAAGATATTCTCGTCATTATATATACAATCTTCCATCACATAATTTGTCTATGGTAATTTACGGTGAAGACTCTATGGTACGTAATCAATAGCATATTTTCACAAAAAAAAATCAGTGTTTAGATCAATTTAAACGACCTACTAAAAGCAGTATAATTACATATTTTGTGAAGCCTCAGACTGTCCTAGTTCATGAGTTTCTTCAACATATTGCAATTGAGTAAACCAAACATAAACAAAAATCAAACAAAATTAACCAAGTCTTCACACCCCGGAAACTATTTTGCTTTCCCCAAAGTGCTGGCCCTCGAGAAATAAAGTTCTATAGGCGCCTTCTGTTTTTTTTTTTTTGTTGAAAGCGCCCCGACCATCTTCAGCAAGTAGGATAAAACCGTTGCTAAATATAAGAAAGATTTTGCACGAGAATAGGATCCGATTTCGTGATTAATGCAAGATTTTAGGATTTGACTTAATGAACAAGTTAGGGTTTTGCTGGTTTTATATAAATCCGGAGGAGGATCTCGTTAAACCTAGTAATTTGTGCGTAGATAATAATATTAAGATGTTCTGGTGGGAGGAAGAAGAAGAAGAAGAAGAAAAAGGAGTAGAAGAAAAAGTAGACAGGATTAGCGTGTTACCACTAGAGATTAAACATCGGATCGTCTCTTTTCTTACGTTGAGAAAAGCCATCCAGACTTGTATTTTATCTAAAGACTGGAGGTATGTTTGGAAATCTCTTCCATATCTAAATTTCCTTGACACAAATTATGGTTCTGAGATTAAGTTTAGTGATTTTGTTAATAAAGTATTACATGTTCGTGACAACTTTGAAGAACTACATGTTGACAATCTTAGTGATGACATAAAAAATCAATTACCTCTTGATACCATATTTACTTCGAAATATTTGAAGAGATTAGAGTTGCATTATGAGAATGGATATTCTGATTTTCCAAAGCTTGACATACTGAATTCAATGAGTTTACCTAGGCTAGAGAAACTTACTCTCGGAGGGTTTCGGCTAGATGAAGATGGTGATATTAAGAAGATCTTGTTGAATTGTCATGTTCTCGAGTCATTGTCATTTCATAGATGCATATTCAACCAAAAAAACCTTGAGATATCTTCTCCCCATCTTAAGCATTTAAAAATGTCTAGTTGTCAATACATTGACCCCATTGACCCTGACCTCATTGACCGCGCTCTCAACAAAAAAAAGAAAAAGAAAAAGAAAAAATACATTGAGTCGTCATACAACAACCAGCAAACATGTACTATAAATATAAATGCTCCAAATCTCTTATCACTTAAATTTGATAGTTTCAAATGGAAATTTATAAGAGATGATGATTCTTCGTGTGAACTTCCAAATCATCGTATTTATAAGAGTCGCTCCATTTGTAACATTCTTGTTGTTTGAAGTAGATGGCGAACAACTTCAATTTTAGGCTATGATTGATTGTAAATTTATCGAGAGCTTATGTGATGCTTTAAGCAGAGAGGTAGTTTTAAGTGACGTTGATTCTCCAAACAGATTGTTTCACCCAAGGATAATATTTTCTAGTAATTTGAATTCTTACCCATTTTATCAACTCCTAAATATTCATCAATGAAAATTATTATGTGGATAAGCTGTATCTTCAAGGGCATCCTTGTGGTTGGACTGGAGTTCCTGCTTTGGTCGCACTTGTTTCATTCGCCTTTTTTTTTTTTTTTTTTTTTTTTTTTGTGGAAATGATATATTATATTAAACAACAAGAATTCTATTACAATACAACTTCGAAATAAAGTACGGTATATTCTTCCATGTTTGAGTTTTGGTCCTTTTCCTCGCCCACTTGGCTAGCTTGTCTGCAACGCGATTGGATTTTCTGTTTACAAACGAATATTTGACTGCTTCTGTAAGGGATCCGATTTCTCTTATTTTTTGAATGTACCTTTTGGTTTGCCATTGTATTTCATTTTTATTCTTTTGAAGATATTGAATTACATTGATATTGTCGTTTTCAATGATGATTTTATTGTAATTGTGGGCCACCGCCCATTCTATTCCTTTTAGGATTGCTAAAGATTCACATTCCTCGGCGCTTCGGCTTCTGGTGGTTGTAACGTAAGCTTCTATGAATTCCGATGCGTGGTTATGAATAACAATTCCAATACCTGCATTTTCATTTACGTTTCTGAAAGATGCATCTACGTTTATTTTCACCCAATCTGGTAAAGGTGGTGTCCATTTAACTGGATTCATCTTCGTTCTGATTTGGGGATTCTGTTTATACTGTGGAAAGTTTGTAATGATAGATATTATATGTTCTAGAGAGTTGATTTCCTGTTGAAAGCAGTGATCGCATCTAATTTTCCAGATGATCCACATTATAGTGGCCATGTGAATGCCATTTTGAGTTTGATTGAGTTCAGGGTTCTGTTCCCAAGAGAAGATCCAGTCTCTAATCGACGGAATCTGTTCTGAGATGATGTTAAAGTAAAACCAAATGTTTTTCGCTAACGGGCAGTGTAAAAGAGCGTGTTCCATTGATTCCACCACGTTGCAGTTGGGACAATTCAGATTATTGTTAATGTATTTACCAATCCGCTCCCGGACCGGGAGGGCTTTGACACAAATTTTCCATAAGAAAAGTTTAATTCTAGGAACTACTTGGATGGACCAAATAAAATTCCAGTTAGGTTCCTTTTTAGAAGGCGAGTTCATACTGGTGGAGAGGTGTCTGTACATTGATTTAACCGTAAAGTTGCCTGACTTAGTGAGGGACCATCTAAGTTGATCCTCATTATTACAGTCTATAGGAATAGTAAGAATTAAGTTTTTGGTATTTTCGTCAAAAGTGCTATTGAGCAGTTCTAGGTTCCAATGGTTGTGTACTATTAGTTGAGAAACTTTAGTGATCGGAGAGTTATAAATATTCTCCGGGGGGTTGTTAAGAGAAGGAATCCAATTATCTTTCCATACCTCTATATTTTTTCCGTTCTGGACCTCCCATGAAGAGAGTTTGTCTATATTATACAAGTGTTTACTAATGTTTTTCCAGTGCCACGAGTGATGGGTCTTAGCTAGACCCGGCTGGTCGCTATTATTATAATATTTAGACTTCAGGAGTTGGACCCAAATAGCTTTAGGCTCGGATTTGATCTTCCAAGCCAATTTGCTCATCAAGGCTTAATTGTCCAACTCAGTGTTGTGAATTCCTAGCCCCCCCATCATCTTGGGGGAACAAATGGAAGACCAACTTTTGGTGCAGATACCCTTTGACTTACCCCACCAGAACGACTTTTGCAAAGTCGAGATGCTCTTGCTAATGCCTTTTGGAAGGGCAAAGCATTGCATCTGGTATCGGGGTACAGCTGCCGCAATTGTCGAAATGACGATAGTGCGGCCTGCCTGAGAGAGAAAGTTATAATTCCATTTATCTAATTTGCTCTTAATTTTCTCAATGAGTTCGTTGAAGACCTTCTTCTTCTGAGCTCCTATGAACAGTTGCGCACCTAAGTATTTTTCCGAAGTGGATGCGTATTTAACTTTGAGGGTTTTAGTTATCATTCTCTTGAATTTCGGGTGAGAATTTTTAGAATAGAAGATGTTAGATTTACTGTAGTTAATCATTTGACCTGACGATTCGCAAAACATTTTAAGTATGGATTTAAGAGTGTGGATATTATCTAATGTGTTTCTCCCAAAGATGATACAATCGTCGGCGAAGAGGAGATGCGATATGTTTAGGCTGGGATTATTAGTGGGGAAACCCTTAAAGTTATCCCCTTCGTGGTTAGCATTAATAAGTCTACTAAGAGCTTCCATGGCGATAGTAAACAGGAATGGAGAAAGAGGGTCACCTTGTCTAATTCCCCTCGACGAATGAAAAATTTGACCTGGACGACCGTTCACCAGGACCGCCATAGAGGAAGTGGTGATACACTGAGTGATCATTCGAATCCAATGACTCGAATACCCTAGTTTAGACATGATATCAGTCAAGAATTTCCATTCTATTCTATCAAACGCTTTGGACATATCCAACTTAAGTCCAAAGTATCCGGTGGCTCCTTTTAAAGTACGAAGCGAGTGGATGATTTCCTGACCTATAATTATGTTGTCTGTTATCTGCCTACCAGGGATGTATGCTGCTTGGAAAGGAGAAATAATGTTATTTAAGGAGAACTTAAGTCTATCTGCTAGGATCTTAGTGATGATCTTATAAGTGGTGTTGAGGAGACTGATAGGTCTAAAGTCGGCTGGGATTTGTGGCGTTGTGGTTTTTGGAATGAGACAGATATGGGTATGATTAGTGTCCGGAGGTAGCACTGCCGAGGTGAAGAACTCTTGCACTAAGGTCAGAGTGTTTTCACTGACAGTGTCCCAGTTCGTCTGAAAAAAGAAAGGGGGGTATCCGTCCGGACCCGGCGCAGCCTCTTTCTTAAGGCTTTTAATAGCCCTATTAATTTCTTCTAGATCAGGGACTTTGTCTAGCTCTCTATTCTGATCTTGTGTGATTGTGTTGGTGAAGAGATCTAAAATTTTTGTGTTGGGTTTATCTCCAGGAGAGGTACTAATGTTGAGCAAGTGCTCGGTGAAGGTTGTCTGAATGTCACACAGGTCCTCGCACCAATCTCCTGCTTTATTTTTGATCGCCCTAATTTTATTGTTCCGGTTATTCTGAATCGCCTGGGAGTGGAAGAATTTGGTATTCTTGTCACCTAACTCGAGAAAATTATTCCTCGACTTTTCTTTCCACAGTGATTCTTGGAGATTATAAATCTCTTCAAGCTTTTGATTTAACTTATTGTACTCTATTCTGTCTGTTGTCTTATTTATTTGCTCGATAATTTTTTTAATGTTGTTTTCTATATTACCAAAGACTTCTTTGTTCCATTTGGTGAGATGTCGACTTAGATTTTTAAGGTTTACTTGAATATTTTTATGATTAGTCCAATTAGTAGCAATGAAATTATGACAGTCTGGATGGGACATCCAAGTACGTATAAATTTGAAAGGTTTAGGGGTGGTGTATTGCGCTTCATCTGCTGAGAGGAGAATGGTAAGATGATCCGAACCCACAGCATCTAAATGTTTCACACTTAGGCTCCTGTTCTTGGAAAACCAAGGGAGGTTCGCTAACGCTCTATCTAATCTCTCCTGGATGAAGTGTTCCCCAAATTGTTTGTTATTCCAAGTATAGGGGTAACCTTTGAAACCTACATCTAAGAGATTAAGTTTGTTGATGTAGGATAATATTCGAGGGATATTAGAATTAGTGGCCAAAGAGCCTCCTTGTTTGTCTTGACTATCTAGGATCGTATTAAGGTCCCCAATCAAGAACCACGGAGAGTTTTTGTCTATATTCATATTATCTAATATTTTCCACGGTTTACATTTGTTTTTATGGTGAGGACAACCATAAAAACCAGTAATCGCGTAGTGGGAGTTATTGCTGTTGAAATTTATGGAGGAATGAATAATATTATTATCCGAGTACTCTATATGTAAGTTTAAGTTATGTTTCCAGTACATGACGAGACCTCCCGCCTTATTTATGGGATCAACGTAATGGCTTTTATATTGTTTGTTAATTTTAATGTATTTATTAATATTTATCGATTTGGTTTTAGTTTCAGATAAAAAAATGATATCCGGGTTATGCTTAGTAATCAAATTCATCAAGTATTTTCTGGTAATGAACGACGCAATACCTCTAACATTCCAGCTAAGGACTGAGATATCAATATTGGAGTCTTCTGCCATGGAGCAAGACTCAGGGGAAGTTGGAGTGGGACTAAGTCTATAGAAAGACCCCACGGTCTCGATACCAAGAATATGATCTTAAGGGCACTCCTATTTTTGCTCTTGAATATGGACCTCTAAATGGCCCTTAAAAGGCCCTAATCTGACTGAAGGCGCTTCGCTAAGAAAGGATTATACGGGCACCTACTCTTGGCTGAAAACTACAAGGTGTCTAACTATAAAGCTGGTCTGATTTTTAGTTAAGAGCGCGCACTACAGGATAACCAAAGACCCAGGAAGCTTATAGTCTATTAGCTAGTGTTATGTCTAGAAGGCACTTCACCTTCCACTATTAGCTAGGGTTAATAATACCTTAACAGATGAAAAACCATGATAAAACTAACTAGTCTATCAAAAGAGAAATAAACTAACTATTCAAGCAAATGAGAATTAAAACTTAATATAGTAACTTATAACCATTAACATCAAAAAACATATACTGTTCTATCAACTTCTATCCTAACAACAAAATAAGAAGTTAATCCAACACGAGATAAATACTAACATTCAAAAAACAAGATTAGTACCACTTAACAGTGGCTTAATAGACCTACTATACTGAAGATTGAAACTAATTAAAACTTAAAATTAACCAACTGGAGATGAAGCTAACAAAACCAAGAACAGACTACTCTGGATCACCATCACTTTCCTTGTCGACTGACATTCCCTTGGATTCAAGCAGGGAATCGGCGAACTTGTGCCTACGCCTTTCTTCAGCACTATCTACAGACTCTGGAGGAGGAGTATACCAGCTGGATGGACCATACCCAGTGAAAGATGACGAACCAGAAGAATTACCTGAATTCCAACTATGCTGACTACCCAAAAAAGGAGAGGAAAAGCTCTCTCTATAGTCCTTCAACCTCTTGCTCATGAGTTGTCTCCTGACATCTTCTTCTATTTTGACCTCGACTAACTTATCCAAATCCTTCCTTTTTCCTGTCTGTCTGAAGAGTTCATGAGGAGGTATAGGATTAGCATGAGCCTGTGAGGGAGGGACTATGGTGAGAGCCCAGTTGTCTGCAGGACCATGGGCAACGAAATTGACCTCCATTGGGACACTGTCCAAATGATCTTGAGATTGAATACATGGAGTAACAGGGTGTTCCACTATTCTACATTTGTGGCAAATGGCTTTAGGGAACTTAAAATAACTGAAGTTTACAGGCTTTCCACCGTCTGTAAATATCGAGTTGAGAGTAGCTAAGAGAGGGGTACGCACATCATATAGGAATTGTATACGGATAGTAGAGTTAGTGACCTTACTGAAGTTTTTTGGTTGGATTTGTAGTATGAATCCCATGCATGAGAATATTATCCCCAAGTCGTGTCTGTTCTGGATGGAGGAAGGAAGCCCTGAGAGACTGCACCACATCGGTTCCTGCATGAGAGCAGGAACCTCTCCTTGAAAGGGAAGGTCTATTTCTTGCATGACTATTAGGTACCCTCTAATAATCCATGGACGACCTTGGTTTATTTCATTCATGGCTATAAGGTTTCTGGGTTTGATCATGAAATGGTTAGGTCCAGTGGATGAGGGGATGATCTTACTTTCTCGAAAGAACCTAGACTGGGCTGATAAGTGCTTGCGGATGAAACCTATACCATAGTCGTACTGACAGCAAAGACGAGCCAAGAAACCAGAAGAGATGATGGGGAGTTCCTTATTTTCGGAGGGTTTGGGGTAGTTAATGGTGAGTTTGCCGTAATCAGACATACTTAGTTGAATCGACATAAGTTGAGAGAGGTTATCTATGCTATCTGATGGATTGATCGACATGAGGAGAAGAAGATGGTAGAGAAGAAGAAAAGGGGTGTAGGAAACCCTAGCTATGTCGCCCTTAAGTATGATACAGTTGAGGGGTTTAAAAGAGGACAAGGACCCTCTCTTCCTGTTTCTCTCCACCATAAGGAGTAGGCCGACTGATTTCTCCACGTGTGCGAAGAAGACTGCCTCCGTCGAGCTTTCTCGAATTTACAGCTCTAATTACTCCACTTGGAGTAACCCTAGATCAGACGTAATGAGGGAAGGCCGAACGTCCGATTTCCCTTTGAATCCGGCGCATGCGTGAGGTTTACAGAGTAGTCCTTCTCGGTTATGGAGTTAGTTTCGCCACATGTTGGTAAAGCAAATTAAAATACTACAAATGTAATTAATGAAGACGAAAGAAGATTACCTTCTGGATATCAGCCGAATAATCTTCTGCTCGCTCCTTTCCAAGATCCTTCTCAAGGCTTTCTTCTCTTCCCGAGGAGAATAAGTGCTTTGAGTTTGCTCTAACTTTTCTTCTCACCTGACTGACTCTTAGATTAATAATGATTCGAGGAAAGCTTAAGTTTGTCTTTTCCTTTCTTGTCCTAACTTTGCATGAGTGATCTAAGTCCTCCAAGGAACAATATTATTCAATGTGTGAGGGGCGAAGGAGTTTTTTGAGGAGAGAGAAGGTGCCGGCTGACGTAAGCAAGGCGACCATCTTCTTCCTCCTTTTCACTTCCAATGTGCTGTCAATTATAATATTCACTTTTATTCTATTATGTGACTCGGTCCAATCGTACTTAGGTGGAGTATTTTTTTCTAAATTTTAGTCTGGCCCATTTTTAACTGTTTAGCGTGGTTGATAGAAGTACTAAATTTCAAGGGATTGACTCTATCATACCTGCCAATATATCTCAGGAGGATAGAAGAACCCCCTTATCTAAGCTATGTGAAATTATTAATTTGGCCATGTGTTTAATGTCTTCCAATTACAACCCCCTACCTAAAAGAGATACTACTAATAGACATTAGGCTTGGTAGAAGACGATTTACGATCTACTAATTGGCATTGGTGAACATGAGAAATTAGTTGGGAGAGAGAGATGGGGTGGGAGGACATTAAAGAGTCCTCGAACGTGCACTTGTAACACTTTATTAGAAACGAAGAATAGAAACGAAGAAAGGAATCCGGCAAGACCCTTCGCTGGAGAAGCAATGGAACTCCCTGGTGGGTTAAGCAAATTCTTTTCATTTTTGGAGATTAGAGTTGGAAAGAAGAAGGTCAAGAATACTCACATTGGTGAAGAAGGTGACGATAATATTTACCGGGAAGAAACCCTAACTGAAAATATATATCAAAAGAGTCATGAATTCAAAGAGGGTACTTTTAAGAAGGAAGAAGATAAACAAAATAAACCAATTGCATGCTATTAGGTAAAATTTTCTTGCTAAATCTGAGAACCCATTGATGAAGGTTGTGTTTTGGGGAGTGAGAACTAATATACTCACATAGCTACTATTAGAAACATCACATAGTTATAACAAGCTAAAAAGTATTTTACAAAACAAAAGCTATATGGGATACTCTATATGGCTCAAATGAGACGATCTAAAGACAAATTTTTCGTAAAGATATTCTCGTCATTATATATACAATCTTCCATTACATAATTTGTCTATGGTAATTTACGGTGAAGACTCTATGGTACGTAATCAATAGCATATTTTCACAAAAAAAAAAATCAGTGTTTAGATCAATTCAAACGACCTACTAAAAGCAGTATAATTACATATTTTGTGAAGCCTCAGACTGTCCTAGTTCATGAGTTTCTTCAACATATTGCAATTGAGTAAACCAAACATAAACAAAAATCAAACAAAATTAACCAAGTCTTCACACCCCGGAAACTATTTTGCTTTCCCCAAAGTGCTGGCCCTCGAGAAATAAAGTTCTATAGGCGCCTTCTGTTTTTTTTTTTTGTTGAAAGCGCCCCGACCATCTTCAGCAAGTAGGATAAAACCGTTGCTAAATATAAGAAAGATTTTGCACGAGAATAGGATCCGATTTTGTGATTAAGGCAAGATTTTAGGATTTGACTTAATGAACAAGTTAGGGTTTTGCTGGTTTTATATAAATCCGGAGGAGGATCTCGTTAAACCTAGTAATTTGTGCGTAGATAATAATATTCAGATGTTCTGGTGGGAGGAAGAAGAAGAAGAAGAAGAAGAAAAAGGAGTAGAAGAAAAAGTAGACAGGATTAGCGTGTTACCACTAGAGATTAAACATCGGATCGTCTCTTTTCTTACGTTGAGAAAAGCCATCCAGACTTGTATTTTATCTAAAGACTGGAGGTATGTTTGGAAATCTCTTCCATATCTAAATTTCCTTGACACAAATTATGGTTCTGAGATTAAGTTTAGTGATTTTGTTAATAAAGTATTACATGTTCGTGACAACTTTGAAGAACTACATGTTGACAATCTTAGTGATGACATAAAAAATCAATTACCTCTTGATACCATATTTACTTCGAAATATTTGAAGAGATTAGAGTTGCATTATGAGAATGGATATTCTGATTTTCCAAAGCTTGACATACTGAATTCAATGAGTTTACCTAGGCTAGAGAAACTTACTCTCGGAGGGTTTCGGCTAGATGAAGATGGTGATATTAAGAAGATCTTGTTGAATTGTCATGTTCTCGAGTCATTGTCATTTCATAGATGCATATTCAACCAAAAAAACCTTGAGATATCTTCTCCCCATCTTAAGCATTTAAAAATGTCTAGTTGTCAATACATTGACCCCATTGACCCTGACCTCATTGACCGCGCTCTCAACAAAAAAAAGAAAAAGAAAAAGAAAAAATACATTGAGTGGTCATACAACAACCAGCAAACATGTACTATAAATATAAATGCTCCTAATCTCTTGTCATTCGAATGCCATTATCCTACATTCTATACTGATTATTCATGTGATTCACAAATTCAAAGGTCTCTTGAATTTAAATCCCTGATTTGCGAATCATTGGAGACATTTAAGTTGGAAACTTATGGTGATCTTAAAGTTTGTGTGCAAGATGGATCAAAGTATTTACCTAAGCTCAAGAAACTTGTTCTAATTGGTCTTGAAGGTGCGACTGATGCTCTTAATAGTATGTTCTCAAGCTGTCTACTTCTTGAATCGTTGTCCCTAAAAAACTGTGAGTTTGGTGACAACAGCCTTGATATTTTTGGTCTTCAACTTAAGCATTTGGAAATTTATGAGGGAGCCGTTGAATCGATCAAGCTATATGCTCCAAATCTCTTATCACTTCATTTTGATAGTCTCAAGTGGAAATACTTTGATGCAGGGAGCTTGAGCACATTAGTTAGTGCTAATATTGACTTGAGTTTCGCCGAAGAAGTTACTTATAGTTGGAAAAAACCAAAAATTAACGATCAGATGAGAAAATTATATTTACCACAGATTGTTAAATTACTTAGAGCTTTTCGTAATGCGGAAGATCTGACATTATCACCTTTAGTCATTATGTTACTCTCAGAAGCTCCGTCATTATTAGAAATCTACTTGAGTTTAGTAATCTTACACGTTTGGACCTCTCAACGTGGCTTTTAAGAGACTCTATCAATGTAATATCACACTTACTTGAGATATCTCCAGACATAGAGTCCCTTATTATGAGGACAAATGTGGGGAATGATAAAGGATTGAAACCAATAAAAGTCTCGCTCCAAAGATGCAACTTCCATCACCTTAAAGAGGTCGAGATTTATGGTCCGTCATTTTTCAAACATATTAAAGGTTATGATAATCTTACATTTCTAACAATATTGTTGAAGAAGGCCAACAATTTGCGGAAGGTGACACTAAATTTGTCTACGGACAAAGAGCTAACGGAAGCTGCTCGGCTCGCAGAAAATTTCCCAAGAGTCTCTCCATTTGTAACATTCTTGTTTTTCAAAGTATGCCCTAGCAATTGGTCATGAACAACTTCACTGGTAGGCTATGATTGATTGTGAGTTTCTATGAGTTAATGTGATTGTTTAAGCAAAAAAATTTGTTTATAATGATGCTTGGATTCCCAAACAGATTGTTTCATCTAGTATAATATTTTCAAGTACAGATTGTTAATCATCAGTGAAAAATGTTTATGTGCATAAACTATATGTTGAGAACATCCTTTTGGTTGCAGTCGTGTTCCTATTTGGTCGTCTTAATACTGTTACAGTTTGAACTTTTTTACTAGTTTGCTTGGTTCCAGAATGTTTGTTTCTTTGTTTTCTCATTTGAGTCTTTGAAATATTAAAATTTTCTAACTAGTGTGAATGGTGTAATTTGTCTTAGCTTAGTTGGTTCAGAATATGAGTAAAGACGTAACTTAGCTGATTTATGCATTTTATTTGTCTTAACCCTTTTGCAAGGGCACACACATTACACTTACACACACTTTATCTTCTCACCTATAATCTCATTGGCAAACTCTTCCACCTTCCTATGCTTCATCTCATTATCCCATCTACATATACTAAGAAAACAACCACTAAGACACTAACATCACTAAGGAATACACCACCATGGCTCAAACAAGATGATCTACCAACTAATTTTTTGTAAAGATATTCTTTCCGTCACATAATTTCTAAGCAAATCATCAATGGGTCGGAACCAAATAACATAATTATTCTAGCATAATTTAGGACAAAGACTCTATGGTAGATAATCAATACCATATTTTCACCAAAAAATCAGACTTTAGATCAATTCAAATGAACTACTAGAAGCAATATAAATACATATTGAGAGATTAAGAATCTAACTATACAAATTACATGCATTCATATAGATTTGTTTAGAAAACAACGTTTTATGTGTCCGATTAAAATTAACCAGCATAAATATCAGGCAGGGATAACAGTTAATTTTGAATTCTCATCATCCACAAAACACTGTGAAGCCTCATACCGTCCTAGTTCATGAGTTTCTTCAACATATTGAAATTAAGTAACCAAACATCATCATCAAAGGCCATTGAATTGTTCAAAAACATAAACAAAGATCAACCAACAATTCAAAAGTTCCGAACTTTGAAACCTAGAAACAGGAATTAAATTTTTCTGTTTCATCTTAAACATAAAAAATGTAAAACCAACATATTGCTGGAGTTTAAGAATAGAGAACGCAAAAAACTAGGGTTTACAATTGTAAGTAAGACATCGTTTTATCATCTATAGAGTTTTGAAAGTAGGAGAGGGATTTAGAGTTTTGATTAGACTATGTTGAATAGGTTCTTTCTTTTCCCATGAGGCTTTCTGACTGGAGAAAGGAAAGTTACGTAAGCTTTCGAAGGCTCTATGAAGAGAATCTTGCAGATATTAGGGAAATGTTATATACGCTTACCGTTTTTACCCTATATACTCACCGTTATCTACACTCACACCTTATACCCATTTTTACCCAAATACACCCTCTTATCACTTCACTCACATTTTGGTCAAAACCCTTGACCAACTTGTTATGCTTTTCTTCGGTAACAAGAAACCGACACCTAACTCAAATGTTCAGAGAGATAGAACCGATAAATAATACAACTTGTCGGTACCATCCTACCGACAGATAACAGAAAGCAACATTCGAAGTTCTTTAATAAATTTTCTATCAGTAAGAAGATAAATAAAATATTTTTATGATCATAAATTGATAAAATAAACTTTTCATCATTTTATTATGTCAATTGCAGAATTACTCAACTAATATTATGTCACACTGTTCATAAGAGGAACGCTTGGGTCAAAGATTAAATCTCCATTGACAATATGTCTTTCATATAAATCAAACCATCTCATAGCAGCGACACTTGCATATCGTTTCCATTGTTTTGAAAAGGTTGGAAGTGGAGCATCGACTTTTAAGTTTACTCTGACAAAATGTGTGTTCCTATGTATCCAAGACATATAATTTTATGCTTCTCGCCTTCATTTGGACCATCAAATAATGGAAAGAAAGTCTGAGATCCGGACTTTGCCAAGTGAATAAAGATACAATTATAGTGCGTTGATAAGACTTGATGACAAAAAGGACTCAAGTACCAAAACGGTTCCTCTACGAATGGAGTGATCATCCTACATTATTTAGGGAAATAAAAAAAATAAGTAGGTTCTCCACTCTACAAAATTCCAACATTGTTGTTTGCATATCGGTAAGACACAACCGACAGATTACACAACACATCGACATTGTCAAACTGAGTAGTTCCATTACATGTCGGTGGCTTCGTGTCGACTTGTAATACAACGGTTCGGTCTGATACCTCCGATAGGTTATCTTCTTTGCTTTTTGCTCTTCAAGAATAACATCACTTTCACTTAAGAAAAACTTAAAACGAAGATTCATGGATGTTTACGTACTTTTTTAGTGGGCGATTCTTTAGTTTTCATAATTTTATTTGGATCAAAATAAGGATATGAAGTTTCACCCTTTTCCACTGTTTTCACCGTTGAAACACCAATAAAAACCTTCAAACTTTTGAACATGACCTGGTAGCAAGATAACTGTTTGACTTTGGATGTTTCTACTCAAAAAAAAACTTAAACTGGTGGGGGTATAGATGTGGTTGATTTTTGGATGTTTGATTTTTAGGTTTTCTTTAATGAGCTTGACAAATATTGACTTGTGAGTGTGAGTAAATTTGGCTCGGTCAAATCAAATTAACCAAGTCAACCCTAATGTGAGTGTGGCGGGTAAAAACGGTGAATGTATATAAAATTTCCCAAAAAAAGTCACAGAGCCTCAAGAAATAAAGTTTTATAGGCGCCTCCAGCTTTTAATTTTTCGAAAGCGCCCCCGACCATTTGTAAGTACTATAAAACCGTTGCTGAATGTTAGCAAGATTTTGTACGAGAATAGTATCTGATTCCGTGATCACTTTTTAAGGCATGATTTTAGGATTTTGAACAAACCGCCGCAAGATTTTAGGATTTAACTTGATCAACAAGTTAGGGTTTTGCTGCTTCTATATCAATCCGGAGGAGGATTGTCGAACCCTAGTAATTATCATGTAGTAGCTAAAATAATAATATGTTCTGGTGGGACGAAGAAGAAAAAGTAGAAGATGAAAAAGACAGGATTAGTGAGTTACCACTAGACATTATTCATCGTATCCACTCTCTTACTGAGTTGAGAGAAGCCATCTAGACTTGTATTTTATCTAAAAGATGGAGGTATGTTTGGAAATCTCTTCCGTATCTAAATTTCATTCGCCAATATAGTCATTTAAGTTTTCGTCGTCGTCGCACATATATTCATAAAGTTGAGTTTTGTGATTTTGTTGATAATTTATTAAATCTTCGTGACGATCCCTGTCCTATTTCGAGCTTTTGTTTAAGATATGATGATTCTTTGTTTAAACTTCCAAATCATGGTATTTCTAAATGTATTGAAACCAACAACCTTGAAGTACTATATCTTGATTATCTCAGAGGTGACATAATATATCAATTACCTCTTGTTTCCATATTCACTTCGAAATCGTTGAGGATATTAAAGTTGAAATATGCTTATAACCATTCTGATTTTCGAAAGCTTGAAATACCGAATTCAATACTCTTGGAGGGTTTCGTCTAGATGAAGATGATGATTTTAAGAAGATCTTGTTGAATTGTCATGTTCTTGAGTCATTGTCGTTTTATCATTGCATGTTCAGTCAAAACAATCTTGAGATATCTTCTCCCCATCTTAAGCATTTAAAAATGTATCATTGTGAATACAATTCCTCCGAAGACGGCCGACATATATGTACTATAAACATAAATGCTCAAAACCTCTTGTCTTTCAGATGCATTTATCCTAAATTTTTCCAGTCTTACTATTCATCTTATCTAGACATTCAAAAGTCTCTTGAATTTCGATCCGTGATTTGTGAATCGTTGGAGACATTTAAGTTAAAAACCTTTCGTAATTCTAAACTTTGCTCAATGTTTTTACCTAAGCTCAAGAAACTTGTTCTAGTTGGTCTTGAAGGTGAGACTGATGCTCTTAACGGTATGTTTTCAAGTTGTCCACTTCTTGAATCAGTGTCTCTAAAAAAATGTGAGTTTGGTGACAACATCCTTGATATTTGTGGTCTTCAACTTAAGCATTTGGAAATTTGTAGGGGAGCTGCTGAATCGATCAAGTTATATGCTCCAAATCTCATATCACTTCAATTTGATAGTTTCAAATGGAAATACTTTGAGACAGGGAACTTTAGCACATTAGTTAATGCTAATATTGACTTGGAATTCGCCAAAGCAAGAGATACTTTTAAGTGTGAAACACCAAATATTGATGATCAGACGAGAAAATTATATTTACGACCCATTGTTAAATTACTTGGAGCTTTTCATAAAGTGAAAGTTCTAACATTATCATATTTAGTCATTATGTTACTCTCAGAAGCTCCGTCATTATTAGATAATCTACTTGAGTTTCGTAACCTTACATGTTTGGAGCTCTCGACGTGGCTCTTGCGAGACTCCATCAATGTAATATCACACTTACTTGAGATATCTCCTAACGTAGAGTCTCTTATTATGAGGATAAATTCGGGGGATGATAACGAATTGAAACTAATAAAAGTCTCGCTCCAAGGTAGTGGTGGCCAACGGGCTGTGCCGACACGGAAACGGACCGGCACGGCCCGTTTATTTGAGGACACGGAACGGCACGGAACGGTCCGTTCCGTGCCGTGTTTACCCGTCATGGGTCTGGTGTGCCGTGTCGGGGCTAGGATTTTAGAGCCCCAGACCCGTTAAACACGGCCCATTAGACACGCAGGAACGACACGGAACGGATCGTACACGGCACGACCCGTGGACACGGAACGACACGGAACGGAAACGGCAACAACGACACGCTAGCAACGGCCCAATTTAGTTATTTGAATTTTTAAGCATTACCTAGGGTGTACTAACATCCCCAAAACACTTTTAATTTTTTTAATTTTAAAAAGTTACTTAGGGTGTACAACACTCTCTTTTGAGGGTGTTGTACACTCCCACCCCATTTATTAGTAATTGGTGTAGTACAAAAGAGGTTTCTTTATTTTTTTTTTTACTTAGATTTTTATTTTTGTTGAAACAAACTAAAACTTATTTTCAAAAAAATAAACAAATAAAGTGGTAAAGATAGTCCCACACCTAACCAACAAAATATAAAGTAAATGTACTGGAGAATCTTTATACAACTCTTTTTCCAATAAAATAAACAAAGATATGACATAGACTCTAAAGTTTTTGTACATCACAATTTTTTACTTGAAAAAAAATGTAATATTTCTTTTATTACTTTTTTTTTACAAGTAAAAAATATTTATGAATGGGTAGGAGCCACAGTAGCGACTACGGGAACGCCACGGAACGGCCACGGGAACGACACCGGGAACGCCACGGAACGGCCACAGAAACGACCATAAACGCAACGGAAACGCCACGGGAACGGCCGGGCCGTTCCCGTGGGCCGTTTCTGTGCCCAGACTTTTGTGGTCTGGGCACGGCACGGCTCAAGCCGTGCCTGGCGTGGCCGTGGCGTGTCTGACACGCCACGGCTGCCAAATTGATAACTATAAAGGTTATGATTATCTTATGGTCGTGATTTATGGTCGACACGGCTGCCAAATTGACACGCCACCACTACTCCAAGGATGCAACTTCCATCACCTTAAAGAGGTCGTGATTTATGGTCCAGGTCCATCTCTATATATTGATAACTATAAAGGTTATGATTATCTTATGTTTGTAACAAGACTGTTGAAGAATGCCAACAATTTGCAGAATGTTACACTAAATTTGTTTCGGTATGAAGAATTAAAAGAAGCTGCTCGACTTGCAAAAGATTTCCCAAGAGTCGCACCATTTGTAACATTCTTGTTGTCCAATGAACGCCCTGACAATTGGTCATGAACAACTTCAATAGTAGGCAGCAGGTGGTAGTGAACAACTTCAATTGTATGCTACAATTGATCGTAAATTTCTATGTGATGCTTTAAGCACAAAATTAGTTTTTAGTAATGGCGTTATCTTCTGGTAATTTGAATTCTTACCCATTTTATCAACTCCTAAATATTCATCAATGAAACTTTTTGTGTGCATGAGGTGTATCTTCAAAGACAGCCTTTAATTTTTCATGTGCTGTCAATTATATAATATTCATTTTTTTCTTTTTATTATGTGACTCGACAGATTGTACTTTTTGAGGATTCGACTACGATCTACGTTAGTCGTTACAAAACACAGATACATCATGAAGATTTGATAAGCACTTGATAAGCACGATAATCATCGAAGTTAAACTTCTAATGAAAGAGGCCTAAATCAAATCGTAATTAGGTAGAGTATTTTGTGAAGCCTCAATTAACATAATTTGTCTAGCATAATTTAGGACAAAGACTCTATGGTAGATAATCAATACCATATTTTCACCAAAATATCACACTTTAGATCAATTCAAATGAACTACTAGAAGCAATATAAATACATATTGAGATATTAAGAATCTAACTATACAAATTAAATGCATTCATATAGATTTGTTTAGAAAACAGCATTTTGTGTCAGATTATAGGCCCAAAGTTGTTAAAGACAAGCTTGCTAAAGGCAATCCCTAAAATGGTTAAAGGCAATGGGTGTATATGAGGCAATGCCTTAATTAATGTTTGACATAACGATACAATTGACGTCGTTAGGTTAGTTGCCGGTGCGGCAATCTCCGGGCGGTGACCTTCATAAAATAAAAAAGTTCGTACTTCTTGCTTTTCTTCTCTTCAACTTTTTTTTCTTCCTTTGGCAAGATAATCAGTAGCCCAACGAATAGCTGTTCTTGCATTCTGCAATTCACTCTTCATTAAACCACAAAATTCAAAAACAGTCCATGAAAACATGGTGGTTGTGAAAGCCATTGGAAACCCAAACTTCACATTGTCACCAGCATCATAGAATCCTCCAACCAAATAAACCTGCAGTTTATCATTTTTTCCACCTTTAAAAACAAACTCACCTTCATATATTGAAAACATAGAAAGTGAAGTTAAGATGGGTAATGAGAAGGTTGAAACTAACATTAATGGCTGATCCATCAGAGAGACCTGCATCTTTTCTCCATGTGACTCTCTGGTTAGAAGAGAGCTTCCCCGTTCTTTGTCCTTCAAAAAATAGGATTGATTTTGTGAGTGCATCTTTATAGTTTTGGGAGGCAAATTTATGTTGCCTTCCGTGGGAAGCTGGATAGGCATCCCCAGATCCAGAGAGAGAGAATAGAGGAGGAGGAGGAGAATAGAGAGGAGGAGGAGGAGGAGGAGGGGGAGAGGAGGAGGAGGAGGAGGAGCCGGTCGGAGTTGATGGCCGATCTCTGCCACATTCACATTTAACGGAAGAAAACAAAAGGATGAGGTGGGTGATAAACACCCTCAAATTTGGGCATTGCCTCTAACCACACTTGGTCAACTTGTTTTGACCAAGTTTTTGTTAAAAAACACATTGCCTTTAACATGTTTGGGCATTGCCTATAAAATTTCCCTAAAATTAATCAACATAAATATCAGGCTGGGATAACTGTTAATTTTGAATTCTCATCATCCACCAAAACACTGTAAAATAACATAGTATAATCCGAGTAGCAAGTAAAATGAGATTTACTAATGGATGTAAAGGAGAATTGTTACTGAAAAATAAATATTTGTGAAGCCTCATACCGTCCTAGTTCACGGGTTTCTTCAACATATTGAAATTGAGTAACCAAGCATGATCAACAAAGGCTATTGAATTGTTCAAAAACATAAACAAAGATCAACCAACAATTCAAAAGTTCCGAACTTTGAAACCTGAAAACAAGAATTAAATTTTTCTGTTTCATCTTAAACATAAAAAAATGTAAAACGAACAGACTGCTGGAGTTTAAGAATAGAGAACGCAAAAAACTAGGGTTTACAATTGTAAGTAAGACATCGTTTTATCATCAGGCTTCAACTATAGAGTTTTGAAAGTAGGAGAGGGATCTAGAGTTTTGATTAGACTATGTTGAATAGGTTATTTCCTTTTCCATGAGGCTTTCTGACTGTAGAAAGGAATGTTACGTACGCTTTCGAAGGCTGTATGAAGAGAATCTTCCAGATATTAGGAAAATGTTATATACACTCACTGTATTTACCCTATACACTCACCTTTATCTACACACACACCATATACCCATACACTCACCTTTATCTACACTCACACCTTATACCCATGTTTACCCAAATACACCCGCTTATCACTTACACTCACATTTTGGTCAAAATCCTTTACCAACTTGTTATGCTTTTCTTCGGTAACATGAAACCGACGCCTAACTCAAATGTTCGGAGAGACAAAACCGATATAATATAACTTGTCGGTACCATCCTACCGACAGATAACCAAAAGCAACATTCGAAGGTCTTTAATAAATTTTCTATCACTAAGAAGATAAATATAATTTTTTTTATCATAAATTGATAAAATAAACTTTTCATCATTTTATTATGTCAATTGCAGAATTACTCAACTAATATTGTGTCACACAGTTCATAAGAAGAACATTTGGGTCAAAGATTAAATCTCCATTGACAATCCGTCTTTCATATAAATCAAACCATCTCATAGCAGCGACACTTGCATATCGTTTCCATTGTTTTGAAAAGGTTGGAAGTGGAGCATCGACTTTTAAGTTTACTCTGACAAAATATGTGCCTCCTATGTATCCAAGACATATAATTTTATGCTTCTCGCATTCATTTGGACCATCAAATAATGGAAAGACAGTCTGAGATCCGGACTTTGCCAAGTGAATAAAGATACAATTATAGTGCGTTGATAAGACTTGATGACAAAAAGGACTTAATTACCAAAACGGTTCCTCTACGAATGGAGTGATCATCCTACATTATTTAGGGAAATAAATAAAAAAAATAAGTAGGTTCTCCATGCTATAAAATTCCAACATTGTTGTCTGCATATCGGTAAGACACAACCGACAGATTACACAACACATCGACATTGTCAAACAGAGTAGTTGTTCCATTACATGTCGGTGTCTTCGTGTCGACTTGTAATACAACGGTTCGGTCTGATACTTCCGATAGTTTATCTTCTTTGCTTTTTGCTCTTCAAGAATAACATAACTTTCACTTAAGAAAAACATAAAACGAAGATTCATGGATGTTTACATACCTTTTAAGTGGGCGATTCTTTAGTCTTCATAATTTTATTTGGATCAAAATAAGGATATGAGGTTTCACCCTTTTCCATTGTTTTCACCGTTGAAACACCAGTAAAAACCTTCAAATATTTGAACATGACCTTGTAGCAAGATAATTGTTTGATTATTGGATGTTTCTGCTCACAAACAAACTTAAAGTGGTGGGGGTATAGATGTGGTTGATTTTTGGATGTTTGATTTTTAGGTTTTCTTTAATGAGCATGACCAATATTGCCTTGGTGAGTGCGAGTAAAATTTGGCTCGGTCAAATCAAATTAACCAAGTCAACCCTAATGTGAGTGTGGCGGGTAAAAACGGTGAGTGTATATAAAATTTCCCAAAAAAGAAGTCACAGAACCTCAAGAAATAAAGTTTTATAAGCGCCTCCAGCTTTTTTACGTTTTTGAAAACGCCCCCGACCACCTGTAAGTACTATAAAACCGTTGCTAAATGTTAGCAAAATTTTGTACGAGAATAGGGTCCGATTCCGTGATCACTTTTTAAGGCATGATTTTAGGATTTAACTTGATCAACAAGTTAGGGTTTTGCTGTTTCTATATAAATCCGGAGGAGGATATTGTAGAAACCTAGCTACTAATTATCACGTAGTTGCTCCTAAAATAATAAGATGTTCTGGTGGGACGAAGAAGAAGAAGAAAAAGTAGAAGATGAAGAAGACAGGATTAGTGAGTTAGAATTAGACATTATTCATCGTATCCTCTCTTTTATTGAGTTGAGAGAAGCCATCCAGACTTGTATTTTATCTAAAAGATGGAGGTATGTTTGGAAATCTCTTCCGTATCTAAATTTCATTCGCCAATATAGTCATTTAAATTTCCGTCGTCGCACATATAGTCATGAAATTAAGTTAAGTGATTTTGTTGATAACTTATTAAATCTTCGTGACGATCCTTGTCCTATTTGGAGTTTTTGTTTAAGATATGATGATTCTTGGTGTGAACTTCAGAACCATCGTATTTGTAAGTGTATTGAAACCAACAACCTTGAAGTACTATATCTTGATAATCTTAGTGGTGACATAAAATATCAATTACCTCTTGTTTCCATTTTCACTTCGAAATCGTTGAGGATATTAAAGTTGAAATATGAGTATAGTCTTTATAATTTTCCAAAGCTTGAAATACCGAATTCAATAAGTTTACCTAGGCTAGAGAAACTTACTCTCGGAAGGTTTCATCTAGATGAAGATGATGATATTAAGAAGATCTTGTTGAATTGTCATGTTCTCGAGTCATTGTCGTTTGATGGTTAGATGTTCAGTCAAAACAACTTTGAGATATCTTCTCCCAATCTTAAGCATTTAAAAATGGATCATTGTCAATACATTGCCTCGGAAGACGACCGACAAATATGTACTATAAACATAAAGGCTCAAAACCTCTTGTCTCTCAGATGCATTTATCCTAAATTTTGCCGGTCTTATTATTCATCTTATCCAGACATTCAAAAGTCTCTTGAATTTCGATCCGTGATTTGTGAATCGTTGGAGACATTTAAGTTAAAAACCTTTGGTAATTCTAAACTTTGCTCAATGTTTTTACCTAAGCTCAAGAAACTTGTTCTAGTTGGTCTTGAAGGTGCGATTGGTCACTTAACGGTATGTTTTTAAGTTGTCCACTTCTTAAATCAGTGTCTCTAAAAAAATGTGAGTTTGGTGACAACATCCTTGATATTTGTGGTCTTCAACTTATGCATTTGGAAATTTATGGGGGAGCTGCTGAATCGATCAAGTTATATGCTCCAAATCTCATATCATTTCAAATTGATGGTTTCAAATGGAAATACTTTGATACAAGGAACTTTAGCACGTTAGTTAATGCTAATATTGACTTGAAATTCGCCGAAGCAAGAGATACATTTCAGTGTGAAACACCAAATATTGATGATCAGATGAGAAAATTATATTTACCACCCATTGTTAAATTACTTAGAGCTTTTCATAAAGTGAAAGTTCTAACATTATCATATTTAGTCTTTATGTTACTCTCAGAAGCTCCGTCATTATTAGAAAATCTACTTGAGTTTCGTAACCTTACTTGTTTGAACATCTCGACATGGCTTTTGAGAGACTCCATCAATGTAATATCACACTTACTTGAGATATCTCCTAACATAGAGTCTCTTATTATGAAGACAAATTCGGGGGATGATAACGAATTGAAACTAATAAAAGTCTCGCTCCAAGGATGCAACTTCCATCACCTCAAAGAGGTCGAGATTTATGGTCCAGGTCCATCTTTATATATTGAAAACTATACAGGTTATGATTATCTTATGTTTGTAACAAGACTGTTGAAGAAGGCCAACAATTTGCAGAATGTTACACTAAATTTGTTTCGGTATGAGGAATTAACAGAAGCTGCTCGACTTGCAAAAGATTTCCCAAGAGTCGCACCATTTGTAACATTCTTGTTGTCCCATGAACGCCCTGACAATTGGTCATGAACAACTTTTATAGTAGGCAGCAGGTGGTAGTGAACAACTTCAATTGTATGCTACGATTGATCGTAAATTTCTATGTGATGCTTGAAGCACAAAATTAGTTTTTAGTAATGGTGTTATCTTCTGGTAATGTGAATTCTTACCCATTTTATCAACTCCTAAATATTCATCAATGAAACTTTTTGTGTGCATAAGGTGTATCTTCAAGGACATTCCTGTGCTTGGAGTGGAGTTCCTGTTTTTGTTCCGCTAATACTTGGTTTATCCGCCTTTAATTTTTCATGTGCTGTCAATTATATAGTATTCATTTTTCCTTCTGATTATGTGACTCCGACAGATTGTACTTTTTGAGGATTCGACTACGATCTACGTTAGTCGTTACAACACACAGATACATCATGAAGACTTGATAAGCACTTGATAAGCACTATAATCATCGAAGTTAAACTTCTAATGAAAGAGGCCTAAATCAAATCGTAATTAGGTAGAGTATTTTTTCTTAATTTAGATCTAACTCATTTTAACGGTTTGAATGGTTTTAGCCTCTTTGATTTTTTTTTTTGATGAAATAACCTCTTTGATTTTGGAATGCTTGGTTTTGTCTTATTTGTGCATACGAAGTATTGAATTTCAAAGATGACTATACCTGCTAGTATATCTGGAGAGGGTAGAATAATGGTCTTATCTAAGCTATGTAAAATTATTAATATGTTCATGCCATTAGTGTCTTGCAATTGCAACCTACTGCCTTAAAGAGACACTACTATGGCACACTCTTCCTAGAAGATGATTTCCAAGGTGTTTAGAGGGACCCAAATAAATGGTACAAATATATGGTCAAAATATCATATTTTAAGATTGGGAGCTAATAGAGTGACTTAGCATTTGATATTTAGAAGGTGACATGTTTCTTCATTTGGAAAAAACAAAAACCGTCTCCACAATAGTCAAACTTTGAAAAAATTGTCTTTTAGTGTATTTCACGTCATTATGTCACCCTTTAAGTCACCCTCTAAGTCATTGTAGCATCTCCCAGTAAGATTTGAAGTTCATGTCTAGTTCAGTTACATTTTTTTTGATGAAATCTAAAGAAAGGATGCAACACTTCCCAGGATGTCACCCACCCCAGCCAACTGGTTTTGAGTTAGATGGTCACAAATTTAATATGGTATCAGAGTTAGGATCACACGTGATAGGCTTAAAACTTAAAAGCCACACGTGTTCCAAATAGAAAAAAAACACGTGATAGGCTTAAAAAAACGCCACACGCGAGGGGGCATGTAGAATAGTCTCACATGGAAAAAGGGGCATTTAGTAACCAAGAATATAATGTCTAGGTTGTCCCCACTAGTCGCCAATTGGGTTTGAGTTGGATGACCACAAACTTAACAGTATTTAACCAAGAAACCTAGAAATTACTACAACATTTGATGAGAGATTATGAGCTTATTTTTCTCTTTCATCCATCTTTTACACACCAATATAATCAATATTGAACCCCCTCATTTATATTCATCAAAAACCTCAAGCTGCAATAATCCGATCAAATCCTTTAAAAAAGAAGACTGTAAACCCAAAAATATTGAAGAAGCATCTAAATCCCTTAATAGGGTTATCAACTAAATGGAAGTTGATACCTCTCTCCAAGAAGAGATAAGTTATTTGGAAGAAGTGGAAAAGACAAAAAGTGAACAAAGGGCGAGACTCAAATGGGTCCATAACGGCGATCGTAATACGAAAGCCTTTCACACGGCCATGTCCATACGTCGTCTAAAAAACAGAATTCATCAATTGAAACTACAATCAGGTACGGTTATTTTTAATGAAAACGAAATAGCAAATGATTGATCGAATTTCTTTTCAGAATTTGTTCACAGTCGAACCGGTTGTTCAACCACCACTAGAAGTTCTCAATGCATATAGAGTGATATCAGACGACAACATCGACGCCATCCCAGGAATCGCAACAAGAGAGGAAATTAAAGGGGTTGTCATGAAAATGGGAGGGAATAAAAGTCTAGGACCAGATGGTCTTCCATGCGATTACTTCTAACAAAATTGGGACAAATTGGAGGAGAACTCATTCTTTATATTCAGAGTATATTCAACTCAGGTTCTATCGACCCCTCCCTTAATTTCATAACCATTGCTTTAATTCCAAAGGTTAGGAATCCGAGTTGCGCTCTGATTTTCGGTCAATTTCTCTATGCAACTCCATTTACAAATTCATCATTAAAATAATAGCCGACCGTATAAAATCGTTTTTAGAAGAAAATATAATGTGGACCCAAAATGCTTTTCTGCCTAATAGACAAATCCTTGACAATATAGTGATTATCCAAGAGTTATTACACTCCATGCACGAGTCAAAGGCAAAAAATGGTGGTTTTCCTTTAAAAATGGATATGGCTAAGGCATATGATAGGGTTAGCTGGCAGTTTTTGGAACTTGTCCTAAAAGCTATAGGCTTTTCAGGAAGGTTCCTCCAGCTTATGTTACCGTGCCTTACCACTCCAACTTTCAAGTCAACGGTCATTTATATGGGAGCTTTATGAGCTCTCGAGGACTTAGGCAAGAGTGTCCTTTGTCTCCTTACCTATTTATCCTCTCGTCTCAGACCCTATCACTTCCTATTTCTCATTATGAATCAAAGAGTCTGTTCACGGTTACAAGATTAATCCCTCGAGTCCCTCTATCTCCATCTATTATTTGCTGATATTTAATTATTTTTGGTAAAACTACTAATGATGATCTACATGCTATTCTGGAGTTTATGTATGTTTATTCCAGCTTCTCAGGTCAGGCGGTAAATTACGATAAATCGTCTATTTATTTTGGCGTTGGAGTCCCACCTGCAATCAAAGATCAATACAAGTCAGTACTTCAGGCGCCGATAATGTCGGATAAGTCAAAATACCTAGAAGATCTCCTCCTAAAACATGGAAATAGAATCAAAAGTTTTGACTGGTTAAAAGATAAGTTCATGAAAACTCTTTCGGGATGGAAACAGAATATGGTTTCACAGGGGGGTCGAACTGTCCTTATCAAGTCAGTCCTCAATCCCTTATGTGTTTATCCTTTTAGTTATCAAATGCTACCAATAGGTGTTATTCAACATCTCGAAATGGAAGAAAGGTGTTTTTGGTGGGGTCATGGTGTCAATGATAGAAGAATTTATTTTATTAATTTGAATATCATTACAAGCTCAAAGAAAAATGAGGTTCTTGGTATACGATCGCTTATTAAAGTCAATGAGTCACTAGTGGCTAAAATGGCTTGGAGGTTTCTTACTAATAAGCAGGCGATTTGGGTGAAACTTCTAAAATCAAAATATATTAAAACAGGAGACTTTTGGACAGTGGAAGAAAATAAACATGCTTCTCCGTTCTAGAAATTTCTACTTCAAACCAGAACCACCATGAGAAATAATACAATCTGGATGCTAGATTACCATTCCAAAAGAACCAGTTCGACACAAACTGATATGGAAAAATACATAAAATGGAAAATTTACCACAAAATCATACTACTCCACTATCAAAATGAAACCGATTCTACCTACAGGGATTTCTGATTTCCCATGGTCGAGGTTATGGAAGAAAAATAAAATGGAACCCAAGATTCAGTTATTCATATGGAAGATTTTGCATATTGGTATAGCAACTCTATCAAACATCGGGAATCGTATTCAAACTGTTAGTCAGATCTGTTAAATGTGCTCGACAGGTGAGATCGAAACATCTGAACACTTATTCGGGACATGCGATAGGTTAAAATATCTTCTCATTCAAACTTAAGATCTAGATCTGTTAGATCTGAGTGATAACTTTATTGAAAACCTTAAACAGATCTTGAACAAAGGAGAAACATCTAACAATTTATGGTTTAAATATACTTATCTTCTCTAGAATTGGTAGAAAGGCCGAAATGATATCTCTTTCAAAGCTTTAATAGTTAATCTGGAAAGAATTTGGAGAACAACTATCCTTGATCTTAGAAAGGCCGAAATGATATCTCTTTCAAAGCTTTAATAGGTTAGAAAAAATTTGAACCATACGAAATCCATAAACCTTAACGTGAGCATCTCAATTATCAAAATTCAAAGACTAAAAGAAAACAATTGATAGCCTCGTTGCAAGGAAAAAGAAATATATATATATATAACAGACATTTCAAACATTAGCCATGCATCCAAAGCAAGCTATATCATCTATACATTTTCCTCAACAAAAAATAATAATATTATCTATACATTTATACTATATTTACATCTCCAACAAAGACTATACAACAAAGCAATCATTTGGTATTGGGCAAAGAAACTGGGAAGCTGCTTTAACTACAACTACATATCTGGAACATAACCCACATATGGGGATATGATCAGATATGAAAGTTTGACAATCTGGTTCCTTTTTGGTTTTATGTTTGTGGTAGATTCAAAATTGTTCCCTGATGGGTCATGAAAATGTCCCATCTGAGTCGTTTAATTTAGTCGAGTTAGTTCGTTTCGAGTCTTTATTATAATAAAATGGTTGGTTTTCTTGATTAGGTGTCTTTTGTTGAGTTATGTGTGAAAAGTGATTAAAAACGGGAGGAAGTTACTTGAAGGGTATTTTGGTCTTTTGGACACAAGGGTATTCTGGTAAATTTGGCCAAGTTCAGTTTATGGGTGAAAAGTAGAGTCCGAGACGAACCCGTAGGAGAAAACGGAAGTTAAATCGGAGTCCGTACGAAGGAATTATGCGGAGTCAAAGTTGGGGTCAAATTCGGGACAAAGTCGGTACACTGTTGGGCACACGGGACATCTTTAGACACGTGGCATCTTTATCAACTCCCTTATTTACCCAGCCGCCAGAGAACATTATTAGTTTAGGGTTTTTTTTTTTATTTATTTTAACCCTTTAATTCCTAAAATGACCCTTCCTTTACTTTTTTTCTGCCATTTAACCCTACACAAACCCTAACCCTATTTAATAACACTTGCTCCTCCATTAAAACCTAGACTTGCAAACCCTCTCATATCCCTCTTCTCTATTCCCATATCCTTCTCCTCTTTCAATCCCCTCTTACCTATTTCTTTCTCTCTTCTCTACTACTAAATCCATTTTCTCTATTATTTTACCATCTTTCTCTACTACTACTTCTTCTCTACCACTATTATTCTTCCATTAATAGTCTTCTCCTTCTTCCTTCCATATTCTTCTATCATCTTTATCTTCTTTCATCTATTCTTTCCAACTTCTTTCTACATCTAATTTCTTCCTTTTCCTTCTTTTTCTTATTTGGGTGACAATAAAATAGCTATTACTTGGATTTTTTGGAGTAAAATTCTTGAGCATAAATGGAGCAAATCTTGGACAAATTGGAGATACATGGGAATATGGAATTTGAACATTCTTGGTGATTTCTTTCCATTAATTTCTTAGTATTTTCATTTATTTTACAATGTCAATGAATGGTATTCTAGATTCCATGTATAGTTAATTTAGCAATCTAAGGTTGTGAATGAAACCCATTTTGGATCTTTATAATACTTGTTCTTGATTAATTAAATCCTTTGATGTGCTTTAATGTCCATTGATTGTTTATCTATATGGATTGGATTTTCTTTCCATTACTCATGCCTCATAATTAGATATTTCATACTTTCGTTAAGTTGTTAGATGGAGTATGCTTTTTGGATGATGAATAATAGTTAAGCGATCTGAATCTCTATAAGGAAGACAATTAGAATTAGTAATTATAAAATTGTTTTATCTAGAACATCATCCGGAATCCAAATAGTTCATTATTTTGGATCCCGAGTAAATACAAAAGAGATTTAAGTAATTAAGTGCTTGTTTTATAAAGTGAAATTATGCGGTGGATTTTATAACCTTAGATATCTTCTCCCATCTCTTAGATATTTTTCTTGAAATTTCACTCAGTGCAGCCAAACAGACCCTAAGGGAAAAGTTTTTTCTCGTCTTCTCGGAAAATACTTCTCTGTGGGAAAATTATTTTCCTTCTCTGGTTTTTCTCTCTCTCTACAGTTTTCTCTTTCTTTCTCTCTCTCAACTTTGTCTGTCTCTCTCTATAAAAATAATATAACTATCTCTCTCTCTCTCTCTCTCTCTCTCCAACCGAAATAGTAAAGGAAGGAGAAGAAGAAGATAATTTTAATGGAGTTTTATAATTTATTCAATCTCTCTCTCTCTCTCTCTCTCTCTCTCTCTCTACAAACAGCAGCTTCTCTCTTACTAACTCTTTCAATCTCTCCTTCTCTCTCTCACAAAGAGAAGAACTGAAAGAAAAAGAAACAGGAAAGAAACTCTCAAACTTCCTCTCTCTCTCTAACTCGGTTTTACTTTAATGGCCGAGAGATGATCTTCTCTCATGGCTTCCTCTTCTTTATATAGGTTTGAAGGGTCGGTTTAAAGCTTTCTCTTTCCTTTTTTTCTTCATCTTTGAGTCGGTTGCTCTTCATAGTCGGTCTCGGTTTTAAAGTTTAATGGAAATTTTCGATTTTTTTAGAAACCAGGAAGGAGGAAGATGATGGCCGAGATAAAGCTAGTTGAACTCCATCTGTGCCCGAATGTAGCCCGCACCTTCTCCGGTCCATCTGATTTATTTCTTGGATGTGCGCCACGTGTCCTTCTTGACTCTTAGTCCATTGAATTTGACCCGAACTTTGACTCTCTATATTTTATTCATCCGGACTCCGATTTGACTTCCGTTTTCGCCTACGGGTTCGTATTGGACTCTACTTTCCATCCGAGAACTAATCTTGACCTTGAAATCAGAATCAACAAATGACCAAAATACCCTTAGTCTGCATTTCTCCGACTTTTATCCGTTTTGCACACTTAACTCTGAAAAAGGTACCTGAGTAGAAAAAGGGTAATTCGTGAGAGTAATTGCCCTAGATAGACTAACTTGTCCAAATTAAGAGACTCAGATGAGACATTTTCATGTCTCATCAAATTATTTACTGTACTGCCCATTTTTTGGATATGTACTACACATTTTTGTACTGGGAATTTTCTTGTGTACCGGCAATTGTTTTGTGTACAAGCCATTTGGTTATGTACTAGAAATTTTGTAGAGGAAATTTTCTTGTGTACCGGGAATTGTTCTGTGTACTCGCCATTTGGTTATGTACTAAACATTTTTGTGCTGGGAATTTTCTTGTGTACCGAGAATTGTTCTATGTACTGGCCATTTGGTTCAGTACTGGACACTTTTGAACTGGGAATTTTCTTCTGCACCGGAAATGGTTCTGTGCAACGGCCATTTGGTTATATACTTTGATGTTTGTAGAGATGAAGAAGATAAAATGTGAAACAAATAAGAGTGATGAAGAAGAAAAATAAGAACATAAAACTTTTAGAGAGAGAAAGACAGAAAACTTTGATGTTTTTAGAGATTGAAAGAGATGAAGAAGATAAAATGTGAAACAAAATAAGAATGATGAACACCCAAAAATGAGAACATAAAACTCTTAGAGAGAGAAATAACAGATTATTGATGTTTTTAGTGATTGAAAGAGATGAAGAAGATAAAATGTGAAACAAAATAAGAATGATGAACATCCAAAAATAAGAACATAAAACTTTTAGAGAGAGAAAGAAAAGAAAATTTATGTTTTTAGAGATTGAAAGAGATGAAGAAGATAAAATGTAAAAAACTAAATAAGAATGATGAAGAAGATTTTTGGATGTATAAATAAGAAGAAAGAAGGAGTTGAAACAAGTATAATGGGAGGGATCCAAAAAAGTTGGCTGAAATTTCGTCAAAAAATGGCGCCATTTTTGAATTTTCAAAAAATCTGAATGTTTCTATGACATGACGTCATGTACGGGGAATTAATTGCTTCGCTGTCGTCCGTCAGATTGTCAGAAAACACAGAACTTTCCCGTGGAGGGGTAAAAGAGGGATAAATAAAATAAAAACCAGAAAAGTGTGAGCTGTCCTGACAATTTGGACTGGGTTCTCATTTTTTTTGGGCTGGGGGTAATGCTTATTTACCCTCCATTTTTTGGGCCTCTCCCTCAAAAATCCTAAAATAAGATAGTAAATAAGATAGTGAGGGTTTTCAAATATCGTTTTGGGTTATTTTCCAAATAGCTCCCCCAATGTCTGTGTTATTGAATATTGAGGGACATTGGGGGTAGTGGATCAGAACATTGGGGTACCCCCGATGTCTATGTTATTGGGGGGTAGTGGATCTAGACATTGGGGTATCCCCAATGTCTGTGTTATTGGGGGTAATGGATCAGAGCATTGGGGTACCTCCAATGTCTGTGTTATTTTTTTTTTGTTGAGATTAGTGTTATTGGTTGGGGACATTTGAAATGTCCCTCAATGTCTGTGTTTTGGGGGTAATGGATCAAGGCATCGGGGTTACTGGATCAGGACATTGGGGGACATTTCATGTCCCCCGATGTTTGTGTTATTGGTTGGGGACATTTGAAATGTCCCCAAATGTCCGTGTTGTTGGTTATTGACATTTCAAATGTCTTCAAATGTCTGCGTTATTGGTTGGGGACATTTCAAATGTCCTAAAATGTTCGTGTTATTCGTTTGACACGAAATTATGGACATTTCAAGACAAGTTGGTTTTGGGGACATTTGGAGACATTTTAGTGTATGGAGAGCTTTTGGAGAGAAAATGTTTCTCAAAATAGGGAAGACACTTGAGGATACTTGGAGACGTTCGAGTAAGGAAGATAATAAAAATAATTATTATTGTCAAATTAGATAAATAATAATAATATTATCTTATTATTATATTACAATATTATATTATATTATATTATATTACATTATTATTAGTATTATTATTATTATTATTATTATTATATTATATTATATTATATTATATTATATTATATTATATTATATTATATTATATTATATTATATTATTATAATATTAATATTATATTAATATACTATTGTATTAATATATTATTATTATATTAATAGTGGCCACTGCTTTGGGGAAAGCAGAAAAATTTTCGGGGAAGACTGTGCAAAAGTCAAAATACGCAAACCATACGCACCATAGAAGTGGGAGAGAAAGTCGCCGGATTACTCTTTGCATTTCCGATCGCTGAAGAAACAGAATTTAGACTTGAAATTGGAACTGAAGATCTTAATAACTTCCTTCTATCACCAAATTCATTACCATTAATAACCCTTCCTCCATAATCAACAGTTTTGAGGGTTTCTCCCAAAAAATCATCACTAACAAACCTCAAAAATGGAAGAATTTGATGATTAAAGCGCCAAGGATTAGAACCTGAAGCAGAATCAGAAGAAGAAGTAGTTGAAGAAGATGAAGATGGATTCGGAGATGAAGGAGGAGAATTCTTGTTAACCCCAGATGAAAATTCATTTAGAATAAAACGTCTCTGCATCGTAACCCTAGAAATTTCAAAACCCCAGGTCAAAATTTTCTGGGTTATCCTTTTCCTCTGTATAAGAAAGCTAAAAACTCAAAAATGGAAGAAATGGCATCCGGATAAGTGTAGAACAAATCCGTCAGTTACAGGAGAAGCAAAGAAACGGTTCCAACAAATACAAGAGGCATATTCAGGTTAAATTGTCAATTTTGGCAGAATTGAAGCATTTCACGAATTTGATCCTCTTAATTGTATGAGTTTTGGATTTAATTTGATTTGTTGTTGATAGTTCTTTCTGATCAAGGAAAGAGATCAGTATATGATGCTGGATTGTACGATCCGTTTGTTTTAATATACTGTTTTTTTGGAAGAGGTGTCATACTTTCTCTCTCTAAAACTGAAGAGAGAGAGAGAGGATGGGAGTCGGCCGGAATTAGAGTCACCGACGTTAATGGTGGAAACCGCCGGAATATCGCCGGAGTTCTAGGTGAGGTAGAGGAGAAGAAGAAAGACTACAAAATTAATAGGTTGATGTTTGGAGGAAATAAAAAAAAATTGTTTCCACCCAAAACTTATTGCCCCGGAAACTTTGCTTATTTCCCCAAAACAGTTTATATTAATATGTTATTATGTTATATTAAATAATAAATATTTACCAGTTTTCCATCAATGTCCACAGATATCTACAGATGTCTACGAAAGTCGAAAAATATATTTTCGAAGTAGTAGTACAAATATATTATCTCATATGATTAGACAATAATGATAATATTAAAATAATAAATGTCTACCAATTGTCCAACAATGTCCTCAGATATCCACAAATGTTCACAAAAGTCGAAAAATGTATTTTTGAAATATGAGTACAAATATATTATTTCATATGGTTTGACAATAATGAAAATATTAAAATAATAAATGTCTACCAACTGTCCATCAATGCCCTCAGATATCCACAAAAGTCGAAAAATATATTCTTGAAATTTGAGTACAAATACATTATTTCATATGGTATAATAATATTAAAATAATAAATGTCTACCAATTGTCCTTCAAAGATGTGATAATAATAATAATAATAATAATAATAATAATAATAATAATAATAATAATAATAATAATAATAATAATAATAATAATAATAATAATAATAATAATAATAATATCCACTACACATTTTGTCTATGGATTCAATATGTTGAAATGTCCCAAAATATTTTGTCCATTAACCAAATGTCTCCAAGATATTTTGTCTGTGAAACAAATGTCTTAAATGGCCATGTAGACATTTTGTCTACGAACAAATGTCCCGAAATATCTTGAAATGTCTACGGAACATTTTGTCTCTGAGTGTCCCCAAATGTCCCGATCCACTACCCCCTAAATGTCTGTTACTCTCACTCCTCCAGTTCATCACCTCATCTATCATGCCACATCATCGTCTTTACCGGCGAAGGTCGCCTGCCAGTCAAATTTCCGGTCGGCGACCTTCAAACTTCCATTTTTTTCTCTCTCTAAAAAATAAATAATTTTTTTTTTTTACTTCTCTCCTCTATCTTTTTAAACACTCCGGCGAAGGGAAACACTCCGGGGAAGTCCCTTCGCCGGAGTGTTTAGAGAGATAGAGGAGAGAAGTCAAAAAAAAGTTTTTTAGAGAGATAAGACGATGAGGTGGCGTGCTGAAAAAGGGGGTCATACGCGAATTATTGCTAAAGTAGGGGGCCAGGCAGGAAGCTAGTCACAAAGTTGGGAGCCATTTGAGAAATAACCCAATTTTTTTTCATCTCACCTTGACTAAAATTTAAAACTAGGTCTCCAATTTGCTAGGTCGTGGCTAACAATATTTGGCCCTAGTGCCAAATGTAGACATGGCCTACTGAAACAAAAGAACTAAATGAATTTTTTGCGTGCAACATAAGAAAGATTAAATAATTTAGCTATAAAAAAGACATTAAATAATAGGGTCCGTGGGTATATAGCCCAAAATAATGTTTAAAAAGGATTTAGGGTCCAATCTTCCCAAAAAATGGATTTTTAGTCCTTTTGCTCTTGGGACTAAAAGCCCTTAATATATATTACATAATTCCTTCCATGTCCCAGTCATTTTTCGCGAGATTTTAATATGTGGGGCCAGACAAAAATTTCAAACGGTTTAATGTACCTTGATTTAAGGATAAATTGAAGAAAAAACGGATAGATTCTCACGAAATTTTCTCTCTCTTCTATAATTTGTTTAGAAACAAAATCCAAACTTTTGCAAATCAATTTTCTCTCTCTTCTTTACAGGTTTAATATGAAGATTTATTAGCCAAAAATATGGAGATTTATTAGAAACAAATGGATAGAAACAAATCATAATTTCTCTCTCCTCTAAACAGATTTGGAAATCAAATTTTCTCTTTCCTATTATCCGAATCAATCAGAAATCAAAATCCTAACCAAAACCAAAACGTCATCACCACGGATATTTCCAAATCAATTTTCTCTCTCTTCTTTAAAGATTTGGAAACCAAATCAATTTTCTCTATCTTACTATGTAAATTTTTTTCGATTCAAAACAATTTTCTCTCACTTAACTTTCAGATTTGGAAATAGTATATAATCTAGGATCAATCTAGCGTGATTTGGGGGTTAATATACAAAACATATATGTCACTTTCTCTCACTTAACTTTTAGTTTTGGAAATAGTATATTTTTTTGGGAACATTAAAGCAGCATTTGTTTTCGTTTTTACTCATACATAAATACTCATCGAATACAAATTATGAAATAAATACGTAAATTATGTATTATTTATGACGAATAAACCATCATTTGTCAAGTATACAACGTAATTTATCAAATGTATTTGGGTCTTGTTCAGTAAATTACACATAATTTCTTTACATTACACATAATTTCTTTTACATAACACATCGTTTACATTCTGTTACAAAAAAAACGTACAAAATCTTCTCTGGTTCAATAATGGTGCCCATCCATGTTGCCCTATTGCTTGGAATGCTAATGGAGGGGGCCGAATATGAGGCTTTTCCAAGGAATCATGATCAAGATCCATTCAAGTGTGCATTTCTTATGAAATATTTCGAGGAGCCAATCAAAAAGTCAAGTAACAAGAACAAGGGTATTTCAAGTTTGATTTGCTTATTTTGATTTGATGATTCTGCCTGGAACTCCATCTGTGATAACAAATGGAGAGAGATTAATACATATAAATTATATAAAAAAGTATATTATTTACAATAAATTACATGAACATTTACGTAAATTATATGTAATTTAATTCAAAGTACACGGGATTTACATATATAAGCGAAGTTGTTCTAATAATGAAACGAGTAATGTTTTTGACATTAAAGCATAATTAATGTTCCATATAATATTCATGATATTCGTGATAAAGTATATATAATTTGTCAGAAAATACATATATCATGTTCTCATTTTGAAAAACATCGTACGGGAGATGTTTGCATAATTTACTATAAATTATGGTAATTTATGATAAAGTACATGTACTATTAATTCTGTTATGAGGAACCGTACGAAAAAACCACGTTTCATAAATCCGTACGGATTGAAAACCAGATCTGATACGAATATCATTAGGTTTAAACTACATATCTAAAGATACCTGATATGATGATTGATTGCAACAATAAGTATAATCGATTTATAGGAATTAGTAATGAAGGATTATCTCATCAATATCGAAATCATTAAAGAAACTTTTAGAGAAAGAAATACAATAATAACATACTCGATTTGAAACAGAATCATTAAAGAAGAATTTTGTTTACCTAATTAACAATTAAGAAACTGATTTTGAAAAACTCTAATGAATATTAAACAATTTCTTTGTTTTAATGGAAGATTTTCAGTAGATTAAGATGTAGAGAGAGAGAGAATCAACTACTATAAACTCAAATAGAATCACAAAAACTTATAAATTGATTTATGTTTTACCTGATTAACTTGATATGAAGTGACATAAATGGAAATGGAGTTCTGAGCTTGTGTATTGGATTAGAAGACGAATGTTTGAAAAACAATCTAATGAAGATGGAACAAGATTCCTGAGTTTAATGGAGGTTTTGTTATGTGAATCGGATTTAGAGAGAGAGAATAAAGAGGTTTCGGTTAATGAAAATAATGAATCACGTTTCTTTGTTTAGAAACGTGATTGAAAAGGGAATGTGAGAGATAAAAATGGAAGAAGATCTTTATGAATTTCGAAGATAAATCAGTTATAATATATATTTCTTTGTTTAAAAACGTGATTGGAGAGAGAATGTGGGAGATAAAAATGGAAGAAGATCTTTATGGATTTTGAAGATAAATCAGTTATAATATATGAGGAAGGTTAGATTAGGAATTATGATTTATTTGGTATTATAGGGATTTGTGTTTTTTCTCTAGATTACACCAAATGGACTAGATATCCATTTATATTATTTTTTTGGTTTTGAAACCCTTTATAGGATTAGAGAGGACTAAATGTCTTATTAGGGCCCGTTTTTTGGTCTATAAACCCAAAAATTCTAAATAATACTCCCAACTTTGATCCAACTTTTTCAAACTAAAGTACTCTTGTTTGCAAAGTCGTTAATTTCCACAAACTATTATTTTGGAACTTTAGAAAATAAAATAAAGTTGAGAAAACAACATTAACCAAAAATTCATGATGTGCATAAACTCTTTCAAAAATAATAATGCTAAGTACTACTTGTTGAGTTCCAACTATAATCTATGAACTCTCAACAAAAAAAAGACTATGACCTGTGAAGCAAGAAATAACCCTCAAACTAAACAAGCTACTTTTCCATCCTTGTTTGGTTTACATGTTTGTTTTGATATCTATTATGTTAAAACAGTTCAGTCAGTTATTGAGAGGATAAGTCTTACCGTCCATTTTATTTTAAAAATTCGGTTGGGAACACATCCGGTGGATGATATAATTCTTTTTTATGCAAATAGAGTAAAAAAGAAGGGTATCTATGTAAATCAGTCAAAATAGGTTAGAATAACTACTACCCACATATTTCTCTCCTTATTTTTTTCCTCCCACGCATTACATCTTAGAAACCACCAATTTTCTCAACTATACAGTAGAAAATCGTGGGAGAGATGAAATACCTAACCCACTCTCCCATATCTTCCTAATTTCTCTCTCAACCGTCTAACTATTTGACTTAAAGTTCAAGTTTTGTTATTTCCTCTCCAAATTCTTTCTCCACACCATGCTTTCTCTCTCTCAACAACAAAGAATATTTATTCAAATCTTTCTTGTTAGTAATTTCTTATATGTTCGTCCTTCACATCGAATGTGATTTACCGGCGAAATCAAGAGGGATCTGTCGCGTCCGTAGGACGCGGCGGAAACCTAGTATTATAAATGGGTGAACTTCTAAAAGAGTGTTTGTGAAAACGACCACACGGGTTTGCCAATTTGACAACCACGGTCCAGAAACGACCATAAAATGTGTGTGTATATACACTAGGGTATATCTCGTACTCTATGACACGAACAGTTGTGTAAATCAAATTTGACGAAATCTCGTACTCTATGACACGAACAGTTGTATCAATCAAATTTGACGAAATCTTAACCCAGTATTCTATAGGCCCCCCATAGTATTGTTTTAAGCGCTATCCCCAAACATGCCACCCGACTTTCCATATTTATTATTGTTACATTCTGGACACCCTAACTTTGTGGTATTCTACTTATTGTTTATTTTCTTTTCTTTTTTTCTTTAGCTCTTAAATTAGTTATTTTATTGAGAGAGAGAGATTACTATTTCGTTTTTTTTAGTAAATTCTTTTGCATATTTTTTTTAGAATTAGTCATTTTATTTCTAAGAATGACACGATTTTATTGAGAGAGAGATTTTAATTTCCTTTTTTTAAACCTTGCAATTTCATTTTTCTTAAATTAATTATTTTATTTCTAAGAAGGGCACAGTTATTTTTTTTTTTAAATAGGTTATTTTATTTCTAAGAATAACTATATTTTAAATTTTGGGAAGGATTTCTAGATAATATCTTTTATTAGAAAAAAATGTTTGTCTAAATCAACTTTTTCCCTTCTGTTTTGACTATGGGAGAGTTTTGTCTTTCAACCAAAAAAAAATGAGAGAGTCCTGATGTCTCCTCTCACCTGTACCTATGTCAGTTCCATAATGCAAGGACAATAAGATTATGAGATTTCTAAGATTATATAGTATAACACATGGATAATCTTAAAAATGTCAAACGAATCCTCTTCTATATTTTACCTTGGTTCAAATCTATTCACGGTCAACATTTGAATTTGTCAATAACTCAAATATATTTTAGAAAGATCTCTCTTACGCAATTGAGTAAGGTCAACATTTGAATTTGTCAATAACTCAAATATATTTTGGATCATTCAACTGTTTTGATATTCATTCTTTTAGGACCCCACTTTATTGCTACAAGGTTTACCGCTCCTCCCTACGGACGCAACATATCTCTCTTCGCTAACGCCGGTGGAGATGACATTTTGATAATTTTTTTTAAGAAGAACAGAGAACAATCAATAACAAAAGATGACGTAGATTTTGGAAAGAAAATAAAGAAAGTAAGGGAGAATAGAGAGAGAAATACGTGAGTAGTAATTATGGTAGGGATATCGTAACCGATTTTGGTCGATTTACACTAATGCCCTTCTGTTTTAAGTCAAATTACACGAAAATGATTTTATATCGGTCGTTGGGTCTAATCAAAAGTAAATCTCCCAGGGAGAAGGAACGGCCAGACTTATACCTCACATAACCGACTAACCTGTTTTAATATATAAGATAAGCGGCATTTTTACCCCTAACTTTTTTTGAAGTACAAAAATTGACCACATCATTTGAGCCTCCGTATGTATGCACCCCTCTGTATGGACCCAAAATTGTTTTGGGGCCTTCGAGCGCGCCCCCTTCTTTTCTTTTTTTGTCTCTTCTTTTTCTATCTACTTTCTTTCCCTTCAAAGATCTTGCAAGAAAAACCTACGATCTTTGAGCTTGAAGATCCAAGGTTTCTTATGGATCTAATGCCGAGATTTTTTAGCTTTGTTTCGTTTCTTCTTCTTATTTTCTACAACAAAAGATGTGTATTCTTTATGCCTTATACGGCAAAAGAGTTCTTTTTCTTCTTTGTTGATCCTCGATTTGACGCCCTTGATTCGACCTTAAAGGGTTGAGAATTGTTAGAGTCCCAATTTTAAATTTTTTGCAAGTTAAAAAAAGAAAAGTTATATTTTGTTTGGCTAAAAAACTAATATTTGTATTTTATTTGGTTAAAAAACTAATTTTTTTTATTTTGTTTAGATAAAACCCCACAAGTTTGTGCAACCTTCTCGCAAGCAGTTGTAACTCTTTTGCAAGCAGTTGGAACTCTTTTGCAAACAAGTTGTAAACCTTTTGCAACTTTTTTGCAAGTTGCATTGTCGCAGATATCTTACAACCGGTTGCAAATTATGAAAATATCTAGGGAGTTGAAAATAGAAAATTAAGTGATCATTTTGTATCAAAACAATATATTTATCGGGAGTTTTGACAAAAATTTTCTAAAACGTACAGTTGGACTATTGTCAAGATATATTCTGCACATACACGCGTAAGAACTGGAATTGTGTCAAACATATAGCAAACTATCTTTGAGGAACATATCATATGAAGATATTTTATTCGTAAGATAACACTAACACATCAAACCTAGTAATTCTTATTTGTTGAAAGAGAAATACAATAAAGAAACCTATTACATGGAGAAATACTAGGTGATATTGTGGACTATGTGACAGTGACTATTTTAGCTAGGTTAATCTTATGATAACTCTAATACATAACCTATAAGATTTGAGCGATTCAACCTATATGAATTGTAAATGTAATCTTAAAAAAAATCAACATCTCTATAATCACATGTTCCTCTTGGATTGTTTAGTTATGTAGAATCATGCCATTCGATTATTTGAATTGTTATGAGGCAAGTGAGAATCATAAAATATAGAAGTAATTGGTCAAATACAAGTATCAACCAAAACTTTCATCAAAAAAAAAGTATCAACCAAATGATAATTTGAGGTGGCGGCTAATACTGTTCCAGTATAGGGACATTTTTTTATTCCAAAATGTAAATATTGACCTTCATATATTTGTTTGACTGCATAAAATATGTTGTCAATGTCATTAAATATGTTCTTAATTGGTGATTATGAGATGTATGATGTGCACTATCTAATTAAAATGAGAAGTTAAAATTTGTCTCCTTTTAAATTTGTCCCACCAAACTAAAGGAAAACTTAAAAAGAAAAATTAGTAGTATAATTTAATTTAGTGATTGACAAATGGTAAAATAGTGAAACATTATAGCAAGAAAAAGGAAAGCAACACCATTTTTCTCCTCTTGCTATGGTCCTCGATTCTATCACGTATAACCAGGTTGATCAAGGTGATATCCTTCATCATCTAATGAATAGATCGATGTAATGTTATACTGTATAAAAGATGATCGGGTCTTATAATCATTGTTCCCCTTATAATCTATCTTTACTTTACTCAGGGATGTCAATTAGTGCTCATGGACTAAAACTATATTCAAACTAGATTATTTATATCCGTTTTAGAACTTCATTTAAAACTCGATATGAATTTAATAGTCTACCTATAATCCCATTAAAAGGTTGAATTTGATAAGGTTTCATTTCCATTGATTTGAACGAAATCCGATAATACCCAATAGACACCTGGTTTAGGACACATATTGGGACAGTATGAGGTTCGAACTAGACTTAATCTGTGTTGTTCAGGCCAAACATAAATTGGGCCCAGTGCAAGTTTCCTGAGTACCACCTGAAGAGAGACCCAAGAGGCCAAGAGTAAAATAAAGAAGCCCTGTAGACCCACCTACCCGATCTCTCCTATAACCATTTTCGTTTTCTTCCTTTACCAATTATCTTGTTTATTCTGGAAAAACAATTGCACTCTGTTTTCTACAAAAGAAAAGGAAAAGAAAAAAAAGAAGAGCACTAAAAACAAATCTGACACAGCTCACATGTACCAAGAGGGCAATAACATACATTTTTGAACTCTTCAAGACCATCCAACGGTTTATATTCAGAGACTACACACTAATCGAACGGACCCATACTCTTCTCCACCGGATCAGTCAACTTCTATCTCTCTAAGCTCTGATCTATATAGTCTGACAAAACAATAACTCATCCTTTTACTTCCTCTCTTTCATGTTTCTCCCCTCTCCCTTGGTTCAACAAATGAGTTTATCTTCAAATTTCTTCGCTTCTATTCTACTAGCCGTACTGATTTTCGCGGCGAAATCAACGGCTCAAAATCCTTTCTTTCATTTCTTCGACGACGACTTCCAAAGAACGGATTATGATAATATTACAGCCGTAAAGGATGCAACCATAAACGGTAATGCTATTCAGCTAACTCCAGACTCAGGTGTTGTTTGTTTTTTTATTTATGTCTGAATCTGAATTGGCTGAATCTGAATTGGCTGAACTGAATTAGCTGAATCTGAATTGGCTAAATTTTTTAAAAAATTTGATGTTTGTTTTTTTAATCTGAATTATAGGATCTGAATGGAAATTTTGACCTTTATACCCTTATTGAACTTTTTGACAAAAGAAACCCTAACTATCTTTCTCCTTCTATAAAAGTAAAAAACCCTATTTTTTCTCCTCTCCCGTACCTGCCTCTCTCCCATGGATGCCAGGTAGAGACTCATCTCTCTCTCATTCTCTTTCTCTTCCTCTCTCATCCTCCCTCATTCTCTCTCTCTCCCTCTCTCATTCTCTCTCTCTCTCTCTCTCTCTCTCTCTCTCTCTCTCTTCCTCTTTACCCCTCTTTATACCTAGAACTCGAAGATCAGAGAGCTTACCCTCGTCAGATCCCTCAAGGGTTCACAATACTTCTGATTTTTCGAAGAAAGTGTTTTTCTGTTGTCATTTTTTTTATTATAATTTTCTGTTGCGTGAACACATGTGCTGAATCAAGAAGAATTATTCATTAACTTCACAAAATTCTTGATTCGAGTCTCACTGTGCAATCGTATTCCTCCTTAATCACTACTTCTGTTGATGTTCCCTCTTACTATCTTGATTGGTTCAGTGGATGATTCCTCCGCAACTGATGAAGGATCAACATGCCTTGACTATGAAATTCATGAGCATCCTTGCTGAAAGGGACACTGCAATTGAAGAACGAAATCTGGCACTCTGTGAGAAAAGGGTAGCTTTGGCTGAGCGAGATATGGCAATCCATCAGCGAGATGCTGCCTTGTCCGAGAGAAATAATGCATTAATGCAACGGGACAGTGTTTTGGCAGCTCTCGAGTATCAAGAGAACTCTAATGTCAGTGGTAATAGTGCTAGCACATATCAACCAGGATCTGGAATCCCCCGTGGAACCAAGCACATACAGCATCCTCAGCTAATGCAACATTCTGATGAAGCTCCTTACACTTCAACAGACATAGATATTCGTGAAGGGATTCCATTATCCTCCGGCCCTGAACCTATCAAACCTAGCAGAGGTAGGCGACCAAAAGAATTCCAGGCAGTTTCATCAAAAAATGCATCAAATCCAAAGAAGAGTAGAAAACGAGGTAAGGATTTGAAATGCCGGGTAACAGTTGCCAAACCGTCTGAGCAGTATATGGGCGAAGATGGAGGTCAAAAGAATGGATCTGAAGGTAACAACCGTGGCGTTTTTGAGATTAACTTTAACGATTTATTTATGTCGCCAGCAGTTTGCTCGTGCACAGGTATAGCTCGCCAATGCTATAAATGGGGGCAAGGGGGTTGGCAATCTGCTTGCTGCACAACTACTTTGTCTATGTACCCTTTGCCTGGAATTCCTAACAAAAGACACACTCGACTTGGCGGAAGAAAGATGAGTGGACCTGCTTTCCAAAAACTACTCAGTCGACTGCAGAAGGCTACAATATTTCGGTGCCACTTGATCTCAAGGATCACTGGGCCAAACACGGAACAAATCGCTACATCACCATCAAGTAGTGGCTGGCAAGGGGTTGATTTATGATCTTTTTTTGAGTGAATGGTAGCTACTAAAACAGATACATAGATAGTTAGATGATGAATGTTGCTTCTTCCATGAGATTTTGTCTCTTTTTTGTTGGTTTCATGAAGGAGCAACTGGCAAGGTAAAACTATGGACCTTTGTGGGTGTAAAGAAGGAGATGGTAGTGGGGTGGGTACATGCATTTGTTTTTTTTGTATAACCTAAACTGATGTTAGAAAAATGTAGAGAAAAATGAGAAAGTAGAAAAAAACAGAATTGGTTTGATTGAATGAAATTTTGAACTTCTACAATTTGTTCTAATACATTTTATCTTGTACCAATTCTGGGAGTTTTTCTTTCTCTTCGATCATATAATCCAAGTGGAAGCCGGCTAATCCATGATACGGGTTCCGATCATATTGGATTAACCCTGTATGGTTTTAATGGTTTGCTGATCCATGGATAGTAACCATCTAGACAATGTACTTTGGGCCAAAATGGGATGGACGCCACAACTCCAAAAAATTCTTAGACTATGTTCGATGGTGGTAGTAGATAAAAGAAGTCACGGAGCCCCAAGAAATAAAGTTCTACAGGCGCCTCCAGTTTTTTTGTTTTTTTTTTTTTTGGAAGTCGACTACGATCTACGTATGTCGTTACATTTGGCATTGATACATCAAAGATGTGATACGCTCAATAACTGCCCACTCAAACTAAAACAAGAACCGGGCCTAGCCCAACATGACAATGGCCTAAAGCCCAACTACATTATTTGCTTTTTTGCTTTTTGAGAACGCCCCCAACCATCGGTAAGCGTTGCTAAATGTCACAAAGATTTTGTACGAGAATAGAATCTGATTTCGTTATCACTTTTTAAGGCAAGATTTTAGGATTTAACTTGATCAACAAGTTAGGGTTTTGCTGCTTCTATATAAATCCTGAGGAGGAACCCTAGTACTAATTAATTCGTAGTAGCTCCTAAAATAATAAGATGTTCTGGTGGGACAAAGTAGAAGAAGAAGAAGAAGAAAAAAAAGTAGAAGATGGAGAAGACAGGATTAGTGAGTTACCACTAGACATTATTCATCGTTTCCTCTCTTTTATTGAGTTGAGAGAAGCCATCAAGACTTGTATTTTATCTAAAAGATGGAGGTATGTTTGGAAATCTCTTCCACGTCTAAATTTCCGAATCACATATATTCGTGATGAAATTAAGTTTAATCGTTTTGTTGATAACGTTTTAAATCATCTTGACGATCCTTGTCCTATTTCATTTTTTTGTTTAAGTTGTGACTTTTCTTTTAAACTTCGAGGTCATCTTCTTAAATTTATTGAAACCAACAACCTTGAAGTATTAAATCTTGAAAATTTCAGAGGTCAATTACCTTTTGATACCATATTCACTTCGAAATCATTGAGGATAGTAAAGTTGAAATATGAGTATAGTCATTATAATTTTCCAAAGCTTGACATACCCAATTCAATAAGTTTACCTAGGCTAGAGAAACTTAGTCTTGATGGATTTCGGCTAGATGAAGATGATGATATTAAGAAGATCTTGTTGAATTGTCATGTTCTTGAGTCATTGTCATTTGATAGATGCATATTCAATCAAACCAACCTTGAGATATCTTCTCCCCATCTTAAGCATTTAAAAATGTCTAGTTGTCAATACATTGTCCCCAAAGACAACCCCGAAGACGACCCCGAAGACGACTACATTGTCCCCGAAGACGACCCCGAAGAACCCCCTGAAGACGACCCCGAAGAACCCCCTGAAGACGACTCCCCATACTACCAACAAATATGTACTATAAACATAAATGCTTCTAATCTCTTGTCATTCAGATTTCTTTATCCTACATTTCATACTTATTATTCATATCATTCAAAAATTCAAAGGTCTCTTGAATTTCAATCCGTGATCTGCGAATCATTGGAGACATTTGAGTTAGAAACATCTGATGATCCTAAACTTTGTATACAAGATGGATCAATATATTTACCTAAGCTCAAGAAACTTGTTCTAGATTCTCTTGAAGGTGAGACTGATGCCCTTAACAGTATGTTCTCGAGTTGTCCACTTCTTGAATTATTGTCCTTAAAACACTGTGAGTTTGGTGACAACATCCTTGATATTTGTGTCTTCAACTTAAGCATTTGAAAATTTATGGCGGAGCCGCTGAATCGATCAAGTTATATGCTCCAAATCTCATATCATATCAGTGTTATAGTCTCAAGTGGAAATACTTTGATATAGGGAGTTTTAGCACATTAGTCAATGCTAATATTGACTTCAGTTTCGCCGAAAAAACAAATACTTTTGTGGGTGAAGCACCAAATATTGATGATGAGAAGAGAAAATTATATTTACCACAAATTGTTAAGTTACTTAGAGCTTTTCATAATGTGGAAGTACTGACGTTATCACCTTTAGTCATCATGTTACTCTCAGAAGCTCCGTCATTATTAGAAAATCTACTTGAGTTTCGTAACCTTACTTGTTTGAACATCTCGACATGGCTTTTGAGAGACTCCATCAATGTAATATCACACTTACTTGAGATATCTCCTAACATAGAGTCTCTTATTATGAAGACAAATTCTGGGGATGATAACGAATTGAAACTAATAAAAGTCTCGCTCCAGAGATGCAACTACCATCACCTCAAAGAGGTTAAGATTTTTGGTCCAGGTATATCTTTAGATCTTCGAAACTATAAAGGTTATGATACTCTTATGTTTCTAACAGTATTGTTGAAGAAGGCCAACAATTTGCGGAAAGTTAGACTATATTTTTATCGGAATGAAGAGTTAACGGAAGCTGATCGGGTTGCAGAAGATTTTGAAAGAGTCTCTCCATATGTAACATTCTTCTTAAACCATGTACGATCTAGCAGTTGGTCGTGAACAACTTCAATTGCAGGCTATGATTGATGGTAAATTTCTCGAGTTTATGTGATGCTTAAAGCACAAAAGTAGTTTTACTGATGAAGTTGATCCCCCAAACAGATTGTTTCATCCAAGGATAATATTCTCTAGTAATTTGAATTGATTACCCATTTAATCAACTCCTAAATATTCATTAATGAAAAAATTGATCTGCGTAAGTTGTATCTTCAAGGACATCATTGTGGTTGGAGTGGAGTTCCTGGTTTGGTAATTGGTGGCACTAATACTTGTTTCAGTCATCTTTTTCAATATGTTGTCTATTAAAGTATTCAAATTTTATTCTGATTATGTGACATAGTCAAATCATACTTAGGTAAAGTTAATTTTTTTTCTTATGTTAGATCTGGCTCGTTTTAACCGTTTGAATTGTTTTAGCCTTGTTGATTTTAGAATGCCTGTGTTTGTCTTATTCCTTCACATGAAGTATTGGATTTCAAAAATGTCTACGTTTGTCAATGTACCGGATGACATCATTAATCCTCTTTCTTGAGGTTGTCATACTGACGAACTCACCAATCTCTTTAAATTTATTTTGATGACGAAGAAGCTATTCAAGTTCAAGTCAATTCAATCACTATCGAAAACCAGACCCAATCTGAAATAATAAGTTGATGATGAAGAAGCTATTAGGGTTTTGTGCTTGATTGACTTTATTCAGGAATTAAAAACCCAAAAGCTATTAGAAAACCAGACCCAATCTGGAATAATATTTGAAAAAATTATTTCATAAAAAGTACAATTTTACCCTCGAAATGAGTTTGCAACAAAAGCGAACTCAGAAACTATAAATTGCAACAATGGCAACATCAGCAGCAACAGCAGAAAAACTACAAAAGTGACGGGCTCTGCCGTGATTCAGATAAATCAGACTTCATAGTTGAAATTGGTCCTATGGTTGGTCGTGGACCTCGATAACTCGTGGTCTAATTAATTGGTACTTTGTCCTTTCATTTCTTTTCAATTTTCTTAGGTAAATTTCTTTTACTCTTTTGGTAAGGAAATATTCAGATAGGGTTTGAGCATGAGTTATAGAATCTCATATTTGGAAGACAGTCTTGGGTTTATTGGTCTTTAATACCAGACTTTTTGTTTCTGCATCAGTGTTAGACTTGTTATCTGTTCATTATGTGATTATTATAGAGCTCTCAACCAAAAAAATGCTAGCAAAAGATTCCAAATCAAGGGGACTTCCTATAGAACAGTTTCTTGCCCACCGGTAGCTACAGATTGACAAGTATAGATTTGTTTGGAACGAAGTTATTACATAAATCTTTCCCGATCTTTTTCTACTTGAATACGCCGTATTTCTAGAGGACGGCTTTTCTTTTAAGGTCATGAATATCAAAGTTGGCTCTGTGAATATAGAAAGATAACTAATGGGTAAAGCTATTTGGCTTGATCTAATGAGAATGATCTTGCCTTCCAAGAAAAGCAAATTGGCCTTCCAACTTGCAATTTTTCTTAAATTCACCATATAATCGGATTCCACAAGGTTTCGACTGAAGCCCCAGTGTTTAAATAGGTGGGTATGAGTTAGTTTCGCATCACTTGGGCGAGCCAATATTATAGGCAGGAGCTCAAGCTTAGCAAGATTTGAGGCTTTCTGATCAAGAAGCTTCCAGGACGAGGAACAAGACCTTGCACTATTTGGGCTTCAACCTAAGTACCCTAAGTGGAGACTAGATGTTTCTTTTTGATCACCCACTTTCTTCCTCACTTCATCTGATAAGCCTCGGTGTGTCATTCAAGCGGAATATTTAAGGAAAAATAAACTCCTTTAAGATGACGAAATCGTATTGACCCAAAGACGTCTTATTTCTCCTTTGGAACTTATATACTGTATTGATCATTTGCCTCAGCGATCACATTTGCTACTAGAGTCATTTGTCATGATCCAAGAAAAATCAGGAGGAAATCTCACCAACAATGATACCAAACATTAAAAGAAAGACAAAACTATATTAAAAAAGCATGAAAATAGGAACTAAAAAGATCCAAAAATGGGGTTAAGAACAAGTTCCATAACTATCTACACCCACTAGTTTAGCAACAACTCCAACTGCGATTCTGTATATAAATATTTGGGTCAAAACACATATAACCCATAACCAGTTTTGAAAGAAAACCATAACCTAAGATATGTTGGGAAAGGAATTAATAAACATGAACCGCCTATTCGTTAGAACACATTTGATATGCTTATCCATAATTCCATATAATCAGCAACATACTTCGTACTCTGAAGTCAAGACATTGGAAAAGAAAGATCGACAAGAAAATAAATGGTGGTTGGATGCTTATTACTTCCATCAAGAAAGCCTAATTGAAGTATTGAACCATCTGCATATTCACAATTTTTCGGATTTTACTAGTAGAAAAAACAACGAAACTTTGTTGAGGATTGTGTTTGAAATAGGACGAATCCTCTTGCATCATTATTCATTCATGTCGATGTGCACTAATTATTCGATATTACTTCTTAAAAGCTGATCGTCCTATGATTACATCTTATTTCATGTAGAAAAACTATCCTTTCTTAAAACTGATCAAGCTGGAATGGTCTAGCTTAATTGTCTTCCATCAATACTATGCTTTCATTTTCTTGTAGTTGGATTTTCTAGTTCTCTGGATCAAATAGCACTCACGGGTGGTTCCTAGGTTTCAGTTGTTGTACTCGCCAAAAGTGTATTTCGTTCATGTTCGGGACCTGTTATTACATAGGCCGCGGCTTTGGGGAATAAAGAATAATCTCCGGGGAATAAATTCTTTAGGGAATCTATATTTTTTTGTACATTCTCGGAGGAATATTTTATTTTAGTCCAAAAATTTAATTGATCAAACATTGCCTCCTAATCTTCATCTTCTCTATCTCCTTCACCACCATGACTTTCCACCACCACCATCCCGATCACCACCATTACGACCACCATTGCCACCCAAAGTTCTCTTATTTATTAAAGGAGGGTCATCATTCCATCATAAAATGGAAGAATTCATTCATTAACTTGAGATTAATCGATAATATATTCAAATTGATACTCTACATGAAATGTTTCAACCAAAATCATCTTCATGTAAATAAAATATACAGAGCACCCCATTTGGCTATAATATCCTTATCAATCACTTGGGATGATTAAGATGCATCATACTACCATTGTTTTAATAGTTCTTATCACAGAACATGCACATGGAAAGATTAGGAAGAGATCTACTAACCAAGACTAGGGTAAAGCAGAATCTAATCTTACGGAGAGAAAAGGGAAAAACTAATCTGATTTTTGCATTTAGAGAAATGGTAAAAACTAACCTAAGGTTCTACGTGGAGAGACCTATAAGTAGAATGGCAAATCTAGAGAGAGGTAATGTGTGCCTGTAGAGTAGAAAGAAAAAGTGAAAGGAATATGTTAGGTTGAAACATTTAGATCCAGATTTACATCTGAGATCTGCTGACAGAAAGGAAATGATTAATGCATTCAAGATCCAAATAATCTGAATATTTGCAGGGTGAATAATCTAGTAAAACCCTAGGTTTTCGTTTGATGAACCTGTCTCCACGTTCATGAATTTTTTTTCAAGGAATTACATAATCAATGAGAGGACCAAAGAATTTCCTCTCTCACTAGACCTCGTCTGAAAGATCTCCCTCTCTCTCTCTATACTTTTTTCTCTCTACTTCCCTCTCTCTCTAGACCTCTCTACTTCCTCTGAAAGAATTTCAAAAAATAAATTTTAGGGTTCCATTAAACCTTTGTTGTAGCGATTCACTAGAGAGAAGAGTAGAAGTTTGAAGAGTGATAACATTTTTTAGGGTTTTTACTTTTGTAAGTTGCCGAGGTTGGAATGCGGAGAGAGATAAGAGAGATAGGGAGAGAGAAGATGAAGATTAGGGGGCAATGTTTGATCAAGATAATTTTTAGGCTAAAAGAAAAGTATGCCCCTAAATTAATATTTATTGAGTAAATCTTTATTCCCCGGAGATTTTTTTTTATTCCCCAAAGCCGCGGCCTATTACATATTATGCTACATTAAGTTGACTACCTTACCAATTCTTTTGCAGCTTTGACTGCAATTATCCTCTTTCTATCCTCAATTTCAAGAGAACTTCTGACCTGCATTAAACCAACAAGATATTAAGCTCATAATAGGCGAGTTTAGCTGTTAACATGGATGACAATGAAAACAGTGCAAATGGGAGTTACAGACATGATCAGTATAGATTTATGATCTGTTTTGAGTGAACGGTAGCTACTAAAACAGATACATAGATACATAGATAGATAGTTAGAGGCTGGCAAGGGGTTGATTTATGTCTCTTTTTAGTTGGTTTCATGAAGGAGCAACTGGCAGGGTAAAACTATGGACCTTTGTGGGTTTAAAGAAGGAGATGGGGAAGCATGGGTACATGCTTTTGTTTTTTTTGTATAACCTAAACAGATGTTAGAAGAATGTAGAGAAAAAGAAGAAAGTAGCAAAAACAGAATTTGTTTGATTTAATGAAATTTTGAACTTCTACAATTTGTTCTGATACATTTTATCTTGTACCAATTCTGGGAGTTTTTCTTTCTCTTGGTATTTCGAATTGTTTGTTGACACGGACAAAGTAAGGGAAACCCTCTGAAATGATTTCAATATTGGACCTTGGACATATAATAGTTCCGAATCGAATCCCTTTAGAAAGAAGATCTTTTGTCTCATGGGTACATGCTTTTGTTTTTTTTGTATAACCTAAACAGATGTTAGAAGAATGTAGAGAAAAAGAAGAAAGTAGCAAAAACAGAATTTGTTTGATTGAATTAAATTTTGAACTTCTACAATTTGTTCTGATACATTTTATCTTGTACCAATTCTGGGAGTTTTTCTTTCTCTTCGGTCATATAATCCAAGTGGAAGGCTGACTAATCCACGTCCACGGTATGGGTTCTGATGATATTGGAATCTGTATGGTTTTCTGATCCATGGAGAGTAACTATCTTGATTGAGCACATCATCTAAAAGTGGAATTCTTGGTAATTTTAGCGAATGACTTGACGGAAAAAAGATACTAGTAGTCTGTAACACTGCATAAGCTAAAATACGATGGAATTATACTTGCAAATGAATAAATGACCGAGTCATATATTAAGGAATAACACTGATAACAATCTAGTTAATACATATTACATGGACACAGAGATCAAAATCAACTATAAAGCTATTCTGCTAGACAAAGTAGTTTGGGCCAAAATGCCATGGCGTGTCCGAAAAACGCTTTGGTAGTTGAAACCCTGCAGAAAAAAGCTTTATTGGATGAAAAAAGTACATATATTTCATGAAGAAAAAGTGGAGAAACGGATTTTGTTCGAATCTAATTCAATCAATCAATAAAGAGAAGTTGAAACACATTTGATGCTCAGTGGAAGGAGAAGTCGTTTTGGTTGTAAGGCTCATGGCAGAGATTTTTTAGGTCTCCACCACTGCCCTCGACACACCTCCGTGTGTTTCATCTCATCATCGCATCTACAAGTCTTAACTTTCAAGAACACACAGTTACTAAGGAATACACCACCATGTCACTAGCACCAACAACGAAAAAAAACCTAAACGACGACCACTTACCCAACTAATATACTCACATAGCTACTACTAAAAACATCACAGAGTTATAACAAGCTAATCAGTATTTTAAAAAACAAAATCTATATGTGATAGATACTCTATATGGCTCAAATGAGATATATAATCTTTATTAAATTATGCAAATTTAATAAAGATGTCATGTCCTACTCGACTAGCCAGGTATGGTTGGGAAATTGTGAGACTACCCAAAACTATGACAAACAATACAAATATCGGTAGATAGCATGGCTTCGTAAGATATGTGGTTTTGCTACTTCGAAATAGTTGACATCATCATCATCGCACTCTTCTTTTTCATTCCACCAAGAAATGTACATGTGTTTACCAAAAAAAGAAAAGAAAATGTACATGTATACAAAGGAAGAAAAAGAAAGCCATCAACTTAATCAAACTTCAAATTATTACTACATGCCTTGATATAGATTTGTTTAGAAAACAGTGTTTTTTGACGTGTCAGATTAAAATTAATCAGCACAAATACTCTCAGACAGGGATGACTGTTAATTTTGGATTCTCATCATCCACAAAACACTTGAAGAATACAGAAAACATAACAAACTATAATCTGGGTAGCAAGAAGTAAAATGAGATTTACTAGTGAATCTAGAAGAGAATTTTAACTGAAGAATGCAAAAAAAAAAAACTAGGGTTTACAATTGTAAGTAAGAGACTTCGTTATATCATCAGGCTTCAACTTTATAGGGTTTTGGAAGTAGGAGAGGGATTTTTTGAGTTTTGCTTAGACTATGTTCGATGGGGGGTAGTAGATAAAAGAAGTCACGGAGCCTCAAGAAATAAAGTTCTATAGGCGCCTCCATTTTTTTTTGCTTTTTGAAAATGCCCCCGACCCTCAGGAAGTACGATAAAGCGACCCTCAGTAAGCCCGGCTCGGCCTTTTGAACAAACCGCCGCAAGATTTTAGGATTTAACTTTTTCTTTTTGATGAAATTTTAGGATTTAACTTGATCAACAAGTTTGGATTTTGGTGCTTCTATATAAATCGGGAGGAGGATATTGTAGAAACTAAAAGAATATGAATAGGTTTTGTGTGAGGAAAACCATTAACCTCCCTTGTATATTTATATTGTTAATAGTTTACATAAATATGTAGTTGACATAGATAGCTATACACAAGAGAGGAAAGAAAATACATAAGGTAGGAAATAGTATATACAATATATTAGAAAGAATCAAGTCCAATCTCATCCAAAATCTTTAGTCAATTATTTCCCGAATCTGATTATTATTACCATTATTACCCTCCCGCAAATTGAGCTTCGAGGAGACGCGAAGGTTCAATTTGGGACAAAGCTCCAAGAACCGGAAATGAGATAAGCTTTTCGTCAAAATATCAGCTACCTGATCATGAGATGGGACAAACTGAATCTTCACTGATCCGGCTACCACCTTTTCTCGAACAAAGTGGTAGTCCAAAGCAATGTGCTTAGAACGACCATGAAACACTGGGTTGGCAGTCACGAGGATGGAACTTTTATTGTCACAATATATACTAATAGGAGTAGATAGGCGAATACCCAATTCCTGAAGAATATAACCAATCCAAGTTAAGTCAGCAGTAGTGGAGGCAAGAGCCCGATATTCAGCTTCGGTGCTGGAACGAGAAACCGTAGGCTGCTTACGAGCACTCCAGGTGAGAAGATTCCGACCAAGAAAAATGGAGAACCCAGATGTAGAACGACGTGTATTAGGGCAACCTGCCCAGTCAGCATCAGAGTAAGCATGAAGAGAATTAGAGGCAGAGTCCGCAAACAACTGTAAACCCATGTGAATCGTCCCCTTAACATAATGCAATATGTGTTTAACAGCTTGAAAGTGGTCAACTGTGGGAGCGTGCATAAACTGGCACGCCACATTGACTGCATAGGCTAAATCTGGACGAGTCAACGTAAGGTACTGAAGAGAACCCACCACCTTACGATATTGAGTAGGATCTGAAAAAGCAACACCCTGTCCTAACAACTGAATGCCTGTAGTCATAGGTGTAGAAGCTGGTTTGACACCCTCTAAATTTAAAATTTTAAGGATGTCTAATGCATATTTAGATTGAGTAAGTAAAAGACCATCCTTATTCGAAGTTGCTTCAATACCCAGAAAATAATGTAAAGAACCCATATTCTTCATATCAAACTCAGAAGATAGTTGAGAAATAATAGTATCAATGGTGGAGGAATCAGCTCCCGTGAGTATAATATCATCAACATAAAGCAACAAATAAATCATACCCACTGGAGTCGTACGAATAAAAAAAGAGGTATCAGACTTACTAACACGAAAACCAATACGGAGTAGGTAAGAGCTGAATTTGTCATACCATGCCCGAGGAGCCTGCTTCAAACCATAGAGAGCCTTGTAAAGACGACAAACATACGATGGATGGGAAGTATCAACATAGCCAGGAGGTTGGGCCATGTAAACCTCCTCATTTAGATCCCCATGAAGAAAGGCATTCTTCACATCTAACTGAAGAATGAACCATCCACGAGAAACTGCAATAGAAAAAATAATCCGAATAGTTGTAAGTTTGACCACAGGGCTGAAAGTCTCATCAAAATCAAGTCCAGGTTTTTGAGTAAAACCTTGGGCAACCAAACGGGCTTTATACCTGTCAATAGCGCCGCCAGGTTTGAGCTTAGTGCGAAAAACCCATTTAGAACCAACAATGTTCATAGAGGGGTCAGGGGGGACCAAAGACCAAGTACGTTGTTTCATAAGAGCTTCCATTTCTTCTTCCATAGCACGTTGCCAATGTATTGATTTACTAGCCATACGATATCCCCGCGGTTCCGTGATAGCAGATAAGGCAGCATAAAAGCTGGAACCAGAAGAACCAAAAATATCAGAATCACGAGGAGAAATAGGGTACCGAGAATATACCTGAGATGGAGTCGTGTCAACTAGTAGAGCATCACGCATGATTGAGTCCATCAACCTGTAACCTTGAGGACCACACTCCGAGCTAGAATCAAATGAAACCGTCGGAGCAACCCCTCCCGTAATCGAATCCGTCAGAGAACGCATGGGAACCGGAGTAATACCTGCCAAAGAACGAGGACCCGATACTAGAGGAGTGGTAGGAGTAGATTCCGGTGGTGTAGTAGGAGCTGCGGAGGGGCCCTCAGTCGAGACTGAAGGCACCTCCCCAGTAGGTGCAGGAATAGGGGTCACGAATGAACTGACAGGGGTATCATCTAGACGAATTGTGGTAACTAAAGGTGCCTTTGAGGTAGAATCATCCACCGGAATGGGAATGGGATTGGCTTCAATGCTAGGGGTAGTAGTGGAAGACGAGATAGACATTAAGGGACGAGTATCAAGAAAACTCACTAGATCATCAGATGAAGACACAAAATCAGACGTTTTAAACGGGTAAATAGCTTCATCAAAAATAACATGACGAGAGATAAATACCTTCTTGGTGGTAGGATCTAAGCATTTGAAACCCTTATGAAATTGACTGTAACCGATAAACACACATGGGAAGCTCCGAGGTGAAAGTTTGTTAGAAGCATAAGGTCGCAAATAAGGGAAACAAAGACATCCAAACGAACGCAACATGGAATAGGAAGGTGGCTTACCGTATAAAGTGGAGAAGGGAGAAGCATTCTGGAGCACTGTCGTAGGCATTCGATTAATGAGAAAATTTGCTGTTTGAAAAGCTTCAACCCAATAAATAGCAGGTAACCCACTATGAAATAAAAGACTCAGTCCAGTTTCAGTTACATGACGATGTTTACGCTCTACACGAGCATTTTGAGCAGGTGTATACGGACAAGAAATACGTCTGTCAATGCCATTTTCACTTAGAAAATTTAAAAATTGAGTATTTTGAAATTCACCTCCTCCATCTAATTGAAGAGTCTTAATTTTAGAGTCCAATTGATTTTCGACAAGAGATTTAAATTTTACAAAGACTTGAAAAAATTCAGATTTAGCACAAAGTGGATAAAACCAAGAAAATCGACTGTAATCATCAACAAAAAGCACATAATATTTAAAACCATTAGAATTAGGAACAGGAGAAGGAACCCATAAATCAATGTGCACAAGAGCAAGAGGAGAAGAAGCTCGTTTATTATTCAAAGTAAATGGAAGTCTATGACTTTTACTCATATTACAAGAAATACAAGTGGAAGACATAGAATTCTTGGAAACAGACTGAATTAAATTATCCTTAATGAAAATTTCTAATACCCTAGAAGACACGTGACCAAGTCGACTATGCCATATACCAAGTGGTGCTTTGACTGAGACTGAAGTAGAACTAAAAAATGAGGAATGAGCTTCATCTAAGACAAAAAAATTTCCTCGCCTACTGCCGGTGCCCAGAAGCCTTCCTTTCTCCTGAAAGATAACAAAACCATGTTTTAAAAATATAACAAAACAATGAAGATCATCAACAAGTTTGCCTATAGATAATAAATTCTTAGTAAGAGAAGGAACATGAAGTGAATCAGGTAAGGTGAGGACACCATGAGGAGTGGGAAGAGAAAGGGAACCTTTATGTCGAATGGTGAGAGGCGAACCATCACCGATGTAGACTTTATTTGAACCAGAATAGGGAGTTAAGTGAGAAAAGTTACCGGAACTTGACGTCATATGACTTGAGGCACCACTATCGGCATACCAAGACGGATCTGACGGATTGGTGATGACGAGAGACTGAAGAGCATCATCTGCGGCTTCAATAGATTCAGCATCGGCAACGTGGGCTTCTCGGCGAGGTGATAGAGATCGATCATGAGGACGACGACGAGATGAGTCACGGGTCCGACGAGGAGAGGGTTCTCGGTACGGTTGTCGTGGTGAATATTGATCACGACGACGAGGAGAGTCTCTTTGACGTCGCGGTGGTCGACCAGTAAGCAAAAAACAACGATCAGCAGAATGCCCAGGCTTCTTACACCACTGACAGACAAACGTCGGTGTGGACCGAGAGGGTCGTCTATTGATGAGCCATGAAAATGTCTCATCTGAATCTCTTAACTTGGGCTAGTTAGTTCAATTCAAGCCGTTACTCTGATGAATTGTTTGTTTTTCTTTCTCAGGTGTCTTTTACTGAATTCAGTGTGAAAAACGATTAAAATCGGGAGAAAGACATGCTAAGGGCATTGTGGTAAGTTGTTGGTTATGCTAATCCTGGTCGACTTTAATACTCAGACGAAAGTAGAGTTCAAAACGAATCCAACGGCGAAAACGGAAGTCAAATCGGACCCCGGACGAGAAGGATAGCCTAAGTCAAAGTTGAAGTCAATCATGGATGACCAAGTCAGCAGGAGTACCAGAGTAGGTGATCCTGTGATTCATGGAGCCGAAATTTCAGTGGTCCCACTCAATCTGATGGTGCTGGAGTGTGGATCTTTGAGCAGTAGGGATATTTCGGTACAAGTATCGGGCGCAAAAGATATACCATGTTGTGGAGATCCAGTGTTACTGTTGCATCTTAATGAGAGTAGGTCCGCTCCATCAGACGGTTAATGTGAACTTCCAACAAATGGACAGTCTCCACAACCCGGAGTATCATCTTACGCTACTCCATGGGACACATAATGTGGTCCTCTAGACAGCTACACGTCGATCCACGTGAGTGGTTCAATATTTCCAGGAACAAGAAAGCTCAGACTGCATGCACGCGGGAGCACGATACTTCAGTACCCTCGATGAAACCAACTGAATCCAAGGGCTGTCGAACACTCTCTTTAATCCCTTGAATCTGTGCTTGTGTCCCAGCCTATTGAGTTATTCCGGGATGCACCGAAACTTCTTCACTTAATAGCAAATATTGGAACGGTCAGTACTTCCTCCATTCTCTCGTCCCTATCTACTGTTAAACCGCACATCTCTTTCTCTCTTATCTCTTAATACTTTGGAAAGAATATTCAGTAGAGAAAGGAAGAGTTAGGGAGAATTATTTGTAACCAAAGGATTAACGAAACAGAGAAGGAAAGTGACAAGACCGAGAAGGAATGAAATGGCTGGGGATATTTTCTTTCTTGATCTTCTTTGGTGATTTTGGAAAGGATTCAAATTGGAGGAAGAGATTGGGTTCAATTCCCTTCTTCTATATAGAGGGACGGAAAACACAGTAAAGGGGCATCTCGGATTGGAGGGGAAGATCATCATCTCAAGCTCAACCTATAGAGAAAATCAGAGAGAGAGAGAGAGAGAGAGAGAGAGAGAGAGAAACAGAGATCATCTCTCCACTCAATCATCATCATCATCTCGGTTTTGAAATTACTTCTTAGTGAGAGAGGGGAATTACAGAAAGCAAGAGAGATTAATGTATTGAGTGTGAGATATTTAGTATCATCACGGCTGAGAAAAAAATAAATCATCTTCATCATCTCGGTTTAGAGAGAGAAAGAGATTATCATTAGTTTTCTTTCTTTCTTAATTGCTTTTCTTTTTCTTTTCCATCTTTATTTCTGTTTCTTAGTGAGAGAGAGAGAGATTACAGAGGAAGACAGAAAGATTGTAGAGAGAGAGAGATTAACAGTGAGATCATTTCTTTCGGTTTTAAGGAAATTCTGATTTGTTTCAATCTTATTTCTGGTTAAATAAGTTCAAGAGATAGAGAAGAAAAGTTAGAGAGAGTTTATAAGATAAGAAACAGCAAGTTAGAGAGAGAAAGATAGTTGGAGAAGATGAGAAAATAGGAGAGAAAATAATTTTCTCATAGGGAAAATATTTCCGGGAAGACGAGAAAATCGTTTTCCCAGAGGGTGCGTTTGGCAGAACAGTGGAAAATCAGAAGGAAATCACTTCCCTAAGGCTCTGTTTGGCTGGAAAAATAGTAAGAAATTCAATTTTTTTTATTTTTCTCCCACATTTTATATAGTTAACCTTTAAATTTTTCATCATGATTAACTAATCTCTATCTAGGGTCTTAGATGAAGTTCTACGTAAGTAATTTTATCGATATGATTTATTAATATTTTTTCTTGTTTTTCATGATAAAATCTTCCGGATTTTTAGACCATTCATGGACCAAAAATCTGAGTTATATAAAGAATTTGCTAATTAAATCATAATGAATCATCGTTAGAATTATTAGAAGGACGGATTCGAAAACCCTAGGTTCCCTTTATCTGAATATCAACTTTAGTATTATTTAAATTTTAATTATTGTTTATCTTTTTATTATTTGAAAAAAAAATATTATCAATCAAACCACTTTTTGAAGACCTAATAGTTTTAAGATTAGAATTGAAATTTGACTTAGTCTCTGAGGAACGAACTGGTCTTACCGGAATTTTACAACTTGACACCCGTGCACTTGCGGGTGTAGACCTATTGAGGAAACTTTTTAGGCCCATCATTTATCATGGCGAGGGGGAGACCGAGAAGACTGATCATAACGAGAGGAACGTTGTGGAGACCGATATTCGCGATGACCTGACACAACAAAACATACAGGCTTTTGTTACACATTTTTTGCTATAGATTATGTATGTTGTAGCTATTGGTCCCTATTTGCTATAGATTTTTAGACGTTGTAGCAAATGGTTAGCAATAGTTATGAAACTTTTGCACAATTGTTACACGTGTTTCCGTTGTACTTATCCTTCGCGTTCTATTTTTGTTTGGATCAAGGTGGCCAATACGTGGACAACTGTTTTTTTTATATGGACAACTATTTCCGGGCCTGGTACGAGTCAATTATGCTTGACTTAGTTGACTTTGATTTAATAAGGGGACAACTCCATAAAGTCCTAAATACTAATAGTTACTAACTTTTGGACCATTAACAAAATAATAGTTCAAAATTGAAAACCTAAGTTGTCTTCTTCTTCATCATCTCCTTCATCATCTTCTTCATCATCTTCTTCTTCTTCCTTCTTCCTTCTTCTTAGTCTTATATATTCTTATTCTTGTACTGCTACTAAAAGTAAACTATAGTTTCTACCACTTCCTTTTGTTTTTTTATCAAACCCTAGATGAATGAAGAAGATAAAACTCATCAATCTCCACTTCCCTTATTTCTTAGTAAACTATAGTTTCTACCACTTTTTTTTGTTTTTTTAGTGAACTATAATACTTCCCTTTGTTTATTTTATCAAACCCTAGATGGGTTTTAATCAAATCCTACATTGATGAGGTAAAACTCTAACTTTTTTAATTTTATTTTATATTTTTGTTTGGGTAGTTTGAAAGAATACAAAACGATTTCAAGGCAAAAAATCGAAGTGAAGAAGAAATTCCCAGAATTTCGTGGGAAATCCACGAAAATATGCTAGATTTTCGTGGCAAGTTTCCTTCTGTCTTGCCAAATTTTTGTAGGAAATCTACGAAATTGACAAGTCAGTTTTTTTTTTACAAAAAAATTCAGAAATTAAGATCTCTCGTGTTTTGTCGATTTTCCACGAAGCACGACCAACTCTACTTGTTTGTAAAAAAATCTAGGGTTTTGAAATTTTTGATTTCTAGGTTTCAAAAGTTTAACGGGTTTTAAGATTTTTAGATCTGATATTTCTGGTTAGGAATATCCTTCAACAATTCCCTTCCCTTTGTTTGATGTCATAATCTTCTCCAAAAAATTCTCTCTCTAGAATTTTGGGTTGATGATGAAGATGAAGTAGTAGAAGAAAACCAAACTTATTTAGGGTTTATGGGAAAAGAGGAAGGTGTTAAAATAATACATCTTATTCTAAGAGGACTTGAGTGAAAATAATAGAGAGTTGTCCCTTTAAAAACTGGTGTCCATATAAAAAAATTAATTATTTCAGTTGCCCACATAAGATAGTTGTCCATATAAGAAAAAAAGTTGTCCACGTATTGGCCACCTAGATCAAACGTCAACTTTTTATTAGTTGGCCATAGCAAAATCTCAGCTTTTTCTACAACCTAGGTGTAATATTGTGCAATATGAGCGTAGTAAAAAATCGACCCAAATTTGGCTCAAACTAGTCAATTTTCGGCCCAAATTTGGCTCAAACTTGTCAATTTTTGGCGCTCAATTTTTGGCCTAAATTTTTTCTCCCATTCAAATTTTATTCTCATATAACTTCCAAATTAGGTTTTGAGAGCCTCATTATCTTCAGACTAATCGTTCTTCTTCCAGCCGTCATCTTCTTCTTCCCATCGCCATCTCCTTGTTCCTTTGGCCGTCTTTATCTTCTCTAGACTACTCTTGTGATCCGAATCCGAACTTACAGTAAGCACAACCTTATTTGCAGGTCTCTCTCTCTAAACTTTTGTTTTGCTCTTTCTTTTTTGTAAAAATATTGTAGGACTAGGCTTAGTTGATATACTATCACATCAATTTTACAGAAAACTACTAGGAAAACCTAGATCTAGATCATTACAGTTTCCAACAAATCCAAAATGAGATCGATGCCCTAAGAGCATCCCCAACGGCCCTGGGTATCACCAAAATTTGGTGATACCCAGGGCATTTGGTACCCAATGGCACGGGAGATCACCAAAGATCTCCCGTGCCATGAACAGTAGCCGGCCATATCTGGCCGGCTACTGTTCATCTTCATCAAATGGGGTTGTGGTGGGCCAGGATCAATTCTTGTTTGTTTGTGGTTCCTTTTTTGTTCTTCTATTTCATATTAGTCCCTTTTTTGTTTCTTGTTTAATTTTTTGATCCCTTCTTATGTTTTTTTTTTCGTGTTTGGTCCGATAAAATTTTTAATTACTTAATTAAATTACACTAAAATAAAAAATTAAACATTTAATCTAAATATTCGAAAAAAAAATACTACCTTAAATATTTTTATTTATACCCTTAATAACACATAATCGGACTATTATGATTTTCATTTCTACCGTTATCGATTTTGTGTACTCCGGGTTTTCGGAGACATTTCAATAAAAAAAAGTACTCCATGAATCAAAGTAGATGTCGTTTCATATAAATAACATACATAATTATACTTTTTAGGGATATCTAATATTCGTAATAAAACATTGGGATCCCAAATATTAATCGGAATCGCTCTCCCCCGAATAATACGTTGGAGGTTCGTCTTTGAGCTCGACTCCCTGACATGTATTATGATCGTGTCCAACCTCATCGCAAACAGGGCATGGTGTTTCAGCCACCTCCTGAATAAATTGAACATATTTGTTATGTTACACTGGGAATAAAATTTATGTATACATATAACCACAATCGTAACCTAATAAACTAACCTTTAACAAACGATCGATATAGTCTGAAACCCAGTCAAAATAGTTGCACTTTTTGCAGTGAAGATAACCACCTCTTCCACTAACTCCGTCTGCATAACTCAAGTTTAGATAATCATGACAATCGTTCGGACAATAACACCAACTCCATCCACACTCGCTCATGGAATGCCCGGAACGATTACAGATCAAGCAAAAAGACGACGATGAACCAGACATCTTTACTCAATGGGAACACTCGAGCAACAAGGTATATTTATAATCTCTAACTAATACTCTGCAACAACCTCTCCATGCCACAACATTTTTATAGGGGAGGGTTCAATAAGATACTCTGGGTTGAGCGGACAAGGCTACTTTTGCAGGGTTGACTGGACAAGACAACTTTTGCAGATTTGAGGGGACAAGACATAGTGTCTGGGTTGATTAAACAAGACATACACCTTGGGTTGAGAGGGAAAAAACACGCAACCGGAGTACAACGGTCAAAATGACCACATTTAATGAATTCGTTTAACGAGACGCAAATAGGAAAAAAATACGCAACCGGAGTGCAACGGTCGAAATGTCGTATTAGTTTCGGTTAGTAGTTTTATTAAAATGTCGTATTAGTTTAATTTGTAGTTTAAGTCTTGTAATTTCAACTAGTTAAATTTATTTTATAAAAAAATTAGTGTTAAAAAATGGTAAAAATGAAATTTGGTGTGATGAATAGTGATTTGGTGAGACTTTTAGTGTTTTGCCTTTGGGTTCCCCAATTTGAAAACACCAAAAAATTTAGTGAAGATTCCTTTTTGGTGTTTTTTTTGGTGCTAACCATTGGGGATGCTCTAACCTGAAGAAGCATTTAACAATCACAAGAAAAGGATAAGAATCGTGAACATTTTACTTAATCTGGTCGTTTATCGAGGTAGAAAGTCAAAGCTTAAGAACCGAAGATAGAGAAATAGATAGAGAGAAAGGATGCCTTTTCGGTTTAGGTCGTGGTAGTGATCTTCGACGCAGATGGTTCTAAGTTTGAGAAAGCTCAATCTGTTCAATTGCTATTAAAGAGAGGTGCTTCAGGTTTGATAATTTCAGGAATACTTACTGTAACAGTGTTGTACAGGTTTATCTCATTTTTTTATTCAGTGCATCAATATCTCTAGACTTTAGTTTTCATTTCTGAAGTAGGTAGATTTCCATTTACTTGTTCTTGTTTCCCTTTCAGTTAGATTGATGGGGTTTTTGTTTGTTTTAGGCTTAACAATCCATTTGTCTTAGGGTCTCAGTTTGATTAGGAAGATTGATTATATACTGATAGTAGTTTCTTTTACGAAGTACCACTGAATTAGAGAATACGAATTTTGTTTCTATTTTCCAACCATCAAATTAGAAGGAGATGTGATCCTATGGTAAGAATTGAACCTAGTTGAAAAGCTCTAAAGGCGGTTTCATATGTCTAAATTTGATATTGTTTATGTGTTTCATGATGTTATTGTTGTAACTCATGTCTTTGGGTTTATCTTCTTTGCAGGCTCTATGTTTTTGTATTCCCTTCCTTGAGCAGTTACTTGTATACTACGCAAACAACAAGGGTTCTGGAGATGCGAAAGAGAATCTTTTGACAAGCTTGACGGACTTATCATTCAGGTAATAGTAATACGACATTGAAATTTTTCTATGTATCCAAAAATGAACTTTGTATAAGAAAGCCAATCATAGATAATTCTAGCTTTGTTTTATTTCATTTCTGTTTTAATTTCATACTTTTCAGTATACTTTTTTTACTTCGAAGATTGTGCATAGTTATGTTAGATATATCTTTAGTGACACTTGAACTTTCTTGCATACTGTAACACCCCTATTTTTTATATATATCAAATTAGGTGGAAATAACAAAACTCTAGGTCAATTTGGAGTTGGGCCTAGTATGAAAAGTAAGTTAGTGTGGGCTTGAGCATCATAAAATAGAAGTGGGTTAGAAGGAAAAACTAGGGCTGCTTGAGTTAATTATATAAAAAGGGGTCTAGAGCTCTTTTTGTAGATCTAGAACAAAACTTAGAGGGAGAAAGAGAAATGGTATTCTTTGGAGAAGATTTTGATGAATAAGTTGAAGAAATCTATGTGTTGTTTATGTTATGGTTAGTATATATTCTTAATCTTCAACAAGCCACTCTTAGTGAATGAAGAATGGATAAAGAGGAAAAGAGGTAGAGATGAAGTTATCTAGAGAGAGAAAGAGGCATGATTGTGGTCTTGATGTCATCTAAGGCAAAAGAGGTAGATTTCTTATCTCCTAATTCTTTTGTAGGCTTTTTCAATTGATTCCATGATAGGTTTAGTATTGTTAATCACATAAAGTTCTATAAAGAATGATTGAATGATTTAGATATTAGTTCTATCTTGAATTCCATAAAATATCTATATAGGACAATGTTTTGATCTAACTTCAAAATTAGATCTGGAATGATTGGAAACGAATCTAGGTATCTATATTATATGGTTGGAAAGCTCTGTTTGTCTACTTTCTAGTGGTTCAAACGGTTAGTTAATTGGAGTTCCGAGCGAGGAGTTATAATAGTTTTCGTACGAGGTGTCACTGCAGTCCCTACTGTATCTCGGTCTAGATTAAAATTAGATCTGGCATTGATTGGTAATTAATCTCGGTGTGTAACTTATATGGTTGGAAAGGTCTGTTTGTCTACTTTCTAGTGGTTCAAACGGTTAGTTAATTGGAGTTCCGAGCGAGGAGTTATAATAGTTTTTGTACGAAGTGTCACAGCAGTCCCTATTATATTTCGGTCTAGATTAAAATTAGATCTGGCATTGATTGGTAATGAATCTCGGTGTGTATCTTATATGGTTGGAAAGGTCTGTTTGTCTAATTTCTATTGGTTCAAACGGTTAGTTAATTGGAGTTCCGAGCGAGGAGTTATAATAGTTTTCGTACGAGGTGTCACAGCAGTCCCTACTGTATTTTGGTCTAGATTAAAATTAGATCTGGTATTGATTGGTATTGAATCTCGGTGTGTATCTTATATGGTTGGAAAGGTCTGTTGGTCTACTTTCCATTGGTTCAAACGGTGAGTTAATTGAAGTTCCGAGTGAGGAGTTACAATAGTTTTTGTACTAGGTGTCGATACAATCTCCAATGGGCGAATTGATTGAGATAATTCACATGGTTTCTATTCTTTAAGCAATGTATTTCCTAGGTATATGATACCTTATATTGGTGAGTCTACATTTGTTAACTATTATTGTTATTTGTTTGTTTGAGGTTGTGATCCACGTGAGGATCTATCATGAGCATCATCCATTTTGACTTGCCATTTGTTGTTGGCTTGAATGATTTGGTGAACTTGTTTGTAATTCTTTATTAAAGCCAATGTTTGTGGTGTGATGCTATTATGATTGTATGATGCTATTATGTGTGTGATGCGATAGATGTGATGGAAGGTTGAATGAGTTTATGTGGTTGGTTCGACCCTCTCTACCGGAGGTGATGTAGGTATGGAGCGTATGGGGTCGGCGCTAACACAATGGATGACCTTGTGGGCCACACTCTCATTCGACTCATGTTTGTTGTATGATGTTATTATGTGTGTGATGTGATGGAGGGTTGTTTGAGTTTATGTGGTTGGTTCGACCTTCTCTACCAGTGGCGATGTAGGTATGGAGCGTATGGGGTCGGCGCTAACACAATGGATGACCTTGTGGACCACACTCTCATTCAACTTATGTATGTTGTATGATGCTATTATGTGTTTGATGATGGAGTTGATGGAGGGTTGTATGAGATTATGTGGTTGGTTCGGCCCTCTCTACCGGATGTGATCGAGGTATGGAGCGTATGGGGTCGACGCTAACACAATGGATGACCTTGTGGACCACACTCTCATACAACGTGGACACCAACTTGTCATATCATTCGACGAGAGTTGGATGATTGTGTCTTTTGGCATAATGTTTTGTCGACTTAATTGTCAAGTTAGGGTTCTATAAAGGTTTATCTTGGTGAATAGTGTAATCTTTTTATACCTATTGAAAAAGATAAAGATTACTATCATGAGAGTTAATATTGGATTAGAATACGAGGACGTTGAAAGCCTAATAACCAAGAACATAAATTACTAATTTCTACATGCGTGTGGTAAATCTCGTTGTATTATGTTAGTTGTCACGTTAAATTTCAGATAACGCCAATAATGAATATGAATGAAATACTTCCTTGATTGGGGATTGAGCTTGCCTACCCGAGACTTAGGTTTGAGGAAATCTACTGCAGTTGGGTTTTAACCCAGCTATTTCATTTTTCAGGTATTAATTGTGCACTCATGGTAGGCATCGCTCGTGGATCCAGTTTGAAGGTCTCAAATCTTCGATTTCAAGGCGGCTTGAGATTTGGGATTTGGGGCGCTACACATACCTACCTGGTCAGTTCTACCTTTTTTCCCGAGAGCTTTAGCAGTCCAACATAAAGTTAGTTTAAACCACTAACGACACATAGTTATCTAATTAGATGACCTTTTCATCTTGCGCAATTTGTTTAAATGTGACATATCAAAAATTTTATGAGGATCTTTGATGCAGGCGCATAACACGTGAGCCCATGTCCACGCGTGCCCACGTCCCGGTCGGCCACAACAGTGGTCCTAGTTAGTATAGGATTAGGAAGTTACCTTAAATTGGTATTTCTTTTATTTAGGAGTTTCGATGTTTTAAGTATTTTTATTATTTAAGAATCCTAGTTTGAGTCTATCTAGGAAAGTCTATTATCCTATAAAAGGCGGTCTAGTCTATTTTGTTATTCAGATTGAAGAGAAAAACCATTGAAGTTAATTAAGTTTTAGTTTATTTATCGTTTTCTTTACCGTTCTTCGTTTATTTTATTGTGTTCTTATTTTAATTCCGCTGCGTCTACATCAATCTTATAGTGTATAAGTTACTCTGTCATGAAAAAGTTTAGAAAACATAGCCTTGCTTCTTAGTTTCTTTGAAAATCAATCATATTTTTTTTTTGTTGATTAGTCCAATTTTGGTTGTTCTGAATTAGACTTGAATCAAAAGAGAGAACTAGAAGTTGATTTTCCTGCCACTCAGGGTTTCTTTTTTCATTATATTCATTTTGTTAGCGATTTTGTCAATTTCGTTTCAGGTTCACTTTATAAAAAGATTCACTTTCTCTAAAAGTCATTTTGGTCCTAAAAGTAGGCTCTTCGATGTTCATACATGAGCTATACTTCGATTATTTCTTATTCTTCAATATGTGTTTCTACTTTTATAGATATGGAAGAGTGAGTCAGGTATCTTCAAAAACACTTGGAAAGAAACACTTGAACGATTTTTGAAGCTTGCTTCTACTCTTACCCAACTTGTGGTTTCGCTTGGGGATGCTGTAAGTTCCATCCTTTTTTAATTTTTTTTTCCAATTTACTTTCCTGGGTATTAGTTTGACTTTTCATGTTAACTGTTTTATTGAGATTAATTCTTCTGATTGAAAGTACACCTACTCTTCATATAACTATTTGGCTGCATATATAAAAAATAAAATGAGGTCTTGAACCCAATATCAGCTTCATCCAAATTTTCATTCCTGTCAAGTTTGATTGATTACCTTGTGGGATTTGAATAATCATCTATCTAGTTAACTTTAGCCAGAATTGCCACCACATATAGGTTATACTAAATGATCTTAAGTTGCTATTGATTATTCTATTATGGTAATTGATAAGTCCTTATTGTGAATTTTCTTTAAAGCCCTCCTAGCCAGATTTTCATATTGTTCATCATTATAATACCTCTCTATTGTAGGATCATAAATTTCTTTTTTCAGGCGTGTGATAAGTTTGAATTGGATTTACTTGGTCATGTAAATGAATATGGACCATATATGTCTTTCAGTTTAACCTGTACATGATTATCTCATTTACTTGAGGAAAATGCCAAGAGACAATCTATCGATGTAGTATCATTTAGTGTCTCTCTAATCACAAGTTTTAGTTCGTATTTGTTATCTTAATTTGGGGTTGATCAAATCTTAATTGTTTCCATTATTTTTACTCTTTTGTTTAAGTGCTGAAGCTACTTATATGATAGTTTTAACTTTAAATTGGTATCTTATAATCAGGTGTAAATATATTGGACCAATACATTGTAGGTTTGTCAAAGAGTGTGTCAACAACTTCTATACAACATTTGGAGCGTGTTTTCAATGAATATTTTGTTATTTTGTGTTTGCTTGACATTTACAATTGAAGGATTACGATGTAGTAAAGAATGAGGCAATATGATGGAGTTTTTATATCTATTAGTTTGAATGTGAAACTAAGTTATTAAATAAATTCCAAGCTTTTGATTATTGTTCAACGATATTTTTCTCGAGGTGTATATTTTTACTAGCTTTTTTGCTACATCTATAGAATAGTTTAAGAAACAATCGATATGGACTTCTTGCCCACTCACTCTATAATTGAAACACAATTGATATGAACTTTTGTTACGCCTAAATTGTAATTCAAGTGAACTAAGACGAATATTTTGTAATGGAAAGCACTAACAAAAAACATTAGCTACGATCATTTTGCCACGGGCTCTGTTGTAAGCAAAGAGTACCAACGGTCACATTTTTATAAATAATTTCACCTTTTGTTATAGGTCATGGTGTAACAAAAAGACATCCATTAGTTATGGAGTCCGGAGCCATAACAAAAAGTTCGTAGCAAAAACTATTTGTTACGGGACTTTCAATTACGGACATTGGTCCATAACAAATGACCATTTGCTACGGATTTCTACATATTAGCTATGGTATGTGACTGTAACAAAAAACGGTATATTTTGTAGTGTGAATTGTAGGTAGAGACATAAGCACCTTCGGTAATAGGAGGAACAACCCGAAAGGATTTTATAACACCTTCTTGAGCCTGAAGCATAGGTAAAATATCTTTAAAAGTTGGAAGAGGTGGTTTAGAGAGAATAGATCCGACTAAAGTTTCATAATCCGGGCCGAGACCTTTCAAGAACCAGTATACTTTCTCAGCTTCAGAAATATGATGACCAGTGGTGGCTAAGGTTTCACATAAAACCCTGTAATTACGAGCATAATCCGCCATAGATGCATTACCTCGTTTAATACATTGAGTTTGTTCCTTGAGCTGAAGAGAGCGAGTGATGCATGGACTAGCATAAGTTTGATTGAGCTGAGCCCAAACATCAGCCGCTCGGGTTAAGCCTATAATATCATTCATTGCCTCTTTGGAGAGAGAACTATAGATGATCGAAAAAACAAGGCGATCCGTAGTTAACCAAAATTCATAGAGAGGATTAACAGTTAACGAACCTGTAGGGGAAGCAAGTGTAGGTTCCGGTGGAGGGACCGTATTATCAAGATGATGAACCAGACATTGACTTTCCAATAAAGATAAAATCTGAGGACGCCATAGCAAAAAATTTTCTGAATCAAGTTTTAAGTTGAACATAGAGCTAAGATGCGGATAAGATATCATAGTTGGTGCCGAAGGAGATAAAATAGCACTTGAAATAGAAGAACCGGGTGAAAATTCCATAGCAAACAAACTTAATAATAAAATCTTTTGAAGATTTTAACCTCGATATGAAATCGGGAAAAAAAATAACTCTTGAAAAGAAGAAAACCTCGGTAAAGATGAACCGGACAATAGAATAATGATCTCGGTTGGAGACAACCGGAAAAAGATAACAAGGATCGAACTCTTTAGAGAATGGCTCTGATACCATAAAAGAATATGAATAGGTTTTGTGTGAGGAAAACCATTAACCTCCCTTGTATATTTATATTGTTAATAGTTTACATAAATATGTAGTTGACATAGATAGCTATACACAAGAGAGGAAAGAAAATACATAAGAGAGGAAAGAAAATACATAAGGTAGGAAATAGTATATACAATATATTGGAAAGAATCAAGTCCAATCTCATCCAAAATCTTTAGTCAATTATTTCCCGAATCTGATTATTATTACCATTATTAGAAACCTAGCTAGTAATTAGTTGGTAGTAGCTAAAATAATAAGATGTTCTCGTGGACGAAGAAGAAGACAGGATTAGTGAGTTACCACTGGACATTATTCATAGTATCCTCACTTTTATTGAGTTGAGAGAAGCCATCCAGACTTGTATTTTATCTAAAAGATGGAGGTATGTTTGGAAATCTCTTCCGTATCTAAATTTCTGTGGCAGATATAGTCATGAAATTAAGTTAAGTGATTTTGTTGATAACTTATTAAATCTTCGTGACGATCCTTGTCCTATTTTGAGTTTTTGTTTAAGATATGATTCTTGGTGTGAACTTCCAAATTATCCTATTTATAAATGTATTGAAACCAACAACCTTGAAGTACTAAATCTTGAAAAATCTCAGAGGTGACATAAAATATCATCAATTACCTCTTGATTCCATATTCACTTCGAAATCGTTGAGGATATTAAAGTTGAAATATGAGTATCGACTTTCTAATTTTCCGAAACTTGACATATCGAATTCAATAAGTTTACCTAGGCTAGAGAAACTTACTCTTGGAGGGTTTCGGCTAGATGAAGATGATGATATTAAGAAGATCTTGTTGAATTGTCATGTTCTTGAGTCATTGTCATTATATAGATGCATATTCAATCAAACCAACCTTGAGATATCTTCTCCCCATCTTAAGCATTTAAAATTGTGTCGTTGTCAATACATTGTCTCCCAAGAGATTCAAAAGTCTCTTGAATTTCAATCCCTGATTTGTGAATCATTGGAGACATTTGAGTTTGAAACATCGTATGATCCTAAACGTTGTATTCGAAACGACTCAATCTTTTTACCTAAGCTGAAGAAACTTGTTGTAATTGGTCTTGAAGGTGAGACTGATGCTCTTAACGGTATGTTTTCAAGTTGTCCACTTCTTGAATCAGTGTCTCTAAAAGAATGTGAGTTTGGTGACAACATCCTTGATATTTGTGGTATTCAACTTAAGCATTTGGAAATTTATAGGGGAGCTGCTGAATCTATCAAGTTATATGCTCCAAATCTCATATCACTTAAATTTGATAGTTTCAAATGGAAATTTATAAGAGATGATGATTCTTCGTGTGAACTTCCAAATCATCGTATTTATAAGAGTCGCTCCATTTGTAACATTCTTGTTGTTTGAAGTAGATGGCGAACAACTTCAATTTTAGGCTATGATTGATTGTAAATTTATCGAGAGCTTATGTGATGCTTTAAGCAGAGAGGTAGTTTTAAGTGACGTTGATTCTCCAAACAGATTGTTTCACCCAAGGATAATATTTTCTAGTAATTTGAATTCTTACCCATTTTATCAACTCCTAAATATTCATCAATGAAAATTATTATGTGGATAAGCTGTATCTTCAAGGGCATCCTTGTGGTTGGTATGGAGTTCCTGCTTTGGTCGCACTTGTTTCATTCGCCTTTAATTTTCCAATGTGCTGTCAATTATAATATTCACTTTTATTCTATTATGTGACTCGGTCCATTCGTACTTAGGTGGAGTATTTTTTTCTAAATTTTAGTCTGGCCCATTTTTAACTGTTTAGCGTGGTTGATAGAAGTACTAAATTTCAAGGGATTGACTCTATCATACCTGCCAATATATCTCAGGAGGATAGAAGAACCCCCTTATCTAAGCTATGTGAAATTATTAATTTGGCCATGTGTTTAATGTCTTCCAATTACAACCCCCTACCTAAAAGAGATACTACTAATAGACATTAGGCTTGGTAGAAGACGATTTACGATCTACTAATTGGCATTGGTGAACATGAGAAATTAGTTGGGAGAGAGAGATGGGGTGGGAGGACATTAAAGAGTCCTCGAACGTGCACTTGTAACACTTTATTAGAAACGAAGAAAGGAATCCGGCAAGACCCTTCGCTGGAGAAGCAATGGAACTCCCTGGTGGGTTAAGCAAATTCTTTTCATTTTTGGAGATTAGAGTTGGAAAGAAGAAGGTCAAGAATACTCACGTTTGTGAAGAAGGTGACGATAATATTTACCGGGAAGAAACCCTAACTGAAAATATATATCAAAAGAGTCATGAATTCAAAGAGGGTACTTTTAAGAAGGAAGAAGATAAACAAAATAAACCAATTGCATGCTATTAGGTAAAATTTTCTTGCTAAATCTGAGAACCCATTGATGAAGGTTGTGTTTTGGGGAGTGAGAACTAATATACTCACATAGCTACTATTAGAAACATCACATAGTTATAACAAGCTAAAAAGTATTCTACAAAACAAAAGCTATATGGGATACTCTATATGGCTCAAATGAGACGATCTAAAGACAAATTTTTTGTAAAGATATTCTCGTCATTATATATACAATCTTCCATCACATAATTTGTCTATGGTAATTTACGGTGAAGACTCTATGGTACGTAATCAATAGCATATTTTCACAAAAAAAAAATCAGTGTTTAGATCAATTCAAACGACCTACTAAAAGCAGTATAATTACATATTTTGTGAAGCCTCAGACTGTCCTAGTTCATGAGTTTCTTCAACATATTGCAATTGAGTAAACCAAACATAAACAAAAATCAAACAAAATTAACCAAGTCTTCACACCCCGGAAACTATTTTGCTTTCCCCAAAGTGCTGGCCCTCGAGAAATAAAGTTCTATAGGCGCCTTCTGTTTTTTTTTTTGTTGAAAGCGCCCCGACCATTTTCAGCAAGTAGGATAAAACCGTTGCTAAATATAAGAAAGATTTTGCACGAGAATAGGATCCGATTTCGTGATTAAGGCAAGATTTTAGGATTTGACTTAATGGACAAGTTAGGGTTTTGCTGGTTTTATATAAATCCGGAGGAGGATCTCGTTAAACCTAGTAATTTGTGCGTAGATAATAATATTAAGATGTTCTGGTGGGAGGAAGAAGAAGAAGAAGAAGAAAAAGGAGTAGAAGAAAAAGTAGACAGGATTAGCGTGTTACCACTAGAGATTAAACATCGGATCGTCTCTTTTCTTACGTTGAGAAAAGCCATCCAGACTTGTATTTTATCTAAAGACTGGAGGTATGTTTGGAAATCTCTTCCATATCTAAATTTCCTTGACACAAATTATGGTTCTGAGATTAAGTTTAGTGATTTTGTTAATAAAGTATTACATGTTCGTGACAACTTTGAAGAACTACATGTTGACAATCTTAGTGATGACATAAAAAATCAATTACCTCTTGATACCATATTTACTTCGAAATATTTGAAGAGATTAGAGTTGCATTATGAGAATGGATATTTTGATTTTCCAAAGCTTGACATACTGAATTCAATGAGTTTACCTAGGCTAGAGAAACTTACTCTCGGAGGGTTTCGGCTAGATGAAGATGGTGATATTAAGAAGATCTTGTTGAATTGTCATGTTCTCGAGTCATTGTCATTTCATAGATGCATATTCAACCAAAAAAACCTTGATATATCTTCTCCCCATCTTAAGCATTTAAAAATGTCTAGTTGTCAATACATTGACCCCATTGACCCCGACCTCATTGACCGCGCTCTCAACAAAAAAAAGAAAAAGAAAAAGAAAAAATACATTGAGTCGTCATACAACAACCAGCAAACATGTACTATAAATATAAATGCTCCTAATCTCTTGTCATTCGAATGCCATTATCCTACATTCTATACTGATTATTCATGTGATTCACAAATTCAAAGGTCTCTTGAATTTAAATCCCTGATTTGCGAATCATTGGAGACATTTAAGTTGGAAACTTATGGTGATCTTAAAGTTTGTGTGCAAGATGGATCAAAGTATTTACCTAAGCTCAAGAAACTTGTTCTAATTGGTCTTGAAGGTGCGACTGATGCTCTTAATAGTATGTTCTCAAGTTGTCTACTTCTTGAATCGTTGTCCCTAAAAAACTGTGAGTTTGGTGACAACATCCTTGATATTTTTGGTCTTCAACTTAAGCATTTGGAAATTTATGAGGGAGCCGTTGAATCGATCAAGCTATATGCTCCAAATCTCTTATCACTTCATTTTGATAGTCTCAAGTGGAAATACTTTGATGCAGGGAGCTTGAGCACATTAGTTAGTGCTAATATTGACTTGAGTTTCGCCGAAGAAGTTACTTATAGTTGGAAAAAACCAAAAATTAACGATCAGATGAGAAAATTATATTTACCACAGATTGTTAAATTACTTAGAGCTTTTCGTAATGCGGAAGATCTGACATTATCACCTTTACTCATTATGTTACTCTCAGAAGCTCCGTCATTATTAGAAAATCTACTTGAGTTTAGTAATCTTACACGTTTGGACCTCTCAACGTGGCTTTTAAGAGACTCTATCAATGTAATATCACACTTACTTGAGATATCTCCAGACATAGAGTCCCTTATTATGAGGACAAATGTGGGTAATGATAAAGGATTGAAACCAATAAAAGTCTCGCTCCAAAGATGCAACTTCCATCACCTTAAAGAGGTCGAGATTTATGGTCCGTCATTTTTCAAACATTTTAAAGGTTATGATAATCTTACATTTCTAACAATATTGTTGAAGAAGGCCAACAATTTGCGGAAGGTGACACTAAATTTGTCTACGGACAAAGAGCTAACGGAAGCTGCTCGGCTCGCAGAAAATTTCCCAAGAGTCTCTCCATTTGTAACATTCTTGTTTTTCAAAGTATGCCCTAGCAATTGGTCATGAACAACTTCACTGGTAGGCTATGATTGATTGTGAGTTTCTATGAGTTAATGTGATTGTTTAAGCAAAAAAAATTTGTTTATAATGATGCTTGGATTCCCAAACAGATTGTTTCATCTAGTATAATATTTTCAAGTACTTTGAATTCGTACCCGTTTTACCAACTCCTAGTTAATCATCAGTGAAAAATGTTTATGTGCATAAACTATATGTTGAGAACATCCTTTTGGTGCAGTCGTGTTCCTATTTGGTCGTCTTAATACTGTTACAGTTTGAACTTTTTTACTAGTTTGCTTGGTTCCAGAATGTTTGTTTCTTTGTTTTCTCATTTGAGTCTTTGAAATATTAAAATTTTCTAACTAGTGTGAATGGTGTAATTTGTCTTAGCTTAGTTGGTTCAGAATATGAGTAAAGACGTAACTTAGCTGATTTATGCATTTTATTTGTCTTAACCCTTTTGCAAGGGCACACACATTACACTTACACACACTTTATCTTCTCACCTATAATCTCATTGGCAAACTCTTCCACCTTCCTATGCTTCATCTCATTATCCCATCTACATATACTAAGAAAACAACCACTAAGACACTAACAACACTAAGGAATACATCACCATGGCTCAAACAAGATGATCTACCAACTAATTTTTTGTAAAAATATTCTTTCCGTCACATAATTTCTAAGCAAATCATCAATGGGTCGGAACCAAATAACATAATTAGTCTAGCATAATTTAGGACAAAGACTCTATGGTAGATAATCAATACCATATTTTCACCAAAAAATCAGACTTGAGATCAATTCAAATGAACTACTAGAAGCAATATAAATACATATTGAGAGATTAAGAATCTAACTATACAAATTACATGCATTCATATAGATTTGTTTAGAAAACAACGTTTTATGTGTCCGATTAAAATTAAACAGCATAAATATCAGGCAGGGATAACAGTTAATTTTGAATTCTCATCATCCACAAAACACTGTGAAGCCTCATACCGTCCTAGTTCATGAGTTTCTTCAACATATTGAAATTAAGTAACCAAACATCATCATCAAAGGCCATTGAATTGTTCAAAAACATAAACAAAGATCAACCAACAATTCAAAAGTTCCGAACTTTGAAACCTAGAAACAGGAATTAAATTTTTCTGTTTCATCTTAAACATAAAAAAATGTAAAACCAACATATTGCTGGAGTTTAAGAATAGAGAACGCAAAAAACTAGGGTTTACAATTGTAAGTAAGACATCGTTTTATCATCTATAGAGTTTTGAAAGTAGGAGAGGGATTTAGAGTTTTGATTAGACTATGTTGAATAGGTTCTTTCTTTTCCCATGAGGCTTTCTGACTGGAGAAAGGAAAGTTACGTAAGCTTTCGAAGGCTCTATGAAGAGAATCTTGCAGATATTAGGGAAATGTTATATACGCTTACCGTTTTTACCCTATATACTCACCGTTATCTACACTCACCCCTTATACCCATTTTTACCCAAATACACCCTCTTATCACTTCACTCACATTTTGGTCAAAACCCTTGACCAACTTGTTATGCTTTTCTTCGGTAACATGAAACCGACACCTAACTCAAATGTTCAGAGAGATAGAACCGATAAATAATACAACTTGTCGGTACCATCCTACCGACAGATAACAGAAAGCAACATTCGAAGGTCTTTAATAAATTTTCTATCAGTAAAAGATAAATAAAATATTTTTATGATCATAAATTGATAAAATAAACTTTTCATCATTTTATTATGTCAATTGCAGAATTACTCAACTAATATTGTGTCACACTGTTCATAAGAGGAACATTTGGGTCAAAGATTAAATCTCCATTGACAATATGTCTTTCATATAAATCAAACCATCTCATAGCAGCGACACTTGCATATCGTTTCCATTGTTTTGAAAAGGTTGGAAGTGGAGCATCGACTTTTAGGTTTACTCTGACAAAATGTGTGCTTCCTATGTATCCAAGACATATAATTTTATGCTTCTCGCCTTCATTTGGACCATCAAATAATGGAAAGAAAGTCTGAGACCCGGACTTTGCCAAGTGAATAAAGATACAATTATAATGCGTTGATAAGACTTCAAGACAAAAAGGACTCAAGTACCAAAACGGTTCCTCTACGAATGGATTGATCATCCTACATTATTTAGGGAAATAAAAAAAATAAGTAGGTTCTCCACTCTACAAAATTCCAACATTGTTGTTTGCATATCGGTAAGACACAACCGACAGATTACACAACACATCGACATTGTCAAACTGAGTAGTTCCATTACATGTCGGTGGCTTCGTGTCGACTTGTAATACAACGGTTCGGTCTGATACCTCCGATAGGTTATCTTCTTTGCTTTTTGCTCTTCAAGAATAACATCACTTTCACTTAAGAAAAACTTAAAACGAAGATTCATGGATGTTTACGTACTTTTTTAGTGGGCGATTCTTTAGTTTTCATAATTTTATTTGGATCAAAATAAGGATATGAAGTTTCACCCTTTTCCACTGTTTTCACCGTTGAAACACCAATAAAAACCTTCAAACTTTTGAACATGACCTGGTAGCAAGATAACTGTTTGACTTTGGATGTTTCTACTCACAAAAAAACTTAAACTGGTGGGGGTATAGATGTGGTTGATTTTTGGATGTTTGATTTTTAGGTTTTCTTTAATGAGCTTGACAAATATTGACTTGTGAGTGTGAGTAAATTTGGCTCGGTCAAATCAAATTAACCAAGTCAACCCTAATGTGAGTGTGGCGGGTAAAAACGGTGAATGTATATAAAATTTCCCAAAAAAAAGTCACAGAGCCTCAAGAAATAAAGTTTTATAGGCGCCTCCAGCTTTTAATTTTTCGAAAGCGCCCCCGACCATTTGTAAGTACTATAAAACCGTTGTTGAATGTTAGCAAGATTTTGTACGAGAATAGTATCCGATTCCGTGATCACTTTTTAAGGCATGATTTTAGGATTTTGAACAAACCGCCGCAAGATTTTAGGATTTAACTTGATCAACAAGTTAGGGTTTTGCTGCTTCTATATCAATCCGGAGGAGGATTGTCGAACCCTAGTAATTATCACGTAGTAGCTAAAATAATAATATGTTCTGGTGGGACGAAGAAGAAAAAGTAGAAGATGAAAAAGACAGGATTAGTGAGTTACCACTAGACATTATTCATCGTATCCACTCTCTTACTGAGTTGAGAGAAGCCATCCAGACTTGTATTTTATCTAAAAGATGGAGGTATGTTTGGAAATCTCTTCCGTATCTAAATTTCATTCGCCAATATAGTCATTTAAGTTTCCGTCGTCGTCGCACATATATTCATAAAGTTGAGTTTTGTGATTTTGTTGATAATTTATTAAATCTTCGAGACGATCCTTGTCCTATTTCGAGCTTTTGTTTAAGATATGATGATTCTTTGTTTAAACTTCCAAATCATGGTATTTCTAAATGTATTGAAACCAACAACCTTGAAGTACTATATCTTGATTATCTCAGAGGTGACATAATATATCAATTACCTCTTGTTTCCATATTCACTTCGAAATCGTTGAGGATATTAAAGTTGAAATATGCTTATAACCATTCTGATTTTCGAAAGCTTGAAATACCGAATTCAATAAGTTTACCTAGGCTAGAGAAACTTACTCTTGGAGGGTTTCGTCTAGATGAAGATGAAGATTTTAAGAAGATCTTGTTGAATTGTCATGTTCTTGAGTCATTGTCGTTTGATCTTTGCATGTTCAGTCAAAACAATCTTGAGATATCATCTCCCCATCTTAAGCATTTAAAAATGTATCATTGTGAATACAATTCCTCCGAAGACGGCCGACATATATGTACTATAAACATAAATGCTCAAAACCTCTTGTCTTGCAGATGCATTTATCCTAAATTTTTCCAGTCTTACTATTCATCTTATCCAGACATTCAAAAGTCTCTTGAATTTCGATCCGTGATTTGTGAATCGTTGGAGACATTTAAGTTAAAAACCTTTCGTAATTCTAAACTTTGCTCAATGTTTTTACCTAAGCTCAAGAAACTTGTTCTAGTTGGTCTTGAAGGTTAGACTGATGCTCTTAACGGTATGTTTTCAAGTTGTCCACTTCTTGAATCAGTGTCTCTAAAAAAATGTGAGTTTGGTGACAACATCCTTGATATTTGTGGTCTTCAACTTAAGCATTTGGAAATTTGTAGGGGAGCTGCTGAATCGATCAAGTTATATGCTCCAAATCTCAGATCACTTCAATTTGATAGTTTGGAATGGAAATACTTTGAGACAGGGAACTTTAGCACATTAGTTAATGCTAATATTGACTTGGAATTCGCCAAAGCAAGAGATACTTTTAAGTGTGAAACACCAAATATTGATGATCAGACGAGAAAATTATATTTACGACCCATTGTTAAATTACTTAGAGCTTTTCATAAAGTGAAAGTTCTAACATTATCATATTTAGTCATTATGTTACTCTCAGAAGCTCCGTCATTATTAGATAATCTACTTGAGTTTCGTAACCTTACATGTTTGGAGCTCAAGACGTGGCTCTTGCGAGACTCCATCAATGTAATATCACACTTACTTGAGATATCTCCTAACGTAGAGTCTCTTATTATGAGGATAAATTCGGGGGATGATAACGAATTGAAACTAATAAAAGTCTCGCTCCAAGGATGCAACTTCCATCACCTTAAAGAGGTCGTGATTTATGGTCCAGGTCCATCTCTATATATTGATAACTATAAAGGTTATGAATATCTTATGTTTGTAACAAGACTGTTGAAGAAGGCCAACAATTTGTAGAATGTTACACTAAATTTGTTTCGGTATGAAGAATTAAAAGAAGCTGCTCGAGTTTGGTCAAAACCCTTGACCAACTTGTTATGCTTTTCTTCGGTAACATGAAACCGACACCTAACTCAAATGTTCAGAGAGATAGAACCGATAAATAATACAACTTGTCGGTACCATCCTACCGACAGATAACAGAAAGCAACATTGGAAGTTCTTTAATAAATTTTCTATCACTAAGAAGATAAATAAAATATTTTTATGATCATAAATTGATAAAATAAACTTTTCATCATTTTATTATGTCAATTGCAGAATTACTCAACTAATATTATGTCACACTGTTCATAAGAGGAACGCTTGGGTCAAAGATTAAATCTCCATTGACAATATGTCTTCATATAAATCAAACCATCTCATAGCAGCGACACTTGCATATCGTTTCCATTGTTTTGAAAAGGTTGGAAGTGGAGCATCGACTTTTAAGTTTACTCTGACAAAATGTGTGCTTCCTATGTATCCAAGACATATAATTTTATGCTTCTCGCCTTCATTTGGACCATCAAATAATGGAAAGAAAGTCTGAGATCCGGACTTTGCCAAGTGAATAAAGATACAATTATAGTGCGTTGATAAGACTTGATGACAAAAAAGGACTCAAGTACCAAAACGGTTCCTCTACGAATGGAGTGATCATCCTACATTATTTAGGGAAATAAAAAAAATAAGTAGGTTCTCCACTCTACAAAATTCCAACATTGTTGTTTGCATATCGGTAAGACACAACCGACAGATTACACAACACATCGACATTGTCAAACTGAGTAGTTCCATTACATGTCGGTAGCTTCGTGTCGACTTGTAATACAACGGTTCGGTCTGATACCTCCGATAGGTTATCTTCTTTGCTTTTTGCTCTTCAAGAATAACATCACTTTCACTTAAGAAAAACTTAAAACGAAGATTCATGGATGTTTACGTACTTTTTTAGTGGGCGATTCTTTAGTTTTCATAATTTTATTTGGATCAAAATAAGGATATGAAGTTTCACCATTTTCCACTGTTTTCACCGTTGAAACACCAATAAAAACCTTCAAACTTTTGAACATGACCTGGTAGCAAGATAACTGTTTGACTTTGGATGTTTCTACTCACAAAAAAACTTAAACTGGTGGGGGTATAGATGTGGTTGATTTTTGGATGTTTGATTTTTAGGTTTTCTTTAATGAGCTTGACAAATATTGACTTGTGAGTGTGAGTAAATTTGGCTCGGTCAAATCAAATTAACCAAGTCAACCCTAATGTGAGTGTGGCGGGTAAAAACGGTGAATGTATATAAAATTTCCCAAAAAAAAGTCACAGAGCCTCAAGAAATAAAGTTTTATAGGCGCCTCCAGCTTTTAATTTTTCGAAAGCGCCCCCGACCATTTGTAAGTACTATAAAACCGTTGCTGAATGTTAGCAAGATTTTGTACGAGAATAGTATCCGATTCCGTGATCACTTTTTAAGGCATGATTTTAGGATTTTGAACAAACCGCCGCAAGATTTTAGGATTTAACTTGATCAACAAGTTAGGGTTTTGCTGCTTCTATATCAATCCGGAGGAGGATTGTCGAACCCTAGTAATTATCACGTAGTAGCTAAAATAATAATATGTTCTGGTGGGACGAAGAAGAAAAAGTAGAAGATGAAAAAGACAGGATTAGTGAGTTACCACTAGACATTATTCATCGATCCACTCTCTTACTGAGTTGAGAGAAGCCATCCAGACTTGTATTTTATCTAAAAGATGGAGGTATGTTTGGAAATCTCTTCCGTATCTAAATTTCATTCGCCAATATAGTCATTTAAGTTTCCGTCGTCGTCGCACATATATTCATAAAGTTGAGTTTTGTGATTTTGTTGATAATTTATTAAATCTTCGAGACGATCCTTGTCCTATTTCGAGCTTTTGTTTAAGATATGATGATTCTTTGTTTAAACTTCCAAATCATGGTATTTCTAAATGTATTGAAACCAACAACCTTGAAGTACTATATCTTGATTATCTCAGAGGTGACATAATATATCAATTACCTCTTGTTTCCATATTCACTTCGAAATCGTTGAGGATATTAAAGTTGAAATATGCTTATAACCATTCTGATTTTCGAAAGCTTGAAATACCGAATTCAATAAGTTTACCTAGGCTAGAGAAACTTACTCTTGGAGGGTTTCGTCTAGATGAAGATGAAGATTTTAAGAAGATCTTGTTGAATTGTCATGTTCTTGAGTCATTGTCGTTTGATCTTTGCATGTTCAGTCAAAACAATCTTGAGATATCATCTCCCCATCTTAAGCATTTAAAAATGTATCATTGTGAATACAATTCCTCCGAAGACGGCCGACATATATGTACTATAAACATAAATGCTCAAAACCTCTTGTCTTGCAGATGCATTTATCCTAAATTTTTCCAGTCTTACTATTCATCTTATCCAGACATTCAAAAGTCTCTTGAATTTCGATCCGTGATTTGTGAATCGTTGGAGACATTTAAGTTAAAAACCTTTCGTAATTCTAAACTTTGCTCAATGTTTTTACCTAAGCTCAAGAAACTTGTTCTAGTTGGTCTTGAAGGTTAGACTGATGCTCTTAACGGTATGTTTTCAAGTTGTCCACTTCTTGAATCAGTGTCTCTAAAAAAATGTGAGTTTGGTGACAACATCCTTGATATTTGTGGTCTTCAACTTAAGCATTTGGAAATTTGTAGGGGAGCTGCTGAATCGATCAAGTTATATGCTCCAAATCTCAGATCACTTCAATTTGATAGTTTGGAATGGAAATACTTTGAGACAGGGAACTTTAGCACATTAGTTAATGCTAATATTGACTTGGAATTCGCCAAAGCAAGAGATACTTTTAAGTGTGAAACACCAAATATTGATGATCAGACGAGAAAATTATATTTACGACCCATTGTTAAATTACTTAGAGCTTTTCATAAAGTGAAAGTTCTAACATTATCATATTTAGTCATTATGTTACTCTCAGAAGCTCCGTCATTATTAGATAATCTACTTGAGTTTCGTAACCTTACATGTTTGGAGCTCAAGACGTGGCTCTTGCGAGACTCCATCAATGTAATATCACACTTACTTGAGATATCTCCTAACGTAGAGTCTCTTATTATGAGGATAAATTCGGGGGATGATAACGAATTGAAACTAATAAAAGTCTCGCTCCAAGGATGCAACTTCCATCACCTTAAAGAGGTCGTGATTTATGGTCCAGGTCCATCTCTATATATTGATAACTATAAAGGTTATGAATATCTTATGTTTGTAACAAGACTGTTGAAGAAGGCCAACAATTTGTAGAATGTTACACTAAATTTGTTTCGGTATGAAGAATTAAAAGAAGCTGCTCGAGTTTGGTCAAAACCCTTGACCAACTTGTTATGCTTTTCTTCGGTAACATGAAACCGACACCTAACTCAAATGTTCAGAGAGATAGAACCGATAAATAATACAACTTGTCGGTACCATCCTACCGACAGATAACAGAAAGCAACATTGGAAGTTCTTTAATAAATTTTCTATCACTAAGAAGATAAATAAAATATTTTTATGATCATAAATTGATAAAATAAACTTTTCATCATTTTATTATGTCAATTGCAGAATTACTCAACTAATATTATGTCACACTGTTCATAAGAGGAACGCTTGGGTCAAAGATTAAATCTCCATTGACAATATGTCTTCATATAAATCAAACCATCTCATAGCAGCGACACTTGCATATCGTTTCCATTGTTTTGAAAAGGTTGGAAGTGGAGCATCGACTTTTAAGTTTACTCTGACAAAATGTGTGCTTCCTATGTATCCAAGACATATAATTTTATGCTTCTCGCCTTCATTTGGACCATCAAATAATGGAAAGAAAGTCTGAGATCCGGACTTTGCCAAGTGAATAAAGATACAATTATAGTGCGTTGATAAGACTTGATGACAAAAAAGGACTCAAGTACCAAAACGGTTCCTCTACGAATGGAGTGATCATCCTACATTATTTAGGGAAATAAAAAAAATAAGTAGGTTCTCCACTCTACAAAATTCCAACATTGTTGTTTGCATATCGGTAAGACACAACCGACAGATTACACAACACATCGACATTGTCAAACTGAGTAGTTCCATTACATGTCGGTAGCTTCGTGTCGACTTGTAATACAACGGTTCGGTCTGATACCTCCGATAGGTTATCTTCTTTGCTTTTTGCTCTTCAAGAATAACATCACTTTCACTTAAGAAAAACTTAAAACGAAGATTCATGGATGTTTACGTACTTTTTTAGTGGGCGATTCTTTAGTTTTCATAATTTTATTTGGATCAAAATAAGGATATGAAGTTTCACCATTTTCCACTGTTTTCACCGTTGAAACACCAATAAAAACCTTCAAACTTTTGAACATGACCTGGTAGCAAGATAACTGTTTGACTTTGGATGTTTCTACTCACAAAAAAACTTAAACTGGTGGGGGTATAGATGTGGTTGATTTTTGGATGTTTGATTTTTAGGTTTTCTTTAATGAGCTTGACAAATATTGACTTGTGAGTGTGAGTAAATTTGGCTCGGTCAAATCAAATTAACCAAGTCAACCCTAATGTGAGTGTGGCGGGTAAAAACGGTGAATGTATATAAAATTTCCCAAAAAAAAGTCACAGAGCCTCAAGAAATAAAGTTTTATAGGCGCCTCCAGCTTTTAATTTTTCGAAAGCGCCCCCGACCATTTGTAAGTACTATAAAACCGTTGTTGAATGTTAGCAAGATTTTGTACGAGAATAGTATCCGATTCCGTGATCACTTTTTAAGGCATGATTTTAGGATTTTGAACAAACCGCCGCAAGATTTTAGGATTTAACTTGATCAACAAGTTAGGGTTTTGCTGCTTCTATATCAATCCGGAGGAGGATTGTCGAACCCTAGTAATTATCACGTAGTAGCTAAAATAATAATATGTTCTGGTGGGACGAAGAAGAAAAAGTAGAAGATGAAAAAGACAGGATTAGTGAGTTACCACTAGACATTATTCATCGTATCCACTCTCTTACTGAGTTGAGAGAAGCCATCCAGACTTGTATTTTATCTAAAAGATGGAGGTATGTTTGGAAATCTCTTCCGTATCTAAATTTCATTCGCCAATATAGTCATTTAAGTTTCCGTCGTCGTCGCACATATATTCATAAAGTTGAGTTTTGTGATTTTGTTGATAATTTATTAAATCTTCGAGACGATCCTTGTCCTATTTCGAGCTTTTGTTTAAGATATGATGATTCTTTGTTTAAACTTCCAAATCATGGTATTTCTAAATGTATTGAAACCAACAACCTTGAAGTACTATATCTTGATTATCTCAGAGGTGACATAATATATCAATTACCTCTTGTTTCCATATTCACTTCGAAATCGTTGAGGATATTAAAGTTGAAATATGCTTATAACCATTCTGATTTTCGAAAGCTTGAAATACCGAATTCAATAAGTTTACCTAGGCTAGAGAAACTTACTCTTGGAGGGTTTCGTCTAGATGAAGATGAAGATTTTAAGAAGATCTTGTTGAATTGTCATGTTCTTGAGTCATTGTCGTTTGATCTTTGCATGTTCAGTCAAAACAATCTTGAGATATCATCTCCCCATCTTAAGCATTTAAAAATGTATCATTGTGAATACAATTCCTCCGAAGACGGCCGACATATATGTACTATAAACATAAATGCTCAAAACCTCTTGTCTTGCAGATGCATTTATCCTAAATTTTTCCAGTCTTACTATTCATCTTATCCAGACATTCAAAAGTCTCTTGAATTTCGATCCGTGATTTGTGAATCGTTGGAGACATTTAAGTTAAAAACCTTTCGTAATTCTAAACTTTGCTCAATGTTTTTACCTAAGCTCAAGAAACTTGTTCTAGTTGGTCTTGAAGGTTAGACTGATGCTCTTAACGGTATGTTTTCAAGTTGTCCACTTCTTGAATCAGTGTCTCTAAAAAAATGTGAGTTTGGTGACAACATCCTTGATATTTGTGGTCTTCAACTTAAGCATTTGGAAATTTGTAGGGGAGCTGCTGAATCGATCAAGTTATATGCTCCAAATCTCAGATCACTTCAATTTGATAGTTTGGAATGGAAATACTTTGAGACAGGGAACTTTAGCACATTAGTTAATGCTAATATTGACTTGGAATTCGCCAAAGCAAGAGATACTTTTAAGTGTGAAACACCAAATATTGATGATCAGACGAGAAAATTATATTTACGACCCATTGTTAAATTACTTAGAGCTTTTCATAAAGTGAAAGTTCTAACATTATCATATTTAGTCATTATGTTACTCTCAGAAGCTCCGTCATTATTAGATAATCTACTTGAGTTTCGTAACCTTACATGTTTGGAGCTCAAGACGTGGCTCTTGCGAGACTCCATCAATGTAATATCACACTTACTTGAGATATCTCCTAACGTAGAGTCTCTTATTATGAGGATAAATTCGGGGGATGATAACGAATTGAAACTAATAAAAGTCTCGCTCCAAGGATGCAACTTCCATCACCTTAAAGAGGTCGTGATTTATGGTCCAGGTCCATCTCTATATATTGATAACTATAAAGGTTATGAATATCTTATGTTTGTAACAAGACTGTTGAAGAAGGCCAACAATTTGCAGAATGTTACACTAAATTTGTTTCGGTATGAAGAATTAAAAGAAGCTGCTCGACTTTGGTCAAAACCCTTGACCAACTTGTTATGCTTTTCTTCGGTAACATGAAACCGACACCTAACTCAAATGTTCAGAGAGATAGAACCGATAAATAATACAACTTGTCGGTACCATCCTACCGACAGATAACAGAAAGCAACATTGGAAGTTCTTTAATAAATTTTCTATCACTAAGAAGATAAATAAAATATTTTTATGATCATAAATTGATAAAATAAACTTTTCATCATTTTATTATGTCAATTGCAGAATTACTCAACTAATATTATGTCACACTGTTCATAAGAGGAACGCTTGGGTCAAAGATTAAATCTCCATTGACAATATGTCTTTCATATAAATCAAACCATCTCATAGCAGCGACACTTGCATATCGTTTCCATTGTTTTGAAAAGGTTGGAAGTGGAGCATCGACTTTTAAGTTTACTCTGACAAAATGTGTGCTTCCTATGTATCCAAGACATATAATTTTATGCTTCTCGCCTTCATTTGGACCATCAAATAATGGAAAGAAAGTCTGAGATCCGGACTTTGCCAAGTGAATAAAGATACAATTATAGTGCGTTGATAAGACTTGATGACAAAAAAGGACTCAAGTACCAAAACGGTTCCTCTACGAATGGAGTGATCATCCTACATTATTTAGGGAAATAAAAAAAATAAGTAGGTTCTCCACTCTACAAAATTCCAACATTGTTGTTTGCATATCGGTAAGACACAACCGACAGATTACACAACACATCGACATTGTCAAACTGAGTAGTTCCATTACATGTCGGTAGCTTCGTGTCGACTTGTAATACAACGGTTCGGTCTGATACCTCCGATAGGTTATCTTCTTTGCTTTTTGCTCTTCAAGAATAACATCACTTTCACTTAAGAAAAACTTAAAACGAAGATTCATGGATGTTTACGTACTTTTTTAGTGGGCGATTCTTTAGTTTTCATAATTTTATTTGGATCAAAATAAGGATATGAAGTTTCACCATTTTCCACTGTTTTCACCGTTGAAACACCAATAAAAACCTTCAAACTTTTGAACATGACCTGGTAGCAAGATAACTGTTTGACTTTGGATGTTTCTACTCACAAAAAAACTTAAACTGGTGGGGGTATAGATGTGGTTGATTTTTGGATGTTTGATTTTTAGGTTTTCTTTAATGAGCTTGACAAATATTGACTTGTGAGTGTGAGTAAATTTGGCTCGGTCAAATCAAATTAACCAAGTCAACCCTAATGTGAGTGTGGCGGGTAAAAACGGTGAATATATATAAAATTTCCCAAAAAAAAGTCACAGAGCCTCAAGAAATAAAGTTTTATAGGCGCCTCCAGCTTTTAATTTTTCGAAAGCGCCCCCGACCATTTGTAAGTACTATAAAACCGTTGCTGAATGTTAGCAAGATTTTGTACGAGAATAGTATCCGATTCCGTGATCACTTTTTAAGGCATGATTTTAGGATTTTGAACAAACCGCCGCAAGATTTTAGGATTTAACTTGATCAACAAGTTAGGGTTTTGCTGCTTCTATATCAATCCGGAGGAGGATTGTCGAACCCTAGTAATTATCACGTAGTAGCTAAAATAATAATATGTTCTGGTGGGACGAAGAAGAAAAAGTAGAAGATGAAAAAGACAGGATTAGTGAGTTACCACTAGACATTATTCATCGATCCACTCTCTTACTGAGTTGAGAGAAGCCATCCAGACTTGTATTTTATCTAAAAGATGGAGGTATGTTTGGAAATCTCTTCCGTATCTAAATTTCATTCGCCAATATAGTCATTTAAGTTTCCGTCGTCGTCGCACATATATTCATAAAGTTGAGTTTTGTGATTTTGTTGATAATTTATTAAATCTTCGAGACGATCCTTGTCCTATTTCGAGCTTTTGTTTAAGATATGATGATTCTTTGTTTAAACTTCCAAATCATGGTATTTCTAAATGTATTGAAACCAACAACCTTGAAGTACTATATCTTGATTATCTCAGAGGTGACATAATATATCAATTACCTCTTGTTTCCATATTCACTTCGAAATCGTTGAGGATATTAAAGTTGAAATATGCTTATAACCATTCTGATTTTCGAAAGCTTGAAATACCGAATTCAATAAGTTTACCTAGGCTAGAGAAACTTACTCTTGGAGGGTTTCGTCTAGATGAAGATGAAGATTTTAAGAAGATCTTGTTGAATTGTCATGTTCTTGAGTCATTGTCGTTTGATCTTTGCATGTTCAGTCAAAACAATCTTGAGATATCATCTCCCCATCTTAAGCATTTAAAAATGTATCATTGTGAATACAATTCCTCCGAAGACGGCCGACATATATGTACTATAAACATAAATGCTCAAAACCTCTTGTCTTGCAGATGCATTTATCCTAAATTTTTCCAGTCTTACTATTCATCTTATCCAGACATTCAAAAGTCTCTTGAATTTCGATCCGTGATTTGTGAATCGTTGGAGACATTTAAGTTAAAAACCTTTCGTAATTCTAAACTTTGCTCAATGTTTTTACCTAAGCTCAAGAAACTTGTTCTAGTTGGTCTTGAAGGTTAGACTGATGCTCTTAACGGTATGTTTTCAAGTTGTCCACTTCTTGAATCAGTGTCTCTAAAAAAATGTGAGTTTGGTGACAACATCCTTGATATTTGTGGTCTTCAACTTAAGCATTTGGAAATTTGTAGGGGAGCTGCTGAATCGATCAAGTTATATGCTCCAAATCTCAGATCACTTCAATTTGATAGTTTGGAATGGAAATACTTTGAGACAGGGAACTTTAGCACATTAGTTAATGCTAATATTGACTTGGAATTCGCCAAAGCAAGAGATACTTTTAAGTGTGAAACACCAAATATTGATGATCAGACGAGAAAATTATATTTACGACCCATTGTTAAATTACTTAGAGCTTTTCATAAAGTGAAAGTTCTAACATTATCATATTTAGTCATTATGTTACTCTCAGAAGCTCCGTCATTATTAGATAATCTACTTGAGTTTCGTAACCTTACATGTTTGGAGCTCAAGACGTGGCTCTTGCGAGACTCCATCAATGTAATATCACACTTACTTGAGATATCTCCTAACGTAGAGTCTCTTATTATGAGGATAAATTCGGGGGATGATAACGAATTGAAACTAATAAAAGTCTCGCTCCAAGGATGCAACTTCCATCACCTTAAAGAGGTCGTGATTTATGGTCCAGGTCCATCTCTATATATTGATAACTATAAAGGTTATGAATATCTTATGTTTGTAACAAGACTGTTGAAGAAGGCCAACAATTTGCAGAATGTTACACTAAATTTGTTTCGGTATGAAGAATTAAAAGAAGCTGCTCGACTTTGGTCAAAACCCTTGACCAACTTGTTATGCTTTTCTTCGGTAACATGAAACCGACACCTAACTCAAATGTTCAGAGAGATAGAACCGATAAATAATACAACTTGTCGGTACCATCCTACCGACAGATAACAGAAAGCAACATTGGAAGTTCTTTAATAAATTTTCTATCACTAAGAAGATAAATAAAATATTTTTATGATCATAAATTGATAAAATAAACTTTTCATCATTTTATTATGTCAATTGCAGAATTACTCAACTAATATTATGTCACACTGTTCATAAGAGGAACGCTTGGGTCAAAGATTAAATCTCCATTGACAATATGTCTTTCATATAAATCAAACCATCTCATAGCAGCGACACTTGCATATCGTTTCCATTGTTTTGAAAAGGTTGGAAGTGGAGCATCGACTTTTAAGTTTACTCTGACAAAATGTGTGCTTCCTATGTATCCAAGACATATAATTTTATGCTTCTCGCCTTCATTTGGACCATCAAATAATGGAAAGAAAGTCTGAGATCCGGACTTTGCCAAGTGAATAAAGATACAATTATAGTGCGTTGATAAGACTTGATGACAAAAAAGGACTCAAGTACCAAAACGGTTCCTCTACGAATGGAGTGATCATCCTACATTATTTAGGGAAATAAAAAAAATAAGTAGGTTCTCCACTCTACAAAATTCCAACATTGTTGTTTGCATATCGGTAAGACACAACCGACAGATTACACAACACATCGACATTGTCAAACTGAGTAGTTCCATTACATGTCGGTAGCTTCGTGTCGACTTGTAATACAACGGTTCGGTCTGATACCTCCGATAGGTTATCTTCTTTGCTTTTTGCTCTTCAAGAATAACATCACTTTCACTTAAGAAAAACTTAAAACGAAGATTCATGGATGTTTACGTACTTTTTTAGTGGGCGATTCTTTAGTTTTCATAATTTTATTTGGATCAAAATAAGGATATGAAGTTTCACCCTTTTCCACTGTTTTCACCGTTGAAACACCAATAAAAACCTTCAAACTTTTGAACATGACCTGGTAGCAAGATAACTGTTTGACTTTGGATGTTTCTACTCACAAAAAAACTTAAACTGGTGGGGGTATAGATGTGGTTGATTTTTGGATGTTTGATTTTTAGGTTTTCTTTAATGAGCTTGACAAATATTGACTTGTGAGTGTGAGTAAATTTGGCTCGGTCAAATCAAATTAACCAAGTCAACCCTAATGTGAGTGTGGCGGGTAAAAACGGTGAATGTATATAAAATTTCCCAAAAAAAAGTCACAGAGCCTCAAGAAATAAAGTTTTATAGGCGCCTCCAGCTTTTAATTTTTCGAAAGCGCCCCCGACCATTTGTAAGTACTATAAAACCGTTGCTGAATGTTAGCAAGATTTTGTACGAGAATAGTATCCGATTCCGTGATCACTTTTTAAGGCATGATTTTAGGATTTTGAACAAACCGCCGCAAGATTTTAGGATTTAACTTGATCAACAAGTTAGGGTTTTGCTGCTTCTATATCAATCCGGAGGAGGATTGTCGAACCCTAGTAATTATCACGTAGTAGCTAAAATAATAATATGTTCTGGTGGGACGAAGAAGAAAAAGTAGAAGATGAAAAAGACAGGATTAGTGAGTTACCACTAGACATTATTCATCGTATCCACTCTCTTACTGAGTTGAGAGAAGCCATCCAGACTTGTATTTTATCTAAAAGATGGAGGTATGTTTGGAAATCTCTTCCGTATCTAAATTTCATTCGCCAATATAGTCATTTAAGTTTCCGTCGTCGTCGCACATATATTCATAAAGTTGAGTTTTGATAAGTTGGTAGTTTGGATAACGAAGGGTCTTATCCCCCGGTCTATGTATCAAATGCTAACTTAGACTAAATAGAAAATGAAACAAAGATAAATGAGGGTTTTATAATGAATGAGTAACAAAACAAGATAACAAACGAAACTAGACTAAACAATAAAAGTAAACGGGCGAGAGAGATTCGAGAGAAGAGTTGGAGGAACAAGAGTCGGGAGGAAAATAAGACTCGATTCGGGCAACAAATAAGTGATAGAGGTGTCGAACCGGGAATCCATAATGATAAATCTACAACTATGTATGGTCCGATCTAATGTTCTTAAGTATAATCGATGTTCGACTCCTAAGGTGATGTCCATAAGCACTACGTATATCCGGGGATCATACTTAGTCAAACAAACGTCATAATCGGTTAATCCCGAGTCAACGAAAGTGTTGTCTAGTCGCCTAACTATGTGAAGTGCATGACAAGACACATGAAATTATGACTTAGACTACGATCGATATCGAATACTTCGTTTCGTCTATTAACTATGCGAAGTGCTTGACAAGACACATGAAAATACGATCAAAACGATAATCGAAATAAATGAACATCAATTTATAATCAAAACATCAAATCATATTAAACATAGTCACGAATTCATCACATTTCATTTCATATAATCGACAAACTAAAGTTAGCTAAATATGGTGATTGAATAAGAAATGGAAAGAAAATGATAAGAGAATCCCCCTTTTCCGATATGGTTCAAGGCTAGGTTCGTCGGAAAATTTGAGTAGTTAAGGTGCAGCCGATCTCCCCTTAGCAAATTTCTGGGTTCCCCATAGCGACCACCATCATCTTCTCCATTTATCACAAACCTCCATTAAAGCTAAACCCTAGCTTTATCTCTCTACCAATTTCTAACCCAAAATCAAATCAAACCACATGAGAAGCTAGCCAAGGACATGGGGAGTAAAAGCCCTAAGGTTTCCGGCCAAGAAGGTGGTCGGAACACCATGAAAAATCCGACCAAAACCATGAAGATTCCGGCCAAAATAGCTTAGAATCCGGCCAAACACTAGATCCGGGCCAAAGGATGATGTCCGAGCTGCAGGTCCGAGCTGCGGTCGCGTCTTTGCTGCTGTGGAAGCTTCCTCATGCTCCGGTAGCTGCTGTGGAAGCTTCCTCATGCTCCGGTAGCTGCTGTTCGCGCACAGCAGCTGCTGCAGGTCGCGCCTGCAGCAGCGTCCCGAGCTTGAGGGCTGCTCCTGCCGTGCTTGCATTCCCGTGCCGGCTGCCATGCTTTGTTCATGCTGCCGTGCTGCTCATGCTGTCCGGTGACTTTGTGTGGTGCCGGCCAACTTGGCCGGCACCCCTCCTTCTCTCTTTCCCTCTTGCTTTCTCTCAAAACTTCTAAGACTTTGATGAACTCAAACCCTTGCCTCCTCTCTCTCCTCTTGGTTGTTCTTTTGTTATTGATTGAATGAAGAAGGAAGAAGATGAATAGTGTATTTGACTCAAAGCCTAGACTTAGTCAACCTTGACTTTGACTCAAACTTGAGTCCATTGGGTGCCTCCAAAATCTCTTCCTTCTTTCATCTTCTTTGGGCTTGGGTTTTAGACTTGGGTTTTAATCTTCACTTGGAAGTCAAGAGGGTGCCTTCTGGAATTATAACCAAAGGAGGGTGCCTTCATAGAATCCTTGCTTTAAGACCGAACCTCGACTTCTTTCTTTCACAACTTCCCCGTCCGAACTCGGAATTGACTTCTGTTTTCACTGTTTGGCTCGTCTTTGACTCCTCTTCTCATATGGTTTGCTTGAAGTCTTTTTCTCTCATTTTGGGCACATGAAATGATAGTGATAATTCGCCCCCTTTATTCCGAATTCCATGTTTAGCTCCAAATATGGTACCTAAACAAGAAAAACACATAAAATATTATTCATAACACTCGAAAAGGACTAATTAGTCTAAGTTAGGCACCTCAAATGTGACATTTTCGTGTCACATCAAGATCCCCAAACTTAAACTTTGCTAGTCCTCGAGCAAATAAAATAAAATAAAAGCCTAACTCACTTTCGGAGGCATCCCGGTTGCATTTAGCGTATGCAACAAGCCTTTAAACCCCTAGGTTACCCCTAGTGGACGAGTGTTGTCTCGTGAGGGTTTCCATAGATGACACCCACAAACATCGAGTTTCAAATACACAAGGGTCCAACAACCACATCATATATAAGCATGGTTCATATAGTAAAGGGTTTAAGCATGTCAAAACATAATGAATCAAGTAAACAAGTTCATGTGAAAGCTAAAGACCTCTTCACTAATGATCTTACCCTAAAGTGCAAGTGTTAAACCATAATAAGCAACATCTATGTTCCGAAGTCACAAAGCCTTGATCCCTAGTTTAGTACATTTCGCCTCGACTTTGGCCTCACGGACATACACTCCAAATATGAAATCACTCAAGAATGGTTCGCTCGTATGTGTGAGTGTGATCACTAAACATGGACTCAACACATAAAAAGGGGTGAGGACAACATTTTGGAACGAACGATCTCTGAAAAGGAATTAACCACTAAATGGAGTGGAGAAGCTCACTCGCCCTTCTCACCCATTCTACCCTCTAAGGATGCCTTCTAAAGGTTGACGGATACAAAAGATGGATGAGATGATGGATTCCCGAGAATGTCGACTTCTTCATGATAGAACCTCTCAAGCCTTCCACATTTGTTTCTTGCTTCGAATACTTATTCATGAAAACAAACACCAACACATATATACACTCACATCACAACACATAAGAGCTAACACATGCTCAAACATATACATGAACAACTTTATTTCCTTCATTCTTTCTTTCTCTTTTCCTTCTTTTTTTTTCAATTTCTTTTTTTCACTTCTTTTTTTTCTTTATTCTTTTTCTTCATTCCTTTTTTTTTCTTTTTCTCATAACACAAAATCACACAAAACAGAATAATTACAACTCACACAATACTCTATTCTTGCAATCAACTTCCTTTTCATACTTGCTTTTGACATTCTTCTTTGTTTCTTCTCATGTCTTCATTCTCGGGATATAGGATGATAGATGGTGGTGGAGTATCCGCCTCCCTCTAGTTGACATTCTCATTGGGTTTCATAGACTACAAGGACAAGGTTAAATCGCTATCCTAATGTCACTCCTAGTGGCTAAGGAAGTTGAGCACACGAGATCAAATGAGCTCTTTTATAAGTTAGAAGGTTGAGTAGCTCTTCATTCTACTCGGAGTTAGCGCGGAAGAGTACACTCGAAGGACATTTTAGGCTCTGAGCTCTCACATGGGTTAAGTCTCCACTAATGACTACTCTAGGTCTCTTAGAGATGTTTCTTCTTCACTAAGATGCTACTCACATGGCACAACACAAACACTAAAAGACTCGACTTTCATGCAAAGACCATTAGCAATCACAAAACTCATCAACTCAACTCATATGCATCAACATTGTTAAAACTATCACCATAATCACATGCAAATCTACTCAAAATGTTCAAAATTTTTTTCAAATTTTGGCTAATTTGAACCCTTTTGTCTTTGAAATCCATGGTCATGCATTGGTTATGGTCATATCCCGCATCCCCAAACTTAAAACTAACATTGTCCTCAATGTTCTAAGCATACACACACCAAAAGATAAAGAGGCACATCAATTTAAAGAGAAGAGTGGAGAGATATTACCATAATCGAAGGAGATAAAGGATGATACTACCAAGACTCGTGTATAAAGAGGTTCCAAGTTGATGTCAAGCTCGCGCCATCCCCAAACTTGGAACAAACCACGCCTTAGAAGTAAAACATATCAGAAGTGCTCCTAAAATATCCAAAAATATAATGAGAATGAAGCACATAGAAACATGACCATATAAAATGACCACTCACGCGGGATCACTCGATTGCATTGAGCTATGCAATTAGCCTTTGATTCTCTTGTTTTCACACAAGAGCACGAGGTATGTCTCGCGGAGGGTTTCCAGAGATGATACCCACAAACATCAAGACCCATCTTAATCGGCTAACGATCATATAGTAAAAGCCGAAAGATTTGGGGATCAACCCAAAAAAAGCTATATACAAAAGCTAAAAGTCTCACAAAAATATCAATCCAAAGAAGTGCACGTGAGACAAAAACCGAAAAGAGGCCATCCCCAAACTTAGTGGATGCACGGTCCACTAAGTAAGCATGAATGCTAGGGGCGACGACTAAAAAGTCGTCAAAAGGATCGACATAGAAGTGAAGGGTCAGGAAGTCGGTCGAAGGTAAATAATCAAACTCAATCTTAGTGGATAAAACATCCACTAAGTCCCTAGACATGCTAGGAAAGACGTCCGAAGTGTCCCTAAAGGGGTCAACAACCGAGTCTGAGATCATGTGGAAGGTCGAACTAAACTCTAAGGGTAAGGCAATATGCTCGGGGACCAAGTCAAGGTCCGTGGTTTCCTTAGGTAAATAATCCAATAGGCTATCCATTATCTCGCTAACTTCTATGTCGTCGACGTCCTTAAAGGCATCTGGAGCCTCAAAGTTGGTTAAAACACCATTCCTTCCTAATATGGCATCTAAGACTGCCTCCTCACAAGTGTCAAAAATTGGAAAGTTCATAATAGTTTCATCCCCAAACTTGCTCATAAAGCCCTCATCCTGAACATCAAGGTCTACTGTAGTCCTATCATGGTGAGATGACGAAGGTCGGGAGAGTGAGCAATAAGGGTCACCGGTCAATTCCATCTCAAAAGGTCTATCAAGAGCTTCTTCGACATTTAACTTAAGACTAGAGTTAGGTGTATTACCCTCACCGTCATTCATAGTCTCTTCTTGAGTTTGGGGTGCGCAAACCCCTTCCTCGTCGACGATAGGCTCCGACTCAAGTCTATCAACAATTTTGAGAATCCGTTCCGTGATCTCCGTTATATCTCGATTAAATCTAGTTTGATACTCTAAAACTAATTGGAGAGTCTCTTCAGACATCTCCTCGTAATAAGGCACATGAGTATAACTAGACGAAGACTCTCGCGGAACACGGAGCATGGGACAATAGTCGGTCAAATGGTCTAAGCTCGCACAAATAGCACAAACCGGGCTAATGGTCTCCATGGTCCTTTCTTCACTACCTTCATGTAGATACCTAGACTCGACTCTTTGAGTGGAATCATCGAGTCGGGAATTGTCATCACTAAGTGAACCGTTCATATATGTTTGTCGAACAAATCTATGTTTCAGATTTTTAATCAAAAACAAGCAAAAGATGAAATTTAGATTTGAAAAAGAACCCATTACCCGCCTTAGATATCAAGGATATATACAGAATCAAACATAGTAGATCTCTGTGGTGATAATGATAAATGATGATGATGATGATAATAGAGCAAAGTAACAAAGGCAAGAGAGAGAGAGAGAGAGAGAGAGAGAGAGAGAGAGATTCGTAAACAAAGGCAAGAAAGAATATAACAAGATAAACAACACATATCTTGATTACTAAGGTGCTGTTTGTTTTTTTTTAACGTTTGAATTTGAATTTGCTGAATCTGAATTGACTAAATCTGAATTGACTAAATCTGAATTGACTTAATTGTTTTGCTAGTTAGATGTTTGTTTAATAAATCTGAATTAGTAGGTCTGAATTATTATGTTGACATTTATACCCCTCTCTTCTATTGTGAATAAAGTAAAGAAAAAACCCTGAACCCCTCATTCTCCTTCTCCATCTCTCTAGAAAAAAGGTAGTCAAAGAAAACCCTAAACCTATTTCTCCAGTGGTAAGAATAATGAACCATCATCAACTTTACTACCCTCAAATCAAAATGAACCAACAATCAAAACCCATCATCTCAAATCTCACCCAAGTTTACCCTGCCAAGAATCTATTACTCTTCCTGCTCATCTCTGTCGGAAAACACTTCAAGAAGTTTGGTCTGAAACTCACAGAGATCACCAACAACAAGGTAACAATGTCGGAAATCCGGTAACTACACATCAACAACCAACTTTGGGAGAGATGACACTAGAGGATTTCTTAGTAAGAGCTGGGGTAGTTAGAGAAGCAATTGGGTCTGGTTCCCAAAACCAGTCACAGCCATCGGCCCTTCCACCAACCCCTGGAACACCCTCTCTCTCTCTAACAGAATATCGGTTTGTGGTGCTGCGATCTGTTTTTTGGTGGCGTGATCTAATTTTTTGTGGTGGTGTTTGGGTCATGGAGGTTGTGTTGTGGTCCTGCTGGTGGTGTTCTGTGGTGTAGTGGTGGTGGTGTTCGGTGTGATGTAGTGGTGATGGTGTTCTGTGGTTTAGTGGTGGTTTGTTCTCTGGTACGGTGGTGGAGAAGGGAAGAAGAGGGATCTAGTTATGTATTTTAATTTTCTAGAGGGGTATAAATGTCTTTTGAACATTTTCAATATTGGACACATTTTCAGACTTGTTTTAAAGTGTGAAATGTTGGGGCATTTATTCAGCCAATTCAGACATACATGTGAAATTAGAAGACAAACATGTGAAATCTGAATTGGATTCCAATTCAGATTTCAGATCTGAAAATTTGAAAAAACAAACAGCACCTAAGTCTGTCAACACATTCTTAAACGAAGGCAAGAAAGATTCATAACATACCAAGTCGGTCAACACATTCTTCAACAAAAAAAAAAGTCTGTCAACACATAAAACACCAAGTCTGTCAACACATGACATTCATCAAGTCTATTCGTTCATTCTTTAAGTCTGGCAATCAACATGCATATTGGCAGCAGCAGCAGTTGTAGCACCAACACCCAATGTTTTATTTTTGTGAACTCCCCTCAATCGTTTCACAATAACAGCCATACACCATATTACAGACTTCCCAAGCTCTTCCAATCGATATTCCTCATCCACAAAATTACCAGAACAATCTATGCCTGTTCGCAGCTTGTCCAACTCTTTAACCAAATCCTACAGTTACAAACTCATAATAATAAGCATTTGCTTAAAAATCATTGAACGCAGTTTGTACAAAATAGACTACATGGAATGAATGAAATAGCAAGCAAAACAAATTATAATTACAAAGCAATGATAGATATAAATATAAACCTGTTATAAGGCAATAAATGATATATATATATATGTATATATAAACAGTTGGTTACACTTCTCTTAGGGTAGGTCACAGGGTGTCATCTAATCTGGCTATTGGTCCAACTTGATGAGGACGCGAAATTGCCGCTGTCCAGACTGATTGTATATGGACATTCGATTCAAATGTCCATATAATTTAATTTTGCAGATGAATGGTATTTCTGCACATTGGCGTTTGGTAGAATATTTCCTTGACTATTTTTCTGTCAGATTCATGGGTCAAGAGTTCTGTTCCGAAGTTACTGGAAACTAGGAGCTTCATAGTGAAAAAAATGGTCCAAAGGATGATGTCACGATTTGGCGTATGTAAGGCCTCCACTGGCAGTTAATTTTTTTTTTTTTTTTCAGTGAAGAAAGAATTTGGGGAGCCAAAGCTTGTTGGCCCCGTGTCGACCAATCACAATCTGTTTGTGTGGTCCAATGGAAACCCCAATTAACAGTTCCTTATTTTTCACCCCATCATCAAATTCTGGAACAATTTGATGTTGGTAACAACCCCTATATTATAATTTGGAAACCCCAGCAAATTAAATTAAGAAAATTACTAGAAACAATGTGTTAACACTTTGATTACCTCATAAGTCTCCTCAGTAGTGTCTTCCAAATTCTTGTTCTGCCACACGGGTTCTATTTCTTCGGTAATACATTCAAGGAGGTAGTATCTATCAGGTTTACCGGCCGCGACGTCCTCATCCATATTCGCAACCACATCGTCCATGCCCAACTGTTCATACATGTACAAATTTAGGGTAGGGCAAGCAGCATATATAGAGAGTTTAAAAGTAGTACAGACAGATAGTTTTACCTTGTACAATTTTACCAAATTCAATGTCCATTGAGGATAATATGTTTCGCGGAGAAACTTGAGGAACGCCCATCGATCCTTCTCCAAGTCATCAATCACAACCTAAATATAACAAAAAATATATATATATATATATATATATATATATGTGTCAATGGATGAAAATAATCATCAAAATACAACAGTGGTGATAAATAACAATAAATTACCTTAAAGAGTTTTAATTCGTCTAGTATGTCTTGGGTTGTAGTTCCTGCCAGTGATCCATGATTCACATAATCATCAGAGATCTTGTATAGATCGTTTAAATGATTGAAGTTCCAAGGATCTAGCGTTCTTTTTTCATAAGGACAATTTTTCCAGTAATCGATATGTTCTTGGATCTTTTTCCTGAATAAAAAAGCAGAATTAATTACAAGTAGAGAGAGAGAGAGAGTTCAACAACAACAACAAGCCTACTTATAAGTTGGGTTTTAGGGTTTCTTAATTTAATTGATCTTTGCCTCTCAAGATTTTGAGTTCACCTATATCTTTTTTTTTAGATTGAGTAAGAAACTAAAACTGGGAAACAAACAACATACTGTACGTATTAATTGATCCACTCATCCAAAAAAAAAAAAAGAAATCAAATTGAAGCCTGATAAAATCCTAACAAGAAAAAATAAAGTAGAAGGGAGATAAAACGAAACAGATCCTCCATACCTGATTGCCTTCAGATCATCGAGAGATGACAGCGTTCCAGAATCTTCTTTCTCCTCCTTCGTTTCTTTTTCTAGTTTTTGTCTTTTAGGATCCGAGGGATGATTGCACAACCCATCATTCTCCATGTTTCCTCTTACTTTCTTTTCTGAATCCCCCCCTTAGGGTTCGAGAGATGATTTCTGTGATTTCTCTTTCTCTTCTCTTCTGGCTAGGGTTCGAGAGAAATTGTAATGTGAGCGGCCGTTCGGAAAAAGAAAGAGATTTAGACCTTTGGCGAAGAAAAAGTGACGCATGAATTAGGGTTGGAACCTTATATAGTATAGGTTGATTCAATTATAATCGTAGGATATCTATCGGACGATCTTAAATAACACGTTTCGGGAGCTACGTGCCAGACAATCCAACAGTCACGCCACCATTACATTTTGCCGAAGAATAAGATAAAGCAATTGCCTTGCACCACACGATTTGCCCACTTCACATTCGGCCCTATAATTGGCAAGATCGACTGATTACCCCTTTCTAGTTAACATCATTACTTCTTAAGTCCTTGTATTAACTTTTCGCATATTTCCATTATACTTTCTAATTCTTATTGTTTAAGGAAAGTTCTTTTCCCAAAAAAAAAAAAACAACTTGCCGAACAGATGTTTGAGGTCGTTGGTCCGACCAAGTTACACTAATATGTGGCGAATTTTGATATTGAAGTTGTTGTGATGGTGGTGGTAGTTAGGGATTTGATGGTAGTGCAGACGACGACGAAAGGTGGTGAATTCTGTTAATAGACTGAGAAAAGTGCAGGTAGAGAACCAAATAAGGTAACCACTATTGGAGGTAGTAATGAAACAGAACTATCCATAACTGGTTTACCAAACTTCATCCTTGTTTCCATCGTTTTTCGCTAACTGTAAGTATTTCTTGAGTGAAACTAGAAACGTAACAGGGAAATGTATAACTACTTTCTGGATTTAAAATCAACTGAACTATTTAAGATCTGACAAACCAATTTTCAGACGACTAAATTTAAATGTACATCATTCATTAGAAGCAAATAATATATAGACAATTGCCCTTTCAACAACATGCCAAAAAATACATGACAAAAATTCAAAGAGTAGACTCGTATCGTTTCAAATAGAAGAATAAGTTGGTCATGATCTTCAATCCGTCTCTTTATTTTGTTCTTACATTTACTCAAGCGATTCAAGACAAACCCTCAAGGATAACTGTCGGATATCCTTGTGAAGATAAAAAAGATTCCCAACAATTACTCTTTATCATGAAAGACCTTCTGTGTCCTTTAACGAGCTCCCCTTCTCCTGGCCACTGATTCCTAGTCTAGGAACTTGAGAGCTTATTATGTTGGAATCGAAACCGATTTTGGCTCGACCCGACAAAAAAAAGGAACGAGTCATTGCGTTCGTCTCGTCGAACTCTTAAACTTAGAGCCAAGAATTACTCTAATCAGATCTTCCTTCCACGGAAATGCTCCAGATCTGACGATGGGCGTTGAAGTTATGTGGAACAACGTTGGGACGAAGCCAGACGCGTTGGGTCAGCGAGATCCAACGGCTGACGTTCCACCCGCGTCGGGAAGGATTCAGGATCTTTCGAGATCTTCATGCAACGACTTAATTCTTGATCTGTTGGGCAAGTTTCGGTATTGATCCAACGCCTGACTTTTGTCCGCATTTTTTAGAGAAATCCAATGGTCCAGATCATAACTGACTCTAATATTCAGTTATACTTCATTTTTGGTCCCTAATTCCGAACATGTGTGTCTTTTTAACCCAACAGACACATGAACCTATTCAATTCCTATATAAACAACCCAAAACCATTCCAATTCTCTTTCAATTCATTCTTCTCTTCTCTTCTCTTCTAAAGATATCCCCATAATTGGAATTTAAGAACATAAATTTCAGCAGGAAGAGTCGTCGTGAAATGGTGATTGTGCCCAAAATATTTCAAATTTCAACCAATAGAAAATGATTGTTTGGGTCAAAATATTATTCATAATAACCAAAAAGATATGAATTATTTTCTAGTAACTAAAAGTTGTCAAAATATTATAGTTAATAATACATAAAGTTTAAAATAATATGATTAGTCAACAATTGGTGCCTAAGTGGTTCCAAGGTGTTGACATAAACTTGAGAAGGCCTTGGAGGTCCCATGTTAAAATATTATAGTTAATAATACATAAAGTTTAAAATAATATGATTAGTCAACAATTGGTGCCCAACTGGTTCCAAGGTGTTGACATAAACTTGAGAAGGCCTTGGAGGTCCCAGGTTCGAATTCCAGAGAAGGTGAAATCTTTCGTTATATGAATTGGGATTATTAGGGTATAAATAATGTAGTTGGGCTTTAGGCCATTGTCTAGTTGGATATAGGCCCGGTCTTGTTAGAGTTTGAGTGGTCGGTTATCGAGCTTGTCACATCTTTAATGTATCAATGTCAAATGTAACGACTTACGTAGATCGTAGTCGGCTTCCAAAAAAAATACGAGTAGTTAGCAATGAGGTCATCGAGAGATGACAGCGTTCTAGAATCTTTCTCCTCCTTCGTTTCTTTTTCTAGTTTTTGTCTTTTAGGATCCGAGGGATGATTGCACAACCCATCATCCTCCATGTTTTCTCTTACTTTTTCTTTTCTGAATCCCCCCAAGGAGGGTTCGAGAGATGATTCTGAGATTTCTCTTTCTCTTCTTTTCTGGCCCTAAGGTTCGAGCGAGAGATTGTAATGTGAGCGGCCCTTCTTTGTTCCGAAAAAGAAAGAGATTTAAACCTTTCGCAAAAAACCCGAACCACAAAACAAAATACAAAAGCCTCTTTTACACAACGACACAACTTATAAACAACTCTAATCAGTTCTGCAATAACTACATAACTTTAAAATAATGGAAAGCCAATAAACGAAAACCAAAGAAAATGACGCAACACCTCTAGCCTCGTCAGACAAGATCACCGGCTGGAATACAACTCCGACTCGAGGCTACGACAAAGCACCTGCACACTAACAACTGGTAGGGGGTCAGAATACTCACCGACACGAGTTATTCTAGTAGAAGACCAATCCAAAATCCATCACGTTTTCAAAAGTTCATTTAATAAGTTGTAAATATCATGACAAAACGAGTTATCAAACCAGTTACCATATATACTATATACAAAACCATTTTCTTTAATCTAGCAAGCAATAACAGTGATTAGCTGCCCACCCATGGTGCGCTCCCAATAAGAGGAGAGTTCCTCAGGAGAGCCTAGAGTGCGTTAGATAGTATCAGCCAATTTAGGCACTAGCTAATGCACTACGTCTCCTCGAGAAAGAGACTTACCCCTAGCCTGTAAGTCCCTCTCCCACTAAGGGACTCCACAATCATTGAAGAGTTTACCTCATGAAATATATATACCTTAAGTATCTAACTACGTTTTTGATCACCGAGTTTGAATAAGAGAGCCGTCCCCCAATTACCATGGAAGGACCTGAACCTCATTCTCTTCGGTACCCTGTCATGCATCTAATGCGATCTTTCAAAATCAGTTTCATTCGTATTTCAAAACCAATATGCTCATTCGATTCGTTATCTTATCAAACGCGGAAGTGGAACAACCAAGAGTCTATCGCCACAAAGCAGAGGGATCCCAATCAATGTCACCTCCCAGGCGAGCGGTCATGGTGTACGACTCTGAGCGTCGAGCTGGAGGCACGAGCACCAATGGTCAGCAAGTGAAACACTCTACTTCCACAGGTCTCATTACTAGTGTCGACCACCTCACCAGTCTCGCACGGGTCACAACCGTGTCCACATGTCATCCTACCCTCAATGGCTACGTGCCCGTAGGTTGACATAATTCGTAGTCGGGTACATACGAGAAAATCCCCAGTAGTTCACAATCATCGTAAAATCAGTTCGAAAACATTTCTCATATCGCATCAAAACATTTCAAGCATATTTCAATTAATCACATAAATCGAGTTTCATGCTACCTAAACTATAGCTATAATGACGCATATATAACTATAGAATCTAGCATATTCATTATCTATAAAACCATGCTGGATAAAGGATTCAGAACCCCTACCTCAGTCCTTGCATAACAAAAGACCTCCCGCCTACCAGACGACCCAATTCTTCTCATTCGCAAACTCTGGGATAAGGAAGAATAACCAAAACCGAAAAAAAAACATTAGGTTCTTATACTAAGAACCTTCGCACAACAAAGCAATAACGTAAATAAAACTTAAAACATAAAAGTAAATTCGCGAACTTCGGAAGACTTTGAATATCACCGCATTCGATCGATCTAACTTCCACAGACATATCCAATCAAGACCACTCTTACACCGTTTGACCGGTACTTATGTCCTTAACATTTTGTTACTAAATGTCTACGCCAAACTCCGAGTGAACCACCCTTGAAAGTTACCACACACACAACAACACCATAGATATCCCTAACAGCTTTACAATGCATTGCAACACTTTTGTGAAACATATTGGGGTGTTAACCAAAGAAAACGATACAAAATTTGGGGTTTTAAAAAAAAATAACTCGTCTTTTTGATTAAAAAATGTTTAAAATTGGATTTTCAGTTCAATTCCCTGTTTATAGTTTCCCTATAAATGTGATAATTTTAGAGTGAAGTTGATCACATCAACAAAGGACATTAATCTTGGCATCTTGGTTAAGTTAAAAATCTCAACTCAATCTGATTTAAGCTACCGATTCTACATATAAAAAAATGATTAATATGCCCTAACAAATTATGGTAGTAGATATTTAATAAACAAAAGGTTTTGTGTTTGTCATTTTGTCTGAGGATTTGGATATGGAATATTTTTCTTGGTGGGGAATGATCGATCGAAATTAGGAGAAAGACGACATTTAAGTTGATCTCTGATTTTCTTGTCTCATTAGATTCTACTTAGTTATCCTTATTTCGACATAAATTAATAAATTACCCGTGGTATTATAAACCTATTGTTTTTGTGGTGCATATAGTTTTAGTATTATAGTAGACTAGTAGTAGGTACAATTTAATTTTAATTTTTGGATGCTGCTAAGAAAATGTATATATAACATTATAGTTTTTCTTATATATTGAATATAATGTAACAAAACCGACAGCTAATATCCATTTTAGGACACGAGAACTACAAGTATATATTGGACTCAATATCATTTGAGATTATGAAATTAGTAGAAGAAATGTACACATCAACCTGGTTTAACGTAAATATGTAATCGTCGAGTACATTTTTCTTATGGTACTAACAATATGTTTAAAATATTTGCTCACAATATTATTTGTCTTTAATATTATAGTTTTAATGAATCACCTCCACGGAGAATCATTTTTGTTGTCGTTGGATTTGCTGAAATAGATGCTAGACGGTTGAATAGACTATATATATGACCCCCAAATTTTCGGAGTAGGTATATGAATGTTTGGACAAGACCCCGAGAACGTCACATGATTTTTAAATTAATATCCTTTGTTTATTCTGGATGAGAATTTTTTCTTTTTTTAGAAATGTCAGCGTACTTTAAAGAGTATGATTCTGTATCTCAAACGCATGATCTAAAAGGTGGAACCCAACTTGGTAACCGCTCCAACCAAAAGTTGTTGAGCTGTGGGAAGTTTTTAACTATAAGGATGATAAGAAAGAAAATTAATGTGGGATACAATGTTTCTTATATATAATTTACAATTGGTTAAATTATTGCTAATTAAGTGTTTAGAGATGTTAAATGTTATTATTAGTTTTGAATTATAAGTGAAAATTTGAGGAGATTTAATTTAAACAAACCGCCTTATAAACTTGTCATTGCCTAACTCAGTATTTCCTACTGATGCATGAAGAGTAGTTTCACGACGGAACATGAGATGGTCTCACCAAAGAGAGTCGGTCAAAAACTAAAATCGAAATAAACTTCCTTACAGACCAATTATAATGTGAAAAGCGAAAAAAAATAGTAGGGTTTATAATGGCCGCGGCTTTGGGGAATAAAGAAAATTCTCCGGGGAATAAATTCTCCAGGGAATTCAGATTTTTTTTAAAATTCTCCGGGGAATAAATTTTTGTGGGGAATGCAAATTAAATTTTTTTGAAAGTTCTCTTCCATCTCATCTCTTCTCTCTGCCACTTCATCTTCTCGCCACCTCATCATCTTCTCCGGCGAAAGTTGCCGGCAGGAAAATCCGGCCGGCGACCTTCAAAAATTTTTTTTTTCTCTTCCTCTCTCTCTCTCTAATACTCCGGCGAAGGTCTCCTTCGCCGGAGATCTGGTCTGTCCATGAACAGACCGGATCTGGTCTGTTCATGGACAGACCGGATCTGGTCTGTTCATGGACAGACCGGACCTCCGGCGAAGGTCTCCCTTCGCCGGAGTGTTAGAGAGAGAGAGAGGAAGAGAGAAAAAAAAAAATTTTATTTTTTTTTATGTTTGGAGGTCACTGGTCGGCCGGCGACCTTCGACGGAGAAGATGATGAGGTGGCGAGAAGATGAGGTGGTAGAGAGGTGATGAGTTATATCATCTTCTAAAATTAAAAGCCCCTTAGCAATAAAAAATAGACATAAAAGTCAATCTTATTTGACTAGTTTTAAGAAAATTCTTTATTCCCTGGAGAATTTTCTTTATTCCCCAAAGTCGCGGCCTTTATAATTATGATAGTATAGTTTTTTGTTCTTAAAGTGGACATCCCAATTGGAATAAAACAACAAATAAACACTACATTGATATGACGGCCATTGCAAGCAATTTCATAACTTTAAAATTAAATATTATTATTATTGTCTTATCCTTTATTATAGGCCGCGGCTTTGGGGAATAAGGAAAATTCTCCGGGGAATAAAGACTTTTCTTAAAACTAGTTAAATAAGATTGACTTTTTATGTTTCTTTTTATTGCTAAGGGGCTTCTAATTTTAGAAGATGCTATAAAAAAGGCTCCTCCATCTCATCACCTCTCTTTGCCACTTCATCTTCTCGACACCTCATCATCTTCTCCGGCGAAAGTCGCCGGCCGGCCAATTTTTCGGCCGGCGACTTTCAAACATAAATAAAAAAAAATTAATTTTCTCTCTCCCCTCTCTCTCTCTCTAATTTTTTTTTCTTTTTTCTTACCTCTCTCTCTAGAAAAGATCTAGAGAGAGAGGTCTATTCGTGTTCCATCACGAATATACCTGTTCGTGATGGAACAGGAACAGATACGTTCTTCGTATCTTGTGTTCTTACGGATCCAGGTCAAGTTCCTTCTGCGTTCGTTCCTGAAATTGAAGGTGGAGAGGGTTTCGATCAAGGAAGGAAGAAAAATGTAAGCTTTTCTCTGATCTTTTATCTGTTTCTTGTTTGAATTTCCATATTAAGTGTTGTATTCTTGTGGGTAATTAAACTTCATATTTGGATTAAATGGAAACCCTAAAAGTAGGTAAGGAAAACTTAAAACTCTGAAATTTCTTTTCAACACTAACATCAATTGCTTACTTCTTTGAGAAAATGACTATTTAGGTAGAAAAACATTTCATAATAACTAAAAAAGCCTCAAAGTTTTACTATTAGTTATTTTCTATCAAAATATTAAGGCTAATTAGAGTTTTAGTTTAAAATAATTTAGTTAATTATCAATCAGGTCAAAATTTTAAAACTAATTTAGAATTATTCCGATAATACCCTTCGTTCTATTTGTAGCTCTCTCTCCCTTAGTCGACTGAAAATCGTTTCTTTCCTTCCTTTTCTTTTCTTCATAACTAAGGTTTTTACAAACCCTAGATTCTTATTCATCACCTGAAAAAATGTATATCGTCTTTCATCGCTAAAAGATCAAGAGCCGTTTTTGGGGTTTCAATCAGCTATGACTGAATCTAAGGTTTGGTTTTGGGAGATCAAGTGTCATCTCCCAAACAAGTTGATGGCTTTGTGTCTCTCTAACCATACAAGGTTCGTTTCTACTCTCTCTAATAAAAATACCCTAGAAATACTTTTTTAGAAGAAACCCTATCTAATGTAGGGTTTCCTTTAGTTCCTATTCTAATATCTTTTTAATTGTTTAGTTTCGATTTTGGTATTGGTGTGTTTTAGGGTTTTCATCTGGTTTGGGACATTGATTGCAAATTTGTTGATGTTTAATGGATACTTAGGGTTTTATATATTTTGTTGTGTAAAGGTAGGACATTTATTACAGATTGAAGTTATAGTCTTCTATTTGTTAGTATTCACGGCAGATCGTGCTATTACCACTATTGCTTCTTCTTCTACTGTTGTTGTCAAACCTATATGTATGAAACAAGCAGAAGAAGCGATGATAAAGAGTGAAGCTGAAAAAACAACAGCTGCAAAAGACCAATATCGCGTTTGTCTTGGTGACAAAGAAACGTGTATACGTTTTAAGCTTGTAATCCATGTTAAATATGTATTTTTCTGGGTTGGGCTCCCTGTGAACTTCTGCAAAATTATGCAGAATTCAATCGTGCAAACCTGTGCAAACATCTTCAAACCCTTGGAAACCTTTAGGAGTTGACTAACAAATTGTTTGATCCTCTTTGACAAGTATTTGACCTATGGGGTTTTGATAGTTTTGTTGGTTTAGTCTGAAGATGTAAAAAGGTTGATGTGTCTTTAGGCATGATTGGGTTTATACTCTAGGCTTTCATTGCAAACTTTACCCTTCTATTTTGTTATACTTGAGTGTTTTACGGTACAGTTTATGATTTTTCTTTCATCCTGCTTGAAATTACAGTATGATATATATGTTGGATCTTGAAATTTATTTGGGAATCATGATTTATGTGTGAAATAATAAAATTCTGATATGATACATCATGTGTTCTCTCTTCTTTGGTTATGCTTGATTATGATTGCAAGCGTAAGTATTCTATTAGCTAAGGAAGTTACTTCTTGGCGAATTTCAAGTCATCACATTATTCATTCATCACATTATTCTGATATGATACATCACATTATTCAGTCATCTAGTTTGCATTATTCAGTCACATTATTCTATTAGCAAAGACATCACATTATAAGCTTTTGAAAGTGGTGTTTGAGATGACATTTTTGTCTGAATATCTAGAATATCCATGGGCTTTGAGTTGTAAAAATTATTATGTTTTTCAAGGAGTAACTTGTTGGGTATTATTTGATTTTGATGTCTTTGCAATTACAGGACCTGCAAGGTGTTATAGGCAGATTAAGAACAAGCCGTACCCAAAACCGTGGTACTGTCGTGGTGTCCCTGATCCAAAGATCAGAATTTATGATGTAGGTATGAAAAGGAAAGGAGTTGATGAATTCTCCTGCCCTGTCCACTTGGTGAGTTGGGAGAAGGACCTTTCTGTGTCCATAACAATGAAGTGAGGATTGTGATGATTAACACTATGAAGAAAGAAGACTTACAAATCAAAGTGGGTTTTATCGAACTAGAAATGAGGAATGGGTGAAAAAAACGAATATTTTTAGATCAAAGCCAAACGTGAGTTTTGCTGATAATGGTCAAGTTTACGGGTTCTTATCACTTCCCGAGGTATAGATTTAGATGATGTATTCGACTATAGTGACAATGGGGTTATAGGTGGAAATGATAAGTGGTAGCTTGTGATATAAACTTACGAAAATGATTCTCTATCAAGATTTAGATTCAAATGATATATCCAGATGCTTCCTTGTTCAATTTCAAAAACTTTATATTTGATTTTATGATTTCTCAACAGATTCGAAGTTTGAAAGAGAAAGTAAAAAAAGAAAGCGAAGATCAAATTTTGCAAATCCAATTTGCAGATATAAACTTGTTCAAACACAATTTGCCGTATACATTATGCAAACATATGTTTGCAGAACAGATTGTTGCAAACACGTTTGCAGAACAGATTGCTGCAAACACGCTTGCAGAAAAACGTATACATTATGCAAACATATGTTTGCAGAACAGATTGCTGCAAACACGTTTGCAGAACAGATTACTGCAAACATGTTTGCAACAATCTGCAAACACGCTTGCAGAAAAACGTATACATTATGCAAACATATGTTTGCAGAACAGATTGCTGCAAACACGTTTGCAGAACAGATTACTGCAAACATGTTTGCACAACAGATTGTTGCAAACATGTTTGCACAACAGACACGTTTGCAGAACAGATTACTGCAAACACGTTTGCACAACAGATTGTTGCAAACACGTTTGCAGAAAAACGTAAAGGAAAAAAACGTCGTTTTTTTCTGAGTTTTTTTTTTGAAAAAAGGTATTGAAAGTGGATCTTGTTAGAAAACTAATAAAAAATTATTTCTAAATATATGATTTTTATAGAAATCCGACGTCTCAAACAAAAGTTATATCGATTTAAAGTTTAAAGAAAAATAAAAGAATCTAGTTACACAAAATGACAAAAAGAGGTATTTTAGTATTTACACACTTTTTGACCTGAATAATAATTTTCAAATGTTTTGTGCTTTTCTACTCATTTTTAATATTATTTTGACCTTTTTAGAAATTACCTCGTATTCTAGAACAATAAGGCTATATATAGTCACTCAAGCTAAATTAAATGGAATAACACTAGATTCTTGATTTGGATCTGAGTTTCTTTCATTGCTATATATATTTGGTAATTTTTAATTTTGGATTGTCAAACCCTTATAGAGCAGTGGAGTGGCCTGTTCAAGCCTAGAAGGAGAAAAGAGATTTGGGAGCTTGTCCCGGCAGCCATCTTATGGAGCATCTGGATCGATCAAAACAATAAAATCTTCAAGGAAGGAAACTTAGAGAGAGAGAGGTAAGAAAAAAAATTTAAAGAGAGAGAGAGGAGAGAGAAGATTTAAAAAAAAAATTTATGTTTGAAGGTCGCCGGCCGGCGACTTTCGACGGAGAAGATGATGAGGTGTAGAGAAGATGAAGTGGCAGAGAGAACAGATGAGATGGAGGAGTACTTTCAAAAAAATGTATTCTTTATTCCCCATAAAAATTTATTCCCGGAGAATTTTCAAAAAAATCTGGATTCCCTCGAGAATTTATTCCCCGGAGAATTTTCTTTATTCCCCAAAGCCGTGGCCTTATTATATGCTTCAATCGAAAATTGATTACTAAACACTTTGCTATGACATAACCAAACACTAGTAATAGTACTTAAGTACTAAATACTTATAAAATATAAAGATACAAATAGTTGTTTACATCTGAAAGGCTTTGTTTTTGTCGGTTGAAAATGCTCCCTAGCACCCTTCTCAATATGACAAAATACACCTAATAGAGTAAAAGAGGTCAGGCTCAAATTGCACTTGCTTTAAGAGGAAGCAGACGAATGAATCTCACTGAAGAGTAAATTTGGTGCTAGACTGTAATGTCCGGTGCTCCACAAATAGACACGGGAACATCTTGATAAATTACGACGAAATAAAAATTCGACAAGAGTATTTTTATATAATTCGTGACAGCCAGACTTCTAAACCGTCAATTTGTAGGTTGTCAGCGGAGACTCATCTACCTCGCCATTGTTAATGATATTCAGTGCCTTGTCCATGCTGAGCAACTATACAAGACATTGTTAATGATAGACCCAAGACCATCTTGGGGCAAGTAAGGCCCATAGACCGCACCCACAGATGATATCAAAGTCAAAGTTTACCAAAGTTTCTCAGGACCCATTGTAGAGCTAGGGGAAGATAGGTTTCCAAGTCTAATGTGGGAGGGAAAGATTGTTAGTATTTTTTCCCACCTTGGATTTGGGCTGGTGGTCACTTGAGTAAAAACCAAAAACCTCACCTTTTAAGGTAGCGGAAAGATTGTTGGTGTTTTCTCCCACATTGGATGTGGGTTGGTGGTCAGTTCATAAATGTGAGTAAAAACCTTACCTTTTGATCTAGCTATTTAGGTGAGATAGGATCAATACCACTTGAGGGCAAGTATTTCCTCTGCCTTTATTTTCAGACGGATTTTTTTTGCGACGGTTATATGACGTCGCAAAATAGTCTTCATTTTTGTAACGAAATTAACTGACCTACCTCTCAAGATCAAATACAAATTTCTGTGAACAAAAATATAAATACATAAATTGGAATTGATTTTGATATTGTAATAGACTTAATCATATATCTTTTACATTTAATTTGAAGATAATTGATATATATATATAAACTAATATTGTCTAAAATATATTCATACCTCACTCTTGGAATAGAGAAGCTTAAGTGCTTTAACCAAAGTATCTCTAAATCTACCCACATCTAATTTTACATCTTGTTTATCTAAATATACAGACTTAACTGCACTCCAACCTTGTTTTCCAAATGAATATGGATCCTTAAAAACAACATGATCAATTGGGTATTGTTCTATTAAAGTGCTTTCATCTTCTTTAATTTTATACTCCAAATATCTCAACCCCATTTCTTCAGCTGGTTTCCCATAACAATGCTTTGAAAACCATTCCAATCCTCCTAATGGAATAACTTGAATCACTATTCCATTAGTAGGAAGAAAAATAAAATTAGTTAAACCAGCGCCATGAACTCCTATCATCACATCACATGAATTTACTATTTTCGCGAATGTGGATGAATTCATCGTCACCCCGGGTTCAGCCACAATTACTTCATATCCCAAAGATTTAGCCATACTTACTATTTCATCTTCATTCGTAAATTTTCGGGTTCTTTTTCGTGATACGATTAGAAGCCTCGGTTTCTTGGTTTCATTGTCATAATCTTTAAGGTCTATAGCAAATGATCTTTCTAATGAATAAGAGTTTCTCAACAATTGGTTGAAATCCTTCATAGAAAAGCCTTTGGGAGATTTTAATGGGTCAATTCCTAAGTCCTTATGGTATTTAAGACCAATGATGAGTGTTTGGAAACAATGTACTTTGTTTTCTTTGTCGAGGTGGATGATTGGGTAACGAGATAATTGTTTTAGAATTTCTTCGTATTTGGAAACCCAACGAGACGAGGAGTCCGTAATAAGGAATTGAACTTCTTGGTGAAATTGATGGGAAGTGAGAAAAAGTGGAATCAGTACTTCGGAAAATGCATGGAATTGGTTTCCCGCATATCCTCCACTAGAAAATATTATCCCGGGGACACTACGGTTAATAGTACATTGTGGGGTTTGTTTGTCGCTCTCGAGAAATGATTTCACCACTAATTCATTTACCTTTCGCATTGCTGTTTTATCGTCTTTTCGAGCATAAGGTTTAATTCTCCACAATTCATTTTCCACGGGAAATCCTTCCCGGGAGGAATTGAAAAAGATAGTAGATGATTTCCCATGGATTCTAATATCTCCATTGATATCACAAAAATCAGACTTTGGTTCCAGTAAATTGCAGACTGTTTGTTGTTGTTGTTTGATTTCAATAGCTACTTCTCTTGTGTTTTGGATCACCTTACTATCTACAAAGTTACCTGCATCTAGTGAAAATAAATTTTTTCTTATTATTACTCATAGCATAAATAAGTTTAATTGTGCCAACATTATACGATCAGTTGAATTAAATGGCCAACTATGTCTGGGTTTATGTTCATCTGAGTCGGACATAAAACAAGTACGCGTGAACTAAGAGCATATTATCTAAAATAATTTGAAATGACTACAGTGTTCTCGACCAAAAACAAGTTGGACTCAAATTTCTCAAACTTCTCAAATTCAACTAAATTAAATTCAGGCGAGTCAGATTCAAACACTCATAATTACTCATTAAAGGCGAAACTAGCAAGGATTTTGAAAGTTTTTTAAATGTATACTTACAAAGAAAGAGATTATCAGAGAAGAATGTTTGGCAGAGAGAGAGTAAAGAAGTGAGTCCAATTACAAAGCATGCCATTAACCCCCAATACCCAATCTTCTTCTTATCCTTGTTGCTCATTATTAAGCTTTTCCCCAATATCCTCCCACAATCCATTTCAATCTGCTTTATCTTAATTTCTCTATCTCTCTATATATGTGTCTGAGAGAGAGAGAGAGAGAATCTTGTTGATAAAAATCATGAATGGTTCCCACGTTAATGAAAAGACAGTTAATCATGTAGTAATTGATTTAATAGTTTGATGGAACCACCAAATCTATGACATCTTTCCTCTCAACTTGTTACCACTTAGACATCATCTTCTTCTTTCTCTTTCAACAACATTAAACAATTTCTTAATAACAGTTGAAAACTGAATATTAATTATATATATATATATATTATCGTTGATTGGGATGCCTTAACTAGTAGTATATAATTAGTTATACCATTGCCACCCGCTTTAGATTGTTTTCTAGAGTAGTAATAGTCAAGAGTGTATGAATGGTGTAAAGAAGGTGTATAGGAGGTGTAAATGTAATTTTGGTTGTGTTGTGTTTAGGGTAAAGTAGAGTCGGTTACACCTTATCATGACTTCACAACTGTCTAACCGACTCTAACAACTTCCCTAACAAACTCTAACAAACTATATCTCTCTATATAAGTTGTAATCCCTCATTTGATTAATACAAGTTTTCATTAGTTCTAATATGGTATCAGAGCTCTCAAGCTCATACGAGTAAAATCGATCCTTCTCTCTTCTCTTTCTTTTTCTTCTATTTTCTCTCTCTAGGTTTTCGATTACTGTCTTCATCTTCTTCTTTCTTCTGCAACTTTCTCTCACTACAAATTAAGCAAACTTAGCTTCAAATCATGGAAAATCCTAAAATTAGTTCTGTTCCAGTGAATTCAATGGCAAATGCGATACCTATCAAGCTTCAAGGAGATAACTACATCGCCTGGAAATCTCTATTCCTTCCTATACTTAAGAAGTATAAAGTTCTTGATATAATCGAAGGTAAAAGAACTTGTCCTTCTCAATTTAATGATGATGATGATCAATCAGTAAATCAGTCATATCTTGATTGGATCGAAGAGGATCAATCTCTTCTAATTTGGTTAAATTCTACACTTTCGGATTCTATTATTCCATATGTTGTTGGTATAAATTCCTCTCGAGATTTATGGCTAACTCTTGAAGAAAATTTTGCTGCATCTTCTACTTCTCATATTCTTCAATTACAAAATAAATTAAGAGAGATAACGAAAGGAAATCAGTCTGTTCAAGAATATTTAGGTCAAATAAAGAAGATTACTGATAGCTTAGCCGCAGCTGGTTCACCTTGTTCTAAAAATGAGGTTATTATCACCATGTTAAGAGGTCTTCCATCTGAATATGATGCATTTTCAGCAGCAATCAGAGTTCGTCATCCTCCTGTCACCATTAATGAACTTCATAACCTCCTGGTTAGTGAAGAGATCACAGTTTCTGATAAGATTAAACAAACTTCTTCAATTGTTACTCAAGCATTTCTTGCTCCTCGAAATACCTCAAATAGGGGTAATTATGATAACAAAAGGTCTTATGGAAGAGGAGGTGGTCGTTCCTCATATCAATCATCTTCTAATCATCAATCTCGACAAATTCAATCAAACTCTAATCAGTACAAGAATTAGCCTAACTCAGGTAATTCAGTACATTCTTTCTCAGATAGACCACCAACAAGATGTCAAATTTGTAACAAATTAGGTCACAGTGCCTATGAGTGTTACCATCGAATGAATTTCTCTATTCAAGGAAAGAATCCTCCTAGGAATCTATCAGCTATGCTTGCCTCTGCTAATATAAATGGGTTTAACCCTTGGTTTGCTGATACTGGGGCTTCTGAGCACATTACCCCTGATTTGTCTAATGTTGCTTCTACTTCATCATATAATGGCAATGCCATAGTGAACACTGCTAGTGGTCAAGGTATGTACATCTCTCACATTGGTAATTCTTCATTTCAAGTAAATAAGCATAACTTCAATTTAAAAGGTATACTTCATGTTCCACAAGCATCACACAATTTACTCTCCATTTATAAATTCACAAAGGATAACAATGTTTCTGTGACATGTGACCCTACTAAATTTCTTGTAAAGGATCTTCATTCACAGAAGATGCTCTTCCAAGGACCAGTTGAGGATGGTCTCTACCCAATTCCCATCAAAATTTCACAATCTCCTGCTGTCTCAGCATTTAACACTACTGCTGCTTCTTCTACTTTGTGGCACAAAAGACTTGGCCACCCATCCTTCCAGTCTATGCAAAGAATAAAACATATTTTACCTTTCTCTGATGCTTGTAATAAACCTATGTTTTGTGGTGATTGTCAATTAGGAAGAAGTACTAAACTTCCTTTTTCTATTTCAAATACTTCTTCTTCTAGAGCTTTTCAATTACTACACATGGATGTATGGGGTCCTACTAATGAACCTTCAATTTCTGGTTTCAAATACTATGTCAATGTGATTGATGATTGGAGTAAGTTTTGTTGGGTGTTTCCTCTTACCACTAAGTCTGAGTTTAGACATGTTTTTCTTCAATTCAAGGCAAGAATTGAAAACCATTTTAAGTGTACTATTAATACTATTAGAACAGACAATGGTGGTGAGTTTCTTCATGGTGAATTACAGTTTTTGTTAGCTTCCCATGGTATTCTTCATCAAACCTCCTGTCCTCATACACCAGAACAAAATGGTGTTGCTGAGGTTAAACACAAACACCTTATTAATATTACAAGAACTCTTCTTATTCAAGCTTCTCTACCAACTTCTTTTTGGTGTGAAGCTCTTCTTACAGCTAACTACCTAATAAACAGACTTCCTACCAAGTCTATTTCCTTTCTAAGTCCTCTAGAGAAACTATATGGTATACCCCCTGATTACTCTACACTTAGAAATTTTGGTTGTGCCTGCTATCCATGGCTGAAACCTTATGCTCCTCATAAGTTAGCTCCAAGGAGTGCTCAATGTGTCTTCTTGGGGTATTGTCCAACTCAAAAAGGGTATAAGTGCTGGGATCCTAAAACTAATAGGATGTATACTTCTAGACATGTTGTCTTTGATGAAACCCATTACCCTATGGCCAACTCTGCTCAATCTATCTCTAAGTCTAATGACTTGTCTATCAATACTATTCCCTTACCCCCAATTCCTATCTTTAGACATTCTTCTCCTGTCACTTCACCTCAGCCATCACAAACACCTGTTATTCAAACACCCATTACTCATTCTCCTATTACCCAAACAGAACCTACTTCTCCAATTCAACCATTACCCACATCTAATATAATACCTCCTAATCCCACAGACCCTTCTTCTTCTGCTTCATCCACACCTATTATTCCTTCTCCACCTCCTGAGACAACTCTCAATGCTCATCCCATGGTTACCAGATCAAAAGCTGGTATTTTCAAACCCAAAATACTTCAAGCTAGCAAACATCCTATTCCTCTAGCATTATTATCTACTTCCTTACCAGCTACACCTACTTGTTTTACACAAGCCAATAAGGTTCCTCAATGGAAAGAGGCTATGCAAGCTGAGTTTAATGCTCTTCAACAAGCTGGTACATGGACTCTTGTACCTCCAAATGATTCTCAAAATTTGGTAGGTTGTAAGTGGGTTTTCAAGATAAAACAACACTCAGATGGGTCTATTGAGAGATATAAGGCTAGACTTGTAGCCAATGGTTTTCATCAAAAGGAAGGTGTTGACTTCACTGAAACATTTAGTCCAGTAGCTAAACCAACAACAATTAGAGTGATTTTTTCTCTTGTAGTTCAAAATGATTGGCCAATTAGGCAATTAGATGTTAGTAATGCTTTCCTACATGGTAATCTCAAAGAAGAGGTATATATGGTTCAACCATCTGGGTTTCAAGATCCTATTCATCCTTCTTATGTATGCAAACTTCACAAGTCATTGTATGGTCTTAAACAGGCTCCTAGAGCCTGGTATGAAGCTCTAATGGATGCTTTATTGGGTCTTGGTTTCACTACATCTCAATCAGACTCTTCTCTGTTTGTCAGCTTCTCTCAAGGTATAATCACCATTGTTCTCATTTATGTTGATGATATACTTGTCACTGGTTCATCTCCTGCTGCTTGTAGAACTCTTATTGATCAACTTGGTACTTCATTCTCCATGAAAGATCTTGGAGATTTACATTACTTTCTGGGGTTAGAAGTTAAGAGAAATGATTCAACTTTAAGTCTTACTCAGACCAAATACACTTTGGACTTGTTGAAGAAAAGTGATATGTTAGGTGCTAAACCATGTAATTCTCCTGCTGCTGTTGGTTCTAGGCTTACCTCTAATGATAGTCCTCTGCTTTCAGACCCTACATCATATAGGTCTTTAGTAGGAGCTCTACAATATTTAACTTGGACAAGGCCTGATATTTGTTATGCTGTGAGTCAAGTTTGTCAGCATATGCGCTCTCCAACTGAGCTCCATCTAGCTGCAGTCAAGAGAATCCTAAGGTATCTCAAAGGTACTTTACATCATGGATTAATCTTTAGCAAAGGTTCAACTTCTCTATCTGGTTATTCAGATGCTGAGTGGGCTGGGGATCTTTCCACAAGTAAATCAACTGGTGGTTATATCTTGTATCTTGGTCCCAACCCTGTAGCTTGGTCAGCTAAGAAGCAATCGAGTGTCTCTAGGTCCTCTACTGAGGCTGAGTATCGCAGCTTAGCTCAGTGTGCTGCTGAGTCTGTCTGGTTATGCACTCTTCTTCATGAGCTTCATGTGTTTCTTAAAGAACCACCTATCCTTTGGTGTGACAATATTTCGGCTATTTCTCTTGCCTCCAATCCTATTTTCCACTCCAAAATGAAGCATCTTGCTATTGACTATCATTTTATTCGAGAATTAGTTTCAAATGGTCGTCTCAAGGTTCACTACATCACCTCTCTTGATCAACCTGCTGATGTGTTCACCAAGTCTTTAGCTTCTCCAAGATTTCAAAGCTTAAAAGGCAAGCTGAAAGTTTGTCAATGTCCCTTTCATCTTGAGGGGGGGTAATAGTCAAGAGTGTATGAGTGGTGTAAAGAAGGTGTATAGGAGGTGTAAATGTAATTTTGGTTGTGTTGTGTTTAGGGTAAAGTAGAGTCGGTTACACCTTATCATGACTTCACAACTGTCTAACCGACTCTAACAACTTCCCTAACAAACTCTAACAAACTATATCTCTCTATATAAGTTGTAATCCCTCATTTGATTAATACAAGTTTTCATTAGTTCTAATAAGTAGGTAGTACTACGAGCTCTCATCTTCTGAATCAATTTTGTTAATCCTCAAAGAAGTTGGGAAACAAATTCTACGATAAACGACCTGCAATAAGGCATACGTGAAAGTATATATATATATATATATATATATATATATATATATATATATATGTGGTCGTTTATAAAATCACAATGCCATTCAAGAAAAAACAAGACATACAAAAAATATGCTCTATGTACTTAACTAGAAAAATGTAATAGTATACTAGTATAAAATTGCACAACGAGGCAAAATCTGGTCAGAGTTTTAATGGTAGGTGATTAGTTATTAAATTAGGTTGGTACTGTTCTCTTTTGAGTGAAAGAAAGCCATAACACTAGCCAGGATATTGATTCTAGTTGAAACAAATAAAGAATTATATATTATTTAACTAGTCGATTATAGAAAGATTAATATAAAACTAAATACTGAATAAACAAACAAACAAACATTTGGGTTGTCTGGACTACACCCGAAATTAATTAGGCTTTTTTAATAGGGTTAATTAATTAAATTGACCGACACTGAGTTAAGATGAGTTGAATCGGAATCACAAGGGTTGACTTAAAGATGAGTTGAAATGTTCCAATTAAGATTGGAACTTCTATATTCAGACATAGATTTCATGCTATATATGTTGATTGTTTTTTTTTTTATAACTGATATATATATATATATATATATATATATATATTGATCTAGAAAGTGCCGAGGAGTCACACAGTTACAAACAGGGACGGAATCAGGAGTCAAAAGCAAGGGGGGCCAAATGTACATGTACAATTAAATCTTTTTGTCGTACCTAATTTACCCCCGTGCTTTGAAACAATAACATAACATAAATCAAAATAAAACTCAAGTGTATTCGAGGAAACGGAAGGCATTTTTTCCCCCAAGTTTAAGCTACATCTATATTTAATAAGAATTAAGAGTAGATAAATGTCAATCAAACCATGTCCAAACATGAAAAGTAGTAACACATGGAAAGAGAGGTCAATAAGAATCTCATCTAGACTTCAGTAGTCACATGCTCAAGTGATGATTTTGTTCACCCAGACTATAAAGGCACCATTAAATATCCCACATTTGGGCTTACCCATGTTGAGGCCAGGGGGGCCATGGCCCCTCCTGGCCTCAACATAGATACGTCCCTGGTTACAAAGACTAAAAGTGATCTAAGGCACGAGCGAGAGAAGCACCAAATGAAGAGGAAAAACTTGACCCACTTTATAAATTGCACGATTGTTACGTTCTCTCCAGATGGTCCAACCAAATGACAAATGGTTAAATGAAAGCCTTTCAACGAGTCAATTCTCCAATCAAAGCGCCCTTCATAGAAGAGCAGTAGAGATATGCTCCGCCAGTTCCTCGGTCCATTTTCATGCATGTTTTAAGATGATATAGAATATTCGATGTTATAACAGCCATTCATTTGGTACTTGTCTTTGACTCTCAGTATAATATGAAAGAATTTCAAAGAATGTTTCTCCCCTTGGTGGTTTAATGCATGATTTGTGAGATCTTCAAAGATAGATAACCATAGAATTAAGGCATATATGTTTTATGTATATAATTCTTTTCAGGGAACTTGTAGATAGTCAACTTAGAAATAAACCATGTTTTGGGGAAAATTTAGTAGGTTTATCATTAATATTAAATTAATAGAAGTGCTACTAAAATATATATTTTTAATTACAAACTAGTATGCATTATATGTTAATGTTTGGACAGTAACTACTCTCCAATAACTTAAAGGGTTGTCAACGGTTGGTAGCCCAAGTGGTTCCAAGGTGTTGACATATACTCCAGAAATCCCTGGAGGTCTCAGGTTCGAGTCCCAGAGAAGGTGGAATCTTTGGTTATTTGATTTGGGATTATTAGGGTATAAATAAGGTTTAGTTGGACTTTAGGCCATGTTTAGTTGGGTTATAGGTCCGGTTGTGTCTAATTTGTAGTGGGCGGTTATCGAGCTTATCACGTCTTTGATGTATCAACGCCAAATGTAACGACTAACGTAGATCGTAGTCGACTTCCAAAAAAAATAAAAAATAAAAATAACTTAAAGGGTTAACATTTTTAATATGTACTATGTAAGTCAATCCTCACCTAGGTTGAAGATGAAGTTGGTATACCTCATGTGGTTTTCAATGCTTTGTGAGTGGGCGTTTTAAGTCGTGAGACCCTGAAGTGTCAGATCAGTCGATATCTCTACCAACCTTGAAGGTTGGTCTGCACAATCATACATAACTATATACGGATTTTACTTGATTACATCTTTTTTCAGATACAACTTTTTTTTCAAGCTTAGGTTGCTCGTTGATGACACAACTAGTATTATTGTTGATTTGTAATCGACAAAATAATACAAGTATATTGTCGAATTAGTGACATTCCGAATCAAATAGGAAAAAAACATACCTAACCAAAAAAAGGAGGAAGGAACAAAAAAATAAATACAAAAGAGTATATACAAAGAGAATAAGGTTGGAATTAAACATGCAAATTCATTATATACTCATATATTTAATTCTTAATGGAGAAGCTTAAGTGCTTTAACCAAAGTAGCCCTAAATCTAACAACATCTAGTTTTACATCTTGTTTATTTAAGTAAACACTTCTAAATAATTCCCACCCTTGTTTACTAACTGAGAGAGGATTCTTAAGAACTTGATCATCAAGTGAATATTGTTCTATTAAAGAACTCTCTTCTAATCTTATTTTATGCCCTAAATATTTCAACTTTAACTCTTTTGCTGGCTCACTAAAGTAATTAGCAAGCCAATCCATTCCTGGTCCAAATGGAATTATCTGAATTAATACTGCATTAGTAGGAAGATAAACAAGATTAGTTAAACCAGCTCCATGAACTCCCATCATAACATCACATGAATTCACTATTTCCACAGACTTAGAGTAAGTTTTCGTCGTTCCGGGCTCCTCTATAACTACTTCATATCCCAAACTTTCAGCCATTTTAACTATTTCAACTTCATTCACAAATTTTCGGCTTCGTTTCCGCGAAATAAGTAAAAGCCTTGGTTTCTTCTTGTATTGTTTTTTAGTATCTCTAAGCTTTATAGCCATAGATTTCTCTAATGAAAATGAAGTTCTTAAGAACTTACTAAAATCAGTCATTGAGTAACCTTTAGGTGGTTTTAATGGATCTATTCCAAACTCTTTGTGATGAATTAGACCTAATAAAACTCTTGGGTAACAATGTACATTGTCTTCTTTGTCGATATCGATTATTGGGTACTTAGATAATTGTTTTAGGATTGGTTCATATTTCTTAATCCAAGAAGGTCTATAGATATTGGTTATGAGGAATTGAACTTCTTGGTTGAATTGATGAGAAGTGACAATAAGTGGGACTAAAGTATCGGCGAAATCGTGGAAATGGTTAGAAGAGTATCCACTAACCGAAAAAATTACGGCCGGGATGTTATGGTTATGAGTGCAATGAAGAGTTTGTGTGTTGTTTTCTGTATATGGTTTTACGGTAAACTCTGTAACGCTTGACATTGCCGCTTTATCTTCTTTTCGAGCATAGGGTTTAATCCTCCATGACTCTTTTGTTCTGAAATATCCATTTTCATGAGAATTGTAAAGTATGGTGGATGATTTTCCATGGATTCTGATTTCCTTGATATCACAAGAATCTGATTTCCTTTCCAATTTGCACACTGGTGATATAATTTTTTGCCTTATTTCTGCTTCGGAAACTTTGGTTTCCTGTGGAGTGATTGTAGCATTTGGGATTCTAATTTCTTGATCCACTTCAATTTTATTTGAAAATTTTGTTTCTTGTGAATTTACCTTAGTGGTTTGGATTTTGATTTCTTGCGAATTCATCGGGTATGGAACTATTGCTTCCGGATTTTCCTTTGCATTATTTAAGATTTCTGTTTCTTGTGGATTTAATGTGGTGGTTGGAATTTTGATTTCCTGTGAATTTGTTGTTTCTGGAACTTTGACTTCCATATTACTCTTTGCAATGTTGGGAACTTCTCTTTCCTGCGAATTCACTGTGGTGGTTGGAATTTTATTTTCCTGCGAATTTACAAGAGTAGTTGGTATTTTGATTTCCCCCGAATTCATTGTAGTTTCGTTTCCCTCCAGATTTTTCCTAGTGTTTTCTTGCTTTACTTCACCAGCTTCTACCTCAAAATCCTGTTTCATTTTACTATCTGGGAGTTTGATTTCCTTCTCCGTTTCACTATCTACCACTTCTATTTCCAGCTTCATATCACCATCTGCCACTAAAAAAGTGCAATTTTTCACCAAAATATCAGACTTTAGATCAATTCAAATGAACTACTAGAAGCAATATAAATACATATTGAGATATTAAGAATCTAACTATACAAATTAAATGCATTCATATAGATTTGTTTAGAAAACAGCATTTTGTGTCAGATTATAGGCCCAAAGTTGTTAAAGACAAGCTTGCTAAAGGCAATCCCTAAAATGGTTAAAGGCAATGGGTGTATATGAGGCAATGCCTTAATTAATGTTTGACATAACCATACAATTGACGTCGTTAGGTTAGTTGCCGGTGCGGCAATCTCCGGGCGGTGACCTTCATAAAATAAAAAAGTTCGTACTTCTTGCTTTTCTTCTCTTCAACTTTTTTTTCTTCCTTTGGCAAGATAATCATTAGCCCAACGAATAGCTGTTCTTGCATTCTGCAATTCACTCTTCATTAAACCACAAAATTCAAAAACAGTCCATGAAAACATGGTTGTTGTGAAAGCCATTGGAAACCCAAACTTCACATTGTCACCAGCATCATAGAATCCTCCAACCAAATAAACCTGCAGTTTATCATTTTTTCCACCTTTAAAAACAAACTCACCTTCATATATTGAAAACATAGAAAGTGAAGTTAAGATGGGTAATGAGAAGGTTGAAACTAACATTAATGGCTGATCCATCAGAGAGACCTGCATCTTTTCTCCATGTGACTCTCTGGTTAGAAGAGAGCTTCCCCGATCTTTGTCCTTCAAAAAATAGGATTGATTTTGTGAGTGCATCTTTATAGTTTTGGGAGGCAAATTTATGTTGCCTTCCGTGGGAAGCTGGATAGGCATCCCCAGATCCAGAGAGAGAGAATAGAGGAGGAGGAGGAGAATAGAGAGGAGGAGGAGGAGGGGGATAGAGGAGGAGGAGGAGGAGGAGGAGGAGGAGCCGGTCGGAGTTGATGGCCGATCTCTGCCACATTCACATTTAACGGAAGAAAACAAAAGGATGAGGTGGGTGATAAACACCCTCAAATTTGGGCATTGCCTCTAACCACACTTGGTCAACTTGTTTTGACCAAGTTTTTGTTAAAAAACACATTGCCTTTAACATGTTTGGGCATTGCCTATAAAATTTCCCTAAAATTAATCAGCATAAATATCAGGCTGGGATAACTGTTAATTTTGAATTCTCATCATCCACCAAAACACTGTAAAATAACATAGTATAATCCGAGTAGCAAGTAAAATGAGATTTACTAATGGATGTAAAGGAGAATTGTTACTGAAAAATAAATATTTGTGAAGACTCATACCGTCCTAGTTCACGGGTTTCTTCAACATATTGAAATTGAGTAACCAAGCATGATCAACAAAGGCTATTGAATTGTTCAAAAACATAAACAAAGATCAACCAACAATTCAAAAGTTCCGAACTTTGAAACCTGGAAACAAGAATTAAATTTTTCTGTTTCATCTTAAACATAAAAAAATGTAAAACCAACAGACTGCTGGAGTTTAAGAATAGAGAACGCAAAAAACTTGGGTTTACAATTGTAAGTAAGACATCGTTTTATCATCAGGCTTCAACTATAGAGTTTTGAAAGTAGGAGAGGGATCTAGAGTTTTGATTAGACTATGTTGAATAGGTTATTTCCTTTTCCATGAGGCTTTCTGACTGGAGAAAGGAATGTTACGTACGCTTTCGAAGGCTGTATGAAGAGAATCTTCCAGATATTAGGAAAATGTTATATACACTCACTGTTTTTACCCTATACACTCACCTTTATCTACACACACACCATATACCCATACACTCACCTTTATCTACACTCACACCTTGTACCCATGTTTACCCAAATACACCCGCTTATCACTTACACTCACATTTTGGTCAAAATCCTTTACCAACTGGTTATGCTTTTCTTCGGTAACATGAAACCGACGCCTAACTCAAATGTTCGGAGAGACAAAACCGATATAATATAACTTGTCGGTACCATCCTACCGACAGATAACCAAAAGCAACATTCGAAGGTCTTTAATAAATTTTCTATCACTAAGAAGATAAATATAATATTTTTTTATCATAAATTGATAAAATAAACTTTTCATCATTTTATTATGTCAATTGCAGAATTACTCAACTAATATTGTGTCACACAGTTCATAAGAGGAACATTTGGGTCAAAGATTAAATCTCCATTGACAATCCGTCTTTCATATAAATCAAACCATCTCATAGCAGCGACACTTGCATATCGTCTCCATTGTTTTGAAAAGGTTGGAAGTGGAGCATCGACTTTTAAGTTTACTCTGACAAAATATGTGCCTCCTATGTATCCAAGACATATAATTTTATGCTTCTCGCATTCATTTGGACCATCAAATAATGGAAAGACAGTCTGAGATCCGGACTTTGCCAAGTGAATAAAGATACAATTATAGTGCGTTGATAAGACTTGATGACAAAAAGGACTTAATTACCAAAACGGTTCCTCTACGAATGGAGTGATCATCCTACATTATTTAGGGAAATAAATAAAAAAAATAAGTAGGTTCTCCATGCTATAAAATTCCAACATTGTTGTCTGCATATCGGTAAGACACAACCGACAGATTACACAACACATCGACATTGTCAAACAGAGTAGTTGTTCCATTACATGTAGGTGTCTTCGTGTCGACTTGTAATACAACGGTTCGGTCTGATACTTCCGATAGTTTATCTTCTTTGCTTTTTGCTCTTCAAGAATAACATAACTTTCACTTAAGAAAAACATAAAACGAAGATTCATGGATGTTTACATACCTTTTAAGTGGGCGATTCTTTAGTCTTCATAATTTTATTTGGATCAAAATAAGGATATGAGGTTTCACCCTTTTCCATTGTTTTCACCGTTGAAACACCAGTAAAAACCTTCAAATATTTGAACATGACTTTGTAGCAAGATAATTGTTTGATTATTGGATGTTTCTGCTCACAAACAAACTTAAAGTGGTGGGGGTATAGATGTGGTTGATTTTTGGATGTTTGATTTTTAGGTTTTCTTTAATGAGCATGACTGATGTGGCGTTAAAATGCCACATTTGGATACTTTAACTTTGATGAGTTAGTTCTTTTCGTGTTTTATTTCTAATTATTTATAAGTTTTTCTTGGTAGGTACCTTATTTGGAGTTTGACGCTTCATTTGGAATAAAACGGAATATTTATCACATTTTCATCTCATGTAGAAGAGACCGGAAGGAAAGAGCACCAGGGGTATTCTGGTCATTTTGGTGAAAAATCAGAGGTTAAATGGCAAGTTGAGTCAATGGTGAGTCCGACGGCGAAAACGGAAGTCGAATCGGAGTTCGGACGGGAAAATTGTGGAAGAAAGAAACCGAGGATATTTTAATCTTTTTTGAGAATTAGATGTGTAGAGAAAATGATGAAGGCACTCTCTGGTTCTAGATGAAACTCAAAGGCAAGCCCAAAGCCCAAAGAAGAATGAACAAAATGGAAATCTTATGAGCACCCTTTAAAAGCCCAAATCAAAATAGACTTAAGACCAAGTCAAACTGAGTGGACCAAGTGAAGGTGGTCCTAGGTTCTAATTGACAAGTCTGACTTTGGTTTTAAGGATCAAGGAGTTAGGGTTTTGGGGATCTCTCCATTAGGTATTTTAGAAAAGGCTAGAAAGAGAGAGGAGGGAGGAAACCGGCCAAGCTTTGGCCGGCCGTTATACAAAGACCGGACAAGCTTGGCCGGCACATCAGCTGACCGGAGCAGCCGAGAAGCCAGCAGCCTTCAACGTGCACAGCAAGACCGCCATTACAGCAGCTCGGGAAGAGATCTTCACCAGCTCGGGTTTCATTGAGGACGGCAACAGCTCGGGTTATCTCCAGCTCCAACAGGTAGCAGCTCGGGTTTCCGGCAAGGGACAACATCTCGGTATTGACAACAGCAGCTTGGTCTCTCGGGATCTCATTAGCAAGGCTCGGGAGTAACTAGGAACAGCAGCCGAGAGTCTCCTTCAAAACGAAGCAACAGCTCGGGTCTCCTTCAACTCGGACAGTGTCTTCAGCAGCTCGGGACCGGAATTTCTTGGCCGGAAAGCTTGAATCTGGCCGGTTTTGTTCGTGGTGGTTCCGGCAACTCTTTTGGCCGGAAACCATAGGGGTTTCACTTAGAATATCTTTACCTTGAATGTCCTTGTGTTTGATTAAAGTTTTGGCTAAGAAATCTTAGAGAGAGAAAGCTTGCTTATAGCTTTCATGGTGGATTTTGTCTAAAGGAAGAAGAAGACTCTGTTGCTAAGGGGAATACTGGTTTTCCTGAGGGGACACCAAATCTGCACTGTTAAGAGGACCCCTGCATTCTGTTACAGGGAGATCGACAACACTTGAACACTTATATTTCCCGTCGATCTTAGTCTCGCGCTTCATCGGAATAGGGAGATTCTCACCTTAACTCATGTCTTTCTTTATTTTCTTCCCATTTATTATTTGTATCGCCATGTCTAGCTAACTTTTGTATTCGGATACTCGTGATACATGTTTTGATGTGACAAATGAGTTTTAATGATGAAATCTTCCGGGTTTTTAGACCGTTCATGGACTAGAATCTGAGTTATTCAAAGAGTTCGTGACCAATCCAAGTAAATGGGTGAAGTTAACTAACTTTTCATGCTTATTGATTATTAGTAATAGTCACTATCGACTTTGTGGATCGAAGTATCCCTCTCATTCGATTCTTGCTCGACTCTTCCCGAATCTCTCACCTTTAGTTTAGTTCGTCTTATTTGTTTATTTATCTTAAATCAATCTGAAAACCCAACTTATTATCTTTTCGTTTTTAGTCTGAGTTAGTGACTGACACTTAAACCGGTGGGTTAGACTCTTTCGGTATTCGTATTACCTTCCTATCTTCGTGGATCGATCCCGGTCTTACCGGGTTATTACTTGACGCCCGTATACTTGCGGGTGGAGACCTTTTAGGGTAACCTCTTAGGCCCATCAATGACCAATATTGCCTTGGTGAGTGCGAGTAAAATTTGGCTCGGTCAAATCAAATTAACCAAGTCAACCCTAATGTGAGTGTGGCGGGTAAAAACGGTGAGTTTATATAAAATTTCCCAAAAAAGAAGTCACAGAACCTCAAGAAATAAAGTTTTATAAGCGCCTCCAGCTTTTTTACTTTTTTGAAAACGCCCCCGACCACCTGTAAGTACTATAAAACCGTTGCTAAATGTTAGCAAAATTTTGTACGAGAATAGGGTCCGATTCCGTGATCACTTTTTAAGGCATGATTTTAGGATTTAACTTGATCAACAAGTTAGAGTTTTGCTGTTTCTATATAAATCCGGAGGAGGATATTGTAGAAACCTAGCTAGTAATTATCACGTAGTAGCTCCTAAAATAATAAGATGTTCTGGTGGGACGAAGAAGAAGAAGAAAAAGTAGAAGATGAAGAAGACAGGATTAGTGAGTTAGAATTAGACATTATTCATCGTATCCTCTCTTTATTGAGTTGAGAGAAGCCATCCAGACTTGTATTTTATCTAAAAGATGGAGGTATGTTTGGAAATCTCTTCCGTATCTAAATTTCATTCGCCAATATAGTCATTTAAATTTCCGTCGTCGCACATATAGTCATGAAATTAAGTTAAGTGATTTTGTTGATAACTTATTAAATCTTCGTGACGATCCTTGTCCTATTTGGAGTTTTTGTTTAAGATATGATGATTCTTGGTGTGAACTTCAGAACCATCGTATTTGTAAGTGTATTGAAACCAACAACCTTGAAGTACTATATCTTGATAATCTTAGTGGTGATATAAAATATCAATTACCTCTTGTTTCCATTTTCACTTCGAAATCGTTGAGGATATTAAAGTTGAAATATGAGTATAGTCTTTATAATTTTCCAAAGCTTGAAATACCGAATTCAATAAGTTTACCTAGGCTAGAGAAACTTAATCTCGGAAGGTTTCATCTAGATGAAGATGATGATATTAAGAAGATCTTGTTGAATTGTCATGTTCTCGAGTCATTGTCGTTTGATGGTTGCATGTTCAGTCAAAACAACTTTGAGATATCTTCTCCCAATCTTAAGCATTTAAAAATGGATCATTGTCAATACATTGCCTCGGAAGACGACCGACAAATATGTACTATAAACATAAAGGCTCAAAACCTCTTGTCTCTCAGATGCATTTATCCTAAATTTTGCCTGTCTTATTATTCATCTTATCCAGACATTCAAAAGTCTCTTGAATTTCGATCCGTGATTTGTGAATCGTTGGAGACATTTAAGTTAAAAACCTTTGGTAATTCTAAACTTTGCTCAATGTTTTTACCTAAGCTCGAGAAACTTGTTCTAGTTGGTCTTGAAGGTGCGATTGGTGCTCTTAACGGTATGTTTTTAAGTTGTCCACTTCTTAAATCAGTGTCTCTAAAAAAATGTGAGTTTGGTGACAACATCCTTGATATTTGTGGTCTTCAACTTAAGCATTTGGAAATTTACGGGGGAGCTGCTGAATCGATCAAGTTATATGCTCCAAATCTCATATCATTTCAAATTGATGGTTTCAAATGGAAATACTTTGATACAGGGAACTTTAGCACGTTAGTTAATGCTAATATTGACTTGAAATTCGCCGAAGCAAGATATACATTTCAGTGTGAAACACCAAATATTGATGATCAGATGAGAAAATTATATTTACCACCCATTGTTAAATTACTTAGAGCTTTTCATAAAGTGAAAGTTCTAACATTATCATATTTAGTCTTTATGTTACTCTCAGAAGCTCCGTCATTATTAGAAAACCTACTTGAGTTTTGTAACCTTACTTGTTTGAACATCTCGACATGGCTTTTGAGAGACTCCATCAATGTAATATCACACTTACTTGAGATATCTCCTAACATAGAGTCTCTTATTATGAAGACAAATTCGGGGGATGATAACGAATTGAAACTAATAAAAGTCTCGCTCTAAGGATGCAACTTCCATCACCTCAAAGTGGTCGAGATTTATGGTCCAGGTCCATCTTTATATATTGAAAACTATAAAGGTTATGATTATCTTATGTTTGTAACAAGACTGTTGAAGAAGGCCAACAATTTGCAGAATGTTACACTAAATTTGTTTCGGTATGAGGAATTAACAGAAGCTGCTCGACTTGCAAAAGATTTCCCAAGAGTCGCACCATTTGTAACATTCTTGTTGTCCCATGAACGCTCTGACAATTGGTCATGAACAACTTCAATAGTAGGCAGCAGGTGGTAGTGAACAACTTCAATTGTATGCTACGATTGATCGTAAATTTCTATGTGATGCTTGAAGCACAAAATTAGTTTTTAGTAATGGTGGTATCTTCTGGTAATTTGAATTCTTACCCATTTTATCAACTCCTAAATATTCATCAATGAAACTTTTTGTGTGCATAAGGTGTATCTTCAAGGACATTCCTGTGCTTGGAGTGGAGTTCCTGTTTTTGTTCCGCTAATACTTGGTTTATCCGCCTTTAATTTTTCATGTGCTGTCAATTATATAGTATTCATTTTTCCTTCTGATTATGTGACTCCGACAGATTGTACTTTTTGAGGATTCGACTACGATCTACGTTAGTCGTTACAACACACAGATACATCATGAAGACTTGATAAGCACTTGATAAGCACTATAATCATCGAAGTTAAACTTCTAATGAAAGAGGCCTAAATCAAATCGTAATTAGGTAGAGTATTTTTTCTTAATTTAGATCTAACTCATTTTAACGGTTTGAATGGTTTTAGCCTCTTTGATTTTTTTTTTTTTGATGAAATAACCTCTTTGATTTTGGAATGCTTGGTTTTGTCTTATTTGTGCATACGAAGTATTGAATTTCAAAGATGACTATACCTGCTAGTATATCTGGAGAGGGTAGAATAATGGTCTTATCTAAGCTATGTAAAATTATTAATATGTTCATGCCATTAGTGTCTTGCAATTGCAACCTACTGCCTTAAAGAGACACTACTATGGCACACTCTTCCTAGAAGATGATTTCCAAGGTGTTTAGAGGGACCCAAATAAATGGTACAAATATATGGTCAAAATATCATATTTTAAGATTGGGAGCTAATAGAGTGACTTAGCATTTGATATTTAGAAGGTGACATGTTTCTTCATTTGGAAAAAACAAAAACCGTCTCCACAATTGTCAAACTTTGAAAAAATTGTCTTTTAGTGTATTTCACGTCATTATGTCACCCTTTAAGTCACCCTCTAAGTCATTGTAGCATCTCCCAGTAAGATTTGAAGTTCATGTCTAGTTCAGTTACATTTTTTTTTATGAAATGTAAAGAAAGGATGCAACACTTCCCAGGATGTCACCCACCCCAGCCAACTGGTTTTGAGTTAGATGGTCACAAATTTAATATGGTATCAGAGTTAGGATCACACGTGATAGGCTTAAAACTTAAAAGCCACACGTGTTCCAAAAAGAAAAAAAACACGTGATAGGCTTAAAAAACGCCACACGCGAGGGGGCATGTAGAATAGTCTCACATGGGAAAAGGGGCATTTAGTAACCAAGAATATAATGTCTAGGTTGTCCCCACTAGTCGCCAATTGGGTTTGAGTTGGATGACCACAAACTTAACAGTATTTAACCAAGAAACCTAGAAATTACTACAACATTTGATGAGAGATTATGAGCTTATTTTTCTCTTTCATCCATCTTTTACACACCAATATAATCAATATTGAACCCCCTCATTTATATTCATCAAAAACCCCAAGCTGCAATAATCCGATCAAATCCTTTAAAAAAGAAGACTGTAAACCCAAAAATATTGAAGAAGCATCTAAATCCCTTAATAAGGTTATCAACTAAATGGAAGTTGATACCTCTCTCCAAGAAGAGATAATTTATTTGGAAGAAGTGGAAAAGACAAAAAGTGAACAAAGGGCGAGACTCAAATGGGTCCATAACGGCGATCGTAATACGAAAGCCTTTCACACGGCCATGTCCATACGTCGTCTAAAAAACAGAATTCATGAATTGAAACTACAATCAGGTACGGTTATTTTTAATGAAAACGAAATAGCAAATGATTGATCGAATTTCTTTTCAGAATTTGTTCACAGTCGAACCGGTTGTTCAACCACCACTAGAAGTTCTCAATGCATATAGAGTGATATCAGACGACAACATCGACGCCATCCCAGGAATCGCAACAAGAGAGGAAATTAAAGGGGTTGTCATGAAAATGGGAGGGAATAAAAGTCTAGGACCAGATGGTCTTCCATGCGATTACTTCCAACAAAATTGGGACAAATTGGAGGAGAACTCATTCTTTATATTCAGAGTATATTCAACTCAGGTTCTATCGACCCCTCCCTTAATTTCATAACCATTGCTTTAATTCCAAAGGTTAGGAATCCGAGTTGCGCTCTGATTTTCGGTCAATTTCTCTATGCAACTCCATTTACAAATTCATCATTAAAATAATAGCCGACCGTATAAAACCGTTTTTAGAAGAAAATATAATGTGGACCCAAAATGCTTTTGTGCCTAATAGACAAATCCTTGACAATATAGTGATTATCCAAGAGTTATTACACTCCATGCACGGGTCAAAGGCAAAAAATGGTGGTTTTCCTTTAAAAATGGATATGGCTAAGGCATATGAGAGGGTTAGCTGGCAGTTTTTGGAACTTGTCCTAAAAGCTATAGGCTTTTCAGGAAGGTTCCTCCAGCTTATGTTACCGTGCCTTACCACTCCAACTTTCAAGTCAACGGTCATTTATATGGGAGCTTTATGAGCTCTCGAGGACTTAGGCAAGAGTGTCCTTTGTCTCATTACCTATTTATCCTCTCGTCTCAGGCCCTATCACTTCCTATTTCTCATTATGAATCAAAGAGTCTGTTCACGGTTACAAGATTAATCCCTCGAGTCCCTCTATCTCCATCTATTATTTGCTGATATTTAATTATTTTTGGTAAAACTACTAATGATGATCTACATGCTATTCTGGAGTTCATGTTTGTTTATTCCAGCTTCTCAGGTCAGGCGGTAAATTACGATAAATCGTCTATTTATTTTGGCGTTGGAGTCCCACCTGCAATCAAAGATCAATACTAGTCAGTACTTCAGGCGCCGATAATGTCGGATAAGTCAAAATACCTAGAAGATCTCCTCCTAAAACATGGTAATAGAATCAAAAGTTTTGACTGGTTAAAAGATAAGTTCAAGAAAACTCTTTCGGGATGGAAACAGAATATGGTTTCACAGGCGGGTCGAACTGTCCTTATCAAGTCAGTCCTCAATCCCTTATGTGTTTATCCTTTTAGTTATCAAATGCTACCAATAGGTGTTATTCAAAATCTTGAAATGGAAGAAAGGTGTTTTTGGTGGGGTCATGGTGTCAATGATAGAAGAATTTATTTTATTAATTTGAATATCATTACAAGCTCAAAGAAAAATGAGGTTCTTGGTATACGATCGCTTATTAAAGTCAATGAGTCACTAGTGGCTAAAATGGCTTGGAGGTTTCTTACTAATAAGCAGGCGATTTGGGTGAAACTTCTAAAATCAAAATATATTAAAACAGGAGACTTTTGGACAGTGGAAGAAAATAAACATGCTTCTCCGTTCTAGAAATTTCTACTTCAAACCAGAACCACCATGAGAAATAATACAATCTGGATGCTAGATTACCATTCCAAAAGAACCAGTTCGACACAAACTGATATGGAAAAATACATAAAATGGAAAATTTACCACAAAATCATACTACTCCACTATCAAAATGAAACCGATTCTACCTACAGGGATTTCTGATTTCCCATGGTCGAGGTTATGGAAGAAAAATAAAATGGAACCCAAGATTCAGTTATTCATATGGAAGATTTTGCATAATGGTATAGCAACTCTATCAAACATTGGGAATCGTATTCAAACTGTTAGTCAGATCTGTCAAATGTGCTCGACAGGTGAGATCGAAACATCTGAACACTTATTCGGGACATGCGATAGGTTAAAATCTCTTCTCATTCAAACTTAAGATCTAGATCTGTTAGATCTGAGTGATAACTTTATTGAAAACCTTAAACAGATCTTGAACAAAGGAGAAACATCTAACAATTTATGGTTTAAATATACTTATCTTCTCTAGAATTGGTAGAAAGGCCGAAATGATATCTCTTTCAAAGCTTTAATAGTTAATCTGGAAAGAATTTGGAGAACATCTATCCTTGATCTTAGAAAGGCCGAAATGATATCTCTTTCAAAGCTTTAATAGGTTAGAAAGAATTTGAACCATACGAAATCCATAAACCTTAACGTGAGCATCTCAATTATCAAAATTCAAAGACTAAAAGAAAACAATTGATAGCCTCGCTGCAAGGAAAAAGAAATATATATATAACAGACATTTCAAACATTAGCCATGCATCCAAAGCAAGCTATATCATCTATACATTTTCCTCAACAAAAAATAATAATATTATCTATACATTTATACTATATTTACATCTCCAACAAAGACTATACAACAAAGCAATCATTTGGTATTGGGCAAAGAAACTGGGAAGCTGCTTTAACTACAACTACATATCTGGAACATAACCCACATATGGGGATATGATCAGATATGAAAGTTTGACAATCTGGTTCCTTTTTGGTTTTATGTTTGTGGTAGATTCAAAATTGGTCCCTGATGGGTCATGAAAATGTCCCATCTGAATCGTTTAATTTAGTCGAGTTAGTTCGTTTCGAGTCTTTATTATAATAAAATGGTTGGTTTTCTTGATTAGGTGTCTTTTGTAGAGTTATGTGTGAAAAGTGATTAAAAACGGGAGGAAGTTACTTGAAGGGTATTTTGGTCTTTTGTACACAAGGGTATTCTGGTAAATTTGGCCAAGTTCAGTTTATGCGTGAAAAGTAGAGTCCGAGACGAACCCGTAGGAGAAAACGGAAGTTAAATCGGAGTCCGGACGAAGGAATTATGTGGAGTCAAAGTTGGGGTCAAATTCGGGACAAAGTCGGTACACTGTTGGGCACACGGGACATCTTTAGACACGTGGCATCTTTATCAACTCCCTTATTTACCCAGCCGCCAGAGAACATTATTAGTTTAGGGTTTTTTTTTTATTTTAACCCTTTAATTCCTAAAATGACCCTTCCTTTACTTTTTTTCTACCATTTAACCCTACACAAATCCTAACCCTATTTAATAACACTTGCTCCTCCATTAAAACCTAGACTTGCAAACCCTCTCATATCCCTCTTCTCTATTCCCATATCCTTCTCCTCTTTCAATCCCCTCTTACCTCTTTCTTTCTCTCTTCTCTACTACTAAATCCATTTTCTCCATTATTTTACCATCTTTCTCTACTACTACTTCTTCTCTACCACTATTATTCTTCCATTAATAGTCTTCTCCTTCTTCCTTCCATATTAGTTTAGTCTTCTCCTTCTATCATCTTTATCTTTGAGTCGGTTGCTCTTCATAGTCGGTCTCGGTTTTAAAGTTTAATGGAAATTTTCGATTTTTGTAGAAACCAGGAAGGAGGAAGATGATGGCTGAGATAAAGCTAGTTGTACTCCATCTGTGCCCGAATGTAGCCCGCACCTTCTCCAGTCCATCTGATTTATTTCTTGGATGTGCACCACGTGTCCTTCTTGACTCTTAGTCCATTGAATTTGACCCGAACTTTGACTCTCTATATTTTATTCATCCGGACTCCGATTTGACTTCCGTTTTCGCCTACGGGTTCGTATTGGACTCTACTTTCCATCCGAGAACTAATCTTGACCTTGAAATCAGAATCAACAAATGACCAAAATACCCTTAGTCTGCATTTCTCCGACTTTTATCCGTTTTGCACACTTAACTCTGAAAAAGGTACCTGAGTAGAAAAAGGAGTAATTCGTGAGAGTAACTGCCCTAGATAGACTAACTTGTCAAATTAAGAGACTCAAATGAGACATTTTCATGTCTCATCAAATTATTTAGTGTACTGCCCTTTTTTTGGATATGTACTACACATTTTTGTACTGGGAATTTTCTTGTGTACCGGGAATTGTTTTGTGTACAAGCCATTTGGTTATGTACTAGAAATTTTGTAGAGGGAATTTTCTTGTGTTCCAGGAATTGTTCTGTGTACTCGCCATTTGGTTATGTACTAAACATTTTTGTGTTGGGAATTTTCTTGTGCACCGGGAATTGTTCTATGTACTGGCCATTTGGTTCAGTACTGGACACTTTTGAACTGGGAATTTTCTTCTGCACCGGAAATGGTTCTGTGCAATGGCCATTTGGTTATATACTTTGATGTTTGTAGAGATGAAGAAGATAAAATGTGAAACAAATAAGAACATAAAACTTTTAGAGAGAGAAAGACAGAAAACTTTGATGTTTTTAGAGATTGAAAGAGATGAAGAAGATAAAATGTGAAACAAAATAAGAATGATGAACACCCAAAAATGAGAACATAAAACTCTTAGAGAGAGAAAGAACAGAAAATTGATGTTTTTAGAGATTGAAAGAGATGAAGAAGATAAAATGTAAAACAAAATAAGAATGATGAACATCCAAAAATAAGAACATAAAACTTTTAGAGAGAGAAAGAAAAGAAAATTTATGTTTTTAGAGATTGAAAGAGATGAAGAAGATAAAATGTGAAAAACAAAATAAGAATGATGAAGAAGATTTTTGGATGTATAAATAAGAAGAAAGAAGGAGTTGAAACAAGTATAATGGGAGGGATCCAAAAAAGTTGGCTGAAATTTCGTCAAAAAATGGCGCCATTTTTGAATTTTCAAAAAATCTGAATGATTCTATGACATGACGTCATGTACGGGGAATTAATTGCTTCGCTGTCGTCCGTCAGATTGTCAGAAAACACAGAACTTTCCCGTGGAGGGGTAAAAGAGGGATAAATAAAATAAAAACCAGAAAAGTGTGAGCTGTCCTGACAATTTGGACTGGGTTCTCATTTTTTTTGTGCTGGGGGTAATGCTTATTTACCCTCCATTTTTTGGGCCTCTCCCTCAAAAATCCTAAAATAAGATAGTGAGGGTTTTCAAATATCGTTTTGGGTTATTTTCCAAATAGCTCCCAATGTCTGTGTTATTGAATATTGAGGGACATTGGGGGTAGTGGATCAGAACATTGGGGTACCCCCAATGTCTATGTTATTGGGGGTAGTGGATCTAGACATTGGGGTATCCCCAATGTCTGTGTTATTGGGGGGTAATGGATCAGAGCATTGGGGTACCTCCAATGTCTGTGTTATTTTTTTTTTTTTTGAGATTAGTGTTATTGGTTGGGGACATTTGAAATGTCCCCCAATGTCTGTGTTTTGGGGGTAATGGATCAAGGCATCGGGGTTACTGGATCAGGACATTGGGAGACATTTCATGTCCCCCGATGTTTGTGTTATTGGGTGGGGACATTTGAAATGTCCCCAAATGTCCGTGTTGTTGGTTATTGACATTTCAAATGTCTTCAAATGTCTGCGTTATTGGTTGGGGACATTTCAAATGTCCTGAAATGTTCGTGTTATTCGTTTGACACGAAATTATGGACATTTCAAGACAAGTTGGTTTTGGGGACATTTGGAGACATTTTAGTGTATGGAGAGCTTTTGGAGAGAAAATGTTTCTCAAAATAGGGAAGATACTTGAGGATACTTGGAGACGTTTGAGTAAGGAAGATAATAAAAATAATTATTATTGTCAAATTAGATAAATAATAATAATACTATTATTATAATATTATCTTATTATTATATTACAATATTATATTATATTATATTACATTATTATTATATTATATTATATTATATTATTATTATTATTATTATTATTATATTATATTATATTATATTATATTATATTGTATTATTATAATATTAATATTATATTAATATACTATTGTATTAATATATTATTATTATATTAATATTATATTAATATACTATTGTATTAATATAATATTATTATAATATTAATATTATATTAATATACTATTGTATTAATATATTATTATTATATTAATATTATATTAATATATTATTATGTTATATTATAGCTTTAAATTGTTACTCAAGTAGTATGATGTAGTTTACCAAAATAAAAAACACAAGATGTTGTCGTTTTCAAATTGCAACCATCAATATGAAAACATTATAACTAATAGTTTTTAATTGATTGATAGTGATTTCTCATTTTGTATTGTGAATCTTTTAGGGTAGTATATTTGTGTCTGGCATTTCAATAATTGTTTCCTTGCTTTACATATTTGGATCATTCAACTGTTTTGATATTCATTTCTTTAGGACCCCACTTTATTGCAACAAGGTTTACCGCTCCTCCCTACGGACGCAACATATCTCTCTTCGCTAACGCCGGTGGAGATGACATTTTAATAATTTTTTTTAAGAAGAACAGAGAACAATCAATAACAAAAGATGACGTAGATTTTGGAAAGAAGATAAAGAAAGTAGTCTTCCTTAACCAATTATCTTGTTTATTCTGGAAAAACAATTGCACTCTGTTTTCTACAAAAGAAAAGGAAAGAAAAAAAAAGAAGAGCACTAAAAACAAATCTGACACAGCTCACATGTACCAAGAGGGCAATAAAATACATTTTTGAAGTCTTCAAGACCATCCAACGGTTTATATTCAGAGACTACACACTAATCGAACGGACCCATACTCTTCTCCACCGGATCAGTCAACTTCTATCTCTCTAAGCTCTGATCTATATAGTCTGACAAAACAATAACTCATCCTTTTACTTCTCTCTTTCATGTTTCTCCCCTCTCCCTTGGTTCAACAAATGAGTTTATCTTCAAATTTCTTCGCTTCTATTCTACTAGCCGTACTGATTTTCGCGGCGAAATCAACGGCTCAAAATCCTTTCTTTCATTTCTTCGACGACGACTTCCAAAGAACGGATTATGATAATATTACAGCCGTAAAGGATGCAACCATAAACGGTAATGCTATTCAGCTAACTCCAGACTCAGGTGTTGTTTGTTTTTTTATTTATGTGTGAATCTGAATTGGCTGAATCTGAATTGGCTGAACTGAATTAGCTGAATCTGAATTGGCTAAATTTTTTAAAAAATTTGATGTTTTTTAATCTGAATTATAGGATCTGAATGGAAATTTTGACCTTTATACCCTTATTGGCCTTTTTGACAAAAGAAACTCTAACTATCTTTCTCCCTCTATAAAAGTAAAAAACCCTATTTTTTCTCCTCTCCCGTACCTGCCTCTCTCCCATGGATGCCAGGTAGAGACTCATCTCTCTCTCATTCTCTTTCTCTTCCTCTCTCATCCTCCCTCATTCTCTCTCTCTCCCTCTCTCATTCTCTCTCTCTTTCTCTCTCTCTCTCTCTCTCTCTCTCTCTCTCTCTCTCTTCCTCTTTACCCCTCTTTATACCTAGAACTCGAAGATCAGAGAGCTTACCCTCGTCAGATCCCTCAAGGGTTCACAATACTTCTGATTTTTCGAAGAAAGTGTTTTTCTGTTGTCATTTTTTTTATTATAATTTTCTGTTGCGTGAACACATGTGCTGAATCAAGAAGAATTATTCATTAACTTCACAAAATTCTTGATTCGAGTCTCACCGTGCAATCGTATTCCTCCTTAATCACTACTTCTGTTGATGTTCCCTCTTACTATCTTGATTGGTTCAGTGGATGATTCCTCCGCAACTGATGAAGGATCAACATGCCTTGACTATGAAATTCATGAGCATCCTTGCTGAAAGGGACACTGCAATTGAAGAACGAAATCTGGCACTCTGTGAGAAAAGGGTAGCTTTGGCTGAGCGAGATATGGCAATCCATCAGCGAGATGCTGCCTTGTCCGAGAGAAATAATGCATTAATGCAACGGGACAGTGTTTTGGCAGCTCTCGAGTATCAAGAGAACTCTAATGTCAGTGGTAATAGTGCTAGCACATATCAACCAGGATCTGGAATCCCCCGTGGAACCAAGCACATACAGCATCCTCAGCTAATGCAATATTCTGATGAAGCTCCTTACACTTCAACAGACACAGATATTCGTGAAGGGATTCCATTATCCTCCGGCCCTGAACCTATCAAACCTAGCAGAGGTAGGCGACCAAAAGAATTCCAGGCAGTCTCATCAAAAAATGCATCAAATCCAAAGAAGAGTAGAAAACGAGGTAAGGATTTGAAATGTCGGGTAACAGTTGCCAAACCGTCTGAGCAGTACATGGGCGAAGATGGAGGTCAAAAGAATGGATCTGAAGGTAACAACCGTGGCGTTTTTGAGATTAACTTTAACGATTTATTCATGTCGCCAGCAGTTTGCTCGTGCACAGGTATAGCTCGCCAATGCTATAAATGGGGGCAAGGGGGTTGGCAATCTGCTTGCTGCACAACTACTTTGTCTATGTACCCTTTGCCTGGAATTCCTAACAAAAGACACACTCGACTTGGCGGAAGAAAGATGAGTGGACTTGCTTTCCAAAAACTACTCAGTCGACTATCTGCAGAAGGCTACGATATTTCGGTGCCACTTGATCTCAAGGATCACTGGGCCAAACACGGAACAAATCGCTACATCACCATCAAGTAGAGGCTGGCAAGGGGTTGATTTATGATCTTTTTTTGAGTGAATGGTAGCTACTAAAACAGATACATAGATAGTTAGATGATGAATGTTGCTTTTTCCATGAGATTTTGTCTCTTTTTTGTTGGTTTCATGAAGGAGCAACTGGCAAGGTAAAACTATGGACCTTTGTGGGTGTAAAGAAGGAGATGGTAGTGGGGTGGGTACATGCATTTGTTTTTTTTGTATAACCTAAACTGATGTTAGAAGAATGTAGAGAAAAATGAGAAAGTAGCAAAAAACAGAATTGGTTTGATTGAATGAAATTTTGAACTTCTACAATTTGTTCTAATACATTTTATCTTGTACCAATTCTGGGAGTTTTTCTTTCTCTTCGATCATATAATCCAAGTGGAAGCCGGCTAATCCATGATACGGGTTCCGATCATATTGGATTAACCCTGTATGGTTTTAATGGTTTGCTGATCCATGGATAGTAACCATCTAGACAATGTACTTTGGGCCAAAATGGGATGGACGCCACAACTCCAAAAAATGCTTAGACTATGTTCGATGGGGGTAGTAGATAAAAGAAGTCACGGAGCCCCAAGAAATAAAGTTCTATAGGCGCCTCCAGTTTTTTTTTTTTTTTTTTTTTTGGAAGTCGACTACGATCTACGTATGTCGTTACATTTGGCATTGATACATCAAAGATGTGATACGCTCAATAACTGCCCACTCAAACTAAAACAAGAACCGGGCCTAGCCCAACATGACAATGGCCTAAAGCCCAACTACATTATTTGCTTTTTTGCTTTTTGAGAACGCCCCCAACCATCGGTAAGCGTTGCTAAATGTCACAAAGATTTTGTACGAGAATAGAATCTGATTTCGTTATCACTTTTTAAGGCAAGATTTTAGGATTTAACTTGATCAACAAGTTAGGGTTTTGCTGCTTCTATATAAATCCTGAGGAGGAACCCTAGTACTAATTAATTCGTAGTAGCTCCTAAAATAATAAGATGTTATGGTGGGACAAAGTAGAAGAAGAAGAAGAAGAAAAAAAAGTAGAAGATGGAGAAGACAGGATTAGTGAGTTACCACTAGACATTATTCATCGTTTCCTCTCTTTTATTGAGTTGAGAGAAGCCATCAAGACTTGTTTTTTATCTAAAAGATGGAGGTATGTTTGGAAATCTCTTCCACGTCTAAATTTCCGAATCACATATATTCGTGATGAAATTAAGTTTAATCGTTTTGTTGATAACGTTTTAAATCATCTTGACGATCCTTGTCCTATTTCATTTTTTTGTTTAAGTTGTGACTTTTCTTTTAAACTTCGAGGTCATCTTCTTAAATTTATTGAAACCAACAACCTTGAAGTATTAAATCTTGAAAATTTCAGAGGTCAATTACCTTTTGATACCATATTCACTTCGAAATCATTGAGGATAGTAAAGTTGAAATATGAGTATAGTCATTATAATTTTCCAAAGCTTGACATACCCAATTCAATAAGTTTACCTAGGCTAGAGAAACTTAGTCTTGATGGATTTCGGCTAGATGGAGATGATGATATTAAGAAGATCTTGTTGAATTGTCATGTTCTTGAGTCATTGTCATTTGATAGATGCATATTCAATCAAACCAACCTTGAGATATCTTCTCCCCATCTTAAGCATTTAAAAATGTCTAGTTGTCAATACATTGTCCCCAAAGACAACCCCGAAGACGACCCCGAAGACGACTACATTGTCCCCGAAGACGACCCCGAAGAACCCCCTGAAGACGACCCCGAAGAACCCCCTGAAGACGACTCCCCATACTACCAACAAATATGTACTATAAACATAAATGCTTCTAATCTCTTGTCATTCAGATTTCTTTATCCTACATTTCATACTTATTATTCATATCATTCAAAAATTCAAAGGTCTCTTGAATTTCAATCCGTGATCTGCGAATCATTGGAGACATTTGAGTTAGAAACATCTGATGATCCTAAACTTTGTATACAAGATGGATCAATATATTTACCTAAGCTCAAGAAACTTGTTCTAGATTCTCTTGAAGGTGAGACTGATGCCCTTAACAGTATGTTCTCGAGTTGTCCACTTCTTGAATTATTGTCCTTAAAACACTGTGAGTTTGGTGACAACATCCTTGATATTTGTGGTCTTCAACTTAAGCATTTGAAAATTTATGGCGGAGCCGCTGAATCGATCAAGTTATATGCTCCAAATCTCATATCATATCAGTGTTATAGTCTCAAGTGGAAATACTTTGATATAGGGAGTTTTAGCACATTAGTCAATGCTAATATTGACTTCAGTTTCGCCGAAAAAACAAATACTTTTGTGTGTGAAGCACCAAATATTGATGATGAGAAGAGAAAATTATATTTACCACAAATTGTTAAGTTACTTAGAGCTTTTCATAATGTGGAAGTACTGACGTTATCACCTTTAGTCATCATGTTACTCTCAGAAGCTCCGTCATTATTAGAAAATCTACTTGAGTTTCGTAACCTTACTTGTTTGAACATCCCGACATGGCTTTTGAGAGACTCCATCAATGTAATATCACACTTACTTGAGATATCTCCTAACATAGAGTCTCTCATTATGAAGACAAATTCTGGGGATGATAACGAATTGAAACTAATAAAAGTCTCGCTCCAGAGATGCAACTTCCATCACCTCAAGAGGTTAAGATTTTTGGTCCAGGTATATCTTTAGATCTTCGAAACTATAAAGGTTATGATACTCTTATGTTTCTAACAGTATTGTTGAAGAAGGCCAACAATTTGCGGAAAGTTAGACTATATTTTTATCGGAATGAAGAGTTAACGGAAGCTGATCGGGTTGCAGAAGATTTTGAAAGAGTCTCTCCATATGTAACATTCTTCTTAAACCATGTACGATCTAGCAGTTGGTCGTGAACAACTTCAATTGCAGGCTATGATTGATGGTAAATTTCTCGAGTTTATGTGATGCTTAAAGCACAAAAGTAGTTTTACTGATGAAGTTGATCCCCCAAACAGATTGTTTCATCCAAGGATAATATTCTCTAGTAATTTGAATTGATTACCCATTTAATCAACTCCTAAATATTCATTAATGAAAAAATTGATCTGCGTAAGTTGTATCTTCAAGGACATCATTGTGGTTGGAGTGGAGTTCCTGGTTTGGTAATTGGTGGCACTAATACTTGTTTCAGTCATCTTTTTCAATATGTTGTCTATTAAAGTATTCAAATTTTATTCTGATTATGTGACATTGTCAAATCATACTTAGGTGAAGTTAATTTTTTTCTTATGTTAGATTTGGCTCGTTTTAATGGTTTGAATTGTTTTAGCCTTGTTGATTTTAGAATGCCTGTGTTTGTCTTATTCCTTCACATGAAGTATGGGATTTCAAAAATGTCTACGTTTGTCAATGTACCGGATGACATCATTAATCCTCTTTCTTGAGGTTGTCATACTGACGAACTCACCATTCTCTTTAAATTTATTTTGATGACGAAGAAGCTATTCAAGTTCAAGTCAATTCAATCACTATCGAAAACCAGACCCAATCTGAAATAATAAGTTGATGATGAAGAAGCTATTAGGGTTTTGTGCTTGATTGACTTTATTCAGGAATTAAAAACCCAAAAGCTATTAGAAAACCAGACCCAATCTGGAATAATATTTGAAAAAATTATTTCATAAAAAGTACAATTTCACCCTCGAAATGAGTTTGCAACAAGAGCGAACTCAGAAACTATAAATTGCAACAATGGCAACATCAGCAGCAACAGCAGAAAAACTACAAAAGTGACGGGCTCTGCCGTGATTCAGATAAATCAGACTTCATAGTTGAAATTGGTCCTATGGTTGGTCGTGGACCTCGATAACTCGTGGTCTAATTAATTGGTACTTTGTCCTTTCATTTCTTTTCAATTTTCTTAGGTAAATTTCTTTTACCCTTTTGGTAAGGAAATATTCAGATAGGGTTTGAGCATGAGTTATAGAATCTCATATTTGGAAGACAGTCTTGGGTTTATTGGTCTTTAATACCAGACTTTTTGTTTCTGCATCATTGTTAGACTTGGTATCTGTTCATTATGTGATTATTATAGAGCTCTCAACCAAAAAAATGCTAGCAAAAGATTCCAAATCAAGGGGACTTCCTATAGAACAGTTTCTTCCCCACCGGTAGCTACAGATTGACAAGTATAGATTTGTTTGGAACGAAGTTATTACATAAATCTTTCCCGATCTTTTTCTACTTGAAGAGATCCCCATCACTCGAAGAGCCTTGTAATCTTTATGTATTTTGCTTCAATACGCCGTATTTCTAGAGGACGGCTTTTCTTTTAAGGTCATGAATATCAAAGCTGGCTCTGTGAATATAGAAAGATAACTAATGGGTAAATCTATTTGGCTTGATCTAATGAGAATGATCTTGCCTTCCAAGAAAAGCAAATTGACCTTCCAACTTGCAATTTTTCTTAAATTCACCATATAATCGGATTCCACAAGGTTTCGACTGAAGCCCCAGTGTTTAAATAGGTGGGTATGAGTTAGTTTCGCATCACTTGGGCGAGCCAATATTATAGGCAGGAGCTCAAGCTTAGCAAGAATTGAGGCTTTCTGATCAAGAAGCTTCCAGGACGAGGAACAAGACCTTGCACTATTTGGGCTTCAACCTAAGTACCCTAAGTGGAGACTAGGTGTTTCTTTTTGATCACCCACTTTCTTCCTCACTTCATCTGATAAGCCTCGGTGTGTCATTCAAGCGGAATATTTAAGGAAAAATAAACTCCTTTAAGATGACGAAATCGTATTGACCCAAAGACGTCTTATTTCTCCTTTGGAACTTATATACTGTATTGATCATTTGCCTCAGCGATCACATTTGCTACTAGAGTCATTTGTCATGATCCAAGAAAAATCAGGAGGAAATCTCACCAACAATGATACCAAACATTAAAAGAAAGACAGAACTATATTAAAAAAGCATGAAAATAGGAACTAAAAAGATCCAAAAATGGGGTTAAGAACAAGTTCCATAACTATCTACACCCACTAGTTTAGCAACAACTCCAACTGCGATCCTGTATATAAATATTTGGGTCAAAACACATATAACCCATAACCAGTTTTGAAAGAAAACCATAACCTAAGATATGTTGGGAAAGGAATAAACATGAACCGCCTATTCGTTATAACACATTTGATATGCTTATCCATAATTCCATATAATCAGCAACATACTTCGTACTCTGAAGTCAAGACATTGGAAAAGAAAGATCGACAAGAAAATAAATGGTGGTTGGATGCTTATTACTTCCATCAAGAAAGCCTAATTGAAGTATTGAACCATCTGCATATTCACAATTTTTCGGATTTTACTAGTAGAAAAAACAACGAAACTTTGTTGAGGATTGTGTTTGAAATAGGACGAATCCTCTTGCATCATTATTCATTCATGTCGATGTGCACTAATTATTCGATATTACTTCTTAAAAGCTGATAGTCCTATGATTACATCTTATTTCATGTAGAAAAACTATCCTTTCTTAAAATTGATCAAGTTGGAATGGTCTAGCTTAATTGTCTTCCATCAATACTATGCTTTCATTTTCTTGTAGTTGGATTTTCTAGTTCTCTGGATCAAATAGCACTCACGGGTGGTTTCAGTTGTTGTACTCGCCAAAAGTGTATTTCGTTCATGTTCGGGACCTGTTATTACATAGGCCGCGGCTTTGGGGAATAAAGAATAATCTCCGGGGAATAAATTCTTTAGGGAATCTATATTTTTTTGTACATTCTCGGAGGAATATTTTATTTTAGTCCAAAAATTTAATTGATCAAACATTGCCTCCTAATCTTCATCTTCTCTATCTCCTTTACCACCATGACTTTCCACCACCACCATCCCGATCACCACCATTACGACCACCATTGCCACCCAAAGTTCTCTTATTTATTAAAGGAGGGTCATCATTCCATCATAAAATGGAAGAATTCATTCATTAACTTGAGATTAATCGATAATATATTCAAATTGATACTCTACATGAAATGTTTCAACCAAAATCATCTTCATGTAAATAAAATATACAGAGCACCCCATTTGGCTACAATATCCTTATCAATCACTTGGGATGATTAAGATGCATCATACTACCATTGTTTTAATAGTTCTTATCACAGAACATGCACATGGAAAGATTAGGAAGAGATCTACTAACCAAGACTAGAGTAAAGCAGAATCTAATCTTACGGAGAGAAAAGGGAAAAACTAATCTGATTTTTGCATTTAGAGAAATGGGAAAGACTAACCTAAGGTTCTACGTGGAGAGACCTACAAGTAGAATGGCAAATCTAGAGAGAGGTAATGTGTGCCTGTAGAGTAGAAAGAAAAAGTGAAAGGAATATGTTAGGTTGAAACATTTAGATCCAGATTTACATCTGAGATCTGCTGACAGAAAGGAAATGATTAATGCATTCAAGATCCAAATAATCTGAATATTTGCAGGGTGAATAATCTAGTAAAACCCTAGGTTTTCGTTTGATGAACCTGTCTCCACGTTCATGAATTTTTTTTCAAGGAATTACATAATCAATGAGAGGACCAAAGAATTTCCTCTCTCACTAGACCTCGTCTGAAAGATCTCCCCTCTCTCTCTCTATACTTTTTTCTCTCTACTTCCCTCTCTCTCTAGACCTCTCTACTTCAAAGAATTTCAAAGAATAAATTTTAGGGTTCCATTAAACCTTTGTTGTAGCGATTCACTAGAGAGAAGAGTAGAAGTTTGAAGAGTGATAACATTTTTTAGGGTTTTTACTTTTGTAAGTTGCCGAGGTTGGAATGCGGAGAGAGATAAGAGAGATAGGGAGAGAGAAGATGAAGATTAGGGGGCAATGTTTGATCAAGATAATTTTTGGGCTAAAAGAAAAGTATGCCCCTAAATTAATATTTATTGAGTAAATCTTTATTCCCCGGAGATTTTTTTTTATTCCCCAAAGCCGCGGCCTTGTTTTAATTCTCTAAGATAAGTAGAAATAGTAGAATTCCCTTTTTTAATTGCTTGAAGTTTTCTTCTCAATTGATCTTTTTGAGACTCTAAGCCTTCATTATTTGTTAGAAAGAGATAGTCCCAAATTTCTCTAGCTGTTTGAAGACCATAGGTATCATAATACACAGACTTATAATGAGTACTTTTGAGATATGATTTACAAAATTCTCTTTACTCCTCCATTGTTGATAGTCTGGATTCACTTGTTCTACTCCATGAATGAATTTAAGAGGTGGAGGTTCCTCAATAGTACCAGTTACAAACCCTAATAACTCATAAGTGCTTAGAAGTGTTTCAATTTGATCTTTCCACATGAGATAATTAGAATCATCTAGTTTCTCAGTTATGAAACTAGTAACAGACGAAATTAGAGGAAAAGTACCTGGATTTGAAGCCATTTGAAGAAAGTTTTGAAGAACTGCCTGAAAAAACAGTAAGTAACCTTGTAACCTTTGCTAATTTGTTAATTAGCTTCTGAATTTTGATGAAATCTTCTTAATCTTGATGAAATATTCTGAATTTTGATGAAATCTTCTTAATCTTGATGAAATCTTCTGAATTTTGATGAGAAATGTTTGATTTTCTGAATGTTAAATGCTTTTGTTGATTGCGAGATAATGAATGTTCCTGAGTTCGAAGAGAAAACCCTAGCTTCTGGATCACAAGACCTAGACTGATACCATGTAAGAAATCTCTAAGAACTCTAATGTTTATCTTTTTATTCAATCAATCATTTTCTTCTTACAAGCTAGTATTTATACAAGTTGTGAATACAAGAAGAAGAAGAGAATTAAAAACAGAAAACAGGAAAATAGTTAGTTAGACAACTAATTCATGATTAGTTGTAACTAACTTTATTGTTATGTTTCTTAATTTCAGATTTGAAGTCAAAATGGAGTAAATATGAATTGACTGACCAGAGATGGACCTGAAGTCAAGATGGACCTGGTCAAGACAACTTCATAGACTTGACCGAAGACTTTGGTCAAGATTGACCCAAGTATATAAAAGGAGATTATTTTGCCCTAAGCCTGATTCTTCACTTTCTCTTTATCTCTTCGAAACCCTAGTTCCTTTTCTCTCTGAAACCCTAGTTTTACAATAGTCCTTATCCAACTAACTCCGATCCCGACTTGGAATTTATTTCGACTATGTTCCCTCATTTCTCAAATGACTCGATCGATTTTGTCTTTGCCATGCTGGGCGGAAATGTAGAAGACACTCTTTCGACTTTGCATGAGATAGACTTGGAATATATTTCCACTATCTTCCCTGGTTTTGCAACTGATTCTATCGACTACAGACTACTTATTAGTGTTAATGGAGGGAAATGTTGACAACACAGTGGCCCTTTTGCAAGACATGGTACTACTTCCTCTTCTTTTTTTGTTGAAACATGGTACTACTTCCTTTGAATATCCATATTTTTGCAACAAATGAATTACTGGACCTCCACCGAGGTAATAATTGCATATATTTCTTTCTATTCGATTAAAAAATAAGCATATCGTTAGTAATGGGATTCGTTTGCTTTGTGATGTCTTACTTTGTGATGCCTTGTATGAATGGTTGATTTCAGAATTTCTTGATGAAAACAGGGTGATTGCGAGTCATTTGATGGTGATTCACGCCAAACTATAAGAAAGACATACATTACACGAAATTTCGTCCACAGGTCTGATTTCTAGGCATCAATGAGGCATGGATTTTGGATTTTTTCCCAAATGAATATTAGTTTTTGACATTGTACGGATGAGACAATATCAATAAACTGCCAATACAGAATTTTAAATGAAATCTACTGCTTTTCAAACATCAATAGTTTTTCTATGAAAATGCAGAATACAAGATTTTTAGATTTTGACTTCCATTGGATTTCTAATACAAATTATCCAAACAGAACCTTATTTCATCTGCATTTTACAGCTCAATCTCCTATTATCAGTAGATGCTTAGAGAGATTGTGACCGATAACTCTGAACAGATCTTTACAGCTTCAGTTCCTCCTGTTCTGGGAGCAATGGTTCAAAGATAGCATCCACTTCAGCTTGATCAACATCCTCCACTCTGGAAGGATTCCATTTTGGGTTCTGTAAAGATATTGGATAGAGATTGAAATAAGGATATACATATATTATATACTGAAAAAGCATGAAACCAAAACCAAGAGAAGTCGTGCAGAAACATGAGAATGCATGCTAGTTCTTCCCTAATGCGTACAAATTAGTTCAATTTGTATCAAACATAGATAAGGCGGGCCTGGTAGTTGGTCGGGTCAAGTATTCTCGTACATGGGTGGTATTTAGAGTCCGCGACTCTCATAATGTCGTCTCTGTCTCTCTTCCAAGTAGGAACCACTTGAACATGGACGGCTGCATGCCTTCGGCATTAAGGAGTTAGATACGGAGTTTCATTTGAAATAAAGATACCAGTGCACTACTTTTCCTTTGAAACCCAATACCATGAAGAGATATCAACTAGTGGAATGGTTTCAAGAAACCAAAAGCCAAAAAGGAGATTTGGGACTTAATACCATTGGCAATAATTTGGAACCTCTGGAAGGATCGAAATGATAAGATCTTCAAGGAATCAAATCTATGCTCGGTAACAGATGTGGAAGATGTAAAAGGAACGATCCATTATTGGTTAAGCGGATCACTTAAGTTTAAGTTTTCTTCTTTCTTGGATGTGGTTAGGAACTGGGAGGCTTGGGTTATGTAATGTAGCATAACCCGAGCAACCCTTTCTCCTGTTTCATATTTGTACATATTTTTGCTCTTTGAATATATTCAATCAAATTTTCAAAAAAAAAAATATCAACTAGTAATCTAGATAAATTGGGTAAAAGGAGACTTCCAATCAATTTCACTCAAAGTTAGAGATGTTTGTGCTTGAAAGTGGTAGATAGATTATGAACAGTTTCCTAGCCAATTTTAGTGAAGTAACAATGTTGGTTTTTTGTATAAGTGCCAAAATAAATATGAACTTTTAGTTAGAGAAATACCTGATCCTTGTCTACCAGGACTGCACGAACACCTTCTGCAAAATCACTTCGAAGAGCAGCTCTTACTGCAATTCGATATTCAGCTTGCATTACTCCAATTAACTGAAAACATCCAATCAAAAGATTACGCTAAAGATTCATGGAGAAAACAATAAATAAAATAAAGCAGAGCCGAATGGGGAAACCTGAAACAAACCTCAGATAAACTGTTCTCTTTCTTCCCATTTGCAGATGCAACTCTAGCGAAATAATTGTTCGTTAAACACAAAGAAAAAGGAGCCCCTTTTTTAAGACCTACAAGTGCCTCATTTGCCCATTCCGCTACTGCAAAAACAAACATTAATCGAGCTGAAATAGGTAGCGAACAACAGAATAGAAATAAAATGCATCAGCTTAGCTAGACAAGGGGCCACATTCGCCAACCGTCAGAAAGGTATTTTGTACTTCTCATCATTGTCGACAAACGATAATATCGGTTCTTCCGAGCAATGAGATGTCGCAAGAGCAACATTTTTTCATTTATTGGCGATATTGATGGATATTATTTTACTCGCATTGTTTTTTCTGTTTGACGAACTATTTTTCATTTGTATTCTCTTAAAAAATTATGAGTCGCGAGTTTTAAGTTTAACTAGGTAATTTCTGAAAGTAACTAGCTTGAAGAGCCAAATACGATGGTTTCAGACCACTTTGGGGACAACACATCTAATTTGTTAGTCTACAAGTTCATTGGATTCAGTGATAACCTAAATATCATCTTTTGACAAAGGCTCTCGGTGTACACTAAACATGCTTCCTAGTTCACACAGATTCAAACACGTTGAAACAAAAACTGACTTTCGATGACCTCAGAAGTGTCAAAGAAATGATTACTTTCTAGATTTTGGAGGAGCATGGGTTCACATGATTTATATAATGCTTGCCAAGCCAGCATACCTGCAGCTACAGTACTCTGTTGATGCTTCTCCAGTTCTTTACTTATGTCAGTGACAGACTTTGATGCCCCAAAGGATGAAATTATGTGAGGTAAAAGCGGCTTCAGTTGGGATTCTGATTCAGGCTCCTTCCTGAAGTCCCCAACTATTTCCTTGACATCCTTGTCTGGATGATCAGAACTGTACGCAAAACACATAGCCAAGGACATTTAACAGTATTCGCATCTGCATAACTTGCAAAAGACGGCAACCGAGTATATACAAAACTTAGATAATGAAGGTGGATAATCAGCCCATTCTATGACATAGAGTACTCGAACAGCATTTTTATAGTAACAGAACACAGTTTAAGTAAAAAGTTTATTTCAGATTACGTAGCATGGATATTCCTTTTTATTATTTTTTCTTGTGTCAGATACTCATGCCGGCAATCGGATACTTCAATGGGAATAATGTGCGATTTTGTAGGTACATTTTGTGCTTACATGTTAACGCCGTCTGTGTATAATGCAACAATGGTAGATTTAAGAGTTAAAATACGTAGGTACAAAATAAAGGACTTAATAAATAAGCCAAAACAAAATATTTATTTGTATGGCAGAACATCCCATACTAAGTGAACTACAGGATAGTGTAAACTTATCAACTTACCAAGATTGATAACGCCATGGATAGAAACAATTTTCCTTCAGAACAACTAATGCAATGTAGTAACTTTTTGTTATAGAGTATAGACACATTTATTTAACATAAAGGAGTTAAAAAGAACGGGCCACACAGGTGCTCTAGCAAAAGTCAGTTACTCAGTGTCATAAAATAGATTTGCTAACACCAAAATTAAGTGAAACAAGACATACAAGGGAAGTGCAAGAAGGGCCTTCTTCAATGAACCCAAGTTTCCTGATGGCACATAATGAGTCCCTATGCCCACATATAGGGCATCGGCAGGGGATGAAATCCTTTTCCCAGTAAGTCCAAGATAAGCACCTGGGAGAATTAACAGACCTGAATCAGAAAACACATAAACAGAGAAAACAACGCAGAAAAGGAAATGAGGTTATACAGGGTATAACCCCAGGAGTCTCTAACAGATAAGAGCAATTACGAAAGAACGGGTGTTTAAAGAAGAGGCCAGATATAGTAATATAATAATATAATACTGTACTAATATCATAATATATGCTCAAAAGAAGTTTTATGGATGATACAAATGCATGGCGAAAGAAGACATACCAATGGATCCTCCTCCTGGACTCTGTGCTGCTATGTAAGAAAACCCAACATCAGGGAACAAACCAATTCCATTTTCTGGCATGGCCAGAAGAGTCCTCTAAAATACGTCAAGATTAGCACAATATCAGGATATTTTAACGTGGATTTAGGGTTACAATCATGCCATCTAAAAAGAACTTTTAATGACAGTTAATACCTCAGTTACAATCCTGTAACGACCATGTCCAGATAGACCAATTCCAAAGCCCATCGTAACACCATCCATGAAGCAAATATATGGCTTCTTGTAATTGAAAATTTTACATATTAGAGAATATTCTGCACCAAATACCTGCATATGTTCGTGAATTAACACAACTTACATGAAAACAACACACAACCACTAGGAAGCATGGTACGGCAAAGTCGTGCGTTATGAAGGTGCAAATCAAGTCAGGTGCGTACAAATTGACAGCATTATCATGCACATCTAGATCGCGTACTAAAGATATTTGAACAGCGGAAGTATTAAAAACATGTTCTTTATCACCCAATTTGAAGTTTGCAAGACCAACAGATTGGACCAACTCTTGCTAATAGCTTTGGCAAGATCCACATTGACAGTAAAAAGCTAAAACAAAGAAAACGAGGAATAGACTCTAACAATTAGAATTATTTCAGGAGAACCATAAGGCTGAGGCGGACACCGAAAGGGAACCGTTATTAAGTACAAATTTGCAAAAATGCAACGTGTACCAAAACAAGAGAGTAACACACACCTTCTGCACAAGTGGTGTACTCTTGTCCTTTTGTATTTCGGCAACAACCCCCTTAATATCCATTCCTGCATGGTTAAGAATGGTAACTTTTGAAACTATACACACGCAGAGAAAGAACAAGATAATCATAAACATATTGGACCAAACTAATCATTTATCGAGTTAAATCTCAGTTAGTTTGCTTATTTTATTGAAAAATTAGTATGCACCAATATATGAAGGGGCATGGTCAGCTCAAGGCCGACTATTTTCGGCAACACAATTAAATAAACCCAGAAATGGAAAATTAGTTTCGAAAATTCTTTTTTCCTTTGTTACCAGCTGAAAATGCACGAGATGAACTGCTCTCCACTAGGACGCATTTCACTTTTGGATCTGTTTCCCATTCATCAAGATAGTTTTTGTATTTGATATCCATATCTGCATGAGATTTGAATTGCAATAGTAAGTTAGCACTAGTATCCGAGAGTCGGACTTACTGAACAAACAAAAGGATTACGGAAAACAAAAAAAAAACATCAAAGGAAATAAGTTCTTAAGTCCTCAACCATCACAGCAAACTATGCCTTCCAAAATTCAATAAAAAAATCCAAACAAAAATTGCAAAAAAATAAAAATAATCATGAAATAAAAGCTAGACCCATAAATAGTCGAAACCCAAAATTTAATATCGTATAATCATTATCTAAGTAGAATGAATAATATTATGAAAACATTTACTTGATATTAAACCACAATAACCCAAAGCTATTTTCTTCTTTATATTGTCATTTCCATCTATTGGATCGTTATTGTCCATTCTCCTTTCATATAGCAAAAACTAGGGTTTCTCAAGGTAACTTAGGTAAGCTAGAACAAGTCCAGGCCTATCTATATCAATAAAACAACTGAGCTAATAATTTCCAATCCAAAAGTAACTAATATCACAGAATGAAAAATAAATTTTACATTTTCCAGTAAATCACTGCATCAAAATCGATTTTAATGAATTCAACTACTAAACGATTGTGATTGAAATACTCAAACTCATCAAATTCCGGATAAATTGTGAACAGTTAGTAGAGAAATAAAACCTAAATTCATGGCGTTGAGAGCTTTAGGACGATCGAGAGTGATGATGGCGAGACCATTAGGAAAAACATTTCCTTTCACAAAATCATCGCTACTACTTCCAGCCATTACTGAAACAATTTCTCAAGAATTTGAAGATGAATCGAAGTTTTTAGAGAGATAGTGTGAGAAGTACAAATAGAGAGAATGTTTCTTCCGTAGAGAGTGGCATCTAATTTGCATTTCGTATTCTTTTTTATAATAACAAGATCCTTTAATAATGGGTTAATTCTTCTATAGCCTTCAAATATGACTTACTAGTTCATTTGGCCTCTCTAATCTAATGTGATCACATCTAAAGACTGAACGAGCTAGTTGATCACATTTGGGGGGTCAAACAGAAAGTAAACCGTTAATAACTGGTTGTTCATTTGTCATCCCTAACGTGACCACATCTGAAGACTGAACGAGCGAGTCAATCACATTTGGGTGTCAAACAAGAAATAAACTGATAATAATTGATTCATTTGGGCTCTATAATGTGACCTTATCTTGAGACTGAACAAGCGAGGTGATCACATTTGGGAAGTCAAACAAGCACTAATTAAAACGCTAATAACTGGTGAGAAATATCAAATATATTAACATTCATTGCGGAACTATGTAACATGTGATTTGTATGTTTAGCGACTATTTTACATGTATATCATGTTAAAAAGACTCATGGGTTTAGAGGTAGCTCCATAAAGAGTAAACTTCTTATGTGGACCAATGATATTGTACCATGAAAGATAAATTACAAGTATTACCTAATGCATAATGCCTAAAAAGTTGAAACTAACTACAACAATAAGAATAACTACAATATAGCTAAATTACGGTAGCTTTACTTTTACGATGCATGCATGCACATAGTTAAGAGTTTTATACTGTATGTAGGGTTTTATAACTGCATTAAAAAACTATTTTTCTGTATATTTACGATTTAAAATCTATGTGAAATCATAAGTACTTAACCATATGTAATAATGCCTCAGATGACAGAAGTCAAAACTGACAATAGAGATAAGAATAACCGTTTTAGATTACTATAAAGAAAAATGCAATAACTTTTACATATGTAGACAAAATTTTGCGTTCTTTTCAATTGATACTTGTCATTTTAGGTGTTCCTCCAACAATACATATTAGTGTGTTTGAAAATTTATTTTATATATATATTGACAATTTTATAATTACGTATACGAGTGAATTTTTCTATGAATATATGAATTCCTTATCCATATCAACTGAAAAAGCACAACTCAAATAACATTCTACGAAAACTAGATTGAGGACTAAGATTCTATGTGAAGACTGTATAAGTACCGACTTGTATCTAAGAATGGAAAGTCTGCATAACAATAACGATAAGATATTGATTTTAGCTTATCATAGAAAACCACACAAGAGTTTTACTTGTACACACATTTATAGAGTTCGATGCACACATGTTAAAAAAAGTGTAACATACCTTTTCAGTTGATACTTGTTTTAGAATATATGCACTTCTTCTGATGTTTGTTATACAGTTCCAGGGATTTAAGTTTTCTATATACAGATCGTCCAAATACGAACGTGTGTATGAGAAAAGACAAGAAATCTACGGATAAATAAGGGAAGAGTTCACGAACTTGAAGTATATAACTAGAAAAAGGACAATATTTGAGGGTAAAAAGTAAAGAATCATAAACTTTCCACATAAATATTTAAGACAACACGGGGATCTAAATTAGAAAAAGAAAAATTAAGGGCTTTTGATGGTATATTATTCTTCACAAGGATGTCTAGTTAATCAAATTATATTTTTAGTAAAGGCCATAGCAATTTTCCACTTTTACTTGGTTATTAGATATGCCGTGTCGTACTAGCCCACAACTTTCTCTATTCATCTTTAATCCCATCCTTCAAATAATCGGACCAAAACAATCTCAACCGTCCAAATATTCCTCGTTTACCCCGATATTTCAGAGATCCATTAAATGTGGTTAGGTATCCAACGTGGCAGAGATATCTAACCGTCTTCTATCAATCCAACGGCTTGTATCAAAAGGCACAAATTCGTACTCTTATTTGGAATTTTATTTTTGAGTCTAAACCCTAGGTCCCGTGAAATTAAAGAAACCCTAGCTCTTCGTTTCTATTACGGTAAAAAGGGGGAAAACAAACCCTAGCTAGATCGACATTTTCTTTTTTTCAATTTCAGGAGGGAAACTACGGAATTAGATCTGAAATTTCTGCAATTATATTGAAGTTGGATTTATGGATCCGTTTTATTGTCGTAAATTTTGTTCTAGGTACGTTTTATTTTCATTTTTCTTGTTGTTTTAGGGGACATTTTTTATTTATATTCATGGAAAGCTTTGGATCTTGGTAGGAAGTTAAGTTTGGTCGGTTTATGTGAATTTTGAGTATTTGCCCTAATTTTTTGGTGCAATTTCGTTGTCAGATCTTAAACTAGGGTTTCTAGTTGAGAAACATGTATGATGGAACATAAAAATTGGGGATTTTGTTTTTGCTTATGCGGAACGAGTGATTGTAGATGGAAAATAGCTTAAGAAAGACTGATACTCCTGAAATTCCATTAAAATCGAAACCTTTGGATATTAGAAGCTTACATGTTGAGAAATCTAGGGTTTCACAGGAAAGAAACAAGCATAAAGATGTGAAAAGAAAGCGGAAATCTGTTGTTGAGAACAAAGAACTCAGTTCAGGAGAAAATGAAAATCTGAAACAAAGGAAGAAGAAGAAGAAGAACAGGAAGGAAGTTTCTCTAAGTAGTTTTGAGTTAGTTAGTGATAGAAATGTTGAAGGTCTCAATGCAGTAGATGAGTTGAAGATAAATGGTGGTAAGGAAAAGGATGGCCAAATTCGAGGGGGCGAAAATTCAAAAAATATAAGTAGTTTAAACAATTTCTCTGCCGAAGTAGATGATAATGTTATACCAATCCCAAAGAGACCTCGAGGTTCTTCGAGGAGGAAGAAATCTCATAAGAGTCATCTCTCAGAGGATGCTGCTGGGACATCGGAAATTGTCACCTTTGATCCCCTCGTAGTTGAGTTAGCTGGTGACTCTGTGATCCCACTTGTTTCTTCTGGAAGTAAACAAATTATTGATGACTTGAAGAAGAGGAGCACTAGTAAGGCTGTTTCAGCCTGGCATTTAAAGGCTGAAAATGGTGCATGTAATGGTGATTCGAGGAAGAAAAGAGTTCGTAAAAATCGTTTGAAGGGCCAGGAATCAGAACAACTGGAGCGGGGAATCTCAAAGGAGTTTGAGCCTTTGGTTGATAAATCTAGCAATACTAGGGAAAATTTGCAAGATGACGATGAAGATAATCTTGAACAGAATGCTGCGAGAATGCTATCATCTCGTTTTGATCCAAGCTGCACTGGTTTTTCTGGTGATCGTACTGAGAAGGGTAATTCCTTCACTCCACCCTCTTTTTCTGGGGTTGTGAGTCCATGGACAAATTGTTCAGGTGGTTCAGAGTGCTCTGCTGATGCTGCTGGACGAGTGTTGCGCCCTAGAAAAGAATACAAAGAGAGGGGCCATAAGAGGAAGAGACGCCACTTTTACGAGTTATTCTCCAGAGACTTTGATGCATACTGGGTTTTAAACCGGAGGATCAAGGTCTTTTGGCCATTGGATCAGTGTTGGTATTTTGGACTAGTGATAGCTTATGAACCAGAGAGAAAGTTGCATCACATCAAGTATGATGACCGTGATGAAGAATGGATTGACCTCCAAAACGAGAGATTCAAGCTTCTGCTGCTCCCAAGTGAAGTTCCTCGTAATTCTCCAATGAGTAGTATAGGAGTGGAAGACAGGCATGTTGATGAGGAAGCACACAGGGATGCAGATGCAGAGGACTGTGTAGGCAATTTCATGGACTCAGAACCCATCATTGCATGGTTGGCTCGTTCGACTCATCGAATTAAATCCTCTCCACTTGGACTTGTTAAGAGACGGAAAACTTCCGTTCCGAGAAATCATGTCTCACCTCGAATTTCTGATGATTACGATGATTCAGATGCTCCACGAGGTTGTTCTGTTGCCACACCCTCTGGAACAGATGCGAACCATTTATCTGGTGTTACTGTACCTTGCAAAAGACAAACTGATAAAGATATGACTTTAAAACCTTTGATGGGCCCTACAACGTCTTGGAGGGATAGAAAGGTTTCTTTTGTTTATTCTAGGAGGCGATTTAACAATAAACGACAAGGATTTGGTTGTATATTCAAGGACAGTGATGCTGGCTCTGATTCTTCTCTCGCCACTTTTCTCGACAAGGTTTGTGTGCTGGAAGAACCTGACTCTGCCTTATGGGGTTATGGTCAACATCAAGATGGTGGATTCTGGACAGGTGAGAATCTTAGAACGTTGAGATTTAGTGTTCCATTGATGGATTTGGATAAAGTGACATTTAACTTAAGGATCTCAGTTCGGCGGGCGTACAGTGATATGTTTGGTGCCGCGACCTTTTGTCCCTACGAGCCTCTATTCCTGCTTCACCATGGTACCGTGACGGCGGTGTGGCCAAAAGTGCGACTAGAAATTCTTTTTGTTGATAATGTTGTTGGTCTTAGGTTTATGTTGTTTGAGGGTTGCATGATGCAAGCAGTATCTCTTGTGTGCTCAGTTCTGGCAATATTTAGTCAACCAGATCAGCGTGAGAAGTTTGGAGATCATCTGCAGTTACCAATTACTTCTATCAGGTTTAAAATTTCGGGTGTTCCTTTGGGGAGGCATATTGTATTTGTGTCACACAATTTCTTTGAATTGAAAAATTCGAAGTGGCGGCACCTAGACAAAACATTGAATCGGTATTGTTCGGTCTCAAAGCAGCTACCTCTTGATCAATGCACATTAGATAATATTAGTCTCATTAAAAGCACGAGTAATCAGCTGCCAAATCATTCTGCTTCTATGGTACCAGCTACAACCAAGGTATTTCTTGTTATGTTTTGCGCACATTTTCTTTTGGATGTTCAGACTTCTTAATATTTATCTAGTGTCACTTATACATACATTGTTGGTGGGGAGATACTAAAATGCACAATTTTCATTTCTCGACCAGGGTCAGTGGAGAAAGCCAAAACAGAATATCATTCATATGGGATTCTCAAAAGAATTTGCCAATATCAATAGGGGTCGTTCATTTTCTAATATTGGGAAGAAGCATAGGAAATTTCCTCCATTTGTTCTTTCATTTGCAGCTGCACCTAGTTTCTTTGTTAGACTGCATCTCAAGCTGCTGATGGAGAAAAACGTTGCGTCTGTTAACTTCCAGAAATGCCATCCTATGATTTTGGTAGATGATACTGAAAATGGTGGCAGATTCTTAGGTAATGATTTCTCCCCCGTCGAGGAACTTGCTGGTCAAGTTAAATCAAAGCTGGAGATTGATGCTCTTTCCATTAGCAGTACTAGTAGTCGGATAAGGGCCTCTAAAAATTGCCTTAGTGGAGGACATATTGTGTCTAAGATTTCTGTACGTGATCAAGATTCTGGCAACAACAAAAATGCTGGCAATGCCATTCTAGAAAGTCACTCATCTGATCATTCAGGCTCTGAGAAATGTCCTGTGGAGTCATGCCCTTCGGTTTCTGATGATCATTCTTCTATGGAGAAGTCTGATGGTGGGAACTTTTCTCAGTACAATGGGATCAGAGTTCAGATACCACAAGATAACCAATTCGAGACTCAATCATTGGATAGGGGAAGACAAAGTATGCAACAATCTCTTTCCAATTTGCCATGGCACATGAGTGATGGTAAAACTCATAGACCAAACCCAACTGCACCCAGAAGTACATGGTATCGTAATAGACATAACTCAGGTTCTTCGTCGTTTGGCTCCTGGTCAAGAATGTTGTCAAATGGAAGAGAAGATACAGTCCACAATAGCCTTGTTAATGGTTCTAAGAAGCCACTTCCTCACTTTTCAAATTTCTTACCAATTGGAGGTCATGAGTTCAACTCAAAACCTAGAACTCATCACCGAAAGGGGCGGCCTGACAGGGGAGTCCTTAATGAAAATGAGAAAATGGTGCCCAATGGTTCTAGAAGCTCGCGACGACAGTTAGAGTTTTTATCATGTGATGGCAATGTCTTGATTACTGAGGGAGACCGGGGGTGGAGAGAATGTGGGGCACAAGTTGTACTAGAATTTGTTGATAATAAAGATTGGAAGCTCCTAGTGAAATTTTCAGGGATTACAAAGTATTCACACAAACCTCATCAGTTTTTGCAGCCAGGTTCAACAAATCGCCATACCCTCGCGATGATGTGGAGAGGGGAAAAGGATTGGATATTGGAATTTCCGGATAGAGTCCAATGGGCCCGCTTCAAGGAGATCTATGAAGAGTGTTACAATCGAAACATACGGGCTGCTTCAGCTAAAACAATTCCTATACCTGGGGTTCGCCTGATTGAGGAGAGTGATGGTGTTGCTGCAAATATTCCATTTCTTCGTAATCCTTCTAAGTATTATCGTCAGACTGAGACTGATGTGGAAATGGCTTTAAATCCTTCACGAGTCTTATATGACATGGACAGTGATGATGATGAGTGGCTATCAAGATACCAGAGTTCTTCCAATATAACCATAGATAACACGGGAGAGATTTCTATGGAAATGTTTGAGAGGGCAATGTACATGTTCGAGGGAGTTGCCTATGTTAAGCAATGTGAAGATTTCATTCTCGGTGAAATAGAAGAGATCATGGTTGAATTAGGACCGATTGACATAATTAAAGCTATGCACGAGCATTGGCTGCAGAAGAGGCGAAGAAAAAGAACGCCTCTGATTCGACATTTACAGGTAATATCTTAGTTAACGATCTGAATTTTTTATTCCCTTGTTTTTTTTTGTTTTCCATTACCTGAATGATACTTCGATATTGTTGGGCATGTGTCGTGATAAGATGTTTTTCACTTTTGAAGATGCATGATATGATATTTAAAGACACATTTGGATTTTTCGACTTGTTAGTGCACTACATTGCTTTCGTACATCTCCTGATGTCCTTATTATCTGCAATTTCAGCCTCCAGCATGGGGAAGGTACCAACAACAACTGAAAGAATGGGAACTGGCGAAGAACAAAATCGCCAGTCTTTCTAATGGAGGCACCGAGAATGCAGTAGAGAAGCCAGCCATGTTTGCTTTCTGTCTAAAACCACGAGGTTTACAATTGCTCAACAGGGGCTTGAAAAATAGGTCACATAGAAAGCTTTCAGCTAGTGGCCACAACTATTCATTTCCTCGCGATCATGACGGGTATCATAATATTGGTAACTATCTTCTTTCTCTCTCTAGGATTTGTTCCTCTTTTCCTTCTCTTGACCTCAAAACCAGCAAATCCAGTTAGTAGGCTTCTCATATGCTACTCTCTTTCTCTCTCTCTCTCTCTCTCCCTCCCTCTTGTATACTTGTCATAGCTACACAGCTTGCACTAAGGTATATAATATATATTGGTTATAGAGGCTCCAAGTTAGAAAAACTGGGTGTCAAAACGAACAAACTAGAGCGTTTTAGAGCCACAACATAGCCGTCTTTGAAGACATAGTTTTGTAGAAGATGAAATGTTAATCTCCGTTGTGAAAGCTGCAACGTTTGTGACTTTCTCTTACTTTCTTTTGCTTGTACCAGGAAGAAGGTCAAATGGGTTTGAAGAGAGGGGTATAGTTTTTGGCCAGAACCTTGATTCTTCAGGTCCTCAATGGTTTCAAACATCGACAAGGGTTTTGTCGCCACGTGATGCGGTCGGCAGTGGTTACCTATCAATGAGTAGCGATGAGTCTGAAAGAAATCAGCTTCAAAATTATCACAGAAACAAAGCCAGAAAGCTGAGTTCATATTTATCCCCAATTGATTCACAAATCCTAGCCAGGTCTTATAATCAAAGAACAGGAAGGAGAAACGGATTCTCTTCATGTAATCCGAGTTCATCAGAATGGCATAATCAGAAACACCATATCCAACCAGAAGGCTACCAGAGATTCAGAGCTGAACAGTTGGACAAGTCAGATCTTGATGAGTTTAGGTTACGAGATGCATCAGGAGCAGCAAAGCATGCATCAAATATGGCTAAACTCAAACGTGAAAAAGCTGAGAGATTGTTTTATCGAGCTGATCTAGCAATTCATAAAGCCACAGTTGCTCTTATGATTTCTGAGGCAATGAAAGCATCATCTGAGAAAGAATCAACAAACGATGAATAGAAAGGCCCTGAACAATTTGCAGAGATTATCTGCCCTGACTTTCCAGCAAAGAGCGACTTCAGATATTGATTCGGTTTTGTTATTACAGAATATGAGCTGTATAGTTGGAAAAGATTGAAGATGGTCATGACAATTTTGGTGATGAAGCATTTTTCTGCAGTTCTGGTTTTTTTTGCTTCAGGTGAGAGAAGGGATGCTCTCCGAGGGAGATTGTGTAGAATTTTGTTTCTCATCTATGTACAGAATTTTTTACGCTCTTTGACCTGTTATTCTCTCTCTAAATTCCGGTTAAAAGTGTTTGTTAGTACTGGAGCAGTTACCCTCAAATAATTGGAATATACTTGGAAGTTCAAACCAGTTTTAATGGCAGAAAGTGACTGTAAGCACATTGTCTATATACCCTCCTTTTTAACAAAGATTAGAATGTTCAAATTTCTTGGCTCTTCATATATGAAAAAAATCATGAACTATGGTTTTTTTTTTTTTGTTAAGAGGAATCATGAACTATGGTTGATAAGTCATTTTTCATTCAGAAAAGCTTGGGATGAAATAACACTCAGAGTGACAAGAAATTGAACTCAAATCTTCTAGGGGTTATTTGAAAAATATTAGGTTGTAGTATATGCAGTAAGGGGTTATTTGAAAAATATTTCTTGGCTCTTCATATATGAAATTGAACTCAAATCTTCTCAGCTCAAATCAAAAGCTACCAACAAAAAACAGAGAAATTTCTTCTGCCTGCTGTAGTAGAACAAAAGATACATCTTCTCTCTTCTCTCTCCCTCTCTCTCTCTAACATTGTGAAGCCTGTGACAGATAAATGGGTTTCAATTACTTGATTTTCATGTACTTCAAGAGGACAAGAGCAAATTTCTCATACATTTGAGTCTTCAAGTACATCCTCTCTACTTTGCTTCTTCCTCTTAACCCCATCTCCTCTCTCTTTAATGGGTTCTTAAGCAAATACAAGAGGTTCTGGGCAAGGACTTTAGTCCCTGCACGACCGACAGGATGAAGAAGCCCTGTCACATTCTGCTCTACAATCTCCCTTGTTCCTCCTGCGTCCGTCCCTAACACCTATACCAAAAGTCAGATTCGAACAAGTAAGAAAGGGTAAGACTATATCTATCAATAGTCCCATATAAACTTCTTACGACTTTATGACTAGTTTTTCATGTTGAACCATATTAACTACTCGTTAACTCTGATTGAATACTCTGTATAATTCTAGTACTTGAAGAAAACAATATGGAAGAAGGAAATATAAGGTATGATTTCTGTACCGGGAGACCAAATGCCATTGCTTCGATAGTCACTCTCCCGAATGTTTCTCCAATACCCTGTACATCGATAAACTGTTATGCTTGAATGTTTTATTGGCTTACAATAACTTTGAATGATCTCAAACAGTAAGAACATGAAACCAAATAGTTAAAATATGAGAACTCTAAGTTGTTCTCCTATTCTGACTGAAATTTACCATAGTTTCCTTAAGACATGTTCTCCTAGCATGACCTGTTTCATTTGACTATTTGGAAAACTCAACTTTAGTTTGAAACCTTGAATAAAATTTTCAAATGCGCAGTCTAACCCGACTTCCGAAAAAGACTAGCTTAAGGTGAGGTTTTGATTTCTCAAGTTAGAAAGGAAAATCATAGGAGTATAACAGATAATAGAGTAATGAACAAGATCGTTGAGAGATGAGGTTACCTGTGAATTTATGATATACGCATCCGCTGCAGAATAGAGCGAAGCTACACGTGTAGTCGATGGACTCCATAGTACTAACTTCGACAGTCTTGGGTGTTGAGATAAAAATCTGAGAAGTCCTTTGACATAAGGAACCTTATTACTCTTCGATCCAACAGAACCAATCAAAACTTTAAGATTTTGTCTCTGCTTTTCTTCATCCTCAAACCCAATTTCAGTGTTTGCTGTTTTCATGTTATCGTTGAAAACGAGAGTTTCCGACTCATTTTCTGATTCCCCAATCTGCAGAGTTTGAAGCAAATCCCTTGATTTCTGCTTGTTCAGGGCAAGACGGTCTTGCTCAAGCACGATATCAGAAACATTCCCATCTTTAAGCAAACCCATTTTTCGATAGTCTTTCAGAGAAAGATCTTCTTCCTCAATGGCTAAACGTGCCGATTCAAGAAGAAAGAGTTGACCCTTACCAGGGTTGATACTACTTAAACTCATCACAAGCATATCTTTATCTGTTAATCCCATTTCTTTCCTAACTTCATCTCGCAATAACCGTCTTTTCTCTACCATTTTTTCAACAGTGAGAAGTGGAGTATTCAGAGAACAAGGAATACCTGCTACAAATGCTAATTCATCATTGACCGAGAGAGAAAATAATGCAGTTGGGGTATTGAGCTTAATTCCTTCTTCTTTAGTCCAAGCTAGCCATTGTTCAGACTGTGATTCAGAAAGAAATATCAATAACTTCACTCGGTTAAGCATAAGTTTTGCTCGATCAAAGTACTGTCGCCTATTCTCCATTATCCACCAAGCAATTTGATTCGATCCAGCCTTATTATGTTGAAGATATTGTTCTGAAACAAATCATCGATCTCATGTCAGTATATATATAAGCAAAAGATAAGGAAACGAAAACTCAATATGAATGCTTACCGATCCATTGTGCACAAACTGCAGAACCAGCGATAACAAGATCAGCTTTCATGGCAGTCTTGTAGCTGATTTCAGCCTTATCTTCAACTACATTGATTCTTCGTCTAGTAAGTTCTGCCATTAATCCACCTCTTCTGCTAAGAACTACAGCAGAAACAGTAGCCCCACAACTCAAAAGCTCTGTCGCTAACTCCATCATCGAAAGTGGAGCTCCTGTCATCGAAAGCTCGTGAAATATCAAGACAAAGTTTCTAGACCAAACGATTCGTGCAAATTCTCCATTCTTATCACAGGTGCCGGATCTCTTCTCAGCATTCCAACCCAAAACCTTGTCCTCCGTCAACCCGAATGGACCAACTAACAACCCATACGAAGTATTTCTTTTTGGGATTTCCTCTTCTTGCTCCATTAGTTCATTGCTTCGGCTGCCATTAACAACCTTCTTCCTTCGTGTCTTACTTCTTTTTCGCGCTTTAGTTAATCTCTGAGCTATCCTAGACGAGTTACTCTTAATCTTGATCAAGATCACATCTAATTTCTTCGAATTTGACTCGTTTTTGTTTTCCTCGGCACGCTCTTGACCAAGACTGTTGTTAACAACCACAAATTTTTCGTTCTTGATTATATCGATCTTCTTGTTTCGATTCATATCTGAAATGCCAATGCTAGTTTTACTTCTATACCCGATTAACTCTGCCTTACTACTATCACCATGAGCCCACTTAGATTGAACATAAAACCCCAAATAGGTCCAAATTGTTATTAGTAGTAACAATAGCAACATTCTGTTGCTTTTAAACCAGTAAAATCGACCCCATTCACCTCGACATTCTCTTCGAGGAGTTCGATTAGAATTCAATCTCCGAAGCGTTGGAGATGCCCTAGGAGTCGTCGATTTTCCCGATAATGTGGATTTTACGCTTCCATTTACACGTAAAGATGGCAGTTTAACTACATTCCCTTGATGATCTCTTATTTCTTCCATTTATTTCTTCTATCTTATTGAACTACCAAAACCCTAATTAACATACAGATAAACTCTTGAGGTTTTAGGGTTAACAAAATTAAGCCTAGTTTTGACCAAAAATCCTCCTTAATTTGTTAATTTCCTACATTAAAACAAGAATTTAGAATCTTAATTTCAAGAAACATGATCAAATTAGTTAAAGAAAGATAATAAATTGGAGAGCTCTATCAAATTAAATCTTGATATTCAGATTAAGAAGATATAAAAAACTTATAAAAATCATAACTTGCTCAAAAAAGCAGTAAATTTGATGATCAAACGAAAAACTTACCAAATTTCTGAGTAAATTGCATCTGCTTGAACAAGATTGGAGGAGTTTGATCTTCAGAGCTATGAGTGATGGGAAGAAAGGTTGATTCTTTGATGAAATTGAGATTGAATTCTCGAATTTGAAGGAGTTTCAGAGGCAAGAAACTTCAAATTCTTGGTAATGGAAGTTTGAGAAATGGGAAATTTGAGAAGATTAAATTGTGGGTATTCTGAACTTATAGGTTATGAAAATGGGTTTAGAGAGAGAAAGTCGTTGAGAGAGAGAGAGAGAGAGAGGGATGGGTTTGTTTCTTGAGACTTAACGTGGAAAGTTAGGAGTTGCAGAGATGATTAAAGAATTCTGTTAAGTTTAGAGAGAGAAAGAAGAGGGAAGAGACTAAGGACAGAGAAGGTAGTTTACCTGTCTGAATATTGATTCAACGGTCTCACACGAGTGAACTAACACGTGTAAGTAAAGGACTTAAGACTAGCATTCTTATAAGCACCATCATTACAAGCACGATAATCGCCCAAGTTAAACTTACGTTTCAAAATTTGTAAATTCTTTTCTTTTGGAGATGGACTACACGAGTCATCATTACAAGACATTAATACATCAGGAAGATATAATACAAAGATACATCAATATTCGATAATAACATAAATTTGTTAAGTATCCGATTTGAGTCCTAAAGGCGATATACATCTGCCTTAAAGGCCAACCTAAGAACCCTAAACAAATTATGGGTTTCACCAGAAAAAAAGATTAAAAGTCAACTCAAAAAATGTACCTCAATGATTTTACAACGCAGTAATACATTGTTGTTAATCGTCTTTAAACGAAGTTCCTTAAAGGATTCTAATATAAAAATTGTTTTCTCCTCAATTATTGATTGGAGGAATCTAATTCATAATTAGCATTCATTCATCTAATCTCTGACATGTATTTTAGGGAATTTTGGTTTGATTAAATATGATTTTTCAAGTTTACATTCTTATTGGTGTATCTTACTAAACAAAGAGAAAAAAAATTCATTAGGTGATCTAATCAACTAATTTAAGGTAGTTATAGGTTCTCTCACACTAACAATCTTGGTGTACAGGGAAAGGCTGTCAATGACTAACAACTTGTCATTCAAAATTTCAGTGGATGATTAAAAAATTGAGGGTCCCAAATTCCTATATAAAATTTTGTTTAAACCCTAAACCATATAGATTTAATTGCGTGAATGTTATTTGGCCTGACAAAAATGTGCTCCGCATAGTTGCTGTAATGTCGAGAAACGAAAGAAAACATCCATCTCCAAACTTAGATCATATGTAGCTTATTACGCCCCCATAGTCGTTAGGGTTTCTATTTCTCAAAATTTGGCATGTGTAGATTTGAGTGTTTTGCTGGGTCGACCTAACGATCTGTCAGAATCAGTAGAAAAATCTTGAAGCGTGTCGTCAACTTGGCTAACATGATATCCGCAGTTGGCCGGGTAGAGTGGCTTGGCTCAAGGGGATTCATCTCGGATGGGATAATTGACAGTGACGACTAACGGACTAAATCAGCTTGGGTAGATAGGCGGCTTGGCTGCCAGAGACTGTCTCGAGCGGGATAATCAACTACTGACATAGTTTAGATTCATCTAAGTGCTTGACTTCTTCAATTCTGGGACGTATTCTGTTCCCAACCGAATATGTGGTGGAATAGATTTTTTTTTTGCTTTAGTGATTTAATGTGTTATGATTCTTTTTTATTGTTTTCCAGATATAAATAATCCTTCTTCTTGCTACTCGATACAACATGGTTGATCAAAAGTTCATGATGATATTGATTACAAGATACTCTTGGAAACTTCGAAAAATCGACAAAGCGATTGAATTACACTAAAAAAGTGGTTGGGGATAATGGAAACAAAAGAAATCGATGGAACTAGATTGATCAACTTGCTCATAGTACTACGATAAATCTTATATTGTATGATAACCGATTCGATAAAGTGAAATAATGAAACAATGATTTAACTTGGTTCAGTCGGAAGATTATAACCTACATCCAAAACTATGAACAACTACATTGTATTAATCTCTGCAATTGTGAATTAAGCACGATCAAGTACATCTCTGGTTTCACCACCAAGAAACTAATATTGCATAATCAAGAAAGGGGATGGCGGTACTTCTCGAGCACATTATGGGGTCTGATTTACTTTAGTTTGGTCAAGATGCTATATCATGGGATTACGTCCACCCCTTATAGAAGAGCTAATAAACTTAACAATAACAATACCAAAAATGGGTATAAGCTTACCAAACAGGCAAACAGTAAACTGCAATTCCTATAATGGGAAAATTGGGATATTTATATAGAATAACAAGAACATAAAGAGTGAAAATTACTTGGGATTCACAAACTCCGGAATGGCACCTTGTGTTCTCGTGAGCTCTTCGATGTAAGGACCGACCAAGGCTCAAAATGAGCTGCATGAAATGTTTAAGCATATATCAGTCCCAGCTATATAATTTCCACCAGAGGAGGAAGATCCGGGAAATGCCAGAGCCAGGCAAAAATTTAGATCACTAAAATGAGAAGTGGGTGTTAAGACAAGCACTAGGAGTTAAAAGAGAATACAGGCTAAAAGAAAAATGAAAACTTGGAGGTTACATGATTCCAGAGAAATAGAAACTAATTAGTCTTATCCTTTGGTGAGAAAAACGGTTTCAAGCGCACATTTGAGATGTCACCTTGAAAGCGAGCATGCACAGTGTAGCCACCGAAATTATAGTGGTGGAGACGGAGTTTTCCACGTATTGAATACCAGCAAGCTTACCCAGCTGTTCCTATAAGTTAGTTACCTGGTTGATATTTCCAGGAAAAGGAGAATAGCCTGTCTCAGAGTTGACATCTCCATCACCATAACCAGTTGCTCGAAGTAAAGGGTCAAGTTGATTGTACTCGACATTAATCACCATTGTTCTTCCTGTATTTGTGAAGGTAAATATGAATATTTGGGCCAGATAACATTATACATAGACAAATCTATTGCAAATATGTGCTTGTGAGCAAATATTTGGCCGAGACTAGCAAAGATGGAGTTTAGGGTGACATAGTGAAATGTTTCCCGTAGAAATAGCAGTATTGTTAAATTTCAGAACAAGCACGTAGGACAGCAGGCATTGCGAAGTGGAGTAGCAAGAAAGCAGAAAGTAGAGGAGAGCAGGCATGTTAAGGTCTCCAGTTCGCAAATACGATGTGTGACCATTTTTGCATTTGAGTTATGAGTCTCATAGACTAGGTCCCAAACATCTTATATCTACAATGAACATCAGTTCGCATAATTACTGGTAAACATCGCATTCAGCTCGTAAACATCAATTTCTTGATCTTCTTCCATTACTGGTTGATTTTCATTATGAACATGATGTTAGAAAATTAAATTCTAATATGCGGAAGCTACATACCTTCAGCCATTGTTGATTAAGTGATAAACTGGAAACCCAAAGATAATCACAGAATACTGAAGTTCTTCTAACCTCAATCCTCTCCGTAAGTTTTTTGTTGTGTTTTGATGGAGAGACACAAGCATTAATATAGGAGGGGTTAGGGACCTTCAGTTATGAAACCACCTCCCACTTCTTTTCCATCGAAGAAGGGGTAGTGGGTTGGTTATTGTAACCAACTTTATCTCCCAAATATTCCTAATACCCACGTAAGCAATCATTTACTGAATTCAAATCAGTAAATTGGTCAAAGCCAATAGAGGGAAATTAGGAATGTGGGCCACCCTTAGTCTCTAACAAGAGACGTGTCCAACATTCTCCCACTTGGCCCACATGCTATATTTCATAAGTACATGGGTGATGGACTGTATGGCCAAACAAACACTTAGATTGGGATATCACTCATTCTTAATTAAAGAACATATCACACGAATCATAGCGGTCACATTCTGATAAGTGAATGCCTCCTTCCATGTATTACAATGCATTATGCTCTCTAACTAAGCACTTGATGAGCATAACTTCCGAATGAGTAATTTTATTACTCAGGTCCTCCTTTAATATCACAATGGATATAAGATGGTTATTCTTTATGTGCACGAATAAAACTATTTATTCAAAATAACCGAAAACCTTAAGTAGTCAAAGAAAGTACATGTCAAGCATTACATAAGTTAACAAAGACCCATACGCTCCACATGATCTAAGAACACTTGTGCCGGCAACGCCTTAGTCATGGGATCCACAATCATTAACTTAGTACTGATATGCTCAATGGCCACCACATGTTCCTTAACTTTATCTCTGACAAGAAGGTACTTTATGTCGATATGCTTACTTCTGCTTCCACTCTTATTGTTTTTAGAGAAGAAAACTGCAGCAGAATTATCACAAAGGATCTTTAATGGCCTCTCTATAGTATCGACAATTTTGAGACCTGAAACAAAGTTTCTCAACCATATTGCTTGTGTCGTTGCTTCATAGCATGCAATGAACTCTGCCTCCATAGTAGATGTTGCGAGGATGGTCTGTTTGGTACTTCTCCAAGATATAGCTCCTCCAGCAAGAAGAAAGATATATCACGAAGTAGATTTTCTTGAATCCACGCATCCCGCAAAATCTGAATTCGAATATCCAACCAGCTCCAGATGGTCAGTATATCCGTAGGTCAGTCTGTAGTCCTTAGTTCCTTGCAGATATCTCATAACTCTTTTCACAGCCTTCCAATGTTCTTTCCCGGGATTGCTTTGGTATCTTCCTAGCAGTCCCACCACGAAAGCAAGATCAGGTCTTGTGCAGACCTGTGCATATAAAAGGCTGCATACTGCTGATGCATATGGAATATCTTTCATCTCCCCCTGTTCCAATGCATTCTGTGGACATTGACTTTGAGTCAATTTTTCCCCTTTAACGATTGGCGCTACAAGTGATGCACAGTTATGCATCCTGAATCTTTCCAAAATTCTTTCGATGTAGGCTTTCTGAGATAATCCTAAGGATCTTTTAGATCTATCTCTGTGAATCTATATGCCTATGACATAAGAGGCTTCACCTAAATCCTTCATCTCAAAATTCTGAGAAAGAAATTCCTTAGTCTCATGTAGCAATCCCAAATCACTAGTTGCAAGTAAAATATCATCTACATATAGGACTAAAAATATGTATTTGCTCCCACTGACCTTAAGGTATATACATTGATCGACAATGTTTTCTGTAAAACCAAAAGAGGTTATAACATTGAGAAACTTTAAATACCATTGGCGGGATGCCTGTTTTAGTCCATAAATAGATTTCCTGAGCTTGCAAACTAAATGGTGATCGTTTTCGTCACGAAAACCCTCGGGTTGAACCATGTATACCTCCTCTCCCAAATGTCCATTAAGAAATGTTGTCTTAACATCCATTTGGTGTAGCTCTAGATCGAAATGAGCTACTAAAGCCATAATAATTCGCAATGAATCCTTCTTAGAAACCGGAGAGAAGGTTTCATGGTAGTCTATGCCTTCCTTCTGAGTGTAACCTTTAGCTACAAGTCTAGCTTTATACGTTCGACGTTTCCGGAAGAGTCTCTTTTGGTTTTATAAACCCATTTGCAGCCAATGGCCTTAGACCCTTTCGGTAACTCAACGAGATCCCAGACTTGATTTTTAGCCATAGATTCCATCTCTTCCTTCATGGCATCATACCAAAGTGCAGATTTTTCTCCATTTATGGCTTCTGAAAATGAATTTGGGTCACGTTTAGGCCCTATATCAAAATCAGATTCTTGGAGATATACTAGATAATCGCTAGAAATAGCTGGTTTTCTTGTTCTTGAGGATCTCCTTAGAACCACATCTTCATGCTCAATGACCAAATCTCTAGTATCCACAGGCAACTCAGGTTCCTCTCGTGTTTCCTCAAATTCTATCAGTCGAGGAATATCACTCCCACTTGAATCAAAATCCTCAAAGAACTTAGCATTTCTAGCCTCAACTATTCTTTGGGAATGTGAAGGACAATAAAACCTAAATCCCTTAGAGTTAACTGCATAGCCAATGAAATACCCACTGGTTGTCCTTGGATCTAATTTCTTTATGTGAGGATTGTAAATTCTCACTTCTGCAGGACAACCCCATATGTGCAAATGACTTAGATGGAACTCTGTTTAAGATGTACACTGCAGTTTTCAAGGCTTCACTCCATAAGGATAAAGGAAGATTAGTGTTACTAATCATGCTCCTCACCATGTCCATAAGAGTTCGGTTCCTCCTTTCGGCTACACCATTTTGTTGTGGTGTGCCAGGCATTGTATATTGAGCAACAATGCCTTCCTCATCAAGGAACTTAGCAAATGGACCAGGCATCTGACCATTTTCTGTGTACCTTCCATAGTACTCCCCGCCTCTATCAGACCTTACAATCTTTATTTTCATGTCCTTTTGTTTCTCTACTTCTGCTTTAAAACTTTTGAAAGCATCAAAAGCTCCAGCCTTATCAAACAGAAGATAAAGGTACATGAATCTTGTATGGTCGTCAATAAAGGAGATAAAATATCTCTGACCGTTGAGACATGGGGTAGGAAAAGGTCCACATATGTCAGTGTGTATGATCTCGAGGATCTGAGAACTCCTTTTGGCACCCTTAGAGGTCTTGTTTGTCTGCTTTCCCTTTATGCAGTCCACACAAGTACCAAAATCAGTAAAATCAAGAGTTTTTAAAACTCCATCTTTCACTAATCTCTTTACACGCTCAATGGAGATATGACCTAATCTTCTGTGCCATAAAGAAGAGGAGTTCTCATCGATCCTATTACGTTTAATACCAATATCTGCATGCATATTTAAATAATTATGCTCGAAAGTGGGTCTAGATCAATTCTGTACAAACCATCAATTAAAGTTCCACCACCAACAGAAAAATTATTTTTCAAAATACGAAAACACGGTTTCTTGAATAAAAATTCATAATCAACATCCACAAGTTTTGAAACAGAAATCAAGTTTCTAGAAAAAGATGGAACATAGAAAACATTGTTTAAATCTAAAACAAAGCCAGTTTTCAAAATTAATCTAAAAGTCCCCACAGCTTCGACTTGAGACCGCATCTGGTTTCCGGAATAAAGGCCAACCTCATTTCCTTTCGGCTTCCTTAGGTCCAGAAAGCCCTGCATGGTATTAACAATATGAATCGTAGAACCGGAGTCAATCCACCAAGTATTAGTTGGGGCATCAACAAAAAACGATTCATGACATACACAAGATATGAGATTACCTTTCTTTTCGAGCCAGTTCTTATACTTGAGGCAATCTTTCTTTTCGTGTCCAGCCTTTCTGCAGAAGAAACATTTCACCCGTTTGCCATGATGCTTTAATGGCATAGTTTCTTTGTTTTGCACATTCTTGACACGTTTGCCCTTCTTGGTACTTCCTTTAGCATGAGAAACAAAATGGGCACTTTCAAGTTCTCATGTTTCATCCTCTCTTCCTCTTGAACACACATGGTTAGAAGTTCATTGATTGACCAATTTTCCTTATGTGTGTTGTAGGAGATTTTGAAAGGCCCATAGTCCTTAGGAAGAGAGTTAAGTACCAAATGAACTAAAAATGACTCAGGAATCTCAACTTTAAGGGGTTTCAGCTGAGAAGCAATGTCCCTCATCCCCATAATGTGCTCACGCACTCCTTTCGAATAGTCAAAAGTTTTGTCTGAAAGTCTCTTCATTAGGGTGCTGGCTTGTGCCTTATCTGAGCGAATAAATTGTTCCTCAACTGCCTTGAGAAAGTCTTTTGCGTGAGGGCAATCAGGTATAGAACCCCGAATACTCTTATTCACGCGGGACTTAATGAGCATCAAACTTAGGCGATTAGATCGCTCCCACCGCTCATAGTCCAACCTTTCCTGAGGCGTACTTGATTCCGTGGGGACGGGTGGTGCATCCACACGAAGCGCAAAATCCAAGTCCATACACCCCAAAGTGAAGAGAACACTGTCTTTCCAATCCGAGAAATTATCACCACATAAAATAGGAATACGAGAAGTATCATTCATAAAAGCAGTAGAAATAGCTGCAAAAGAAACATTCAAGCTATGAAATATTTGTCTTTGTTCTAAATCAACTAATGTCAATTTAGTAGTAAATTCTAACCTTCCTGTGGGCAGAGGCTACGACCGCATAAGAATTTACTATACTTTATTAATAAGACTAGTATAAATAAAATATTAAACCCGTAAAATTTTCATACCTGTGGGCATAGAAAATTTACATATAATATTTCATTTTACTATCCTATTCCAATATAACTTTACAAAATAATTATCTCCCTGTGGGGCAAAATAATTATTTATAAAAAATTATATTGCAAGTGGAAACGTCATTTCAACTTGATGCGATAAATAAAATTAATTATCGCACATCTACATGTTTTAAGATGCTGTGGCTACTCTATAAAACATGCAATGTCCAAAATAAATGACAATGTTTCCATATTCATGAACAATCCCTCATGCAGTTTGACATACACTTACATCACGTTTTCAAATAAACAAGTGACATGTCAAATTGCCAACCGTAAATAATTAGTGTAACCTTCATGTCAAATTGCACTTATAAGCTTGTCATTATGTTCATGTCATTTGGCATACATTAATATCATGTCAATATATGAATATATGACATATCAAATGATCGAAATAATTGCATACAACTATGATGATAATAACATATACACCATTTACTTCTAGTTGTACATCATTCATAATATCTATCTCTTAATAAATGATGAGCAATAAGATCCTGAATTAGTTGTATTATTGGTTCCAAATAAACTATAAATGCCATCACAGTGAAACAACAGAGATGACATGAATTATATTTGACAAACCATGTAACAAAATTGGACAAATTATATAACAGGAACTTAATGTGTCAAGGAGAAAGGCCAAATAAACATGTACCATAAATTAGTTAAGATTATCCTCTCCCTGGATATGGTTTTTAGAGAAAGAGAGAAACAACTATTATTTAACTAAAGTGACTTGTAGTTTGTGTTGAGTCTCTCTTAACCTTTAATATCTATGTCCAACGATATATATATATAGAGAGAGACAAATAATAAAATAAATTAAATGACAGTAAGTTTGTTATGAAACACATGAAGTTATCCCACGATTTTAGTAACTCAACTAATCCGTACACAGTAAAAGGGACAAGAGATTAAGCAAATCTACAATTATCAACCGAACCATGAATCCAAATAGATGAAAATTTGCTTTTACCAAGTCAAACAAACTGAACTCATAAAACCCAATCGAATTTTCTTTAAGATAAAATTTAAACAGAAACTTTTGGGTTGAAAATCTATATTAATATTTACCTAATAAGTAGGAACCAAATTTATTTCCTAATACCTCTCTTTACTTAGTCAAAGGATATTGTTATCTAATTCTCGATTAATTTAATAACAGTAAAGAGATATTAGTTCAATTAAGAATTAAGTGAGTTTTGGTTTACAAAATATAATCCAACAATATTATTTCTTTATATCTAAACTTAAATGATAAATCAAGATCTTAGGTTTAGATATCATAATAATTTTAATACTAATCAACCGGGCTAAAGGGTGGCTCTGATACCAAATGTTAGAAAATTAAATTCTAATATGCGGAAGCTACATACCTTCAGCCATTGTTGATTAAGTGATAAACTGGAAACCCAAAGATAATCACAGAATACTGAAGTTCTTCTAACCCCAATCCTCTCCGTAAGTTTTTTGTTGTGTTTTGATGGAGAGACACAAGCATTAATATAGGAGGGGTTAGGGACCTTCAGTTATGAAACCACCTCCCACTTCTTTTCCATCGAAGAAGGGGTAGTGGGTTGGTTATTGTAACCAACTTTATCTCCCAAATATTCCTAATATACACGTAAGCAATCATTTACTGAATTCAAATCAGTAAATTGGTCAAAACCAATAGAGGGAAATTAGGAATGTGGGCCACCCTTAGTCTCTAACAAGAGACGTGTCCAACACATGAATATCTAAAACACCTACTTGTTGATTTTCTTCGATTGGTTGTTCAATCTCAGGAATGCCATTCTCATTCTTCTCTCTCTTCTCTTCGTCAGAAACTACAACCTCTGATTCTTTATCAATCTGAATCTTTTCCTCCTCCTCTTCAATCAGCCCTAAAACACCTACTTGTTGATATTCTTCAATTTGTTGTTTAATCTCACGAATGCCATTCTCATTCTTCTCTATCCTATCTTTCTCAGAAACTACAACCTTCTACTCTGATTTATAAATCTTAACCTTCTCCTCCTCCTCTTCAATCAGCCCTTTCTTCTCCTCCATAACTTTCCTTCTCTTCTCAGAAGTCAGAATTCTCCTCATTGTCTTCACTTCTCTTCACAGATTTCTCTCGATTCTCCTCACATTTCGCTCTCTTATCTCCCAAGAACTCTTCTCTATCCTATTCTTTTTATTTTATCAAAAACTCTTGGGGGACCGTCCAAAAGGACCACCAAGTGAACCGTATGAGAGAGGAACCCCGGTTTCTCTCACATCACGTGTGAAGTCACGTTTATTACATGCACAGAGAGATGATAACTTCAAATCATGAAGAAAACAGAGAGATGATTACTTTATATCATCAGAGAGATGATCACTTCAAATCATCAAGAAAACAGAGAGATGATTACTTCAAATCATCAAGAAAACAGAGATGATTACTTTATATCATCAAGAAAATAGAAGATGATTACTTCAAATTATCAAGAAAACAGAGAGATGATTACTTTATATCATCAAGAAAACTGAAAGATGATCACTTCAAATCATGAAGAAAACAGAGAGATGATTACTTTATATCATCAGAGAGATGATCACTTCAAATCATCAAGAAAACAAAGAGATGATTACTTCAAATCATCAAGAAAACAGAGATGATTACATTATATCATCAAGAAAACAGAAGATAATTACTTCAAATCATCAAGAAAACAGAGAGATCATTACTTTATATCATCAAGAAAACTGAGAGATGATCACTTCAAATGATCAAGAAAACAGAGGGATGATCACTTCAAATCATCAAGAAAACAGAAAAATGATTACTTCAAATCATGAAGAAAACAGAGAGATGATTACTTTATATCATCAGAGAGATGATCACTTCAAATCATCAAGAAAACAGAGAGATGATTACTTCAAATCATCAAGAAAACAGAGATGATTACTTTATATCATCAAGAAAACAGAAGATGATTACTTCAAATCATCAAGAAAACAGAGAGATGATTACTTTATATCATCAAGAAAACTGAGAGATGATCACTTCAAATGATCAAGAAAACAGAGGGATGATCACTTCAAATCATCAAGAAAACAAAGAGATGATTACTTCAAATCATCAAGAAAACAGAGAGATGATTACTTTATATCATCAGAGAAACACTTCAAATCATCAAGAAAGCAGAGAGATGATTACTTCAAATCATCAAGAAAACAGAGAGATGATTACTTTATATCATCAAGAAAACAGAGAGATGATAACTTCAAATCATGAAGAAAACAGAAAGATGATTACTTTATATCATCAGAGAGATGATCACTTCAAATCATCAAGAAAACAGAGAGATGATTACTTCAAATCATCAAGAAAACAGAGATGATTACTTTATATCATCAAGAAAACAGAAGATGATTAATACTTCAAATCATCAAGAAAACAGAGAGATGATTACTTTATATCATCAAGAAAACTGAGAGATGATCACTTCAAATGATCAAGAAAACAGAGAGATGATCACTTCAAATCATCAAGAAAACAAAGAGATGATTACTTCAAATCATCAAGAAAACAGAGAGATGATTACTTTATATCATCAGAGAGATGATTACTTCAAATCATCAAGAAAGCAGAGAGATGATTACTTCAAATCATCAAGAAAACAGAGAGATGATTACTTTATATCATCAAAAAAACAGAGAGATGATCACTTCAAATCATCAAGAAAACAGAGAGATGATTACTTTATATCATCAAAAAAACAGAGAGATGATCACTTCAAATCATCAAGAAAACAGATAGATGATTACTTCATCATCAAGAAAACAGAGAGATGATTACTTCAAATCATCAAGAAAACGGAGAGATGATTAATTCAAATCATCAAGAAAACGGAGAGATGATTACTTCAAATCATCAAGAAAATGGCGAGATGATCACTTCAAATCACCAAGAAAACAGAGAGATGATTACTTCAAATCATCAAAAAAACAGAAAAATGATTACTTCAAATCATCAAGAAAACAGAGAGATGATCACTTCAAAATTCTATTCTTTTTTATTTTATCAAAAACTCTTGGGGGACCGTCCAAAAGGACCACCAAGTGAACCGTATGAGAGAGGAACCCCGGTTTCTCTCTCATCACGTGTGAAGTCACGCATGGTGATCCTTCACGCTTGTAAGCATGAAAATCTTGTAAGTATCGACCTTGAAATCATAACCAAAACCGAAGCCAACTGCGAGAATTTCCAAAGATTCGAGAGCATCTAATACTTGTTCAGGTGATGGTGGTGGTGGTACCAATTTACATTCATCAGTAGATGGGTTCCAAAGGTAATATCTAATTGTAGTAGTAGTAGTAGTAGTGATCAGGAGGATGATGAGTGAAGCAAATCAAACCTTACTAGAACCCACAAAGTTAAGACCAGTACCATAGGATTGAAGAAGAGAGATGAATGGGTAGTCGGTAATTTGAAGAGGTTTTTGAGATGCTCATGAATCAGAATCGATAGAGTATATTCTCTTATTGGCATCATCATTGAGAATGAGAGTGAATTTGTCTTGTTGAACAACATGATTATGGTGAAGTTTGATGAAATATGGATCAGAGAAAATAGATGACCAAGTTTTGGATACTGACTTGAATCGTATGATAGATTGCACTGGTAACTTTGTTAGTATATCATTGGTGATGATTTCTTCAGGGAGGAAAAGCACCTGGTCAAACTACTATTAGCTAGCAGTCGACTCTATAAGCAAATGACCCAACCACCACCATTTCTATAACTGACCTGACTTTGGTGTTGTGACAATTTAAGTATTTTTTTGCTTTGCTCTCATCCACAACAATTTCGGAATCACTGCATGAGATCCAATCTTCAGCTGGTGCAAACACCAACTCTAGTATGTAGCCGGTTGGGTCGTAATACTCCTGCATAACCAATGCACTGAAAGATATATCTGTTCGGTCTAACGAGATTTCGTTCCGAAGGAGTCCCTTCGACCAAGTAGGCAATTCAATCAATTTTTCAGCTAGGATAACGATGAACTCATCCTGAAGATCATCAAGTCCGGTCCAATTAGGGGTCGTAATGCTTTACTAGAAGTCGTTTACGATCGTCGGATCACTTCGGAGATTCGCGGCTAACATAGATTGGATCCTACAACGGGTTACAAATAAGAGTGATAACTTGATCGGAGAGATTTGACTAGTGGGAGCTAGGCTTAAGATGGATTAGATCCAACTTAAAAGGCCAAAAGAGTTCGAATGGCGATTCAGAACAAGATAGAAGGAAGCGGACTCGAAAGGGGTGCCCGGAGCAAGGCTCATTGGACCAGCCATGTGATGGCCGACCAAGGTGAGTGGGCCGGCCACATAAATCCCATAGTAGGCTGCCCTGGCCGGCCACACTAAGGGTTAAAACCCTAATTGCCTAAAAGGGTGTGTTAGGCAATATCTTTATTGTGGGTTAAAAATAGAAACCTAATTGAGTGGGACTCCTATTTTAGGGATCCTATATATGGACCATGTAGAGAACAGAAAAGTGTGGATTTTTCTCAAGAGAGAAAAACATATCTCTCTCTCTCTCTCTCTCTCAGACAGCTAGTAGAGAGAGAGGAAGTTACAGAGAAGCTCCCATTCTATCAATCTAGTCAAGAAGAAGAGTTCTTCTCAACCTTCTATTAAGTCCTAGTAGACATTAAGGAAGGGAGATCAAGTAAACCTACTCGGTGTCTCAAGGAGAGGAGCTACACATGGAGCTCTTGATCTTCACACGCGATTGGAAAAGTTCGAGGGAAAAATAACGAATAAGGTATTCTTTTTCCCGATTCTAGTTCTTCTTTAGTTCATGCATGTGATACTGGTTATCTAGTGTTAAACATATGATGTTTGAGATTCCGCTTACAAAACTAGCTAGTAGTCTCAGAGACAGACAAAACCCAATAGTGGCATCACGAGCCGGTTGCATGAACTAACTTTGACTAGGCGAAGTAGATTCAAACTTGATTGATTAGATAATTTTATGTTTGAATATAGATTCAAACATGAAATTGATTAAGTTTAAATTAGATTTAGACATAATCAGATAGAAATTGAAAGGGTTTCAATGCATAAAACTTTAAATTTTCAATTTTCAAAAAGATTTTCGAAAACAATGATTTTAGGGTTTTGATTTTTGAAAAGAAGTTTCGAGAATCACTGTTTTTTTATGATAAATCATCACCAAACAGTAGCTGGGATAAAGTCTAATCGAAAGTAAACAAGAGAGAAGGAGTTTCCAAAATTGGATTTTAGAAGAAGCAGCCCGGTCCGGCCAGGACGTGTCCCAGCCAGACGTGGACGCTGATCGGTATACATCCCAGTCCATCTCGGGTTGGGAAGTCCCGATCCGTCTCGGACTGAGAGTCCGAGTCGTGAGCGTCTTTGGCTCTCAGTCTCGTCTAGGACGCGTCTTGGACGCGTCTGAGCATGCCTAGGGTATCTCGAATTTGGAATCTGAAATGGCTTAGGACTCCTCCTTGGCCAAACGCGTCTGGAGATGCCTCTCTATGTGGACAGGGTCGTGGTTGATAATGTAAGGACCCAGTGCCAAACTTTTAAATAAGGGCCTTTTTCTGTAGAAATATAGAAACATCAGTAGTACTGAAATTTGAGAGACCCTACCAAATTCAGTAAAAGCATAACTAAAAGGTTATGTAGGATGAGTTAAAATTAATAAGAAAAGAAACTTATATCAAGAGATGACCACGAACGCAACCACATGTACACAATATCATTATAAACTAGTCTACCACGAATCATATACAAAAGAAAGCAATAGTTGGGTTTATGTAGACCTTCTGCTAGTTTGAAATTAATGTAGTTACAATTTAATGATCAAAAAATTTCGGAAGGGTCGTGAAATTTGAGAGTTATATCTCTAAGTGTTTAAATACTCCTATATATTAGGTCACATTTATTAGAAGATTAAATATCATTTGAAGTTATCACTTAAAAAATTAAAAATAAAGGAGAATTAGGTGAAAGAGAAAATGATTGGACAACTCAATTGGTCACATTATTAGAAGATTAAGTGTTCAGTCACAGAGAAATCACTGTTTCTCTCACCGACGGTTTAAGTGGGAGCCCAAAGACGCCGGTCGTGTAGACTTGTTGTTTTATTTAATTGGTAAATGTATTAAAATGTCACTTGATGTTACTCACTATTCGATTTCGAATTTAATAAAATATCTAAACAATACTTGTTATTCTTAGCTATAAAAATTAAACATTATTGAAAAAATTATCAAGTGAGGTGCTCTGGGCTCGAACCAGGTGCCTATTCTTCACCATTTGAGCACCTTACCAAAAGATCCAACCAGAATGTTGTGGGATGGTTTATAGCGTTTCAGTACTATCAATTTAACCCAAGCCTAATATGCTAAGGAAATTGGGCTGCTTTATGGTGGGGGTCCAAAGCAGGCGCCCTGTCCGCATCTCACACCACATGACCATGTTTGTAGATTTGTTTCTCTTTCTTCCTCTCTCACAGTCATTATATTTCTCTTTCTCTCACGGTCAATATATATTTCTTTGTAGAGAATCTTCGAAGAGGGTTTTGCCTGAAATCCTCCTCGATGTATGGTTCCGGTGAAGGGAACAATTCCCTTTCACAGAACTCTATCTGGGTGAGTGATCGATAAAGAAACAACGAGAGATCGATAAAGAAACAATGAGTGATCGAGAGAGGGATAGTGAGAGAGAGAGAGAGAAAAAGATAATGAGACATAGACAATGAAGAATAGAGAGAGAGAGAGAGAGAGAGAGAGAGAGGGGGGGGGGGGGGAGAGAGATAATGGAAGAGAGAGTGAGCAACATGAGAGAGGGAAAATGAAGATTAGAGGGCAGAGTTCAATCAAGTAAACTTTTGGGGTAAAAAAAGTTTCCTCTAAGTCGATCTTGATTGACAAAGTCTTTATGCACCCATAGACTTGTTCTTATGCGCTAAAGTCGCACAAAAAATAACCACTATTACAACCTTGAAATGAACTTTGACGCCTTTAAAACTCACTAGAGAAAGAACCTAGATCAGGATAGAGAGTATATAAGGAGTGTCATTTTGTAATAAGTAGAGAGTAAGCTGAGTGTTGGGATTTTAAAATTATTGGGGGCTTTTCTTCATTTAATGAATGAGTAATCTCTTTCTTCCTCTCTGAATTGTCCCTCTTTTTCTTTGAAGGTGAAGTGGAGGAGAGATGGTGAGTTGGATAAATAAGTGATGAATAATAATTACAAAAATGTCACGGGGTTAAATTTGGAAGACTCCACAAAATTTAGGGGCCAAACAGGACGATCGCACACTTGTGGGGCCAATTTACCAGTTGGTCACAAATTGGAGGTCAAAACAAAATTAACTCTTTTTATTTCTTACGTTACTTTACTAGTTGATTTTCATGCCCGATAAAAATCAATAGGGTTAATTCTGTTTTGGCCCTCAATTTGTGACCAACAGATCGTTTTGGCCTTCAGTTGTATGTGGTAGTTCGTTTTGGTCCCCAATATTTGTCAGATTTACCACTTTGCCCTTATGGCATTTTTCTAAATTCATTTGTTCTATTCTTTTAAAAAAAATCATTTCTTTCTATCTCTCTTTAGCCTGTCAACTTGGTTTTCTCCCCTCTCTTTACAAGACCTTTCTTCTTAAGTTCGTCTTTCCTAGGTTTCCGAATGAAGAAGATTCAATATCGAGAGAGAGAGTTGTAGCTATAGGATAACAAAACCATCTATCTACTAGTTTGGGGTCAAAACTAACTGTCAGACACTTATGGAAGTTAAAACAAACTACTAGACACAATTTGAGCCGGAAGGGCAAGTTGGTCACAAATTAGAGACCAAAAATTGAATTGACCCAAATCAATATGATACCAATTTTTTCCTTATAGAGATAACCACCACACAACATTACAACACCACTTGACATCTTTCAAACATTAATCAAAAGACAAAGACACTTCATATCCCAAATACCCCATCTTCCCTATCCATAAAACTTTAAAATATCAACAACCATTGAAATTCCAAATAAAACAAAACCTTTATACCTTATTTATAACCTAGACCAATAAAACCCCCCCAATTTTTAACTACAAGTCACCCATTTCATATATCACAAAAAATCTTCATATTTGCTAATTGACTCTTTTATACTTCTAAAAGCCTAACAATCTCCATTAATCTTCTCTTCTAACTTATCCAATTTCAAGACTCTATCAAGAACATCAAGAAGCAATTTAGCGTGAGTGAGTTGAGGGAAATGTCCCTCGGCTTCGATGATCTCGACAGTTGATTTTGCCTTGATATTCTTATGCATGTGATAAGCGACCGAGACAGGTACAACGATGTCATTTGTTGTTTGAATTATGGTGCATGGAACTTGATCAACCTTGTCTAATATGTCCCTAAGATCGCCACAAAATATAGTTTTGGCTAGTGAGAGTGCAATTTCAGGTCTCATTCTTACTAAACTCTTTTTAAACTTCTCTACTGAATTTGGGTCAATTGGATCAACAACCATTGAAGCAAAATTTGAAGCCCATTCAAAGAAGTTAGACTCCATAAAAGCAAGAAGTTCTTCAATTTGTGGCTTCTCAAATCCTCCTTCATAACCTTCGCAATTCAAGTACCTAAAAAGATAAAAGATAAAATAATGTTAAGATTAAAAAGTTCTTTATGTAATTTCTCAAAAATTAAGAAAAAAAATTGTCGATTATCAAATTTCCATGGGCCTAAAAGAAAGGATGAGATCTAGTCCAGTAAGTAAAATTGATTTAGGTTTTTCATAATAACAAGAATTTATACGTATTCCCTTTTTCCGAGCATGAACCGATATGAAAAACTGTTTTTCTGATGTAACTATAAATAACGGTTCTAGTATGTGCCAACAACTCTTGGTTAGAGTCGCAAGAGGTTTAGTCTTCCACCCTAGAGGTCTAAGTGTTCGAGGCACGCTGACAATTAAAAAAACAGTTCTAGACTGTTACATCACTAAAAACGTTTTTGAAAAACAAGTTCATAAGAAAATAAGTAAAAGTGGTACCTAGGGGAAGCTCCAATAAGTATAAGCCGCTTAAACAAATCACTTCTTTTAATAGAAGCCAAACATCCAATCATACCAGACATAGAGTGACCAATAAACACTGCTGATTTCAATTTGATCTCATCCATTAGCTCAATTAAGTCATCAGTAAAACCATCTAATGACGAATACTTAACCAGATCGAAGTTGTTGGGTTCTTTTTTAGCACCCGAAAAGTTCCAATCGAAGAGTAAAATCCGGTATTGTTCAGTGAAAAATGGGATAACTTTATCCCAAATAGTTTGATCGGTTCCAAACCCGTGTGCAAAAATTAAGGCATCGTCACCAGAACCGATAATTTTTGCGTTCATTGCGACCAAACGGCTTACTTCCATAACCACCATGTTTGAAATGAAGAAGAAGATAGTACTTAAACTGAAAAGCAAATTAAAGCTAAAAGTAAAAAAGCCAAGAGGCAAAAGCTAAAAGCTTGTAATGAAGGGGAAGTGAGAAAGATGAAATGCTTGTATTGATGGTTGTCTTTATAAAGAAAAGGTTGGAGTGGTTAGACAGTATGAAAATGAGGTTTTTGTTAGTGAATGATTTTAATATAAGAGGGTTTTTGTGAATTATTGAATTAAGAAAAAGAATTGTAAATGTTTTTTTTTTCTTCAAAATTTTTGGATGGGTTGTTGAATTATTACCCATTTAATGTAGTTTATTTTGCTGCAGGACAAAGAGTTATAATCTTTATACTTAATAAGAAAAAATATGAGGTTATATTAGAGGACTAGATGTATCCGGTGATCGGTGTTTTTGAGAAATAAGAAAAAAAAATTCCGGAGTACAGATTTTTTAAGGGAAAATTGTGAATTTAATTAAATTTTCTTGGGCAACAAAAATTCTTGATTAGCTCCTCCATCTACGACCACCACCTCCAATGGGCAAAATATCTCTATTTTTCTCTCTCTTTGTCCATCTATCTCTTCTCTCTTTACCTGTACAAAGTATTTAGTAAGACTGAGAGAACTCAATCAGCAATAATCAACGTTATGTTCTTCACTATTCGAAATCAATAGAGTCACAAAGGACAAGGTTAGCATATATGTTTGTTTTGGTACATTATGTATGTAGTTTATTTAACCTTACATTCGCTTGAATATAATTTTCCCAATTACTTTGTTATGATACTCTATAACATATTTAAATATGAATTTCATTTAAACATATGTGTTTACAGTTTGAACATATTTTCAGAATAGAAACAGAGAATTCCTTTAAAAAAAATTATCACTACAAAAAAGTAATGATTCTTCCGTACCGAAACATAAATTTTCCAGATCCTCTAAGCGAGAATTCTGAATACGACCACTGCACTGAACTACAGTAACTAGTTCCAATTGTTTTGATCCAAACTTAGACCAAACAAAATATTAGTGTATTTTATACAATTGAAGCCACTTGTTTAGTTGATGCAGCTGCACAAATCTCCATTAATAAAAGAGAAACCAAAAAATATAATAATACAAAAATGTGAGGATATTTGTCAAAGAAAAGGAAAATATTAGTAATAAAATTTTTTTTACAATGGAGATGTGATTTACCATTTAATCCGGCATATTTAGGGCAGTTAAGGCAATTAAATGGTGAAAGAGAAAGAAGAAGGACAACTGTACCAATACTGCAAGTCCAGGTAAGCGAAAGAGAAGTGCAGAAACCTAATAACCAGTAGGAAGAGAGAAGCATTCAAACCAAAAAGTGGTGTTTGTCTTTATTCATTTCTGATTTTCTTTTGGAAGAGATAAGTCCAAGACCTACCTTTTCTCTCTATTTAATGCATGGTGGTTCCCACCCACATTGTCTTTCTAGTTTCCCCTCTCTATCTCTCTCTCTCTCTCTTCACACTCACCAAAAGAGCTAGAGCCTAGAGTTCCAAATTTATCATGGCAACATCCAAACACAAACAACAAAGATCTTGAATTCAATGCTACTCAACCAAAAACCAACTATATCAAGATATTATAGTTAATGAGTAATCTAATTTCCTGACTATTAGTATGAATTAATTGTAAATTCAAGAACCAATCTAGATGCAACCGTGATACACATCCCGACACGAAATTCGGCGGAGTGACGTGTCGGGCTGTGATCTAGAGAGAGAAAGTGAAGGTTTCGGCCGGGTTTCGTGTCGGGATGAGAATCATTTTCCATCTAGATGAGTCCTAAGGGATTTTAGAGAACAAATAAAAATCAAAAAATTTTACAGCTGAAAAAATCAACTTGAATTTTTTTTTTTTTTTTTATGTCAGTTTCTCCTATTTCTTCTTCTCCTCCTCTTTCCTTTCTTCCAGAGAAAAACTCATTCATCTCATCTTTTTCCTTCTTCATCAGTTCTCTTACTTATCTTCCCCAAATCTCCAACACCTACTAACTTTATTTTTCTAAAATCAACAACAAAATTAAAGAGATAAAGAGGAAAAAAACATTCTAAAACTCTAGAAATCATCAAACCAAATATCTTGAAAGTCTTAATACATCTTCCATGGGATGTCGAAAGCAAGTTTTTTCATCCATTAACCCTCTCCAAGATAAACACATTCTAAATCCTAGAAATCAGTTAATTTTAAACTCTAAAACATATTCACTAGGGTTGTTCATCGGTTGGATAACCGAATTTTTCGGCCTATCCAAAGGCCGAACCGAAACTTTCGGTTAATGAAAAATGTTGGCCGAGCCAAACCGGGAGTGGTTCGGTTCGGTTATCCAACCGAACCCTATATGAGCGGTTTGGTTCGGTTGGATAACCGAACCACCTGCTATACTTCTTTTATATACAATTCTCATTTTCCGACCTGCTGCGATTTCTCATTTTCGGACTTACTTGGAGTCTTGGATATGGTTGATATGTTAACACTTTGATGTTTTGATGGAACTAACATTACTATTCAATCTCCACCACTCATCATTTTTCATTCCCATTATATATTATTATATTTAACTATTTATATACATATAATATGTAAAAGATATAAAACAATGGGTTGGTTCGGTTTGGCCGGTTATCCGCCAAGAAAATCCATAGGCCGAACCAATCCAGTCGGTTTTGATTATGTAGTATCCGAGCCAATCCGGCCAGCTCTTGGATCGGTTACCGAACCGCCGAAATGGGTTTGGATCGGTTTGGTTTGGTCGGTTCGGATAATTTATGTGCACCCCTAATATTCACTTCCAAACATATTAGGTTTGTTCTCCATGTTTCTAGGGTTTAGTGATTAAAAGAAAACAAAGTTTTGGAAAATAAGATGAAGAAAAGAAGAAACACTTGAAAGGAGTTTAGGATTTAGCACCCTAGAAAGATTTTGCTTAAGTTTATAAAAGTTCTTTCTACAATCGGTTATGAGATCTTCTAAAAATTTAGTTTTGTTTAACTCTAAAACTAGAAGTCTTATCGCAACAAATAGATATTAAAAAAAAATAATCAATCTTAGTTGATCAATTTCGTAGAGAATTTCTGTTTTCCATAAATTTTTCTTTATTCTCCAAAGTCGCGCCCTTTTTTTTTCTTAAAGAGAAAGCAAAGTGAAATCTTCTTATCCATAATATTGATCTTCGAAAACATAAGTGAAGATTTTTTGTTGGTTTTCTTTTTACCAAATTTTATGTAATGTATCTTCTATAAGTTTTTAAGTTAGAAATTTTTAGTAACTGCACAGACTAAAGGGAGTGAGACTAACCTGATCTCTTTATACAAAAATAGGTCACAACCTTGGGGTATCTAAGAAAGTTTTCGAGAATAAAAACTTAGTCAATCAAGATTAATTTATAAGACATCTTTATTTTTAGCCCAAAAATTTATTTGATGTATTTTGACTCCTAATCTTTACCTTTCCTCCACCACCACAACTAGCGACCACCATCATATCTAGCCACAGACCACCAACCACCTTTTTTCTCTTGCTCTCTTTCTTTTTCTCTCCTCCCTCAAACTCTCTCTCTCTCTATCTTTGTCTGTCTCTCTCTCTGTTTCTCATTGTTTTAGAGAATGCAAATGCTCCCTTCGCCGATATTGTGAGAGAGAAAAAAAAAGAACAGGAGAGATAGATAATGAGCATGAGAGAAAAAGATAGAGAGAGAATATGCAAGAGAGAGCGAGAGAGATGGAGGAAGAAGGAGAGAAGACAGAGGGAGAGAAATAGGTGACTATGGAGGTTAGGAGTGATGGTAGTCGAACATGGGAGATGAAGATTAGGGGGCAAACGAAAATATTTTGTTTTCAAAATGAAGTTGCCCCTAGGTCAAATCTAATTGACCAAAATCCTTATTTCTAGAAAACTTTTGTGGAGTGCCCAAAAGTCACCGCCGATAAATATTGTTCGATAATTTTTAGAAGCTAATTTCAAGTAATTATCACGAAGTTTGTGTGTGAGTATTAGGGGGCAATGGATAGGGACATTTATGAACATTCTGTGGATTTTAAGATATTTTAGAACAATTAGTCCATAAAATAAAAATAAAAAAATATTTGTAGACATTAAGTCCATAAATAAAATGTCTACTGGACATTCAATTCACGAACGAAATATCTTGTGGATGTGACAAGATATTGAGTTCATAAACAAAATATGCAGTGAACATTTTATTATTATAATTATAATTATTATTACTATTTAAATTATATAATATTATTAATGTATTTCTCCATTAATATTGGTAGATTATTATCTTCTATATGAAATATTTCTCCGTCAATATACTCCCTCCGTCCCATATTGAATGACCTAATTTCTATTTGGGTTGTCCCATTTTAGTGTCCTGTTTCTAAAAATAATGAAAAGAACTTTTCGCTCCTTCCAACAATACCCATTACTATAAATTTAATGACAAATTTTTTTAAAAGTATTCATTGGAAATTACAAAAGTTAATGAGGTTACAATTGGAAAAACCATGTTATTTTTTAAAGTCAAACTCCAATTAATGATGTTCCCTTAAAAAATTGGGTTTTCAAAATAGGTCATTCTTTTTGGGACTGAGGGAGTAATATAATATCATTCAAACTTGTCCCAATGTGGACAATCTAAAAGGAATATGAGTAACATTTGTTATTACTAAAGAATATGATATTTTATATATTTACATAGAAATGAATAAAAGGTACTAACAACATTTAAATTGTTGCCACGCACTTCAACTTACAGTTGTCAACAATCTTTAGTTAGAGTGGTAAGAGGTATAATCTTTCACTTAGTGGTCAAAGGTTCGAGACACGCTGACCAATTCAAAAATAACTTAGAGTTGAGACCAACTGGGCCTACAAATATAAATATAGTGTCAAAATTTACATAAAAATGAATAAACCTCCAGATCATTATACATATTTATAAACCTAAAATACTTAATAATGTGAAACGATATATACTCTTGTTGTATAAAATAAAGCAAATTACCAGAAATTTGATTCACATAATTTACACTAATTAAGATGATATTACATGGTTCAAATCTTTCAAAAAATTGTCCCATGTGTGTCTTTATCCTATTTGCCTTCGGGTTATAAATGTTGATGTAAAATCCCCCACCCACCCTAAAATAGTTTAAATCAAAAGTAATAATCATTCATAATAAAAACAAATTAAAGAAACAACATTCATTGGATGTATTTTCTTTTGGGAGATTAATTTGTAGGTGTACTTAAATTTCAATGTTGATTGAGACTAGTATCCGTAGAGCAACTCTAGGATTACATGTAAGGTTGACCTAATACAATGCATGTAATCCATTTTTGTTTGTAGATTGGAGTTGTACATCAAAAGTCATGGCCGATAAAGTTGTTTTTAAGCCCCCATTACTTTTCACATTTGATATTAGTCTACCCTTTGTGAAAATCCTATGGATAATGCGGATTGCTATGTCCAATACCAACAAAAGTGTGTAAAAGATTTTCTCATTGTACTCAGAATAGTTATGGGTTTCCACTGTTGTTATCTTTTCTTTTATGGTATGGCTATTATCTTTTTTTTTTTTTTGTTGAAGAGTATGGCTATTATCCAAAAACAAATAAAATGTAGAATATTTTTGTTATTGTAGTTTATGCTCTAAGTAACTAAGAAGATTTGATGGAAAAACCTTGTTCTAGCTAAAGTGTCAAAAGAAGCAAAGATATTTTTTATTTGAAATTTGTAAGCCACTCAATCTATAATTTATAAAAGGTTTAAACCTCCTTCAATGTGTGGCTCTTGTAGGAGGATTGGGGAAGGTTTTTGGTATAGGAAGAGCACTATTTAGTAAAGGCAGTGCGTTAGACAGGTCAATTTATGTATTTGCTCTTCCTTTACCAAATTAGTTTAAGGAGGGCGTTATAAGGGTCATTTAATAAATAGTGTTAAAACAGAAGGACTTAGATAAAAATTAATAATAAATCTAATATTTTATTCACTTGTAGTTTCTCTCACATAAACAACCAAAACCCTAATATCATCACTACTATCAACATCACCGTTAGTATTAAGAAACTTGCAAAGTTTACCATCACTATAGTCTTATTTCGAGCTTTTAATGATGCCTCAAGATTTCATGAATGAGGAACCACCGTCAATGAAGAAGGAGGCAACCTACATCAAGAAAGAAGATTCCTTTGACTAACCATCGACTCAAACGAAGACATCGACTTAAACGAAGATATCGACTTAAACAAAGACATTTATAATGAAGATAATATGTCTCAGTAAAGAAATATTGTTTTCTTGTCTTCCTCTATGGTTAAACAAACGTTTTAGGGTTATAGGTCGTTTTTTTTCGTAAAGTATTTTCGGTTGGATCGACTGAAAAAGACAACAAATTTCAGTAGGGTCGGTTGGAAAAGACAACAAATTTTGGTTGTAATGGCTGAAAAAAATGACAAATTTCGGTTGGGTCGATTGAAAAAGATAACAAATTTCGGCCAGTCCCGCTGAAAATAGTAATAAATTTCGGCTGAGATGGCTGAAATTATTCTGTTGTTTCAACCGCTCTGGCCAAATTCTTTTAAACTTTTCAGTTGGTATTCATAAATTTTTATTTATGTTAAGCGAAATTTCTTTTATGTAAATGTCGCTTGTATATTTTTCGAGTTACATCCTTGTTTGTATTCTTCATTGCAATATTGATACTTGAAATCTTTAAAAGTTAATTTAATTAGTGTTAAAACTCTAAAAATCTATGGAGAAATCAATCAATAACAAAAATTACAAACTCTCTATGGAGATAAGTGTTGTGTTAGTCATCTAGGGTTTAGGTTTCTATCTCTATATCTCTTTTTTATAGAATCAAACAGATTTAGGGCTTTTCTCCTTTTCAGGATGTTTATCTCTCTTTATTTTGATCAAAGTTTTTAGGTTGAACAAGATTCTCTCTTTTCTCTAGAAGGTTTTGGTCGAATAGGAGGATACTCTTTCTCTCTCGAAAGTTTTTGGTCGAACAGGAGGATACTCTCTTTTGATCCAAAATAGTTTGATGGGAGGGACCAAAGTATAAATTTGAGATATTTTTTAAGAAAATTTTAGCCCTCCCTATTCTAAAAAGAGTGCTCTCCCTATCTAATGCACTGCCTTTGCTAAAAAATGCTCTTCCTATACCAAAATTCCTTTTTTAACCCTTGAAATTTATTTTGTTTCCTTTTTTCGTAAATTAGTTATTTTATTTCTAACAAGGAAAGGATTATTGTGTTTTAAATAGGTAACTTTATTTCTGCGAATGACTATATTTTAAATTTTGAGAAGGGCTTCTAGACAATATCCTTTATTTTAAATTAGGATATTGTCTAGAAGCCCTTCTCAAAATTTAAAATATAGTCATTCGCAGAAATAAAGTTACCTATTTAAAACACAATAATCCTTTCCTTGTTAGAAATAAAATAATTAATTTAAGAAAAAAAGAAACAAAATAAATTTCAAGGGTTAAAAATAGAAATTAAAATCTCTCTCTCTCAATACAATAATAACTAATTTAAGAGAAAATAAACAAAAAAAATAATACAAAAAAATAATAACTAATAAAAATCTCTCTCTCTCAATAAAATATAACAATAAATTTTGTAACATTTGATTGATACAAGTGTCCGTGCCCTAGGACACGGGATATACCCTAGTTTCATTGAATCAACAATCACATAATCAAACTTAATCATTCAGAATCTCAGATAAATCAAGAAATTATGACTTACCTTAATTTCGCGGAATCCTACGTCGTGTCAAATAGCTTCTTTTTTTATGAAATGTATCAAATAGCTAATAGTGCATGCTCACACGGTCTCCAGTCACTTGCCAGAAGACATGTGCAAGAGCAATGGGAAATAAATACATCAATGCAATTTTTCTGTTTTTTTTTTACGAAAATCTACTTTCTACGATTTTTTTATTTTTCCATCGTTTTAGGTGGTTTGGCAACACTAAAATAAGTTACTATTTTACTTATTGAAGTAAAAAAATAGAAAAGTTAATTTGGTAGTGAAATAATATCGACTTTTTTTAAGTCGAAAATTAGTTTTTTTTTTCTTAAGTTAATTTTTTTAACTTTTGACTTCAAGTTGAAGTCATTTTCTGGAGAGGGAACGACCGAAATTTCGCGCGCACGGGAGAGGGAAAGTTGCGTTTTTTGAGGAAACAACAAAAATCACCCCAAACCCTAGGTTATTTTTCAGCAGATTTCCTCTCCTCTTCTTCTTCTTCATTACTTCAATCATCTTCATTACTTCAATCATCTTCAGATCTTCAAAACATTGCAGGTTATTTTTAAGATCATCTTCAGATCTTCAAAACATTGCAGGTTATTTTTCAGATCATCTTCAGATCTTCAAAACATTGCAGGTTATTTTTCAACATTGCAGGTTATTTTTCAGAAGAAGTAGTAGTAGTAGTAGTAGTAGTAGTAGTAGTAGGAAAGAGGGCAGCATCACCAGATTATTCTTTTTCCCTTCATTCTTTTGGTAGTACTTTGGTGTTGGTAGATGTACTTGTATACTGGTATTGGTGATGGTAATGAAGATTACTTAAATGATTTTTTCTTTTTTTATTTCATATTGATAAAAACTAATTTTGTCGATTTACTTTAGATGACTTCCAACCATCATACATTACCTCCTTATGAATCAACAATTGCAACTGGTGCCTCTTGGTCTCAATTTAACGAGACGTATTTTATCGATCTGATGGCCGATAAAGTAACTGCTAATGGTGAAAATAGAGTGATAGAAACATTCTTAAAGAATGAATGGTCGGACATTATGAAGAAGTATTACCAAAGGTTTGGACTGAAGCAAGACAAAAAGGCATTTAAAAATAAGATGAATTGTTTGAAGGAATGATACAAAGACCATAAGAAACTTGTTGACAGAATTACTGGATTGGGTTGAGATTCGGTATCGTGTACTGTCAATGCAACAAGTGAATGGTGGGACAACTATGAAGGTAAATTTAATTTTTCATAGACTATAACCGTTTCTTTATCATAAAGTATCATATATATCATTTGAAACCACTTTTTTATATATAACAGACGCATCCACGGGCGGGTAGATTTCGGAGACATGGTTATTCTAACGTAAACGGATTTTTAGCGCCTTACAAGAGAGAGAGATATCATCTTAACGATTACAGAGGAAGTAGTAGAGCACCGTGTTCTGGTAGAGAGCAGGTCAACTATGCGCATTCATCATTGCGCAATGAGATTGAAAGATGCTTTGGAGTATTGAAAGCTCGATTCCCAATTTTAAAGATGATGTCACGGTTTCGTCTTCGAAAGCAGAGGAACAGCGTAGCAACGTGTGCACTAAATAATTTTATAAGAAAACATGCGTTGAACGACGATATGTTCAGGATTTATAAAAGTGAGAACTTTATTGTTTCTGAAGAAAGTGGGGAAAACGAAGCTCAAAATTGATTTGAAGGTCGGCGGCCGGAAAATTGGACGTCCAGCGACCTTCGCCGCTGAAGATGATGAGGTAGCGAGAAGATGAGGTGGCAGAGAGAGGTGATGATATGGAGAAGAGAGAGTGGTGGCTAGTTAACGGTGTTATAACGGTAACTCAAAAGGGTGTCATCTGGGTAATTTTGATAAAGTAAGGAGCTAGGCAGGAAGCTGGTCACAAAGTTGGGGCCTATTTGGGAAATAACCCTTACTTCAAAACTATAGAGGTTGTCATCTTGGCACGGAGGTGGAACAAGCGCGCAGAAGGTTTTAACCCACTTAATATATCCGAAAATAAAGTCATCTTGTCCTAACAAATTTTACTGGTGTTCGGAAGCATTTCTAATCTCTCGGAGAGTTTAGGGAATTGTTGTACTCATGAACTTTTCTCGATAACTTATATGTTGATTATTTTTCACTCTGAAATATACACATATTTTTTCTTTGTTTCTCAATATGTATTAATGTAAAAAAGTAAATTTTTATTTACTGCTATATCTCATTATATGGAATTTTAATTTTGTTATATAAATACTTCTCGAAATTCACATGATTGAATATTCAATTAAATCATCATGACTGTTCATTGTAGCCGAGAACTGTGTTTTTAAAAGGGGAATTTGGCCAAAACTCCCTAAGAAATTATGACTTTGGTTAAAAAGGATTCATCAAAGTTTTTTAGGCTTCACCTCCCTGATGGCAATTATGTAATTTTCAATTTCAGTAAAAAGACCAACCTAACCCTAGTCTAAGAAAATACCTTGCAAACACCTTGCACTGTCTTGCAAACACCTTGCACTGCCTTGCAAAGCCTTGCAAACACCTTACATGGTTTTTGCAAACACCTTGGATAGCCTTGCAAACAAATTGCAGAGCCTTACGAACACCTTGCAGAGCCTTGCAAAAACTTTGCAGAGCCTTGCGAACACCTTGCATGACTTTTGCAAATACCTTGCACAACCTTGCGAACACCTTGCAGAGCCTTGCAAAACTTTGCAAATACCTTGCAGAGCCTTGCAAACACCTTGCAGTCCCATGCAAATGGTTTGCAAATTAGTTTTTGAATTGATTTAACATGAAATTTGTTACAAATTATTATATTTTGTCTAATAGAATGTTGTATCGAAAAACTAGCTAAAACCCCTACAAATTCATAATAGTCATTTTATAAGCTCTAGCACCATCATTTTACATTTCTTCGAAAAACTTCCAAAGCTTTCATGAAATTCTCAATTTGAACATAAAGACCAATTATGATTGTCCAAGAAAAAATATTTCTCATAGGCATTTCATCTAACAACTTTATAGCTATTTCAACCAATCTAAGTCTTGTATAACCAACTAACGTTGCATTCCAAGCAACAACATCTCTTTCAAGCATTTTATCAAACACATTGCTTGCATCAACTATACTTTCACAACTTCCATATAAATCCAACAAATAAGTTTGAACATAAACATCAGAACTAACAAATTGTCATCCATCATTCATAACTCAATGAAAAAAAGCAATGAAGAAGTTGAATTATACCTTGAAACACTATCAATTTCTCCTTCCATTGAAAGTATATAAAACTTTCTCTCTCTAGAATTTAGGGGGGGTAGTGGATCGAGACTTTCACAGACTTTCATAGACAAATTGTCCCGTAGACATTTCAAGACATTTCGGATGACTTATTATAGACAACATGTGTTCATAGACATTTTCAAGACATTGAGAGTTTGTAGACAAAATGTCTTTATAGACATTTCAAGACATTTGATCCATAAACAAAATGTCCTGGGGACATTTTAAGATCTTGAGTCCATTGACAAAATGTGTAATGCATATTATATTTGTGCTAATCAAAAATATATTTTTCGACTTTTGTAGACATCTGTGAATATTTGTGGACATTGATGGATATTTGGTAGACATTTATTATTTTAATATTATTATTGTTTAATCATATGAAATAATATATTTATACTAACATTTCAAAAATATATTTTTCGACCTTCGTAGACATCTGTGAATATTTGTAGACATTGATGGACATTTGGTAGATATTTATTATTTTAATATTATTATTATTGTTTAATCACATGAAATAATATGTTTATACTAACATTTCAAAAATATATTTTTCGATTTTCGTAGACATCTGTGAATATTTGTGGACATTGATGGACATTTGGTAGACATTTATTATTTTAATATTATTATATTGTTTAATCACATGAAATAATATGTTTATACTAACATTTCAAAAATATATTTTTCGACTTTCGTAGACATCTGTGAATATTTGTGGACATTGATGGACATTTGATAGATATTTATTATTTTAATATTATTATTATATTGTTTAATCACATGAAATAATATGTTTATACTAACATTTCAAAAATATATTTTTCGACTTTCCTAGACATCTGTGAATATTTGTGGACATTGATGGACATTTGGTAGACATTTATTATTTTAATATTATTATTATTGGTTAATCACATGATGGACTTCAAATGTCTCTTGTTTTTTGAAAGACATTTTGGCTTCCAAATTTGTCCCAAATCCTTCACAAATCCATCAAACTATGAAGTCCACCAAAGTATGAGACATTTTGGAAGACAAATCGAATGCCTCGGACTTTCATAGACTCTCAAATGTCTGGATTTGAATGCATCAGACTTTCGTAGACTCTCAAATGTCTGGATTTGAATGCCTCAGACTTTCGTGGACTCTTAAATGTCTGGATTTGAATGTCTCGGACTTTCACGGACTCTCAAATGTCCGCGAAAGTCCCAATCCAATACCCCCCCCTAAATTAAATCAAACCCCTTAAAAGCCTCTTCAAACAACAAGCAAATAGATTAAATCACCAAAATCTAAAAACGTCAACCTATCTTATAGCCAAAATCGATTCAAACCCCAGAAATTTTAATCGGCGTCGACAATCCAATTCGGTTCGGTCATGAGAAAAATTCAAATTCTTGATTTATTAGTTGGATTATTACTAGGTATTTATAATTGAATGAAGGGTATTTTTGACTCTTAAAAAGTTGGTGCCTTTAAAAATGTCCTTCAAGCCTATTCTTATAACTTACTTGGGGCCTAGGTAGTTAAAAAGATGGGTTGTCTTTTTAACAAAAAAATACTAGAAATTGGGCCTTCGGCCCAATTTCCTGTTTTTAAAACATAATTATATTATAAATGAATTAGTTACCCAAATAGTACGTCCTTGCATATTTTCTTGCATAATACTTTTCTGTATGATGGTTTTCAAAGTATTAAACAGTGTTGTATTTTTATAAATTATATGTGTCAACTTTTTTCATATTATTTTGTGAGGGCTTCCGATTAAGATCTCGCACCGGACGTCTAAAATCTCAGGCACACCACTGACATCAAATACAATAAGAGAGGTGGCTTCACCAGAAAACACGACCTATTGCCAATAACAATTCCCGACGTTTATTATGGGCACCCTTGGAAGTGACTACTGTGCTGGTAGTTCAGCATTTTGTACCTAGGTGAACCACCACCTTATTCTCTTCACCTAAGATGGTGCCAACAGTACTAAAATCCGTCGGCAGTAAAAATCTCTACTGACGGAATTTTGGTTTCCGTGGTGCGCAATGGAAAGAAAAATAGCGAAATGTTTTTGAGGCATACACCCTGTTATTCTAATGTCGTCTGCGCATGTCCTATAGTGCCCTAGTCTGGGTCTCCCCAGTGTCATATAGTACCTTAGTAATAGTAATACTAGTAAATGTCTCTCTCGGATATTACTCTCTATGAACTTTCCTTTTTTACTATGGGAGTCATTGTATTCAATTCTATTTCTACTCTTCATATATCATTTGTTTCAACATTTACAAATTTCTTAAGTCAAATAAAAAAATTTTCAGAAAAGTGGCCCGATCCCTAAGTCCGTCACTCTCGACCTAGACACAGTGCTTAACTCATTTTAGGATCTCCAGAAGTACAATTCACATCCTCGAACAGATGGACAGACTGAAGTCGGAAATAGATTTCATAGTAATATATATAGTTATTAGCACTTGTAGTGAAAAATCGAAACGATGGGTTATGCTCAGCCTGAAATGAAGTTTCGTTTTTTTTTTTTTTGGTATATAGTTTACGATCTACGTTAGACATGACATGGCATCGATACATTATCAAGGTGTGATAAGCACGATAACCACCTAAGTTAAACTACGAACGAAAGGGGCCTAAAGCCCAACACACTAAAGAGGCCTAAAGCTCGATGACCCTATTATCTATGCCTTTAATAACTCAAATTCAATAATCGTGGATTTCACTTCTAATAATTGAACCGAGACCTCCAGAATTCTGGAGTTTATGTCAACACTATCACGTAACCTAGTGTCGACACAGAGCTTCCGTTATTGACTTCCAGTACTTTCAAATTCATACGCATTCAAGGGTGGCGTTGTCTACCCTAAGTCCCTAACTGAAAACCAGGAACTAGTTCCTCTAAAATGGAGAAGACATAGAAGCGCAGTGAATGAGAAATAGACAACCCACTAATAATCGATATGGGAAGTTGCATACTTTTCTATTCTCGCCCCATTTGCTTTTAAGAAGCATTTTGCTAAAATGTAAACATCATAAAATTATAAAGTCTATTTCTCTTGTGGATTCCCAATATAACGCCAACAACCCTTTCATTTCTGGTGGATTCATTAATACATTCGTTCCGCGACATGCCTTCACAATTTGGTAAGCTTTAAGGTGAATTCCCTCACTAGAAAAAAAGGTCATGTGAAGGCCCGACAGGTAAATTATCTATTGCCACACCAATCGATATCTATATTATATAGAAAAGAGAACAATAATCTTGGGGGTTTATACACTCTCCATTCGAAATAACCAAACAAATACCTACTCTGTTCATCAGAGATTCATGAAAACAACTGAAAGTGAACCAAAAAAAAAAAGAACAAGAAAACGAGCCAACCAACCAACCCACCCGGGGTGAAATGATCAAAAAGAGAGCCATAATCAACAAACCACAAGCCTGAAGAGAAGATTAACATTTCACCATCTAATTCTTTCCATTTTCTTTGTCAATATAGAAGCCAACTTCCACTTCTTATAAACTTCACATAAAGAGAACCAACAAGCCAAAGAAAACCCTGAAAAACAATATAATGGAAGTAAGGTTTAAGTCGTCAGACACGATGGATTTTACAAAAATTGGCAAGGGTTAAGCTTATTTTTGGCAATTTTAACCTTAGATCTGAGAAGAAACTACCACCCATCAAACTGCAACCAACTTCTCACATCAACTGCAGCAAGAACAGGCTTTTCTTATATGTACCTGCAAGATTACAACACATTCATAAAGACAAAATAAGCAAAACAATATATATTACTAAGTTTAGAAACAAAATAAGGAACTTCAGAACTTTCAAACCAATGGAGTCGGACAACTGGAAATATGACAAGGTTTACAAATATCTGGACTACTGAGTTTGACCCAGAAGCTGATGGGACAACTTCTATCCCCATAATTCTATTTACCATTTTTTCGCAAATCCCGTTAGATTAAAATCGAAGATGCATACCGTGCCAATAATACATTGAGTGAGATTCTGAATCAAACTCAAAGGGATTGTACCACTCCTCATATAAAGAATACTGAGCCAACTTGGCCAAGTGACTTTTGGCTCGAATACCGAACTCAACTGAACTGCAAATTCTTTTAGCTCTGAACAGATTTGACTCAGAAAAGCTATAACAGATTGTTTTAATCAAATCTGGACCTTGTACCCTAGAAATTAAATTTAAGGGTGTGAATAGCAACAAGAGTTTAGGAAAACCAAAGCTTTACCTAGAATATTTGGGGAACTAAGACGCCCAAAGTGCTCCAAAACAAGAGCTGGAGTCACAGAGGGCCACCACAAGAAAGACCTGCACCATTAATTACAGACTCCCCGTTAGGTAACCATTAGAAATTAATCATGGGTCTACAATTGATCATCAGAAATTATACAATATTATATTACAAACTAGAGGTGACCGATTGAAAATCAATTAACTTAGGTTAAACAAATGGCACCCAACGACGAAAAGACGTCTAATTTAGAAGTAGAAAAACGACCTTCTAGATGCTTATTGAAATACACGAAAACCCGTCCATGTACTTCACTGGCCAAAGTTCATCTCTGAATATCTGCAAAATAATAAAAGAGCTGATCACTCAAAAAGAAAATGGACAAGGAGGGGGGATACCTAACTGAGATAAGAAAGATTTAAAACTTGCCTGCGAGGTTTGTTTTGTCGCTGCGCAAATTCCTCATTCGAGACCTCTGTGGAAAAGAAAATTAGTTAATTTACACTCTCAAACAAGAATAAGTTCACGTTTAGCTTCAAAGATATTTATCCAGAATTGAGAGGACAAGCTTTACCAGCTCTCTGTGGAGGATTCCAGGCACCAGTAGATTCGTTTGGACTTGCATCACTGTAACATAAGAAGCAATCGATAAGAATCTTTATGTAATATCAAACTAATACAATCAACAAAAACCATGCAACTCAGTACAGCAGAATCAGGTTGAATTTTTTTTCCGTCAATAGAAATTCGAAAAAAGTGTAAGTAACACTTTCTGAAGCAATTGCATAGCTAGTGATATTATGAAATGCACTCCACTATGCTTCGGGTACATTTAAGCTAGACAACTCCTACGAAATTCAATTAATAACGCCCTCATGGTGAATTAAGGACGCCATGTTAGGCTTCTAATTGAGTTCTGAAGTCGCCATAAACTTCCTAAACCAGATCAATATAAATAAAAATGTTGAAATGAAGAGTCCAAAGAACGAAAATGTGAATTTGATTTAAGCCGTTGTTAGAAATCAATTGAAGAGGAGGAAGAAACTCACTTAGAGACACCCAGTGGAGATGTTTGTTCTGATTGACGCCCATAATAACCACTTTCAACAGCTAAGTAGGGCGAACAATACGGTGCCCCAAGTGCTCCATTACCACCAGGTAAGACTGGTACCCTGAGGATAACAAAGCTGTAACCATTAGTAACCTTTAAAGTCCTTCCAAAAATACGAAAAGAAAAACGAGGATCTAAGGGAGTTCAAGAACAATCGCCATAAGAAACAAGGATAATAAAAACAAAGTAATACATCTTTTGACAAAATTGAATGTTCTATAAACAGCGAGTCACCAACCATTGGGAGCAAACATTTATCACCACTACTGAAGTACGTTTATACAGGAAATAGTTACTTTCTTTCTTACTCTCAACAAGTATTAGGCATCAATGGCCATTCGTCCTATCACAGTGAACATCAGTTACACCTCTTCAGATTATTGGTGTTGCTAATAGATATTAATGGAAGGATGATAGAAGATACTAGAGATTGTGAAACTACGTATACACAACATTCTACGAGTATCTTTCAGTTAGCATGCAAAGTTCAGAGTTTCAGACTAACAAGAAGAATTAAACCGAAGAGAATATACCCAAGATGTTGACTATTATTTGTTACCCTTTCCATCTACAGTCCCGTTCTGCATTTTATCTCATTTATTTACTAACAAAAAAATTCAAAACAGATGCCCCACTCCCATGACTTCAGTTCCATCTAATCCCTTAAGGTACACAATTTGCATTATATGATGAAATGAAGCTATTATATACTTCAAATTTAAAAGCCTTAAAGAAAAAAGAAATAGTAGAGAAGAATTCACAGAGAAATGGGATTGAATTACCAAGTCATTTCAGAACTCCCAAAACCAAGTTGTGGTGGGGCAACATATCCAGGAAGTGCCATACCAACAGTTGGAACTCCAATACCACCAGGATGCTGTCCTCCAAATTGCATAACTGCAGATCAATTATAAAAGTTCGGTTCGAATAATTACATTAACAAAAAAATATTGAAAGAATACTACCTCAAGAACATGCAGTGAAAATGATGTGTAAAACAGTGAAAACTAATCATCATTTAAATTTTACAACCTACATGTCTATGTTAGTTCCTGGTAATGTTAGAAAAGCATTTTTCCAACTCGATGTGGTTTACTTTGACAATGCGAGGCGGAGCCTTGAGGCAGTAAAGAGGCATAACTTCAATTTTATATACTTTAATGTCGTAATAGTGTTTTATTCTACTAATAATATATCTTCTTGAATTTTTTTCTAGTACTACAACATATTAGTTTTTCAATAGTAAAGTTGAAGGATATGAATGCTTTTCGTCACCTATACCCTTTTCAGTACAGACTACAGAGTACGTCTACAAGTTAAGAAAAGAGAAGAAAGACGACATAACCAAGGCGTAAGTTCAGATGCAGTAAATCTATATTTTGCCTCAAGGCGTGCGCATGGATGTGCATCTTATGCGCCTTTTAAGCATTGGTTGCGGGAAATTCGGAAAGGATAAAAAAAGCGTGATCAGAGAGAAGTTTTACCTGGCAAGAGTGCTGGAGTGCCTGGAAAATTTTGATCACCATGAGCAGCTCCCATACTGCCAGCGGATCCAATAACATGGGCCCCTCTATACGAACCCCTACCGCCACCATGGACGTTTTCTTTTTCTTTTCCCACCACAGAAGGCCTGGATTTACTAGACCCTGGGGGAGATTGGGCTTCTCCATATTCAGAAGAATTTCTGGAAGATCCTTTTGGTATAAAAGAAGATTGAGAACCACCAGTTGTACCCTGTTGCTGAGTAGAGACTCTTACAGGCTGAGATGGGCTAACAGACTTTTGCTGAAAGGCAGGGAGCTGTGACCGGGAAGAACCTCTATTGACTTGGTTATGGGAAGAAATAGGCTGATAGTTAAGCTTTTCTGTGAAATCTGTGCCCCTACCCTTAGCCCTGGGATGCAGAGATTGAGGTGAATTGACTGGTGATGACCCTGAAGACTGCAGCTGGAGACTGGTTAACTTCCCAACAACTGGATGTATGGACTTGTCAGTGTACTGCCTGTCCTGTACAAGAGGGAGGTTCCTATTAGAAATTCCAGCCTGCACATCATTCCTCTGTGTTACCAGGATATCTTGATTTGAAGAACCAGACGGATAAAATGGAGGAGATGCAGAGCTCAAGCTTGACATGGTAACATGTTTTCTGGATGGAGCAAGATCAGATTTCACATTTGAGGGGCGTGTGTGACTGGGTACTCTCCCTGAACTATTATTATTCAAAATTGTCTCATGAGACTTTCCAGATCTGAAGGTCCAACAACCAAGAGATAATTAGAAGAGTACATACAAAAGGCAAGACATAAATATCTCTTCAAGTTATAAATGTTTACTTACAGTTTATCCTGATTTGGTGAAGCTTCACTCTTATTCCTCATAATAGATTCGTATCTTCTAGGACCTCTCCCTCTTACGGTCTTCACAACATGGTTTTGACTGTTATTGTCATCGTAAGTTCGAGACCTATCTCCTCTTACATATCCACGATCTGTACCCCGTTTCTTACCGCGGCCTCTGTAATGACCTCTACCCCTTTCTTGCTGGTGACATAAAAGAGTATTAATAGATTATCTAGTCTAAACACCGAAGATAAATAACAACCCTTAAGAAATTTTATGTTTACCCAAAAGAATACCAGTAGCTGCATTGACTGCATTTACCTTTTCAAAATGTCTTGGCTCGATATTCAACTCTTCAAACTTATCATGGCCCCACTTTCTGTTATCTTTAGATTCCCACAATTTCTTTCCACCACCACCACCACCACCGCCGCCGCCGCCACCAGGAGGGCGCCTAAACGAAGTTCAAATATTTATTCAAGGCTAAGTTAGTAAAAGACAGTCTTAAAGAAATAAACAGAGGTGAGATAACAACTCCAACACTGTAGCCATTTAAAAATAGAATCATAGTGTTTCGTTAGCGATGAGACACTAGACAACCTAAAATACAGCTAACTGCACATATCTTGATTTTCCTCTCTTGGTAACATTGAAACTGCAAAAAACTGCCTAAACCCATTTGATAATCATGTCTTTCAATTAGTAAATTCCATGGGGCAACAAAGAAATCATTGTGACATTACAAAACATATTAAAGTGTCTTTCCTATAAAAACTAAAGCAGGTACAATTGAAACGAATAAAACTAGGAGCAACAAACTCTTCACTCAAATTTTCAGGGCAAGAGCTCATACCCCGAAGATGGAATAGTAACGTTATTGTGACAATTAGCAGTGTGTAGTAATTAATGAAGTTGGTTTGACAAAGCGAAAGAAGATATTTTGGTGAAAGGAGGCGACTAAATCTGATTGATTTCTTTAGGTGGTTCATGAGCACAAAGGTACAATCTTTATCAAATTATCCTGATCATAACTTGTGTTCTTGATGAAAAAGTTTGAATGTGTACTAAAAATGTCAATAAAAGAATACATATAAAAATTTGATACCTATTTCGACCACCACCATTTCCTCTGAAACGATCATCATGCATGTAAAAAGCACCACCAGTTGGAACAGAAAATGGTTCGTTCTCCTTTTTCTCCCCTTCCCCTTCTGCCCTATTTTCATCAGGAATCTCCGATGTCTCTTCTTCATCCAATCGATGTCCATCACCACCAGTTTCCAATTGATCAGTCTTAACCTCAATCTCATCCCTATGAATATGACCTCTTTCTCTCTCTTCATAGTCGTCTCCATCACTTCCATCGTATTCTTCTTCCTCTTCCAACTGAACTTCTTCTTCCTCGTCTTCTTCATCATCATAACCAGGCGCACCACCTTGACCATCAGATTCAACGTCAGAATCAATTCCAACAGCCAGATCCACTCTCGACACCGTTTCTCTCTCATCACGATCTCCTTCTTCATCATCACTTGCTTCCTTCCTCCTCATCGTCAATGACAACGGTGCCTCTTCTGGATCACTTTCATACTCCGCTTCCTCTTCATCTCCTCCTGTAATCTCCATAGTTTTTTCCTCCAAAACCATTATCAATTTCTCAAAATCAAACCCCTTCAAAAGCACACAACTTTCTCCAAAATCTCAATTATAGACAAATAGAAACCCTAATTTTCCTAACTATGAACAAAAGCTTGATCTTTTTTCTTCTTCAATCTCTCGATTTATCCGATTTGATAAAACCCTAGTTTTTCAACCAGAGAAAAGAAGGAGATAGGGATTTTAAAGAGAGAGAGAGAGAGAGAGAGAGAGAGAAAAGACCGAGTTGGTCACTGACTCAATTTCGCAGAAAGGTTTATATACAAAAATCTTTCACTTCAATCTGGAGGCGGTTGAAAAAATTACAGCAGCGTCAAACACAATTTGAGACCCTTGGATGAAAACTTGGAGATGATTACGGGTTGATCTCGAGAAAGAGTAACGAGTTGTACGGAAGTTGGCTATTGAGGACGTACCGAAGTAGTTAATGGGAAGTTAGATGAATGTTTGGTTGATTATTTGGTGTTATCATGACGTATCCTAGATAGAACAACGGAACAACCCAATAATTCAGAGAATCCTGGCCGATAAGATTTAGTGCCGAAATATATTATCGGGTTGATCTAACGAGTCGAAAAACTTCAAACGACTAGGGTGTTTGATAAGAAAAACGTTGGTGAAGTAACATACTACGGCGGCACCTATGTCAATCTTGGGTCGCAAATAGGATTTCCACGGATTTGGTAGCTAATCTGTTAGAGTTCGAAGCACGATGATCATTCAAAAATAAAAAAAAATTATTGCACTATTTTGTCAAGGAAAAATATGACTTTAACATTAGTCATAACAGTTTTGCATCTAAATCGGATGGCCTTCTCCGTCCCTCGTCTCTTCATTTTATACTATCATTGACCCAATTGATCTGTTATAAGTCAGTTGTCATGTTAACTGTACGGACAACTTAACATCTACGAATATAGTTTTTTTTTTTTTTTTTTTGAAGTCGACTACGATCTACGTATGTCGTTACATTTGGCACTTGATACATCATAGATGTGATAAGCTCGATAACCGCCACTCAAACACTAACAGAACCAGGCCTATAGCCCAACAAGACATGGCCTAAAGCCCAACAACATTATTTACACCCTAATAACCCCAATTCAAATAACCAAAGATTCCACCTTCTCTGGGATTCGAACTTGGGACCTCCAGGGATTTCTGGAGTTTATGTCAACACCTTGGAACCACTTGGGCTACCAACTGTTGACTTCTACGAGTATAGTTGCATAAGGCAATCATGGAAAATGATCACGGAGAGAGACGTTCATGCTGAACAAATTTGACAAGAAGGTTTATCGAATATACGCTTAAGGGCAGAGCTTTGGATGACATGTGTGGGACCACAGATATTTCCTATTTGTCAAGCATCAGATGTGTGTGGGTCAAGCCCATCAGTAAAGTTTGTGGGCTTGGTTGGTACATAACCCACTAGTTGTGGATTTAAGGGGCACTCCTAGGAAGGGAATTTGGCGTGTACTTGTAATGTGGTTAAGGCGACACAATTGATCACACTTCTTTTACACTGTAAACACAATGACTTTTCTCTCTTGATATGTATGTCTTCTGAGGCACATGATCCCCGACTAATGAAAATTCGATGGTTGTTGCTCCACGATATTTTTCACCTGTTCCCGCCATGTTTCCACTTCTTCATGTTGAATTTATGCATTTTATTTGGTCAACGACTGTATGCACAAGTTTCTCTTTGAAGTTAATTCATTGATTTGAAGATAATGATAACAATGACTAAGGTAAGCTATTTATAACTTATTGTTGCCTTTACAACTTAGTCGCCTAACAGGTGTTGCCTAGTCGAGAACCGTAAGAGCATCTCCAATGCAACACTCTAATTTTAAAACTTAGAGTGTCACATGAGATTTTTTTTTGGAATTTATCTTTAAAATTCATCTCCAAATGCAAAACTCAACATGAATCTAAAATGACGTGGTAAGATTTATTTTATAGATCCTCAAGAGGACACTATATTATAGTGTCTTCTTGAGGGTTTCTAAGTGACACATAAATAAATCAATTAATTTTATGGTTAAAATGTGAACTCTAGATCATTTAGAGATTCAATTTTCGCACTTGACACCTAGGACTTTTAGATATTTTTCTTGAGTCTTGCACTAGAGATACTCTAATGCAACACTCAATCTTAGAAATTCTAAATGCAACATAAAAAATTTAGAGTTGTTCTTTAATTAATACTCTCTCCAATACAAATCTCAAGTTTGATTTCTAAGGTGACATGGTAGTAGTGAAATATATGTCTCTCAAAAGGACACGTTATTTCTAGAGTGCCCTATATAGATATCTCTAATTGTCCAACACATCATTTTTGAAATTTTAACAAACTGAAATCAAGTCTTCTGATATCTTTAAAATAACTAAATATTTCTTTATAAATATTATCCATGTCAAATAACTAAACAATTATTTTTAAAGATTTGCATCAAACACAAAAATTAGGAATGAGAATCTCAATTTAAACTTAGCGAATAAGAGTGACAAAGATTTTTTTGTTTTACACTGGAGATGCTCTAATAACTTTATTATGGGCTTCTCTGGTATTTTAAGGGCATTAAGCACATCAATGTGTGGTTTAGACAGAAAACAACATCAAAAGCAAGAGAGAGGTTTTTCTCTCCTGGTCTGATTGTCCGCGGCAAAAGAAACCCCTCAGCCTGACCTTCTCTTTGTCTCTCTAAATCTCTTGCTCCTTGAATCAATCTCTCACTCTCAAGATCTCTCACACGTACATATACACTAGCTCTATCTTTCTTACTCTCGATATCTTGATTTTCTCTCTCGACCTCTATCTCCCTCTCCTAACGAGTCTCTTCCTCTCACTTTGTCTTTCTCTGTTCGACACTTGTTCATGTTCTCCTCGTCGCCTTTTTCTCGGGTTGACAAAAACATAGATCAAAACCATTAGATGAAGTCATTTTTTTTTTGTTGACAATGGATCAAGTCATTGAGTAGTTCTGGTATAATCCATAAACATATTTGAACTATTAAGAAATTCTATAGGCGCCCATAATTAAAAAACCACTAGTTTTCTTATATCTTAGTCGGATATTGACATAGCTTTACTTTTTTTTTGTTGTTGAAAAGACATACCTTTACCTTTTTTTTTGTTGAAACTAGACATACCTTTACTTGGAGAAAGTATTTGTATTTGCCCCCGACATTAAATGAAAATGCAAATGAAGCAAACACCAGAAGTCACTAAATTAACAATTAGCCTAGTCACTTATAACTCTGACAAACTTGATGCAAAAGATAATGAAATGCCTTGTTAATTTGTAACTCGTCAAATCCCATTAGTATACCAAAAATAATGTGAATCTTAATCTACTCTTGAAATTTGTTTGGTTTTTCTTAAATTTTCAAACTTTACATATACTCGACCAGTCGAGTTTGCGGATTAATTTTTTCTTCGGGAACAATAAATCAGTTGTTTCTCTAACTGGTCATTTAGAAGATGATGACCGGATAGTTATTCGTGATGTAGCTCATCTTTTTGAGTTTTTTGTGCGATAGAACTTATACTATTTATAGATTGAAAATCTAATTAACAAACGTTTGAATTTTACTTTTCTTCTTTTTAAAAAATATTGACCTGACATTTGCACAAATATACGATGATTAAGAAGATCAACTACCTCTTGTACATCCCTTGATGGGAAAATACACAACATGAACGTGAATTTAGTTTGTTGGGACCATTCGTGGCATTCATACAAAAAAAAAGTATGGGTATTGTTGGGTGTCATTTACAAGCAACTCTCATTTAAATTATGAAGTAATTGAGGGAAAAAGTTATTGTGGATGGGACAAGTAGATGGTGTTTTCTCTTTCAACAAAAAAAAACGTAGATGGTGTTTTCTTGTGGAAAAACTTCATAATTATTAAACTTTTATGGAAAAGTAATATAAAGAAGAAAGTAACCCCTTTACACAACAAGGCTTTGGGGTCCTGTAATTGAAATTCCAATGGGACCAAATCTAAATATAAAAAAAATGAATCCATAAACCATAAATCCCAAGTACTCTGATCAACCCAAACTTTACTGAATTTTACTTTTCTTACTTCCGTGCTGTTTGTTTCTTCTTTTTTTTCAGATCTGAAATCTGAATTGGTTGCCAATTCAGATTTCAGATGTTTGTTTTATTATTTACTAAAATCTAAAATTTTGTCTGAATGACTTAGAGGTCTGAATTGGCTGAATAAAAGCCCATTATTTTTAGACTTTAAAACAAGTCTGAAAGGTAAGCCTAATGTCTGAATTATGTTTAGTGACATTTTTAATCCTGTGATTTAAAAAATTCATCCCCAATTTTAAGAATTTCACCACCGGCTAAATCCACCACCACCACTGGCTAAATCCACCACCACCAAGATCAAAACCACCACGAAAACCACCACCACCAAAATCAAAACCACCACACCACCACCACCACCAAAAGCAAAACAACCAGACCACTAAAAGGAAAACAACCGGACCACCATCACCACCATCACCACCACCGGCAAAACAACCACTTCCGAAAGCAAAACAACCACCTTCAAAAGTAAACACAACCACCTCCAAAAGCGAAGCAACCGGACCACCGCCACAAGACCAGACTACTCCACCACCAACAACAGACTACACCAGCGCCACCATTAAAGACTAGACAACACCTCCACCAGCGCCACCATTAAAGACTAGACAACACCTCCATGAAAACCAGTCAACCCGCGACCACCACAAACACCCACGACCACCACAAACACCCACGACCACCACAAACACCCATGACCACCACCAAAGACCAGTGAAATAGTAGGTCTTTCGTTAAGTAGAGAGAGATCGGTGACGGCCTTCTGTTAGATAGAGAGAGAAATCGATGAGGGTCTTCGATGAGAGAGAGAGGACTCCGGCGACTGTGAGGGAGAGGAAGTGGGAGAGGGAGATCTGCTCTCTCTCTCTGATGTAGAACGCAGCGGAATTAAAAGAAGATAATAAAAGTAAACGAAGAACAATAAAAGAACGAATAAATAACTCGAAATAACTATAAACTTAATTAAACTCAATTGATTTTTCTCTTCAACATCAAATTAAAAGACAGATTGGACTTCCTTTTATAGGATAACATACTTTCCTAGATAGACTAGAACTAGACTTTCCTAAATAATTAAAAGACTGCAACTTCCTAAATAGATAGACTCAAATCTGGACCTTTCCAATTATTGGAAATACTAAAACAGTATAATTTCCTAAACCTAGATTCTTTATGAATCATACTAAATTTGGGACTTCCTAAACTAATCAATATGGCCGGTTGGCCTACGTGGCCGTTAGGTCCACGATAAAAGTGTCCACGCCGGGTGCCCCTGCATCAGCTTCCCCTTCTCCCACGAGGTTCGTCCCGAACCGTTTCGACGAAGAAAACAATTTAATGCTCCCGCATACGATGAGATATGCCATGATGATCCATAATTCCCTTTTCGAACGACTGTTACATTGAGTGTGAAAGACACCAATATGCAAGAAATCACCAACCTGATTCTCATATTGCAATGAGACTCTCCAAACTACCTTAAGTGAATTAACAACATTGATCTCGCCATCTTCCCACGGTAGACTCAACCACTTGATAAGTTTCAAGAACATGTGGAGGAATTTGAACAAGTGTGAAGTCAGAATAATTGTAGCTAATTTCCAAGATTCCTCGGCAAGAGCTAAAGTAGAAGCATAACCAACTCCCAAAAAGTTATCGATATTGAAACACGTAGCGTCGATATGACACTCAAAAACGGTCTTCCCACGTTCATCTTCGTGAAGCTTATATACCGTAACTCGGTAATTACGTAGAAATTTAGTTACTTTCTGAACTAACATAGCCCCATAAATAATATTGTTGGCCGATGTAGTTATTTTTGTAGAAGGTATCGTAGCAAAAATACATATCTCAATGATCTTTCTGAGGTGTTCCGTTTCGACCTCCCTTCCTTCGTTCTTTAATTTAATGGAGACAAATTCCTTCTCTGACCTCAAACCCACACGCTCATCATTCATCATAACACCAACCCTCAAAGTCGAAATAAATTGATTAATCTGTTTTGGTGTCTTCAAATAAGTCAACAATTGTTGTACACATCTTGGTCCATGAGTGTCACAAAAATTACCAATAAGTTCAGATTGATCTCTAGTAACAAAGTGAAGAATTGCAGTAATCTTTTCTTCCTCACAAACAGCTAAAAGTTCTTGAACAAGATAATTCTCGGATTGATATGCCATTAGTTGAGCTACATGAACTTTCAATTTGAAGATAGTCAAATTGATTTCTTCCTCTGTTCCTTCTTTAAGTTTATTTTGTAATATTTTACACCCCTGTTGATCTTTTGCTAGGGTATACAATTGACCTCTCATCCGCAACATTGTTTTTGAGTGAAAACGATGAAAATGTCGATCGGGAGTTGAGGTTTTAAAAGAACTCCTCTCAAGTGATCTTCTGAATCGATTCTCCGATCGCAATTGATGATTAGTAGTCTCTTCGATGATTGGCCTAGGTAAGCATTGTTTGTGGAGATGGTGATAGCAATGTGGATTAAGCAATGGGCATTGATCATTACTGGGTGGAGGAATACATTCTTGATTGACCACCTTTGGTGATTGGGTTTCAAGATACCCTTGATCAAAAAAATCAATAGCAACAGGTAATTGAGGATGAGTAGATGGTAACACTTGATTATGCTGATTTGGGTAGAAAGAACGAAATTGGAATTGAGTTGGCGACGAAAGACGCAAACGACTAAAGGAATCCTTGTTAGAACCCAGCTTAATGAAAATTTCATTGTTTTCTTTCTTTATTGGAAGTTGCTGCATTGATTTCAACTCCTTATCAAGATCAACTTTCCTCTCCTCTGACTTCATTACAACTAAGGCTTGACGAATCTCCTCGGCTACTTTCTCGTACTCTTCCAATGTCATCTCCTTGTCCTCGGGTTCCTTCTCCATTGATGGAAAAAGATAACGATTCACCATTGTTAAAGGGATGGAAGATGAGCGTTCAATGTCGGACTGAAGTTGTTTAACAGTTTGATGACCATCTTCTAGGTTTTGTGTTGGAGCTAGGTTTTTGGTTGACGGTTGGAAGGAAGACAGCGGTGAGGTTGGTTCAGAGATGGTTATATGAGGAGGTGGTTGGGCTTTAGTATCCTCGAGTTCAACGTGTGGACCTTCTTCAGCTCGATAATCATCTTCTTTATCTTCATGTTCTTCTTCTTTAACTTCAACTTCTTCGTGAGCATCTTCTTCAACTTCTTCATACTCTTTTTTTTCTTTTTCCTGAAGAAAAGATATAATCGGCGAGGAAGATGGTTGACGTATTATTGTTTTGACGTCGTTACCCATATGTAGTATCTTATCCAAATCTGACTTTTGCGATAAAACCGTTTCTGAAAAAGATGGTTGTGGTGGCGGTGGTGAGTAGTAAAGAAAAGATGATGGTGTTGGAAAGTAATAAGATGGAGGTGATGGTATATAACACACTGGTGGTGGTGTTGACGGTTGGTATTAACAAGTAGACGGTTGTGGTGCATAATTAGAGTATGGAGGTGGTGGTGGTTGAGGTGGAGTGGTTGTTGTCAGATAATAAGAAGATGGATTTTCTCGTACAGTTTCTCCCGGATTCCAATGATAATCGTACGAATCTCTATTCTCATACAAACATGATGCGCATAAGCATCCATTCGTTATTCCTTGATGATTATCATCTGATTGATTATAATTTGATTGATTATAATCTGATTGAGGAACAGAATATGATTGATACTGATTTAACTCGTCTGGAAAAAAATTTCTAGAATCATTCACCCAAAACTTTGGTGGCTCTGAATACCACATGATGTAGAACGCAGCGGAATTAAAAGAAGATAATAAAAGTAAACGAAGAACAATAAAAGAACGAATAAATAACTCGAAATAACTATAAACTTAATTAAACTCAATTGATTTTTCTCTTCAACATCAAATTAAAAGACAGACTGGACTTCCTTTTATAGGATAACATACTTTCCTAGATAGACTAGAACTAGACTTTCCTAAATAATTAAAAGACTGCAACTTCCTAAATAGATAGACTCAAATCTGGACCTTTCCAATTATTGGAAATACTAAAACAGTATAATTTCCTAAACCTAGATTCTTTATGAATCATACTAAATTTGGGACTTCCTAAACTAATCAATATGGCCGGTTGGCCTACGTGGCCGTTAGGTCCACGATAAAAGTGTCCACGCCGGGTGCCCCTGCATCACTCTCTCTCAAAATCAAAACAGCTTGGAGAGAAACCCTAATTTTAGGGTTTTTATACCCCTCTTCTTATTTTACCAAGACCTTGGGACAAACTGACATTTTATTAATTTATCAGGGATATAAAAGTCTAAGTCTTATTCAGATCTAACAATTCAGATTTGAAAAACAAACATCTAATTCGTATTCAGATTCATTCATTTTCAGATTCAGCCATTTCAGTTCAGCAAATTCAGATTCAGCCATTTCAGTTCAGCAAATTCAGATTCAGCCATTTCAGATTCAGACACAAATGAAAAACAAACAGCACCTTCATTTAAGGCTTTTGGAAACTTGTTTGTCAACTGCCAAAAGCAAATAAGGTGGATTCCACTAACTTGTGTTTGGGGTCGATTTTTTAAAATTCAATATTAGAGACCAAAATCAAATATCAAGCGGAGGGGATTGAACCTTCAACAAAAAAAAAAAAGTGGAGGGGATTGAAAAAATTTTGGATTTAAACTTGAACGCCCTCCAAATAATACGGTGAGATTGAGACATAAGCCACTTGATTTCAGTCATTTTTTTTAGGGAAATGATAAAGTTACAAAAGATTTTGACAAAAAAAGGTTCCCAGCTGATGTGGCGGGTGTGGTTTCAAACTTTGACCAAATCTAGGCCGTTGAGAGATGAAAATCACAACCGCCACATCAGCTGGGAATTTTTTTTGTCAAAATCTTTTGTGATTCTAGCATCTCTCTTTTTTTTATGATAAGGTAAGTATATAACACATGATATACATGACTGATCGAGACGAATATTTCAATTTATCTCTCAAATAATAAGTCGTGATTGTCCGATTAAACCGCATTAAATTATCGCGTGAATATTTCAATTTATCTCTCAAAGACTCACCTAATCGTGAAATTTAACATTTCTATTTCCAATATTGTAGGGGGAGATTTAACGGTATATGTCAAACTTCGAATAGATAAAAAAATTGTCGAAGTGGGAATGGGTAATCTCTATCAAAGGGAGCTTCAAATCTATTGATTTTTTTCGGTGGGTATGCTCAGACGACGTTTTCTTTTCTTTTTTTGCAAAAACAAAGCTCTTAATTGAGAGGATTCACGATGTCGGATATTGTTAATAAATCTTTTCCAAGTCTAGTATTGAGTTAGTTTTTTTTTTTTTTTTTGACAGAGTATTGAGTTAGTGGGTAAATTTTCTCCATCCAAGAGACACTAGGTCACATACAGTGACATAGTTTATTCAAAGCTAATTTGACAAAGAAAATTTGCCAAGACTTGTTTATGTAGCAAATTAAAGTGGGATGATACTAATGCTAAAGATGAATATAATAAAAATGAAAAATTAAATAAACCAAGTATTATTAGGAAAAAAATTGATAAAAAGAAGAAAATACAATTAATAATAATAAACCCTCAGAGCAGAATACAAGTAGTAGTACTAGTGGCTGAAGTAGCAGCAAGAACACTGCTAACTGCAGCATCAACAATCTTATCTCTTATACATACATTGTTTTCTCTGCAAACTAATACTCTCTTCCTGCCTCTCTAGTTCTCAACCAATTCATTGGAGAGATTTTTTTTTCCTCTGCTTCTTGCCTTTCACTCCTCTTCTACTTTATCTTGTTGCCTTCCCACACCCAACAACGAGAATCGTGGAAGGGAAGATTGAAATGTGATAAAATATTAACTGGTACAAGTTTGCTACTTTCTAATGAAGGGAAGGGAAAGAGGAGAATTCTCAAAAGAATCAATAATACGGAGGTGGTGGAGGGGAGGAGTATGAAATCCCAACAACTGGTGGCAATGGGCCCTCGTACACTGGGCCAGGTGGTGGTGGTGGAGAATGATGAAGAACTTGTGGTGGTGGTGGTGGTGGTGGTGAAGTGACAATTGGAGTCAGTGTGGGTGGTGGAGGATAATACTCTTCACGTGGTGGTGGTGGTGGTGGTGGTTCTATACATGGAGGTGGTGGCGGTGGAGGTGAATTGGGTGGAGGTGGGGGAGAAGAAAGATATATTGGTGATGGAGGAGGTGGTGATGAATAGAGATAAACAGGTGGTGGTGGGGAATGGTGAGGTGGTGGCGGGGAGCTGTAGTAGTAAGGACTAGGAGGTGGTGGGGGCGAGAACATCAAATGTGGAGGTGGTGAGTTAGGGGGAGGAGGCGGTGGTGATGGTTTGACACAATAAACTGGCGGTGGAGGTGATGCAGTTCCCGAAGGCGGTGAATTAACTGGTGGAGGTGAGTAACCTAGTGGTGGTGGTGGTGGTGAAGGAGATGGTGGGGGTGGCGATAGAACTGGTGGGGGAGGGGAAAGTGGCAGCGGGGGTGGCGAAGAGTAAACCTGAGGAGGTGAGTAAGCACCAGATGGAGGAGAATTAACAGGGGGTGGTTGTGAAGGTGGTGAGTAACTACCAGACGGGGGTGAAGGCACAACTACAGATGGAGGTGAAGGAACGGGTGATGGTTGTGATGGAGGTGAAGGGACGGGCGATGGTTGTGACGGAGGTGAAGGAACCACTACCGGTGGAGGTGAAGGAACCACTACTGGTGGAGGTGAATGCTCAGGAGATGGTTGTGATGGAGGAGAAGGAACTACCCCAGACGGAGGTGAAGGAACGGGTGATGGTTGTGACGGAGGCGACGGGAAAACCCCGGACGGAGGTGAAGGAACGGGTGATGGTTGTGACGGAGGCGATGGGAAAACCCCAGACGGAGGTGAAGGAACGGGCGATGGTTGTGACGGAGGCAAAGGAACAACAGATGGGGGTGAAGGAACAACCACGCCAGGAGGTGAAGGAATAGCAACAGATGGAGGTGAAACAACCGGCGATGGAGGATTAACTCTACCACAACCAAACGAACCACAATCTACACGCCTAGATAAGAAAGACTTACACTGAGTAGCACCTCTCTGTGCTGGCCGTCCCGGCAAACAATTCCTCCTATCTTCAAAATCACCAACCTTCAAACAAGCCGGTGGCTCGCCACTAAAGAAATTATACGAAAACGTAAAATTCTGCAAACTTGGAATCAAACAAATACTCTCTGGTATTTTCCCAGACAACATATTATGTGCCACATTCAATTGCTCTAAACTCACCATTCCTCCTATCGAATTCGGTAAATTCCCCATAAACTGATTAAAACTCACATCAAACACAGTCACATTCTTCAATAATCCAATCTCAGATGGTAAACAAGCCCTAAACCCATTATTCATTATAATAATCTCATTCAAATCACTCATATTTCCAATACTAGCAGGTAAACAACCATGAAACTTGTTATTAGCAAGAACTATAACAGAAACTGGTGAATTTCCAAGATTTTTTGGAATTTCAAATGCGAATCGATTATCATTTATGAAAATAGCATCAAGATCTTTATCAAATAGTTCTTTTGGTATAGAACCTTCAAATTCATTAAACCTTAGATCTAAAAATTTTAATGAAGGTAAATGAAGAACTACCTCAGGAAATCTTCCAGCAAATCTGTTATTACTCAGATCTAACTCAAATAATAACTTGAGTTTGTTGAATTTGTGAGGAACAGTACCACAGAATCGATTAGAGTTGATATGAAACAATGCTAGATCAGTAAGTAACCCTAGTTCTTCAGGAAGGTAACCAGCTATATCACCATGATTAAGATCAATACCAGCTACAACTCTAATAGATGGATTATCAAGTGATGAAGTACAGAAAACACCTGTATAACTACAAACATCAGATCCAACCCAGTTAAGAGTAAGATTTAATGGATCTGAAATAATAGCTTGTTTCCAAGCTTGTAATGCTATATAAGCATTTTTAAGTCTAGGGTTTTCAAAAACAAGTGAAGGATCAACTGTGATTTTTTCTTCAGTATCATCAAATTCATCTCTGTAGTATAGAAGTTGTCTTTGTCTAATGTATTTTACTTCAGAATCTGTTAGATCTCCATTTCTTGATATAATGAGTTCTTTATCTTCTACTTCTTGTCCAGATGATGATGATGAAGTTGAAGTTATTGAAGAAATGAGAAAGGAAGTAGCCAATAAGACAAGAAGATACTTCCTCTTCATCTCAGGTTTAACATTGATGTCTTTATCTCAATAAGAAGAAGAAGAAGTCTCACTAAAACCCACTGGTTCCAATGAGCTTTGATGAAGAAGATGAGAGTGTAGAAGTTTAGAGAGAGAGAGAGAGAAAGTCTTCTCTGTTGAGTTTGAGAAATAGAGAGAGAATGCTAGCTAGTAGGAAGAGAAATGGAGGTGGGTTCCTTGATTACTTCTAGGGATGATATTAATTTGAGAGAGAGAAAATAGGGTGTGTGTAAGAAAATTAATTCAAAGACAGCTAAATCACAGCTCTAAGCCCATATTCATTTCTTTCCTGCATTTTATAGCTTTATTATAGAGAACCTTCTTCCTTTTCTTTTGCATTTGTGTACATTGTATGATGTATTTCCTATCTAAAATGGCCAACAACTGGCAAAGAAATTGTTTTTCTCAATAATTCAAATCTTAGCCGTTATCGATAGTTACTATTCGCTTTGGGCTTCGGATGTCTTTCCAAATCAAACGAGACTATTCCGTCCGACTCATTCACTCTCAATAATATAAGATAATTAACTATAATATTCTTTAGATTGTTAATTTCTACATTATGAGAGAGATTAGGATTTTACTTACTCCTAACTCATTCCACAATTCACTTAACATTCTTATTACATATTTGCTTAGTAATTGTAGTGCTAAAATTAATTCTCATTTTTATCGAATAACTTGTGCTACTCAGTTGACCTTGTAAAAATTCTTTCACACTAAATTACAATTCCCATTTTTCTAGTTACATTTACGAATTGGCTGAAATTTCATATTTTTATGATTATATGTCTAATTGCTTATTCAAAGTCAAATTGTATGTCACAATCTTAGCAAATAACCCTAAATGAACCAAAATTCAAACATATTAATAGATGATTATAGAGGAAAATATCCATCCATGAATTGTTGAAGAGGACATCCATGCAATTCATGCACGGTGTACCCATCATAGATCATACAGATACTAGTGAGTAATTTTGTGGTTGTAATTAGCAAGTAAGTAGGTCCTACTAATTATAGAAAGTAGGTCCCACAATTGGCGAACAGGCAACAACCAATAAAAAGGAAAATTAAAATAGTGTGGGCTCCACTCGTTGTATTATAGGAGGGAGAATTCCAAGTAGAGAGAGAGAGTAAAGGACTGGAGACACGTGAGTAGGGCCCTTTAAGCGGTGCACCGCGTGACCGCGTCCCAGTCACCTACTACTTTCACCTGTTATGGTAGGTCTATGGATACGTCAGGACACGTCAGTTTCCAGTTGTCTAATCAATGAAAATCTGTGTGGCCAGTCATACATTCCGATTTTGTTGGCTGAGATGTGTTAGCATTAAGGCAAATTTCGAGTCGGTCTCACAAAACCAGAATATGTCATTGTGTGTATCTCGTCAAGCTCTTAAGTTTAAAGTCAAGAATCAGTCAAATTCAATTTCGAATGAATGAGATACTCAAGTTCGAAGTTTGCACCGAATTTTTTTTTTAAAATCAGCGGACTTTTTACAATGCCACAATGGGGGCCAATTATCAAAACATCACACTCAATTTAGGGATCATTTTGCTAAAAAAAAGATGCTAAGATCTGATGTTCCACGTTTTTTTCACCCAAGAAGATCTGATGGTGGGCTTTCTTTGGTCGAGCGCACATCGGGAACCTTCAAGAGCGTTCTGATTGCATCCCTCCAATGCCCAGAGATCATCCATCTTCAAGAGACTTCTGGTATCTCCTCTAGAACGATCTAAAGACGTTCTTTTTGCGCATTTTTTTTTCTAAATTAACTATCCAAATCAGTGTCGACACTTGTAATATCCCAAACGTCACATCCAGTCTCAACAATCGCAAATATATGTCCCAAGGCCAGCGCTTTGGGGAAAGCTAAATAGTTTCCGGGTGTGAAGACTTGGTCAAAAATTGTTCAATTTTTTTTAACAATTTTATTTAGGGGGAAAGCAAAATAGCTTCTCCACTTCAGCTCTCTCTCTCTCCACCTCACTTCTCTCCCTCCACCTCATCTTCTCTCTCCACCTCATCTTCTCTCTCTTCTCCGATCGGTCGCCAGCCGGGAAATTTTCCGGCCGGCGACCATCAAAAAAAAAAATGATCGGTCTGTTCTTCAACAGACCGGAACTCCGGCGAAGGGAAACCCCTTCGCCGGAGTTTCTAGAGAGAGAGAGAGTAAGTGAATTTTTTTTTTTCATGGTCGCCGCCCGGAAAATTTTCCGGCCGGCGACCTACCGGAGAAGAGAGAGAGAAGATGAGGTGGAGAGAGAAGATGAGGTGGAGAGAGAAGATGAGGTGGAGGGAGGTGAGGGGGAGAGTTTTTTATTTTGAACCATATTCCCCATAAAATATGTTTCTCCGGAAACTTTTCAAAATTTTACATATTCCCTTTAAAATTTCGCACCCCGAAAACTATTTAGCTTTCCCCAAAGCGCTGGCCATGTCCCAATTGCAAATATACGTGTCTCTTTGCACCCGCCTATTCAAAACCTATAAATAAGACCGAAATAAACGCCCACATTCATTTTGTTTTCTTCACTGCATTCAACACTAAAGCTTTATATTCTTGTGTTTTTTTTATTGAACTATTTTTTGTGTTGTTAAGAATATCATCTTTATGGATAAAGTCATGAACGTTCTAGCATATCTAGGATAGCATCTCATTGGGAATGTGAAAAAGTTAGTTTTCATTTAGTTTATCTTTCTCTTCTAAGTACATTAAGCATTTCATGTGTCTGGAAATATGTCTTGATTAAGATGAAATCAAGAGCATGGAATCGAAAGCTATAATGAAGAGTTTTCTGATGTATCTATAATCTAGAATCAAAAACATTATATTGAATCTAGATTTTGGAATCTGGAGTGTTATATTGTGTCTAGAAGACAAAATCGAGTTATCTCGAAGCAAAGCTAGAACTTAGGATTATCTAGAAATCAAGTCAGGAATCAAGAAAGTTAAGTAAAAAAAGTTGAAGAGTTCATATATCTTATGAAGGTTTGTTCAATTTCAGAACTACAAATTACCATCAGAACCTTGAAAGAAAGTTGTTGGATCATGTGAGACATACACCCAACTGTTAGTACTATTATAAGGTTGTAAAATGTCTCAAGGAAAGATACTTTATTATCGCCTCGACGTAACCCACTTTACGTCTATCTCAGTACATACCGAATGAAGGTTTACTGTTGAGCAGTAATGTTGTCAACCTTTCTAATAATTACAGAATGTGTTATTCCGGTCTGAGTACAACCAGAAACTCTATGGCCAAACAAATAGAGTGACAACTAAAATTTAGTCATACTATTTTGTTTAAACTACGAAAAAACTTTGTTTTAATAAATAAGCCGCATCGAGTTAAATTTCAATCGAACCACGCAAACAACAAGATGTAACAAGAATTCCTAAGAATTTTGAACATTAGATCTGTAAATAATGGTCAAATAAATGAGGGTAGGAGAAAAAAAATAAAGAGTCATTACCCGATTGGCCCCCTAGTGTGACCAACTTTGGGCGTGATCCTCCTAAGTTTGCATAAATGTGGAGACATCCCCTTCTATGTTTCTTGATCTATGGACGAAAAAGTCAAATTTAAACATTCCAATATTGCCCTTTTTTTCCTTGGTCCCATCTATTTATCTTTCTTTTTCATCTTCACCATCTTCTTATTCTATTTTTCTCTCTAAAATGACCTTCATCAATGTTTGTAATTTTCTATTTTTATATTGTGTCTCCCTTTTATCTATTTCTGCTCAAAGAGACCTGTCTGTCATCTTCATGACCAGATCTGTTTGTGGGTGTCCTACAAGCAGATTTATTAATCTTCACAAATAGATTTTTTCAATCTACATCGTGTTCTAGGTCAATAGCAGTATTGGGCTTTCATTTGGACAAGTTTTTGTATGTATTCATGCCGTATCCACGAATCAACCTCTTGGAAACTAAATAGTTGTATATAAGAAAAAGTTAAGGTTAGAGAGAGAAAGTCAACCTTCATAGGTCGTCTCGTTCTGCTATCGTTTTTTGTGCGTTTAGATCTACTTCGGATTTACTTTACAAAAACCCTAGAATTGACTTTGATTAAGCCAAATCTGATAGTACTCATCGATATATCTTGGCAAAAACAATTGAAATCTGAAGATACAGATCTTTGTTCAACGGATTCCGTAAATCAACTTGATCACAAGCCACCCCAAATAATTCTCATTTATGCTTAAAATTTTCTATAGCAGATTATGTGGTTGATGTTTTCTGGCCACCGAAGAACTCCTTGGATTTAATAATTGTAGTAGCTGTCACAACGTATTCTTGATATGAGTTGTTCAGAGCGTCAATTGTGTTATCCATTACTGATATGAAATTAGGGTAGCAAAGATAACTACTCGTTCTGATGGTATGAAATGGAAATTTTGAATGATAAAAATATGCGGAAAACAATTTGAGAGGTGAACTTAAAGATGGTTGTATTACCCGACTAGAAGAAATTGTAGATTATCTAAGCTTAAAACTCAAAACTTGCAGGTTCTGAGTTCGGAAAGTTTGAATTGTCAGTATTGTTAGCTTTCTGGGGCTTAAAAGGGAGGAAAGAACAAAAATGAGAAGTCGCAAAAATTTCGACCAAATCATTTTTTTGTGAGAACCTCCATTAATGAGGTCTTCTTATAGAGAGATAAGGAAAGGAAGATGAAGATAAAAAAGTTAAAAGAGAAAAATATAAGAAACTAAGACAGATAAATACGGAAAATGATAAAAGGATAGAATCAAAAAGTTAAATCTTCCCTTTTAGTCAATGCATCAAAAAATACAAAAAAAAAGAGTCATCTCAACATTCATGCAAACTTAAGGGGCCACACACGAAACTGATTACACTTTCAGGAGTCAATCTAGAAATAACACATATAAGTGTGGAAATGAAAGGGGGAAAGAAAGAGAAGTAAAGAGCCTGGATTTATGGGACAGTTGAGTGTTACTTTCACCATGGGCATTCATTCCTGACCATGAACCATCAATGTTGGTGGGTGGGTATTCATTTATTCCACCATCACCCCTACTTGCACCATTTTACCTACCTGCATTTTCATCTTCTGCTCCATGTTAACTTTGATCTCTCTCTTTCTCTCTCTTGTTAGTGTCGGTGCTTGATTTTCCACCATGTTTTACCTGTGGCCACTTCAATCATACTACTAACTACTAAGTATTTCTTACATATAAATATCCCCTTGCACTCTTATAATTTTTAACAGCCACCATTATTTTTCTCTTTCTTGAGTGTATAACGAAAGCGTGTCCCCGGTCACACAATATGACCTGTTTTATGTTTTTCCTCTTTAATTACAATAAGATAACATTATTAAAGAATAGTACATGTCCTTCAACAAAAAAAAAATAGTACATGTTATTATTCGTAGATTCAGATTGTGTTGAGTGTTGTTTGTCTTTGCTGTAAATTGGTTCTCGTCCATTCAGTTATAACAATAATAAAACTTCAACAACCAGGAAATCCTGAAGAACTGTCATTTCCAATTACAATGGGATGTATTTATTGTAAGATAGATGGTCATCGAGATGTGACAAAATGTTTTAAGGATCCCGCAAATTCTAACGAGTTGAAGCTAGAGACATAGCTCGGCTCGAGTTAGCGTAGATGTAGTATGCCACACTAGTGATCGAGCTCGGACTCAACAAGTGTAATTGTCTGCAATGGACCTATTGGAGTGCATGCTAAAAATATTATCACAAAAAACTTATTCTTTTCATAACGGTGATGAAATGGCCCCTAACTGTTAATATGTTGTCTGCACCCATATATTTTTCTTATAAGTATAGACGTAAACTCCAAAATAGGGAAAATAGCGAAAGTAGAGTAATACGTAATATCAAACATTTTTCTTCTCATATCTGCAAGTCCTAGCATAAGCTTCATCTCAGTCGCTTTTTAGACCACAAATATTAGACTGTATTAGAAAATCTTGTCACACCTTATTTGTTTGTCTTTCATCTTGTTTACTCTTGCATTATCAATGATTTATATGTTATCCACTTGTCATATATAGCACGGAACCAATTATATAAACAAGGGACTCAACTCAAAAGTCTCGGCACCACGAGGCAGCCCCGTTCTCCAAGATGGGTTGAAAGTCTACATATGTCTACGCCCGTCTATACAACTGACGACATCGGTCTAAAATCTTCACCTCTTCTTCTTTAAAAATGAAACAAATCGTAGTAGTTACACTTGCAAAATAAAAAACTTCTATCTACAAAATAACATTAATCAACATGTAGACCTGCCCACCATATGCTCTCGAATAAAAAAAAAAAAAAACGCAAGAGGTTTCACTAATTGCACTACCGTACATTTCCTATTAACCCCACAAATCACTAACATACAAACCAAGATTGTAAACTATTCATTTGGAGCAAAATCAAAATACCAAGATCGAGTTGAATAGCTTGAGAACTGCGATGGAGCAAGGAAGACACAGGTTGTTGGGTAATTTAGGCGATAAAGAATCATCGTTAATGGGAATTCAGAACAAATTGGGGTGTCAAAATTGTAGACAAATTATACTATATATTTGGAAGTACTTTTGCTATTTGAAAAAATGATGGTCCTTTTATGCTAAGTTATAAGAAAAAAGTATGATTAATCATTGTCAATTTTATTTAATTAAATTCAATTAAGTACTAGGTAAAGCAAATAGAAGTCCAACACTTTTTAGTGGTTTCTCAAAGTAAACTCAAATGTACTAGAAAAAGGTACAATTAATTGATTTCAAATGTCAAGCATTTTAGCTAATGAAAATCACTGCATGTGGTGTTAAGACTTCTTTTTAAAGGGAGCACCACAACTTATAGCTTGTGCCGGCTGAATTTAAGCCTTAATCCGTGTCAAAAGTAGGGGTGGGAAAAAGATCCGGAAGACCGCTACTCGACCCGTTCGACCGAGATAAAAAGTATCTATGGACACCCGATGGTCATAACGGTCAGTGTCCGACCGCCCCGAAAGAATTGGCGAACGGTTACGGTCAAAATTCTATGTCGAAGGATCGACCGCTAACCGACCGGTACGAGTGACCGAATAGGTTGACCGACTAAATTGTCCTCATTTTTAGAAGTTGATCGTTGAATTTTATAGACATATGAATATATGATGGTCATTGGCTATAGTCATATAGTCCTCTGGAAGACCAAACATTAGTGCACGGCTTAATTATATCTTGTCAAATGATGATCAACTGTGTTTTTTCTTTTTTATATTTACTTTTGATTTCTTGGCTAAACATCTTCATTTGTAAGTAATTTTGTTTGTGGTAATAAAAATAAAGTTCTGAATTAAGTAAATTTATTGGAAAGTCCGGAACGAGACCGTCCGGTGTCCGACTGGCACGGTAAAATAAACGGTCTTGGACGGTCAATGGACAAAGAATTCTTGAGAGTGACCGTCCGAGTCCGCCCGAGTAAATAGGTGGTCACCAACAATTTATGTCCGAGTCGACCGGTTCGATGAAGTTAGAGTCCGGTACCGACCGGTCCGGACCGATTCCCACCCCTAGTCAAAAGTAAAGGTTTAGTTCTCTTTTGTCCTAAACTAGGTTTTCTTTTTCGAGGGGTTGGGCCATTGGTCCAAAAAGGGGGCTAAAATGAAAATCCCACCCAAAGTTACCTAAAAATGAAAGGGAAGTCCAATGTGTCAGTTTGGAGGGTCAAAATTACGTAAAGGGCCCTTAGAAAATAAAGTATTTACCGTTCATGCCATCGAAAATTCTCGGGAAACGATTTTTTTTTCGGGAAATTATTTTATTTACTAGAAATTTTTTCTGTACTAGACATTTTTGCTGGGCGGGAATTTGAAATTCCGTAAAAAAATTTGAAAATTTGGGCGGGAATTTGAAATTTCGTTTGAAAAATTCAAAACTTCGAAAAAAAAATTTTGTGACCGGGAAATTATTTTATTTACTGGAATTTTTTTTCTGTACTAGACACTTTTGCTGGGCGGGAATTTAAAAAAATTTGCCTGGGAATTTGAAATTTCGTTTGAAAATTTGAAAATTTCGAAAATTTCAAAATTTCGAAAAAAAGATTTCGTTTTAAAATTTCAAAAAAAAATTGAAAATTGGAATTTTTTTTGTACGGGAATTTATTTTATTTACCGGGAAGAGATGGTTTGCTGGGCGGGAATTTGAAATTTCTTTTCAAAATTTCAAAAAATTTTGAAACTTTGAATTTTTCGTGTACTGGTAAATTATTTTATTTACCAGACATTTTTTTTTCCAGGAAAACGTCAGCACGTCCCGTCCAAGGGCAAGAGGGGAATAAAAAAAAAACTGACATTTGGACCTGCAACTAATTTTTGGGCAAGAGTGGATTTTTTTTGGGTTTACCCCCCAGATTTTGGACTGTTGACTCAAAAATCCTTCTTTTTCATAAATCATGGTAGGTTTTGATACTTCATTATAAATTTATCACATACTAAAGAAGAATTTGGGCTGGTTGTCGGCATGCTCAATATATGCTTAGTTCGCCTAAATTTTTTTTCACTTGAAGACATACACATTTATGTACAAATTACTATCTGCTTATTACCATCGCTTTGTCTGTCTCCAATTTTTGCAAGTCTTAGGTGCAATTATCTCCCTTTTGAATAAGAGATGGATAAGACTCCGCTGTCGACTTTGTGTTAGCACAATTCGAAAGGCGGACCTTGATAAATTAGTGTGTATTTCGAGTTCAAAGCTATCGTGCACGAGAATAGCTTTCAAATTGGAGTAATTTTTTTTTTGCTTTTAGATCTAGTTGATGGAAAGAAAGCTACTTCTACTTCTGAGAGCCCTAGATTTACTTCGGATAGCCCTAAATTTTAAGTATTATTCGAGTATTCGGTGTCTTTATCAGTATAGGATTTTGAATCTCTTTCGTTTATCTCAAACATACGACTTCTATTAGAAAAATAAATGTTATGCTTAAGTGCAAAATTACGAAAATCCGACCAAATAGTGAGAGGGAAAGAAGAGACCCGACCAAAAAGGTAGTAGGGGGACGAATCTGTCACCTCAAAATGATCCATTATATAACTCACAGTCCAAAATCACAAGTCCAAACAAACCACTTAAATTTAAACAAATGAGAAACTGGCCCCAATAAACATTTCTTTCACCAAAAACAAAAGGCATAAATTATTATATGGAAGATATGAGTTAGGCCATCTGCCCTAAAATCATGACCAACCATAGAATCAAGCCATAGATTCTGTATTACTATTTGAATTATTGAACATGGGTTTCTATTATTATTTTATTTAATTATCACTAATTCAAGAACCATGTTATTGTTTGTTTCAATACTACTTAAAGAATCGACCGACTAGATTGTCTCAATAAGTCAAAATAATTTCTAGGTTATTTTGTTCTCTTAAGTTTTTTTTTCAAAGTGATTTTGTTCTCTTAATTTGTTTAACTCTTGTTGAATAGAAAAGTATAAATAGTTAATTTCCGTACTACTTAATGCATACCAATTTTTATAATTCATGTATACGAATTTATTGTACATTAAATTTTCATTTAATTTAGTTTCTTTTAGAGATGTGTCTTCTCAACTTTCTAACTTTACACCGATTAGAGGACAAAAACAAACATCGATACATTGATTTACATGTTGAACAAGATTATAGGTAGAAGAAAATTCACAACCAACAACTATAAAACGTGAATTATATCTCTTTCAAAACATTAATAGACTAATACAAAGAATTAATCTCGTATCAACTAAATATGTCTAGGTAAGGAAATAAACTCAACAAGAAAGACAACAGAGTACACTTGAAGGCATACAAAAAAGAAAAAGTATACTCGAAGCCCAACAACACATTATACGACTCTTATTTCTTCGTCTTCAAATGATGAAATCGAAATAGATTTTCTGTCCTTCCATCTTCAAATCTCTCATCTAACTTCTGTGGTTGTTTTGTTCTTTCCCAAGAATGGTATAGAAAACTAGAACTTAAAATCTGACAAATGAATACTTGAGAAATTCAATGACCATGTATTCTGCACTGGATACTACAAATTTTGGCGAAAAAAGTCTTCGAATTGATGACGAAGCTATTATCAGCATAGTTAACAAAATTTAAAATTCTACCAGAACCTGCTGAGTTTCATTAGTCAGTCCAATATCTGCAAGAAAGGAACCTAAAATGAGTTTCCAAGTATAAATATACTTGGACAATCTAAAGGTATTTGCAAACTATTAGATTATTTAGCTACATAACTTAACAAAATCGTAAATGAATTCCGAATCCATGATATTTGAGTTGCAGAAAGCTAAGAACAGGTGAGAGTAGTCTCGCATGGGCAAAGGAAATTCTCACAAGTCGTAACCAAGAACATGATATTTAGGTCCTCTTAGCTCAATTGTCAATTGTCAATTGGTTTTGAGTTATATGTCTAGAAACTTAACATGGTACCAGAGCTAGACCCGCACATGTTCCAATTTCCTTTGTTCTTATTTCTGCTGCAGCAACATCTCATTGCTACTTGGTTTTCAGGTAGATGTCCACAAACATGGTTCTCCAATATTCAGGTTAAATTAGGTATGTATTAGACAGTCAACATATAAAGGGGAATATAACACTTACTAAAAGTCTAAAACTGAAGCATCAGCAAGCGGTAATTGCTCATTGTTGCTCGAACTGCTAATCCTGCTACCATTTTGATCTAAGAAGAAGAATAAGAAGCAGCTAATAAGAACTTGCTTAGGGATTTGTTACTTTTTATCTTATTATTTGTTTATTTATATTTATTCTAACCAAGCACATCGACCAACATATTTATGTTATGATACAAAAAAAGGTCGGGATTAATCCCCGACTACTCCTCAGCCCCCATCTTGCCGACTCGACCAGGGGCCAAAACCCTAGTCCCGTGGAATTCCGACTATATCCCCGACTCGGTCCGACTAGGACCGAGTCGACTAGTCGGGCCAGTCGGGATTATTTAGCTTACCTTTTTCTTTTCTTTTGCTCAAATCGACAGAGGTGGTTTAGGATTTGCTCATTCGGCTTCTTCACCCTTCCTCCCCCCTCCAAACATCATTCTAACTAGATTGAAGTAATTTTGAAGTTTTCTTCCTCTCCAAACAAGATTCCAAGTTTTCCTCTATCTTCTCAATTCTTTATTGCTACTCTATCTTTCTAGAACCCAGATTCTGCTATTTTTCTCTAAAAATTAAAATAAATGTTAGTTTTTAGTGTTTTATACTTCATTAATGTTGTAGACTTGTAGATATTGTTGATAATCAGATGGGTGCTTCTTAGGGATAATTTGTTAGTGTTTATACTTCATTAAGCCTAAATACTTATATTTATACCTATATATAATTATATATACAAAATAGACTATACATTAATATTGGCATATTTCCTTATAGTGGCATGTGATAGGAATACTTATATCGGGCTATTCACAATATTTGATTAAGATAATAATGAAATTAAGCAGGTTTTACTGTATAATCTAGGAGATGCTTACTTGAACGAAATCGTGAAATGGGAATTTCTCGTAGCTCACGCCGTATACACAGATATTCACCAAGTAAAGCCATCAACGCAAGACCAGTACCATTTACGATCCACCATGTAAACGAAGATGGCCAGCCTCCATATAAGAGGCATATAAAGAGGTGGATTATGTAGAGGGTCACTGAAAAATCTAAGCACTTCTTAGCCCTCTCTACCAAATTAAGCATGTAAGAAGCCCTGCCCAAACAGGAAAATGACAGTTAGGAAGAACAAAAAATGTTCATGATACCAACTATCAACCTAATTTACGAACAAACCCATAAGGTAACAAATATCACTCAGCAAATTCATGATTCATTAGAAATATAAAATATTTGTGCACCCATTGTAACCAAATGGTTATCAACAACAAGTTACTTCTTCCTTTGAAACAAATGTAAAAAATTTCGGCTACGGAAATGGGACAAGATAACCGTATATTTCTAATCCATTCCACTTGGTTAAAATCACATGTTACTTGAGTAATGAATTCCAACAGAATGGCGAGGAAATTAATCATGTTTTAAAAACTAAAAATTCTAAGCAGAACATCCTTGTGGTGTTGTTATGATGGCATTGATGAGTCCATGAAATCTTTTACCAAAAACAATAGGGAGCTTCAATTATGGAAATGACTTACTAAGTTACTAGTATAAGCTACTATATCTTATATTCATATATCCTACAAAACAAAATGTTCATTCGATTTTTTCCGTTTGATAACTACAAAATAAAAGGATTAACGTATAATCAAATCACTCAACTAATAGTAATACACTATCAATACATATTTCTGAGACGATAAAAACAGAAAACGAAGTCATGTTTCATTGGTTTAAAACAAGAGGTAAAACAATTCTAACTCCCGGTGTAAGAAATGTTCAATTACATGAAAGCCTCCATAAGCTTTTTCCCTAGCCTTAGAGATGAACTACATCAAGAGATAATTCACAGGAGATCAACAAAGTGAGTATGCACCATAGTTCACTCAAACATTAAAGAAAAGTAAAAGAATGGACATAATTTTATTGTGTAATTAGCATACCTTGCTATGTCGAACACTCAAAGGTTACGTGAATTTCTAAACTTTACAACCTTGGAGCACATCATAACAATAGAAAATCAAATATTCTAAACAAAAAATCCATTCTACTTATAGCTTGAACACAATCAACCAATCTATCTTAAACATTGTAGATATCGAAACAAAAACTGCATAATAATAGACAATATGAACAAGAGAATGGGTTTATTTATCTCTTACCCTGCAAGTGAGCTGAGAAGAAATGCAGCAATAACACACCACCCGGTAACCGTGGAAGCAGTAAGAGTCGAGTAATCAAAGAAATATACAAGACTCATTCTTGATACCCGAGTTCCAACGAAAATCGACATGAATATCCCAAGTGTAAGATAATATAAACATTGAAGACAAACAATCTGAGATACAATTAGCCAAGGATCCCATACCACAGTCCCATAGAACATGATTGATTCACAATTCTAAATCTTCAACTGCCCACAATTAACCCCTAAATCTTCTCAAATCCAATACTTAAAACTTCAAATATGAACCCAATACCTAGAAATTTTAAGAGAATATGGTCGAAATTTTTGCTCCCTATTGAAGAATCTCCAAAAAAAAATTTAACAATTATTGATCTCAATTCCAATTTTTCGGTTTCTCCAAGTGCTCAAACTGCTATAATCCCAATAAAATACCCACTTAATTCATTTAATTTCAGATTTGAAATCTAATAAAATTTAGATCCCAAAATTAGGTTTTAACTGAACAATCCACCTTAACTTTGGCAAAAAAAGAATTACCTGATTTGATGAAATTCCAATTCATCTACCCAAGCTATGATTTGAAAACCTTATTCTAGGTTTACAAGTTGGTAAGAGAGAGAGAGAGAGAGTTTTGGAGTTCTGAAGGCAACAAACAACGATCTGAAAGTGGCGTTCGCTTTTAGCATGCCAATTGCTATACGCACTCACCATTTTTATTGTATACACTCACATTGAAGGTATTTCTTCAAAGGAGTTGTGAGTGCATATGAGAAAATTGATGAGTGTATTTTAACATTTTCCCATCAAAATTTTATTTATAGTGGTGCCTTTAAAACTCTTCTTCTATTTCATGTAGAACTTATTAGTACTCATTTATTTAGCTCGGGTCTCCTACAAGGCTACAACATCCATTAATGAAAAGTTTGAAGGGCTTTTTATGCTAAAGAGAAATTTTTGTCGACGAAGACAGTGTTAACTATGGAAATGAGTCTTCTAAGAGTGTGAGCGACACGGGCTTGGGGGGCATTCGTTCATCAAGTACAAAATCACATTCGTTTATTGAAAACGTTTGGAAGATACGACAAACAAATCTAGACATGTAATCCCACGTTCGGTAGAGGAAGAAGGAAGTTATTCCTCGAGGGAAGTAGAGAAGTGTACTCCATAAAAGTACCATGAAGCTACACTTTTTGGCATAATTTTAGTTAATGGGTATTGGGTCACCACTTCCATAGGTATACAATTGTAATCAAACAATGAAAAGAAATACAGTAGCATATTTCCTTATAGAAGTAACCAATCAACATATAGAATCTATTCTGGTTGCAACCACAGAAGGCCGCATAGCGCAGTGGATTAGCGCGTTTGACTTCGGATCAAAAGGTCGTGGGTTCGACTCCCACTGTGGTCATTTATTTTGTAATTTTGGAACCAACACTTCAACATTAACTATTGGGGCATGAGCAACTTTGTGAACTCCCTCCATATAGTGAAAGATTTAGTTATGTTTTCTGTTACTTGGAAATGAACTAAATATATTATAACAATGTTATTTTTATTTTGAGAAATCGAGTCGTTACAAAACATTGATGCATCTAGTATTTGGAATTATCCGTTGACCATTTCCGGATGGTTTATGTAGTTGGTTTCTCATACCACTCGTGGTTCCGCTATTGTCCAAACTACCAATGAGCAGTTCAGAGATACTTAACAAACTATAAATATAATTTGTTTTTCATATAAAGCAACACATTTATCTACCCTTTTCGAGAAATAGATGTTGTTATCCTTGATAACCTGATCTGAAGCACTGTCAAACTAATCAAAGATGAAAGTGAATTATAGGAGATAAGTTGCTATGGCTCAACTGTGGAGATCGGGAAACACGGATTTTGAGAAGTGTTCACAACCTTTTCTTTTTTTTTGTTGAAAGGAAGTCTTCACAACCTTAGGATAATAGATAGTCTGAGACTTACCATTTAATCTTAGATAAAATTGTGGTGTACTACATATAATATAATATAGTACAATATATTATATGATATATTATTATGTTTATATAATCAAACATCATTAGTTTGTTTTCATTTTCACTGCTCCTACAAAAGCATCTACTTTTTTTGTTGAAATACAAAAGCATCTACTTATTCAAGGCCGTGGCTGAGAATTTAGGAGCCCTGTGCGAAATTTGAATATGGACCTTTCGTGTAATAAAATTTACAAAAAAAGATAAACATAAATGCAAGATAATTTATCAGTCAGTAAATGAAAACCATAGATGGACATGGTCAGCCTAAAATGGTAAAAATAAATAAAATTTTTTGTAGAAGATATACAGTTTAGATATCTATTTGTTAAAAAAACTTCAAAAGTTGAAAGAAACGAATCCAATATAAAAATGGTTAAGAAACAGTGTAACATAGCATAAACAAAGATTGATTTAACCACTGTGCACTCAATCTCATAGGGAGCCAAAATCAAAAGAAAATCTAAAAACGCCACATATAGTTGTTTTTTTTTTTCTCAGAAATCGACTACAGTAGTCGGTACAAAGACATTGATACATCATGAAGATGTGATAAACATGATAACCACTTAAGTTAAACTTATAATGAAAGAGGCCTAAACCCCAACAACATGAAAGAGGTCTAAAGCCCGACAAACTTATCACATTATTTTATACCTTTAATAACTCAAGTTCAATAACCATGGATTCCACACGTCCCTAACCAGTTGAGCTGCTCCATGTTCTATGTCATTACTAACGTGATTAATTTTATTAACTAAATCCAGGCTTCTGTATGGAGTAGGCCCCTTGACGTGGTGGGCCCAATGCGGGCGCCCAGCCCACACTGGGTCAAACACGGGCCTGCACTTATCACACCAAATTGGTCATTTTTAGAAATTCACGACCATAACAAACAACTCAATGTTTCGTTTGAGTTGAAAATGGAACAAATCGATTTGGACCGGTCGATTTGGTCCATTTTTGCACACTCGAGAAAAAAAAAATTGTATAGTTGGAGATGGAAAACTACTCTCTGTTCCCTAAATAAGAAAATTAAATGTATTTTTTGTTTGTGGAAGAGAGAAATTTTCTTTTACTCGTTGTAGAAATATTTTTTTGGTAAAACAATATCGTTTTAACATATATGCTTCAAGTGGGTTATATATGTGTTAATGTAAGAGTTAGTTTAGATGGCTCTCTCTATGTCGCTCTAGTCTAGTTTCAAGTGGTTTATATATGTTTCGTAAAAAAAATTCAATATGTATACAAACACGCATTTTGCGCAACCCTCTATCAATCTATCTATCTCGGTATGCTCCGATTTATGTGCAAGTTCAATTTATCGGGTATCGTCTCTTACAGCTAATTGCAAGTTCAATACTTAAAACTTTTGTTATATCAATTAAAGAAGTTGATTTAAATAACAAAAACAGATTCAATGGTGCATGTATGAATGCTTTATTTCTACAAAAAATGAACTTAACTTTTTTTTTATCAATCATTCTAAAGAAAGCCTAATTAATAAGGCCTACGCCTAAAATCCCCTTTTAAGGTCATAGATTCCTAGTCCTCACTAGTATGAATATAAAAACCCCATGTCCTGTATATATATTCCCATGTACCCTTACTTGGAGACACTAATGTTTTGTTTAAAATATTATTTTATTTAATAAAGTAATAATCTTTTAATATTGAGAAGAATAACTACAATTTTCTAACATCATTTTCATAATAAGCTTATTGTAAAAGAGAAAACCATTCCATGACATTTTGTAAATGACATAGAGGTTGTTCGTCAAAAAAAAAAACTGTTATAGAACCATTGAAAGTAAAATTTCTCATTCACACAAATATTCTACTAAACTCAACTTAAGAAGCACAAATCAAACACTTCATTAAATTTGTGATTTTATCGGAGTTGGTTGGTTTGTTAGAGATTTCAAATTAAGATGGTGATTTCTTAAGTTTGATCTAATGTGATTCTAGGTCAGACTGAAATCGAATTGGATTTCAAGTTTTTTGGTTGTATAGGTGGTGATGTCATACTCGTTTAGCTAATTTAGCTACTGTGGAGATTTTTTTTGCACAGTATATGCTAGCGTGTTTCTATACGCGCTCCACTCTTTGCTCTACGTGCATTAGTCATTGACTCCAGGCCAATCTAATTTGACCGAAATACTTTATAGGTATCCTTCCTGCGGGGTGTTCAGTACAAACGGGTACAAATTCGAGAGTATTCAGAATTTTTCAGATCTGAAAAGTTCCATTACTATCTATAAATCTCTTAAAAAACACTCTATGTCGACTCATAATTGGTTAATAACATTGTTTAGAATATAACCACTTTGAAAACTTATCAAACACTAAATTAAGAGACAAAATCATATCAAATACTATCAATTTTTAACAAGACATGAAGATCTTTTGAAGCTCTTTAATTTCTTTCTTTATTGAAAGAACTATAGATAATATCCTTCAAAAAATATGAAAATATTTGAGGATTTTATAGAGATTATATGAAAAAAAAAAATGTAATAAAGTTGAAGAAGACAGGAATTTAGTGTTCGAGGCGCCTACAAATAAAATAGGTGAAAAGATTGAGCACCTGTCGATTGAAGGGCCTATTAGTAAACAAAAGGGGCACATATAGAATCACCCAGGGAAGGTGTGACGTGGTTCATCACACGTGTAATGGCTCACACGCACCAAAACGTGAACGAAAAACACCTAAAACGAGGAAGAAGTTTAAGGACTTTTTAAACCGTTCGATTGTCAGGAATCTAATTCTGAGTCGCTGATTTCGAGGAAACGTCGCCCGAGATTGAAACACGTGTAATGTACTTTTCTGACGCAAGAAATCATTAAAGGCCGAGTCAGCGGAAAACGACAAAGAGTACTGTACACAAAAGGATAAAAAAGAAAAAGGGTGAGGAATGATAATCTCGGGTTAAGTTAACTCTCATAAGGTTAAAGTTAACTTCCACAAGGGTAAAAAGGAAAAGGGTTAATTTTATTTTGGCCCCCTAAAGATGACCAACTCACCAAAATGGCCCCCTAACACATGACCAGCTTCTAACTTGGTTCCCTTTTTCATTTTTCCGTCATTTATTATGTCCGTCGTTAATGACTTGGATTTTCTTACCTATAATACCCTGCCCGTATCTTTATGGTAGCTGAAATATTTGTGGTCCCAAGAGTCGTTATGATTTTTTAAATCAATTTTTTGTCAGTTTTTAAAATTGGGGGGTTTCTCTCTCTGCCTTCATATCAGCTCGGCTTTATCTTCATTTCCTTCAAACCAATAAGAAAAAAGAATGAAATGTACTCATAATTAGAACTGAAAAGTGAGATTTTACTAATCTTTGTTTTGGGGCATTTGAATTATAATTATGGCCGAATCCAATCCATAGTGATGCTTTATTACACTGCCTTTGTATGAGATAATTCATAGACCATACATATTGGAATCATATCTCTTTGTTACGAGGTTGTTAATTAAGTTGGTTTTGGTGTAGATTGCTTGAAAGCAACATTGAAAGCTATTCTGCAACGCCTCCTCTGGTGCTCCAAGATAAGTTCATTAGCAAACCAATCTAGTTTCTCATGATTTGGTTTTTTCTCCAACCATTTCCCACTAAAGAATACTGATTTATGAAAAGAATGTGAAGGAAAAAATTTTGTTTTGGAAAGTTAACTCCTTTCTACTCTTGTATTTTGCTCACCTATTTGTTTGTGTTATTTCAGTCTTTGTTGATGTGTTTCTTTTCTCTTTCATTGTCAATTTAGTTATAAAATCTAACTTGATATCAGACATTTGAATGGTTGGAAATAACTATTGTACTCTTTTATAATCTCCCATTGTTTGACCCATATTCTTTCGTAAGAATCCTATATTAAGGTTTCTGGTTGTTTTAATGGAGATTTTTGGAGGTTTTATTGTAAGTGGTTGAAGGGAAGGAAAGAAGATAAAGATGAGTTGATGTGACTTTTGAAAATTGAAAAATAACTTGATCTGACAATCATAATTACTCTTAGGATTTTTAGCCTGACATTAAAGATATGGGTAGATGCGGGCAAGGGTAAATGTGGCAAGAAAATGCCAGCTCATTAACGTCTAACGGAGCAAAGGACGGAAAAGTTAAAAAAAAGCCAAATTAGAAGCTAGTCATCTTTAGGGGGTCAAAATGAAATTAACCCAAAAGGAAAATAATGAGGGATAATTTATTCTTAAAAATTTATGGAGTAATAGTTTTTTGGGTCTAAATAGCAAAATAATTTTTTTTTTCTGACGAAAGACATACCAAAATAATGAATCGGACAATTATAGATATCTGAAGAGGACATTCTACCAATAAAATATTTTCTAGAAATATTACATTTTGAGCATCTTTAGTGCAACAACCAATTTTAAAAACTCCGAATGCAACATTATTTTTTTTTCTTGAAAACTCTCTACAGTGCAAACTCATAAATATTCAATCTAAACAAATACAAATCATACTTTCATATATCTCCATTTAACTAATTATTGTTTTATCTATGTCAAATTGTAAATAAAAGAGCTTTTAAAATTTGTATTGCAAACGCAAAAGTAGTATGCACACTGAGAATTTCAAGTGAGAGATTACATATGACCGATAAGATTTATTTTTGAGCTTTACATTAGAGGTGATCTTAACTACTACTGCTACTACATTATCTTAGAGATCCGTTTCATTAAAGAAAATATTTAAAGAAAAATTCTAAAATTCCTGTATAGCTCAAAGATCGAGTATTGCGTTGGAGATACTCATAGTGTCTTTTTGAAGATCTTGAAGTGTCCAAGTCACAAAACTTTAATTTTAAACCAATAAGAAATCTTCTTTCATAACAATTTTTTCTGTATTAAATTCAGGACTGACATAGCATTATTCTGAATATCTACGTTGAAGACAAAAAGGAAGTATAAAGATTTCTATCTGGGCACATTAAAGCAAAATATCTACTGGAATTTGAGACTTAGATTTTTATTGAGTCTCCAATCGGAGATGTTTTGACAGTGAAAATATCAAAACATTTTTTTTTGTCGAAATAACAAGATCCAAACTTTGGTCTCCACACAAGAAAAGATATACATAGTATTGCAGTATGATCCAATCAAAATTGACTCCACATACAATTGAATGTGTGGCAAGTAATTAAAGTACATGAAATAAGTAAGAAATTAAGTAACGATTACATGATCAAATCTAACCTATAAAACGTTTTTAATTTTATGATCTTCATCCACTAAAATTTGGGATGTTTAAAGAACAGAGACAAAGAAAAACACAAATAAGTAGGGAGAGATCTTGTCACAATGAATTTTTCGTCACAATTACTGTGCCACATGCTCAGCAGATACAACAGACGTCATGACGACTAAAGTTCGTCAAAATCTTTTCTTTAAAATTTTAGTCTCGTCAGTAAATAGTGAGGTGTACCCGAGCCTAAACTTAGGCGAGGGGCCATCTCAATTAGTGGACATCTTTTTATTAGAGAGGTTCATTAATGGAGCAAAAGATTTCCAAAGATTTTCACATCATATTTATTTCAATTAAAGTCCCTATACATATTTTGAAAATCATGGTTAAAAGAAGAAAATTTACCCCACTAGAAAACTACTCCACATAAAGACAGTACTTAACCATGGTTAAAGAAAACCGTACAAAAGTTTTTATTTGAACCCCACAAGTCAGCTTTGTCTTCTTTTGCTGACTTTATCAGTAATAGAACAGATAAAAACTCTTATTAATAAGGGAAAAAATTCCAAATCAACTCCTCATTTGACCTCCTTCTTTACCACCTAAGTCAATCAACCGTTGATTTTTTGTATTACTTTACAAATGAACGGCTCGATGAACAAGTTCATCAAGTATTCGGTCAAGTAAGGAGTACTAAAACTTTCACCACTGAAATCAGTAAATGCCCTCTTTAACGCTTCATAATTGTGTACAGTTCGTATAAAATACGTATTTCATCATTAAGAGAGAGAAAGAGTAGAGAGAGAGAGAGAGAAGAGTGAGGAGTATATGAGAAGCCTACTGGGGTTTGCTGATTTTGATGTGAAGAGAAGGAAAGAAGGGGAACAAATTCTAGAGAGAGAAAGAGAGAGAGATGAGTGCAGTAGAAGTTTGATACACTAGTCAACAATATTTGTACTGCATTTGGGTCTTCTTCAACCTCAACCTCAACCCTCATCATCTGTGAAGTTTTCAGAGAAGAAAATCAGGCAAGTTTTCCATTTTCATTTCTTATTTTGGTTAATGATGTAGACCCATTCGATCGATCATACCCTTTTTCTGTAATCTTGGGTAATTTTTCTAAATTGTTTTCTGATTATAGATGGGTTTTTGATTTCATCTCTGTTTTGATTTTTTTTATCTATGATCATTCATGAATGGGTATTTGTTGTGTTTGGGTTCGTCAATTTGAGGCTAAATGGGTTGATTAGCTTTTGATATAGTTGATCTTTACATGCATGCTTTCTTTTGATTCAAGTAATTTTGGATTTGATCTTCTGATTCTCCTATTTCTTTGCATTTTATAACTGATCTTCAAGTTTATATGTGTTTTTCCATTTTCTGTTTGATCCAATGCTTGATGATGAATCTAAGGAAGTTTTTATAATTTGGGTATTTTAGAATCTGATGTTATTTGATCAAATCAGTCATTTCTCATTGTCAATTTAGGTTCTAAGTATTGATTTTTGTTTGTTTTGATATAATGCAGAAAAGGGTTTTTGGTTTATCCAGAGGGTAGGTAGTTCATCATTCTGAGGAGGTAATGGAGAGGAAGAGAAATAGATCATTTGAACAAGATCAAAGCAAGGATCACTTGATGTCTGATTCTCTACAAAACCCTAGTTTTCAATCTGAATTAGGGCATAAAAAGAGTTCCTTTTTCACTATCCCTGGTTTGTTCATAGGGTTTAATGTCAAAGGTGTTTCTGATTCTGACTCAGTTAGAAGCCCTACTTCACCTCTAGATTACAAAACTTTCTCAAATTTAGGCAACCCCATTAGGTCTCCTAGATCAAACCTAGATGGGTCTCAAAAGAGTTGGAATTGCAGTAAAGTAGGACTCGGAATTGTAGATTCTCTCAACGATGAAATGAAACCAACCGAGAAAATTCTAGGGTCACCGAAGAGTAAAAATATAATATTCGGATCACGGATGGGGATTAACATCCCTTCTTCCCCTAGCTGTCTAAATGGTCGAATTGATTCTTCGACCTATAATTCGATCGAAACTAAGTCATTGCCTAAGGATTATGCAATTGATCCTCTTTTTCAGATCAATTCTCCTGAACTCCATTTGAAGGGGTCTGGTAATTCACTTGGTAGTGGAGAAATCCAATTGAAACCCAAGAATTTTGCTAGAAACCGGTCTTGTTTATCTGATTCTGGTAAGCCTGTGTCGGATTTCAACAATTTATTAGGTATGAAACCGAGTTCGCTTCCAATGTCATTTGGTTCTGTTAATGGAATCAAAGGTCCTGTTTCGGCAAGTGATATTGAACTTTCTGAAGATTATACTTGTGTAATTTCTCATGGTCCAAACCCAAAAACTACTCATATTTTTGGTGACTGCATTTTGGAATGTCACAATAATGAGTTAGACAATTGTATTAAGGAGGTTGAGAATAAGATTGAAGCACCGCCGATCAATGAAAGCTCGGGCGATTCCCTTCAAAATCCATATGAAGATTTTTTGAGTTTCTGTTACCTGTGCAAGAAGAATTTAGAAGGGAAAGACATCTACATTTACAGGTATATTTAAATATCTTCGAGTATCCATGCTAGTCATATTACACTGTTACACAAATTGTTTCTTTTTATTGTTGTTTGGCAATGTTTTATGTTGAAAACAATTACAACAATGGGTTTTGACATCATAGACCTAGATTAGATGAGATTCTCAGGGACAAGTATATTTCCCGAATCCTATGCCCGGCCGTAGCTCCAATCTGGACCGAAAGACCTCTGTGTCGAGTTAGTACCTACTTGAAATGTGCAGAAGAGATGAGGAAGTGATCTGTCTGATTGCTAGCCACATAGTAATCATGCCCGTGGATTCGGGCGTAAAAGCATTGCCGAAATCTAATTGTGATTTGTCTGATTGCTAGAGACATGGTAATCAGGACCAAGTTGGGCATAATATCATTATCGAATTATCAGAGTGGTTTATGCGCGAGACTGCGGAGACGTCATAATGCTCATGTTCATTGCCTTAGCCAAAATACTTAGGAAGACCTTCCGGACCTGGCTTATAAAGTAGCATATTATCTTTGCATAAACGCCTTTTGCCTAATGGCTAAATAGGGCAATGTGTCTGGTACTGAGATAGTCGTAAAATCAGACTTGATATGTTCTGAAAGCTATTTTCTACAGGAGTTGATTTTTTTTTCTATTGCAGAGGAGAGAAAGCATTTTGCAGCAGCAATTGCCGCTCTGAGGCGATTTTGGTTGAGGAAGAAATGGGAAACCCCGAAAATAATCCCACCAATAACTCTACCCGACCTATATGCATTGAGGAAGTCTTCCTTCCTCTTACAACCTAAGAGCATTGGAGTTAGCTTATTCGAACCAGCAAACTCGATTCCGTGATTGATGAAATGCATTGTGAAGGTAAGCGTTCAAGATCGTCTGTTTCACAAAGTGCTGTAGTATGTGAATCTTTTAGCAGCCATGGATGATCATTATGTACATTGTTCTGTTTACTTGTTATGGTTTCAGCCTTCATGGTATCTAGAGGAACTAACTTGTGCTGGTTATCCGCTTTTTTAGTCATTTTTGTTTTCCTCCATAAATTCAAACTTTTGCTATGAATCTAGACTTCTGTTATACTACTTGAGTTCATCAATATTATCTGTTCCTAGTTATAATTGTGGTTTTCTCGCAATTATCTTTCGCTTTTGTTTATGTTAAGTGATGAATAGGTTTACTATGAGAATAGTCCCACATGGGAGAAGAGGTATCTAGCAACCAAATCTATAATGTCTAGGTACTCTCCATTCATTGCCAATTGGTTTTGAGTTGGATGACCACAAACTTAACATTTACCTTCATTTCCGTGACGCAGTGAATTATAACTTGTAAGATAACCTGATAGATAACCTTTTAGTTTCTTCCAGTTTACCTTCGTTTTTAGTCGTACTATTCTTGTTTTCATTTAGTCTAATGTGAAAAAACCTCTCTCAAGGTCTTAATCGACTCTGGTTAGGTTTTAAAATATTTGTTTTTTATTCTTACTTGTGATATTAGACTACTTTGAATGTATGGTTAGATTTGTTTGTAAAGTTTAAAAATAGTAAAAAGCAAGCACCTGTCCTAAAATCTCGATCTCTCTCATAGTGAATCTAATGATATACTGGAGTTTGGCCCCAATGAACTTTTAAACCCATTTTGAAATTATAAAGAAGAAAACTTAAAAGGACTATTTGAACTTGGACCTAATTAGGGTTTTTTTTTTCCTTCCAAATTGAATTCTGTCAAAAGGTATAAGAAAAACAACAGTGTTTGCATCAAAATTAGGATACTTTTACTAGGTGCACCCGCTATCAGTGTTATAGGCGCCTCCCTCAAGCCAAGTTTGGTAGGGAGTTTGTGAGGGAAGTAGGCGCCTATAACACTTATGGAAGGCCCTTACAAAACAGTGAGCCAAAAATGAAGTTGGTTAGAACCTAAAAGGACAAAAAAGAGATAAGTATTTTTGACAAAATTAGTATGTCTTAAGGCATACGTTAGCAGTTAAAGGGAATAAACTCAATTACAAATTAGTATTGAGTTGTAATGTTTTTGACAAAAAGACCCTCCCAAATTGGTATATATTTTTGACAAAAGACCCTCCCAACAAACATGATTAAAAAAGAGTTTTTGATAGAACTTCTTCAATTCCAATTGTACTAGTCTGTATATATCTGTAATGTTTTTTTAACATAGACGACTCTTGAGTTGGTAGATTCAAAAGACCCTACCAACAAACATGATTAAAAAAGAGTTTTTGATAGAACTTCTTCAATTCCAATTGTAATAGTCGGTATATCTGTAATGTTTTTTAACATAGACGACAAGAGTCGTTGGATTGATACATCATTAAGATATAACACAAAGATATATCAAGATTCATAAATTGAATAAGCACTATCTCAGTATGAAATCGTGTTGGAAGTAAATGTGTCGCCCAAAACAAGTATATGGTAATGTGATTCCTAATAATTTTTATATCTTATTTTATTATTTGATTTAGTCAGGAATACGATTAGTAAGAATTATTTTGTCTATAGGCTATTTACTCTATAATTTTATTCTCACATGCTAAACATGCCTTAGTAGTTTTGACAAAATTAGTAAATTCAAGAGGTAGTTCAATTACTAATTATCGAAATGAGTAAACTCAGTTACCAATTAATGTCGAGGGAAAAGATAAAACAACCCGAAAAGAACAAGAAAGAAATCCTTTTGTTGTCACAATTCTTCTTTCAGATAACCATAAACATTCAAGCGAAATACTTCATCTGCTATCTTTTGGTGCAGTGGTTGGACACCTCCTGTCCTCCTCTTAAGTCTGCAAGGTCCTGGAAGCTCGGCGGAAACACGTTGTCATCAATATTTTTCCACCTAATTTATAGGAATAGATGAGTTTTCATGTCCTTTAGGATGGCCTTAACGGTCTTTAATGCTCATTTAAGGTAGAGACTTTGGGGCATAAAAGACAATCAAGATTGACTTAAGGTACATATTTATTTTTTGGCCCAAGAATTTACCTAGTCGTCTCTTGCCTCTTTTAGAGCATCTCCAATGCAGAACTCAAAAAAAAAACTCAAATTGTCCTATGTGTCAAGGCTCAATTGAGTTTCTCTTTCCTAGATGTCAATGTTGAGATCCTCAAGTAAAAAGACATCTCCAATGCAACACTCTAAAAACTTAAAAATAACTTAGGTGTCATTTCCTAATGGTTAGATTTGCTTTTAATACCGAGTGTTAATTGAGATCCTTAAAAGATATCTCCAATATTGAGTTTCTTGTTGAGATATCTCAACATTAAATGATGCCACGTCATTTTGAGATCTAAATTGACTGTTGCATTGGAGACTCAAAAAATCCCAAGTCGCACTTTTAGATTTTCAACTTGAGTGTTGCGTTGGAGATGCTCTTAATCTTCATCTTCACCTCACCTTGACTCCACAACTTCCGACCGACGTAATTACCATCATTTTTATTTTTCATATATCTTTCTTCTATGGTCATTTTCATTTTTCATCTCTGTTCTTCTGCCTTCATTTTCCCTACTCTTTTCTTCAACAAAAGAACTCAGTTTTGGGGCAATTCAAATCACTTTCCAGCAATCATTTATGATCAAGATCAATGGGAACCACACCCTCTGTAAGAAATGTGACAAGATTAGAAAAAGTTCACATATCTGCACTTATCAATAATAGGATTCCGTCGTGTCCTACGGTTGCAACAGATCTCTCTTGGCTAACACCTTAGATACTATAATTAACAACTTCAATAATTTTAGAGAAGAGAGAGTTGCAAAGAAGAGAGGGAGAGAGAGAGAGAGAGAGAGAGAAATTTAATCCTATGTTTGTTAATTTAGGCAAGTGATTTATGTAATGAAGGGATATTGTAACTGATTAGTGGAGAGATTCTAACCCACTAATTTAGTGGGAAAATTTGTTGGAGAAACCGTGAGAAATTAAAGTAGAATGAGAAGAAAGTGGCGCAGTAGTTATTTTAAGATATCCTAACTGATTTTGGTATTCAAAAATTTAATAACACTATTACCCTTCCCGTTTGAGTCTATTTACATAAAGAGAATTTTATATCGACCGAATGTGATCTCTACCAAACTCTCAACAAAAATGAATGACCTGTTTTAATATATAGGACTACAAATGATTCACCAATTGGAGGGCTTGCGATAAGTGAGAAGAAAAAGAAGAAGAAGAGAGAGAGAGAGAAGAGAAAGAGAAAAAAATGGTGGTGACTTGGGCGGTTGAGGTGAAGATGGAGGTTTATATATTTCATTCTCACCCGTAATTGTAATCATTATAATTACTTTAATCTCCCTATATACGTTCTTCAAATTTTGTTAGCTCAAGTAAGCCATATCTTCACATGTAAAGAACAATTTTTTTTCATCTTAAAGTAATTTGGAGTTTCTAAATCTATCTATCCATATAAAGTGTCGCATAAATATCATCTTGCCGAAAACACTGGTCATACCTAGTTAGTATAAAAAAGACCGCTTAATAAATTTTTAGGTTAAAAAATAAATATGCCCAAAGTCAATCTTGTTGATTAAGTCTTTATGCCCAGGATACTATTTTTTATTCCCCAAAGCTACGGACTTATCTAATTCATGATGTACTCCATATTATTTTCACGATGTATGAAAGCCATATAAATGTAATGACTCTTGAAATCCAATGTAATGTAAAAAAAAAGGGAAATGCTTCATCCAATTCAAGCATGACCAAATTCTGAGTTGAGATTTTCTCTGAAACATGAAAGAAAATCAAAGGCATCATCCATATATACAAGTCTCAAGATGGCAGATAGATATAGTCTCTCATATTGCCAAGAAGGAAAAAAAATCGCACACAAAAAGAACATAAAAAAATCCTCACACAAATCAAACATTAGTTTTTAATTCTAGAATAACATATTTTGCCGAAATACAAATGGACGAAAGAAAGAGGCAAAAAGAGGCATCATATCAGAGTACGACATCCTTGAAGTACTCGTGCTGAAGTCCACTTCGAGCTGTGACCCTTTTACTTGGGTCCAAACATAGCATTTTCTGGAGGAATGAGAGGAGTTAGATACCGGTACTACTATGAACCAGAAGACTGCAGTTTATATTCCTAAACAAGTAAAGAGATTTGTTTATGCTGTTTTTACCTAACATGCGAAAAAACTAAACCTGCCTGTAGGTTATATTCCTAAACAAGTAAAGAGATTTGTTTATGATGTTTTTACCTAACATGCGAAAAAACTAAACCTGCCTGTAGGTTAGACAAGGATATATTTAAGAGCTGGTTTTTATGCCAGAATGAGTTCTTCAAGCAGATACTCGATCGTCCATGTGAAAGAATTTTACAATATTCAACAATCTACTACTTGGGATCCTTTACTATATGTTGGTTGAAATTTTACGATATTCGACAATCTACACTCTGCTTTATGATAGTGAAACAATTATTAGGTCCTCGAATCATATCCATGTATGTAGCGTATGAAGTGGTCGAAACGGGCTTTAACTTTTCGATGTATTTTTACTTCATTTTTTGTTTTATAACCCGAAATGGGCGGGTAATTTGCTCTGAGGCTTGGTATATATTGCACTGTTCTTATTAGTGAAACATTCGGTCAGTTAAAGATGACAGAAATGTGCATCTTGTTGCTCGACTAGAAATGTCCGATAAAAAGTTCTATGATTGTTTCTAAATTCAAAACTTACCGAAAGAAGATCAATCCCAGATGGTTCAAGGTTGGGCACAACGGCTGCCAGGTCCTGCAATAAAAAATAGAAAGAACATCCAGTCTCGTGATAAAGGGCATTACGAGAACGTAAAGAAAAGTGAAGAAAATAGATTACCTTGGTAGGCCACTTGGGAAAAGCAGATTTAAAATCAGGTAATGATGTAACTCCAGGCCAAATTTCTTCATTTGGAGTGCCCGTGATTCTATAACAAAGATGTAAAAATGTAAGTGCTAGAGTAAGAAAGTGATGTTAATATAACAGTAATTGTTAGTGACATCAAACCTGAAAATTTTGAACAACTCATCGATCTCTGAGTCTCCTGGGAAAAGTGGCTTCTGATTTACCATCTCAGAAAATATACAACCCACTGACCAAATATCAACTGGAGTAGAATAATGGCGAGATCCGAGAAGAATTTCTGGTGCTCTATACCACAATGTTACCACCTGGAGGAAGATATAGATATAACTTGAAGATATTAGAAATCATTGAAGAGAGAATGCAGCCAAAAATTCAAGAAGCGTGACTAAAAGAAGCAGAAACCTAGAAGAGTGTATATTGTTGTACCTCGTGAGTGAATGTCCTGACTGGAATTCCAAATGCCCTAGCTAATCCAAAGTCAGCTAGCTTTAGTGAATTGGTTCGACGGTCTATTAGTAAATTCTGTGGTTTCAAGTCTCGGTGGAGAACTCTATGAGAGTGGCAGTAAGAGATACCACGTAGTATCTGGTACAGAAATCTCTGCAATAAGAAGGAATGAGCTCTTCAATTAAACAAGGGACTAATAGCATATTAGCAGCAATTCATGAATCATGACCATTATCTTCAGTGGCGAGAAAATGAGATAAAACTAATGTCAACAATTAGATATAAGAAACTACAAAAAGTATTCTAACCAAGTTAACCATGTCGGGGATAAAATTACAATGGCTTGAAAACTATCACGGGAACGACTAAAATTCTTATGGCTGCACAAAGTTGTGTATTAATCATCCCAAGTCTGTCATAAGCTTCAGAACGTATAATCCCACTCAAGTTATTAATCTCATAAAATGTTAGTTGTAGTAGAATCTTAAAGTCAAAGAACAGATTAAAACATATTAACTATTGTGATAACTAAGAAGTATCCGGACCACCAAATAAGATATTCCAAGGCAAAAGTGTATATGGAAAAATAATAGTTATGCCAATTGGAACACTAGCTAGAATTACGCATTCCAAAGTTTTATTGTGTAGATAAAAGGCTTTATATTTCCTTTATCTCCATATGTCCTACAATATCGCTTCCGAACACCTATTCAGCTTTAGAGTTATAAGGTTAACCTTCAAAAGCAAAAGCAATAGAATTCATATATGGAGGAAAGATTTCACCAACCTTTACTAAACGTGGATCCTTAGCAAGGTCAGGGCAAGAATCCATGTGCTTCTTCAAATCCAAGTCCAGATACTCAAAAACAAGATATAAGCGTTTCTCACTGTGCACTACATCCCGCAACCTGTTTGTTCACAAAAATCATCAGCTATTACGCTTTTCAAAGACTTCAATGTGTACCTAACATATCATGGGTACTTCAGATTTAGGAACCACCTCCAATTTCACTACCAAGTACCAAGAAATAAAGCTTCCAAAATATATAATTAGACCATCAAGTCCACCCGTGACCGAAAACTAATGATGAAAATGACGTAGCAAGTTCTGTTTTGATATTGTCTAGAGTTAAGTTAATTGCCAGAGTTTCATGTTGATCAACAAAGATGGGTATTGGCGGTGGCAGGAATTGTCGAAGGTACCTGACTATATTGTCATGCTGCATCTCCTTTAAGAGAGAAATTTCTCTGATTGCCGTGCTTGGAACTCCTTCATCTTCCTGCTCCAGCCGGATCTTTTTAAGAGCTATAGTTTCATCTGTCATTTTATCTCGAGCTTTATACACCACACCATAAGTTCCTTCTCCAATCTTCTCAACCTTCTCATACTGCCCAATCCAACACATTACAATTCCATAAGGAGAACATGAAATGGGATATGAATGTCAAACCTAGAGGAAATAGCAAGAAGGTACCTGATCCATATGATCGAGCTTAAGAACCTTTGAAGTGGAGAATCTGAGAATTAAGAATAGAGAGATCGAGAAGAGACGTCAGGAATGTACTCAAGAAAGTATGAAAAAAATAGAACGGCAAACAACAAATCTAACAACAATAGGAAACTCAGCTATTAGTCAATGAAGAATTGGACACTAGTACATTAGTTTGCGGTATAAACTATAAAGCATGAAAGCAGCTCTTCTACACAATTCCAACAAGCAGTACTTGATCACCAAAACTTAAAAAAATGGAACCATGTTGATTTTAAGGGAGAACATATGGTATTCTCATTCTTTCACGAAAGGAAAATGAAGACGGCACAGTACCAGAGGTGTTTCTCGGAAAAATAGTCCAATTCTTCTTAAAGTTTCTGCAGCATATTTTATTGTTGACCACATTGGGCAATGCCGCAATAGAGATGGGCGCTAATGAAACCCATGCTGGTTATGTATCAACTATACAACTGAAGTTATCGAATTCGGGTATGGATTGAAGTAAAAGATGTGAATACGAGAAAAGGGTATGAAATATAGGATTTCTAACAAGTAAATACTTGGTCGGATCGCATGTCAATTACTATTATGCCTTTGATAGACAGACCGACTAAGCATCGAAACACTGAGCCAAGTATGACAATGAACTCCTTCAACAACAAAAAGTCCCATAATCTTCACAATCAAAACCTAATTCTACAAAATATTACCTCAATCCACAACCAAAACACTGATTCCTGATGCTTCAAAACATTAATAACAACATAAATACCCATTTAATTTAGGAAAAAACAGAAGAAAATTCCATAACAAAACATGAAATCTAATCAAAACTATCTTATAAATAGATCTCCACAGAAAACAAACACAATCATTCATTTAACACAATCATAACTCACAATGTCACTAATAAAACCTCATCTACCATATGAAGAAAAAGAAAACCTAATCAACACTGATTATAAATGAGAAACTATATATATAATCACTTAAAAGATCGGATGATTCGGATCTACATGTTCTTCTTAACTATGATTGATCAAAGAAGTAATACTAATTGTTCATAGAATCAGTAAAGCACAACAATATACAATCAAAATCAATCAAATATAAGAACAACGAATCGACCTGAGAAGAAATACTCTTTACTTAGTTTCTCTCTCTAACTTACTTACACAAATAGTTGTTCTCTCTCTCTCTCTCTCTCTCTCTCTAACTCTGCCGATCGTCAGTTCAGTTTCATTCCTCTCTTGGACTTGAAAGTCCAATGTCGAATGAGAGATAAGGAAAAAGAGTTCTTATACTTCCACAAATCTATCTCGATGATCTATATTTTCTTCTCAATCCTAGCCGTTCAAATTTTCCTTCCTTTACTTTGACTTCATTTGACCGTACGAGTCGTAAAGCTAAGGTTATGCTGATTTTTTTTCCTCAATGCTTGAACTTGGTTCGTCTGAATCTGGATCATCTGACTCAAAAGATACCAATCAACCAAAATCATCTTTTTAGACGAGTCAGACATCGCAAGACTGACAAGAATAATTATTCTGAAATCTTACTTGAGTAAATTCAGGACCAAAAAGTAAGACTTAGATTTAACTTCAAACAAAAACTACTATAGTAATCTCTAAGACTATCAATTTCTCATTGTCTATAACAAACTATCTGAATCTGCACTGTCTATGTTTCACTTGTGTAGTCAGTGACGCAGTAGTCACATCTGATTATATTAGAAAACGAGCACTTAAGTTAGACTATTTTGCGTTTGACTTAAATAAAAAAAAAAAGGAATTCGGATTAACAATTGAGACTAGTGGGATCAAACCAACCATAAACTAGTTAAACACAAAGAGTAAGATCAAAACAAACATTCTCAAATCAATTTGAGTCAGCCATCGTAGACACGAGTCAGATCTGAATTAAACAAATGCAAACAAACACCACCTAAAAATGTAGGGATTGCTATAATGCGCGGTTAGTGTTATAACTACTTATCCTTAACCACTTATTTTCCCTCCAAAATTAAGATTTCTATATAAATCGGAACTCTCTTTTTTTTTTCTTTTTTGTTGAAAAGAAGGAACTCTCTTCGTTCTCACTCCATTTCTCTGTCAATCTATTTCTCGATTCGCCATGGAACCTTCGAAATCTCTAGTCGCCGTGTCTTCTCCATCTGAAACCCTAGAAATTCCACATGCTGAAGCTGATTCTCAACTCGCAAGTCTCGTCTACGGTAATAACGCCTTCTCACTAGAAAATTGTATTTCTGTTCTTCGTGAAGTTTCTTTCTGATCTATGCTGTTTCATTTGGTGATTTGGTTTAAGATCCGATTTATCATGTTGAATTTTGTTAGATCGATCTTGTTTGAGATATCACTGTGTAGTTTTGTTCTTTTTGAGAAATTTCGCTAGATAAATTCTTCAAGATTGATTGAAGCTTGTAAAATTCGATCTAATACACCGAAATATGTTTAAGTGAAAATCTGCTTCCAGTTATCTTAGAATATCACTTGATATCATCAGATCTGTTGATTTGAGACAGATGATTGTTCAAATATTCAGATGTTTGAGATCCTCTTCCAGAAATGGTAGTTCTTCCGTTAGTTGATGAAATTTCAAATGTTTTTCCTAATTGTCTTAATCTGACGTCTTCAAATCTGACTCAATTGAGCCAAAACCAGTGATTTCGAGGAGTCAGACTAAAGCAAACATTCTGAATCTGGCTCGAGGTGATCTGATTTAGAGGAAAGAAAAGATACACTACCAAACTAGTTATCAGTTCATTGAATGATGATTCTATAAGTCTGATCAGTGGTTTGATGTCTGCCAAAAAATCTTGTGAAAGAAACTAAAAGTTAGAAATGTTTTTGTATTGGAACTTCGTCTATGAATTATTTCGTGATAGTAGGCTATGATAGATTGATTGATGATTCTGATATATTCTATTCTCAATCTACTATTACTCAACCTGACATTTTCATTTTCTTATGCTCTGATGTGTGCAGATGTCTCACAACAGGTTCAATTAGCAATGGAGAATATGCTTAAGATGACAAAGTGAGTAGATTTTCAGTTTAAGAACAAAAATCCTGCGATTCGCATCGATCGAATTAGTATCTCTTTACCCTTTCTCTTCTTGTCGTTGTTTTTGTACTTACTAGCCTTTATATAAGAAGCAATTAGGTTTTTTAAGAAGCTTGATCATCCTTTTCGAAAAAAGAAAAAATGGTCTAACTCCCATGTCAAATTCTGCAAGTAATCATCAACATTCAATGTTCCATAACATCAGAAATCTTTCTTTTAACCTATTTCTAGTGATGGTTTCAGTTGATTGTTCTTTTGCACTTCAAATACTTATAATCCTAGAATGTGTTTCGAGTTTATTAATTATGTCAACATTGATTGGAGTTCGCCAGTGCTTACTTTGTTTCCTGCTACTTTATCGAATTATCAGTTGACGTTCTTTGTTATTATCCTACTTATTAGAGATATCTCACATTTATGAGAAACTTAAAACAGTGAAATAGATCAAAGCTCCATTGGAATAATGGAAGATATTGAGAAATGCAAGGAATCTGTCTCTGAGAAGAAGAAAATCTTAGAGGAAGAGAAGGAACGTTTCCAGAAAGCTGCGTATACCGTTCTAGATATGCTCAACAGAGACATCAACTAAGCTGTAAGATCTATTACCTTTTTATCTTCCGGTCTCAATGCAATGTGTTTCAAAGAATACATATCAATAAATCGTATTCTTGTTCTTGTCAACTTCAAGTTTATGCTATACGTATTACGATCAATTTTTAATGTTATACTAATACTGGACACTTGAATTAAGCAAATAGAGAAATACTATAACACGTAAATAAATATATATTCTTCGTTCCACAAGAAAAATAAGTGTTAGGTGGTTTTTATCTCTCAAAAAACACAAACTCTTCAACTTTTGATCCATATGCCATAAGAGTTTCGTTCCACCTTTTCTGAAGCTTTAGCATTCATGTATATGACAGAACTGTTAGATTGTTGATGGTAAGACCATAAAAATACCACTGTGAATATCTTCTTTTGGGTACTATGGTTGCTCAAAAAGTAAATATATAAGTGACCTAATGACTAAGTTAAAATGATATGCGAGTGTTAGCCATTTTCGTTCACCATTTCTGGAACCACTTACTAGTGCCGAATATCGACACTGTGATACCAAATGAATAGAACAATCTGAATCTTGTTTAGCGATACACTATATGCTTATAATGTATCTTGTTAAATAATTTACTTCTTTAGATTATCTTGTTCGTGGCATACTTTCAGGAACTGTTGCAGAACTTGTCACTGGAAGGCTTCCATCTTTCCTCTGCTGCATCATCAAGGTCTGATCAATCGATTCATAACATTCTGATGCTATAAATGGAACAATCTGAACCTTGATAGCTTATTTTGTTTCGTAATTGAATGATGAGGATGATAATTAGACATTGAAGATCAATAATAGTGTTGCTATTCTTTCTCTCCCAATCGATTATGTTTCATCTCTATGCCAGCTTTTCTGCTTTGATGGTTATTCCTTCATGTATCAAATGTGTTACTCTTAGACATTGATTGGAACACGGATGAAAAAGAAGTTACCAAATAACAACCGGTAAAATATGATTCCTGGTTGTTGCAATACTATATTGTTTAGTCAAGTTAAGAGTGAGGTTAGTACAGACAGATTGTCTCTGGATTTATTTTAAGAGGATTCAAAGAGGAAGGGTAGCAAAGCCACTCCCAACTTTGGTCTCGGATTTAGTAAGTATCACATTAGGAAGAAAGAATACCATTTTGAATATTTTCCGCGTACCAACCACCATCTTAGGTTTTTGATGCTTAACAATTGCATACTATTTCCGAAAGCCAAATATAACCCTATCTTAAACCTTTAAGGTTATTATCATTTTGGGTTAAAATGGTTAGAAATTATAGTTTGTTTCTCAATAGCTTGTCCTCTATAAAGATACAAATAAGAAAAGAAAATTTATGTAAAAACGGAGTGACTCTTCACTAAACAAGCACACTAAAATGTTTTTCATCTGAAAAAATGGAAATCTTTTTGACAATAAACACACCAAAACCCTTGCCCTATGAAGAAGGCAATCAGCGTCAATGACAAATAATAATGAACGATAAGTAATTAAACAGTCTAATACTAGTCTTTGTCTCTCTCTCAAACCCCTCCTTAAAATTGGATTCCAGAGATACTGCAAACAAATATGAAAATTTGGCAGACCCAAACCCTAGCTAAAGGTGGTTTGTTTACACATTTAAACACATCATTACTAACACCAAATTCAGTCCCTTTAACCCCGTTACGATATTAGGGTTCCGTGATATCTGATAAGACCAACGCGCAGAATGCTCGGAGTAAGACATAATAATATAGTGAATTTTAAGAAGAAAACACACTGTTCAAGTTTGATTATGCAGGAGCTGAACCAGCTTCAGGTTTGTCACTGTCCATTGGCTCAGCTGCTTCTGGTTCACCATCTGCATATTCAGCGTTGTTCTGAGCACCTTCAGGTTGGGTGTCTGCAGCTTGGGGTGGGGTTGATGGTGTCTCTGCTGGAGTCTGGGGTTTGGCTGGCTTTGGTTTCGTCATCACTGGCCTGCAAAACCTGTTTCAACCATATTTTATCTTTCAGTGTTCTCTTCTCTCATCATTATTATATACGTGGGGAATGCTATATAATCATTTAGAATTCGACTCAGAGTCTTATGGTGTTTCTTTTCTCATTGTCTGAATCTAACACATCAGAATCCGAATTGTCTGACCCAAAACACAAATGAGACATTAAGACAATTCAGACAAATACGAACATTCTGAAATCTGACACGAGTGAATTCAGACCTCAAGTCAGACATCAGATTTGACATTGAAAAAACAAACACCATCTTGCCAAATTCAATTTCATTGAAGAGACAATTTGTACTTCAAAATTTAAATCATTGGGATTTTCAAAATGAAAGTTTGTGGTAGAAAAGATACAACATCGACTTCTAAGTCAAACTCCGAATGAGAGAGACTTCTAGGAAAGAAGCATTAATGTTAAGAAAGCTCGATATATACCTGTCAAGCGTCTCAGCTTTTCTTTTCACATCAGCTGTCAACAAAACTGGATTGGCATGCTTAGGCAGAGATTCCTGCTGTTGCATTTTCTCTCTCAACCATGCTTCTGCTTCCACGCATTCTTTTACAACCTACCAGACAGAAGACAAGTAATACTTTAGACACTAAACTAGCAAAACAAAATTGATAATTGAAGATGACAAGCCCATTAACTAAAATACCTTCTCCTTCTCAGCTATGTCAATATGATCAAACTTGGGATCATTCGACATGGCTGCCTCTTTGTAACTTTTGATGCAGTAGGCAAGTTGCTCAATGGAAGGTCTCCTCTCAGTATACTCCTTGTATCGCAATTCAACAGGATCACCTTGCTGTAATTTTATCCCACATGAAACTTGTCAGATACAAGTATCGGAAAGAAAATGAGCAACCCAAAGAGACAAATTAAAGGGAAGAAGATGCATTACCTTTTTGAGCTCCTCAAGTTTAGCAACATAGACGCCCTTAGTTTCGTCTTCACCGTCTTCATATAACCAGTCTTCCACAATTTGAAGTTTCGAAATTAGTTCTTCCTTCTCTGACTCCATTACGAATTCATGGTATTTGTCGTTAAGCTACATATTTTGAAAGGAAATTGTTAGGTCAAGGTCAAGAGTGAAAATATTGTAGACAATGCTTTAAGAAAGATAAAAATTTCACCTTGTTCCTCATGTCGTAAACATATGCCTCGACGGCATTTTTCTTGTCTTTTGTTTCTTCCATAACTCGGTCTTGTAAAGCCATTTCAAATTCCTTCTCTACAGCTTTTTGTACATCGAGTGTCGCCATACCACCATAAACTAGCTCAGCAACTGGGATATTTGTTTTCTTTACCTTCTTTTTCGGAGCATCAACCTTCACGGAAAACCAAGATGTTTATGTCAAACCAAAAATAACATGGTCAGTTCCTCAGAGAATCTCACCGGATTCAAAATCAGCAATTCTATTTGGCCCGGTCTGATTGGTATTCTGTGTGGCTCTTGTTTACTTGTTAATGCTTTTCTATTTATCCTTTCTACATACCGAAAGGATGCATACGCATCCTGGCCCTTGGATAAAACGATTGGAATAGGTTGGCCACAATATCTATTTTGGTTCAAACTAGGGTCTATATTATACGGAAGAGAAAACACGTAACTGCGAAAGAAAAAAAAAGGCAAATTCAAGGAGCAGTTTACACTTGTGTTGTACAAGAAACTTTTTTTTACCTTAGCATCAGTTTCCATCTCCACGGTTTCAGAAGCACCATTTTCAGCACCAGATGCGTCAGATGTACCTTTAGCATCTTGCATATTTACATCAGTTTCCCCAGGAGCACCGTCTTGAGAAGCGGAATCAGTTTCCATCTTGGTAGTTTCCTTCACAACTTGAACATCTACTTCTTGTTCTTCCAAAAGCTGAGTAAACGAGAAAATGGAAACTCTCTCGTTAAAAATAAACAAATGAAACATGTTTCCCACAGGTAAAGTCAACAAGTATCTCGTGCACTTACAGTTGCTGATTCAATGGAGACAATTCCGTGGAGATTTAAACGAACTTTAATCTTAAGCTTTGCACGTTCACCAGTTTTCGATTGGAAAGGACCGATCTATCAAATTGTTACAAGAGAAAACTGTTAAAACACAAATTTCTCTTAATTGTCGAATGTACAACAGTACAAGCACCATTTTTCAAATATGTTACCGTATAAGTGCTGATTCTGGCTGGTGCTTGCAACTCACTGACATCAGCGTAATTGATATCAACAGTGAAAGTTCCTGATCTAAAGAACGTCAAGGCCTTGATACTTGGTAATGGATTTCCCTTGGGGAAGACAACGGTACTCTGTTGATGATCTGAGCCTGCAGTCTCAGAATCAGGGGATGAACCCTTCCATGATAGAGCAATTGGAAAGGGGAAGCTCTCATTGACCTTCAATCAAAAAAAGTATTAATTATTAGACAAGTTCATCATTTGATATGTATATATATAACTATATAAGAAGAAATAATCACAAAAAAGCAAAAAACAAATAGAAGTGCGTAAACACTCATCAACATGTAACTATTTGTTTCCATATTCTACAAAAAAAATCTCTTCGAAATAAAATTTTGGCGTAAGATGATTGACTCTTGGGAAATTTGAGCTTCTGCTAAATAGAGATGTGACAATTCAATACCTGGAATTCCCGCACTTTGAATGTAGGACTAAGAATTGCACATTGAAGAGCAGCACCTCGAGCAACACACTCACTGGCATTCATAGTCCGCCTTGGTTCCTTACCGAAGAACTCCGTAAGTATCCTAATGATAGCTGGTACACGAGAGCCAGAACCAACAACCTCAACAGAATGAATATTTTCAACAGTAAGTCCAGCTTCTGCGAGGGCCTTTTCTAAGGGTTTCTTCACTCGTTCCAAAATCGGGATACTTATCTGCTCAAACTCATCTCTCTTAATGAAACCCCTAACGTCTTTTTCCTCCATTAAACACTCAATATTCATAGGTGCCTCGGGATTTGCACTCAACATCTTTTTCAACTTCTCACAAGCAGCTCGAAGCCTTATACATGCTCTGGCATTTTGCAAAACATCGATTTTGTACTCTTCCTTGAACTTGACGACGAAGTGTTGGAACAAAGCTTCGTCAAAGTCCCGCCCACCGAGTGACCGATCAAAAGCATGAGCCAAGACTTTAAGCTGGCCCTTTTTGTACCCGGCTATACAAACTTGCATACTAGCATGACCAATATCAACGAAAGCAACATTTAGTTGGTCATTCTCGGGTAAATCAGTCTTATAAATTCCATAAGCCAAAGCAGTTGCAGTTGTTTCATGAAAGAGCCGAAGAGGATGCAAACCCGCAATTGTTGCAGCATCAACAACTGCTCTTCTTTGAAGATCGGTGAAATAAACGGGTATTCCGATACAACAATCAACAACAGCTGCATTCAAATTTTTCTCTGCTATACCTTTAAGATCTGAAAATACCATCCCGAGAACTTGGGTTGGGGTAAAAGATCTGGCTTCTCCCAAATACCGAACAATTATCAAAGGAAACCCATCAGGACCTTCGGTGACCGAAAAGGGCAATGCTTTTAGATCTCGTTGCAATTCAGGATCAGAGAAAGGACGGCCAATCAATCGCTTAATCTGAGAAATCGAGTTCTTAGGGTTCATCATAGTTGTAGCAGCACCAGCTGTTCCAATAAATCTTTGCTTATCACCAAAGCAAACAATTGCAGGGGTTTCTCGTTTCGATTCGTCATTGAGGACAACATCAATCCCTCTTTGTCGAGCAACAGCAACAATGCCACTCTCATTACCGAAATCTAAACCAACCACACTCATCTTTGCTTGAGAAAAAAAACCCTAAATTTCCTCAGAAAAACGATATATCTCTGCAAACAAAACGATTAAATCAGAAAATCAAAATCCTCCCTAACTCATTGTATCAATAAAATCTCACAAACTAAATGCAAAGAGCAATAATCCATGAATCTGAAGTTTTTGAACTATTAAAAACTCGTTTGACTATAGTGACTCAAAATCAAATCGTTTCTAACACATAAACTACCTGAATCGATCTAAAAACCATAAATATACGAACCTAAGGTCTAGGGTTTCGAAGATATAAACTATTTTGTACTGAAAAACGTTGAGAATGAACAAGATCTACGAACTAAACTAACATTAAGATCTAACAATATTAATGAGGAAACAGATCGATTACCTTTATTAGATTTATAGTTCTATAAGAAGAAATCGATGAAGAAAGAAAAAATTAGGGTTTTCGTACCTTTGCGATAGAAGCAAAGAGAGATTTTTGCTTTATGCGCAGAGACCGAATATTTTTCAGATCGAATGGAAGGAGAGGAGTAGACGAGTCAGAAGTAATCCCTAGTATAGTACATCTGCCCTTGTGTTGGGCCTTGATATTTCGGCAACTCCTATGGGAATCCTCAATATTGTACTCCATTTAACAAGTTCTTAAACTTGTGGACTTGCCTTTTTTTTTTTTTTTTTTTTTTTTGAGAAATCGACTGATGTGTACATTAGTCGTTACAAGGCATTGATACATCATGAAGATGTGATGAGCACGATAAATACTTAATTTAAAACGTCATGAAAGAGGCTTAAAGCCCGACAACATGAAAGAGGCCTAAAGCCCGACAACAATAAAGAGGCTTAAAGTCTGACAAATTTATTATATTATTTACATATATATTGCCTAAATTGAATGAGATAAATCTTGATGGCAAACTGCTTCCGCCGAGATTTGATCTCACAACCTCATGGGCTTAAGAGGGGTGTCCAACCGCTACACCAAAAGATAATGGACCTTTTTTTCCTTTTTTTTTTATTGAAAGGATTTGTGTATAATGTAATGATAGAAATAAAGATTTTTTTATTTCTTGGGAAATGTATAATTTGTATGTGTGTCTCGAATCTAAACCCTAAGTTGGTAACAACTCCAGGCAAGGTCATTGACATATACACAGAGAATGTAAAACTTGATGTATGAATAGTGTCTTTCATGAATCAACACATCTCTAAAATATTTTCACTATCTTTATTTTTGTTGCAAAAGATCTTTACTATTGGAGATGAAATTTCTCTTCTTGATAATTTTGTAGGTTATGATGTTTATTTCACGATTAAATCAGCTTAGGCTCGATTCTTCTTCTGTAACGTTCCAGAAGAGAAGTTGTCTTTATTTTGTCTTACATAAGAATCGACTCAAATAACAAAGAATGAAGTTCATGTCTATGTTTTAACGCGCTTATTATTCTATTTTAGTATGTTATTTATTTTAGAGGGATGGTTATTTTGTTTTGTTATTCCTTAGCTTTATTTGTTTTCCACGGGTTTCCATGTTTTTGTGAGGGATGGTTTTTAAACACATCAGATATTTTGTGTGAACAACCATAACATTTAATATGTCAAACATTGAACAACAAACACAAACAAAACATTCATTATCTCATAAAACTAATGGTGTCATCTATTCTAGCTCCACCATTCATGGTGCTTCACTAAAGAAATTTGATTACCAAAATCTCAGATTACCACTTTCATTTTGGTGTTCTTTCTCTTTGCTCTTTACTCGTAATTCTATAAGATTTTGTTGAAGTTTCACTCGAATTTTCACCTAAACTAACACGTAGATCCCAAAATGCACATAGAATGTGCTTATATGATTTTTTCTCGTTCAAATTCAGGTAACAAAGTAGTAATTCCATCATAAAATCCCTATCGACTCTTTGGTTTTGATTCATTCTAGCTTCTACAAATTCTTTCATGGAAATTCGAAAATCTTCTTTCGGATTCGGCGAATTCATTAGAACCGCTATGCTATTCCCAGGTAGATTAACATGTCTTGTTTCTCCCTCTGTATCAATTGTAGATTCACTAGGAGTTTGAGTAGGAGTTGGATTAGAAGTAGAACCAATTTCATCAAAGGTGGAACCAATACTAGATCGTGTTCCTTCTATTAATGAACTCGAAGAACCGGGTGAACCAGAGAACCGACTTGATACACGAGTACGCCTATTTGATTGTGGGTCTACAAGGGTGGGCGAACCAGATACAAATCTGTCTGTGTTATTTTCACACTTATTTTTGTTCTTGTTTTTCTTTCTGCTTTTCTGGTTGTTGACATGATTTTCATCTTCTTCGTTACAATAGAGTGAATTGAAATTTTCAAATAAGAAACGATCTATGTCAGATAATGTTGCAGCGTCATCTGAACACGTCTCAGTATTGGGTTTCTCGAGTGCGAAAGAAAGCGTTTTGGGGTGTTTGCATCCTGATCGAATCCAATCTTTAGAAGAATTCAAGAGGGTTGGATTTGGTTTTTTGAGCTTTGAGAGGTAAATATGAATGGATTTAGGAAGTTTTTTAGGCATTTTGGTGTGTATTTGATATTTGATGGGTTTGAGTGAAGAATGTCTAGAGGAGAGAAAGAATTTTTTATAGTAGTTTTTAAATATAGTGGGAGTTATAAGTAATAAATAGAGTTAAATCTTGTAATAATGCTACTAAGACCGACCCGAATAGCAGGTAAAATAGGACTAAATCGCAGTAAACTCTATTTTAAGTTGTTTTTTTTTGTATCTCGATGACACATAGGTGTGGTTATATAGCCTGAGGATTTATTTCACAGAAGCTCATTAGGTTTTCGAGTTTGTTGGTAGTTTTGCTATTGTTTATTTTAACGTAACTCCAAGACTTTTAGACGTTTCTGAAATTAAACGAGACAGATAAAAGTTTTGATAGTATTTTGTGGTTTTAAGAATGAAAGTGTTTGAATGCATTTGAAGATTTAAAGATGTTTTTAATGGTGGCTTTTATGAGATGGTAGTAACCCTTAAAATGTTATAATACACCAAACTTTTGTTCCTGTGATGTGTCTAAAGATGGGCATAAAAGGTAATCTTATGTTCGTAACAAAAGTTATGGTTTCCGACTTAAGAAGATCCTCAAGGCCATCATATATGGCTTAATTGCCAGGATATTTACTTTTACCTCTATCTTATTCTCAAGTTCAATAATCACGAATTTTTATTTATATGGAAATCGAATTTGAGACTTCCAGATTACAAAACGGGATGGATATAGAAGCTAATCACCAAGCGGTGGTGGACATGGATCACGGTAGTTGTAGTCTTAAATAACTTAGAATAATGTTCAGAACTTGAAAATAAGATTTAGGTGACGTGTGATCAAAATAGTCATAGCCGAGGTTATCTAGGTGGATCAATGAGCCTTTCCATAAACAAATCCATATATACAATATACCTATAGGATTTTTGGGAAGCACTTGGAATAAACAACTTTTGGGAAAATAAAGCTGGAAACAACAATGGTAACTACTAGGGTATGAGGAGAAAAAAAAAACAGATAAAAAGTATAATAATAAAGATTTGGAAAATTAAGAGCAAACTGTCAGGATGGCCGAGTGGTCTAAGGCGCCAGACTCAAGTTCTGGTCTTCGTGAGAGGGCGTGGGTTCAAATCCCACTTCTGACATTCTTTATTTTTGTGACACCCAAGTACCAACTTGAACATCATTTCACTCTGGGACGTTAAGCATCTATAAGCATCCTGTATTCAAGCTAGACAGGGTCTACCAATTTAATATCCAGCAGACGGACACGGATAAGAGGGCCTATTACCGTCTACATCCGTTCCTCCATCCATGAATCTGTTCGTTGAACTAGCTAATATACCAGTCCGTTTGTCCGTCTAACTAAGATGCCCATTTTATGGGTCTGTGTATCCATTCAGATATCCTAATAAGTTAGAGTCGTTAATTAGATCTATTAGAAGTAATGGTAGTTTATACCATCCCATTTGATCATGTTATAGATATATCAGCCTATATTTCATTCCAAACGAATGCTTTTTTGTTTGAGAAATCAACTACGATCTATGTTAGTCGTTACAAGGCGTTGATACATCATTAAGATGTGATAAGCACGATAACCGCCTAAGCGAAACCAATATTAAAAAAGCCTAAAATCCAACAACCAAACAACAAAGAGTCTAAAGCCCAACAATATCTATTTTATTTAGTGCTTAGTGCCTAAATAACAAGGGATAAATCTTGGTGATAAACTGCTTCCACCAAAGCTCGAACCCAAGACTTCGTGGGGTTAAGAAGGATGTCCTACCACTACACCAAAGGGCAGTGGACGGCTGGTTTCTCATACTCTTCAAATTTCACGAAAACTATTTATTTTTGTGTATCTTCAGTTCTGTAAAACCTTCAAAACTTCAATGGAAAAACACCTAAATCTTCGTCGTTCTTCTCTCGTTTATCTGAAATTTCAAAGAAACACAAACACTCAAATACCCACCAAACTAGATCGAATCCCCTCTCTCTAGGAAAATCTATTTTTTTGTATTTTCTAACTTCATCTTATTACGTGCTTTTCTTTATTTGTGACTTATTTTCTGTTGGGTGCCTCTATAGGCGCCTCCCCTAATTGCTGTAGGGGCCTCCCTCTGTTGGCGCCTCCCCTATCGTACCAAAAGGCTCCTCCCGCACCTCTTCTTATTTTCTTTTTTCATACTTTTCTTTCTCTTTCTACTTCCAGAAATGGGCGATCCATCTAAAATGCTTATTGTTTTTGAAAGAAAGATCAAACAAATTTGAGATTAGTGGTTTGAATAGATCAGAATAAGTGATTGATCTATCATTTGAAGAGATCAAATATTAATTAGTGATATTTCAAATGCTAAAACCCTAGAACCAGGTATCGAAATAATTGATGCTATGATAATTCTTAGAAGTGCTTCTTGGATTTGTCTCTGTTCATTACTACACACACTAAATTGATGCTAAAACCCTCCGTATGGGAGGCGCCAACAGAGGGAGGCCCCTACAGCAATTAGGGGAGGCGCCTATAGAGGCACCCTTTTCTGTTTTTTTCCTGTTGAAATCTTCTTCTCTTTTATCGTTCGGAACTAACGTGACTGATCACTGAAATTCTAATCACCCTAATAACAATAATTTATTTCTAATTATTCTCTAACTTCACTTGATATGTGTTCTTTTTTGTTTTTCACTTATTTTTTGTTGATTTGTTGTTATCTTCTTTTCTTCTATTTGCCGGAACCACCATCTTCCCTCACTGAAATTCGAACCACCCTAAATTTATGTTATATTTTTTTATACCTTCAAATTAATTTGTTTCTTCTTTGTTTTGACTTATATTTTGTTATCTGTCATATTCATCTTCTTTTCTTCTATCTCCCAGAACCAGCATCATCTCTTACTCTGAGTTGAAAAATGGACGTGAACGAGTTTTTCGTTTTGTTTGATTTTTTGGACGGTCACGTGTAAGATGTGCTCCTTACCAATCGAAGTAGAAGAACAGTTGGTCGCGGACTGTGTGTCCAGTCCAGTTTCACCCCTAGTTCGTTTTAACAAAAAAAAAACATATGGCTTTAATTTAATTTGTTTTAGGCCACCCTCTACTCAATAGGAGGCTATGATCCGGACATGTTCTGAGAATTCTCCTTGTACATAAATTTTGATGATATCCTTTAAATTGGATTCTCATATGGAAGTGAAAATTTCAGTCGGTATGTGGAACGGATAACAATGAAAACTGTCGTTTTCTCAAAGTAAGAAAAAGTGGAAATAAGAGAATCATAGAAGTTTAACGGAATGACTAGGAGCACCATCAGCAGACGTTCCAAAGTTTTGTCACCTTTTCCTTTTCCCAACATCATCTTCTCCTTTACAAAATCAATCTACTTCCAACTCTAGATTTATTAACTTCCGGGCCTCTAAAGATCTTATAACTTTTAAGTGTTCTGGCACATAAATATTCAAAATCTTAAAGGTTCAGAAACTTTAAAGTTTGAAACTTTTAAAAGTAAAGGACATTAAAATCATTGATCATTAAGTTCGGAAACCTTTTTATTGAAACTTTGAAAATCCAGAATTTTTTGTTAAAATCAAACTTATATTATTTCAAATCTAAACACATACACTTAATCGACTCGCGTAAAAAGACACATTGCACTTTGTTTTCCACGTAGGTAGGATTGTTTTACAATATTTATTAATGGTGGTACTGTCTCTCGTTTTTTTTAATTATTTTATTTTTCAATTAAAAAGGTAGGAAAAAAAGAAATAAAAAGGAATAACACTCATGAATAAGGGGAGGGAACAAATGAAAAAAGGGCGTGTAATTGAAATTTCGTCAGCAACTTGGACTACTGGTTTGACATGTGTGTTCATTTGGATGACTACTTGCCTCCTCCTTCAATTCTTACATATATCTCTCTCTAAAATTGGCCTTGTTCTTCTCATCCAAATACCAAAGCTATAAAGCAAAGCAATCCCTTTTTTGGGTATCAATCTAAAGCTTCCTTTCCTTCTTCCCCTTCCTTTCTTTTCTTCTTTAAATCCTCATTAGATCATTCTCTTTCGGTTCTCAATAAGCTTCTTTACAACAACTATAAACAGAAACAGAGAGAGACAGAGAGAGAATATTAATTAAGAGTTAGAGAGAGAGAGAAAGATGTGTCACCCAGGTATACCTTCGATTAGATATAATGATTATGAATCAAACAGAGAAGGTAGAAGAGTTTTTATGTTGCAGGTGAGGATGGTGGTTGCAGCCATAAATAGTAATGGTAATGGTACCGGAGGTGGTGGTGGTGGGTCAGTGATAAATAGGCAGCAGTGTTTGTGTTCACCAACAAAACATCCAAGGTCGTTTAGGTGTAGATATCATCAGAGTCAGTATGAATGGGGTGGTGGTGGTTCTACTTCTGCTGCTAGAAAACTACCCAAACTTTCTTCTTCTTCTGGTTCAAGATAATATTGGTAATGATCTTAAGTTAGATGTTTGGGTTCTTTCTTCATGTTATTATTAAGAATGAATCATAGCTTAAGTTATTTGTTCCTCCTCTGTTTTCAGAATTACAACTTAAAGATGAAGAGTCTCTCTCTCTCTCTCTCTCTCTCTCTCTCTCTCTCTCTCTCTCTCTAGCTTCTCTGTGATGACAGTAGTATATTTGAATGTTTGGTTAGGCTAAAGAGGTTTCCCACACCCACAGGCCACAGTTAGTGGTTAAAAAAAGCTATCAACCCGCCCACTGAAAAGTGAAAAGAAACTTGTAAGGAATGGAATCTACTTTATATTTCCATTCACTATGGTTAAGGTATTGAATGAGTCAGATCCTACGACTCAGATTTAATTTACCCACATTGCTTTCTCCTTTTTCTTGTATTCCGGACAATGAAGAAAAGAATCAACTATATGGAGTGAGTATAATTATATACTAGTAGTATGTTACTTTTGGAGTCACAAATTTAAAACACCCAAAATGAAAAGAGTACTCAAGATGGAGGTGACATCCCACAAAAGACCATTAGTTTAGATGGCGGGAGCGGTACTTAAACTTTATATGAAGTGAAGGGGAGCGGTACTTAAACTTTATATGAAGTGAAGGTTGTAGGTTCGAAATATTGACCATAATTTCGTTCTAAATTTTGTCAACAACCCTTGGTTGGAGTGGTAAGAGTTATAGTCTTCCATCCTACAGGTCAAGGGTTCGAGACACGCTGAACAATTCAAAAAAAAAAAGACATCCCACAAAAGAGAAAGGAAAAGATGAGAAGCATCTGTTTTAATGTGTCTGGATCTGACTCATTTTAATTTGATTCAATTAAATCAGACTTTGTCCCTCTGAGTTAGTCATTTGACTCATTTCAATGATATTTCTAAAGGCAATAGAAAATAAGCATTCTGAGACAAAGTTGTCAGATTCAGAGATTTTGACGTAATTGCTAATTCAAAGTCAGGTCTGGATAGTTCTTTTACCTGAGAGAGTCAGCATGTCACATATTAAGTCAACATCTTTTATGGACTTAACATTCTTCAAGAAACTAAAGAATGATAATCATGCAATCTCTTCATAGAACTTGAAATGATAATCATGCAATCTCTTCGTAGAACTTGTAATCACACTCGTCAAACCCATACACCAAACTTGCTATAATATCATTAGCTCAGTTGCATTGTACCGTAAATATACATCTCTAAATTCATATGAACAATCCATACAAACATTACGAACCTACAATATCATACAAAGTATGGGAAATAGTTGAATCGAAGTTTATTTGCTTCTGCCCCGAGGTTGCTTGCTAATCAGACAACAATCACCTTGCATTCCTTTCGAATCCGTATTACAGTCACTGAGCATGCAAATAATAGTTCGTATATTAGAAACGCGAACCTCACATTCTTGATCCATATAAAACAACAGTGACATCTAAATATAACAACAGAACACAGGCAAACAATATTCTCTGCCAAATCGAAATTAGTGTGTGATATCTGAATTGTTCCGTCATTGGAGCACAACTCGTTTACCGGTCTAGTGAATAAGTTAATGGAATTGCTAATAAGTAAGAAATACTTGATTCATTGATATCGTGAACTCTACATATAGAGCTAACAAAGGAGAGATTAGGGAGAGCCTACCTATACGAGACTATACGATCCTTACATGTCTCTTACTCCAATTAAAAGTAACTGAATCAACTGCAAATTGCTGGTTCACTAAGAACATTCACAAGAAATATGTGGAACTAGCTTCGCCTTGGCCAACTTGGGATTAAACATGTCGGACTAGCCTGTCCTTGGCCGACTGGGGTTGAACATGCTGGACTAGCCTGGCCTTGACCGATTAGGGGTTGAACATATTGGACTAACCTGGCCTTGTCCTTGGCCGACTAGGATTTAACACGTAGGACTAGCCTGGCCTTGGCTACTCGAGGTTGAACTAGCCTGGCCTTGTCCAACTTGAGGTTGAACTAGCCTGGTCTAGGCCAAATCGGGTTTGAACATATTAGACTAGCCTGGGCTTGCCCAACTTGATTTTGAACATGTTAGACTAGCCTCGGGCTTGAACTGGCCTGGCCTTGGCAACTCGGACTTGAACACAATCAAGTAAGGCTATAGCCTCGGACAGATGGCTGTTCTCTGCTCTTTAGAGTCTTCATTTTTTCTGTAAATGTCTTGTTCATTTTCGACATATTCAATCTTATATTAAGAACAATATCATTCATAATTGTCTTTCGCAGTGAATGCCTCAAGCGAGTAAGGCTATATAGCCTCATTTTTCACCTTGAAAATCTTTACAGCCTCACTTTAATCAGTATGCATAAAAAGTATTCTTAAATGTTTATTGGCTTATGGCCTAGATGAACTGAAAGTCTTTATTCATATCAAGAACAAACTACAAAGAAGAAGAAGAAAGAAGAGTAATCTTACATCAATTAGGGTAGCAATTTTGACGAACAACTGTTTGGTTATTGGTATTCACAAACACCTCGCATGAAACTTGTGCCTGGTAAAGATCGAAAAACATAAATCAAACACCTTGTGAATGAATAACACTAAAAAACTTTGCATTCAATACAACCAAAGAAATTAAGTAGAAATTTCTGGGGAAGTCACAAAATCCATCACCTGGAACATTTCCAGGCTCATTTAAAAGTTAAAATTCATGCTCTTTCGGTAGCGTTTGGTTTTCTCTAAGTCAGATCTGAAATCTTACTTGAAGTCTGAATTGTCTCGAGTCAGATTTTAGAGTGTTTGTTTGTTTTTTCTGACTCGTGACGTCCGACTCATCTTATGATCTGAGACTGAATGACTGCTTTTAGGCTAATTTTGGGTTCATTTGAATCAGACAGCTAAACGAGTTAGACGAGTCAGATTCAGACACTTTGAAGGAACAACCTTTAGTTTCTAATCTTTTGATCAACAACTTTATATGGATGCCAAATCAAACAGAAAATTGAAAAATTGAGTTTAATTATTAGTTACCTTAATTGGAACTTTGAAGAAGAAAAGCCCAAGTTTTCCCTTAATTTCAGTAACAGTATCAAAAGGAATTGAACCCTTAGCCAAATCTTCCAACAAGTAAAAGATATCATGAAGAAATTCAGTTCCATCTAATTGAAGAGTAGCATCAACATAAGAAGACCTCCATGGTTTCAAATGTCCTTTCTTTGTTTTCACAAACCCTAATTGTCTTCCCCTGTATCCAATTGAAACAATAATGGGTTTATAATCAAGAGAGTAAATATCTTTATTGAAGACTTTGACAGTGAGATCCATTGAGATGTCAAGAGAGATAGAAGGGGATCTGTGGATTTGGGCATGATTAAGTTGAAGAGAGACGATTTTTAGGGTAGGATTTGAAGGCCAGAGGAAGAAGATGATGAGAGAGAGAATTATGAGGGAGAAGAAGCAGAGGAAGCAACGGAGGATTGATTTGGAGAAGCGACGGCGTGGGCGGAGAGGGACGAGGATGTAGTATTGGTCTTCGTGGTGGTGCTGGTAGTACGGGTGGTGGTCGGGATTTGAATTAGGGTTTGGTTGGGAAGGTACGGGTGAATAATAGGCTACTGGTTGACCTATCGCCGCCATTTCTGGTGGTTGTTCGCGGCGGCGATTATCGTGGTTGTGGTAGACTCGGTGCAGGGATTTTGTAACACGACGATCGATGAGTGGTCAAGCGGGTTAAGTAAAGTATTTGCTACACCGAGAGGGACTAACCGATTTTTTTCTTATTGGTTAATTCTAATCCGGTCACCAATTTGGGATCAATTGGAAATTTTAACTACTATTTGTCTAGAGTTTTGATTTAGATCCAAAAAGTGTGATTCCGTTAGTCAAACTAAACAATCAATCATTTCTTTTCCGTAATCAATTATTTCAAAAGTAATTTTATTTTTTCTTTTATTCTTCTCTATGAACTCCAAACTCGTAGTCGTAGCCGAGAACGACCGGACCATTATTAGTTTCGTAATATTATATTAATATATACATGTATAGCTTTTTCTTCGTCTCATCTTGTGATATTCTCTTTCAACCACCACCTTCACAACCGCCCGACCATCATTACCCGCCACTACCACCATCAACTTTTCTCGCTTTTTCATCTCTCTCTCTCTATCTCAAGTGTCAACTAGAAGCTTTAGCAAAGATAAAAGAAATGTAAATAAACAATAGATTTTGATTGAATTTGTGATATGATGACTCACTTAGGTGAAAGAACGATTCATATCAAATTCAAAATTAGATTCTTTTGTCTTTTAGTGAAGGTGAGTCTCAAGTCACAGTTCAACAAAAAAGAGTCTCAAGTCACAAATTAGGTTAAAATCTTTATGCACATAGCACACTCCCGTTCTGGTAAATCTTTGAGAGAGAGGGAAAGAGAAATTTTTCTTGATGATTACAGTGATCGGACGGTTGGAAGTGGTGGTGGAAGGATAAATAAGAAGGAAGAAGAAAAAGAAAAATATTACATGTATATGTATAATTCTTACGTGAAGAGTCTCCAGGCGGTTGGTCATTGTTGGCGACTGATTTCAGTAGAGAAAGAAATTAAAAACAGGAGATTACTTTCGAAATGAAAAGTAAAAATTGGAAAAAGATGTTGACTATTGAGTCTGACTAACATAATCATAGTTTTGTAAGTTATGTTAGAACCTCAACATGTATTGGTTTTAGTTTATTTCTTCGACACGTCCAATTAGAATAATTGACCCTAGTTCTTACTAGTTTTGAAGATCTTCCATTTATTTGACTTCCCCATCTTCCCTCTTATTGGCAAGAGAACAACATTGTGAAATCAAACTAAGAAACTCCATAGTATACCTTTTGGCCATACTTTTTGTGACGCTTTCGATTACATATGTCCTTCGTGGGAAACTTTTCGATAGTTTTGGTTACGTTTTTGCAATCACTTATAATTTGTACCCTGCCATGATGTTTATCTTTTAATTTTGACGATCTAGGAATATTTTCATGGACAGTTTATGTCGACTAATTAGTGACAGTTGTACATTTAGGTTTAAGAGTATGATATGTTAAAGGGCTTACGATTCCAACATTCTACTATATCCACAAAATCCACACTCTTACTTACTAACCGAAACTTTGAATGTATAGATCTTCTAATTAAAATATTAATAGTTCTTTTTTCCTTTTGTAGTGTCAGTGTGCCACGAATCCATGACCTACAAGATAGAAGACTAAACTTCCTGCCGCTCTTAATCAACATAAATTGATTTATAATTTCAATGGTGGAAGTTATAACTTTGTAGAGGCCAACACAATTGCTTCAAGTCAGTGTCATCTCGGTCTAAATGAGTCCCACTAAATTTGTGGGTTGGGTAGCTCCACTATATTTGTTTTATGTTCTTATTTCTTAACTGATAAACAAAGAACAAATGTAATTGAAACTAAAATCTATATAACACCCAAATAAACTTTTGATATAGTATCTGCATGTTGTCGCAAGTTATTCCATGTTCTAAATAGTCTATTATATTGTGAGTCATAGTAAAACAAGTTATTCCATGTTGAGTTTGGTGATTGTTGAGTTGACCCACTTTTCTAGATCCACGTTTTGTTACCACGCGTCAAGAAAGTATGTGTAAATTTGTGCAAAATTTTAATCTGACGGAGCTTAAATAAAAAGTTGAAGTTAAGAAAGAAGTCTTTTTTTTTGTGATAGATGTAAATTGGTTCTTCATAGTTTCGCAATATTTTCTTTAATTGTCATGAGTTCCAAAAGAAAAAACGCGTTAAAAAGCACTTAAAAAAACCATATTTGTTTATGGGAAGTGTTTATTGACTCACTAAGTAAGAGTTGGTGTCTTCATCAAAAAAAAAAAGTAAGAGTTGGTGACTTTCAACAAAAAAAAATAGGGTAAGAGTTAGTGAAGTAACAATTACATATGGAATATAAATTCTAACATTAAGATGAGATATAGAAAGAGTTATTTTTAAAATGGTCCCCTAGTTTATGACCAACTCCCTTCGTAGTACCCTAGTTTATTGAAAATACCCAAATGACCCCCTTTCCGCAGTTAATGTCCATTGACCGTTAAAGTCAGATTTTTTCTTCCTAAGCTGCCCATCTTTTATTTTTTTTTCTCTCTAAAAACTCTTTGTGGGTTCATATCTTCTCCAAATTGTTTCCCTCTATGAAAATTTTCTCTTTCTCATCAACCCAAATGTTCATCATCAAAACACTTTCTCTTTCTCTCTCATCAAAACACCTTAGTAGTTTGTTTTGTAGAGAGATAATGAAGTGTAAGGAGAATCCCAAAATCATCATCAACATTCATCATCAGATAAAGAGAATCCCAAAATCATCAAATTTCATCATCATCATCAGAAATTCATCATCAACAAAAAAATTAGGGATTGGATCAAAATCATCATCAAATAAAGGGAATCCCAAAATCAACATCAACATTCATCATCAGATAAAGAGAATCCCAAAATCATAAGCACCATCATCAGATTTCGTCATCATCATCAGATTTCATCAGCATCATCAGAAATTCATCATAAAAAAAGGAATTGAATCCAAAAATCATCAATAACATCAGATAAATGATCACAATCATCAACATTAAAAAAATTAATAAAATCAAGACAAAGTTCAAGTGATCGAACCTAGAATAAAATCCAACAACAAAGCTACTGGAACACAAATCTAAACAAAGTTCAAGTAATCAACATCAATAAGTTAAGATTTAAGATCATCAATAGCCATTATAAAATTTTGATAGTGAACCTGTCTATAATGACTTCAATTCAAGCAAATTTAAACCAATAATGAATCAGACATAGATCTTTGAAGACGAGATTAATTCAAACATAATTAGAAGATCCCAAAACCAGTCTACGAAGATGGAGATGAAGGTCGTGGTTATGCAGAAAAGATATCTAGAGAGAGAGAGAGAGAAAACGAAAAGAAGATTTGAGAAATCTAGAAGAGAACAAACTTGATATACAGGTAAACTGATGAGAGAGAAACTAGTGAGACAAAGAAAGTAAAGTGAGAAATAATTGTGGGTGAGAGTTTTTAGAGAAAGAGAAAAAAATTTAAATATGTCAGAGAATTAAAAGAGGGGTAATGCTGGGAGAAAAATATGAAGTTAACGGACGTTTAATGTTAACGGCGAAAAGAGAGTCATCTGAGTATAAATTAGGAGACTACACGAAAAACTGGTCATAAACTAGGAGGCTATTTGAGAAATAACCCATATAAAAATGATGTGATGTTTTAAAGTGACACATCATTTGTGATCTATTACAATAAAAATAGCATCCCTTCTTCTTTTGGTTCCATTTAAAACTCTCTCTATGATCTAGATGTCCCCATTCGCAGGAAGAAAGTGTATGGATAAGTGGTGAAAATTATGGACCAATCAAGAGCCATGGGATGACTGATTATTAGTCACTCTTTTGACCAATTTTATGCAATTTTCTACCATCACTCCCTCCCAAATCTTTTTCTTACTAATTATTTTAACATATCCTAAACTATCCCTGCTTGGAGAGAGAACAATAGAGATAAATGTCTATCAAAACATCATGATAACTTGGATAAAAAATTATAAAATACCCGAAAAGTAGATCAAAACCTAAGAGGTCGGAATCGGACACATACCACCGGATTTGGCCCCCTTGTTTATAGTTATGTGAAATTCAGCCGTCCACTTCAGATTTTAGCCCAAACTTTTTAAAACATCTCAAAAGAGGAAGATGAATCCCATGTTATTTTCTATGTAGTAGTATGCAAAAAACAATGATACCTCAAACAAAAAAAAAAAGAATTTGGTGCATCAAAAACAGAATTATATGTAATTCAAAGCTTCCCAAGTACATGAAATACACACACAACCATATAAATATATATTCAAAGCAGTTTATGTAGATTCAACAGACTTAGGAGAAGTACTGGAAGCTGCTGATCTATTAGCCGGCATGGATTGGGATCGTTTCATCTTCCAAGATGAAGATTGAGAACGATGAAATCGACATCGAAATGAACCTTGATGAGTAGTAGGAGAGCATAAACAATGACCACCCTTTGGTGAGTTTGTTGTTGCAGCAGAAGGTTCCCCGTTATCATCGCCGGCTTTCGGTGAAGAAACAACATTGATGGTAACTTGAGAGGTCATCTTATGTGATCTCTGTATTGAAAACCCTAGCTAGCTAAGTAAAGAAGAAGAAGGAAATGGTAAGTTCTTTACAAGAAGACCTTGATGATGAGAAGACATTATATAGAGGGAGAATTCATTTTGTTCACCAAATATCAAGGGTATGTTTGGTAAGACTAATTTGTAAAAGAACTACGTGTGAAGGATATAATTGTTCATATGAAATTGATTATTCTATGCTTTGTCATCCACTATAAAAAAGGGGAAATTTCAAAATAGAAATATGGTACATGTACGATCAAAATGGTATAGTGAATTCAGTTCAGACCCCATACCTCTTGTACGTGGTGTGTTGCCACCATATCTTTCTAGGTTAAGTGTCATGGATTCGTCAATTGATGAATCAAAATATGAAAATCTCACGTCTCTCAAGAGAGTAAATCTAGTCTGCTGGTGCAAACTCAAGCTTAGTAAGTGTCGCAGTCTAGTGAAATACGTAATCAGATAATAAAATTTGGTTGTACAAATAAATTTTATGGATGAATTTCTAATTCCCTCCCAAAGTTCATAGTATAACCAAACATACCCTAGAGTTCTTCTTTTTGAAGTTAGGAGATGTTGATGAGATCAAGTAGGGCAAACTGCAGAGTTTTGATTGCTGATTTTGGATGGGTTTTTTAGTGGGGTCCATGAAATTTAGATTTTATCTAAGAAAGGGTGTGGTGTAATGTCAGATCTGACTTGGATGAATACTTTTGAAAAAATTGAGATGATAAAATAACAGCACAAAAAATCAGTGGAGGAAAAAGACATGACCCTCCCACCTTAAATTTCAGATCTTATGAAGAATACTACATCATCAATCAAATATATCTATATTCAAGTCTACATCTTACTAGAAACCTAATAAGTTGTAGCATTATCATGTAATATTAGGGCAAAAAATGGAATACCCTCAATAATTGAGTCTTTCACGAGAATCTACCACGTGTTCATTAGTAGTCGAAAAGTAAAATAATCGAAAATTCAAGTAATGTTAGTTTAAGATATGTGTGTTCTTCTTTTATGATTTTGGGCAAGCATTGTCCTATTCTAATATCTACCTTTCAATTATCTCATCTATCCATACCATCACTAACACCCATATGGACATTATCCCTTTCTTACCATGTCTTTTCTTGTCTTACTATAGATGTCAATTCTTTTTTTTTTAAACTAATGGAGATCTACAACATAATTTTGTTCTATATCTCACTTAAAAGACGAGAAATACGTTAAGATATAAATTCTTTCTGTTTCTAAATGAGAAACTGAAACAAATCAACACGACAAGTGAATCTGTGGTTCAATACTTGTTGGAAGTAGAAAGAGTTTCTGACTTAACACATGTCATGTTCAAAAACACATAATTTTGCCAAATTTCAACCTTTTTCTTGGTCACAACTTAGTTTCTTACACCATAGTTACACTTGCACATATTGTACCTAACTTCACCCTCTTTACACTTCACTCTGTTTGTTCTATTACAAATAAAAACTGCAAAAGAGAGCAGATTAATAAGATCATAATATCATACAAACTGCACAAAAAAGAGCAATTCTCAAGCAGGATTTTTTCCTACTTTTTTGTTTTTCGAATTCGAGATAGCTTGCAAGTTCTTATACATATCAGAACAAGAAAGAGCAAAATCAGTCATGGCACGGAACAACTCGGGCAAATGAGTCTTCAAACTCGTCGATGACTTCTCTCTCCCTTGCTTACAATGCTTCTGATAATCTTCAATTTCTTCATCCAATCTCTTCTTCAAACTATCTACTAAGAATTTCCTCTCTGAAACTGGATCATTTTGAATTTGATCTTCAATCCCATCTGGGTTTAACTCATCTGGTATTCTTTTTTGCATATATTTATTGTACCAATCATCGAAAGCTCGACTCTTCTTCAAATACTCTTTTTTTGTTTCTTCACATTTCTCTTTTAGTTTCATTTCTTCTTCTTGATGAATTTTCATGGTGTTAACAACTCCTGCAAAACTGGATATTGCAGTTCCTGCTAATTCAGCCGGAAGATTTTCGAGGTTTTCGTGCCATGCCTGCAGGAGGAACTGGATTGGGGGTTGAATCACTCTTGGTGGAGATGATAGTTTCTCCTTTAAGGTGGTTTCGATTGGAATGAGGTTCAGTTTTAACCAGCTGCTTAGTGCTTGAATGTAGTCCTTTTGATGTGATACTAGTTTTTCGAACTGTAAATTCCACTCTTGGACGACTCTCCATAATTGGATTGTTCGTTCATGAAGTTGTTCACTTGTTTGATTTGTTGTTTGGGATATATCGACGTATCTGAGATCTGCAACAACCTTAAGCTGCTTGTCGTGTTGCTCGTGCATTTTATCCCACATGTCTATCATGCTGCAGGGGTAAAACAAAGTTATATATTATGTCAAGCTTAGATTTCATGGCAGATCGGCAAGAAGGGTGATCTAGGTAAGACTCAACGAACAGTAGAAAATGAATGCCATTAAATGAGAGAAGAATAACGAAAGGTAGACTGAAGTTCTGTGCGATATATATACTAAACCTACAAATCATGGTCAAGATTTAATAAACCTTGATTGTGCCTATTGGGCTTCTACTCAAGCATGGGCTCGCCCGAGCTATTGGGTGGCTTCCATTGCCTGAGCCTGGTCCATTAAATCTAGCCAGACGGGGCTCTACCCGCCATCGGGCAACCACGGGCTCGTTTTCGACTCGGCTAAACAGAACGGGTATCAGACTCTCAAGTATTTTCCCACCCCTATGCAGCCGTTTTATGAATCTTTAGTTAGCCTATATACTCTCCAATAAAATTCACCAAAGTTCAAGTAGTTTCAATGATCCATGATCCTCTATATTACTTAATGTCCCATATGGGTGAGAAATCGGGCAACATTTTTGTCGAGTTTATCAAGGAAAATCTCACTGACTAGGCAAATAATATTCATATAGAGAAATACTCATTGAACTATTTCATGAAAACCATATTTTAGCATGATTAGAACTAGCTATGTCATTTAAAAACAAACTTTCTACTTTCTGGAAAATTGATTTGGTACAAACAAACTCGGTAACTCACCCGTCAACGAGGGAAGTGAGCTTAGGATATAATTGTTTATCACGCAAGCGATTTATTTCTGAAACTGTAGAATCCATGGACTGCATATCAACTATGTATCTTGTATGAAGATGACTGACAGCAGCTTTTGCTTTCTCCAAAGATTCGGCACTCGATCCGCGCTTCTTTTGTTTATTCAGCAAACCAACCTTTCTTTGATATTCAAATTTCATAATCTCACCTGCCTGTTCAAATTGAAGCGAAAATTCAAAACAGAACAAGACTTTTTAGATTTATGACATGGAGTTCGTACCATAGATTCATAGTTAACTTCTAGTCAGAATTTGTTAAGTTTGTGGTCTTCCCACTCAAAACCAATTGGCAATGAGTGGAGAGGACCTACACATTATATTCTCGGTTAAGAGATCACCCTTTTCCCACATGGGACTATTCTCACACGCCCCCTCACGTGTGGCGTTCTTTGAGCTTAACATGTCTTCTTTTTCTTTTCGGGTGACATGGAGCACGTGTGGCTATTAAACCATCACGGTCTAGCTCTAATACCAAGTTAAGTTTGTGGTCATCCAGCTCAAAACCAATTGGCAATGGAGATGACCTAGACATTATATTCTTGGTTAGGATATCACCTTTTCCTCATATGGGACTATTATCACAGAATTGTACTCATATATTAGGATGGGTATAGCGAAACATTGTCGAATTAAAGATGACTCTAACAACATATATGAAATGTTAGATTGAGTTAGTATAATATAGAGTCAAATTCTCAAGTTCTTCAGTGACAATGTTTGGAAGTTGAAATGCGTTCCACCCGGGATTAATATGGTCTTAATAGGTTTATTGAGTTCAAATTTCATCCTACACCCTAAACCTGAAACCCTAAACAATATGGATAACTATAATGAATTAACATACCTTGACTTCATCGTAAAGTTTCTTCTCCCACGCAAGCAACTTATCTAAAATAGTAGCATGAGTTTCGAATTCATCTGAATCAAAATCATCTTTTCCATATTCAGAATTTGGTATACCTCTGAAAGATCTATTCCATGTGATAACACGCATTACCCTTGCCGAATGGTCAATGTGACCTATAAAAGACAGTCCGATTAATCAATTATCAATTACTATCAATTATCAATATCAAAACTAGTAGTATGTCTATTCCAAACTAGAATAAATTCAACAAAAATTAAGGAATCAACTCAATTACTAATAAACAGAGAAAGGTCACATGTTTGTTCATCTTGTTACTATTTGGCATATAACCGAATATAACAACTCGAATGTCATCAATATCCATGATTTATCTTCGTAACGAAATCAATGTAGATCTATCTCTAACATCAAGCAACAACTTTTATGTTTTTCGTTTTTCCCCCAAGGATCTAACAAATAGCAATCATAAGGTCGAAAATAGTAAACATATAATGAAAATTTGGAATCAATAAACAATGGGTATACCTCGATTATCTGCAAAATTAGAGTGATAATGCAAACGAGTAGCTTCAAGCATCTTAGATACTTCATGAGCACTTTCCGAAGCTTTAAGAAAATGATCATCTAAATCATTTAAAACCTGCAACAAACTAACATTTGATCCCCCCTTTCCTTGTCTCTTCTTAAGAGAAGCATAATTTACATCAACATCAACCTGTTTGGGTTTCTTCACCGGCTCGGGCGTTGTTTCTTCGGGTTCCGCCGCCTTTTCCGGCTTTTGATGGTCAACTTCATTGTTATCGTTACTAGTACTACTCCGGCCACCACCACCATTATCATGAACACCCTTCTCTGATCTTTGAAACCCATTAACATTATAACCACCACTACCACCACCACTACCACCACCACCATTTTCATGAAACCCATTCTCTGATTTTTGAAACCCATTAACATTATAACCACCACTATAACTTTCATCATTATCAGAGGGTCTAATTTCATCATTTTCACTTAAATTAGGAGGCATATCCATTGAGAAAAAGTAATCCCAATTCATAACCTTTGAATCAGGTGGAGGAGGAGGTACTGGATTACCTGGTGGAGTATGAGGTGGTGATGGAGTAAGTGGTGGTGGTGGTGCCTCCTGTTCAGCATGTCCACTACCCACACCTTGACTAGCTCCACCATGTTCATGATCATGATGGTCATGATCATGATCATCATCTTCCTCATCTTCTTCATCTTCATTTTCTTCTTCAATAGTGTCGGTGGGTTTTAGGTTTGATTTTGGGAGTGAAAATTCAGGCATAGTAACTGCTCGTTTGAGAGGTGGAATTGGGAATTGAGGAGGCAGAGGAGGTGGTGGTGGTGGTTGAAGATTTTCATAAGTGGGTTGTTGAGAGTTGGGTGGTGGTGGTGGTGGTGGTGGTGGGTGGTGGTGGAGAGATGGCCGGAGATCAGAAATTTCACTCTGAGCATAATCACTAAGAGCAGCTCCAGTATTCTTTAGAGCCATTGAATAAGAAGAATGTGCAGCTGCAAATGCATTTCTACTAGAAACTGCTTCTTTCATGAACTGTTTTCGATCTTTACATCTTGTTACTGCTTCTTCATTCTCAATCTTAGATTGGGTACAACCCATTTCTCAATTTTTCAATTTGGAAATAATCAACAAACCCTTGATTCATCAAAATTTCACAAGCTAATGAGAATTGGGGTTTTGGGTTTCTTCAAAGTAAGAAAGAAGCTTTAAACCCACGCATTGAAAAATTAAAAATGTAGAGAATTAGAGAATTATAGAGAGAGAAAGTAGAGTAGTGTACAAGTAGATGATTGTGATTCTCTAAGGGAGAAGTTGTCCTTCCACATTCAAAAATTGCTTTAACCACTTTATTTACTTTTAAAGCAAACAGTTTTACATTCATAGGATCCACCACCACCACCACCCTAAGTCTCTTATCCATCTTTGAGCATGATTTTAGGAACCTTGTCCAATTGATTGATTTCAAATTGATGTTCCTTAGGTGGTAGTTATAAGAGTTAAGGGTTGAGGTGTAACTAAGGTGTAAGCATAGCTTTAGAGTAGTGTAATTAGTCAATGACAAAGGCAGTTAGTCAATGGTTGTTATTACACCCTTTTCTAACCATTGTAACACAAGGGTGATGGGATGCCCGACCAGTCTCTTCGCTGAATCCGTGGGCAATCTAGATTTAGAGAGAGAGTTTTTCACTTTCTCTCTCTAAATCTGTGCAGACCACGTCACCCCAGGGGATTCAATCGGGAGACTGACCATGCTTACCATCATTTTTTAAAAGAAATGTGTTTATTTCACTTCATCAACAATGATCGTTTACCAAAACTGTCTGTGGGAGAGAAAGAGGATTTCCCACTATATAATGTGAACATCAAACAAATATTAGCTTTTGAGGTCGATGAAAGAGGCCAATTGAGCTAAAGATTGATTGTGGGGTGTTTTACAAAAGAAGGAATCCGAAGATGGGAGACATTATATGACCCAAAGCAACCTAGAAAAGCAATACTGATTTTACACAAGAAGACAAGGACAACCCTTAAAGAAAATAACATTATGGAAATGAAAATGATAGGTGGGTAATGTTAGATTGGATATTTATATATGCAAACATCATTAAATAAGTTAGTTGTCCCAATTTTGTTTTATTTATGACTTTAGTTTTCAGGGCTATGGATTTGACCATTATGAGGGGGGTTAGTTGTGAACTTGTGATACAGGGGAGGCTTGATTGGAGAAAAAAAAATTTTAGATGTTGTTAGTTTTCTCAATTTAAAGTATGAAATTGTTATGATCAACTCTAATCAGATTTCAAAAATTTATTTTTTTGCCTGAGTCGTTTGAAAGACTCAATCAAAATGTTACAACCTAGATTGTCACAAGTAGTCTGAGGCGTTTGAACGGAAAAATGTGGAGGACATCCAAAAGTAAGACGAATATTATAAAAAGTAAAGCACATGAGAAGAAGGAAAATTGTCACCATTGTGTATGTGATCAACAACTAAAATATTAGCATGTGAGTCTTATTGTTAGTTCCAACAATAGTAGCTAAACAAATATCTAACTATTATTAGGCATAAAGATTGCAACAAGAAAAAAAAAGGTATAAAGAGCTTTTATTCAAATTTGCTTTCATATACCTCAATAAACAAAACAACATAACATATATTCTAAATTCTCAAATTTGCTTTCATATACCTCAATATGATAATCACCTTTTTTCAATATTTGTCGTTGTATCTCTTATGTATGAAAATAGACTATTACAAGTATATATTTCGAAAAAATTATAGGCAAGTAAATTAAACGTAAAGAATGTGAAAAGATTAACGAGTTAAGTACAAATTCTTAATTTTCAATCACAATTTGGAAAGAAGATACTGACGTTAAGCGTTCCCGTTGGTAGCTGCTCAAGCTGACTCGTGGGTATGTTAATATGTTTGTTTCTTCCTTCTTCCGCATATCTGAAAATGACTCGTTTGAGTCTGACTCCTAGTCTGGATTTTGTCCTCCCACTTTGGGAATAGAATATGAGAAACTGAATAGTTTCACAATAGTTGTAGGTCAGACCTTCTCAGCTAATCAGATTCGACATGAGAAATCGAAGAAAGAAAACAGAAAGAAATAATCTAAACTCTGACTTGGGTCTGCGTCATATTTAAGACCTGAAATTTTAGAAAAACAATTGGTACCTATACATGTTATCCTCTGCGCTGCAAAGAGGCAATCCGAGCAGCTAAATCGTCGTATTCTGGTAGCTTAGGATGGATGAAAGCTAGATCAGTAGGTTGAAGAGAAACGGCACGAGCATGTGTTGTTTGTTGTCCTGCTGTTCTTGATGTAGGAGTTACTGGTTCAGGAGGCATTGATACTGCTCTATAAGGACGATTAACTGAGTCTGAGTTCGATAAGATGGCATTTCTACTTTCATATCGTTCGTCTCCATCTTGACTCGATAGAGTTGTCTTCGAATATAAACCTGTTTTGACCTTACTGGGCTCATATTTAGATGGTTTATTACTATAATGTTTCATTGTCTTCTCCTCTTCCTCTCCTTTCCTGCTACTTGAACGACTAGTCGAAACTTCATCGTTTTCAGTAGAGGTGGGGTTTTCATTACCTGGTGGCTGTTTCAATGGTCTTCTTCTTACTGATGTTGGCTTTGGTTTCTGTTTTCTTTCATTAACCAAATTGTCCTTGTTCTCACCCCGAAAATCGTTATTCATCCTCTCTGATCTGTCATTAAGTTCTCTTTTATTCACTGGTGGATCTTCTCGGGGTTTCTCCGGCATAGACGTTACATTTGGAGTTCCATATTGTCTCAAATAAGGCGGAGGGGCCAAATTGCCAGGCATCGATGTCTTGCTTTTAATGAATTTCGCATCCTTATCGTCACTGAATTCTCTTCTCTCACCTCTGCTAAGAACTTCATTATGGGATACAAACCCATTATCGATGAATTCTCTCCTTCCTTGAATCGGAATTTCCACATCATTGTGGAGTTCTTCACGTTTTCTAGGGGACAAGTAATTGTGACTCTCCCTTTTCACGACAGCTTTCTCCACAGCTACATTTTGTGGTTTGTAGTCTTCAACATTGGGTTCTCGTCTTCCACGAGATGAGGTATCTTCCTTCTCTCTTTTTAGGATGATTCCCGGGCTGCTATTCTGTGATTTTAACCAATCATTATGTGCTTTATTTCCATCTTTCTGGCGATCATCGAACGATCCTTGTCTGTTACGTCGATCCTGTCAAAAGGGCGAGAATATTTTGCAGAAAATAAGTATGGATGTTTTGGATGTAAAAGTACATAAAGATGCACTAGAGAATTCCTTTTTTTATGTACTCATTCAAAAACAAACTTGGAAAGAGAAGGAATTCAAGATCAGCCAACCTGTGCAGATTCAGGGGGATTAGACTTGCTCCTTTCTAGATTCCTCGAGTCCCATTTTACAGAGTATTCTCTAGCAATGTCTTGCATTAGCTGTAGCTTCATTTCTTTTGAAGGAGTGCTTGGTGCTAACTTATCAGTAAACTATTCGAGAAAAATCAGGTTGCTTATCATTCAGAAGTTTAAGGATTTGAATTATTTCATAGATAGAAAAGAAGCTTTAATTCAGAGTGGACAAAAGATAAACACCTGTTGGCTCACAAATGGTTCGAGAGAATTTCCGTATTTCTCTGTAAACATTTGCCTGAGGTCACGTAATTCAAGCAAATCAGCGAATCTAGCTGCTGCAAATATTAGAGATGCGACAGCCTCTCTGCATTCTTGGGGACATTCACTGTGCGAAACATAAGTGACTTGTGAGCAACAAGTTATCCGATATTGATTTTAGTTGTTCCATGTGAAAAAAGAACATATATATATATACACACACACACACGTAGGAGCACAAGGAAGCTATGTAGAGAGTACATCATGAAAGAGCTTTATATATATGACGCGTCCATACAAAGTGAAACGTCAATCAAACCTTAACTTTATTGATTTCGCCCGCCATATATCTCTAATTGCACTTATAGGCAAAGAATATAGTTGCAATGAAGGGCATTTAATGACGGTGTAACTTTGAACCCTGGTTGGAATTTTATCATGCCATGAAACCCGAATTGGACACAGTACGTGTACTCAATATATTGTGTTAATGGATATATTATAATGTTCGAAGGCACCATTAAAGTTTAGAAAAATGAAGATGATATTAGCAAAGGGTCCTCAATTAATAGTCGTATAACACATACGGAGGTTTCTAGAGTACAATAAATAAACTAGAGAATTCATTGTTAAGTTCCTAGCAAGGAAACTTATGTTTATGGCAAGATTACCTTTGCTTTTGCATGACCTTGAGATGCTGGGGGATGCAAGAACAAAATTGTTCTACCATATCATAACAGGATGAAAGTTTTAGCTCAACCAGAAGTCCTTCCGCCTGTTTCACCAAGAAGCACAAAAGAAAATAAAATCTTCAGAAGTGCTACTCAACCATCAACCGACTTACTAATACAACTAAGACGACCTTAAGAAGACAACAAAATCTCTTTCGGAACTCATCCTAGTCACCTTTAGCTTTGACATTATTCTATCACAAATTACTTTGATCTACAGCGTGTGTGATCTACCACAAAACCATTCAAGTATCATCAGTTTATGCTACTAGCATCCTGTACAAACATCATACCTTGGGCATCGATTTATTGGCCCGACATTATGATAAGAGATACGAAAGTGCCTTCTTGCATAAACTTAAGCGTGTTTACCCAAGATTCAGAAACAGAGAGGTTTATCGACGGGCTTGATCAAGACGTTACATATACAAATCGTATGACTTGCATAAACAATTAATCACACATTATCTATCTTACTAAAATTGAATTAAGAAAATTGCAAAAATTTATGACCATGAGCTAACTAATAAGAGTGGCACTGAGATCTCTTAGATTCATTAACTTCTATGAAAACCTTCGGCTTTTGATGATAATTTACCTCGGTGATCTCTCGCAAAAACAGTTTCAGACTCCAAGTGCATAATACCAAACTTATTACATTGTAGATTCTAATGAACCCCTCCTCCAAACTTGAGTACAAAAATAGTTCAAAGAGAACAAAAGGAAAATCAGAAACAGAAAAAGTAAAAAAATTGAGATTCTGATAATCAGAGTGCTAGAAGAGGCTACAAGTCAAGCCTCCTTTAGACCTACACGAAATCAACCGTCTCCATTTCCAGGTCAATTCCTTTTCTCTCTCTTGATATACTTTTCACTCCAAATGGACGGTACATTCCTACAATTAAGTCTGGGGTAGGTCTACTGTTGTAGTCTCTTCTATCATTTTTCTTAAGACACGTATTGTATATGATGAGTACAAAGGTGCATGCATATCCTAGGCACATAAAACCATAAATGGAGTTGGGTTAGAAAGAGAGAGAGGTAAGAGATTCATGTATTATTTAGGGTAAAACAAGCATGCAATTGCATAGAACTAATTCTTCCTAAAATGTACCAAATAAAACAAATATTTCCCAAGAAGAGGATTAAAATCCATAAATAAAAACACCATTTAATTCATATATTAAATAAAACAATCGATTCAATTCAATAAAAACTCATCTAATCCAGATTATTAATCAAAAATCAAACCAGAAAACTAAAGGATCAGACGAAAAAAGGAAGAAAGATTGGAGTTTATTACCCTGCCGTAGGCATTACTATCAAGATTATTAGCAAGAAGATCTGCTATATCCTTCTTCAAGAACTTCAGCATTGCATTTCTTTTCCTTCTTATTACATCGATTCTTGATTTAAGAAGCTTAATCGAAGATTTACTGCCAAAATTCAAAATATTCCGCCATTAAAACACAAACTCACATTCTCAATTAATGAATCAATAAAATCGAATTCCAGAGAGAGAGAGAGAGAAAGAAGGAATTTGATTAGAACCATTTAGCTGAAAAACCTCGCCCTAATAATCCATCAAACATCTTCTTCTTCTTGTTTGGAGAGAGGTTTTAGAGAGAGAGAGAGAAATACAAAATTTTAGAGAGAGAAAATTCTTGTTTGGAGAAGAAGAAGCTTGTAAGAGAAAAAAAAAACAGAAAATTTTCAGAAATGGTCTTGGCCGCGTTGGACTATTTCTTCGTCCATGACTTTTTCTTCACCTTAAGACTTTATTTGACACCCCGTTTACCTTATAAACGATAAGAAAATTTCGGTTGACAATTCTATTTGTCAAGGAAGTCAAACTACGTGACCTCCACCACCTTTCATCAAATCTTATTAAAATATTTAGAAACTAGTTGCACTTTGACTCTTTGAGCAAAATTGTTGTGTTTTGTGATCAGTGCTTCATTATTCACATCAAATGAATCCCAAATCACATAAAAATTCTGTTAAAAGTCTGTATAGTTTTTCTTATTTCTTTATCATTACTCGTTATTTTTGTTTCCACCATCTTTGATCTAAAAATGATTTTATGTCCGAAGAAAAGAGTAAAATCTGGCCCAAAATTTGAGGAGGATGATTAAATTTTTTCATTAATTTCTCTCTCTTCTTTCTTGGTCGAAGGAATTCCAATTATTTTTTGTGTCTGGATCAATAACATACTTTTGGACTCGGACATGGTGGCCTATATCTCTGATTTCGTCATTGCTACACTCATAGATCACTCTTCTACTAATATTTCAGTCTCCATCATGGGTACCACATAATATATTGCCCCAGGTATGTATTCCATTTGCTATTTTATCTTAGATTTTTAACTCTATAACGTATTCCATTGCGACTAATTTTGGTTTGGAGTAATTTTGTCAGGAACCTTTCCACTGGAAAAGAGGATTACCTAGTTCATTCTGTATGATTTCAAGAAACCTCTGTATGGATTTTGTATCCTCATGTTTGAAGTGGGTAATCCGTTTATATGGAACTTGATGGTGAATATATAATGTGAGGTGTTCGGTTGTACAAGGATTGATCTTAAAATATGTTGTTTGAGAAGAGAAAATTTGTCTCCTATGTGACACTATGCTCATCCTAATTCCCAACTCCACCTGGTGCCACTAGGATCTTTACTCAGACCTTTGTAGTTGGTTTTGTGAGTAGGCTTTTGAGTAGTCCAAGTCCGACCGATTTCAGAGACTAACCACCCCATTTCATCCTGTCTCTGTTAGTCTATGCAGGGGCGTGGGAAAGGGGGTGCAATCAGTGCCTTCGCACCGGGCCTCTCTCCATATAAGGGCCCCATATTAGTAATGTTAAGCTATTAGTTATTTAGAAAATGTCGTATGATGAAAACAATAAGCTGTGGTAGCCTAGTTGGTTTGTAACCTGCCTATGTGCATAAGAGGCACGAGTTCGAGTTTGTCCCTCTACAATGCAATATGTTATTTTTCAAATGTAAAAAAAGACTTTTAATACTAAAGGCGCCCAACCCAATATAAGGCCTATGTTGTGTTTTTTTTAGCATGGACCCATGTTCTTATGTTTTAGATATTCTAAAAGCATCACTTCTTCTCTTTGTTTCTTTATATTATTCACTCTCTTTGCGTATATGTTTTTCATTTCTTTAATCTCTTTACTTTTGTCTCTATTTCTGTTTGATCCTCTATTTGTTTTTTCTTTATCATCCTAATAATTTCTTGTGCAAAAAATATAGGTTTTACGTGTTGTATTGGATTTTCCAGATCATACTTAATTTCTTATTTTATTTTTTGTTGAAAGAACTTATATTCATATTAGTATTATGTAATCATTGCATACATTCAGGGGCGGCCCAGGCCCAAAGCAGCCAAATCAGTTGCTTTGGGCCCCGAGGGCCTCTTACTTCTAAGTTTAATAGGGTTGTCCGACTCAAATAGATAAAATTAGAACTAGACCTCTGATGAAAAACAACTTATAGCTCAGTTGGTTGTAACTTAGTTTGGGTGGTGATAGGCAGAGGATCGAAAACGCCTTCAAGCCAGATGAAGTTTTGTATTTTACTTTTCCTTTTGTACCTAAAAGGGCCCCCATTTTTTAATTGGCTTTGGGCCTCAAATCCACTTGGGCCGGCCCTGCATACAGTAATACTTTTACATAATATATTTTTGTCATGATAATATTTTATTCGGTCAAACAATTTAGATATTTTATTAATTTGTCGGGTACAAATAATTTTCAATTTTCGCAATATACGAAGGGACCCGGTTAAAACTTCACATCGGGCCCTCAAAATCTCAGCCACGCCACTGAGTCTATGGAACTCCATTTTATATCAATCATCTTTCTCAAATGGCGCATTTCATAGTAAAACTGATTAATTTCCATTAAGAAAGCCATTAGGTGGGAGATGAACCATTTCTTAACTCTATCCTTCTGTCTTTTTTATTAAAAACGGATTCTTTATCATCATTTAATCGTCTATATGTTCTTGTATTTCGATCATAACAATAAAATGTTTAATGCTTAGAACTTAGCAAACTTGTCATGACTTGTTACTTTTACACACAGAGAGTGCATTTGCAACTATAAAAAAAAGCCCGAATTAGACGTATACAGTTATGGAGTGGTTTTGCTTGAACTAGCAACTAGAAAGAAGGCACTGGATACTTCTTTTCCAGAGGGTATGGACATTGTGAGGTGGGTGAACTCTACTTGGACTTTGAGGCCAATATTAACAGCATCCTCTATCCAAGCATCTTAGACGAAATGTTGGGTTCTTCGATCTTGCCTTCTTCAGTACTTGATAAAGTGTTTGAAGTATTCTTGATAGCTTTACGATGTAGTCTGAACTGAACCAAATGAAAGTCCGACAACGAGAGAAGTTGTGAGGAAGCTAGCCGACGCTGAAGGCAAGAGTCACAAATGAAGAGATTCTATTGATTATCAATCATGCCTTGTGATAGTCCCACATCGCTCGCGAGAGTGTCCAGCTTAGGCTATAGGTGTACGATGGCGCTTAGTAAGTACCGAGGTTTTTTTGGGGGGGACTCCTGGAGTCCCGGCCAAGAACAAAACTTCCTATCACCTGTGCGTGGTGGTGGACAAAGTGAGGACAATATTGGCAACTGCTAAGGCCTGCGGCGTCAGATTTGACATCAGAGTCGAGGCCGGCTCTTCACTGAGGGTGGGGGAGTTGTGATAGTCCCACATCGCTCACGAGAGTGTCCAGGGCCTGGGATATAGGTGTACGCTGACGCTTAGTAAGTATTGAGGTCTTTTGGGACTCCTAGAGTCCTGGCCATGAACAAAACCTCCTATTACCTGTGCATGGTGGTGGACAAAGGAAAGACAATATCAGCAACTGCTAAGTCCTGGGCCGTCACATGCATCAAGTTTCCAGTCAGAAGGATTTGGCTTTATCAAGTTTTGTTTAGCGAATTTTGTAACTTCAAGATGCAGGATCCCATCGACACCTTGCAAAATTGGAACTTTAGTTAATTTTGAGTTCATCAATTATATTGTGTACAATACTGAAACTCATTTGGATTAGGCCTTCAAATACTTTCTTCCTTTTGCGGTTTTTTTATTTTTTTGTAAATGCATGTCTTGGTTAAATCATGTCTTTGGGTGGCAACTTAAGAGGGTTGGAATGTTAGTTAAAGATATATTAATAAAAGATTTTGGTGAATGCTTGATACTTCATTTGTTTTTTTAGTAGGCATACCAAAATGCTTGATACTTCATTTGTGTTTTAACAGGCATAAACAGGTTCTGGTGGCGTAGTCATCGCCTCGAGTGAATATCAAAAAAATAGGATAAGTGATATAAGACGGATCGAGATGAAGAGATCCGACGATGAAGATGCGTCCAAGTAAAAAGATACGTGTTATACGTGTGTAACACGTATACGTACGTGACGGATCGAGAAGACGAGATCCGACGATCAAGAAGAATTCAGAATATTTCAAGATATATGAAGATATGTGAAGATATATGAAGATCCATAATATTTACTTTCTTATATTCAGATTATCTCTTGTAACTATCTAATGGTAATATTAGATAGATTTTATATTATTTTCTAATTTAGTTAGGAGAAACTAGGAAATCCTAAACACTAAGTTATTTATAAATAGGAGAGGGTTCTAGGGATCAAACCATCGAGTTATGTCTGACCAATGTAACCGATCAACCTCACAATTGTATGTGGTGATTATTAATAAAGAAATTATTCTACGTGGATGTAGGTCATAATTATCCGACCGAACCACGTTAAATTATCGTGGCACTATTTAAATTTATATCTCCGATTATCACATAATCGTGAATTTAACATATTATGTAGTGGTACTCATATATTGGTTATGTAAACATTACATAGTTTTAATTATTGTAATCTATTTGTGTAATAGTTATAGACTAAAGAGTTTTAACATCTTAAAGATTGCCTCTTAAAGGCCCTCGCTAAAGTTCATGAAAGGGCTTACTTTGTTTTCTTTTATAGGACGTATACTTATACCCTCAGTCACACTATTCACTCTACAATTTTCGTTATCTTATAATTTATTTATTATCTCCATGATGCCTAATTAAATCATCATGCCTAAGAACTTGAACTTATCTCTTGTACGTTTGTTGGCTTCTAAACACCTTCACCTAATTTCATAAAAAAAAACACCTTCACCTAGGTAACTTATTCATTTCTTTCCCAATTTCTATAATCTTTCTCTTTCTAAACATTTCCAATTTCTCTCTCTAACTCATTGTACTAAAACATGAAAACCAGAAGCTTTAATTCTGCTCTTATCATCTAAACCAACTGCAAACAATAGCAACTACCAAGTTCTAAAGTAGTAGACTAGAAAGAACATATTCTTTGATGATATCAACTACTAAGACATCCTTCGGTAGTGGTGGCCAACGAGTCGTGTCGGCCCAGAAACGGACCAACACAACCCGTTTATAAGGCAACACTACACAACACGGAACGTCGCGTGCCTTGCCGTGACGACCTGTCACGGGTCAATTGGATCGTGTCCGGTCTAGGATTTTAAGCTCCCAAATTCGTCAACCACGACACGTTAGGAATGGAAACACGACCCGCCACGACTCGTGGCTTTCCTAACCCAGCACGTCACGCTAACCCGTTAGAAACGGGTACTTAATTTACAAAATACTATTGCTATTTTGTTGAAAGTAGTTATTAGTTAATAAAATTAATAGTTAATAAAATTATTAAGTAATAAAATAAACATAGATTCTAAAGTTTAAACATAGATCAAAACGTTTGACTTGAAAATTATTTAGTGCTTCTTTTGGTTATGTTTGGCAGCAGCTGGCCCATTAGCCACGCCCCAGCACAACAACGGCCGGAACCGCCACGGGAACGGCATGCCAACAGCTGGGCCGTTGCCATGGGGCGTTTCTGTGCCCAGACTTTGTGGTCTGGGAACGACACGACACAAAGTCATGCATGGCGTGTCTAACGTGCCACGACTATCAAACGGGTCGTGCCGTGGCGGCACGACCCGTTGGCCACCACGGTGAAGGAGTTGAAGGAGATGCCCTTCGACCAAGATGACAATGCGACCAAGATGGCAATGCGAGCAATATGTCAGCTAGGACAATTGATGAAGAAGATCATAAAGTCCGATTGATTTAGGGGTCGTAGTGTTTAGCTAGAAACCAACTACGATCGTCGAATTACGAAGTAATTCGCGGCTAACTTCGATCAGATCCTACATCGGGTTACACATACGAATGGGTATTTAATCGGATGATATGACTGGTGGGAGTGTGATATAACATTGGGAATGTCCCATAAACATATATCACAGGCCTAAATAGAATTTGGGCAAAAGATAGCAAAAAGGCTCGAAATAAGGGTTTTGGGCCTAGGCCGGTTCGGGTACTTCTGAAACTTGGATTGGGCTGAATTTTTGAGAGTGAGTTGCTGACATACCCAGTAGTACGCATGCAAAATTTCGTGGTGTTTGGACACCTCCTCCTTAGGGAATTGAGAAAATATCATTAATTGCTATTTTCGACTATTTCCCTAAATCTTATTCTAAAGGGTGTTTTAGGAAACCTTTGAGGAGGTGTATTCTCATTAGGGTTCTATATAAACACTCTTAGGGAAGAGAATAAGGTGTGGAATTTCTCTCTAAGTTTTCTTACTCTACCACATCAAGTAGAGAGGAGAAAGTGAGCTAATTCCCAAGCTATCTTCTAGTCAAGCAAGAAGAAGGTCTTCTTATTATCAAACCACCATTGCAGTGCTAGCGAGCTTTCAAGGAGGGAGATTAAATACACCGTTTGGTGTCCCAAGTAGAGGAGCTACGTTTGAAGCTCTTGGTCTTCTTTAATCTATTCAACTAGCTCGAGGGAAATATCGATTAAGGTAATCTACTATCTTCCTATTAGTTAATTACTAGTTTTGCATGATGATCTTGGGGATACTAGTGTTAGACATTAGATGTTGTTATCCGCTATAAACACTAGTATAAGGGTATAATACCCAACACACGGCACGCCCCGTTGGCCACCACGACACTACCCGTTGAACATCACTATCCTTCAGTCCATATGACTGATGTTTGAGATGTTCATGTCTGGAAATTCCACATTCAAATTCTTCACCCATGTTCATTTATTCAGACAACTGTTTGACATTTTCAGGTATTCATTAGTAAAGTTATATAGGTGAGTTAGAGAGAAAAACAAAATACACACATGAAACATTAACACATGGCACGTAGCACATAACACATTAGAATTATGCCAATTAATGTCAAATAATAAAAATGGTTTTCGGATAGACCTAAGTTAAAGAACGTTGTAGTGTAAGAGTCTTGGAGAGAATAAGAGAGAAGAAGTACAACAACTATTGCATTAAAGAGAAAGAGATAGAAAGTAGAGATTGGACAAAAGTTAGAGAGAGAGAAAACAATACTGCATATTCCCTTCTTGTTACTCAGTATAACTTTTCTAGTTTAGAAGGTGACCATAAAAACAATGTAATCACTTTAAATCTGTCTGGGTATGGTGTTTCTAGTAAATTAGTTCCTAAAATTGGTAGGCTTAGATTCATCCAACTTATTGATCTTAGCTCTAATAATCTCTCTAGGGAGATTCCAAATGAGTTGAGGAACTGTACTAATCTTGAATATTTGGATTTCTCTAAAAATGGGTTTATAGGTAAGTTACCAGATAACTTGAAAACCCTAGGGAAGCTGTATTACTTATCAATGTTCAGTAATTTATTGAGTGGAGAAATACCCAAATCTTTATTTGAGATGCCAAATTTGACAATTGTGTATCTACATGTGAAACAAAACATGGGTTACGTCTTGAAGAACCTGCTCAGTCTATCACTAGTGATGTTGGGTTAAAATGTGGAGACCAAAACTAATTTTGTAACGATAACATAGTCCTACATTGTAAACTCTTTGAGATGAAAGAGATACAAAGCTTTATTTATAAGAGACGTAGTCTTTCCATAAGAATACATGTAAGTGTGTAGCCTAAATGATAGATTAATTGACTATAACTACCTATATACGATTAAAATGTCTAAGTAAGTCGAAAATATCAATTTGTCGGGCTTATTGGCCGAACTAGGATACAATACCGGTTAGAGCCTTTTGTCCATGCCCGTCCGACTAAACTTCGCAGTCCGGACGGGTAGTGTCCTTCTCGAACACCGGACGTCCACGAACACATCTGGCTCAGACAATTTGAAGGCAGATCCTGGCTCGCGGTCCTTTTTCCCGCCCCTACTTTTAAGTTTAGAGAGAGACAAATTTTGGAACAAAGAACGAAAGAACATTATTGTTGTTAACTCTTACACATATTAGTCCTTTATCTCTAGCTTTCTATTACTGATATAGACCAATTTGTATACTTTATTTCTTCGAATAGATGCATGTCTTTGATTAAAAAAACCAGTTACAAGCGGGCAACTATTATTCGGCTTTCTCTCCCTAACCGATTTTTTGTTCCTTCACAACCTTTCTGATTGATCTTTTCTCTCAATTTTAACTACCCAAATTCTTAATTACATCCCAATCTCAACCTTTTTGATTTCTTCTACTTTGTTCAACAGGTGAGTTCATCATCTCTTTCTATTTCTCGACAACTCATTCTCTCTAGTCATTGTACTAAAACATGAAAACCAGTAGCTACCTTTAATTCTGCTCCCTTACCATCTAAACCAACTGCAACAGGTAATTACCAAGTTCTAAAGTAGTAGACTAGAAAGAATATATGCTTGAGGATATCAGCTACTAAGACTTCCTTCTTTTCTCATGATTGATGTTTGAGATGTTCATATCTTGAAAGCCCACATAAAAATTCTCCACCCAAGTTCATTTATTCCCATACTTATAGTTCACATTTTCAGCTCAAAAATATCAAAATTTGTACTATAAATCTTCCAAATTCATCTCAGTTTCAACTCCTTCAACAACAAAAGTTCAACCAAATTTTGCACTATAAATCTTCCAAATTCAACTCAGCTTCAACAACAGAAGTCCAACCAAAATCAGCCATGTCTGAAACTTAAGTATTTCACATTTTCAACTCAAAAATATCAAAATTTGTTCTAAAACATGAAAACCAGGAGCTTTAATTCTGCTCCCTTACCATCTAAACCAACTGCACACAACAGTGACTACCAAGTTCTAAAGTAGTAGACTAGAAAGAACATATGCTTAATGATATCGACAACTAAAACTTCCTTTTGTCCTTATGATTGATGTTTGAGATGTTCACATCTAGAAAGTCCACATACAAATTCTTCACCCAGGTTCATTTGGTCTGAAAAAAAAGTGTTTGACATTTTTAGGTATTCATTAGTTGAATTATATAGGTGAGTTAGAGAGAGAAACAACTACACACATGACACATTAACACATGACACATAACACATTAACACATAGCACATTAACACATAACACATAACACATTAACACATAGCACATTACAATTAGGTCAATTGATGTCAAATATAAAAAATGGTTTTAGGATTGACCTAAGAAGAAAAAGTGTGGTAAAGACCAGAAAAAGAACAAGAAATGATGAGGTGTCAAGTCGAACTCTAAGATCCAGAAGCCGAAGGGTCTATGCTATGTCTATGGGAAACCAGGACATAAAGCGTACCAATGCAACCAGAGAAAGGACCAGAACTCAAACCCTGTTGGTGACTGAATGTAGTTGAGTCTGAAGAAAGCATTGTTGCAATAACTGAGACCAGTTTGGTGGACTGCAGGCATGAATGGGTGCTGGATACAGGAGCTTCCAGGCACATGGACGGTAGATTCCTACAATTAAGTCTGGGGTAGGTCTACTGTTGTAGTCTCTTCTATCATTTTTCTTAAGACACGTAATGTATATGATGAGTACAAAGGTGCATGCATATCCTAGGCACATAAAACCATAAATGGAGTTGGGTTAGAAAGAGAGAGAGGTAAGAGATTCATGGATTCTTTAGGGTAAAACAAGCATGCATAGAACTAATGCTTCCTAAAATGTACCAAAAAAACAATGACAAATATTTCCCAAGAAGCAGATTAAAATCCATAAGAACGCTTGTCAATCTCAATTAATGGGAAGCAATAAGAAAAGATGTTGTAAGTTCTACATCCTACGGTTGTCTTTTTTCTTTTACATTCTCTAAGATTTCAAGTGACTTTAGTGACATTTAAACATAATACTCTTGTGAGTTCAACTTATGATAGACACAAAGTAATCTTATTGTACTTCCATACACAGTTAGATGAGAGGCTGCGATCTGGATGTGCCCTTACTAAATGACTGATTAGTTCCGAGAAATTAAACACTCAAATCAAACTTGTCTACACTAACGTTTCAGAGTGAAGTTTTAAATTGTATTCTTGTAGTATACCCCCCTTTTCTTGGACAAAGGTTTCATATAAGATTACAGAAGTAGTTCTTGAATTAATTTATTTAGTCGTTGCTTAAGTTTTACGGAAACATTGCTTCATCTTCTCTCATTTTATTCCTGTACTTCTCTTTGGTAGTTGGTAAACATTTATTTTTGAAACTTAGAGGTGAAACATTTTCTATGAATGTTAACTGAAAGTTGACTACTTTTTTGCTCTTTAAGGTTCTAAAAGAAGGTCTATGCTGGGACATGCACTATTACTATGAAGGGATTCTCCTTGGGAATGGTTAGTATGCTTCTAATTTAAGAACTAATTTTTCAGTTAATTACCTTTGATGTCGTCATTCCTCTAGGAATAACATTCAATATTGATATTGTCTTAATACAAACTTTTGATATGGTGCACAAGCTTGAAGCTTCATTTGGCTTATACTTCTTAGGGAGAAGCCGAAAGACAAAGAATAAGAATGAACAACAATATGTCGCACATACAGAGTGAATACGATCATAATTTTTTTGTATTAGATCTCCCATTTTTAAGGCCTCGCTTTACCGGGCCGGCTAAACTACCACACAACAACTCCCTTAGGGTTTCAACAAAAAAAAAGAACTCCATTAGGGCAAATCATGTCAGAGTGTATATATATATATATCATAGTTTAGTGTTTTTTTACCTTCCAGAAAGAGAGAGAGAGAGGGAGGGAGAGAGAGAGAGAGAAAGTCAATGAAAGTGCAAGAAAGAGAGAGCTGGTGAGAGAAACGGGTGAGAGGGATAGAGGAGAGAGAAAGACACTAACAAAGTTGATTGACTAACGGGTAAGAGATAAAGATTAGGAGGCAAATTTTAATCAAGTAATTTTGCAAACCAAAAAAATCGGTGCGTCCTCTAAGTCAAAGTTGATTGACTAAGTCTTTATGCTCTAAGGATTTTTCTTTATGCCTCGAAGCTCCCACTATAAGATAATGGTTAAGAGTACTCCACACTTTGGTGCAACGGTTGGACACCCCCTCTTAAGTCCATGATGTCGTGGGATCGAGTCTCGATGGAAGCAGTTTGCCATCAAGATTTATTCCATGTAATTTAGGCAACATATAGAGTAAATATTATAATAAATTTGTTGGGCTTTAGGCCTCTTTCATGTTGTCGGGCTTTAGGCCTCTTTTCGTTATGGTTTAAATTGGGCGGTTATCGTGCACATCACATCTTCATGATGTATGAATGCCTTGTAACGACTAACATAGATCGTAGTCGATTTCTCAAAAAAAAATAATGGTTAAGAAGAAAAACGAACAAAGAAGGATGAAACGAGAAAATATCCACATTTACATGGAATGATTGAAACGAAATACTTAAAACGAGAGATAAACGGATGGCTTAAGCGCCAACGCCATAAACAAAAAACATCATTATTAGACCTAAGACTAGAAGAAACGGAATAACAAATGCTTGGATCCGTGCGATAAAAATAGAGTCCATCAATGAGATCACCAAGTCCAATCGTCTTGTACGTGATAGGGTCCTGAAAGACACAAAATCAAGAACTTTCAAGTGACTTAGTAATGACAGAGATTGAAATGAGATTAATCCTAAAATCTGGAATATGCAATACGTCATGAAGAGTAAAAGAAGTATTGAAAAATATGGAACCAATATGTCGAACCGGAATACGTGACCCATCAGGTAACTTTACAAAATAATTGGGTAGAGCAATGGTAAAGGTGGAAAACCGAGAGAGAGAGAGAGCATCATATGTGTTTTGCTGCCCCTGAGTCAATGACCCACGGTGGAGAGTTAGAACATATACCTGTTAAGTGAACCGAGGGATCCATCGTGTTGGCAATGGGTACAGAGGTGCCTGCAGCATTTCGTTCCTGTTGGCCCAAAAGAGTTAAGTCCCTGATATTGTTGTTGGGTTAAAGAGGTTGCTGCTGGAAGCACTCATGTGTTGTCAGTGGGTGCCGATAGCGAGGCAGCAAGGGTAGAAGATCTTGGACATGAACGAGCTTGTGAACCATTATTTGGTGGATAGCCATGTAATTGGTAACAAGTAGCTTTGACATGTCCATGAACTTTGCAATACTCACAATATGAGCTTTGCCTTCTTCTGTCGTGGACGATTAACATGGTCTGGCCGAGAGTGGTCTGGTCGAGAGTAGTCTGACCGAGAGTGGTCAGAGTGATGAACAACCAAAGCTGCATCCTCGGATCCCACATTAGCAGTAGCCATGATACTTTGTTGCACCTCTTCTTGTTTAACAAGAGAATGGATGCGTAGAATCGATGGAAACAGATCCATTAGTAGGATTTTGCTTCGGATCGCAGGAAAGCAGTCATGAAGACCTTGAAGGAACTCCATGGCACGCTCTTGGTTGACACGATCAATGAGGGATTTTTCGTGACCACATATGCAAGGGTCAACGACCATGAGCGATTGAAGCTCGTCTTGAAGCGACTTAAGGTTGGTAAAATAAGAAGAAACGCCCAAACCTTCTTGTTTGAGAGTGGATATTGCTCGTTTCAATTGGTAAACCTTTGGAGCATTTGTTTGAAAATACCTATCGTGAAGGTTACACCAAATGTCGGCTGCATTGTCGTCATATAGAATCGAAGGTCGGATATCGGGTGCAACTGAGTTGAGAATCCAACTCCCAACAAGGTCATTGCACCTCTCCCAAGAATGAAGTTCAGCTGGATTAGATGGTTTCGAAATCGAACCATCAACGAAACCAAGTTTGTTCTTGGCTCGAAGAGCCATTTTCATAGCTTTAGCCCAAGAAGAATAGTTATCCCCTGACAGTAGAGGGGTGATGAGGACTGTGGTAGGAGAGTCCGAATGGTGGACATCAAACAGTGAAGAAGTAAGTGGTGGAGGGGTAGGAGTGTAGTCGGATGAACTGTCAATTGGTTCAACCATGAAAACATAGATCAAAATGATAATGATATTGATTGAAAAAAAAAATGTAAAACAAGGCTCTTATACCAAGTGAAGAGTATGAACTCTTAATGATGTGAAGAGCTAGAAGACTAGCCAAATGAAGAAGATGAGTGTAAGTAGATAGAACCGAGAGATGTGAATGAGAATGAATTCTCTGTATCTATTTCATTGAGTATATTGAGGTATTTATAAGTATATGGTGAGGGTTATCAACTAAATGGATATACATACAATCATAACAACTTGACTAATTCAAATGAGATCTTCATGATCTTCTTGGTGGGAAGCAATCCCAAAAATCTGGCAAGGCTCGGGTCTTCTAGCTGGGTCTCGTGTGTGGGACTTGGGTCGTGTATGTTGATCATTGAGTGACCCTTAATAGTAAATGAATGAAACTTTAAAGAAGAGTCATCTTTCACTAAAGGTCAGGGCTTAGGCGGTTAACTAGTCAAAGTTAGGAACAGTATGTGAAATAACTCAATAAAAATTTGTTATTTTAGTTGATATGGGATTCCGTCTCGGACTCAAATAAAGTAATTGTTTCTTTGTGGAATAACTTAAATAAGAAATTCCTATTCAACAAAGAAAGAAAGAAAAGAAAGCCCTGATCCTCATCCTCGATTTATCTCTCTGTTCTCTTTTCGATCTCTCATCCCCGGCTCTACCCTAGAAGCTGATAGATAATTAATAATGGCGGAATCACTGCAAGGATACTCACCGGAGTTTATGGTTGGTAAGTATGTACAAGCCGTAAAACGAACTGAAGGTATGGTGGATAAAGTAATAGAATTTACTAGATCTATTGCAAAGAATCCTCAAACCTTAACTAATGAAGTCCGGGCTACTTATTTTAAGATGTTGGATGAGATTGGGGATTCTACAGTCGTAGTAGATCACGTTAGCCGTATGACGGTGTCATGTTTGAAGCATTCTCCACCCCTAAACAAAGAACTGCTTCTTAAACTTCTTAAACCAGGCAGTGATGCTAAGCGAAATTTAGAAATTAAAATCGACATATTGTTTGAAGTTCGCAAAGTTCTACATCAAAAAGTGCACGAATACAATGCCAGAATACGACAGCAACGACTGGAAGATAATGAGCTCTCCCGAAACACAAACCCACACTTTCTGGTTAGGGTTTGGAATTTTTTCTTCCCCTGCTTCCTTCGATTTCGGGGTCTCCTTCACCCAATGAACTTTTTAGCACTTTTATTAGGTTTGGTATTAATGTTTATTTCTTTTACTACGGTATGATTTTTTTTTCTTAATATGTATCTCTTGTGAATGATACAAATAATAATGAGTAATTTTTTATTTGGTCAATGAAGTCTTTAAATTTTGATAGTATCCTGTACTAATGTATCACTAGGTAGGTTGTTTTGTGATTTTGGTTCATAAAAGAATTAGGGTTCTTAGGCTTGGCTTGATCTTAAGTTCACAAAAGGCTAGTGAAGGCTAGGAAGGTCCCATCCATTAACATTCTGTCAAAACTATTCATATGTCTTATAATTTGAGGTGGTCCCAACCCTATTTCAGAATGACTTCAACATATGATGAACATCATATATTCGTGCCAACCGTTGTTCCTATGTAGAACGACAACGATTTTGGTCAAAATCCGAAGAAAATTCTAAATATAGTTCTTGCACAAGAAAACCTAGAGCCTGGTTTTCAATACCATAAATTTGCCCATGCAACTGAAGGATACTCTGGTAGTGATTTGAAGGTACCTTCCTACACACTTGGTGTATTTTTATGAGTAATTTTGCGAAAGTTAAGATTCTGTGCTTGGATTTAGTTATTTTTTTTTCGTTTTTGCAGAATTTATGTATAGCTGCTGCATAAAAGCCAATGCAAGAACTCTTGGTAGAGGAAAGAAGGTATATGGTATTATTGAGTTTTTCATTAGATGTAGTGCTATCTGCCATTCTCTATCTCATTTTCTTGTTTCTCCTCGCGAATTTCTTCTCAAAGTAGTGTGTCTGGTACAGATCTTTTAATGGAAAATTCCAGACCCCCTTGGTTACCATTTATTATCTAACACTTCAGATATCATCTCACAATATGAGTTGATCTCTGTGTTCAATAACCTGAAGGTGGTCTCGTAAATGTCATTTAGCTGGGTTGGCCCTTTAGTTTATTTGTGTACAATTTTGGTAATGTGCTGCCCAAGTGCTAACGATAATATCTTCTGCCATCAAATCTTAATATACTAGAGCTTATTTATCAATGAAAAATTGTTCTATCTTGTTAACTATCTTCATACCAGTACGGATATGACAGTCCAAAAAGGCTAGAATTCTCAAAATTACATCAGCATGAGGATACATGGTTCTAGTTCTACGGCTAACAAGTTCTCTAGTATTTAATCGTTACTTGCCTTTTTTGTTTCTCAGGGGGACAATGATAAATTAGACCGAACTGTCATATTTAATATTGAAGGTAGACTTTCTACGATCGTCTCTTTTCTCGAACATTTGAACGAACTGTGAGCATGTCGAATAATTATCTATTGGTTCTATTAACCACGAAACCACTTAATACTACGTATCAGCTCTACATGACCAACTAGACATTTTCGTTGTTGAGTCGTTCTGTCCGTAATGGACAGTCTAAATATCAATTGAGGAGGAAGCCTTTAGCACTATACCTGTTCTTGCCAATATATTAAGTACTTGCATATTCAATACCATGAAATTCTGTCTAATATGTTGTGGTTGGGTTAGGTGGGTGCTTTGCTTATGATGCTACTAGCATAACCAAGTTACGAAAATGGAATGATCAATACAGTGAAGGCAGATGTAGGAAACGATCATCAATTGGTATTGTAGACTAACATTTATGTCTAATTTCAAGACAGGTTATGGAGGAGAGATTATAGAAAAAAAAATAAAAAATGTTATAATTAAAAGTCGCGGAAGCTATCGAACCTATCCTAGAAATTGATCCGATTATGAAGATTAATCGAAAAGCTAAGTCAAAATCAAATATGCGAACAGAATTTAACGAGGTTCGGCTTTAAAGCCTACGTCCTCGGGCGAACAAGAAATCTTTATTGAAGGATAGATGAAGACGACTAACACAATCCGCAAGTTCGTCCCAAGATGGTACCGTATAGTAATAACCCTCTATACTAAATCTTCGACGACCGAGAAATTTAACACCGCTCAAAAACTATGAAAAATTTCTCTCACTCTTGCTCTCTCTCTAGCTCTCTAAAGAAGAGTTGTTGTTTGTGTTGGTGTTATTGATACAAGCATCAAACCCCTTATTTATATATAATAGCCACCGACTCCAATTGAACCCAATTTGGAAACCAATTAGGAAACCAATTTGGCAACCAATTTGGAAAGGCTTAACCGACTCCACAAAACCGCCAATTGAGACAACCGTCTTTCTCAATTTGGAAACCGCCTCCAAGGGAATTGAAACTGCCTCCAAGGGAATTCAAACTACCTCTCACAATTCTCCACCTCGTACACAATTTGATACTCTTCAAATTTTGGACGAACACCAGGATACTCCTTGTAAGATATATCTGCTTCTTATAACTTCATCCGACTGCACCATATGACCATGGTTGCCTACGTACCCTTTTACAGGATCAAGCCTACCGTAGTTCTACCAACCCTTCACATAAAGTTTACCTTGTCGCCATTACGCCCTTTCGGGCAACTTAACACGAGTCGATTTGTAGCAATTCCAGGCAATGCTGAAACTTGCTACACGTCACCACTTTAGTCAACATGTCCGCGGGATTTTCATCTGTGTGTACCTTCATGAGAGAAACATCACCTTCCTCTATGACATCTCGTACAAAGTGATACCTGACATCGATATGCTTAGTACGAGCATGATGGACCTGATTCTTCGCCAAATGGATCGCACTTTGACTATCACACCATACCTCTACGCACTCCTGCTTAATCCCTAGATCATCCAGAAGACCCCACAACCACAATGCTTCCTTCACACCCTCGGCCATAGCCATATACTCGGCCTCCGTAGTAGATAACGCAACTGTAGATTGTAACATCGATCGCCAACTAACTGGAGCACCATGTACCCTAAATACATAACCAGTAGTAGATCGTCTTCTATCTAGATCGCCAGCATAATCTGAGTCAACATAACCGCTTACCTGACATGTGTCTCCACCAAAGCACAAACCCGTATCAGTAGTACCCTTCAAGTACCTCAAGACCCACTTCACAGCTTCCCAATGTGTCTTCCCCGGATTTGCCATAAACTTACTAACCACACTGACCGCCTGTGAAATATCCGGACGAGTACACACCATAGCGTACATCAAACTGCCAACTGCACTAGCATACGGTACACGATCCATATGATCCTTCTCCACCGTAGTAGTGGGAGATTGTTTTCCCGAGAGCCTGAAGTGTGGTGCCAAAGGTGTTGACACCGCCTTCGCATTCTGCATCCCGAATCGAGAAACTACTCGTTCGATGTAACCTTTCTGATTCAAGTACAGTTTCTTACTTGACCGCTCTCTCTTAATCTCCATTCCCAATATCTTCTTTGCAGCGCCCATGTCTTTCATCTCAAACTCTTGACTGAGTTGAGATTTCAACTTATTTATCTCCACCATGCTTCGAGAAGCAATAAGCATGTCATCCACATACAAAAGGAGATAAATAAAGTCACCTTCGCGAAGCTTTTTGATGTATACACAACAATCATAGTCACTTCTGCGAAAACCATGCTTTAGCATGAAAAAATCAAATCGTTTGTACCATTGGCGAGGGGATTGTTTCAATCCGTAAAGAGATTTCCTCAAACGACATACTTGATTTTCTTTGCCCTCAACCTTGTATCCCTCAGGTTGAGCCATATAAATTTCTTCTTCCAAATCACCGTGCAAGAAGGCAGTTTTAACATCGAGTTGTTCCAGCTCAAGATCACTATGAGCAACAATACTCAATAGCACTCGAATAGAAGTATGTTTCACGACTGGTGAGAAAATCTCATTGTAGTCGACCCCTTCTTTCTGTGCATAACCCTTGGCCACTAGTCTTGCCTTATACCTTGTACCCTTGATTTTGGAAGAATTCTCTTTCTTCTTGTACACCCATTTACAACCAATAACAGACTTACCTTCGGGCAATGGGACAACCTCCCATGTCTTGTTCTTGTGGAGAGACTCCATCTCTTCTTGCATAGCAACCAACCAACTCTCTCTTTCCTCCGCGGTAATAGCTTGTTTGAAGGTGACCGGCTCGTCGTCTTCCACCGAGAGTGCATATTCAACAAGATTTGCCTGCCCATAATGCCTAAGAGGTTTGTCTGACCCTAACCTCTGTACCGGCTTATATAACCGTTTCGGCCTAGTGTGTACCGAAACATCCTGCTGTTGTTGTTGTAAAACTTGTGTACCTTCCCCTTGAACCTCCTCATGACCGGGTTCATCAATTTTCTCATCCTGAGTATTATCCTGATGCTCCACCTGATTATGATTCCTAGAAACCCGTTGGTCTTCGGCTTCTACTTCCACTACTTGAGCTTTAGTAGACCCAACATCACCACAACTAGGCACCGTAGCTTTCGCCATAGCTACAATAGATGACTCATCAAACACCACATCTCTGCTGATTACAAACTTCTTGTCTTCCGTACACCATAACCGATAACCCTTGACTCCTGTAGCATATCCTAAGAAAATTGCCTTCTTTGCTCTATTGTCAAGTTTGTTACCTTTAACATGGTAATAGGCCGTACAACCGAAAACCTTAAGTCTCCCGTAATCTGCATGTTCACCTGACCACACCTCGTAAGGTATGCCGCCATCTAAAGAAGAATGTGGAGATCTGTTCACAATATAACAAGCTGTAGCAACAGATTCTGCCCACCATTCTACACCTAATCCCGAATTGGAGCGCATACATCTAGCCTTCTCAAGTAGTGTACGGTTCAATCTCTCTGCGACTCCATTCTGTTGAGGTGTGTTTACTACTGTCCAGTGCCTCACAATGCCTTCCTGATTACAAAACTCCTTGAATGCCCCATCCGTGTACTCGGTCCCATTATCCGACCTTAACGTCTTCAGCTTTCGACCAGTTTTGTTCTCAACCATTGCTTTCCACACCATGAATGTGTTGAATACCTCATTCTTATGCTTCAGAAAATAAAGCCAGACAAATCTCGAATGATCATCAACGAATGTAACAAAATACCTGGAACCACCCTTGGAAGGTAACTTTGCCGGTCCCCAGACATCGGTATGTACGTAGTCTAATACCTCTTTGCTCCTGTGCTTGCTTGTAGAGAACGTCACCCTGTGTGCCTTCCCGAACACACAATGCTCACAAAACTCCATGCAAGGCTTCTTCATGTCCTTCAACAAGCCTTTCCCGCACATCAGAGATAGACCCTTTTCTGACATATGCCCAAGGCGCATATGCCAAAGCCTCGTACTAGCCGTTGGATCCCTTCCACTGATTCCTACCGCTACATCTCCAGTAATTGTTGTCCCCAAAAGTTTGTATAAATTACCGTAACGAGTACCTCTCATTACCACCAAAGAACCCTTAACGACTCTTATGGAGCCATTCTCTATAATTATCTTACAGCCGTTCCGCTCCAACACACCAAGGGAAATTAGATTTTTCCGCAAATCGGGTATGTGTCTTACGTCCGTCAATGTTCTCACCACTCCATCGTGCATCTTGATCCGTATTGTTCCGAGTCCCACAGTTTTACATATACTATCATCACCCAGTATAACTGTACCACCATCTATACTCCTATAGGTAGTAAACATCTCCCTATTTGGGCACATATGGTGTGACGCCCCTGAATCAAGCATCCACTTATCGAAGATCTTCTCAGACACCTCTGTGACCGAGAAACATTCGTCCGCCTCTTCTGACACATATCCCGCCTCTTGCATCTCTTGTTTCTCCTTGTAGCCTTCGTTCTTTTGCTTCAACTTTCTCTTTGGACAAGCCGCTTTAAAGTGGCCAAGCTCACCACAACTAAAGCACGTTTTCTTGAAAGAGCCTCTAGATTTGGATCTAGATTTCCCGCCCTTTCCCTTTCCCCTTTCATTACTCCTCCCCCTCGTTACAAATAACCCTTGTGCTTGTTCTTTGTCTACTCCACCCGACGCCATACTGCTAGTAGCAACCTTACGAAGGTCATCCGCTAATAGCGAATTTCTCGTCTCTTCCATGGTTAGACTATCACCAACAAGCATCAAAGTTTGAACAAGGTTCTCATAGGATTTAGGTAATGAAAGTAACAATATGAGGGCTTGGTCCTCATCCTCAACCTTAACATCAATATCCTTCAAATCTGAGATAATCCTGTCAAACCTATTCACATATTCCTGAATAGAAGAACCCTCTTCCATTCTACATGTGAATAATTTGGATTTTAAGTAGACCCGATTCGTTAAAGTTTTCGTCATGAAACTGCTTTCTAATTTTAACCACACACCCGCCGCCGTTGTTTCTTCGTCTACTAGGAACGCCACGTCCCTCTCAAGACACAACATAATGGTAGCCCGTGCTTCGAGATCTAACTCCTCCCAATCCTCATCTGACATATCTCCTGGTTTCTTTCCCGTCAACGTCTTGTGTAATTTCTGCGAGATTAACAGATTCTTCATCTGCATCCGCCAATAAGAAAAATCGTTTTTCCCATTGAACTTCTCTATCTCATATTTCCCTGCTTTGACCGTACCACTTCTCGATCCCATCTTCTCTTCGTTCAATCTCAACAAGGCTCTGGTACCAATTGTTATAACTGAAAGTCGCGGAAGCTATCGAACCTATCCTAGAAATTGATCCGATTATGAAGATTAATCGAAAAGCTAAGTCAAAATCAAATATGCGAACAGAATTTAACGAGGTTCGGCTTTAAAGCCTACGTCCTCGGGCGAACAAGAAATCTTTATTGAAGGATAGATGAAGACGACTAACACAATCCGCAAGTTCGTCCCAAGATGGTACCGTATAGTAATAACCCTCTATACTAAATCTTCGACGACCGAGAAATTTAACACCGCTCAAAAACTATGAAAAATTTCTCTCACTCTTGCTCTCTCTCTAGCTCTCTAAAGAAGAGTTGTTGTTTGTGTTGGTGTTATTGATACAAGCATCAAACCCCTTATTTATATATAATAGCCACCGACTCCAATTGAACCCAATTTGGAAACCAATTAGGAAACCAATTTGGCAACCAATTTGGAAAGGCTTAACCGACTCCACAAAACCGCCAATTGAGACAACCGTCTTTCTCAATTTGGAAACCGCCTCCAAGGGAATTGAAACTGCCTCCAAGGGAATTCAAACTACCTCTCACAAAAAAATTGGTTCAAAAGTATTTGAACCTTTATTAATGAAGGTATATGGAAGGAAGAAGATGAAGAAAGACCTTAATGATGAAGAATAAAGACAAACAAAGAAGTCCGAGAGTGAAAACAAATAAGGGTGTTTATGTAAACATAAGAAACGATAATTGTATTAAAGTTAGGGGCTAGGCAATAAGCTAGTCATATATTACGGACTATATGCAGAAAAACCCAATAATTTATATTTGTTGACCTGTGATTCCTTCTAGGGTTCAAATTACATGTTTCCTTCTTCAGGCTGTAGCAAAAATCCCTTGAAGCACTAACCATGAAGCTGATAATCAACGGCGGAATCACTGCAACTTCAAGGATACTTGGCGGAATTCATGTTCGGTAAAAACAAGCCGAATTACAAACTCAAAGTATGATAGAGAGCTTATTTACAGAGAATCTTGATACCTAAACTAAAGAAACCTTCACTAAAGAATGCGGCACCCCCACTTATTCTGAGATGTTGCATGAGATTAGGATTCCTTAATTACCCAAGATCACATAGGCTGTACAGCGTGGTCTTGAAGCACATTCATACTCCAAACCTAAATAAACCTCCGAAAGCGGATTCCTTTAGACAGCAATAAGAAATCCAGAACAAGAGAGAAGGCCAACAGAGATAGTGGAAGAAGAAAAGGAAGAGTACTAACATGCAAACCGAGTACTATGAGCATGTGTTGAGTGTTAATCTGGGAAGAATTTTTTTGTAAGAACACTTCGTACGAATAGACATCCCTAGTTGGTTCAGTCACACACCGCCGGGTACACCACCTAGTTAGGGATCAAGTCAGCTCAAAACCTAGGGTTGGACTCACATACTTCTTTTACTACATATCCATCTAAAATAAGAAATAATTAATCCGATAAATTGTTTCTCTTCTTATCTCTTGATTTATATGACTGAAAGGTTACATAATAATAAAGCAAGAGATTACATAAATGAGGAAATGCAAAAATAATTGTCGAAGAAAGCAATGTTCTGTAACTTTTCACGATACAACAAAAGAGAACGAATACCCATTTTTTGTGCAACTTTTTACTGCACAAGATACCCATTTGTTCTTTTACTGCATTATGTATAAAGAACTGCATTAAACAGTGATTCCATCTCTCTGCAAGTTGTGTTCTTCCAACGTGTTGGAGCCGTGGAGAAGATGAAGATGGTGAAACATTTTGGATGTTTTATAAGTCATCCACAGTATTTGGATAATTGGATTGCAGGTTAGAACGGCCTCTCCTACTGTAAGTAAGATCTTGCTGTCTTGCCCAATCATGTCAACTAAATTCGATAAATGAAGCTTGCCTGTCGCTGCTGGTCCGGGATTTGCAAGAACAAGCTGTAAAAAAATATTCACTATAAATATTTGACGAACACGAAATAGGAAAAATTTGTATGCATAGATGGGCAACTTGTGTCTACTTCTACAACCCTCTTATATGAGAAGGCTGTTCAGAAATTTGAAAGTGACCTGCCTAAAAATGATATTACTCTGGCCGCTAATATTGAATGTCTTGCTTTTTTAAGCTCTTAAATAAATCATTACTGCACGAATGCCTACAGCAAACATAAATAGTTGGGAAGAATCATACAGAACAAAAACTGAAAATATATAAAAGAACTTCGAACTTAGTTAGCTTTACTTGGGTCACATCTCAACTGTGAAGAACTCCATTCTTGGAAGATCTTTTGCTTAAAATTCTTCTTCATCAGTCAACCACCTCAAGACCCTACAACAATATTTTTTTTAAATGCCATTCCTTCTATTAAATCATAAGTTTTCATAAGTTTCAAGTGATATCCAAATCGATTTGAGATGCAAATAGGGATAAAAGGATTCAAGAAAGAATACATTTCCTTAATATAGTTAATAGTTGGAGTTCGAAAAATAAATTTCCGAGTATACCCTCACAATCAAAACGCTTGGCACCTTTGTCGCATCTGAATGTTGCTCTATGTTCCTGTAAACTGTTGTTCTCGAGATTTTCCCGAGCACTGCTGTTCTTGGTCTTGTTACATGTAGGAGTATTTTGGAGAATGATATCCTTGTTAGAAAATTAAATTCTAATTAAATGCGGAAGTTACATACCTTCAGCCATTGTTGATTAAGTGATAAACTGAAAACCTAAAGATAATCACAGAATACTGAAGTTCTTCTTGTTGGTTTTGGGGTTTACGGGTTCGATTCTTGACAACGAATAATATGACACTATAAGATTGTATAAATATAAAAACGAAAAACTTATCTTGTTTGATCGAGGCGAGTGGTCACTCTTTCCTTAAGACAATCATGTCCCCCGCATTGGTGCTAACGGTTCTATAGACATTTGTCTCCCAAGATACAACAATCGCGTCGTATAGAAAGAAGCACTACAATTCTATACGCTCCATCGAACTTTCCAGTTACTATGCTCTCATTGACGACTCTAGACTACTCATTTTTGTCTTCACAATATACTAAAGGCTGTCCAAAACTTATATTGAAAAACAAACCAAATTAGAGTATTTATAGAGTTACTCATGACTCTACAAGAGACCTCTCTATTTGGTTGTGACCATCCATAAAACTTGTATCTTTTCACAAGTATATATGGAATATAATTTTACTCACACAAAAACTTATTTATAGAATAAATAATTTCCAACAATCCCCCACATGAGTGAAATTACCAACAAAAGACAGACGACATACAAAGATATGACAGACAGACAGACAAACATACATATGAGAGCATAACAGGAGGTACCATGCATCGGGAAAGATAGCTTTTGGCTTTGAATCTTCCGTAGTGAATAGATACCGGGTTTACAAGGACCTTAGTGAACTATGTCTTGAACTGAGTCCTATGAACTGTAAACCGATGCAGTAGCTATCACACATGACACTCCTTATAACTTTCCGTTCTCGGTTGTGTTCATTTCGGCCTTGAACATTCTCGGATTTCATGAGCGCTTTAGAGAAGTCTGCCATTACGACCTTCTCACAGAACCGGCACCAGTTCACACTCATATAGGTGATATCCTATTAAAGGTATCTTGTTATACCCTATTTAGAGAAAAAAAAAATTCTAAAACTATAAGAATCATTAAAAGATAATTTTATCCTTACTCATTACAGGCAACACTGGTTCATCCTCGGAATGGGTAAAAGATAAATCTATTTCAGTGTTATTGGCGAGTCAGTATATAACTTCAGTTTCCCATTGAACCTAGATCTTGGGATCTCCAGTCAACTAGGTTGGGTTTCCGTTATGACTTTACTCATTTACTTTAGGCAATACTCCCATTCCCCTTGATGACAATTGCTCCTTTCACACACCTATACTATATAGTTGAATCGAAATAGGTTGTCATTTATATGTGCATTTATTTCAAATCCTCAAGAGAGCAATTGTTTAATGGTAATTTTACCATCTCGTTTTCAAATATCTTCTAGAAATTGAGTTTTCTCATGTTCTCAGTTCCATTTGAAATACATATTTGCTTTGAGACTCTTGACAAACGAATTTCTTTAATTGTTTGTAATCTGTAACTCATCAAGATATATATCTTATACACCATGTCATAAGCTTCGGTGTATATACATATGATTTTTTTATTTTCTATGGAACGATGAGATGTGAATTCTCAATAGGGTGTTCTCAAACATCACGTAAAACATCGCTAACTACAACTTCCGTTTGATATTAGGTCGGCCGCCCTAATCCCAAATCGTTACGTTTTACATTTTGAGTGGTTCTGACTTTAATCTATCTAAAAGCTCTTCCTCTTAATTGTATCACTTGAAACATTCTAGATGTTTGAGCACATACAAACTCCTTTGTTCTACATCCCCATTGTATTGATATTATTTAAATAAAATAACTTACGAATGCAACTTTTATGGATTAAAACACCTCACATTAAATACGAAAATTACTATGACATAGCATAGGCTTACCCGTTTCTCCATTGGAAATTCCCCTACATTTTCTGGGATGCCCAGTGACTTATCTTATATAGGAATTTTAGGCGGACATAAGTGTCCTTATAGAAACTTTTTACCTTCATAAATCCCCCACATTTCATGGCTACATATTGTCATGAAACTAAATTTCTTGCCAAATTTCGATGAAGAAATTGGGCTAAAAGATGATGACACTCATAATATCATATAGAGGAGATAACTTAACAACCATTTTCCAGTAGAGAGGTTCTAACCTTCTCATTATACATATAGCGAAAGAAACTCGCTCAATCCTTGATAGAGTCGAATCATACCGGACTATTTCGGACAAATAAACCAAATTGCAATGTATATATTTACCATTCAAATAGGTATTTTATTTCTTTCTTGTATGCACTAGGAACACTAGTGATGAACAAGGCTAATGCAACTGCGAATGGAATCCACACCCAACTTCACGTAAACTGTGATATGTCTCCCGTGGATATACAACACTATGCATCCTTGTTTTTCATAGAAGAAAATTGCATGTTTTTGTATAACAGGTTGATCATCATTGTTCATAAGGGAGTCGGTAGTCACCCTCATTTTGTCGCTGCAAATAGTTGTAGCAGATCCCATAATCTCAAGGCAAGACGACGAACAACTGCTTTACCATTCATCATCTTTTTCATGGCGAAGGCAAGGCTCCAATTGGCACTGGCAACTCTTCAGGCACTAATAGGCCTGTTTTTTGTTTTGTTTTTTTTTTTTAAATGATAATTGCAACCCCATTGAGTTTCATCTGCAATGGAGTTTCATTATCTTCTCCTTCACTGAGAGTAGCCATCAACTTACCTCATTGAGTTTTCATGCTGACGCATAGAAACATGAGACGGATGTCTTGAAGGGTTGCCCAAACAAAACCCAGAAGCTTCGAAGTTGGCAGTCAGTGAACTTGGTGATACCATAAGGTACCATAAGGTTCATGTCGGTGATTTGACGAATCCGCATCACCAGTAAGCGTGTTGGCAGTTGATGTATTCACTAGGTAAAGTAATATCATAAATAAATTGAAGTGCAGCATTAGAAACCAAACTGCAACTCTTAACTTTCCCTAATTGGTTTTAGGCATAGCCTCGGCCTCAAAACATTTGGAGAGGTTGGCAGTGAACCGAAGTCTCCTCTTAGGGTTCTTCTCAAATTCATAAACATTTCTCCATCATTGAAGTGCCTCTTCAGATGAATTCTTTGCAAATATTCCTCCAAAGTTTTCATTCAAATAACTCTGCATTTCTTTATTCTTCTTCTTACTAAATAAACCTTGAGGTAACTTCGTGAAACATCTTCGAATTATTCTCGTTGTTACATGAGTAATTCCTTTCATTTTTATTCTGTTTCAACTCCTTCCTGGAAAGAGTTGTATGGAATTACAGAAGACCACACTAGCAAAGCATTAATTCGTACTGAATTTTATCTTCTTTCCCTAACTCTTTCGGATTCATGAGATTTTTCAAAAGGAAGTAGATGGAGAGAAAGAAGTAGTGCTGTAGAGAGAGTCAGAGACTGAGTATATGTTGGAACGTATACTGATATACAACCCCCACAATCTTGCAGTTTTCCCAGATGAATTGGTGTTATGATTTCTCCACACATTTAAGTTCATATCTCAAATAACATCTTTCATCCATATCACTTATACTGTGTTCTCCTTACTATTATAATGATTCTTCCCAGACTTATTTTTGAGAAACTAATTAATTAGTCCAAGGGAAGTGATGATTGGGTGCAGATGTCTAGCTTCTCCTTTACAGCTTCTTGAATTCCAACTGATGTATCTTTCCATCCATACTACACCCCTTCTAATAATTAAACCTATTCTTGTTATTTGAGCATCGTTTCAATGACAACCACCAATCCATTGTGCATCACTGTATGCTTTATGTGATTCATCATTCATATGTTCGGGACAAGCATATGATAACAACTCATGTAAACCATCAATGAGTTTATAAAAAAAAATCAATTTAAACATTTACCAAAAGCAAAGATGACTTGAATAAGTCATGCATTTAAACATAACAAAACAACATCACAACTTCACTTTTCATGGTGGTGGAAGCCAACCAATGAAGATGATGGTAGTAGGACAAACACATGTACATCAGAATCACTATTGTCTTCTCAACATGAACTATAAAGCTTTCAACAAAAACAAACATGAAGAATAAAGACCTAGTATAATTTATCTCGTTGATGATGTGTGTGGTTCATGTAGACCTTTCTGGAACAAGGTCCATGTAACTTGGACACACATCAGGCTTCTACTCGGTTCACCAAGATTAACAGGTGACTTTCAGCATAAAATTTAAAAAACCAGTAGGCAAACTAAAAGTAATACGACATGGGGAATAGTCAAGAATTGAAACCAAAACCGAGCGATGATTGTCTTAAGATTGTTGGTTTTGGGGTTTACGGGTTCGATTCTTGACAACGAATAATATGACACTATAAGATTGTATAAATATAAAAACGAAAAACTTATCTTGTTTGATCGAGGCGAGTGGTCACTCTTTCCTTAAGACAATCATGTCCCCGCATTGGTGCTAACGGTTCTATAGACATTTGTCTCCCAAGATACAACGATCGCGTCGTATAGAAAGAAGCACTACAATTCTATACGCTCCATCGAACTTTCCAGTTACTATGCTCTCATTGACGACTCTAGACTCATTTTTGTCTTCACAATATACTAAAGGCTGTCCAAAACTTATATTGAAAAACAAACCAAATTAGAGTATTTATAGAGTTACTCATGACTCTACAAGAGACCTCTCTATTTGGTTGTGACCATCCATAAAACTTGTATCTTTTCACAAGTATATATGGAATATAATTTTACTCACACAAAAACTTATTTATAGAATAAATAATTTCCAACACTTCTAACCCCAATCCTCTCCGTAAGTTTGTTGTTGTGTTTTGATGGAGAGACACAAGCATTAATATAGGAGGGGTTAGGGACCTTCAGTTATGAAACTACTCCCACTTCTTTTCCATCGAAGAAGGGGGTAGTGGGTTGGTTATTGTAACCAACTTTATCTCCCAAATATTCCTAATAAGTAATACCCACGTAAGCAAGCATTTACTGAATTCAAATCAGTAAATTGGTCAAAGCCAAGATAGAGGGAAATTAGGAATGTGGGCCACCCTTAGTCTCTAACAAGAGACGTGTCCAACAATCCTGACATGTTCTTTCAAATAGTTTGTCTTAGTGGGTGGGTGTAAATTCTGTTGGTTGGACTGGAAAAATGAATAAACTTTTGGGTTTGTAGTCCACAAAACAACACCTAAACCCATATTTAGTCCACAATAATATTTTTATAAGTTTTTAAGTCAAAATAATAATTATAATGAAAATCCAATGTAAATGTTCCCATCTTCATACAAAATACAAATCCCTATGATATATATTTTTTCCTAATAGCCTTTATAACCTTCTATATAGAGAGGTCCAACCCCCTTTCAAAACCAATCCCAAAGAAAATCTTTCCATTTTTCTGGCTCGTTTTCTCTCCTCTTTCAACCGATTATCCGTCCACTATCTGTCTCTAAATTTTTTTTTTTCTCAAAATAGAAACCCTAAACTGAAAAGAAAGAAAAATCTTGTTCAAGACCTTCATCTTCTTCGCATCGTCTCGGTTTTCATCAAAAGATCTTGGCCAAAACTATTTACAGAGCTACTTTGGTTCTTTAGAAAGCCCAAAAGTTGGGATCTTTTAACTTTATCTGTAAATAAGGCTTTCCTATTTACAGAGCACAAAAGGACTAAAATCAAAATTTAGTAAGGATCGAACTGAAAAATATATATATTGATTATAGAGTATTTTTCTCCTTCATTCCTAAACCCCACCACCAACATCTTCCACCATCCCAACAATCACCAACAGAACTATGAATAATCTACTAGAAACACTAGTAACGGAAGAAACTAACAATGAGGAAGGTACATTAATGGAATAGCTTGGTTGTCAAGAAGCATCATTAATGAAAGAGTTTGATATAGAAGAACTCAACTACAACTCTTCATTGGACTCATATAACAACATTGTAAGTGAAGACATAACTTTAGAGGTAATATAAACTAATTTGTGGTGATTACTTCGAAAAAGAACTTAATTTTGTCCTAACTTTTATGAACGACCCAAATTTTCGGTGAAATAATGATTAGAACGATGAGCATTTTCGGTGACGTTTTTACCCAAAAAAATCGGTGAAAAACAACAAAAACTATAAGAAAAACATGGCAACAAAAAAAAAGATGAATTTTCAGCAGGAACCACCGAATTTAAATCAAAATTTTCGTCCAGAACCAACAAAAAATATGGCAACAAAATCTCATCTTCTTCTATGACAAGATTTCTTTGAAAACTACCAAAAAAAGCCCAAGAGAAATCTACTTCCATGAGTATATATGATTCAAGATAAATCTAGAACAAGATTTCTTTGAAAACTACCTAAAGAAGCCTCGAAACCCTAACACATCAAGGTAAAAGTTGAAAGAATAGCTTTAAGAACTTTTGGAGGGAAGAGATTAAGGGTTTTAGATGGAGGGAAGGACTTATGTATAAAATAGGGGTCTTATTCTAAATACCTAATAAGTTGTGATAAAGTCAAACTCTTTGTAAATAGTAAAAAGTGTATCTACAAATAGACAACTCTCTAAATAGCTCTTAGTAGCTCTGTAAATAGCAGCGACCAAGATCTTTAGCTGAGCTCCCTACCTTTCTTGTCTATAATTTTCAAGGGTATACCATCACAGTTTTCATCACCTTCTTCAGTTTTCAGGTAACTTAACAGAACCTTGTTATGCTTTTGTCCTCTTATTCATCACAGTGTTGTTATAAAGGCCAGGCCGTCCCGGGTTGGGCCCTGGACCGACCCGTTCCGTACAGGCCCGACCTAGGTCGTACGGCTAACGGGCCAGCCTAGCCCGGGTCTATTTTCGGTCCCGGGCTAAGCCTATAGTTTTAGCCTGCCGGGCAAAACCGGCCCGGCCCGGGAAGAACTGGGGTTTCGGCTCGACCCATCTCAACGGTCAGATTTCAATATTTTTAATTTATAAACCAATTTTTTTAAAGCAAGTAAAAAAATGGCTTGTTGGGTTTTTATCATTTCTACCTCCCAACTAGTCGTTTTCTAGTTGTGGGTAGGGGTGGGACAACGGTCCGGAGGCCCGATACCCGCTTGGGTCCGCCCGGGTCCGTTAGGTACCGCGGGTACCCGATACCCGTGACGGGAAAAGCCCTGCCCGCCAGTCGGGTAGTTAGCAGGCGGGAAATGGTCATATTCCTTTGACCGGGTGACCGGACCGATTAACCCGTCCGATTAAAGACCGATGGTTAATACCGATAGGCCCGCCTATTAAGTACCGAAATAACAACCTACCCGACCGATAGGCCCGTCATATCTCTTTGTAACTAATATACTAATATCTCACTTTTCCCTTTTGTTAATTTAAATACCCCCAATATTGTAATGTTACTTTTTTTTTGTTGAAAGTATTATAGTCTTACATGTAAATTGTAAGTGACCAAGTCTAAGTCTAAGTGGTATTTAAGAGTATAAAAATAGTTAATGAAATCTAATTTTAACTTTTCATTTAGGTATTATTTAATTGTAAATTAGGTGGTTTGGCCCGATACCGTCCGACCGATACCGGTGAGTCCCGACCGGTCACTCGGTCACAAGCGGGATTTGGTCAATAGAAATGTTGATTTTAACCGGACCGGACCGACCGAGTAAATAGGCGAACATTGATTTTGAGTGCCCGACCGAGACCGACCGATGAAGTTAAGGCCCGCGGTCGTCCCGACCGGACCGATTCCCACCCCTAGTTGTGGGTGGGGGTAAGTGTCATTTTACTTCCCCCCTCTTTTGTTATAAATATATCTTCTTTACTCAATTTCCATCCAAAACTATCTCATCTTCTCTACTTAACTTCATCTTCAAGCTCTAAAAATTTCCATCTTTATTATTTTACCTCTCATTCTTTACAAACTACAAAGATTCAAGATTTCAAATTTTCAAGTATTGGTTTATAAATTAAAGAAGACTATTATTCAAGAGCCAAATTAATGATCAATTATTGAAGACTTCAATTAATTATTTTAGTAATCAATTATTCAAGACTTCAATTAAGTGTATCAAGTGAGTAATTTACTTCCTTATCAACCTATTTGAGTTTTTTACGTATAATTTCTTTTCTCCTACCCTCTCATTTTTATTTTAGTTATGGATAACTATGATATTGGTAGTCCCTCCGGACATGATAATGTTCAAATGTCCGGTGAAGAACCAACTATAGTTGCTAATACCCCCGGAACTCAACAATCTGAAAGAAAATTGAAATCCGATGTATGGAATTATTTTACGATTGAAGAAAGAACCGTATAAGGGGTTAAAAGTATGAGGGCGTTTTGCATGTTTTGCAAAAGCGACTATGTCAGAGACCCTTCGAAAATGTCGTCTACTTTAAAACGACATTTACAAACTTGTAAATCTAAGCATGAAGGGGGTGCTCCAATTTCAAAAGATGAGAATTTTAATTTTATTGAATTTTTTTTCGATACTCTTACTTACACTGATAGTTCAAATAGTAGATGGCAAAATTACTCGGAAATGTGTAAAGCTAGGGGTCTAAAACCCAAAAAATTTATGGGGGATGAACCCACTCGTTGGAATGCAACATATCTAATGTTAGAATGGTACAGTTGTTACGAAGATGTAATTATTGACTTTGTTGGATTTAAAAATCAATTTGGTTTGAATATTTTTTATTTTAAAACATGTGATTTATTTTTAAATGTTCAACAGGTTTTTTAAAAAAATCTACCACTATATTATCCGGTACCACAAACGTAGTATTAAGAGAACTATATGATATGACCGAAACTCTTGTTAATTGTAGACATTATCAAATTTATGATAATGCAATTAGTAAAATGAAGCTAAAATTCAAAAAATTGTTATGTAAGAGAAACGTCAAAAATATGTATCATTTATGAAAAACAACAATATGTATTATTTATGAAAAACAACAGTGAAACATAAGGTAAAGTATGTATAATGTTTAATAAAATCATCGTGTGTTCGATAAAAACAGAACTTTAGTTTGAATAAGACGACTACTGTTATGTGAAATAATACGTGTTTTGTGTAATAAATAACACATAATATTTGGTAAAGTTATTATAATCTAAAATCTGTTACAATCGAATTGTACGGATACCTTCATCAGGTTCAAAAATTGGTACAGAACCTTCATCTGGTTACAACAGAGGTTTTAACAAATCAAAATAAAAAACCTAAAAGTATGAACATTAACAAAAGAGATAGATACAATGATATCATAATCGAAGATAAAAAAAATGTAAACACGGATTTAACAAGGATGACAACAGGTAGTGAATTTTAGAGAAAGAAAAATTATAATGATGAAGATGTTTAAAGATGACACAGATAAATGAAAGTTCAACACGAAGTATATGAAGTCGATTATAATGAAAATCATGGATATGTTTAAAGATGATGATGAAGAACATTGAAAGAAAGATGAATCTTGATACGTTAACCATAACAATCAGTTGTTGTTCTCATGAATACGAACTTGGTTATTTGATGAAGGAATTATAAATAAATGATGCTGGATTGAGCTGGTGAAATAGACTGGAAGAAGAGTTCGAGCTTCAAAAATGGAGAATGAATAATGGTCTCTGAATCATAAAAGAGTTTCGGTTTTGGAAAGAGAAAAAAAGGTTAGGATTTCGGTTTTAGAGAGAGAGAATAAATAGTTTCTGTTATGGGGCAGATTGGAGAGAGAAAGTGAGAGATAAAAAGAGAAGGGTTATTTCCCAAATGGCCCCCAACTTTGTGACCAGCTTCCTGTTTGGCCCCCTACTTTAGCAAATATTCCCGTATGGCCCCCTTTTTCCGTTATCTTTAACTGTCCGTTACTCTCTCTCCTCCATCTCATTTTCTCTCACCTCTCTCTCTAGAATTTTTTTCCTCACCCTCTCGTTCTCTCTAAAACTCCGGCGAAGGGGTTTCCCTTCGCCGGAGCTAGGTCTGTTCGTGAACAGAATAATCCCTTCGCCGGAGTTTGAGAGAGAGAGAGGGTGAGGAAATATTTTTTTTTCTAGAGAGAGAGAGAAAGAGAGAAAAAAAGAAGTTTTTTTTTTTAGTTTGAAGGTCGCCGGCCGGAATTTTGGCCGGCCGACGACCTCTGCCGGAGAAGGTGATGAGGTGGCGTAACAGATGATGTGGCGTGAGTTGGCAGAGAGAGAAAACATGATGGAGGAGAGAGAGTGACGGTGTTATAACGGAAGGGGGCCATATGGGTATTTCTCGTAAAGTAGGGGGCCAGGCGGGAAGCTGGTCACAAAGTTGAGGGCCATTAAGGAAATAACCGAAAAAAGAAATAGAATTTTTGGGGTTTATATTCAAAAGAAGGTATTGTCTTATATAGAAGGTCATTATTGGTATTATAATTTAATAGGAAACCTAAAGATATGTGTATTCTACATAGATGGACCCAAATAAACTAGATTTACATTTATATTAATAATTTGGTTTAATATTCGATATTAGGATTAGGGTGGACTAAAAGTGTCTTTAGAGGTAGTTTTTTAGACCTTAAACCCAAATTATTTCTACAATCCTTCTCTTTCTAAACATCTACAATTTCTCTCTCTTACCTTTTAAAATCCACACTTTCTTTTCTTTCGTTTTCTGTATATGCTCTATTTATTCTCTTTCTAAAATAACTTATTTTCGTTACCTAAATTAGTAATTCACTTTCTATAGATTTAGAACAGAGACTACTTATTCGGTATAAATTTTTTCATTTCAATCTTTAATAGTCTTCCACTAACTATGTTCTCTATAAAATATATTAATCAATACTTATTATTCGACTAATTTAAACTGTTTTTAATAAATTAATTATTACCATCAATTAAGAGATGATATTTAACTTAATTCAGTTTATTGTTCATTCATAGTTTTTTTTCGACATAAATTTTTAACATACTCGGCAGTTTTTCTTTACAAGTGAAAGAGAGGCAAAATGCAGTGGTCTCTCTACCTGTAAGGCTTGAGGCTACCTACTAACCCCAAACCTAGAACCCTTTAAGTGATAAGGCACGTGGATAGAGTTTAACTTGCGGCCAATTTGAAATAAAAATTGTGCATCTCAAATTAATCTTGCCAATTTAGACTTCTTAAGACTTAGGTTGCCATTTGTAACCATGACCCATTTTTAGGTACGGGATTAATTTTTTTTTTTGTTAACATCCGTTTACCCACTTTGTGACACGACAGTTTGTGGAATTCTCTAACTAATTGAGGTGCCTCTAATTAAATCGATAGACCCTTATTCATAAGGGACTCGACCTCATTTCTAAGTCCAATGAGCTCTACTACATGAAGAAGCTCTTGGTCAAGACTTGGGTGCAAGGACGGAGTCAGGATTTGAAATCACACCCACCTAGTCTAAAATTTCTGTAAAATAAATGGTAGAAAATAAGACTCTGTTGCAAAAAATATTGTTTGGAAGACGCAATTTTGAATGTACTTACAATTAGTTAACTATGTTAATCAACGAACATGTACTCTAATGTTTTTCTTCAAAGGCCAGACGATAATTTAGAAAGCTGAAACAATTACTAACTCGAAGAATAATGGGTTTCTTTTATCAACGATAAGAATAATGGATTTCTTAACGATGATTTAAATGGCAGAGATTGTGACTAACGTAATTTTGTCATCCTTATGATTCTCTGGTAATAGTACAACTTTATTTCATAAGAGGCATATAGTTTTAGTTAAGGCGTTAGGCGTAAAATAATCAACGTAGCGAGAACAAATAAAGCCAAACTCTACGATAAAAAGAAAATTGAAAGTGCACATAATTAATCTCCATACATCAATCTCTCCACAAGATTTACTACGATTTTTTATTACTTTTGATAGATCTTAGTAAATCTTACATATGTAAATATGTTTGAATAACTAGTAATTATATTCGTTTTAAATTAAAGAAGAAAAAACCCCCAAAAGATTAAGTAAAAGTAGAAAGGGACATGTCCTTGTAAAGATGTTGAAACTGTGAGGATAAAAAAAAAGTAATAAAGTGCTCTGAGGGGGACTTGGAGCATGGACCTCGGGTAGAGGATCATAATTCGGAACTCCTGCTGAGTGTAGTTGTTGAGAAAAAATCTTGTTAGTGGGCAGGGGCGGATCCATGGGGGTGCGAGGGGGTGCGGCCGCACCCCGTGGATCCTCCTGAAAAAGAAATTTAGTAGTAGTAGACTTTTTTTTAATATGTATTTAAGTATATGTGAATATATAATTCCTGATGCAATAAGGTGACACTAGAAATCCTTGGCTTAGTGGTTGAAGTGTGGTTAAGTTGATGGGGGGATTGTGAGGATTTGGGTTCAAATCCTTTAGCAAGCATTTAAAGTTTTTTTTTTCACATTTATGTGTCTAAACCTATATACTATATCTAATTGTGTTTATAGATGTCATCAAGTAGTAATTGGTTCAATGGTGAAGGCTTTAAATTTGGGGTGAGTGGGAGGGTTAGGTACTGGGTTTGAGTCTTGTCGAACTATTTTTAAGTTTTAATATTTCAAGTTTCCACTATCCTAAATTCCTATAAGGGTCCGTTAGAGGGAAAATCTAATAAAAAAAATGGATTTTCGTTTGATTGGCCATTTATATGTAAAAATCGAGTTTGAGGGAAAATCTAGTAAAAAAGATGAATTTTTCGTTTCATTGGACATTTGTATGTAAAAATCGAGTTCGTACGAGAAGAAAAGGTGTGAAATAGTCCAATTTTTTTGCCACCTTTTAGATGGTAAATTGAAAACACAAATCTTGGAAAACTTACATTGAAGCTTGCTAAAATCGCTTAGAATCGATGGAATTGCTTGAAAATTGACGAAATCGATTGAATATCGACGAAATTGCTTGAAGATTTCGATCAAATCGCTTGAAAATTTACGAAATTGCTTGAAGATTGATGAAACCAGGAAGCAAATTGAACTCTCTCACTCTCTGTATTTGCCTAATCTGTTAAAAGCTTTATCTAAATCTGTTAGAATTGGAAGAATCCCTAATTCATGACCCTAAAATAGAAACAATACAGAGAGAGAACAAGAGAGGGAACTTGGAATGAGATGAAATTGGCAATGAGTCGATTATGAAAATATTTCAAAACATGAACTCTCTGATGTCAATTGCATTTGTAATCGTTGAAGTATTAATATAATTAATGAATATAAATATTTTGTTAATTACTCTGTTTGCAAAAAAAAATAAAAATATTTAAGTATATAGATCCGCACCCCCTAGGTGAAAATCCTGGATCCGTCCCTGCTAGTGGGTAGTTAATTTTTGTCAGTAAACTGACAAATTTATGTTATAATCCCCCCTTTTGGTTTTTATTTGGTATGGAGCAAACCTGTGAAAAAAAAAGTATTTTTTTTGTCACGAAGAAACTCATCTTTGGTGTTGATGATGAATAGAAAGCAAACCAAAGAGTAGAGAAATGACTGAAGGGTACATCTTGTAAATGATAGAACTTGAAAGATAAAGAAATATGATTATGATTGTTGCTGTTTGTCGAGTATGGAATATGGCTATTTAGATGTTCATCATTTGGAGCATACCTATATCTACATTTTGAAGCAGAATGGCCCCATTTTCGACATATACCACAAGGTATAGTTGAGAAATCAAATTCAGATGCCTAAAGACCAGGCTGATATGATTTTGGTATTGAACTATGATGATTATTCATGAATGATTGATTAGTTGAATAAGAAGTTTGATTTTGTGGATAATTACCTCTTTGAAGTGATGAGTATCGATTTGGTAATCTTGTCTGTTGATTAGAATACCTGATTTGTTCCTTCTTAGCATAATAGGCAGTATTAGCTTCATCTCCATCTTGTAATTCCAGCCATTGTTCATGATGAAGGAGTTTTGTTCGTAGATCTGCAAATGATTGTGTTGAATCTTTATTATGCATAATAATCACAAACTGATTATACTCTTTGCCGAGACCTTGAAGAACTATTCGACATAGTTCTTTGTCTGATATTTTTTCATTCACAGCCTTTAAAGCATCAGATAGAGATTTAATTCGACGAAGATAATCATTTATAGATGAATCTCCTTTCCTAATATGTTGAATTTGATGTCTCAAAGTTGTAATTCTCGACTCATGTTCTTCAACAAAACAAGACGAAAGGAAATTCCAAATCTCATAAGCAGTATCTAAACCAATAACATCAGCAGAAATGGATCGACTGAAGGTTGATTTTAGACATGATTTAACATAGCTATCGGTCTTACGCCACAACAAAAATTCTGGATTAGGTGTTTATCTTCCTCCTTCAATCACAGTTGGAGATGGAGCTCTGATAGAACTATCAACATAGCCAAACAGATCTGCTCCGATTAGGATTGTCTCGAATTGATCTTTCCAGATCAAATAATTCGAGCTATCAAGTTTTTCAGATACGTAATTTGATAGATGTGAGATTGACGAACCTGAATTCGATGAAACAAGAGGTATGGAAGATGATGATGAATAAGCCATGATCAAATTTTAGAGAGAGAAAGTTTAGTAAAAGAGAGAACGAATCGGAGAAGATGATCGGAGAAGATGATGATTAGTTTGATTCCCGCTCTGATACCATGAAAGATAAAGAAATATGAAATTCTCATTAAACCTTGAGTTTATACATGATCTAGTATTTATAGGTACTGACTAAAAGAGAGAAACTCTCAAAACAGAAAATACCAATTAGTAACAACTTCTAACTACTTCTTAACAACTTTTAAACTCTAACTTTTCTTAACTGTTTTCATAACAGATTTATCTAAAGGCAGCCACCACTTCAACTTAACACCATCATTTGCTTTTTAGTTTGTAGTTAACACCCACAATACACCATTACTCTTCATACTCTAACATCCCCCCTCAAGTTCAGGGACCGAGAGAGACATGAGCTTGGTTCAAAGATAGATAAACTGAGCTGGGAGAAGACCCTTAGTGAACAAATCAGCAGGTTGATCTTCAGTAGCCAAATAGTTGATTACCACAGTGCCATTTGCAACTAAGTCCCTCAAGAAATGATAATCAACTTCTATGTGTTTCGTGCGAGCATGAAACACAGGATTAGAAGCAATTGCTTTAGCCCCCACATTATCACAATAGAGCACAAAAGGAAGATTAGGAGCAATGTGAATTTCCTTTAGCAGATAAGAGATCCAAAGGAGCTCTACCACAGTGAAAGAAAGAGCCTTGTATTCTGCCTCAGTAGAAGAACGAGCCACAGTTGGCTGTTTCTTGGAGCTCCAGGGGACAAGAGAGTTACCTAAGAGAATGCAAAAACCAGTGGTACTTCTCCTAGTGTCAGGGCAGCCGGCCCAATCTGAATCCGAGAATGCTACTAACTTAGTAGTGTCTCCTTTAGTAATAGTAACACCACAGTCCACAGTTCCTTTCAAGTATCTCAAAATCTTTTTAAGAAGAAGAAAGTGAGAATCACAAGGTTGTTGCATGAATTGGGCAGCATAATTGACTTCAAAACAAATGTCTGGTCTGGTTGTTACCAAATATTGTAAACCTCCTACTAAAGTTCTGTAAGTTGTAGGATCAGTCATAGGAGTACCATCCAACTTAGATAACCTGTTTCCTGAAGAGACAGGTGTTGGACTTGCTTTACAATCCAAAAGATCAGCCTTCTTTAGTAACTCAAGAACATATTTCTTCTGAGTAAGCAAAATAGCTGATGAAGAAGTATCATAAGTCACCTCAATTCCAAGAAAATAATGTAAAGTACCCAAATGCTTCATAGCAAATTCTTTGCTGAGATTTTGGATTAGTTGATGTAAGAGGGATTGAGAACTCCCTGTAAGAATAATATCATCCACATACAATAGAAGTACTATGATGTGGGAGGAGATCTTATGGAAAAACATGGAATGATCATGAGAGCTCCTGACAAAACCCAAAGAGAGAAGATAATTTCCAAACTTATTGAACCAAGCTCTTGGAGCTTGTTTCAAACCATAGAGGCTCTTGTGCAAAAGACATACATGATTTGGTTTGTCTTGATCAACAAAACCCTGAGGTTGTTTCATGTAGACTGTTTCCTCTAAAATACCATGAAGGAAAGCATTTGAGACATCAAGCTGATGTGTATACCATGAATTGGAAACAGCAAGATTCAACACAGTTCTAATTGTGGTTGCCTTCACCACAGGGCTAAAGGTTTCAGTATAATCTAAACCCTCATGTTGGTGGAAGCCCTTAACAACTAACCTTGTCTTATATCTCTCTATCTGGCCATCTGATCTGTATTTGATCTTAAATACCCACTTACATCCTAACACATTCATGTGTTCTTCAACAGGGACAAGAGACCAGGTTTGATTATGTTTAAGAGCCAAAAATTCATCATTCATAGCTTTACACCATTCTGGGTGTTGACTGGCTTGTTTGAAGGTAGTGGGTTCTGGATTTTCATTTAGAACAGATAAAAATGAAGTATGAAGAGGATGTCTAATAGTAAAATGGGTAACATGATCAGGTATGTATCTTGGTTTGGTAATTCCATTTCTTAATCTAGTTGTCATACCATGAACTGGTTGAATGACATGTTGATTTTGGGAATGAAAGGTACTGGCAGCTGTCTCCTCATGAGTAGAAGTAGAAGGAATTACAGATGGTAAGGGAAATTCAAGGACTTGTAAGGGAGTTGTAAGAGGAGACTTGAGATTTTCAGATGGTTGAACAATTGTCTTGAAAGGGAACTCATTTTCAGAGAATACCACATTCCTAGACATGTATATTTTCCCAGTGACTAAGTCTAGACACTTGTATCCTTTAAAAGATAAGTTGTAGCCAAGAAACACACATTGACTAGCTTTAGGACTTAGCTTATCTACCCTATATGCTTCTAAATGGGGGTAACATGCACAACCAAATACTTTGAATAAGGAGTAATCAGGTAGCTTATCAAATAATACCTCAAATGGTGATTTGCTCCCCAGAACTTTGGTAGGAAGTCGATTTATGATATATATAGCAGTAGAATAGGCTTCAAACCAAAAAATTTTAGGAGCATTAGCTTGAAAGAGAAGAGTGTTACCTATCTCAGTAAGATGTCTGTTCTTCCTTTCAGCACGACCATTTTGCTGAGGAGTGTAGGGACATGAGCATCTGAAGGTTATTCCACATTGATCAAGATAAGCCTTGAAATCTCCTTTGGCCAATTCTGGTGCACCATCACTTTGAAATTGTTTGATAGTTGTAGAGAAAAGGTTTTCACTTAGCTGCTTAAACTTCTTGAAACAATAAAGACTATCTGACCTCAACTTTAGAGGAAATAGCCAAACATGTCGACTGAAATCATCTAAGAAGAGAATGTAGTATCTATATCCTTCTTTAGAAGTCACTGGAGAAGGTCCCCATATGTCACAATGTATGAGAGACAAGGGTGAAGATGTATAAGATTCAGAGTGAGCAAATGGTAAAGACTTGCTTTTAGCCAATTTGCAATAGTGACAAGACCCATCAGAATCCTTTAGATCAATATGAATAAGCTTGTTCCTTTGTAGAAGATGAAGGATGAAGTCTGAAGGATGGCCAAGTCTTTGATGCCATACAGAAGAAGGAGCAACTAGCACAGAGGTGAAAGCCTCTATTGAAGAAGGTTGTTGTACCTTGAACTTTATAGGGTAGAGGTTATTGACCATTGGACCTTCATTGAGTACCTTCTCAGACCACAAATCTCTCACTTTATAACCCCAAGGAGAAAATTGAACTATGCACTGATTATCTTTAGTGAACTGAGATATAGATAATAAATTTCTCTGAATATGAGGGACAAGAAGCACATTTTGCAAATGAAAGTTGTGAGAAGATGTATTCAAATTAGCATCACCTGTGCTCTTAATTGGAATGCACATCCCACTGCCTACCATTACTTTGTCATTGCCATTGTTATCCTTCTTATTGGACATAGTGGTAATATCATGGGTCATATGGCTAGACGCACCTGTATCTGCTAGCCAAATTGATTCAGTTGTACCAACTGATGAATGAGAAGAGTCCTCATGATCTGAGTGAACTAAAAAAGCCATATGAGCTTGTTCATGCTCAAATTCTTCTGCCATATTTCCAAAATTAGCTTCATAGATGTCCTCTTCAGTATTTGAAAATGGATTAAGATCAATTATATGATGAGATTGATCAGAACATGTTCCTTCTTCACATAGGTGAAGACCAGCAAAGTTGTGCTTTGTATGATTGTATTGATTTGTGTTGGTAATTGATTTCTTGAACTGATTTTGAGATTCATTGCTATGATTATAGTTGCTATTATGAATGTTACTATTATGAAAATTGTTGCTGTTATGAGGATTATTGCTATTATGAGGACTATTGCTATTATGAGGATTATTGCTATGTTTGGAAAATTGATTATGATTGTTGCTGTTTGTCGATTATGGAATATGGCTATTTAGATGTTCATCATTTGGAGCATACCTATATCTACATTTTGAAGTAGAATGGCCCCATTTTCGACATATACCACAAGGTATAGTTGAGAAATCAAATTCAGATGCCTTAAGACCAGGCTGATATGATTTTGGTATTGAACTATGATGATTATTCATGAATGATTGATTAGTTGAATAAGAAGTTTGATTTTGTGGATAATTACCTCTTTGAAGTGATGAGTATCGATTTGGTAATCTTGTCTGTTGATTAGAATACCTGATTTGTTCCTTCTTAGCATAATAGGCAGTATTAGCTTCATCTCCATCTTGTAATTCCAGCCATTGTTCATGATGAAGGAGTTTTGTTCGTAGATCTGCAAATGATTGTGTTGAATCTTTATTATGCATAATAATCACAAACTGATTATACTCTTTGCCGAGACCTTGAAGAACTATTCGACATAGTTCTTTGTCTGATATTTTTTCATTCACAGCCTTTAAAGCATCAGATAGAGATTTAATTCGACGAAGATAATCATTTATAGATGAATCTCCTTTCCTAATATGTTGAATTTGATGTCTCAAAGTTGTAATTCTCGACTCATGTTCTTCAACAAAACAAGACGAAAGGAAATTCCAAATCTCATAAGCAGTATCTAAACCAATAACATCAGCAGAAATGGATCGACTGAAGGTTGATTTTAGACATGATTTAACATAGCTATCGGTCTTACGCCACAACAAAAATTCTGGATTAGGTGTTTATCTTCCTCCTTCAATCACAGTTGGAGATGGAGCTCTGATAGAACTATCAACATAGCCAAACAGATCTGCTCCGATTAGGATTGTCTCGAATTGATCTTTCCAGATCAAATAATTCGAGCTATCAAGTTTTTCAGATACGTAATTTGATAGATGTGAGATTGACGAACCTGAATTCGATGAAACAAGAGGTATGGAAGATGATGATGAATAAGCCATGATCAAATTTTAGAGAGAGAAAGTTTAGTAAAAGAGAGAACGAATCGGAGAAGATGATCGGAGAAGATGATGATTAGTTTGATTCCCGCTCTGATACCATGAAAGATAAAGAAATATGAAATTCTCATTAAACCTTGAGTTTATACATGATCTAGTATTTATAGGTACTGACTAAAAGAGAGAAACTCTCAAAACAGAAAATACCAATTAGTAACAACTTCTAACTACTTCTTAACAACTTTTAAACTCTAACTTTTCTTAACTGTTTTCATAACAGATTTATCTAAAGGCAGCCACCACTTCAACTTAACACCATCATTTGCTTTTTAGTTTGTAGTTAACACCCACAATACACCATTACTCTTCATACTCTAACATCCCCCCTCAAGTTCAGGGACCGAGAGAGACATGAGCTTGGTTCAAAGATAGATAAACTGAGCTGGGAGAAGACCCTTAGTGAACAAATCAGCAGGTTGATCTTCAGTAGCCAAATAGTTGATTACCACAGTGCCATTTGCAACTAAGTCCCTCAAGAAATGATAATCAACTTCTATGTGTTTCGTGCGAGCATGAAACACAGGATTAGAAGCAATTGCTTTAGCCCCCACATTATCACAATAGAGCACAAAAGGAAGATTAGGAGCAATGTGAATTTCCTTTAGCAGATAAGAGATCCAAAGGAGCTCTACCACAGTGAAAGAAAGAGCCTTGTATTCTGCCTCAGTAGAAGAACGAGCCACAGTTGGCTGTTTCTTGGAGCTCCAGGGGACAAGAGAGTTACCTAAGAGAATGCAAAAACCAGTGGTACTTCTCCTAGTGTCAGGGCAGCCGGCCCAATCTGAATCCGAGAATGCTACTAACTTAGTAGTGTCTCCTTTAGTAATAGTAACACCACAGTCCACAGTTCCTTTCAAGTATCTCAAAATCTTTTTAAGAAGAAGAAAGTGAGAATCACAAGGTTGTTGCATGAATTGGGCAGCATAATTGACTTCAAAACAAATGTCTGGTCTGGTTGTTACCAAATATTGTAAACCTCCTACTAAAGTTCTGTAAGTTGTAGGATCAGTCATAGGAGTACCATCCAACTTAGATAACCTGTTTCCTGAAGAGACAGGTGTTGGACTTGCTTTACAATCCAAAAGATCAGCCTTCTTTAGTAACTCAAGAACATATTTCTTCTGAGTAAGCAAAATAGCTGATGAAGAAGTATCATAAGTCACCTCAATTCCAAGAAAATAATGTAAAGTACCCAAATGCTTCATAGCAAATTCTTTGCTGAGATTTTGGATTAGTTGATGTAAGAGGGATTGAGAACTCCCTGTAAGAATAATATCATCCACATACAATAGAAGTACTATGATGTGGGAGGAGATCTTATGGAAAAACATGGAATGATCATGAGAGCTCCTGACAAAACCCAAAGAGAGAAGATAATTTCCAAACTTATTGAACCAAGCTCTTGGAGCTTGTTTCAAACCATAGAGGCTCTTGTGCAAAAGACATACATGATTTGGTTTGTCTTGATCAACAAAACCCTGAGGTTGTTTCATGTAGACTGTTTCCTCTAAAATACCATGAAGGAAAGCATTTGAGACATCAAGCTGATGTGTATACCATGAATTGGAAACAGCAAGATTCAACACAGTTCTAATTGTGGTTGCCTTCACCACAGGGCTAAAGGTTTCAGTATAATCTAAACCCTCATGTTGGTGGAAGCCCTTAACAACTAACCTTGTCTTATATCTCTCTATCTGGCCATCTGATCTGTATTTGATCTTAAATACCCACTTACATCCTAACACATTCATGTGTTCTTCAACAGGGACAAGAGACCAGGTTTGATTATGTTTAAGAGCCAAAAATTCATCATTCATAGCTTTACACCATTCTGGGTGTTGACTGGCTTGTTTGAAGGTAGTGGGTTCTGGATTTTCATTTAGAACAGATAAAAATGAAGTATGAAGAGGATGTCTAATAGTAAAATGGGTAACATGATCAGGTATGTATCTTGGTTTGGTAATTCCATTTCTTAATCTAGTTGTCATACCATGAACTGGTTGAATGACATGTTGATTTTGGGAATGAAAGGTACTGGCAGCTGTCTCCTCATGAGTAGAAGTAGAAGGAATTACAGATGGTAAGGGAAATTCAAGGACTTGTAAGGGAGTTGTAAGAGGAGACTTGAGATTTTCAGATGGTTGAACAATTGTCTTGAAAGGGAACTCATTTTCAGAGAATACCACATTCCTAGACATGTATATTTTCCCAGTGACTAAGTCTAGACACTTGTATCCTTTAAAAGATAAGTTGTAGCCAAGAAACACACATTGACTAGCTTTAGGACTTAGCTTATCTACCCTATATGCTTCTAAATGGGGGTAACATGCACAACCAAATACTTTGAATAAGGAGTAATCAGGTAGCTTATCAAATAATACCTCAAATGGTGATTTGCTCCCCAGAACTTTGGTAGGAAGTCGATTTATGATATATATAGCAGTAGAATAGGCTTCAAACCAAAAAATTTTAGGAGCATTAGCTTGAAAGAGAAGAGTGTTACCTATCTCAGTAAGATGTCTGTTCTTCCTTTCAGCACGACCATTTTGCTGAGGAGTGTAGGGACATGAGCATCTGAAGGTTATTCCACATTGATCAAGATAAGCCTTGAAATCTCCTTTGGCCAATTCTGGTGCACCATCACTTTGAAATTGTTTGATAGTTGTAGAGAAAAGGTTTTCACTTAGCTGCTTAAACTTCTTGAAACAATAAAGACTATCTGACCTCAACTTTAGAGGAAATAGCCAAACATGTCGACTGAAATCATCTAAGAAGAGAATGTAGTATCTATATCCTTCTTTAGAAGTCACTGGAGAAGGTCCCCATATGTCACAATGTATGAGAGACAAGGGTGAAGATGTATAAGATTCAGAGTGAGCAAATGGTAAAGACTTGCTTTTAGCCAATTTGCAATAGTGACAAGACCCATCAGAATCCTTTAGATCAATATGAATAAGCTTGTTCCTTTGTAGAAGATGAAGGATGAAGTCTGAAGGATGGCCAAGTCTTTGATGCCATACAGAAGAAGGAGCAACTAGCACAGAGGTGAAAGCCTCTATTGAAGAAGGTTGTTGTACCTTGAACTTTATAGGGTAGAGGTTATTGACCATTGGACCTTCATTGAGTACCTTCTCAGACCACAAATCTCTCACTTTATAACCCCAAGGAGAAAATTGAACTATGCACTGATTATCTTTAGTGAACTGAGATATAGATAATAAATTTCTCTGAATATGAGGGACAAGAAGCACATTTTGCAAATGAAAGTTGTGAGAAGATGTATTCAAATTAGCATCACCTGTGCTCTTAATTGGAATGCACATCCCACTGCCTACCATTACTTTGTCATTGCCATTGTTATCCTTCTTATTGGACATAGTGGTAATATCATGGGTCATATGGCTAGACGCACCTGTATCTGCTAGCCAAATTGATTCAGTTGTACCAACTGATGAATGAGAAGAGTCCTCATGATCTGAGTGAACTAAAAAAGCCATATGAGCTTGTTCATGCTCAAATTCTTCTGCCATATTTCCAAAATTAGCTTCATAGATGTCCTCTTCAGTATTTGAAAATGGATTAAGATCAATTATATGATGAGATTGATCAGAACATGTCCTTCTTCACATAGGTGAAGACCAGCAAAGTTGTGCTTTGTATGATTGTATTGATTTGTGTTGGTAATTGATTTCTTGAACTGATTTTGAGATTCATTGCTATGATTATAGTTGCTATTATGAATGTTACTATTATGAAAATTGTTGCTGTTATGAGGATTATTGCTATTATGAGGACTATTGCTATTATGAGGATTATTGCTATGTTTGGAAAATTGATTATGATTGTTGCTGTTTGTCGATTATGGAATATGGCTATTTAGATGTTCATCATTTGGAGCATACCTATATCTACATTTTGAAGTAGAATGGCCCCATTTTCGACATATACCACAAGGTATAGTTGAGAAATCAAATTCAGATGCCTTAAGACCAGGCTGATATGATTTTGGTATTGAACTATGATGATTATTCATGAATGATTGATTAGTTGAATAAGAAGTTTGATTTTGTGGATAATTACCTCTTTGAAGTGATGAGTATCGATTTGGTAATCTTGTCTGTTGATTAGAATACCTGATTTGTTCCTTCTTAGCATAATAGGCAGTATTAGCTTCATCTCCATCTTGTAATTCCAGCCATTGTTCATGATGAAGGAGTTTTGTTCGTAGATCTGCAAATGATTGTGTTGAATCTTTATTATGCATAATAATCACAAACTGATTATACTCTTTGCCGAGACCTTGAAGAACTATTCGACATAGTTCTTTGTCTGATATTTTTTCATTCACAGCCTTTAAAGCATCAGATAGAGATTTAATTCGACGAAGATAATCATTTATAGATGAATCTCCTTTCCTAATATGTTGAATTTGATGTCTCAAAGTTGTAATTCTCGACTCATGTTCTTCAACAAAACAAGACGAAAGGAAATTCCAAATCTCATAAGCAGTATCTAAACCAATAACATCAGCAGAAATGGATCGACTGAAGGTTGATTTTAGACATGATTTAACATAGCTATCGGTCTTACGCCACAACAAAAATTCTGGATTAGGTGTTTATCTTCCTCCTTCAATCACAGTTGGAGATGGAGCTCTGATAGAACTATCAACATAGCCAAACAGATCTGCTCCGATTAGGATTGTCTCGAATTGATCTTTCCAGATCAAATAATTCGAGCTATCAAGTTTTTCAGATACGTAATTTGATAGATGTGAGATTGACGAACCTGAATTCGATGAAACAAGAGGTATTGAAGATGATGATGAATAAGCCATGATCAAATTTTAGAGAGATAAAGTTTAGTAAAAGAGATAACGAATCGGAGAAGATGATCGGAAAAGATGATGATTAGTTTGATTCCCGCTCTGATACCATGAAAGATAAAGAAATATGAAATTCTCATTAAACCTTGAGTTTATACATGATCTAGTATTTATAGGTACTGACTAAAAGAGAGAAACTCTCAAAACAGAAAATACCAATTAGTAACAACTTCTAACTACTTCTTAACAACTTTTAAACCCTAACTTTTCTTAACTGTTTTCATAACAGATTTATCTAAAGGCAGCCACCACTTCAACTTAACACCATCATTTGCTTTTTAGTTTGTAGTTAACACCCACAATACACCATTACTCTTCATACTCTAACAGAACTCAAGAAACACTAAATGTTAGGGTATTGCCATATTTATAATAGAGTGAGAGGATTACAAATTGAGAATAAAAATAATTACATATATATACATTTATATTAATACATCTATCTCTTTTCAACCTTGCTAAACCAAGCTGAATAGGTAAATAAAGGCAATTGTTCTGATGTCATAGATTTATTCAGTTTAGCTTTTAGATAGAGGTTAATGGGAAGATGAGAAGACGAAGGTATGAATGTGGTCCAGAGAGAACTAAACGAGTGAAGAGAGAAAAGAGATAGAAGCAAAGAATGAATTGACCTAAAAGGATTATGAATTATTCGTGAGTTTCGTGTCAAATTTTTGTTAGGGCCCCTTGAATAATCAAATGTAAAGAGAATGTATTCTAAAAGTAAAATAACGAACAAATTCAAAATAATTTGACCTAAAAGGATTATGAATTATTTATTAATCAAATGACAATGTTTTTTTGAAAGCATTTGAAATGACAATTTTCACTTGAAAATTTTTCTCTCTGCCTTTTTTTGAAGCGATATCATCGTTTAAACCTTCGTTACATAGTATAAATTTCAATCTTTTTTTCTAGTCTAAAAAGAATAAATTAAGAATTTAGATAAAGAGATTTAGAAATTTAATAAATTGAAAACATGGAGATAAAGAAAAAGAAAAATTGTGACCAATTGTAGAAAGTAAAAATATTAGATAAAGAGATTTAGAAATTTAATAAATTGAAAACATGGAGATAAAGAAAAAGAAAAATTGTGACCAATTGTAGAAAGTAAAAATATTAGACTGTGTAAAGAGAGAGCGGATACATATAGAAAGTAGAAAGAGACAAAGTTTCACTCGCACATGGAGGAAAGTAAGTGAGAAAGAAACCTTTATATTTAATAGGTACTTTTAAGTAGGGGTTGAAAACCGACCGTACGGGTAGTCCACGGTTAATTGCTCTTTCGTTCTGAGCGAAACGAACAAATTCTCAATTTGTCTGTTCGGACATGCAGACAAATCGGACGGACACTTGACAAAGTTTGGTTGTCTGTTACTCATCCAAACCTGCCTAAATTGTCGGGCAATCCGGGTACTGGACCAGTAGGACTCGGGCACAATGATAATTTTTTTGGTTTGGGTGTCCATAAAAGATACTCATTAAGATTTCACCCATGCATAGCCCTTACAGTAGCCCAACAAGAGTTTTCTATCCCTCAACTCTTTTATAAGAAACTTCAATCACTTTTTTCTTTATCACTATGTTGGATTAAAATGTGGAGACCAAAACTTATTTTGTAAGGATAACATAGTCACACATTGTAAACTCTTTGAGATGAAAAAGATAAAAACTTTATAAATAAGAGACGTAGTCTTTCCATGAGAACACATGTAAGTGTGTAGCCTAAATGATAGCTATATTAATTGATTATAACTATTGATATACGATTAACATGTCTAAGTAAGTCAAAAATATCAATCTGCGGAGCTTATCGGTCAGACTCGGACGGAATACTAGTTAGAGTTCTTTTCCGTGTCCGTTCGACTAAACTTTGCGGTCCGGACGGGTATGTCCATGTCGGACACCGGACTCTCACATACACATCGGGCTCGGGCGGTTTGTAGGCGCATCCAGGCCTTTTCTGATGTAGAACGCAGTGGAATTAAAGAAGACGATAAAATTAAACAAAGAACGATAAAATAACGATGAAATAACTCTAAATACTTAAAACTTTATTAAATTTCAATGGGGTTTCTCTTCAACTTGTGAATAATGGACTAACTAGATATCCTTTTATAGGATTCTGGACTTTCCTAGATAGACTTGAATTAAACTTTCCTAAATAATTAAAATACTGCAACTGCCTAAATAACTAGACTCAAATCTGGACCTTTCCAATTATTGGAAATACTAAAATAACATAATTTCCTAAACCTAAATTCTCTAATAATTATACTAAAATTGGGACATCCTAAAACTACTCTCTATGGCCGGTTGGCCCATGACCGGGTTCGGTCATGGAAAAAGTCTCCACGCCGGGTGCCCCTGCATCAGCATCCCCTTCTCCCAAGAGGTTCGTCCCGAACCGTTTTGATGAAGAAAACAATTGGATGCACCCGCATACGATGAATTTACCAAGGCGATCCTGAATTCCCACTTTGCACGAAATTTGCAAACAATCCGTAGAAGACAATGATGGACTAACGGACCTTCTATAATCTGGATCCCTTGATATGACGAGATTCGTAAAATCAACTGTAGTGAAGAAATATCCAACAAATTGTGACATCGACCGTCATCCTTTAGCGGGATGAAGAGGAATCCGAACACCCTATATTCCTCCATGAAAATTCGAATCTTCAAATTCAGCTTCCAATCCATCACGAGTCCGCGCTCACCAGAAGTAAGAAAGTAAACGGGTGGCGAGATACTTTTCTTTTTCTTCACATTACTCTGTTCGGTGAATCCCAACAAAGCAGCAAAACTAGTTCTCGGATAAATAACACCAACAGTTTCAACCATCTCGTATGTTGGTATAGTAGTCTTGAAGTTGTAGTTACGCAGGTCCCATAAGTTCACTATCTTGTCTGTTATAGTGCTGACCAAGGTCCACTCATTCTCAGATACAACCAACGAAGTTACAGCCGAGAAATGTTTTTTTAGCACAATTACACTTTTCCTTCCTGTAAGATCCCAAACTCTAATTGTTGTACCATCACTTCCAGAGAACAACAACATAAGATGAGGATCAAGATGGAACATAATACTAGTAACAAAACCTTTGTTTTTCCAAGCAACTATATTTCGAAGCTCATGCCTTTTCCATATGTATACTTGTGAATCTTCACTTGCACATATAACATATTTCCCATCTGCAGTAACTGATGCTGATATTTGACTGTTTGAGTTCTGAAAACCTCTAAATTTCTGAATGATGGTAGTACCCTCTAAGACCCGAAGCCGAGAATCAGCAGGGGTAATCAATACTTCAGAAGGATTACCTGGATCGAACTGGAATCCGGTTATGTTTTTAGCTTGTGATTCTTTTCTCGTTTGAACGACTATCTTCTCCTTTTGAAGTAGTTTGCTCCCAGATGTGTCGTATAAGACGCAAGTCCCTTTATGTGAACCAACCAAAGAACCTTGCCCATCAGGAGTATAGCAAGCAACAGTAACCATCTCGTGTAGATCTGTCGATGACAACAGTCGGTCTGGTGTACTCCATAATCGAACTTTAGCGTCAAGTGAACCACTTATGAAGTAGGTATCGTCGATCGGGTTGAAGCTTATACAAGTTACATAATCATTGTGTGCAAATAGCTTCCAACAACTCTTGTTTTCAATGTCCCATAACCTAACAGTGTCCATTGAGGACGAAAGCCATTGTTGTGATTTAGACCAAGAGAGATCCAAGAGGTCATCCAACTGACCATGGAAAGAGCAAATAGGTTTATCTGTCAATGAGAAAACAATCTCTGACACAAAAATATAATCAGGGATTTTCCCCTTTCTCTTACTTGAAGAAGCTTTCCCTCTTTTCTTCCTCTCTATATTGTCCACTTGCTGAAAAGTGGTGAAAGAGTTGTCGACAATTCCAGTGCGGCCATATAAACTAATAACCCGAGTCAACCATCGTTCATTGTGAAGATTTTTTGGATCATCTTCATCATCGAGTAGTGGACCAAAATATTGGAGTTTTTTATTAGTAAGTTCAGTATCCACCATTGTTAGGTTTTTGGTTGACGGTTGGAAGGACGACGGAGGTGATTGATCTTTAGTAGGGCTGGAATCAGAACCAACCTCATATTTGTTTCTGTTATCTTTGAGCTTCTCTTCTTCTACTTCGAAGGAAAAGTCATCTTCTTCTTCTGCAACTTCAACTTCTTCGTAATCTTCTTTTTCTATTTCTTTTTCTTGATGGAACGGTAAAATAGGCGAGGAAGATGGTTGACGTATTATTGTTCCAAGGTCGTCACACATATGCTGAGTCTTAGCTAAATCCGATAGTGGTAATGGAACCGCGTCGGCAGAAGTCGGTTGTGGTGGTGGTGGTGAATAAGAAAGAGAAGATGATTGTGTTGGTGGTGGCAGTGAATACGGTGGTGAATAATAAGAGTACGGAGGTGGTGGTGGTGGTGGTGATTCTGGTGTTGGATAGTAATAAGATGGCGGTGATTGTGTATAACACACTGGAGATGGTACTGATGGTTCGTATTGATAAGGAGAAGGTTGTGGTGTATAATTAGAGTATGGAGGTGGTGGTGAAGACGGTGGTAAATATGGTGTATAATAAGAGTACGGTGGTGGTGGTGGTTCAGAGGATGGTGTCGGATAATAATAGGACGGAGGTTGTGATGAGTTTTCTCGTACGGTTTCTCCCGGATTCCAATGATAATCGTACGAATCTCTATTCCCATGCAAACATGATGCGCATAAGCATCGATTCGTTATTCCTTCATGAGTATAATCTGATTGATTATAATCTTCTTGAGGAATAGAATATGATTGAGATTGATTTAACTTGTCTGAAAAAAAAATTCTAGAATCATTCACCCAAAACTTTGGTGGCTCTGAATACCACATGATGTAGAACGCAGCGGAATTAAAGAAGACGATAAAATTAAACAAAGAACGATAAAATAACGATGAAATAACTCTAAATACTTAAAACTTTATTAAATTTCAATGGGGTTTCTCTTCAACTTGTGAATAATGGACTAACTAGATATCCTTTTATAGGATTCTGGACTTTCCTAGATAGACTTGAATTAAACTTTCCTAAATAATTAAAATACTGCAACTGCCTAAATAACTAGACTCAAATCTGGACCTTTCCAATTATTGGAAATACTAAAATAACATAATTTCCTAAACCTAAATTCTCTAATAATTATACTAAAATTGGGACATCCTAAAACTACTCTCTATGGCCGGTTGGCCCATGACCGGGTTCGGTCATGGAAAAAGTCTCCACGCCGGGTGCCCCTGCATCATTTTCGCACCCCTACGTTTAAGCGTAGAGAATAAAGTTTTGTGCATTATTGCTGTTAACTCTTACTCATATTAGTCCTCTATCTCTAGCTTTCTATTAGTGATATGGACCTATTTGTAACACTTAATTTCTTTGAATGGATATTTGATTGAAAAAAAACCCAAAGAAAGAGGGTGCCTGCTAAAAGCACCTGCCAAAACAGCTACAAGGGCTACCCAACATTAGACGCGAATCTTATTCGGCTTTCTCTCCCTAACCGATTTGTTCTTCCTTCTTACCTTTCTGATTGATCTTCTCTCTCAATTTTAACTACCCAAATTCTTACCTTTTTCATCTCAAAAATATCAAAATTTGTACTATAAATCTTCCACATTCAACTCAGTTTCAACACCAAAAACCCAACCAAAACCAGCCATGTAAAAAACTACCCTCTCTGTTTTTCTTCTTCTATTTCATCTCTTGGTTTCCTTGCACAGTCTCTGGTTTGAGTAGTCATGGTGTTACTTTACTTTGTCTCTCTACAAACTGGGTTTCTCCATCTTCTTCTTTTCAATCAGCCATGTCTGAAATTGTAACCTTCTTAACCCTCATTAAACCACCTTTACCAGTTTCTCATGTAAAAAAAAACTACCCTCTCTGTTTTCTTCTTCTATTTCATCTCTTGGTTTCCTTGTACAGTCTCTGGTTTGAGTAGTGATGGTGTAACTTTACTTTTCTCTCTCTACAAACTGGGTTTCTTCATCTTACTTCATTTGAAATATGTGTTTCTTTACAATAGCTGGATCACAATCATGGTGAAGATAAGCTAATCCATGAGCAGTAAAACAATTGATAGCTCACAATTATCTCAGTTTCCGATTATGCAGCTCCACTTGCTCCATTCCTGTGTCTGGGAAGATTCATGAAACAAAAGAAAACTAATCCGTTTGACTGGAATCTTGAGACAAAATTGAGATATCAATAGTGTCTTTTCTATTTGATTTTGCATCTGTTAGCTGCTTCACAACCTCTCTCATCTTCGTCCTTGCACTTGGTTCAGTTCTGGTACATCGAGGAGCTCTCAGAAGTACTTCGAATGCTTCATCCGTTACTAAAGAACCCAAAATTTCGTCTAAGAGGCTTGGGCCGACAATGTTATTCGGTTTGAGCGAAAGATTCATAATCGGAAAGGGAGCACACGGAACTGTTTACAAGGCCTCAGTTAGTGAATGTCCACATTATGCAGTAAAAAACTTAGTTTTGCACATCTGAAAGGACCAAGTTCAACTATGGTTAGAGAAATTTAGACAGTCGGAAAGATCAGGCACCGAAATCCTGTGAGACTAGAATCAACCGCCATGGGAAAAGATTATGGGTTGAGTTTTTGTACAAGTATATGCATAATGGTAGTCTTTATGATGTTCTTCATGAGATCAATCCAGCTCCAATTATAACTTGGGAAGTTCGGTATATAATTGCTTTAGGAACTACTCATGGATTAGCTGATCTTCACCATGATTGTGATCCGGCTCACAGAGATATCGAACCGTATAACATTGTCGGCCCAAGCCTCTTAGACGAAATTTTGGGTTCTTTAGTAACGGATGAAGTGTTCAAAGTACTTCTGATAGCTCCTCGATGTACCAGAACTGAATCAAATGCAAGGCCGGCGATGAGAGTGGTTGTGAAGCAGCTAACAGATGCAACATCAAATAGAAAAGACACTATTGATATCTCAATTTTGTCTCAAGATTCCAGTCAAACGGGTTAGTTTTTGTGAAAAGGTTAAACCTTTGATTGTTTAATTCACTTGAGTATGACCGAGTGAAGGTGAAGGTGATGATCTTCTCGGTTTGATGACCGAGAGGGAGATTGAGAGAGTTGATAGTCTCGGCTATAACCGAGAGAGTGTGTAACAACTCTCGGTGAGGCCGAGAGTGATGAAGCTCGGGTATAACCGAGAGAGAGAGAGATGAGCTGAGCTCTCGGTTATAACCGAGGGTTGATGATGACAATCTCGGTTGAATCCGAGAGATGAAGATCGGTGAGCTTGTTGTTGTTGTGTGAGAGAGATAGAGAGATAGGTAAATACCTTGTTTATTAACACTACAACTTATTAATACATTGTGTATGATCTCCTTATATAGGTTTACATGATGAAGAGTTTTAAGTTATCAAAATTTATCTAAACTAATCCTAAACTAATCTAAACTATAATCCTAATACCTAAGGAATCCTAGTTGTAGTAGGATTCCTATTTGGACCAAGTCCACTCGGTTTGGCCGAGTGGAGTGGACCTTCCAACACTCCCCCTCAAGTTAGAGCGGGAATGGAAGTAACGCCTAACTTGCCAATAATGTTCTTGAACGGTTCTGCCCCAAGTGGCTTTGTGAAGATATCCGCTAACTGATTTTCTGTACTGGTGAAGCGTGTGGCAATGACGTTGTCTTTAATCTTTTCACGAACGATGTGGCAATCTATCTCAATGTGTTTGGTACGTTCGTGAAAAACTGGATTATCAGCAATGTGGAGAGCGGCTTTGTTGTCGCAATAAACTGTCATCGGATCTGAGTGATCAATTCCAAAGTCAAGTAATAAATACTTAAGCCATTGTAATTCGCATGTGAGGATGGCTAAAGCTCGATATTCTGCTTCTGCCGAAGACTTGGCAACGGTGGGTTGCTTCTTTGATTTCCATGAAAGTGGACTAGATCCCAACATTGTAAAATATCCTGTAGTTGATCTACGGGTCGAAGGACAACCAGCCCAATCTGAATCACAGTAACCTGTAATATGGAGAGAGCTGTTTGCGGATAAAAATACTCCTTTATCAAGGGTACCTTTCAAGTATCGTAGTACGCGATGGGCGGCGTCTAGGTGTACTTGACTGGGTGTTTGCATGAATTGACTGAGGTTATTCACAGCGAAAGCGATATCTGGCCGTGTAACTGTTAAGTAGAGAAGCCGGCCAATTAGGCGACGGTAAACTGACGGATCTGACAATGGTGTACCGTCAGTGGGACTAAGTCGAAGTTTCTGTTCCATAGGGAATTCAGAGGGACGTGCAGCGGTTAGTCCAGAATCTTTTAAAATATCAAGTGCATATTTTCTTTGACATAAAAAAATGCCTTGTGACGAACGAGAAACTTCAATACCAAGAAAGTACTGGAGACGTCCTAAATCCTTTAGCGAGAAAGCATTATTTAGGAATGATTTTAACTTGGAAATAGCATGATCATTATTTCCTGTGATAATGATGTCATCCACATAGACTAGAACATAAATCTGAGTGGAGGAGGAACGAAAGGTAAAAAGCGAATAATCACTCTTAGATTGAGAGAAACCACGTTCAATTAGAACGGAGGAAAATTTGGAAAACCACTGACGGGATGCTTGTTTTAGACCATAAAGAGATTTATGAAGGCGGCATACTTTAGACTCCCCCTTAGATGAAAACCCGGGGGGAAGTTTCATGTAAACCTCCTCATGGAGGTCGCCTTGGAGGAAGGCATTGTTAACGTCCAACTGATGGAGAGACCAGCCTTTAATGGCGGCGAGAGATAGAAGAACTCGAACGGTTACTAGTTTAGCAACCGGAGCAAAAGTATCATTGTAGTCCAACCCCTCTATTTGAGTATAGCCTTTAGCCACTAAGCGAGCTTTATAGCGTTCTATGGAGCCCTCGGGCTTGAACTTTATTTTATACACCCACTTACAACCAATAGGCTTCTTGCCGGGTGGTAAGTTAGTGAGAGTCCAAGTTTTGTTTTCTTCCAAGGCCGAAATTTCCTTAGCCATGGCCTCCTTCCAATGAGAAGATTTCATTGCTTGGGTGAAGGAAGTGGGTTCGGTCGAGGACAAGACCGAGGAAAGAAATTGTTGATGAGAAGTTGAAAAGGAATTTATAGAAAAATAGTTTTCAAGTGGATACTTGACGGTAGTGGTGTTGGAGCAAACATAGTCTTTGAGATGACTAGGTGGTTGACGAGACCGAACCGGTCTGCCGGAGTCAACGTCGGGATCGCCGGAAGTGGGAACATCGGTCGCGGGCGGTGGAAGAGAAGAGCCCGAACCGGGAGTGGTGACAGGGGGTTCTGTCGGCACCCCTGAAGCGGGGTGTGTGTTAGAATAATCTGTCGGCACCCCTGAATCAGGGAGCTCGGTAGAGATATCTGTAGGCACCCCCGAAGGGAAAGAATGGTTTTTTGTCGGCACCCCCGAAGGTGTGTTACCAGGGGTGTCTGGAGGCACCCCTGAAACAGTATCCAAAACCGGGACGACAGGGACAGTGGGTTCTTCGGTGAACCTGCTGCTGTCGGACGGTGAATCGGGAGGAGGCTCGGTATTCACCGGAAAATCAAAGGTTCCGTCATCATCAATAGAGAGGGATGGAGACGGGTCGGCGAGAGGAGCTTGTGCCGGAGGTGGAGAAGCCATAGGAAAGCGGCTCTCGAAGAATGTAACGTCTCGTGAGATGAAAATACGTTGAGTAGAGATGTCGTAGATACGGTAACCCTTTTGTCCACTTGGGTAGCCAAGAAAAATGCCGGCGGAGGACCGGGCGTCCATCTTGGTTTTGACCAAAGGGATACGGGCATAGCAAAGGCATCCGAATACACGTAAGTGTGAAAGATTCGGAGGAGCACCCATGAGGATTTCATGAGGGGATTTCCCATCAAGGATTGGTGTGGGTAATTTATTAATGAGATAGACGGCGGTTAGAACGCATTCTCCCCAAAACGAAAGAGGGAGGTGAGCTTGAAGTCGTAAAGATCTAGCGACTTCAAGAATATGGCGATGTTTTCGCTCAACAACACCGTTTTGTTGAGGTGTATAAGTGCAACTACGTTGATGGGTGATTCCTTTTTCAAGAAACCAACTTTGGAGGGAATGATTCATGAACTCAGAACCATTGTCTGATCTAATTGTTTTTATCACACAGTTAAATTGTGTATGAACATAATTAGAAAAATTCCTAATTTTCATGGTGGAGTCCGATTTAGAACTTAGAAGGAATATCCAAGTACAACGAGAAAAATCGTCAACAAGGGTCAAAAAATAACGACACCCGGAGGTGGAGGGAACCGGAAAGGGACCCCATATATCGGCATGAACTAACTCAAATATATGAGTGGAAGAAGTAGTGCTAGAAGGAAAAGGCAATCGACATTGCTTAGAAAGCGGACATATATCGCACGGCACTTTATTTGATAAGAATTTAAAATTCATACATGGAAGTCTAGAATTAAAAAATTGAAAACGAGAGAAAGATGGATGGCCTAAACGGCAATGCCATAAAGAAAAACACTCATGACTAGGTTTATCTTGAAATAAATTTGAAACGGAAAAAATTTGACGCTCCGTGCGGAGGAAGTAAAGATCATCATGGAGACTACCATGCCCAATCTCCATCTTCGTTGTTCGGTCTTGAAAAAGACATAAGTCATCGTCAAATAAGACGGTACAACGAAGAGATTTAGAAATTTGAGATATAGATATGAGATTAAATTGAAAAGATGGAATATGAAGCACATCTTGTAAATAAAATCTATTGGAAAAATAGACCGAACCAATATGGTGAACCTTAACTCTTGATCCATCGGGTAGTCTAACAAATAAATCCGGAGGAGCAAGAGAATATGAAGAAAAACGTGATAAAACCGAACATATGTGTTTAGCGGCACCGGAATCAATAACCCAAGGAGGATGAAAAGAAGAATAATACTTACCTGTAAGATTGACGTGAGGGTCTTTAGTGGTACCATGAGAAGATGTGGGCTGTTTGTTTTGTTCCAATAAGGCAATTATAGATTGGTATTGCTCCGGTGTGAGAGTAGTTGCTGAAGGCATCGTGGTGGGAGAATCCGAGTGGTGAACCTCAAACGGTCCACTATTAATGGTAGCATGAACTTGAGAAGTTTCAGAAGCTTCGGGAGTAGTCATGATTCAAGAGAAAAAAAATTTTGAAAGCTCTTATACCATGTGAAAAGGTTAAACCTTTGATTGTTTAATTCACTTGAGTATGACCGAGTGAAGGTGAAGGTGATGATCTTCTCGGTTTGATGACCGAGAGGGAGATTGAGAGAGTTGATAGTCTCGGCTATAACCGAGAGAGTGTGTAACAACTCTCGGTGAGGCCGAGAGTGATGAAGCTCGGGTATAACCGAGAGAGAGAGAGATGAGCTGAGCTCTCGGTTATAACCGAGGGTTGATGATGACAATCTCGGTTGAATCCGAGAGATGAAGATCGGTGAGCTTGTTGTTGTTGTGTGAGAGAGATAGAGAGATAGGTAAATACCTTGTTTATTAACACTACAACTTATTAATACATTGTGTATGATCTCCTTATATAGGTTTACATGATGAAGAGTTTTAAGTTATCAAAATTTATCTAAACTAATCCTAAACTAATCTAAACTATAATCCTAATACCTAAGGAATCCTAGTTGTAGTAGGATTCCTATTTGGACCAAGTCCACTCGGTTTGGCCGAGTGGAGTGGACCTTCCAACAGTTTTCTTTTGTTTCATGAATCTTCCCAGACACAGGAATGGAGCAAGTGGAGCAAGTGGAGCTGCATCATCGGAAACTGAGATAATTGTGAGCTATCAATTGTTTTGCTGTACAAGAATGCAAACCTTTTAGTCGTACGTTACATATTTTTTCGTGTTTTACTTTTCCACCAAGTGTGTCCGACTCCTGTTTCGGACTTAGGTCGGAGTGTTGGTCCAATGGTGGACATTGTGTCGAGTTACGGCTTTCTTAAGATGTGTACTAAAATATGACAATATATATGAAGGATTTGAGTACCCTGTGATTTGAAAATATTAGATATCTTAGAAGTAGCCTTTAGCTTGCTAGCAAGTCTATTCTAACTCCTTTACAGAGGAGAAAAATGAAAGAAATTGGATTTGAACATCATCTTCTACTCTTCTTTTCCTTATTCCGATACTTCAAACACTTCAAAAATTCCTCAAATTAGAATAAAGTAGTGGATTCATTAAGCTATTTGATAAAGTTGGCATTGTTTCTTGATGTTTAATTTGATAAAGTTGGATGCTCAACCAATCATTGATACAGAAGTTTGGTTCAGTTCAATGGTAGCATATGTATGTCTCTCCACAATAGAGAGTAGGTTCTGCTCTTGATTTTAGATATTTAGCATCGTATATTGTACTTTTTTTCCAGTCTACTTTTAATAAGTAATGTCTGAGTTCATCTAGTTTTAATAAAGCGACCCAAATCTTTTGCGAGGTAATTGTCAATTACGTAACTTTTAGCAAGAACTTGTATACCTTCAAAATATACAATAGAAGCACCAATTTTTTTTGTTTTGTTTTGTTTTATGAAAAGTTCTTAAAGATTGAAGACATGAAGTCTTTCATTTTAAGAGCAAAGTTCTAAAATTTTGGTAGTTGGAACGGGCCTATTTGATTTTGACTCTCACCCATGGAAATATGGCTTAAAAAGTAAATTATTTCTCGTGAACTATAAAGTAAGGAATTTCAACTTCTTCTTTGAGAAAAAAGACTACAATGAAATTAAGGGCAAAGAAAGGGCAAGGAACAAATGAAGGTAGTGAGTCGTAAAGACAAAAGTAAAGGAGAGGAAGAAAACCCTAAAAACATGAATGCAAATTGACAAAGAATCCGTGGGTATATAGCCCAAAATAATGTTCAAAAAGGATTTAGGGTCCAATCTTCCCAAAAAATGAATTTTTAGTCCTTTTGTTCTTGGGACTAAAAACCCTTAATATATATTACATAATTCCTTCCATGTCCAAGTCATTTTTCGCGAGATTTTAATATGTGAGGCCGGAAAAAATTTTCAAACGGTTTAATGTACCTTGATTTTAGGATAAATTTAGGAAAAAACGGATAGATTCTCACGAAATTTTCTCTCTCTTCTATAATCTGTTTAGAAACAAAATCCAAACTTTTGCAAATCAATTTTCTCTCTCTTCTTTACAGATTTAATATGGAGATTTATTAGCCAAAAATATGGAGATTTATTAGAAACAAATCATAATTTTTCTCTCCTCTAAACAGATTTGGAAATCAAATTTTCTCTTTCCTATTATCCGAATAAATCAGAAATCAAAATCCTAACCAAAACCAAAACGTCATCACCACGGATATTTCCAAATCAATTTTCTCTCTCTTCTTTACAGATTTGGAAACCAAATCAATTTTCTCTATCTTACTATGTAAATTTTTTTTCGATTCAAAACAAATTTCTCTCACTTAACTTTCAGATTTGGAAATAGTATATAATCTAGGATCAATTTAGCGTGATTTGGAGGTTAATATACAAAACATATATGTCACTTTCTCTCACTTAACTTTTAGTTTTGGAAATAGTATATTTTTCTGGGAACATTAAAGCAGCATTTTTTTTCGTTTTTACTCATACATAAATACTCATCGAATACAAATTATGAAATAAATACGTAAATTATGTATTATTTATGACGAATAAACCATCATTTGTCAAGTATACAACGTAATTTATCAAATGTATTTGGGTCTTGTTCAGTAAATTACACATAATTTCTTTACATTACACATAATTTCTTTTACATAACACATCGTTTACATTCTGTTACAAAAAAAATGTACAAAATCTTCTCTGGTTCAATAATGGTGCCCATCCATGTTGCCCTATTGCTTGGAATGCTAATGGAGGGGGCCGAATATGAGGCTTTTCCAAGGAATCATGATCAAGATCCATTCAAGTGTGCATTTCTTATGAAATATTTCGAGGAGCCAATCAGAAAGTCAAGTAACAAGAACAAGGGTATTTCAAGTTTGATTTGCTTATTTTGATTTGATGATTCTGCCTTGAACTCCATCTGTGATAACAAATGGAGAGAGATTAATACATATAAATTATATAAAAAAGTATATTATTTACAATAAATTACATGAACATTTACGTAAATTATATGTAATTTATTTCAAAGTACACGGGATTTACATATATAAGCGAAGTTGTTCTAATAATGAAACGAGTATTGTTTTTGAGATTAAAGCATAATTAATGTTCCATATAATATTCATGATATTCGTGATAAAGTATATATAATTTGTCAGAAAATACATATATCATGTTCTCATTTTGAAAAACATCGTACGGGAGATGTTTGCATAATTTACTATAAATTATGGTAATTTATGATAAAGTACATGTACTGTTAATTCTGTTATGAGGAACCGTACGAAAAAAACCACGTTTCATAAATCCGTACGGATTGAAAACCAGATCTGAAGAAAAAGTACGAATATCATTAGGTTTAAACTACATATCTAAAGATATTTGATATGATGATTGATTGCAACAATAAGTATACTCGATTTATAGGAATTAGTAATGAAGGATTATCTCATCAATATCGAAATCATTAAAGAAATTTTTAGAGAGAGAAATACAATAATAACATACTCGATTTGAAACAGAATCATTAAAGAAGAATTTTGTTTACCTGATTAACAATTAAGAAACTGATTTTGAAAAACTCTAATGAATATGAAACAATTTCTTTGTTTTAATGGAAGAATCAACTACTATAAACTGAAATAAAATCACAAAAACTTATAAATTGATTTATATTTTACCTGTTTAACTTGATATGAAGTGACATAAATGGAAATGGAGTTCTGAGCTTGTGTATTGGATTAGAAGACGAATGTTTGAAAAGCAATCTAATGAAGATGAAACAAGATTTCTGAGTTTAATGGAGGTTTTGTTATGTGAATCGGATTTAGAGAGAGAGAATAAAGAGGTTTCGGTTACTGAAAATAATGAATCACGTTTCTTTATTTAGAAACGTGATTGGAAAGGGAATGTGGGAGATAAAAATGGAAGAAGATCTTTATGAATTTTGAAGATAAATCAGTTTGTTTAAAAACGTGATTTGAGAGAGAATGTGGGAGATAAAAATGGAAGAAGATCTTTATGGATTTTGAAGATAAATCAGTTATAATATATGAGGAAGGTTAGATTAGGAATTATGATTTATTTGATATTCTAGGGATTTGTGTTTTTTCTCTAGATGACACCAAATGGACTAGATATCCATTTATATTATTTTTTTGGTTTTGAAACCCTTTATAGGATTAGAGAGGACTAAATGTCTTATTAGGACCCGTTTTTTGGGCTATAAAGACAAAGTATATAATTTGATGGGTGAATGATGCCGTCACATCTTAAGAATTTCTTATGTCAAGGACAAGGCGTCCCTAGAGAGAATAGGAGTACCTTAACCAAAAAAAAAAAAAAAGAATAGGAGTACCAAAATGTAGTGGTTCATACGGCTGTTGTCGTGACTCCAATGTGCCCATTGTGGCAGGTTTCTCACTTTTTATAGTATTGGTTCACGATTTGTTGCATACGTGTCCTTTCGACGTTATTTATAAACTGGCCAATCTGCTCAATTTCCTGATTGACCCCAACTTGTTGTGTTTATATTGAAAATGACTATGTGAATAATAGTAATAACAAGAAAATAATAATATATCACAAAGGATGACATAGGTTTTTTTGCCATATCATAACTTCTATCTATAAATTTCGGACGTTCATTTCTTATTTATGAATCTTAACCGTTCTTTTTGAAGAGTCTTTAGAAAGATAGATATTTAAAAGTCAAAATAATTATCCACTTCCTATTACGTCTCACATTATTTTTCTCTCTCTTAAAAAACACGATTATATTTCTCTCTCTTTCCTCTTTTCTCTCTTCAAACAACTCAATATAATCTCCATTATTATTCTTTTAGAAATTACAATTTATTATTTCTAATATATGTTTTTACTACTTCAATATCTGTAAATAACTAAAGTATTTGACAATAACCGCGTAACATGCTTATAGAAATTTCCGTGTCCTACGGGTACGGGCTATACCCTAGTATGTAACAAACGACATAGTTTTTTTTGTCATGTCATAACTTGCATGTATAGATATTTAAAAGTAAAAAAAAAATACTCACTTCCTATAAATTCTCACGAGAAATTATCTTCATCCCTCCATTTGGCCGCTCCCTCAGCCCTCCGCCCAATGTGGCGACATATCACTTGAGCGTATATTCCCACTATTCTCTCTCCATTTGTTCCACGGTCAAGAGATATGTCGCCGCACCAGACAGATGGTTGAGGGAGGGACCAAATGGAGGGATGAATAAAATTTCTCACTTTCTCACATTATTTCTCTCTTAAAAAATACGACTGTATTTCCCTCTCTTTCCTCTTTTCTCAACCCAGTGGCGAGGCCAGAAAGTTTTATGAGTGGGGGCACTTTTTTGTTATAGTTAGTGAAAGAATTTCATAGTATACGATCAGGTTAGAATCAAAAAACAAAATTTCAATAAAATTTTATTTATAGTTTAGATATGTCGTGGTAATTTTAATGTACAACAAGTAAGTTTTAATTTTCTCATCAATATGATTTAGGATCTTTCCCCCAACTGGATTCCAAAAAAATACCTTTTAAAAAAAAGGAACGGATGAAGAGATAGTGGTGAAGATTAAGAAAACGACGATGAAGAGAAAGTGATCGTACTGGAAGACAAAATGAAGGTAAACTTTTCTTTCTAATAACATGTTACTATAACAAACGTGTAAAAAAACCTTGAAGTCCAAAATACAAGTCACTAAAAAATCATACGAAATCAAAGTTATGAGAGTTATTAAGAAAATTCATCATCTCTACGAAACCGTTTTTATTAAGTTGGTCACTTTGAAGAGGTCAAAATTTAATTAGTTCAATTAATAAGAACCAATTTTAGACCAACACATGCAATATATAAAGTATTTTCAATAAGTATTAATCTTAAACCAAACAATACTTTTAACTAACGTAAATAGTAGACATTCTAGGATAAAAATGTAAGTAGTGGAAATCTAGAAAAAAAATTGTTTTGAGGAGGTCTAAATTTAATTAGTTCAATTAATAAGAACCAATTTTAGACCAACACATGCAATTTATAAAGTATTTTCAATAAGTATTAATCTTAAACCAAACAATACTTTCAACTAACGTAACTAGTAGATATTCTAAGATAAAAATGTAAGTAGTGGAAATTCTAGAAAAAAAAAATGTTTTGTGTGTGGGTCGATCCCGAGACCTCCACAATGTAATCCAAGCGTTTCACCAATTAAGCTAAAGAAGATCTTTGTTTAAAAAGCGAACATATATATACATAATATTAGTGGCAAGTACAACTTGACGCATACGAGTCACATTAGGGTAGTGGGGGCATGGGCCCCCACGGGCTCCTATGTGGGCTCGCCCCTGAAACAACCCAATATAATCTCCATTATTATTCTTTTAGACATTACAATTTATTATTTTTTTTAAATATTTTTACTACTTGAATATCTGTAAATAAAGAAAGTATTTGACGATAACGCGTAACATTCATATAGAAATTTTCTTGCCCTACGAGCGCGAGAAATACCCTAGTCAATATAATAAAATAGGTGGACAAGTGTTGATTGAGACAAACTCCTGGATAAGTCAAACAGTCCGACCCACATCTATTATACTGGTATGAACAGTTGGATTCAGCAAAATCTATATCATTATGTGGGTCCTATTTTGTCAAAGGACATATCTTCTCAATTCCCAACCCAACCCTTCGTCTCTCTTTTCTTCAACGATTTTATTTCGGATCAACCAAAATAGGGTTTGTTAACACAACCCTTCGTCTCTCTTTTCTTCAGCGATTTAGTTTGGATCGGTCAATTTAGGGGTTTGTTAAGGTATGTTGGATTTTCTCTTTTCAAGTGCTCATCGAGGGTCACATTAATTTGAGATTCCATTAGTCATGAAATCCCGCTCCATAGATTGGATTTTTCATTCAATTCCAGCAAATTAAGATTTTTTTCTTTCTTTTCAATTCTCATATATACTTTTTGTTCAATTTGATCCACCTCAATTGATTTATCTAGGTATTTCTTATTTTTTTACTTTTCACTTCAGTATCTAGATACTTCTTCATTGACTTAGGTCGGAGTGTTGGTCCAACGGATCTTGTGTAGAGTTACTGCTATCTTAAGATATCATAGAAGCACCCTTTAGCTTTTTTTTTTTTTTTTGATGAGATGAGCACCAATATATGGACAACTAATTATTCTATATGGACAACTATTTTCGGGTCCGATGTAAGTTAATTATGTTTGATTTTATTGACTTTCATTTAATAAGGGGACATCTCTATAAGGTCTTCAATATTAAAACATTAAGTAATCAGGGACCATAAACAAATATAACAGATCAAAATAAAAACCTAGTTGCCATTCTTCTTCTTCTTCTCCATATAACCACAACTACATCTCTCTCGGTCTTTAATGGGGAAGGTTTGGGATTAGGCCACTTGTGAGATTAAGCTCCATTACTATAACACTATAAATAACACCAATTATAAAGCTACCAACTAATCCCCTAACTGTGATTTGCTTCTTCCATCATGAAATTTGCCTTGAAGAATCTTGTTCCTCTGTTGTTCTTTTGTTCCTATGTATCTTCTTTCTCTCAATTTCTTTCTTCAACTCTAAAATATTCATCATAGGCATAGCCCCAACTTGAGAAATTTCTCTCTCTAAAACAACTCATTTTCTACATTTACCATAAGAACTGTAGAACTAATAAGAGGTTATGAAATGGAAATTGATCAAAATACTTTTCTGTTTGCAATCTCACCTGGGTATTAGAAAATGAACCGCCACCAAGAATCTTCAAATGGGTTTTGTCTTATTCCTTAATCCATGAATGAACTCTGCCTCCAGATTAATTCAATCGATAGAGAACCCACTGAAAACCCTAGTTTTAATTCCTCAAACTCTGCACACAGTAATGGGTTTCTCTAATTGAAAACAATCATAAAATCTTTAATGAAAACTCTCTTTCTCTCTCTAAAAAGAAAACGATGAATACTCAATAGTCCCGAAAATTACCCAAAAATAACTACAAATCGTATAAACAACTTTGACTTAGAAATTTTTGATATTTCTTATGATCATCAAAACCCCACTATAAATACAGAATTCTGAATCAAGAGTTAAACTTTGTTGATGAAGAAGAAGAAACTTTAGGGTTTAGGGAAGAAAAGAGGGAGAACTTAAAATAAAAACTCTTATTTTTGGAGGACATAAATGAAAATAATATAGAGATGTCCCCTTAAAAATAATTGTCTATATAAAAAATTTTAATTTTTTAATTGTCCATATAAAATAGTTGTCCACACAAAATAATTAGTTAGTTGGCTTTGTTTCTTAAGGTTTAATTTGATAAAGTTGGAAGCTCAACCCATCATTCATACAGAAGTTTGGTTTAGTTCAATGGTAGCATACTAGCATTTATATCTCTCCACTATAGAGAGTAGGGTTATGCTCTTGATTTTAGATATTTAGCATCATATATTGTACTCCTAGTTAGAGAAAAGTACTTTTTTTCCGGTCTACTTTTAACAAGTAATGTCGAGTTCCTCTTGTTTTAATAAAGCGACCCAAATCTTCTGCGAGGCATTTGTGAGTTAAGTTCTAACATTTTGGTAGTTGGAATGGGCCTATTTGATTTGGACTCTCACCCAATGGGAATATGGCTTAAAAAGTAAATTATTTCTCGTGAACCACAAAGCAAGCAATTTTAACTTCTTCAAGAAAAAAGACTAATGTGAAATTAAGGGGAAAGAAAGGATAAGGAACAAATGAAGGTAGAGAACCCTAAAAACAATAAGAACTATGTAAGAAAAGCTCAAGATTTGGGCCCAAATACGAAAAAAAAATCACTTGGAAATAATAATGTAAAAAAATCCAAATTTTAAACTGTTGGCAAAACTTTTGAAACTGTGACAACATATATAATTATGTTCTTAATTATGTCTGAACAAAAACAAATTTGTTCGTACATTTACAAAATTGTTGAGAGCAAATACAAAATTGTTGAGAGAAAATACAAAATTGTTGAAAGCAAACTGTGTTTTGTTCAGAAATTTTCAAAAATGTTTTGTAATTTCAACTTTTGGGTTTTTTTTACATTATTATTCCGGGTTGGGCTTCATTTGATATTTTGACCCGAATTTTGGGCCTTATAATTTTCCTCTCAAACAATAATGCACATTGACAAAAAAAGAAGTATATAATTTGATGGGAATGATTGATGCGATCAAATCTCAAAAATTTCTTATGTCAAGGACAAGGCATTCCTAGAGAGGATTGGAGTACCAAAATGTAGTGGTTCATATCGTTGTTGTCATGAATCTAATGTGCTCATTGTGGCGGGTATCTCAAGTTGTAATAGTATTCCTTCACAATTTGTTGCATTCGTGTCCTTCTGACGTTATTTATAAACGGGCCGATCTACTCCATTTCCTGATTGACCTGACTTGTTGTATGTTTATATTGAAAATGACTACTTGAATAATAGTAATAACAAGAAAATAATAGTAATAATAATAATAATAATAATAATAATAATAATAATAATAATAATAATAATAATAATAATAAGAGTTATTTTTGCGAAAGGGCAGACATAAGTACCGGGTAATGAGTTTGGGGAATGAAGATGTTCTTTTTTTGAGTTTGGGGCGTGGCACATTGAACCAAAAAAATATAACAAAAATACTGATGTGAATCCACATATATCAAATTGCACATTATTATGAGTAGAAATCTAGTTTTGTAAATCAAAATATGGAAAATCATAATACAAAACATAATTTCATACAACATGTTTGTGAACAAAAAACATATGAAATGGATGTTACAAAATATATTTTGTAATAAACAATTTGTGAAATGGTACAGATGCTGAACAAAAGTTTGAAGATGAAACCCTTAAAAAAGATGAAGATGATGAAACATAACCTTGAAGATGAAACGGTAGAAATGAAAGCATAAAAAAATCAAGAAGATGAAGACAAAAGATTCACTAGAGCTTCTCATGAGCATTATCAAACCTTAGTGAAGCATTACCAATCGATAATGGAGCTTGAAGATGAAGATGAAGAAGAAGCTTGAAAATGTAAATGATGAATCGTTCATAGTGGTTTGTTTCTCACTTTTACGATTCTGGTTGTGCGTTACAATGTGTTTGATGAACTTTCAGAAATGGATGGTGAGGAAACAAGAAATATTGAGAGATTTAGAAAGAGACAGAGAGAGAGAGGGATATTTCATCTCAAACTGTTTTTAGAGAGAGAAAGTGAGAGGAAAAAAATTGTGTTATGAGTTTTAAATGAATGGATTTGGCTGATGAAATACACGTTTTGTTGTGTTGGATGCTTTGAGGTAGTCCGACTCACTAAACTTTAGGCGGGAGTTGAGGAGGGATTGGGTGGGAATATATTTCTTAAGGTTAAACCTGGAACTGTCCCTAATTGTCACTTTCTTCCGGAAGATAATGTTGTAATGGTTGCCAAGAACCTAGCTACTAAGCCTGAGACAATAGCTCAATCGGCCGGTCATGGGCTTACTTTCCACAAGTTCACCCAGTCGGTGACACTTAAGAATCAAGACTAGCTTAGATTACCATGAAACACTTATCGAATTGTGTTAACAAACCCTAAATTGGTCGATCCAAACCAAAATCGTTGAAGAAAAGAGAGACGAAGGATTGGATTGGGAACTGAGAAGATATTTCCTTTCACAAAATAGGACCCACTTAAGGATACAGTTTTTGTTGAATCCAACGGTTACATACCAGTACAGATGTGGATTGAACGGATGAATTTATCCAAGAGTTTATCCCAGTCACCACCCATCCACCTGCTAAAAAATATTCATTTATTCATATATACTAAAGTATATTAATGTTAAAAAATAATCTCTATCAATATTCAAGTAGCTTAGCATTGTTCATAAAGATCAAAAAATGTTAAATTTACGATGATAAAATTGGAAAGTAACATTTTGTATCAGGATAATCCAAGTTTTGGGTGGGAAAATCATAGATGAGCCCTAACACTGTCTCCCCCATCTTCCCATTGTCCCATCAAAATGAGAAATAGTTCCCTTTTTGGTAACCCGCGTGGAGAGTTTTAAGATTTCAAGTGAAACCCTTCCCCTCCGTCGTAACAATTAGAAGAGAGAAAGTGAGAGAGTTATGGAGTAACCTCGAAAGTTTTAAGGTTTCACATGAGAAACTTTCCCTTCGTCTGAGAAGAAGGATTCTGACTAAGAAAATTCTCTTCTTCCTGAAACAGTGAGTGAAGGAGAGGGAGATAAACAGAGAAATAGAGGAAAAAAAGAGATAGAGAGAAATGGTGGTGGTTAGCGGAGAAAAATGTTGAGTATGTAGATTTATGTAAATATATTTTATTTATGTACTTCCTCAAAAGAATTGTTACAATAGTGTTAGGGACACTTGAATTTGCAAAATTAGTGTTTGGAATATCAAAAGTTATATACGACTAGTGTTTGGGGGATGATAAAATTAGTCAAAGTTGGCCCAATTTTGCTTTGTACAAAATCGATTTTGATATACTTTATCACTAAAAAAGATATTTTGTCTTCTTTGCAAAATAGATGATGCACAAAAGGGTTCATTCATGATTAAAAACAAGACTTGTTTGAAACATTTTCAAAATATAATACTACAAAATACATTTTGTACGGTATGTCTGTCCTTAATTATTTTCCTTCATACAAGAGAAAAAATGATAATACAAAACATGTTTTGCTTCGTACAAGAGAAAAAATGATAATGCATTTCTAATTTTTGTTTTATGCACCATATGTTTATATTTTTGAGTTATCAAACACATGATAACCAAATGGAAACAAAAAAAATGTGTAAAGCAAAGCAAAATACGTTTTGCTTCATGTAAGAGGAAATATAACATTGCAAAGTTTGTTTCTTACTGTTAACTTTGTCAAATTTATATTTAGTCTGTGGTGTGATAAAAGGAGATTTAAGAAAACGGCAACAAACTACAGAAGGACACCAAAGAAGTCAAAGGACACCAAACCCGCTCGCCAAAGCCCACTGAAGAGGAAAAACCTTATGCCGGAGGAAAATCCGTAAAAGAACCTTAAGAGTACTGCTTTGGTCATCAAAGGAAGAATGTGGTATCGAAAAATGTATATTTTTTTTTTAATTTGCAAAATTCACCTTTTAAGATCAATATTGGGTTATTGTCTAGCAAATGATATGTATGAAAGCAAAATAATATATATTGGTGGAAGTAAAATGGATTATGTTAGTATGTATATGAACTCCCTCCTATTTGGTAATCAATTAAATGAAGATTGAATTTGACGATTTCCATTAACCATAACGTGTTTTGCTTGATAAAGATCTTTTTTTTTTGTTGAAGGCTTGATAAAGATCTTACTAGTCTGAATTTATTTACATTTCACTAGGAAATCTTGTTTTCTTTTAAACATTATGTGATTTGCTTGAAGAATATAAAATGTATATTGCTATATGAAATATGGTTTTTTTTACTGATACATATCCATTCATATATTGGACAAAGTTGTTAATATATGTGAAAAAGCATACAGTATTTTTATTCATCCATATCTGATTATTTCGTTCGGACTATAATAAATTGCAGATTAGGAGAAGCAATCATCAGGAGACACTTCAATGAAAAGTTTGAACTTGAGTACGATGTCAACCATGTGTATTATGTATTAGACCCAATGCTTCATCCCACTTTTGGTGATTTGAGCAGGGGAATATATTGGCCATTTCTCGTGTTTGACATGTGTCATCCAAATGTGTCGTCTTTTCTATTGATTTTCATAATTCCGTTGGATAATCTATGACCACTGTTGTAACTATATATAACAAAATGAATTTTTCTGGTAACAAAAAGCAGAATGATGAATACAAAATGATTACTATGGCATAAAATATATTGGTGGTTAGTATAGGGACATGGATAAATAGTATAGGGACATGGACAAAACATCATATTTTTAGATTTAAAGTCCCTTTACCGATTAGAAAATAGACATTGTTTTTAGAGATTTAAATCGAATTAATTAATTTTTATTTGGATAAAAACTAAGATTAAAACAATACAAGTATCTAAGTTTTCTTTCATTTTCATTTTCTTCCTTAGATCCACAAATCCTAAAACAAAATCCTATTTTTAACTTAAAAACAACCATCATCTACAAACAACCTATTCTATAAAACAACCATCACCTATAAACACTACATCATTATTTACTATTAAGTTGTTCTCATCTCTTTCTTTCCTAGGTAAGACATTTGTTATTTAATCCTATTAGTGTATAATGTTGATTAAATCTCTTAAAAAGTAAATATTTCGGCTACTATGTTTACTTATTTTAATTTTTCGCCAGAATTTCGGTCACTGTGGTCGAAATATTAAACATATTTCGACCACAGTGGTTGAAATATGCCCAAAATTTCGATCAGTATTCATATTTCGACAATAATGGTCGAAATTTTGCCCATATTTCGACAATATTAGTCGAAATTGTGGCCATATTTTGATTACGTTGCCCGAAATTTTTCTGTCAAATTTTATTTCATCATTTGTTCCGTGCTTTTAGATAGAGAAAGAGATTTTGACTATTAAAATATTTTATCTTTTTATTGTTAATTTTAAATATGAAATTATTATCAATATTGTCATTCGAAAGTTAATATATGATGATTTATTTAGTTTTTCTGAGAAAAATGTCTACTTACTAAAAGGACTAAAGTCCCTTTACTAATCGTGTCCCAATACACTAGAGACAGGTCCCTTTACCAAAGACCAATATATTTAATGCTGAACTGAGTGTCTCGGTCGTCCCATGCCGCGGCCAAGGCGTCCCAAGCCTTCGGTCGGCTGGCCTGTGCTTTTGTACGGGCGTCATTTTGCATTTTAGGAAATAAATTGAGTTGTGTTAATTGCATGAATAGACTTTTTTATGGAAATCAAAACAAAAATACGAACAAAATATTGATGTGAATACTAATAGATAAAATGACGGATTTTTATGAGTAGAAACCCATTTTTCTAAATCACATATGCAAAGTCGATTTTGTATAAAGCACAATATAAAACCATGTACATTTATATGAGCGGAAAAATCGTTTTGTAAGTCAAAATTCGGAACATCATGAAACAAAACATAACATTAATAAGGGTGATTATGAACGGAAAAGATATAAAAGGTCTGATACAAAATGTGTTTTGTAAAGAATACAAACAGAATTATAACGTGAAATGTGACATCAATGTGGTCCATGATGATTATATGTCTGCAAGAACTTTAACATGAAATGAAATTACAATATAAATGCATTATGTAACATCATTTAATAAAATTTATCACGCAAAACCAATTCTGCGTAATACAAAGTTTCTTTTGTGCACCTTAATTTTTCTAGACCAGTCAAAAGATCTTTTATATTGAAATGTTGACCCAAAATCGATATTGCAAAATGCAAAATCAATAATAACAAGAGAAATTTTTGGACAAAATGAATCGAAACACCATATGTCAAACATATGAAGTATTATGTTCTACAAAACACGTTTTGTAAGATGAACGATGCTCAATCGTAAAAAAAAAAAATCAGAGCTTGCATCAACATCCATATTAATGAGTTTTTGTTAAAAATATAATTTTGCTCTATAACAAAATGAGTTTTGTTACAAACAAAATATGTTGTGTATCTTGACAAAGAAGGAAGAAGATGATATAGAGAAAAAGAACAATAAGAAGAAGATGATTAGGAATAGGATGATGAATGAGAGAAAGCAAAATACGTTTTGCTTTATATAAAAAGCACAACATAACTTATTTTTAGAAGATGATGATAATGATGATGAATAGTATGAAGAAGAGCAATAAATATTTGTAAAAATTACTGGACAGATGAAGATGATGAATGGAGATGGTATGGAGCGGTTGGATTAGGGATTTATGTTTGAGTTTTGGGTAACCCTTTTTTTAGAGAGAGAAAGAACGGAGCTCTCCAAAACATATTGTTTCTAGAGAGAGAAAGTGAGGGAGTGATTATGAGAGATTTATTTGGGGTTTGTTCAAAAAGGATATTTTGAATTTGTATAGAGATGTATACTTTTGTACTAGATTTCCATTTTTTGTGGATTAAAATCCTATATAAATATTACGGTGACCTAAAAGTGGTATTAGGGTGGATTTTTTGACACTAAAATCAAAACTTATAATTTCATTTGAGGAATGATTCATTGAGCTCGAGTTCATACCTCACGACCATACCACTTTATTTTCTCTCTCTTTTTCCAATGCTTGTATCCATCAGGAAGAAGATTGATAGAATTATCAAAAACTTTTTGTGGGGTTCGACCGATAACAAGAGAAAGAATCATTAGGTTGCTTGGTCCAAAATATATATCAGCAAAAAGTCAGGAGGCTTAGGTATAAAATATTTGGAATTATTGAATCAAGCCTTAATCGGTAAATGGGATTGGAGATACAGGCAAGAGCCTCGGAGCTTATGGAGAAAGATCGATGGTGAAAAGTATAAGGGAAGAGCCTCCCTTTGGTTCCCTAGTGATAAAGAATCCTCTAAATTCTCGGGGCGATAGAGTTACATCTCTTCTATGATCCCAAGTATCTTAAACATACAAAACTAGAGATTAATAGGGGACTACAGTTAAGCTATTTGTTAGATGATTGGGCTGGGAGAGGACCTTCAAATCTAGATTTCCAACATTGTGGCGAGTCACCAAAAAAAAAATTTGCAACGGTTGAAGACAACTTAGGTGGTTCTTTTAGCGATGATGATGTAGATTTTGGCGGAAGCGTAAAACTAATAGAATTCTTTGATAAAACTAAGAAGAAACGATAATAAAAGAAGATAAACTGTAATAACTGTAATAATTAAAGGAAGAAGATGCAATCAATGAGAATTTTTGTATTTGATAATTCAATTCATGTTTTACAAAACATATTGGACTTCTCTTATATAGAAATTATACTTTCCTAGTTAGATTGAAATAAAGAAAAAAGATAACTACTAAGGATACTTTCCTTGATTGCTAGGACTCTTAAATATGGAAACCCCAAATCCTAAAACTGGAAACTACGCTAATGTAGAAACCTGGCCATCAGACCCACTAATACTATGGCCGAGAGGCCCAAGAGGGAGATGGTCGTCATCATACTCCCCGCTGAGGAAAAACTTGCTCCCGAGTTGGTGTTCTCATAGAGCGGTTCATCCGGATAATACGGGTAGATAATGACGACGTTGAAGGTGTTTGAAAGGTTAAATTCTGGTGGGAGATCGATAACAAAAGCATTGTCGTTGATTTTGGTGAGGATCTTGAAAGGACCGAATTTCTTTTGACCTAGCTTCTTATAAGTACCTGTCGGAGCTCGTTATTTAGAAATATAAACCATAACTTAATCGCCGACTTCGAAATTTCTATGAAATATTACGTCGAACTTCATCGTGTAGACGTAGGATATGGGACGCCAACGTGTCCGCGGTTGAGTCGAATTCTGGAATGGACGGTAGTTGAACGAGGTCCATCACATGCTTTGGTGGGGACGTGTATACGACGTCGAATGGAGCTTTCTTCGTAGTTTTATTGATAGTACTATTATACACAAACTCCGCGTGTGGAAGGGCCGTTTTCCAATTAATACCCTTGTCCCTAGTAATACAACGAAGTAAATTACCGAGTGAACGGTTGACTACCTCAGTTTGCCCATCGGTTTGAGGGTAACAAGTACTACCGAAGTTCAGTTTAGTGTTAAGTCGCTTCTACAAGAAGCGCCAAAAGTGTCTTTGGAACTTCACGTCCCGATCGGAAACAATACTCTCTGGTAACCCATGTAGACGAACAATCTCCCAAAAAAATAAATTCGCGATATTAGATGCATTGTCCGTCTTTTTACATGCAATGAAGTGAGCCATCTTGCTTAAACGATCAACTACAAACAGTATCGAATCTCGTCCCTTTTGTGACCGAGGAAGTCCAAGTAGAAAGTCCATTGACAGATCTTCCCAAATAGTAATCGAAGTCGGCAGAGGAGTATAAAGACCCGTATTCTGTTTTTTGCCTTTACTTGTTTGGCAAGTATAACACCTCTCTATAAGACGAGAAACGTCTCGCCTTAGCTTCGGCCAGTAAAAGCGTTCAGCTACTAAAAAGAACATTTTGTCTGGTCCGACATGTCCCTCATTATGTAGTTCACGTATAATGTGTTCGCGAAGGGAGGAATTGGGGATACACAACTACTGCCCGCGGAATAGATAACCTGAAGAATAAAGAACTCACCTGATGAACGGTTATTAGTGCAGTCGTCCCAAACTGAGCTGAAATCGGGATCATCTTTGTAGTGTACGTTGATGACTTTGAAGCCCGTGACGTGGACGGTCATCGTCGTGAGGAGGCTCGCCCGTCGGCTTAGTGCGTTGGCCACCGTGTTGGACGTTCCCGACTTGTGTTTAATCACAAAATTGAAACGTTGGATGTACGAAATCCATCTCATATGCATTGGGTCTGCCGTCCATTGATCGTTGAGTGTTTGTAACGCGTTGTGGTCCGTAAATAGGACAAATTCAACCCCGATAAGAAAACGATGCCAATGGCGAAGAACGCGATATAGCGCATAAAATTCAGACTCATATACAGTCCACGTACGCCTTGCTTCTCCTAATTTTTCGCTCATGAATGCGATTGGTTTTTTATGTTGGGATAGCACCACCCCAATACCGAGTCCGGAGGCGTCACACTTGACCTCAAAAAGTTTGGAAAAATCCGGGAAAAAGCCAAAACTGGTGCTGAACAAAGTCGTTGTTTAATCATATTAAAACTCTCTTCCTGTGGTTCTCCCCATAAAAATTTACCTTTCTTCAAGCAATCCGTTAGTGAAGCCATGACAGTACTGAAACATATCCCGTATAAACCGTCTATAGAAAGAGGTTAACCCATTGAAACTGCGAACCTCGGACGGGGAGGAAGGAGTTGGCCACTCTGAAATAGCTCGAGCTTTAGCATGATCGACCTTCATGCCATCTTTCCCGATAATAAATCCTAAAAAATAAACCTCATCTAGGAAGAAGTTACTCTTCGGAACATTCATGTATAAAGAATTATGACTCATTGCTTCAAAAACTCCCTGAATGTATTGGAGGTGGTCGTTTTTGGACTTACTAAAGATAAGGATGCCGTCGAAATATACTACCACGAATTTGATCAAGAATGGTTTGAGGACCTGATTCATGAAACGCATAAATATGCTAGGTGCATTAGAAAGACCGAAGGGCATGACTAGCCACTCTTAAAGACCTTCTTTTGTCTTGAAACCTGTTTTCCATTCGTCTCCTTCTCGAATCCGAATTTAATGATAACCTGTTTACAGATCGATTTTAGAAAATACAATAGCCTGTAAGGTGATCGAGCATATCCTCTAGCCGAGGAATTAAAAACCATATGTAATTGTGATCTTGTTGATAACTCTACTATCAACACAAATTCGCCAGGTTCCGTCTTTTTTCGGAACTAATAGTGTTTGAACCGCACATGGACTAAGACTTTCGCGAATAAACCCTTTATCTATCAATTCCTCAACCTGTTCTTGGAGTAACTTGTGTTCATGTGGACTCATCTTGTGATGGGGTAGTGATGTGACACGAGAATGTCACATTTGGAGAGCCTAACTTAGACTAATTAGTCCTTTTTGAGTGTTATCAATAATATTTTATGTGTTTTTCATGTTAGGTACTTATTTTGGAGTTAAGCATGTGATTGGAAATAAAAGTAGCGAATTATCACTATCATTTCATGTGCCGAAAATGAGAGAAAAAGACTTCAAGCAAATCAAATGACAAGTATAGTCAATGACGAGTCCGACGGTGAAAACGGTATTCAATTCGGAGTTCGGACGGGGAAGATGTGGAAGAAAGAAGTCCGAGGGTATTCTAGTCCTTTGTAAGAATTTGAAGATGTAGAGACAAGGATGGAGGCACTCTCTTGGTTTCTAAATCAAAGCCCAAAACCAAGTCCAAGCCCAAGAAATATTAAGAGAAGAAGAATTGGGTAGAGATTTTATAGGCACCCATTTGTGGTCTAAAGACTTAGTCAAGTTTGACTAAGTCTAGGGTTTGACTCAAGTTAGAGTAAGGGGTCAAAGGCTACTATTCATCTTCTTCTTCAATCATCTTTTAGCTTGGGCAAGAGGCAAGAGAGAGAAAGGGGCTAAAGGTGTTCTAGGTTTCTTGAGTTTGAGAGTTTGAAGAGGTGGAAAGAGAGAGGAGGTGCCGGCCAAGCTAGGCCGGCCAACACTAAGGCCGGCCAAAGCTTGGCCGGCTCGGGCTGGAACAAGCACGGGAGCAGCTGCGAACCAGCACCACTCGGACGGCCATGGAAGCTGCTCGGGACAGCTTCATCAGCAGCTCCGGACGCGACAAGCATCAGCTGTGGACGCGACCAGCAGCAGCTGTGGACGCGACCAGCAGCTGCTGGTGACGCGACCTGCAGCTCGGACGGCCTCCACTTTCTCGGAACAGCAGGGTACGGCTCGGGAAAGCTTCCCTTTGGCCCGGATCTAAGCTTTTGGACCGGAACTTCATCTTTTTGGCTGGATCTTGAAGCTTCTTTGGCCGAAAATATCTAGGGTTTCCGGCCACTTTCTTGGCCGGAAACCTTAGGGCTTTTACTCCCCATCATCTTGGCTAGCTTCCCATGTGGTTTGATTTGGTTTTGGGTTAGAAATTGTAGAGAGAGAAAGCTAGGGTTTAGCTTTAATGAAGGTTGAGTTCTAAATGGAGAAGATGATGGCGGTCGCTATGGGGAACCCAGAAAATTGCTAAGGGGAGATCGGCTGCAAATAAAAACTCATATTTTCCGACGATCTTAGCCTCGAACCACATCGAAAAAGGGGGATTCTCTCACCATTTCCTTTCCATTTCTTAGTCAATCACCATGTTTAGCTAACTTTAGTTTGTCGATTATATGAGATGAAATGTGATGAATTCGTGACTATGTTTAATATGATTTGATGTTTTGATTAAAAATTGATGTTCATTTATTTCGATTATCGTTTTGATCGTATTTTCATGTGTCTTGTCAAGCACTTCGCATAGTTAATAGACGAAACGAAGTATTCGATATCGATCGTAGTCTAAGTCATAATTTCATGTGTCTTGTCATGCACTTCACATAGTTAGGCGACTAGACGACACTTTCGATGACTCGGGATTAACCGATTTAGACGTTTGTTTGACTAAGTATGATCTCCGGATATACATAGTACTTAGAGACATCTACTTTAGGAGTCGAATATCGATTGTACCTCGACACATCAAATCGGACTACACATAGTCGTAGGTTTATCATTAGAGATTCCCGGACTTCGACACCTCTCTCACTTATTTGTTGCCCTAATCGAGTCTTATTGTCTCCCGACTCTTGTTCTTCCGAACTCTTCTCTCGAATCTCTCTCGCCTGTTTACATTGATTGTTTAGTTTTACTCGTTTCCTTCTCTTATTACTTATTCAATCTAAAACTCCCATTTATCTTTGTTGCATTTCCTATTTAGTCTAAGTTAGCTTTTAATATCTAGACCGAGGGATAAGACCCTTCGATATCCAAGCTACCTTCCTATCCTTGGATCGATCCCGGCTTTGCCGGATTACTACTTGATACCTCCGCTTGGGTGTGCAACCTTTTCGGGTGCATCAGGTAGGTTTGGTAGGTTCGTTCCTGGAATAAGGTCGATTTGGTGTTGAATATCTCGTAATGGTGGCAGTGATGGTGGAGAGGGGGACGGGATCAGGTCCTTGTACTCATCGAGTAAGGTTTGCACCGCGGAATTCGGGGGGAGACGTCCTTCGTTGCGAGGAGGAAGCCTCTCTTTGGTAGCGTCTCGGGTTGTGAAAGGGACGACTCTCCCTTCAAACGTTGTATCGGTTCGTCCGATAGTGGTAGGAGTGTAATTTTTTTTCGGGACCAAGCGAACTCGAAGGTGTTATCACGACAATGGTGAGTAGCGTCAACGTCGAAGATCCATGGTCTACCAAAGATAATGTGATAATTATCCATGTCTACTACGTCACAAATTATGGAGTCATGATAATGTGAACTGATTGAGAAAGAGAACGAACATTGTTGTTGTACGGACAACTCTATTTGAGTAGAGATCCAACCGATTTTGTATGGAACCGGGTGGTCGGTTGTTAGAAGGTTTAATACCTCGACTAAACGACGAGAAACCATATTTACCTCACTACCACTATCAATGATGAAATCAGACTTTGTTGTGAATTGTTAATCGTGATTTGAAGACCTTATTTCTTTCCGGATGGATTGTTGGTGGAAAAGAATTTGTCTCTTTTTGCTCAGGATTTTTAAAGCTCATGGTACCAGCTGATATAGATTTTGGTGGAAGCGTAAAACTAATAGAATTCATTGATAAAACTAAGAAGAAACGATAATAAACGAAGATAAACTGTAATAATTGTAACAATGAAAGGAAGAAGATGCAATCAAGGAGGATTTTTTTTATTTGGATAATTAAATTCATGTCTTACAAGACAGACTGGACTTCTCTTATAGAGAGATTATACTTTCCTAGTTAGACTCAAATAAAGAAAGAAGATAACTACTAAGGGTACTTTCCTTGATTGCTAGGACTCTTAAATATGGAAACCCGAAATACTAAAACTGGAAATTATGCTAATGTAGAAACCTGGCCGTCAGGCCCACTAATACTATGGCCGAGAGGCCCAAGAGGGAGATGGTCGCCATCAGATGATGCTTGAAATCTTCACTTATCTCGTCCGATTAAAAATTCCGAGATTGGTCTTCTCACTGTCCCTTTATACTACAACAGAAGCGACTACTACTCTCAACTCAATGGTAGATTCTCGAAAATGGATGCCTTCTAACAATGGATTTTCAGTCAAATCATTGTACCAAAAGCTAAAACAACAAGCAGCAGCATCCTCTCAATCTCAAGTTAAAATTCCAAAATGGTTTTGGAACAAGGTTATCTGTCAAAGGTCTCCTTTCTTTTATGGGCTAGAGTGTATAACACAGTCCCCACTATGGATAACATCATCAAAAAAGGCTGCACGGCTCCTAATAGATGCTCTCTTTGCAAGTCCAATTGGGAATCATCAACACATCTCTTCCTCACTTGCCCATTCACTTCTAAAATTTCGGAGTCGATTAATCCCTCCCAACATCTCATTACTAGAAATCAATTAATCTCTCAGGTTTTGACATAGTGGAATCCGAAGAAGGTAACAGATAGGAAATCTTTCATCTATATGTGCATACCTCTTGCCATTGTATGGGACACTTGGTTAGAGCGAAACAACCGATTAATGGAGAAAGATTATGATAAAGAAGCTTCCATGGAGAATATAATCACACAAGTGAAAAGCTTGATACATTATTGGTCTTGTAATCATGAACGGAGTAGTACAACTCCTTTTAGTCTTTATATTAGGAGTTGGGATGTCTTGAACATGCTTTAGGCCTAATGTAATTTCCCTTAGCTTGTTGTTGTTTTGGTGACGTGGTTGGTTAACTATCTTAGTTTCCACCATGGTTGTGTTTTTGTTCTTATCACTAATGAATCTATTTTACCTTCTCTAAAAAACATTCCATCATAAAAAAAAACAATCTATCTGCTAAATTAGGGTAAGATATGTGGGAGGTCAATGATTTCAACTTGGAGTAGTTCTCCTAAGAGAACAGTACTAGTTTCTTCAGAAACAAAATTTGATTTATGTGAATTTAAAGAAAATGTGTTAGAAAGTAATAATTTAACATCGCTACATAGAACCGTGCTAAGGAAAAAAAAATTGTCAATGACTAAGTGATGGTTCAACTAATAAAATACTACAGTTTGAATCCTTCTTTGTCTAGAAAGATCATTCTATAGTATTGTAGTACTAGTGGGATTTGTCGAAAAACTTTGTACTAGACACAATGGTATCCGAAAGACAAAAAAAAAAAAGAAAAAGGATATAATATATTATATAGTTATACACTTATACTACACTGAAATCAAAGCTTACCAAGAGACAAGAAACGATGAGTACAAAATGCAACCTCCATCTTACACAAATGAAAGGGATTTTGACAAAAGCTTTTACATATATATGGAAGAGAAGTAGACACATCTACAAAAAAAAGTGTACATGATGATGGACACTTATGGGCAATGGGTCCATCTTAGTTCTCTTCCTCTTTTCAAGTTTTATATACTTGATGGTAGCAGCCATTCATCACTTTCTTGCCCCAGTGGCCGAATTTAACTAGAAAAGTACATGTATAACTTACAATAAGTTTCTAACTTGTTTTTAATTAAGTAGAATAAGTGTTCTAATTGATCCTCTCCTTTCATTCCCTTGAAAACCTAAGTGGAGTTGGGAGAACTTCTTTCTTATTCTTTTATTATTAAAAATGAGAGAGTTTTGATTTACTTTTTTCTTGTTCGGCTGTTTTGATTAAGTTTATTGTAGTTAAATTGGTGATAAACAAAATATTTGATAATATTACTTATGAATTTTGAAATCACAATCTATCAGTTTTGTTAGAACTAAAAGTCGCGGAAGCTATCGAACCTATCCTAGAAATTGATCCGATTATGAAGATTAATCGAAAAGCTATGCCAAAATCAAATATGCGAACAGAATTTAACGAGGTTCGGCCTAAAGCCTACGTCCTCGGGCAAACAAGAAATCTTTATTGAAGGATAGATGAAGACGACCCACACAACCCGCAAGTTCGTCCCAAGATTGTACCGTATAGAAATTAACCTTCTATACTAGATCTTCGACGACCGAGAAATTAAACACCGCTCAAAACTATGAACAAAATTTCTCTCTCACTTGCTCTCTCTCTAGCTCTCTGTAAAGAAGAGTTGTTGTGTTTGTTGTTGTTGTTGATGTGTTAATAGATTTGAGTCAAGACCCCCTATTTATATAATAATATAAGCCGACTTTGTGAATCCAATTTAGAAACTCAAATTGAATTACAAACGGCCTCCTACTCTCACAAAACCGCCTCTTCAATTGGCTGCACCAAACCGCCACCAATTGTTAAACCGCCTCTTATAACTTTTAGAAACTGCCTCTTACAAGTTTTGAGTTGCAAACAACTGCTTGCTCAGTTGGTTGTGCATCTACTAAGAAAATCCAAAAGTCACAGATTCGATTCATGATGGAAGTGGAAATTCATCCTTTATTGATTTGTGTTAATAAAGTAAGAACAATGTAAAAGTAGAAATTAACGAATTAATTTTAGGCGTCATGTCAGTTACAGAGTTTATCCAGTTCATGATTTATCTGCATATTATATATTCATGAGGTATCCATGACATTAATGGATGTAATGATTCTTGGAGTCCCATATACCTGCACAGAGACTATTTCTTATGTTATAGCATTATTGACCAATCAATATTACAAATGTGACGAAGGGACATTTATCTTAGTCATCAACCCCATCTGCATAAGAGAGGTGGCTTGTGGTAAAAGGGGCTCACTAATATGTGAGAATGGGAGGTCTATTTTTACTGATCAAAGTTGAAAGAAGAAACTTAACTTTTATTGATTTTACTACTAATAGTACACATACAATATCTCGATATCTCTTAGTATCTTCACTTATCTTGTTTGAAGTAGCTTCTAAGAGATGAGATAGCTTACACAATCGGAACTAAGTTACAATTCATTTTATGGTAATCCTAGATAGCTTACGCACACTTCGACTAATCCACATGATTATGAGGTTTAGTAGCCAGAGTTCTTGGCAACCCAGACAACATTATCCTCAGGTAGAAAGTGACAGATTGGGACTGTTCCAGGCTTAACCTTAAGAAATCCAAAGGCAATGTGGTTCGGGTTCCACGCAGATGTATCCTTATGACAAACGGCGACTGCCTTTATTTTCGATCCGTCTTCGCCCACTAAAGGTACCACATAAGCAGAAGTTGAAAGTATTTCATGACAATAGAAAACTGCATAAAAGTAAGCCTCACCATGACAAACCACTGAATGTTCACCAACCATCTTTGTTGCTCCAAGAGAACCAATGTGATATTGTTGCTTCTTTGTTTCTTCAGTGTCCATCTCAGTGGATAATGCACTAACTTTAGAACCCAATTTTGAAGTAGTGAACCTGATCATCGATTCCAATGAAGTTGCACAATACTTCTCTTCTTTAGTTCCGGCCGGTGTTTCACATTCTTCAACTGTGTTCTTGAAAGCTTTACCTTCGATGGAGTTTGGGTTGATGGAGAATCTTTTCAAGTTTTCGGAGATCTTGTCAGAGTTGAAAGGGATAGTCTCTGAAATTTGTTGTGGTAAGAAAGGAGCTCCAGTAGTGGTTTTGACAAAGTGCAATGTCATGTTTGTTCCAGGGAGTAAATCCTTCTCTAAGAAAAAGAGTGCCATGCTTGGATCAATTTGGACTTCAGGTTTGGTTTCCATATATTCCCTTTGTCCAAGATTTGCATCAAGATTGTTATACCCAGCCCTTTGTCCCACTTTTGCACCAAGGTAAGATTTTTTCGACCCAACGTTATACTCCCTTTGCCCTAGACTTGCATCAAGATTGTTGTATCCGACCTTTTGTCCTAATTTTTCACCAAGGTAAGACTTTTCTGGTCCAATGTTGTACTCTCTTTGCCCTAGATTTGCACCAAGATTGGGTGTCTTTAGCTCAACGTTGTACTCTCTTTGCCCGAGATTTGCGCCAAGATCAGTTTTCTTTTGTCCAAGACTATACTCCCTTTGACCTAGACTTGCACCAATGTTGGACTTCTTTTGCTCCAAACTATACTCTCTTTGTCCTAAATTTACACCAAGACTATACTCCCTTTGTCCTAGATCCGCGCCAAGATTGGATTTCTGTTGCCCAAGACTATACTCCCTTTGCCCAAGATTTGCACCAAGATTTGACTTCTTTTCCCCCTGACTATACTCCCTCTGCCCTAGATTTGCTCCGAGATTTGACTTCTTTGGCCCAAGACTATACTCCCTTTGCCCTAGATTTGCACCGAGATTTGAATTCTTTTGTCCAAGACTATACTCCCTTTGTCCTAGATTTGCACCGAGATTGGACTTCTTTTGCCCAACACTATACTCCCTTTGTCCTAGATTTGCACCAAGATTTGACTTCTTTTGCCCAAGACTATACTCCCTTTGCCCTAGATTTGCACCTAAATTTGAATTCTTTTGCTCCATATTGTACTCCCGTTGGCCTAGATTTGCACCGAGATTTGACTTCTTTTGCTTCAAATTATACTCTCTTTGCCCTAGCTTCGCACCAAGATTATACTCTCTTTGTCCTAAATTTGCACCCAAATTGAATTGCTTCTGCTCGAGACTGTACTCCCTTTGTCCTAGTTTTGCTCCAAGATTGGACTTCTTTTGTTCTAGATTGTACTCTCTTTGCCCTAGACTCGAACCCAGGCTATACTCTCGTTGTCCCAAATTTGCAGCAAGATTAGACTTCTTCTGCTCAGAGTTGTACTCCCTTTGTCCGAGATTCGCACCAAGATTGAGTTTTTTCTGCCCCAAACTATACTCTCGTTGCCCTTGATTGGCACCAAGATTGTACTCTCTTTGTCCTAGATTCGCGCCAAGATTGAGTTTTTTCTGCCCTATACTGTACTCCCTTTGCCCCAAGTTAGTGCCAAGACTGTATTCTCTTTGGCCCATATTTGTTCCAAGGTTATTCTTGTTTTCTAAATTCATTCCATTCCCTGCAACAGTATAGAAACTCAATTGAAAATGACTGATAAAAGTGGATTTTGGGTTAGGAAAAAAATACTTGTTAAACTATCATTTGTTTACTTCATTCTATAATCTTGTTTTTTTCCTTTATTTTCTTTCTATTTAATAATTCCTTTATTGGGTCTATATGTCCATCTCATTGAACTTGTATGGGGTGAAAACTTTTAGTATTTTGTGCTTTGAAGTAGAAGTTCTAAAACATAAAAAAAATTTAAAACGATATTTGAAAGAAGTTTAGGGTTGAAGCAAACCAGTATGTGGTAGAAGTTCTCGAACTGCTTTCGGCATAGGTGTTGCGGGCAACACTTTTTGCCAGTAAATTTCAGATGGATTAATTGCGGCATTGCTTACTAGAACTCCAAACTGCAGATGAAAAATAAAATTATAATACTATCATTAACTCAATCCACTTTAATTTGTTTGCATTCTTAGAATCACAATGATATACCAATATGAGAAACAAAATCAAATTGTTGACTAATGAAATTACGCCAAGATAGGTGGTAGTTCAATTAAGTTTGTTTATGATATATATCTCTCTTAACTTCTAAGATAGCACTATAGAGTCTCTATAAAACCAAAAGTTGGATTAACTCATTTTTTACTCTTATTTTTCATGGACTAACAGAATACTATGATACTAAACAAATGTGTTAGAATACTATAGAGTCTCTTCTAGGCCAGCTAGAGAAATTACGAAGTTGTATATTTTTTGAAAATCATCGCACTTGCAACGATCTTTGAGGGAGGAGTAAAATAAGCTTAAGACAAATATAATCTAGTTACACTCAATAGAAAAATGAAAGCTTACCAAGAGACAAACAAAGATGAGGTTAAAATGCAACTCCATATTACAAGAATGTATAGGAACTTGATGAATAGAGAACACTTAGAAGTGATGAAAGCTTATATGAAAAATAAGTAAAGAAAAATGATGTATTTATAGGGAGAATTTAGATTCAAGTGGATATCCTAATTGATATAAAATATTGAAAAAGGACTGAAATTGAACAAGTAGATATCAAGAAGGTGCAGTGCATCAAAGATTTTGAGCACATCCCCAAGTGGAGGGTGGGTACTGATCAACATTTTGTAGCAGCCTGTCATTTTTTTGCTGCAGTGGCCAAAAGTAACTTGAGTAGTACATGCAGATAACTTAAAATAAGTGCTTTTAAGTTAATCCTTGATTCCTTCCCTTATCTTAAAAGAAAAGTTGAGTGGATTTCTAGTTAATCCTTCATTCCTTTCCTTTATCTATTAAGAGTGTGCTTTAGTAGGTTAGAAAATGTAATCTTTTCTATATTTTGCTCTCATTGTTTTCTAATTAAGTGAGGGATTTGTACACAATTGTTTTGGTTGTGAAGGGTGAATTCTAGTAGACTCAGTTCACTATGATTCAATGTTTGGAAAATCTATTTATACAACGGAATCATTTAGAACAAGTTCTCCACCATTTAATGCATGTTATTTTTCTTTTAAAATGCGTCTATCCACCCTAACACACTCTGAGTAATCACTTCTCGATCTCCTAACATCGGCGGCTGCTATATCATTATTTAATCAAAATAAACAATAATAGAGAGAGCCAGTTAGTGAAGGGGAAAAGAGAGAGAGAGAGACAAAGACGGAACGAACGTCTGATAAAAGCATAACTAAGTGACGATGTAAAGAGACAAAGGTGTGAAGGGAGAGAAAACGTGGGGGATCGACGAACCAAAGAAAAAATAATAATAAAAATGGAGGAAAGAAACAAAGTAGTAACAAATGGAAGGAAGATAATGAAGAAATCCTTATTTTATAAGATGGACATTCCCAGCTGACAATGAAGACTGTAGAAATGGCCATTTGTGCCTACTAGTAAGTAGATAGATTGCCATCCTCAGTTTATTTTAACTAATGGAGTATTTATGATAGAGTAATGCTACCAAAAGTTACAAGTTAAAATTGTATAATTATTATCAATTTATGGAAAATCAACGGTCTTCATTTCAGAATCAACTCTCTATCTCTTGATGATTTTTTTTATTTTCAATAAACAATTTGATTCTTATTTAGGTTTAGGTATGTCTACTTTTGTAGTCTCTTCTATTGTCTTCTTTATCAACAAAATGTTATTAACTATATTATTGTCTAAAACTTATGGAGGTCCATAGTTGGCATCATTTTGTTGGTTTTAGTTTGTGATTGTCCCTGACAAGATCGTGGTTTTAGATCATCAAAGATATTTTGGGCATAACATTCGGGTAAAAAGATTCACTTCGTGGACAATTTTATTTTGAGTCCAAAAATCAACTTTTTTTTTTGTACTTCCTAATCTTTATCTTTACCGTTACTTCCGCAACCACCTACCACCATAAATATTTTTTGGATTTTCATTTCAAGTTTTTTCACTGAAAGTGGCGTTGGGTTAGAAAACAAAAGAATTCATCAAGGTAGCTTATCAGAAGTACCAATCCTATATGTTGCATTACTAATTGGCCCGAAGCTACCACTTTTTTTTTTATCTTTTTCTTTATTGTTTCAGTAATCTCCCTCTCCCTAATTTCTCTTTCTCTCTAATTTTTTTCTAACTAATCTCTCTCTCTCACTATCTCCCTCTCCTTAATCTCTCTCTCTGTAATCTCTCCCTCTCTCTCTCTCTAATTTTTCTCTTTCATCTCTCCATAATTCCGGCGAAGGGGAGGAGCCCCTTCGTCGGAATAACCAGACCTTGAAGGTCTGGTTTCAAAGTGAAACCAGACCCTGATTTGGTCTGGTTTGATACCAGACCGAGATCTGGTTTTAACCAACCAGACGAGATCTAGTTGGTTAAAACCAGATCCCGGTCTGGTATCAACCAGATCTTCAAGATCTGGTTTTACTCCCCTTCGCCGGAATTATAGAGAGAGATGAGAGAGAGAGAGAGAAAGAAAGAGAGAGAGAGAGAGAGAGAGAGAGAGAGAAATTAGAGAGAGAAAGAGAGAGAGAGAAATTAGAGAGAGAAATTAGAGAGAGAAAGAGATGAGAGAGAGATAAATTAGAGAGAAAAACATATGAGAGAGAGAGAGAGAGAAAGAGATGAGAGAGATAGAAAGAGATGAGAGACAGAGAAATTAGAGAGAAAAAGAGATGAGAGAGAGAGAAATTAGAGAGAAAAAGAGATGAGAGAGAGAAATAAGAGAGAGAAAGAGATGAGAGAGAGAAAAAAAGATGAGAGGGAGAAAAACTATGAGAGAGAGGGAAATTAGAGAGAGAGGGAGAGAGATTAGAGAGAGAGAGGGATTAGAGAGAGAGAGATTAGAGAAAGAATAGTGAGAGAGATAAAAAATATTTGAGAGTTGCCAGAAAATTTGGTTGGTCGGCGACCTTCATCGGAGAAGATGATGAGATGGCTAGATATATGATGTGGAGGAGAGAGGCGATGAAATGGAGGAGAGAGAGGGAGAGATGAGGTGTTGTTAAAAAAATTTTATATGTATTCCATTTTGGCCCCCTGAGTTTTTCTAAAGTAGCTATCATTTTTTTGAAATTGATCCAAATTTAAAAGGGGGTCAATTTTGAATTTAGAAATCATTCTTATAAGAAAGGTAAATATGGAAACAAGAATATTAATCATAAAAGTTGACTGACGGTGTTAAAAAAAGGGGATCATATTTGAATTTACAGAAAACATGGGGGCATAAAGGAAGCTGGTCACAAACTAGGAGGCCAAAAAGGAAATAACTCGCATAAATATATATATATATATATATATATATATATATATATATATATATATATGTATGTATCTCTTATTACTCTGTAAGATAGGAACACTTCTTTTTCTTCTAAGTCGGTAGGTTTAGGTAGGCTTCGTTTCTAACTTTCTATGGTTATTTTTTTTTTTTTTGAGAATCGACAACGATCTACGTTAGTCGTTACAAGGCGTTGATACATCATGAAGATGTGATAAGCACGATAACCGCCTAATTTAAACCATAATGGAAGAGGTTTAAAGACCGAAAATGTGAAAGAGGCCCGACAAATTTATTATATTGTTTACTATATATATTGCCTAAATTATATGGGATAAATGTTGATGGCAAACTGCTTCCACCGAGACTTGATCTCACGAGCTCATGAGTTTAAGAGGGGCGTCCAACCGCTGCACCAAAGGGTGGTGGACTCTGATTAATTTGATGCTTGCCATTTTGTGACATTTTGACAGACTTATTTGAGTTACAACAAGTGAACTTTGAAAATTCGTCATAATCAAATCCAGAATTTCTTTTAAAGTTCTTATACTATATTACAAAAAATTTATTCATCCTTTCATTTGGTCCATCCCCCGGCCCTCTATGTATTGTGACGAATTTTCAAAAATCTGGCGGGAGGCTTAATTACTTTAGATGAAATCTTTCACAAATCTAGGCGGGAGGCTTAATTTTCGCCAAAACTTTATCCAAAATTTTCAAAATTTGAACGAAATAGGGAAGAATCATCGGGTTTGAGAAGGCTTTAGAGAGAGAAACAAAATGAAACAAAGTATTTTGTGGGATTTAGAGATATTTATAAAGATTTTGAGAGATTTGGGGGTTTAATTAACGTCAAATCCAGCCTGGGAATTAAATGCTCCCTCTCCATCACCCTGACAACACGTCATAAAACAACAGGAAACAAGAGTGTTTCCATTGGAGGGGTAAAACAGGTATAATTTTTTTGAAAAACAGAAAACTCTTAGCTGCCCCTGACATTTGGACCTAAAACGCATTTCAGTCCGAATTTGGGCTGAACGCGTATTGATGGGGCAAAAATTTGGGCCATTCCCTCATTTTTTTTTCCTTAGAATACTCCATTTCACGGATGAGGATGTTTATGTAATTATGAGTGAAAATGTCCATGGTATGACCATAGTTTATGCATGACCATATATTTTTTTCTTTTCTTTTTTTGAGAAACTGACCATATCTCTTTGTGCCTCAAATGTATGAACACATAATTTCAAAAAAAGAAAAAAAAAGAATGAACACATAAACCGTTTTGATTGACACATGGACCATTGTAACTCATTCTAAAGTAAGTTAAAGTCTATTTACAGATTTTACACTATTGTAATATTTAGGGACAAATATCTAAATAACCTAAATATTTTATGAAGGGTATTCATAAGCCACATGTGTGGTTTGCACGTGAACTACTTAACTGATACTTAACGAAAAAAATCTAAGATGGGCGTCAACGCCATACATATTTTTCATTTTAGGGGTGTAGTCCTAATATCGCTAAATAGTTGGGGGGCAATGTCTAAATAACACATCTTTATTTTGTTTATTGCTCCATAATTACATAGGACATACTTTGGAGATATTTCACCTCCACAAAAGCTCGAAAGTGTGACATTTGAGGCGCAAGAGGTGTGCAACTTACTGAGGCAAAGACTCATTTGTTGAAGGTTGCAGGAGCTTCAAAATAATCTCTGAGAGTCTAAAATTTTAGGGAGAAAAATCGTAGATGTCCACAAACCCCTTCTTCTTCACTTCGCGTCGGTGGTCTGCGAGAAGTAGTTGAGAAATGACCATTGCACCTTCTTCTCACACCACTACCATGTCCGACCACCACAACCATCTTTCTCTTTCTCTCAAAACCGCAAGAGTATCTAAAAGAATTTCACCCAACTTCTAGAAACCCCAAAGTCGCGACATTTGTGGAAACATTACTCAAATCATCTATTAAAATAAAACTGCTCAGTCGGTTGCCTTCTATTTTTGTTGGGAGTTTGATAAAGATTTTATCAAACTACTGATATAAAATCATCTTCATGTAAATCGACTCAAAATAGAAGGGTACTACTGTCAATAATTATATATTGTTAACATATCAAACTCCGTTACCGTCTCCCTAAAATAACTACTACCCCACGTATCTTGACCTCCCATCCACGTGTCACCTAATTGGAAAGATAGATGCTTCACGCGGTCATTTAAGTAGCTGCCCTTAATCTTCTCCACTCACCCTCAATTTTCTCCACTCTCGCGGTTAATATCTACTATATCTTTTAAATTTTAAATCTTAAATACTAGATAAATCACTTGTCCTCTCTTTCTCTCTTGTTTGATTTACAATCATCTCTCTCCATTCCTAAAGCCCTAATAAGACTTTATGTTTAATGTCTCACCCTCTCTGTGTTCTATTTTTTCTAAAATTTAGGTTTGATTGTGATTGTACATTTCAGATTTGATTCCATTTCTTTGTGCACTTATTGTGGTTTAATTCAACATGTACTTCTCACTCTGTCTGTGTATTAATTCACAAACGTTAGCTAAAATAAATCTACTGCGTCTTACTAACACAGTGAAAACCTAGTTTATTAGTAAGACGGACGAAGGGAAACCCCTTCGCCGGAATTTTTAGAGAGAGAGATGTGTGAAAAAAAAAAAGTTATTTTTTTAAGTTTGAAGGTGACGTGGAGAGAGATGAGTGGTGGAGAGGGAAGTGAGGTGGAATTTTGGTTATTTTATTTTATTTTGAAAATACATTAATATGATGGGTAGTTATGACATTTGTCTGAAAATAGGGGACCATATTTGAAGTTGTTCACAAAGTAGGGGGCCAAATAGGAATTAACTCTAAAATAAATAACTATGAAAGAGAACCAAAGGTCATCTAACTTGGCTTATCTTTGATGGAAGCATGGAACACTACATTTCAAGTTTAAAATATGTGCATTTCAACAAAAAAAAAAAAGTTTAAAATATGTGGATATGTTATAAAATAATAATTTGGAAAATTGTAGTCATTTATATCATTGTTCAACCGCTTATATGCGTTTTTTGGAATCTAACTAATCACCTAAAGAATTTTTTTAACATAGATGTCAAGAGTTATTACATTCATTTCATGGCATTCATACATCTTGAATTCTACGTCTATCATGAATCGATATAACTATCACCTTCAAAGACACGTAGAGCTTTAAAGGAATGTAAAGAATCTTGAGGGCATCGTATCAAGACTAAAGCCAATTTATTCATATTTATTATGTACAACCATAAATATATAATATAATATCTAGAGACATTATGAAATAAGTCTTATAATTGTTATCTTCAATGACATTTTCGACCAAAAGGACATGTAGAGACCTTTAAGGGTATCATATGGGGCCTAAAATCCCATTATTCATGTGTTTAATTTATTTTATCCTTGTCAACTCAAGTTCAATAAATCGTGAATTTCTAGTTATACTAAAAATTGAATCTGAGTCTTTCGAATTTCAGAGTGGATGTCCACCAAGAAGTGGTGGACTACATTCTTACTTGCACTATTTATTTATTTTTGCTCACCTTGTGCATGTGCGGTAGAACTCCAACAAGTCTTTTTTTTTTTTTGGCAAAGAGCTCCTACAAGTTAGTGCAATATAGTACACAAAATTGATTAGTTAGGAAGAAGATCAATTATTGGTTTGAATAAGACTACTAATTGGATGTCTTTCATTTCAACAAAAACAATTGGATGTCTTTCACCACTCACAAGAGAAATCTAGGTTAAGATCTTATTATTTCAAAAAAGAAACTCTCTTTATCCATTATATTTTTCATTTTTTCTTATGATTCTCTCATTTTCTTGGCTAATTGGTTTATAGTAATATCGGTAGTAAGCAGGGACGGATCCAGGATTTTCACTTAGGGGGTGCAGATTTATATACTTAAATTTTTCAAACACAGTAATTAACAAAATATTTATATTTATTAATTATATAATACATCAACGACTAAAAACGTAATTGACCTCTACGAGAGTTCATAATTTGAAATGTTCGCATAATCGTCTCATTGTCAATTTCACTTAAAACTTCTTTTTCAATAAAGACTACTAAACTATTATTCAGCCACGGATCACTCATTTTGCTTCTTAAGCGTGTTTTAACTAGCTTTATAGCTGAAAAAACTCTTTCAAATGAGGCAGTTGCAATGGTCATTTGCTCTTTTATAGAAATATCTCGTGCTTCATCAATCAAAATAGAGAAGGAAGCATCACCAAGATTACTAATAATCCACTTAATAGTTTCATATGCACATGAGTAAGCAATATCTTTTTCAATATTAAGAGCAACCAATTTTAAATTTCCAGCAGCATTATCAAATGTAACTGCATAAATTGCTGGACAATTCCGAGCAAGAAGCTTTAACTATTTAATGAAATTACCTGGATTTTGTGAAGTCTCAGATTCGTCATTTTCGCGAAATGCCAATCCTTGTTCCAATAGATACCGAACAACCTCTATGGCATCGTTGAAGTTTGTAGGGGTTTATGGTAGATGAATTGAAGTTTATAGGGTTTAGGGGTAGTTGAATTGAATTTTATAGAGTTTATAGTATATGAACTGAAGTTTGTAGGGTTTTATGGTAGATCGATTGAAGTTTATAGGGTTTAGAGTAGTTCAATTGAATTTTACAGAAATTTAGGATAGTTGAATTGAATTTTATAGGGTTCTTGGTGTTGAATTGAAGTTTGTAGGAGTTTATCACAGGTGAATTGAAGTTTATAGGGTTTAGGGTAGTTGAATTGAATTTTATAAGAATTTAGGATAGTTGAAATATTAAAAGTAAAAAGTACTTCAAAGAGTGGGTTTCGAACCCAGCACCTTACCCACCAACGACCAAAAACATAAGGCCTCGACCATTGAGCCAAGTTCTACGTTATGTCATCAATACACACGGTTGGGTATGTAAAGGGTGTAAACATGTAAATGTAAAAAACCACTCCAAAATGCTAATAGATGGATTCGAACTCGGGACCACCCATTCCTAACACCAGCCCCTCACCCACTAAGCCAAAGTCGTTTTTGTGTTAGCTAACTACATCAGATGCTATATATTATTAACGTATATACATATTAAAAGGAAAAATTATTACTACTATATTATTTTTTCGAGAGGATCCATGGGGTGCGGCCGCACCCCCTCGCACCCCCATGGATCCGCCCCTGGTAGTAAGTATAGTAAGGGGAATAGGGGAGAAATTTGGAGAAATAGGTCGAAGAGTGATCAATTCTACATGAAAAAGTTTGTTTAAGAGGTGAGTTTTTTCAACACGTGTGTGAATTGATCATCAGCCCCTTTCGACACCAGTGTGGGTTGTGAGAATAGTTCCACATTGGTGATATCTAGCCACCAAGAATATAATATCTAGGTCCTCTCTCTACTCATTGTCAATTGATTTTGAGTTAGATGACCATAAACTTAACATAGTATCACTGCTAAGGTCACACGTGATAGGCTTAAAAGCCACAAGTGTTCCACTTCACCCAAAAAAAAACGTGTTAGGCTAACCACGCCACACGTGAAGGGCGTGTGAGAATAGTTTGGCATGGAAGAAGGGTTATCTAACAACCAAGAATATAATGTCTAGGTCCTCTCCACTCATTGTCAATTGGTTTTGAGTTGGATGACCAGAAATTTAGCATGGTATCAGAGCTAGGGTCACACGTGGTAGGCTTAAAAGCCACACGTGTTCCACGTCACCCGAAAAAAAAACACGTGTTAGAATAGCCACGCCACACGTGAGGGGGCGTGTGAGAATAGTCTCACATGGGAGAAGGACTATCTAGCAACCGAGAATATAATCCATAGGTCCTCCGCATTTGTGGTCAATTGATTTTGAGTTGGATGACACAAAACAGTAGATTTATTAATTTACAAAAACTTACATTTGACATTTCAACCCAAAGTGTGATATACATGATCAATAGCAATTACAAACATCTAATCAACAACGGAATCTAAAAAATCAAGAAAAACTTGATTAAAGTAAATTAATAAATCTAGAGAAAATGCTAATGAAGTACAAAACTTCATTAGCATCCCAAATCTCTGTAAAAAACTTCAATAATAACTCTATGATGATAAGATGAATTCAAAGATAGAAAACACTTCAAAAGATTTTCAAGATCTTTAGCTTCAAATATTTCTTTCTCTATTATCATTTCCACCATTGAAATAAGATTCATCAGAGTACCTTAATGTACATATATCATACCATAAAATTGCTTCTTTAGTAGTTGAACACCTTTTTTTTGTCTCTTTAGTTTGTGTATCAACGCAGCCTTGGCATAATTGTGATGTACCCTGTACACTGATAAGATCCATAAACGATGTACAGGTTGCTGTCGGAAGTTATGTTATAAAATCCATGGTTGATTTTTGTAGTGTTTGTTGATGAAGGTAGAGAAAGAAAAAGATTCTTGAGGTCGATTTATAAGTACTATTAGCAATGAAGTTATCGCGTAAACATAAATGATAAATATACATGAGCACAATTTGTGCAGTTGTTGTAAGGCCATGGAGTTGTGAGAGAATCCAAATGGATGAGAGAGATGAGAATAATAGTTGGATATGACGCTTTCTGTATTTTTTCCTTCTAGCTTGAGGTAAGGAGCATATATATAATATGTAATGAGTTGAACTAATTAATGAACATGTTGAAATTTGGACCTCAATGTTTAGGTGAGGTTGTTCCAAAAGAAAAATTTAATGTGGTAGGGAGTGTTAGAAGGATTTGCTTAATGGGTCAATGTTAGTGGTATTGAGATGAATAATTTATCAAATAATGGATCAAAACATTTAAAAATATTATATTTAGTTTATAATTGTTTTTTATAAAGTATGTGTAGTAGAGTTCAGGAAGAATTCAACGTGTTGTATCTCGATCTTGGTATTCCACATATTTGATAGATATCATAGAATTTCTCCGATTCATCTATCACATAACGTGTCTTTGTTAAAGGCATTCTTGATCAAGTAACAAAACAACTAATTGAAATTTCATCTGGTGACCAAATTCCCTATTATGTCTTCGAGAAAATCTAGTCAACTTTCTTCAAAATTGTACCAAACAACCCTATCTAGTTTTATGTTATATTACATAATTTCACATTTATTTACTTTCATTTAAGAAACTATGTAAGAAAAGCCCAAGATTTGGGCCCAAATACGAAAAAAACCCACTCGGGAATAATAATGTAAAAAAACCCAATTTTGAAACTGTTGGGAACACTTTTGAAACTGTGACAACATATATAATTATGTTCTTAATTATGTGTGAACAAAAACAAATTTGTTCATACATTTACAAAATTGTTGAGAGCAAATACAAAATTGTTGAGAGCAAATTGTGTTTTGTTCAGAAATTTTCATAAATGTTTTGTAATTTCAAATTTTGGGTTTTTTTTGCATTATTATTCCGGGTTGGGCTTCATTTGATATTTTAACCCGAATTTTGGACCTTATAATTTTCCTCTCTTCATTTAACTAGACATGTTTGCAAGAGCAAGAAAGCTTCATGTAGAGGAGGTCAATTTTCATGGCCTATAAAAATCTAATTTATTCTTATATCTACATCATTTTTTTTCCATATCTTGACTGAAATACTTTGAAAGAACCAAGAAACCAACCAAGAAAGGAGATCTAAGAGCATTGTTGACCCGACCAAGAAAGGAGAAGTAGCCAATTGCACAACTTAATTTTCTATAGTTCTAAACAACCAATAAACAAAAACTAAGAAAATTATGGTTACCTAGGTTATAGTTCTGTAATTGACACCTCGTTGATACTCACCGCCGCCTCTATTATTGATTTATCAGACACAAAATATTAAGGTTGTATGGGAACTGGAAGAGTAGCAGAATTGCTATCGAGCATCAAAATCGTCGATGGCATTGTTGGTATGTGACTCTGAGAGCTTTATCATCTTGAACACATAATAACACAATGTGGATGCATCTCATAACTTCTCTTGTCGAATTGTTATCTCGCATTATTGGATCCAGACATTATAAAAATGTCTCATTATTCCAATGTTTCCATGCCTGTGATAAATTCCCAGGTACTCAAGAGACCCGACATATAAATCAAGTATTCAGTGTTTCAATTTGACATAATCATACTAACATGATTGAGAAGATCTTGAGCTTTGCCTTATCTTTGTTTAGGACGGCTATCACAACGTTCATCGTTGGTTGTCTCGAAGAATTGTTTGACCTTAGTACTTTGACGGAGTAACCCTCATAACAGTCATAGTTCAAGCTTTGTAACGAAGTAGGAGTTGTCTAGATTTTTAAGTGAAATTGACCAACCTGTCTATCGTCAGAAACTCTGGCAGAGAGGTTCGCAGAGGCAGAAACGATGTCTGAATCCGAGAGCGAAGAAAGTGTCAACGTCATAGCTGGGGGACCGACTCGGGTAGAGGACAGAAGCAATAAATGATGACGAAAAAACAAAGAAGTCATAACGATACATGATGAGGTTTCACCTCCTGTGATTTTTACTGATGATGACCTGAGACGGGTGATCACGCCCCACGCGGACCCCCTGGTGATAACAGAGTTGGTCGCTAACTGGAAAATAGGGCGCATTCTAGTCGACACCGGGAGTTCCACAGAGATCATAAGCCGGACATGCCTCCAGAAACTCCAGGTTAGAGCGCATCACACCGAAACCTATGATCATTGTTTAACAGGTTTTGGCGAAGACCGAGTACGAGCTGGGGGAAAGGTTGCCTTACCCATACTCATCAGGGAAGGGGCGACCAGTAGAGCACTGATGCTAGAATTCGTGATCGTCGACGAGCTGCATGCATACAATATTATCCTAGGAAGGAATTTCTTGAGAGAATTACGAGCGGTGATCTCAATGAACCACCTAGCTATGAAATTCTCAATCTCGGGATCGAAACTCGTGGGGACAATCAAGGGAGACCAGGCGGCCGCAAGAGAGTGCTACGCTGTCTCGGCTCGGCACTGTCGACGACAAGTAGTCGTTCCCACCCTTGTGAGCACCGGAAAAGTCACCGACTCTAATCGCACCATGAACATGCAGGAGTAGCGTCACTAAGGTCATTATGTACATATATTATCTTAGCCGTTAGGCAAAAAAAGGTAGCACTACTAGCTACGTATTTTATCTAAATATATACATAAATACTATCTTAGCCGTTAGGCAAAAAAGGTGGCACTACTAGCCACATATTTTATCTATATATATATACATATTATCTAAGCCGTTAGGCAACAAAAGTAGAGCTACTCGCTACGTGTTTTATCTGGTAAAATAAAATATTTAAAAAAAAAAAAGATATAAAAAGAGGAGTCATGCTTAAACTCATCTCGCTCTGAATCGAGCAGGTAGCCCTGCTAGCAAAAGCCACGACCAGGGGACCTAAAGGTAGCCTTGGTAGCGAAAGCAACAACCAAGGGCCCTAATTTAAAAACAGCCTTGCTAGCAAGAGCCACCACCAGGGACAGGATAGCCTCAGTAGCAACGGCGACGACCGAGGGCCTAAGGAGCAGTCCTAGTTAAACTGAACTTTGCTCGAGTAAAACTGACCCTTCACCAAAGTCCCAAAGAGAAGTCCTAGTCAAACTGATCGACTCAAACCAGCAAATGAGGTAGCTCCGGTAGCTACGGCTGCGACCCGAGGCCTCGCAAGGAGAAGTCCTGGTTAAACTTAAACTCTTTACTCGAGTAAAACGTGGTCCCTGAGGATCCCCAAGGAGAAGTCCTAGTTAAACTACAGCCATGGCGAAGGTGACCGGGGGTATAAGGACAAGTCCTTGCAAAACTATTCACGCTTAAAGTGAGGAAGACAGCAGTGGTAGCTAAGGCAATGACCAGGGGCACGGGAGGAGTCCCGGCGAAAACTAGTCGTGCTCAAGCTGACGAAACCAGCTCTGGTAGCGAAAACCATGACCAGAGGTCTAAGGAGAAGTCCTAGTAAAACTAGTCGTGCTCAAGCCAACGAAACCAACTCTAGTAGCGAAAGCCACGATCAGAGGTCTAAGGAGAAGTCCTAGTTAAACTAGTCGAGCTCAAGCCGACGAAACCAGCTCTGATAGCAAAAGCTATGACCACAGGTCTAAGGAACAGTCCTAGTTAAACAAGTCGTGCTCCAGCCGACGAAACCAGCTCCGGTAGCGAAAGCCACGAAGAGAGTTCTAAGGAGAAGCCCTAGTTAAACTAGTCGTGCTCAAGCCGACGAAACCAGCTCTGGTAGCGAAAGCCACGATCAGAGGTCTAAGGAAAAGTCCTAGTTAAACTAGTCGTGCTCAAGCCGACGAAACCAGCTCTGGTAGCGAAAGCTACGATCAGAGGTCTAAGGAAAAGTCCTAGTTAAACTAGTCGTGCTCAAGCCGACGAAACCAGCTCTGGTAGCGGAATCCACGACCAGAGGTCTAAGGAGAAGTCCTAGCTAAACAAGTCGTGCTCAAGCCGACGAAACCAGCTCTGGTAGCGAAAGCCACGACCAGAGGTCTAAGGAGAAGCCCTGGCTAAACTAGCTGAGCTCAGGCTGGCGAAATCAACTCTGATGGCGAAAGCTGCGATCGGAGGTTTAAGGAGAAGTCCTGGTTAAGCTAGTTGCGCTCAAGCCAACGAAACCAGCCCGGGTAGCGAAAGCAACGACCAGGGGTCCAAGGAGAAATTTTAGCTAAGCGGTTCGAAATCAAGTTAATAAAAGACAGCCCTGGGAGCAGTAGCCATGATCAGGGGCAAAAGTAGGCTCGACATACAGAGCCACTCTAATTCGGGTTCTATTTTGCAGAGGGAAATAGTAAGACTAGGGCATGGCAGATTAAGCCTAACTTTCTTTAAATTTTGCAGAGGCGATCATTCGGAGCATGCGTAGTAAGTTTAGGAATGCATTAGTAAGATTAGGACTTTAGATTAATAATCATTCCATATTTGAAGTATTCGCAGATAAAAACAGAATCAAAAAGGGAAAACGTCAGGAAACGCCCATTAACAACTATTTACATGTTAGACGAAGAAGAAGAAACAGGAGAAGTAGACAGGGAGATTACATCAGAAGGAATTAATTCTACAGACGACCGTATAATCACTGCCAGAGACTACCATCTAACAAACGAACTAAGTACCTTGTTATTTCAAAAGTCACTCGTCGGCCGTCATCCAATACCCCTCTCTGGGAGAGTTGCAAGGGGCAGAAGGGTTCGCCAAACAGGATCGCTTCTAAATTCTTAAAGACAGACAAGCCGATGAACCGGAAAACCCTGATCGGACCTTCACCTTCAACATTTATGTGATAACGACGAACGCAAAGACTTTCAGCAAGGAGCGTCAGGCGAAAACTAATCCTAAGGTTACCTCGAGGAAGAATCCCCTCGATGGACAAACTGGCCATGAAGGAAATGGATGGAATCATCCACCCATTCGAGACATATTTATAGGCCTAAGTCAGGGGAAGGCGGAACAGACAGATGGATCGGTCAGGGAGGAACGAACCGAACAGTCAGTATTAAAGTTAGACTATCGCTCTTTCATGAGAGGATGGCCAATATCAGGAAAACAACGAACAGTAAGGGGAGAGCTTTAACAGGTGATTCCATTCAATTACTGAACTAAGCTTATTACAGAAAAGATTGCAACACAGATATATCAAGAAGAATACTACCATTCGAGTCTATTACAAAAGAAATTACACGAGAGATAAAAGTTCGCAAAAAGGAGAAACAAGGCAAGGAAAAAACCAAAGAGCGCTGAAGACTAGGAGAGCAGTCCCGCGATTCTGTTGGAGAAAAATGAAGAAATGAGCGAGAACCACCTTCAAGAGAATTGCCAAGACAAGAAGACAACCAAGGGAAAAATAACCCCCATTGGCATCATCACCATGTCCTGAGCGTCCCAATTGGAGGCAGCACTGGCATATCAACAACCTTGAGGGATCCTCCAAAATAGCTCATGGGATTACCACAACCATTATGAAGAAACCCATCTCTTACCACGGTTATTATGAAGAAACACTCCTCAAGCAGGTGATCTTGTATAAACTCAAACAGAGGCCGCATCTCGGATCTTTGACAAAGACGGAAAAATCAAAAGACAACCTCAAAAGAGGGGCTCTCTTAAATTCCCGCTCGAACTTTCGGTGATAAGGAATTAAAGAATCAAAGAAAGTTATTTATAGTGGAAGAAGATGTCCAAAGGACTTTTTGAAAACAAACAAGGGTCATTGAAGACAAAGACCAAACATATCTCGGGAACACGCAAAGGAATGATGACCAAGGGATACACACTGCTCGAGATCAATCAGGTCTGACAGAATGACAACAGATCTCAAGGTAACGCATTCTATTCCCCAATAGCAAGACTCCACGTGTCTTCGCATGAGGGAACGAACTGTCGTGCGTAATAACCTAGAAGATCAACGCTAATAGCGCATGATCAGAGGATCAAATCTATGACGTCACAGAATCACGCATGGAAAAGACTAATTGCTTGCGCTGAAGACGAAACGTGTCTCGGGAAAAAAAACCACATGTCAAGACAAAACATAGCTGGGACAGCTCCGGCAAAAACAGCGCTTCGTGAGGAAAGATCTCCACTTAGCCAATACCGATCGACTCTGGAAAATCAGCATAATACTGAGTTCCACTAACTATCCCTGGTCAAGGTAAGACCCAAAGAGTTTCTCGATACAGTACTGATGGGCTTAGAAGGTTACACCTAAATAGGTCACCACCCGCAAGTATACGGGCGTCAAGTGATAGTTCTGGTAAGACCGGTTCGTTCCTCAAAGACTAAGTCAATCTATTCTGACTCCAATAACTAATTTGATTTTCTTCGGTGTAAGATGTTGTGGAAGGAAAAATAATAAATAATTCAAAATGATGGAAAAATAAAGTGTACAAAGAAGTTCTATGCGGAGAGAGTCTAGGGTTTCGAAATCCACCTAAATATGTGTAAACTATTGCCTAATCAGTGACAACTCGATCTTCTATAACTCAAGGAGAGACAATTCTATCAACCTCGGAAAATAAGACTTTCTAGAACAAAATATAATGTTTTGATTTCAAACATAAATGTTCAAGTGATAATCTAACTATTAACTATCAAATCCTAAGCATGAGACATTAAAGACACTTAGTCTAAACATGAATCATCAAAATATAAGTATAGTTAATGAAAGAAATATCATGAATTTAAATGAGAGAAATCAATTTTTCATTTAAAGGTACTTCGAAGATCTTTGGTATGAGTTGAAAAAGTCAGACATTTACGCGATACTAAGGTTTCATCCTAACCCTAGATTGATAGGTTAGTTACTCATGATGAAAGATGGAAGTTTAATTGTATAAAATGTAGGTGAAAAGTGGAAAAAAGTCGGATTTCTTACTGATTTTGCAACCAAACAGTCCCTTAGGGAAGTACTTTCCAACAGGCGGGAAAACAATTCTCTTGACAAACCAAACAGAGCCTTAAGGAAATCGATTTTCTCGTCTTCTCGGAAATGCTTTCTCTGTGGGAAAATTATTTTTTCACTGATTTCTCTCTCTCTCTACTGTTTTTTTCTTTTCTTTTCTTATAAACTCTCTCTCTCTCCTCTCTCATACAAATAAGAACAACACCATTACAGAGGGATACAAAAATAAATGAAGATGAAACTGTTTTGATTCAATCTTTACTACAAACCTCACTCTCTCTCTGTAATTTTCTCTCTCTTACAATTCTTTCTCTCTTTCTCTCTCTTAAATAATCTTTCTCTCACTAAAAGATTACAAACAGAATAAGAAGAAGAAGAAAGATAGTTGATGTTGGTCTTAGTCACTGTTCTAGCCGTGAGAAGATGATCAGAACTTCTGTGTTTTCTCTTCTTTATAGGAGAAGAAGATAATCCTTCTTCTTTCCTGTTTAACCGTGCCAAATCTAATCTCTCTCTCTAGAAAATATATTTCTCAATCATCCAACCGAATACCCTTTCCATCTCTGTTGATTCTTTCTTAAGCCGAGAGGATGAAGAGAAAATATCCTCCACTAATCTCATCTTCTTCCTTCTATAATAAAATCACAATCTCCCTCTGTCAATTCACTGTAAATTTCGTGAGAGTAAAGAGGAAAGATAATCCTTTCCAAATATCAATCTCGCTGGAAGAGATCTCATCCTCTCAAGCTATCACAAGAAAGTTTCTTCTAAAATCTTCATATCCCTCTCTCTCAACAGATATTCCTATTTCTGTTAAAGAAAATCTCTCTTTCCATTTCTGATATCCAGAAAATAACCCCTCATTTAGCTGAGCTTGATATTTCTTTCTCAATCTCCATCAACATCTCTTGGTTTCAAATCTTTCTACAATATCTCAGCCGAATAAATCCCTCTCAGAATAATCTCCAAGCCGAGAAGATGAAAGTTTCCAGTAATCAAAGATATCTCTGTTTTCCACAACTCTTTCCTTTCTTTCTAATTGATGTTGTTAATAGAAGACAGAGATGAGAAAGAAAGAAATGGTTATTTACCTAAAACTTGGGAATCAATCGAGTAACGTTCGTTGGCGATTGGAGTAGAATGATTCAGTGCATTGCGGGCTAGCTCAAAACATCAAGGCGCCATCTCAGATAATTCCACGCGTCCCTTCATCACCAGAGACCGTCGATGCTCTTCGGGACACGGCAACATAATGAGTTTTGGTGTACTGAATCGGTAACCCCATCGAATTCCCGAGACACACCCATAATGACCGAACATAGCCCACGTAACGTTGTCACCGTTTGATCTGGTACCATCTTGTGCGCCATGTGTCATTGAAAACCCTAGGTTGACTTGATCTTGACCACAACTTTGACTCGCTCTATTTCGCACATCCGGACTCCGATTTGACTTCCGTTTTCGCAGCTGGATTTGTCTCGGATTCTACTTTCATCCGAGATCAAAATCGACCACAACTCACATGATACCCCTTCCACCAAAATGACCAAAATGCCCATCTTTTATTTGTTTTTCAAACTCAATTCCGTAGAAGACACCTGGCAAGAAAAACACGTAATTCATCAAAATAACTGCTCGAACTGGACTAACTAGCCCGAGTTAAGAGATTCAGATGAGACATATTCATGTCTCATCATAGCTGGGACAAAACATAGCTGGGAGAAAAAACCACATGTTAAGACAAAACATAGCTGGGACGGCTACGACAAAAACAACGTTTCGTGAGAAAGGATCTCTACTTAGCCGATACCGATTAGCTCTGGAAAATTAGCACAATACTAAGTTCCACTAACTAGCCCTGGTCAAGGTAAGACCCAAAGAGTTTCTCGATACAGTACTGGGACAGGTAATACTCTCGACTTCAGGCCTTCAAATAAAGTAAAAACACACGAGTTACTTCTACTCAGTCTGTTTACTTTCAACTAAGAAGTGGCGAAACTCATGATGATGCATAAAATGTTCATCCATTGACTAACGACTGAAGAGTCAAGATCAGACCTGAAGTCTCTTGGAACAATTCGGCTTAAGGCAGCAGGACAGCTAAACACCTGACGGTCCACCATACGTTCCCCTAACTAGGAGGTCAGCCGAAAGAAATCAGCTCTGCACAAAATGCCCTTGGCACGAATAAATCATCCCTGGGATCTTAAAAGGAATAAGGAGGGTCTCCATAGGTTCGGCCCATATCTTACGCCCAGAACTGGGGAGACATCAGCGCTGCGCGACCTAATGACTTAATCCCGGACTTTCTAGAAAGATCTCAGTCGGCCTCACATCTTGAAGTGTTTAAGCCCGATTAGACTCCACGTATCTAGAAGAGGAAACTTCTCCTTTAAAGTCTATCACTCCGGTAAGATATATACAAAGTATCCTTGAACTTAGGAACTTTCACTTATCAAAGATCCGGGATAGACTCAAAGAGAAACCCTAGACATGCAAAAGAGGTAACTTCCCTTATGGTTTGACGACCACCGCCACTAATAATAGTCGGCTTAACTTCGCCTATAAAAGGCCCCCCACTTCGTCCTTCACAGGACACGATCTCTTCACTCCAGAAAAGATCACCACAAACTCAGAGTTCTCACAACTCGCCCCCCAAAAGTATCGATCAAAATTCATTCTTTTACTGCAAAGAGCACCCTGACTGTCTTGAGCGTCGGAGCGGTTTTCGAACCCTTTGCAGGTTTTCTCCCTCGGGAACAGACGAAAAAGATCCGGAGCATTGGAGTTGGAGCGAAGGAGCTGAAGTAGAGGAGCAAAGAAGGAGCAAGGAGCAAAGGAGCGGAGCGGAGCAGAGCAGAGAAGCACAGCAAAAAAACGGAGCTGAACAGAGGAATCTCTCATCTCCAAACAGAATATACCATCATAGCGGAGGTTGTCATGCATCAACTCCCTTTTTCATGCTGATTTAACCGGGAGCCAATTTTCGACATCAGCAGATCTAATTGGTTATATTCTTCTTGATGCATTCATTATGCAATTTGTTCTATAATAGGCTTTAGCTGAGTAATTGAATAAATTCCTCTGTTATAGCTCTCCTCCTACTATTTACTGTTTTCTGGATATTACCCCTTTTTTACGAAGTAGCGATGATTTGTCTTCAACACTGACTGCTCGGTTTGATTTTTTCCGGACCGATCCGTTTGTTCGTTCCATCTTCCCTGACCTAGGCCTATAAATATGATTTGAATGGATGGATGATTACATCTATTTCCTTCATGGTCATTTAGTCTATCGATGGGTTTCTTCCCCGAGATAACCTTGGGATTAGTTTTCGTCTGACGCTTCTTGCTGAAAGTTTCTACGTTCGCCATTATCACATAAATGTTGAAGGTGAAGGTCCGATCAGGGTTTTTCGATTTATCGGCTTGTCTGTTTTTGAGAATTTAGAAGTGATTCTGTTCGGCGAACCCTTCTGTCCCTTGCAACTCTCCCAGATAGGAGTGTTGGATGACGGTCGGTGAGTGACCTTTGAAATAACGGGATACTTAGTTCGTTTGTTAGATGGTAGTCTCGTGGCAGTGATTATACGGACTTCTATAGAACTAATTCCATCTGATGTAATCTCCCTGTCTATTTCTTCTCCTGTTTCTTCTTCTTCGTCTAACATGTAAATTTGATGATGGATTTTTCTTTGACGCTCTTCTTTTTTTATTCTGTTTTTACCTTTTATCTACATTCTGCAGCTGCATGAACTCATAAACAAGACACTGGTTATAGTTAATTTGATCCTACCTTACTAATGCATCCCTAAACTTACTACGCATGCTCCGAATGATCCCTTCTGCAAAAGATTAAGAAAAGTTAGACTTATCCTATTATGCCCTAATCTTACTATTTCCTCCTGCAAAATAGAACCCAAATTAGCGTGGCTTTGTAAATCATGACAATTTTCGAGCCAGTTTTTGCCCCTGATCATAGCTATTGCTCCTAGGGTTGTGTTTGACCAATCTGATTTTAAACTGTTTAGCTAGGATTTCTCCTTGGACCCCTGGTTGTTGCTTTCGCTACCAGAGCTGGTTTCGTTGGTTTGAACGCAACTAGTTTGGCTAGGACTTCTCCTTAGACCTCTGGTCGTAGCACGGGATAACAGAGCTGGTTTCGTTGGCTTGAGCACAACTAGTTTAGCTAGGACTTCTCCTTAGACCCCTGGTTGTCGCTTTCGCTGCCAGCTGGTTTCGTTGGCTTGAGCACAACTAGTTTTTGCCGGGACTCCTCCCGTACCTCTGGTCATAGCTTGGGCTACTAAAGTTATTTTGCTGCTTTCGCCTGACAAGCTTCGCAAGGACTTCTCCTTATACCCCCGGTCACCTTTGCTAGGGTTATAGGTTAACTAGGACTTCTCCTTACGACTCTCAATGTGGGTCGCGTTTCACTCGAGTAAAGTCTTCTGTAATCAAATGCATCACGGGAGAACTAAACACATTGACGTCAGATATCACTTTATCAAGGACGTGATTGAACAAGGGAAGATCACGATGAAGAAGGTTTCTACGACAGAGAATCCAACGGATATGCTGACCAAGGCAGTTACAACTTTCAAGTTTAAGCATTGCTTAGACTTGATTGGGTTTTCCAGATTAGCCCTAGCAGGGCTGGAGCGACAATGGCTCAGAGGCGCTGAGTGATGTCACACGAAAATGTCACATTTAGAGAGCCTAACTTAGACTAACTAGTGCTTTTCGAGTGTTATCAATAATATTTTATGTGTTTTTCTTGTTAGGTACACGATTAAGAGCCCACGCGTATTGATTTGTCACCTCTCCATCCATAAAAACAAGCGTCGTTGTGAAAGTTTCCATAGTAGACGTAATCCCAACAATCTGAAGAAACGGCTTCTTAAAACGGTTTGTTTTGTAGATACAATCAAGCATCAATATAGTATGGAAGCATTTCAATATGTTAATTGAGTCGGGGTGTGCCCAAAATAAGTTAGTGACTTCATCCGTCTCTTCATTTTTCGAGAAATGATAAACATAGTTGTTTTCCACTAACAACTTCAACAATTGTTGCATTGGACTTCTTCCTTCTTGATTCAAACTGCGTATCTTCGCCTATGCGTTGTATATGGTTTTCATTGTGGAAGTATTATCATTAAATGTGGCACGCACTTGTGAAAGTATACCACGCGGTTTTGTACCAATTTTCAATAACTTATCAACTAAATCTTGTTCTTTGCAACTCACCTATTAGCATATGCATGACCAAGAAGACTTACAGCTAATTCGTGGTTATGAATTTCAGACACAACTTCCACCTTCCATGTATCACCATCACCCGAAATCCCTTTGAGATAGAATGGACAGTTGCACTTTTTTGTGATAGTTTTCCTTTTCTTTTTAGGAGGAGGATTTGTTTTTGGAACCAAATCTTTCTTCATATGTGATCGATACTCACCGCTTCTTTCACATTTTAGATGTAACTTTGGTTTCTTGCCACCAATTCTATTTTGTGATTTGCCTATCAAAATCACGAAATTAAGCTTTCTTCCAATTTCCTTAGCCCATTCGACTAGCTTGTCTCGAGTTTCAAATACATCTTCGGTCACAAAATGTTCACCAACATCAATACTAATCTTTTGCCCCTCTTTTGAATCTACGTTATCATTTGAGTGTACATTTTCACTTAAATCATTTGGTTTGCGGTTGTTCTCCTCCGTGGTTCGAGATGAGCCTTCGTTTAAAAAATATGGGAATGTACCCTCTACTTCCGCATGCCACTCGTCCTCCCTATGGGGACCTCCAAAATCCGAATGGTCTAAAGGTTGCACACCCAAGCGGAGGTATCAAGTAGTAATCCGGCAAAGCCGGGATCGATCCAAGGATAGGAAGGTAATTTGAATAACAAAGGAGTCTCGTTCGTCGGTCTAGGTATCACTAGCTAACTTAGACTAAGACGGAAAGGAAACAAAGATAAATGGGGGGTTTTGATATTGATTAAGAAATAAAAGAAGAAAGCAAGTAATACTAAACTAAACGGTAAAGTAAACGGGTGAGAGAGATTCGAGAGAAGAGTTCGGAGGAACAAGAGTCGAGAGACGGTAAGACTCGATTCGGGCAACAAATAAGTGAGAGAGGTGTCGAAGTCCGGGAATCCATAATGATAAACCTACGACTATGTGCAGTCCGATTTAATGTGTCAAGGTAAAATCGATATTCGACTCCTAAAGTAGATGTCTCTAAGTACTACGTATATCCGGAGATCATACTTAGTCAAACAAACGTCTAAATCAGTTAATCTCGAGTCATCGAAAGTGTCGTCTAGTCGCCTAACTATGTGAAGTGCATGACAAGACACATGAAATTATGACTTAGACTACGATCAATATCGAATACCTCGTTTCGTCTGTTAACTATGCGAAGTGCTTGACAAGACACATGAAAATACGATCAAAACGATAATCGAAATAAATGAATATCAATTTATAATCAAAACATGAAATCATATTAAACATAATCACGAATTCATCACATTTCATCTCATATAATCGACACACTAAAGTTAGCTAAACATGGTGATTAAATAAGAAATGGAAAGAAGATGATGAGAGAATCCCCCTTTTTCGATGTGGTTCGAGGCTAAGAGCGTCGGAAAATATGAGTCTTTAAGGTTCAGCCGATCTCCCCTTAGCAAATTCTGGGTTCCCCATAGCGACCACCATCATCTTCTCCATTTAGAACACAACCTCCATTAAAGCTAACCCTAGCTTTCTCCCTCTAGAAATTTGTAGTCCAAAATCAAATCAAATCACATGGGAAGATAGATCAAGACATGGGGAGTAAAAGCCCTAAAGTTTCAGATCAAAAAGGTTGCCGGAAAAGTCATAACAAATCCGGCCAAGTTGGGTGTATTTCCGGCCAAAAGCTTGAAGATCCGGCCATGAGCACCCTGTCCCGAACCAAGAGCTGCTGTCCCGTGCAAGTGTGCGCGTCCCTAGTACCGTCCGAGCTGCAGCCGTGCACGCCCGAGTAACCGAGAAGCTTCCACCCGAGCTGTTGAGGAAGCTCCCGCAGCTGCTGCTCGTGTGCGCGTCCAGCAGCTCTCGAGCTTCTGTCTTGCAGCTGCTGCATGCGGCTGTCTTCCCGTGCTGCAGATCCCGTGCTCCGGTAGCTGCTCGAGCAGCAGCCCGAGCTGCTGCTCGGCCGGCCTATGCTTGGGCCGGCTCCTCCTTCCTCTTGCTCTCTTTTTCCCTCTTTTTTCAAGATCTTCTTTTGGTGATGAAGAACCCTAGCCCCTTGCCTCTTTTTCTCTCTCTCTCTTTCTTGGTTGTTCCATGATCAAGATCCATGAAGAAGAAGATGAATAGTGTCTTGGCCCTCTCTTTTGACTCAAACCCTAGCTTAGTCAACCTTGACTTTGACTCAAACTTGAGTCCATTGGGTGCCTCCAAAATCTCTTCCTTCTTTCATCTTCTTTGGGCTTGGGTTTTAGACTTCACTTTTTCTCTCATTTTGGGCACATGAAATGATAGTGATAATTCGCCCCCTTTATTCCGAATTCCATGTTTAGCTCCAAATATGGTACCTAAACAAGAAAAACACATAAAATATTATTGATAACACTCGAAAATGACTAATTAGTCTAAGTTAGGCTCTCCAAATGTGACATTTTCGTGTCACATCAACATCCCCAAACTTAAACTTTGCTAGTCCTCGAGCAAACAAAATAAAATGAAAGCATAACTCACTTTCGGAGGAATCCCGGTTGCATTTAGCATATGCAACAAGCCGTTAAACCCCTAGGTTACCCCTAGTGGACGAGTGTGGTCTCGTGAGGGCTTCCATTGATGATACCCACAAACATCGAGTTCAAATGCATAAGGGTTCAAAATCCAAATCATAGATAAGCATGATTGATAAAGTAAAGGGTTTAAGCATATCAACATATAATGAATCAAGTAAATAAGTTCTTGTAAAAGCTAAAGGCCCCTTCACTAATGATCTTACCCTAAAGTGCTAGTGTCATGCCATAATGAGCAACATCTATGTTTCGAAGTCACAACGCCTTGATTCCTAGTTTAGTCTATTTCGCCTCGACTTCGGCCTCACGGACATACACTCCAAATATGAAATCACTCAAGAATGGTTCGCTCGTATGTGTGAGTGTGATCACTAACATGGACTCAACACATAAAAAGGGGTGAGGACAACATTTTGGAACGAATGATCTTCGAAAAGGAATTAGCCACTATATAGAGTGGGGAAGCTCACTCGCCCTTCTCACCCATTCTACCCTCTAAAGATGCCTTCTAAAGGTTAGCGGATACTAGAAATGGATGATGATGGTGGATTCCCGAGAATGTCGACTACTTCATTATAGAACTTCTCAAGCACTTCCACATTTGTTTCTTGCTTCGAATACTTATTCATGAACATGAACACAAACACATATATACAATCACATTACTCACACAAAAGAGCTAACATGCTCAAACATAACATGAGCCACTATTATTCTTATTGCTTCTTTCTTTCTTTTCTTTTTTTTTTCATTCTTTTTTTTTTCATAACACAAATACAATCAACCAAAACAAAATACAACACACATAACTCTATTCTTGCAATCAACTTTTCATTTCATACTTGCTCTTGACATTCTTCATTTTTTCTTCTCATGTCTTCATTCTCGGGATATAAGATGATGGATGGTGATGGAGTATCCGCCTCCCTCTAGTTGGCATTCTTATCGGGTTTCATGGACTACAAGGGCAAGGTTAATTCGCTATCCTAATGTCACTCCTAGTGGCTAAGAAAGTTGAGCACACGAGATCAAATGAGCTCTTTTAATAGTTACGAGGTTGAGTAGCTCTTCATTCTACTCGGAGTTAGCGCGGAAGAGTACACTCGAAGGACAATTTAGGCTTTGAGCTCTCACATGGGTTAAGTCTCCACTAATGACTACTCTAGGTCTCTTAGAGATGTTTCTTCTTCACTAAGATGTTACTCCCATAGTATAACACAAACACTCAAAGACTCGACTTTCATGCAAAGACCATTAGCAATCACAAAACTCATTAACTCGACACATATGCATCAACATTCTTAAAACTATCACTACAATCACATGCAAATCTACTCAAAATGTTCAAAATTTTCAAATTTTAGCTAATTTGAACCCTTTTGTCTTTGAAACCCATGGTCATGCATTGGTTATGGTCATATCCCGCATCCCCAAACTTAAAACTAACATTGCCCTCAATGTTCTAAACATACACTCACCAAAAGATAAAGAGGCACATCAATTTAAAGAGAAGAGTGGAGAGATATTACCATAACCGAAGGAGATAAAAAAATGATACTACCAAGGGCCATGTATAAAGAGGTTCCAAGTTGATGTTAAGCTCTCGCCATCCCCAAACTTGGAACAAACCACGCCTTAGAAGTAAAACATATACGAGATGCTCCTAAAATATCCAAAACATTATGAGAATAAAACACATAAAGACATGACCATATAAAGTCTACCACTAACGCGGGTATACACGATTGCATTGAGCTATGCAATTAGCCTTTGATTCTCTTGTTTTCACACCAGAGCACGAGTTATGTCTCGCGGAGGGTTTCCAGAGATGCTACCCACAAACATCAAGTCCCATCTCAATCGACCTAACGATCATATAACAAAAGACGGAAGATTTGGGGGTCAACCCAAAGAAAACTATATACAAATGCTAAAAGTCTCACAATAATATCGACGCATATAAGTGCACGTGAGACTAAAAGCGAAAAGAGACCATCCCCAAACTTAGTGGATGCACGGTCCACTAAGTACGCATAAATGCTAAGGGAGACGACTAAAAAGTCGTCAAAAGGGTCGACATATAAGGGAAGTGGGAGGAGGTCAATCCGAGGCAAATAATCAAACTCAAGCTTAGTGGATAAAACATCCACTAAGTCCCTAGACATGCTAGGAAAGACGTTCGAAGTGTCCCATAAGGGGTCAACAACCGAGTCTGAGATCACGTGGAAGGTCGAACTAGACTCTAAGGGTAAGGCAATAGGCTCGGGGACCAAGTCAAGGTCCATAAGTTCCTTAGGTAAGTAATCCAACAAGTTATCCGCTATCTCTTCAACTACTATGCTATCGACATCCTTAAAGGCATCAGGAGCCTCAAAGTTAGGCATAACACCTTCCATTCTACATAATCCATCCAGATAATCACAAGTGGTAAAAGTTGGAAAGTTCAACATCGTGTGATCCCCAAACTTGCTCGTAGAGCTATCATCCTGAACATTCAAATCTAATGTAGTCGGATCATGGTGAGATGACAATGGTCGAGGGATTGAGCAATAAGGTTCATCGGTCAGTTCATGCTCTAAGGGTCTATCAAGAGCTTCTTCGACATTTAACTTAAGACTAGAGTTAGGTGTATTACCCTCACCATCATTCATAGTCTCCTCTTGAGTTTGGGGTGCGCGAACCCCTTCCTCGTCGATGATAGGCTCTGACTCAAGTCTATCAACAATTTTGAGAAGCCGTTCCGTGATCTCCATTATATCTCGATTAAATCTAGTTTGGTACTCTAAAACTAATTAGAGAGTCTCTTCAGACATCTCCTCGTAATAAGGCACATGAGTATAACTAGACGAACACTCTCGCGGAACACGGATCATGGGACAATAGTCGGTCAAATGGTCTAAGCTCACACAAATAGCACAAACCGGGCTAATGGTCTCCATAGTCCTTTCTTCACTACCTTCATGTAGATACCTAGACTCGACTCTTTGAGTGGAATCATCGAGTCGGGAATTGTCATCACTAAATGAACCGTTCATATATGCTTGTCGATAGTCACGAAGACTTCGACGTGGTCGATCAATACTAATAGAACTACGGTCCTCATGAAGTGACAAATTCATACATGAAGGTGTGGTCATCCCAAATTCTTGTCGATAGTCTCGAAGACTCTTACGGGGTTGATTACCCTCATGCTCATAATCTCTAAAACCATGTTCATGACGAGTCTGACCGACTCCATACATCCGTCGATATTCACCCATGGTCATCCTAGGTCGGTCAGACTCAACTCGCCTATTCCTTTTGAAGGATTTAACCGTTCGGTCTGAAGGAGATGTCCTTCCGAAGGAGTGTCCTTCGACCAAGGTGGCAATGCGATCAATTTGTCAGTTAGGATAACGATGACCACACGTAAAGATCATCCAGTCCGGTCCAATTAGGGGTCGTAATGCTTTGCTAGAAGCCAACTACGATCATCGGATCAAGGAGTTGATTCGAGGCTAACATAGACCGGATCATACAACGGGTTACACATAATAGTGGTAACTTGATCGGAGAGATTTGACTAGACGGGAACTGGCTAAAGTTGGATGGGATTCAACTGGAAAGGCCGAAAGGGTCCGAATGGAGATTCGGGACAAGATAGAGGAAGGCTCTTTGGGCCGGCCATGAGATGGCCGACCAGAGTAAGTGGGCCGGCCATATAAGGCCCATAGTGGGCTGCCCTGGCCGGCCACACTTAAGGGGATTATCAAAATACCCCAAAAAGGGTATTTTGGTAATTATCTTTTCTGTGACCCAGAAAATAGAAAAACTAATCTGAATGAGATTCTAATTAGGGTTTGTCTATATATTGGGTCAGTTGAGAACAGAAAAGGTGTGGATTTTTCTCTAAGGAAAATTATACAGCTCTCTCTCTCTCTGAATATACAGCTATTGGAGAGAGAGGAATATAGAGAAAAAGTTCCCATTCTATCAATCTAGTCAAGAAGAAGAGTTCTTCTCAACCTTCTACTAAGTCCTAGCAGTCTGAAAGGAAGGGAAATCAAGTCTATTCACTCGGTGTCTCAAGTAGAGGAGCTACAGTTGGAGCTCTCGATCTTTGCATGCGATTGGAATGGTTCGAGGGAAAAACGCGTTAAGGTATTTATCCCTCTCTAGTTCATTGATTAGTTTATGCATATAGGTCCTGGGCAATCTAGTGTTAAACATGAGATGTTTGAGATTCCGCTTACAACACTAGGTAGTGTATGAGATACACCAAAACCCTACAGTGGTATCAGAGCCGGTTGCATGAAACTATCTCTGACTAGTCGAATTAGATTCGAGCTTGATTGATTAGATGATTTTATGTTTAAATAGGGATTTAGACATGAAATTGATTAGTTTAAATTAGATTTAGACTTAATCGGATAGAAAATTGAAAGAGTTTCAATGGGAAATCTTTAAAATTTGGTGTTTTTGAAAAGAGTTTTCAAAATAAAATTTTAAAGTGGATGGTTTTTTGAAAAGAGTTTTCAAATTGCTGGGTTTTTGGATGAAGAATCATCAAAACAGCAGCAAAAAGTTGGAATTTTTGGGAAAATTGAAGAAAACAGGGTGCTGTCCAGAGACCGGCCTGACCAGGACGCGTCCCAGGACGCGTCTGGCCAGTCGCGGACGCTCAGGACGCGTCCCAGTCCTTCCCGGACTGGGAATCCGAGAGCGTCTCGGATTAGGACGCGTCCGAGAGTTTCTCGGACAGAGGACGCGTCCGAGAGCGTCTCGGACTGGGAGTCCGAGAGCGTCTCGGACAGGGATCCCGAAGGATCCGCGTCCAGCACCTGAGGTCGCGTCTTCCAGACGCGACCACAGAGACATGTCCGGACGCGTCTCGGATTGGGAATCCGGACGCGACCAGGACAGAACCTTCCAGAGCGCGTCTGGGACGCGTCTGGTAAGACCAGAAGCTGTCTCGGACTGGGAGTCCGAGAAGCTCGGACTTGGGCAGAGCGTCTAGGACGCGTCTGCAAGGTCAGGAAGCGTCTGGCCTAGGGCAAGGACGCGACCACCCGAGGGACTTGGCACGGTCTGGAACGTGCCAATCCGGGTCCGACCTTGGTTCGGACCTTGACCGAGACTTGACTAGGTCTAGTCAAAGGGTCCCTTGACCAAGTTTGACTTAAGTCTTTTGAGTTAGACTCGGGTCTTTTGGGCCTTGACTTAAGTGGGAGGGTTCGGTTTTCTTCTTCCGACTTTGACCATATTTTTTCCGAAAGTGACCCGGGCCCACCAAAGCCCGAATCGGAGTTTTTCCAAAACGATTTCAAAATCTTTTGAGATAAAACCAAACGAGCCATTAGTGGGACTTAAGGCACGTTAGACATAGAGATGTCGGTAGTATCTCCCGAATAGCTATCTAGAACATAGCAAACCTAGATTCGACCTGAGTAAGCGAATCTCATACATACTTGGGTGTTTTATGAATGTCATATTATTATGTGTGTATGGATGTGAATGCGGGTTCTAGTATGGCCATAGAATTGTTCTATCTTGTTTTTAAGCACGGATGGGTGCCCGATGTAATGTATTTAATTTCAAGTTTTATACGATCTGCGAATCGTTGAGTCTTGTAATTAGAGTTTAAGGGTACTATTGAGTCCATTGAAGAGCCAAAGGATGAGATCGTGGTTCGAGTGGGAGAATTCAATGGATGTTCGAGGATGGAGATCCAGGCGAACGGAGGTTAAACAAGCGAAGAACCTAAGAAGATTAGATCTTTTAGGTTAGGGGCCATACTAGGATCATATCTGCTTGATTTATTTTCTCGCGCGCATTTACTTATTTACGTTTTGTGTGGTGTATGATTATGTTAGAGTTCACAGTAATGCATGCAAACAAAAACGTAAGAGTCCCCAAAAAGAATTTTGAGTAATGCCTACCCAGATTAAGACACCTGTTGCGCCCTTGTTCATCGATGGTGGGTCATGCCAAAGCAGGGTGCCATCTTTTACCTCGGGACAATACGGGTAGACCTATGAAGAGGTCTACATGTCTAAATGGTTATTCTCAACGAGTCAGCAAAAGAGTTTTGGATTTCGAGGCAAAAGGATGAATTTAACACATAAGTGTTATTCATCAACCAAGAGTCATATGAGATATGATCAGTAAGGAGTTACTCACCCAGGAGGGTGAAGTTAAGGGCAGTGCCAAAGTACGCTTAGCTTCACAGGAATGGGGTCTTGGAATCGTATTGTTCATAAGGGGACGTTTTTTCGTTAAACAATATGGCAAAAATTGTTTTTGCGTAAACATTGAATGTAGTACTTAGCAAAATCCTTATTTTGTTTCTGTAGAGTAGAGATGGCAAATAGGATTAGTTCACGTTTAGATAGAGATCTATACGACTTTCTAGATTGGGAGGAAGATCAGAGAAGAGTTCTCGATGCTTCAAAGAAAGATAGCGTAATAGAGCTACCAGAAAGGGAAGTGGAAGTCGGTGCCTATGTTATAGAGGTCAATTTGGCAGATATGGCTGACTCTCCCTCATGGGTATATGATACCGGATGTGGAGCTCATATAATTTCAGAATTAGATGAGCTCAAGGAGGTCAGGTATCTGACAAAAAGCGAGATGGTTCTACGAGTTGCAAACAAGGCAAGAGTTGCTGTTGTGGCTGTAGGAACTTTCGAGCTCAGTTTAGAGACTGGGTTGATATTAGTGCTACGTAATTGCTATTACGTACCGACTATATCAAGGAACATCATCTCTGCGTCGGTGTTAGACAAAGAGGGATATCACGCTATAATAAAAGACAAGAGTTGTTCTTTATACAAGGGTGAGATGTTCTACACCAGTGCTAAGCTGCGTAATGGTCTTTATGTTGTGAACATAGAAGACGAAATCCTGAACATAGACACGAAACGGCTTCGTACTCATGATTCTAACCAAAGTTATCTCTGGCATTGTCGTTTGGGTCACATTAACATGAAACGCATGCAGAAGCTTCATGCAGATGGACTTCTGGGATCGTGTGATTTGGAATCATACGATACATGTGAGCCATGCTTAGTGGGCAAGATGACAAGATCGTCCTTCAAGGGGAAAGGAGATCGGGTGAGTGAACCCTTAGGACTGATACATACGGATGTATGCGGACCTATGAGTACACTTGCAAGAGGTAACTATGGCTACTTCATTACGTTCACTGATGACTTCACTAGATATGGTTACGTGTATCTAATGAGGCATAAGTCGGAATCGTTTGAAGTGTTCAAACAATTCCAGAATGAAGTGGAGAATCAGCTTGGCAAGAAAATAAAAGTCATTCGATCGGATCGAGGTGGTGAGTATTTGAGTCAAGAGTTTGAGGATCATCTTCGGAGTTGTGGAATAGTTTCACAACTCACTCCTCCAGGAACACCTCAGATGAACGGTGTGTCCGAGAGGAGGAATCGAACATTGATGGACATGGTTCGATCGATGATGAACTTAGCCGATCTTCCTAACACTTTCTGGGGGTATGCTCTAGAAACGGCTGCTTTCACACTTAACCGAGCTCCGTCAAAAGCTGTAGAAAAGACGCCACATGAGATGTGGACTGGAAAGGTTCCAAAGTTGTCTTTTCTCAAAGTCTGGGGTTGCGATGTTTATGTAAAGCGTTTACAAGGAGATAAACTAGCACCAAGATCAGACAAGTGTCTCTTCGTCGGTTATCCGAAAGAGACAAAGGGGTATTACTTCTACAACCCGTCAGAGAACAAAGTGTTTGTTGCTCGTGATGGTGTCTTCCTTGAAAAGGAGTTCCTTTCCAAGAAGACAAGTGGGAGAAATATAGAGATCGAAGAGGTTCGATCTGAGCAACAAACTGGCACCGTTGCACCGATGTCAGAAGTCGCGATTCCTAACTATTATGAGCCGATAGAAGAGGAAAGAGGGGATGAGATGGTAGATCTCGGAGATCCTCCCGCGCAAAGCGAATGTGATTCGCAGGAGAACCCTCAAGGAGTTGAGAGTGTCTCACCTGTTGTTCAAGCCCCGCGTAGGTCCGCAAGGCTGATTGAGTTGTCTCAACGACAAGAGTTGTTGTTGGTAGAGGATAACGAACCCAGCACCTACGAAGAAGCTATGACGAGCCCAGACTCCGAAAAATGGCTGGGAGCCATGAAATCCGAAATGGAATCCATGTCTGAGAATCAAGTTTGGAACTTGGTTGATTTGCCCGATGGAGTAAAACCCATAGGATGCAAATGGATTTTCAAGATGAAAACAGACAAGGATGGAAACGTGAGCGTTTTCAAAGCTAGACTGGTGGCAAAAGGTTACAGACAAGTCCAGGGTATAGACTACGAAGAAACCTTTTCCCCTGTCGCGATGCTTAAGTCCATTAGGATTATTCGAGCAATTGCAGCTCATTATGATTATGAGATTTGGCAAATGGATGTCAAAACCGCCTTCCTGAACGGTAAACTGGAAGAGGATGTGTACATGACACAGCCTGAGGGTTTTGAGGATTCCGGGAATGCTGGAAAGGTTTGCAAGCTTCAAAGGTCCATCTACGGGTTGAAGCAAGCAAGTCGGAGCTGGAATCTTCGATTCGACGAGAAAATCAAAGAGTTTGGTTTTCTGAAGAATGAAGAGGAATCTTGTGTATACAAGAAGGTTAGTGGGAGCAACCTAGTTTTCTTGGTCCTGTATGTGGATGACATACTGATCGTTGGAAATGACATTCCTATGCTTGACTCCGTGAAAGAGTGGCTTAGGAAGTGTTTTTCAATGAAAGACCTAGGAGATGCAGAATACATATTGGGCATCAAGATCTATAGAGATAGATCGAGGAGGATGATTGGACTTAGTCAAGAGACTTATATAGATAAGGTCCTTGGGGGGTTCAAGATGGAAGACTCTAAGAGAGGATTCCTACCCATGACACATGGTACGACGCTTAGCAAGACTCAGTGTCCCCGAGATCCTGATGAGCTAGCACACATGTGTGTTGACCAAAAACTACACCTGGGCCCTCGACGATAAAATGCCCATCGGGACGTCAAACCCAACCCGGCTCGTTTGTCTTTGTTTGGGCCCAGCCCAGAAGTCTCTTAATGGGTACTCGTCAACTAGACCCTAAAACTCGTGTCAAGGCCCAATCACGTGCAAAGAGTTCCCACGTGCACAAAGCCCCACACGCCCGAATCTCCACACGTCTGGCGCTCGACACGTCTATATCTCCACGTACCACGTGTAAGAGATTATTTAATGAAGAGATACTCCACATGTCAAATATATCCATAATGACAAAGATATCTGACTTGGTCAACGTAACCTCAGAGACAATTATCCCCCATCAATGACATGCATAACATGGTAACGTCTCACATAAATGTGAGACCATGCGCATGCACAATCAGAGTAGTCGCCAGAGAACATGCACAACCGTTGTGCATGTACAGCCAGCGTACACGTCACCATATCCCAGGAATCATGACGTGCATTTACTCCGTAACGGTCAGCCTTTACTCCTCCCAACGGATCACTCCTCAAGCCTATATAAAGAGGAGCACTTTCATTTCTCAGACATGGAATAGAGAGTAAAGCAACTCATACAACTTCTTCTTCTCCACTCGCCCTCTGTTCTTCGATTATCCTCGAGACGTTTGCATACAAGTTCACCTGGTTCTGGTCCTCGACTCTACTAGACGTCTCAAGGGTGTTAAAGCTTATCTTGCTCGACGCTTCCTGCTCGACGCTTCCGGCTCGACGCTTCCGGCTCGACGCTTCCTGCTCGACGCTTCCGGCTCGACGCTTCCTGCTCGACGCTTCCGGCTCGACGCTTCCTGCTCGACGCTTCCAGACGTCTTCGAGGAGATCACAACCTTCTTCTTGCTCGACGCTACTGGTAACATCTACCCTCGTACTTCTGATCATCTCACTCCCGTAGATTCGAACTCCGGTCATTCTACGAGCCTAGCCACTCTCCGATAATACATCAACGGTTATACCCTCGGCTTTTCGTTTATTATCCACTGTAATACTTTGCTGACTTGACCGTCGGAGGGCCCTTGGCAGGCACCATCCCGGTGTCCCCCCAAGCCTTCACGGGTTTGTTTGTGTCTGTTCACCTTCTTTTGCAGGTTTCTTTCACACGTTGCTGTGCCCATCAATCAATAACTCGACGTTTGGAATTCCAGAAGACGTTTCAGCTACCGACCTTCTGACTTCCGACCCGTAGACTTCTCACCGTCTACAGTTTGGCGCCCACCGTGGGGCCTCAGCAACTAACAACGAAGACAATCAGCCAAATGGAAGAGAACATGACATCTGCTCCTCTTGACGTTTCTGCTCAACTTGCTCTACTTAACGCCCAAATGCGAGAGAACGCTGAACGTGTCAAGGCGTTAGAGGAAGAAAATCAACTGGTCAGAGCAGAGAACCAGTTACTCCAAGAAAAAATTACGGAAATTTCTATGACGACTCCAGGGGGCTCCAGAATTCGCACCTCAACAAATGTTAGACCATCTTCTACAAACATAGAAGGAGCAGGCCCCTCGAGTCAAGAAGTTCCTGTAACAGCTGGAGGATCGACTCCAGTCCCTACCGCTACTCCTGTTACACCATTACGTGTCTCCCAGCACACGCATCAAACTCTTCCAACTACTACCCCCTTTTACTCTTCTCTCCCATATACTTTACCTACTGTGTATCCTATGACAAACGGATCAACTCAGGTTAATGTGTCTTCTGATTCACTTCCGTTTGCGTTTACAGGTACTCCTCTAGAACAGGCAATGGCAAAGAAATTGGCAGAGATGGAAGCATTGATTACGCGTATTCCAGGAATGCCCACTCCTTTCAAAAAGAGTCTTCCTCACAGTTACGCTGACTCGCCCTTCGTCGATGCTATTGCGTTGGTGGAGATGCCAAAGAAGTTTTCTTTCCCGAACATGAAGATGTATGATGGTACATCTGACCCAGATGACCACATTGCCTCTTACAAACAGAGGATGTTCACAGCAGCTATTCCAAGAGACCTACGTGAAGCCTGCATGTGCAAAAGTTTTGGGTCTAGTCTCATTGGACCAGCATTGCAGTGGTACACAAACCTCCCAAATAACTCGATTGCGTCGTTTGCCCAGTTGACGGACACTTTTGTCGAACAATTCGCCAGCAGCAAAAAGTTGGAGAAACTTTCTGGTGACTTGTACCGAGTCCACCAAAGAAGAGGAGAACCACTACGTGACTACGTGGGAAGATTTAACAGGGAGAAGGTATCTATCCCTTATTGTAACCAGGAAACTGCTGTAGACGCCTTCAGAAAAGGTCTTCTACCAGATGGAGAGCTTTACAAAGAACTCACAAAGTTCAACTGCACTACGATGGAAGACGTGTTGGCAAGGGCGTGGGTAGAAATTCGTTGGGAAGAAGACGAAGCCCACCGGAACAGGTCATACTCGTATGAAGGAAGAAACAGTGATCGACGTTCTAGACAGTCCGACAGAAGGACCGATCGTCGACATGCAGAACCATATCCAACATCCAGAGGACCCCTGTCCCGAGAGAACAGGAAACCATTCAACACCCCCTCTGAACGTCCAAGTGATAAGAATCAAGCGCCTGTTCGCTCCAAACTTCCGGAATACAATCTCAACATTGAACCTGTCGAAGTAGTCGCTGTAATGAAAGGAATGGGCAATGTAGTAAGATGGCCCGCCAAGACAAAAACTCCTAGTGATAAGAGAGACAATACCAAGTGGTGTGAGTTCCACGCTGACCACGGGCACATGACCGCTGATTGCATAGCCCTTCGACTAGAAGTAGCTGAACTCTTGAAGAGAGGTCACCTCACTGACCTATTGACAGATAAAGGGAAAAATACTATAGCCCAAAGAGATGTTCATCCAAAGGAACCAGAGGAACCAACTCCAACAAAAACATGTTTGGTTATCACAGGAGGATCAGAAGTAAGCGGAGTCAGTCATTCAGCCGCCAAAAGAAGTGCACGTGTAGCAGCCAACCCAGACGCTCACTCATCTAAAACATCTTCACCTGTCTTCACAGACCAAGTTCTCAGCTTCCCAGACAATGAAGCATCAGGGCTCGTCAACCCTCATCATGACGCTCTCGTTATCTCACTTACTATTTCTAATGTTCTTGTTAAAAGAATACTTGTTGATAATGGTTCGTCTACTAACGTGTTGTTTTTACATGCATTGCGAGGAATGGGACTGGAAGAAACGAGTATATGTCGCCGACCCACCATTCTCATCGGTTTCAGCGGCGAACAAAAGTACACGCTCGGCGAAATTTCTTTACCTGTATTTGCAGGTGGAATCAACATGAGTACAACTTTCGTAGTACTCGACAGTCCCTCTGCCTACAACATCATACTTGGACGTCCTTGGATCCACAACATGAGGGCAGTCCCATCAACCTTCCACCAAGTTATAAGGTTCCCTACTCCGTGGGGGGTGCGTGAAGTCAAAGGCGAACAGAGCACGTCTCGAAACTGCTACAAAAACACCTTGAAGACGCCCAAAGCTCCTTTATAGCAATTACAGACAGAACAACTACTCCATAGTGACCCAGACAAGCCAACTATGGAGGAGTTGGATGAAGTACAGATTCACCCAGAGCTACCGGATCATAAAATACAGATCGGTTCAAGACTAAATCCTACGCTCAGAGAAAAGCTAGTAAAATTCCTCACGCTTCACCATGACTGCTTCGCATGGTCACACGCTGACATGACAGGTATTGATCCTCAAATCATAGTTCACAAATTGCAGGTCGACCCAAGTTTTTCTCCTGTCAGGCAGAAAAGGAGGAAGTTTGCTCCAGAGAGAAATAGAGTTATCAATGAAGAAGTTCAGAAATTGATCGATATCGGATCAGTACGCGAAGTCAACTATCCTGACTGGCTCGCTAATGTAGTAGTGGTAAGAAAGAAGAATGGTAAGTGGAGAGTCTGCATCGATTTCACCGACCTCAACAAAGCATGTCCGAAAGATTCTTTTCCATTGCCACATATTGACATGCTGGTCGACGCTACCTCTGGCCATGAACTTTTGAGTTTTATGGACGCCTTCTCCGGATACAACCAAATCTTGATGCATCCTGAAGATCAAGAGAAGACGGCTTTTGTGACGGAACGAGGTATCTTCTGTTATAAGGTGATGCCCTTTGGGTTAAAGAATGCAGGAGCCACTTATCAAAGACTCGTCAACAGAATGTTTGCCGAAATGCTAGGTGATACCATGGAAGTATATATTGACGACATGTTAGTCAAATCTTTGGAGGCTGAACAACATTTGGATCATCTCCGCCAGGCCTTCGACGTCCTTAAAAGGTATAACATGAAACTAAACCCTGCTAAATGTTCATTTGGTGTTTCCTCTGGAAAATTCTTAGGTTACATGGTGACACAAAGAGGAATCGAAGCCAATCCAGAACAGATACAAGCAGTCATGAACATTCCATCTCCCACTTGCATAAAGGACGTACAGAAGTTAGCAGGGAGAGTCGCCGCACTTAGTCGCTTCATATCAAAATCTTCTGAAAAATGCTACCTTTTCTTCGCCACCCTACGCAAGTCAAAAAACTTTGAGTGGACGCCAGCATGCGAAGACGCACTTCAACAACTCAAAGCGTACCTGACCTCTCCACCTCTACTCTCAAAACCCAAAGAAGGTGAGAAACTTTATGTTTACTTGGCTGTTGCAGAAACGGCAGTAAGCGCCGTGCTAGTACGAGAGGAAGATAAAAAACAACTTCCAGTTTACTATGTGAGCAAGTCACTTCTAGACGCAGAGACGCGTTATAGCCAGTTGGAGAAGCTTGCACTTGCACTGGTCCACGCTGCTCGTAAACTCAGACCTTACTTCCAATGTCACTCGATGGTAGTGGTTACAGAATTCCCGCTGAAAAACATTCTCCATAAACCAGAACTCTCTGGACGCCTTACCAAATGGGCAGTGGAGCTGAGTGAGTATGACATTTCATACCAACCAAGGACCGCCATCAAATCACAGGTATTAGCGGATTTCCTTGTTGATTTTTCACCTAACATGCTAATGCAGGCAGAGAAAGAGTTGTTGTGTTTAACCGACAAAAGCGAACAGAAGTGGAACCTCTCAGTAGATGGTTCAAGCAACATGAATGGTGTAGGGTTGGGCATAGCTCTGACTTCTCCCGAAGGAGATCTAATACAACGAGCTATCCGTTGTGCGTTCAAAGCAACAAACAATGAAGCTGAGTACGAGGCACTTATAGCTGGACTTACACTTGCAAAAGAAATGGGAGTCCAGAGAGTAGACGTTAAGTCAGACTCCCAACTCATTGTCAACCAATTACAGGGAACATATCAAGCACGTGATGCCAAAATGACTGCATACCTTGCTCATGTAAAAGAATTACAAACTTCCTTCAAAGAAATGAACATAACACAGATACCTCGTCTAGAGAATGGACACGCTGATGCGCTCGCTAACCTCGGTTCTTCAATTCAAACAAAGGTAACTCAAAATATTCCTCTAGTTTTGCTTGAGTGGCCAGCAGTATGGAAAAATCCTACTTCAGAGGTAGCCGCTACGGATCAAACCGACAGCTGGATGAATCCTTTGATTCGATACTTGGAGAATGACGAGTTACCAGAAGACAAAGGAGAAACAAGAAAGATTCGTGCTAAAGCTGCCCGATACACCATCCTAGATGGACAACTACTCAAGAGGTCATACTCAGGACCTTATCTCAAGTGTATCACCCCACAAGAAGCCAGGTACGTCCTCACTGAATTACATGCAGGAGAATGTGGGAATCATTCCGGAGGACGCAGTCTAACAGCTATAGTACTCACTGCCGGGTACTATTGGCCAACTATGAGGTCAGATTGCATTGACTTCGTAAAAAAATGTGATAGTTGTCAGCGCTTCGCACCCACATCTCATCTCCCCCCAGAACGCCTCAACTCAATACTATCTCCTTGGCCATTCATGAAATGGGGGATGGACATAGTAGGAAAACTTCCTACAGCACCTGGACAACAGGTGTACATGTTAGCTGTGACGGACTACTTCACCAAATGGATTGAAGCAGAAGCATTCCACCAAGTCCGTGATAGAGAGGTAAAAAGTTTTATTTGGAAGAATGTCATTTGCAGGTTTGGCGTTCCAAAAGAAATTGTGACCGACAACGGTTCGCAATTCATTAGTTTCGACTTTCAAGATTTTTGCAAAGAATGGGGGATCAAACTAAACTTCTCAACTCCGAGATACCCCCAAGCAAATGGACAAGCTGAATCCTCCAACAAAACAATCATGAACACAATAAAGAAACGATTGAAGAAAGCCAAAGGCGCCTGGGCAGATGAACTACCAGGAGTCTTATGGGCGTACAGAACCACTGTTCGAACTCCGACAGGAGAAACTCCTTTCTCACTCGCTTATGGCTCAGAAGCCGTCATACCAGCAGAAGCAGGATTTCCTTCTACCCGTTACCAATGGACGGAAGAAGAAAGTAACTGGCAACAACTCAATCACAATCTCGACACGCTCGATGAAATTCGTGATATGGCAGCCATTAGAAATGCAGCTTACCAACAGAAAGTGGCACGTCATTACAACAGAAACATACGAGCTCGAACATTTAAGGTAGGAGATTGGGTACTTCGAAAGGTGTTCCAGAACACCAAAGAAAGCGGCGCTGGAAAACTTGCACCTACTTGGGAAGGCCCGTATCAGATCACTAAAGTGGTAGGACAAGGCGCGTATAAAATTCAAGCACAAGATGGACGTGACATAAACAACAGTTGGAATGCCGTGCATCTCAAACTGTATCATTTCTAAACTCTATTGTTACTTCTTTGTTTTCTCTCCTACTTGTACATGTACTGACTTAGGCATCGGAGAGTCGGTGGGATTTCCACCGACTATAGCCCCTCAACGGAAATTGTGCAGGTAAAAACATCTTCACACCAGTACACGTTTCACGCTCACAAGAACATGTCGAGAGGAAATGGGAAGTAGTTTTCGCACTCTAAACTCAAATATTCCATCTTTCGCTTCTCTTTTAGTACTTGACTAACTTGAGCGTCGGAGGGTCAATGGCTATGCCATTGACTACTTGTTTCTTCCCCCACAGGAAATCGAAGACACCTCTCGCCGAAGGTTAACACAGCCTAAGTCCAGCACAAAGTTCAGTACTACACTTAGGCTGGGGGGAGCACGCTCATGATGTAATTTCACAGGACAAAGAGATGTAGGAAAAAACAAGCATGAACGAAGAAGCAATAAAATACACATACAGACATGAGAAGAAGCAACATTGCACGTAAAGACGTATGAAGAAGCAACAGTTGAAGAAGCAATAAAATTCACATACAGACATGTGAAGAAGCAACATTGCACGTAAAGACATATGAAGAAGCAACAGATGAAGAACCAATAAAACGCATGAAAAGACGACACAAACCAGGTGTGAATGTACAACAAACTCAACTACAAGACAATCCGTTTGTCTACATTCGCAAGCATCGACAAAGTGGCAACCCGATTGCTCATCTGTTTTACATGTACTCGGCAACCCGATTGCCACCCTTCCTATAAAAGGGTTACATACGACAACCCGATTGTCTTGTACTCGTACTAGCGCACGAAATTTTCACATGTATCAATAAAGAATTTCCTGAGGTATTATTCACTTAAAATCTAAGTCTCTTACTTCTGCTTGTCTTTTTACATGCACAAAATACTTGCACAAGATTCGGCATGCTCCACATCTATAAAACATAAGTCAATATGACTCATAAAAGGCAACCCGTTTGCCCATACAAAGAACGTTCACACCTTGTGTGCACAGTATAAACGTAAACAAAATACTTCATTCATAACATAACAAGTGAGAATCAACGCCTCACCAAGTTCGAGTTGAAATACTTAAAAAGAATGGGGCAAAAACGCGCCCATTCACGAAGTTTATCAAACTAGTACTGAAACAAAAACAAACAAGCAAAGAAGGAAATAGAGTCCACGACTCGAAAGACATCTCTAATCAGAGCAAGGATCCAAGCTGTAATCAATATCCTTCAGGGCCTCATAACGCTCAATCTCTCCTTCGAGGTCCCATCCTGCATGCTCGTTTGCGACGTACTGCTTCATCATCTCGCCTCGAGCTACTGCCACAGTATTGTAAGTCATCTCTTTAAGCACTCCCGCACACTTCTTATGCGAGATCTTCAGCTTGGAGTACTTGGCCTCTAACTCCTCATAGCGCCCTTGCATGGATCTCTCCGACTCTGCGCGGCGACTACTCTCCGCTTCGATCTGCGCGTTCAAAGAACTAATATGTTCCTGGGCGTAGTTCGCACTCATCATCGCCTACAACAAAGAATATGGACGTTAACACATACAAGTCGGGAAACCGATGATGTAACAGACGTCTGCTCTAACATTTTCTGAACTACAAACCTGGTAACCACTAAGCGCAGTCTGCTCCAACGCCTTCTGAACACCTATCTTCTTAAGATAAGCTCTATCACTCTCAGAAGTTAAGGAGCTAGAAACACGTTGGAGGGAGGATGGGTCTTCGAACACCGACATCGAGGGGGAAAAATCCACATGCATCGCTCCAGAGTCTGGCTCATGCGTATTGACTCTCGAGGAAGAGGGCCCAATACCGGAAGTAGGGGGATGAACGAACACACACTCGGGAGACGTTTCGACTCTCGGCTTCTTCGTTGGAATTTTCTTCTTGGAGGCCACCTCCTTAGCCGATGGTACCTTAAAACTCTGTCTTGGAGCCATGTTTCCACCTGTAAGAAACAAAGGAAACAGCTGAAGAAAACATCTACTCGCACGAAGGAAACAGGTAAAAATCAAACGACTGGAGAAAGCTGAAAGCAGAACACGTACCCTGTGCGCGTCTAGACTCAGTCTCTCCGAAAACCAACCTTTTCCAACTCCTCCTCAATGCGGGTTCCTCCCAAAATTTTTGGAGCCTGACTATCTGGTCGCCACGAGAAAATCCGTGCAAATTCCCGTCTGCTATATCTACGTTACACAGAGTAGATGTCAGAGTAAAACATGTGAAACAAAACATGTGAAACAAAACACGTGGAGCAAAACATGTGGAGCAAAACACGTGGAGCAAAACATGTGGAGCAAAACCTGTGAAATAAAACATGTGAAACAAAACATGTGAAACAAAACACGTGGAGCAAAACATGTGGAGCAAAACACGTGGAGCAAAACATGTGGAGCAGAACACGTGGAGCAAAACACGTGGAGCAGAACATGTGAAACAAAACACGTGGAACAAAACATGTGAAACAAAACACGTGGAACAAAACACGTAAAACAAAACATGTGAAAACCAAACGCGTAAGAACAATGCGTGTGAAAGCGTAATCGACAATATGGACGGCACTCACGAGCACTTCTCCATTTGAACGAGACATTCCCGCTCTCGCGCGGGGTAAACACACCGTCCCTCTTAACAAAGAAGAACCGGCGCTGCCAATTCTTTTCAGAATGTGGCAAACCGACTATAATCTTTGCCATCTTTGGACGGACTTTGAGTTGGTACTGCCTTGATCCATGATCATTTGCTTTCATGAAGTAGTGGGCAATTACATCTTGCGCGGTTAGAGGATCATTCAGATTCTCCCCAAGCTTCTCCAAGGCCATCAACAACCTCCACGCGTTCGGCATGAGTTGGGTGGGGGCTATCCCAAACCTAATCAACACATCCCTCACCAGACAAGAAATGGGGAATCGTACGCCCGCTTCCAGAAAGTTCTCATAAAAGGCATAATATCCAGGCCGACGCGACTCGACTACAGTTTCACCAAGTTCAGGCGCTCTCATCTTTAGAGTTGCTGGAATTTGATAGTTCACCCTGAGGTTTTCTACGCACTCCTCAGTCAGCACCGAGAGTTGTTGTTCCACATCGATCTCGTCATCAGAAGACGAGTCGACATGAGGCACTTCACCTAAATGCGGAGAAAGCTCAGCACTACTTTGTTCACGGTTGTATGGGAAAGTCCTGGCCATCCTACGTATCAAAGGGAAAACACACTCAGGAATGCCTCACGCGAGTACAAGACGGACTAACTGAAGATCGCGTGCAAAATGGGGGCATGTACAAAATAAAGACACTTACGGATCAAGAACGCATATAGACGAGTCACGTTAAATTGAGGTATTTTCCGCACTACTTACAGGATTGAGTAATTTTTTGTGAATAGATACATGTCAGAGATTTCGCACGCATCCTCCTCATGAGTACGCGTACACACCTCCACCTCACAAGTTTGCATGTACAACTACGCATGTCATAAAGCTTTACATGTGCTCCCACACGCGCTACTAATTTACGTGTACTCCTACATGCTTCACCGGTTCACTCGTGCGCCAATACGAATTACAAGTTTACTTGTACTACAACTACTAACAGTTTGCATGCACATTTACAACTACTCCTAGTTTACACAACAGCTACAGGTTTCCATGTATCCTTGTAACTACTACGAGTGAATGCATACGCCTACTACAAGTTCACATGCATACGGGAAGTTTCATACAAAGCACTAATATGGAAGAACATGCTAATCGGTAAGACAAACGGAAAATAACAAGTTCCATACGACGAGAACAGATCGAAGGATCGAAATTTCAAAAAATAAAAAAATGACTTACTTGTTGAGAATTGGTATGAAGATCACGAAGAACGCGAAGAACAGGAGAAAACCGCTTCTAGGAATCCAGAGCTCTAAAAAAGTTTTCACAACAATGAACTTCAAGGGCCTAAGGACCCCTTTTATAGGACTCCCAACCCCTGATCAAAGGGCCACATCGACTCATGGGTCACATCGCCACATGGCAAGATCCTAATGACCCATGACATAAACGCCACCTGGGCGTCCACATGGCACTACTCCGCCAAGTCACCAAATTCGGTCTCCTCGAAAGAAGAACTCCCAGCGTCGTACCTCGACAACAGTGGACCCTCCGCGCTGCCCCGGCAGCGTGGAGCAACAGCTCCCCGCTGGCCCCGCCAAGTCACCAAATTCGGTCTCCTCGAAAGAAGAACTCCCAGCGTCGTACCTCGACAACAGTGGACCCTCCGCGCTGCCCCGGCAGCGTGGAGCAACAGCTCCCCGCTGGCCCCACGCCGCCCAGCCGCGTGGGAAGCTCCACGCTGCCAGGCAGCGTGGGAGGCTCCACGCTGCCAGGCAGCGTGGGAGGCTCCACGCTGCCCAGCAGCGTGGAGACCCTGCTCCACGCTGCCCAGCAGCGTGGAGATCCTGCTCCACGCTGCCAGGCAGCGTGGAGATCATGCTCCACGCTGCCAGGCAGCATGGGAAGCTCCACGCTGCCCAGCAGCGTGGAGATCTTACTCCACGCTGCCAGGCAGCGTGGAGATCCTGCTCCACGCCGCCAGGCAGCGTGGAGATCTTGCTCCACGCCGCCAGGCAGCGTGGAGATCTTACTCCACGCTGCCAGGCAGCGTGGGAGGCTCCTGCTCCACGCTGCCTAGCAGCGTGGAGATCCTGCTCCACGCTGCCAGGCAGCGTGGAGACCTTGCTTCACGTCAGAAACCTGCCCAACGAACCTCCGACGTATTCCGATAACGCGAGGGACATCTCGAAACCTGCTCGACGACGGGGAAGGTCTCCCGGACTTCTCCTCCCAAGCAGGGCCGCAACGTTGTTATCTGGTTCACACGCCTGACACAGAAATCATCTAACCAATGGGACCGCCCTCGTTCCTTCCTTCTCATCTACTCTCCAAGGAAATAGACTATTTACTTAGAGAGTGGGGGACAAACTGTGTTGACCAAAAACTACACCTGGGCCCTCGACGATAAAATGCCCATCGGGACGTCAAACCCAACCCGGCTCGTTTGTCTTTGTTTGGGCCCAGCCCAGAAGTCTCTTAATGGGTACTCGTCAACTAGACCCTAAAACTCGTGTCAAGGCCCAATCACGTGCAAAGAGTTCCCACGTGCACAAAGCCCCACACGCCCGAATCTCCACACGTCTGGCGCTCGACACGTCTATATCTCCACGTACCACGTGTAAGAGATTATTTAATGAAGAGATACTCCACATGTCAAATATATCCATAATGACAAAGATATCTGACTTGGTCAACGTAACCTCAGAGACAATTATCCCCCATCAATGACATGCATAACATGGTAACGTCTCACATAAATGTGAGACCATGCGCATGCACAATCAGAGTAGTCGCCAGAGAACATGCACAACCGTTGTGCATGTACAGCCAGCGTACACGTCACCATATCCCAGGAATCATGACGTGCATTTACTCCGTAACGGTCAGCCTTTACTCCTCCCAACGGATCACTCCTCAAGCCTATATAAAGAGGAGCACTTTCATTTCTCAGACATGGAATAGAGAGTAAAGCAACTCATACAACTTCTTCTTCTCCACTCGCCCTCTGTTCTTCGATTATCCTCGAGACGTTTGCATACAAGTTCACCTGGTTCTGGTCCTCGACTCTACTAGACGTCTCAAGGGTGTTAAAGCTTATCTTGCTCGACGCTTCCTGCTCGACGCTTCCGGCTCGACGCTTCCGGCTCGACGCTTCCTGCTCGACGCTTCCGGCTCGACGCTTCCTGCTCGACGCTTCCGGCTCGACGCTTCCTGCTCGACGCTTCCAGACGTCTTCGAGGAGATCACAACCTTCTTCTTGCTCGACGCTACTGGTAACATCTACCCTCGTACTTCTGATCATCTCACTCCCGTAGATTCGAACTCCGGTCATTCTACGAGCCTAGCCACTCTCCGATAATACATCAACGGTTATACCCTCGGCTTTTCGTTTATTATCCACTGTAATACTTTGCTGACTTGACCGTCGGAGGGCCCTTGGCAGGCACCATCCCGGTGTCCCCCCAAGCCTTCACGGGTTTGTTTGTGTCTGTTCACCTTCTTTTGCAGGTTTCTTTCACACGTTGCTGTGCCCATCAATCAATAACTCGACGTTTGGAATTCCAGAAGACGTTTCAGCTACCGACCTTCTGACTTCCGACCCGTAGACTTCTCACCGTCTACAACATGAAAAAGGTGCCTTATGCTTCGGCAATAGGATCTATCATGTACGCCATGGTCTGCACTCGCCCAGACGTCTCATATGCTTTGAGTATGTGTAGTCGTTACCAATCTAATCCAGGGGAGAAACACTGGACCGCAGCCAAAAATATCCTGAAGTACTTGAGAAGGACTAAGGATCACTTCTTGGTGTATGGCGGGAAAGACGAACTAATCGTGGAAGGCCATGTGGATGCGAGCTTCCAAACGGACAGAGATGATTTCCGATCACAGTCGGGTTATGTCTTTTGTCTAAACGGAGGAGCAGTAAGCTGGAAGAGCTCAAAACAGACTACTGTAGCAGACTCTACCACAGAAGCAGAATACCTTGCCGCTTCGGAAGCAGCGAAGGAAGGAGTTTGGATAAAGAAGTTTATCTCCGAACTTGGTGTAGTTCCTAGCATAGAAAATGGGGTTACTCTATATTGTGACAACAATGGAGCTATCGCCCAGGCTAAGGAACCCAGGGCACACCAGAAATCCAAACATATCCTAAGGAAGTACCACGTGATTAGGGAAATCACTGAGCGAAAGGATGTGGTCATTTGCAAAGTCGATACGGACGACAACGTTGCCGATCCGTTAACTAAACCACTGCCTCAGCCCAAGTATGAGAGTCATAGAAGGGGCATAGGTATAAAGCGCATCGATGAATGGCTTTAGGTTGTAATTGGATTAATGAAAAGGGGTTTTCATGTAATCAATTAGCTACATTCAATAAAAAGAAATAAAGGAGTTTATTTCTGTCGTTAAATAATGGTTTAGTGTTTAATGACGGTCCAAAATAATGAGGAATTCCAGGTGGGTTTATCAGATACGTGATCTGGTAAATGGAACCCCACTAAGTGAACGTGGAATAGATTCATTATTGAGTCCCTAGTCCAGGTCATTGCATGGACAACAATGACTTAAGAAGGCTAGCATGGGAATTGACTGATAGCGCAGTTCCATGGGCTATAGGAATATAGTATTTAAGTCAATTACATGGATGTAGATTGGGGAATCTACATTGGATTAACCCAAAGATGAGAGTTTTTTCAAGAAGTTGAAAAAGGCGTCACAAACTCTCATAGGCAAGATTGGAGAGATTCCGTAAACATGAGTGCTCCACTCATCTTATGTAAGGAATGTCGAACTTTGGTACTGTCAAACGCCGCGCCGTAAAAGGAGGTTATAAAGGCAGCATACTGGGGGAGACAGGATAGACATGAAGTTAAGTGGGAGTACAAGACTGGATGATGTCCTCCTATTAAGTTAGGAATAAGTATCTCCGGGCCACTTGAGGAGAAGCAACTGTGAAATGTGTGGCCGCACTCAAATGGATTAAGAGTTAATCATTTGAATTGACAGTTGTTCTCTGGATCAAGAAAGTCTGAAACGTGTGACGTATCAGATGGGATACTAAGCGACATGGGAATCGAACATTGCACTTGTTCTAAGTACAAGTGGGAGACTGAAGGATTTAACCGTTCGGTCTGAAGGAGATGTCCTTCCGAAGGAGTGTCCTTCGACCAAGGTGGCAATGCAATCAATTTGTCAGTTAGGATAACGATGACCACACGTAAAGATCATCCAGTCCGGTCCAATTAGGGGTCGTAATGCTTTGCTAGAAGCCAACTACGATCATCGGATCAAGGAGTTGATTCGAGGCTAACATAGACCGGATCCTACAACGGGTTACACATAATAGTGGTAACTTGATCGGAGAGATTTGACTAGACGGGAACTGGCTAAAGTTGGATGGGATTCAACTGGAAAGGCCGAAAGGGTCCGAATGGAGATTCGGGACAAGATAGAGGAAGGCTCTTTGGGCCGGCCATGAGATGGCCGACCAGAGTAAGTGGGCCGGCCATATAAGGCCCATAGTGGGCTGCCCTGGCCGGCCACACTTAAGGGGATTATCAAAATACCCCAAAAAGGGTATTTTGGTAATTATCTTTTCTGTGACCCAGAAAATAGAAAACCTAATCTGAATGAGATTCTAATTAGGGTTTGTCTATATATTGGGTCAGTTGAGAACAGAAAAGGTGTGGATTTTTCTCTAAGGAAAATTATACAGCTCTCTCTCTCTCTGAATATACAGCTATTGGAGAGAGAGGAATATAGAGAAAAAGTTCCCATTCTATCAATCTAGTCAAGAAGAAGAGTTCTTCTCAACCTTCTACTAAGTCCTAGCAGTCTGAAAGGAAGGGAGATCAAGTCTATTCACTCGGTGTCTCAATTAGAGGAGCTACAGTTGGAGCTCTCGATCTTTGCATGCGATTGGAATGGTTCGAGGGAAAAACGCGTTAAGGTATTTATCCCTCTCTAGTTCATTGATTAGTTTATGCATATAGGTCCTGGGCAATCTAGTGTTAAACATGAGATGTTTGAGATTCCGCTTACAACACTAGGTAGTGTATGAGATACACCAAAACCCTACACCTATCACTAGTCGTAACATTCCTATATAAATTTGAGTAGTCCTGATGACTTGTAGATGGTCGACTAGTGCTGGAAAGGGTTCGCATAAGGTCATTCTCATCAAATGACCAACTTGTCATGATCTCACAATGTTCAAGGATACTAACACACAATTACAAAATGGGAGCTAACACTTAAAGAACTAAACAATCACACACAAGTAAAAAAAGGAAGAGATAGAATGTGATACTATCGAGTGCTCCTCTCGTTTCGTTCGCCTTTCTTCTTAACTTCTCGATTCCTTCCTTTTCCCTCGCCTTTATGTCGCTTTTGGATCTTTTCTCGAAAACGGTACCTAAAAAGAAGATAAAAAAACTACAAAAATAAATAAAGAGAAAACGTCTAAGAAAGCAACTAACACAAGACTAATGAACAAAACAACAAACGCTATCCTAACTACTAAACCTATCCCCGGCAGCGGCGCCAAAAACTTGATGCACCCGAAAAGGTTGCACACCCAAGCGGAGGTATCAAGTAGTAATCCGGCAAAGTCGGGATCGATCCAAGGATAGGAAGGTAATTTGAATAACGAAGGAGTCTCGTTCGTCGGTCTAGGTATCACTAGCTAACTTAGACTAAGACGGAAAGGAAACAAAGATAAATGGGGGGTTTTGATATTGATTAAGAAATAAAAGAAGAAAGCAAGTAATACTAAACTAAACGGTAAAGTAAACGGGGGAGCGAGATTCGAGAGAAGAGTTCGGAGGAACAAGAGTCGAGAGACGGTAAGACTCGATTCGGGCAACAAATAAGTGAGAGAGGTGTCGAAGTCCGGGAATCCATAATGATAAACCTACGACTATGTGTAGTCCGATTTAATGTGTCAAGGTAAAATTGATATTCGACTCCTAAAGTAGATGTCTCTAAGTACTACGTATATCCGGAGATCATACTTAGTCAAACAAACGTCTAAATCAGTTAATCTCGAGTCATCGAAAGTGTCGTCTAGTCGCCTAACTATGTGAAGTGCATGACAAGACACATGAAATTATGACTTAGACTACGATCAATATCGAATACCTCGTTTCGTCTATTAACTATGCGAAGTGCTTGACAAGACACATGAAAATACGATCAAAAAGATAATCGAAATAAATGAATATCAATTTATAATCAAAACATGAAATCATATTAAACATAATCACGAATTCATCACATTTCATCTCATATAATCGACACACTAAAGTTAGCTAAACATGGTGATTAAATAAGAAATTGAAAGAAGATGATGAGAGAATCCCCCTTTTTCGATGTGGTTCGAGGCTAAGAGCGTCGGAAAATATGAGTCTTTAAGGTTCAGCCGATCTCCCCTTACCAAATTCTGGGTTCCCCATAGCGACCACCATCATCTTCTCCATTTAGAACACAACCTCCATTAAAGCTAACCCTAGCTTTCTCTCTCTAGAAATTTGTAGTCCAAAATCAAATCAAATCACATGGGAAGATAGATCAAGACATGGGGAGTAAAAGCCCTAAAGTTTCGGATCAAAAAGGTTGCCGGAAAAGTCATAACAAATCCGGCCAAGTTGGGTGTATTTCCGGCCAAAAGCTTGAAGATCCGGCCATGAGCACCCTGTCCCGAACCAAGAGCTGCTGTCCCGTGCAAGTGTGCGCGTCCCTAGTACCGTCCGAGCTGCAGCCGTGCACGCCCGAGTAACCGAGAAGCTTCCACCCGAGCTGTTGAGGAAGCTCCCGCAGCTGCTGCTCGTGTGCGCGTCCAGCAGCTCCCGAGCTGCTGTCTTGCAGCTGCTGCATGCGGCTGTCTTCCCGTGCTGCAGATCCCGCGCTCCGGTAGCTGCTCGAGCAGCAGCCCGAGCTGCTGCTCGGCCGGCCTATGCTTGGGCCGGCTCCTCCTTCCTCTTGCTCTCTTTTTCCCTCTTTCTTCAAGCTCTTCTTTTAGTGATGAAGAACCCTAGCCCCTTGCCTCTTTTTCTCTCTCTCTTTCTTGGTTGTTCCATGATCAAGATCCATGAAGAAGAAGATGAATAGTGTCTTGGCCCTCTCTTTTGACTCAAACCCTAGCTTAGTCAACCTTGACTTTGACTCAAACTTGAGTCCATTGGGTGCCTCCAAAATCTCTTCCTTCTTTCATCTTCTTTGGGCTTGGGTTTTAGACTTCACTTGGAATCAAGAGGGTGCCTTCTAGAATTATAACCAAAGGAGGGTGCCTTCATAGAATCCTTGTTTTAAGACCGAACCTCGACTTCTTTCTTTCACAACTTCCCCGTCTGAACTCGGAATTGACTTCCGTTTTCACCGTTGGGCTCGTCTTTGACTCCTCTTCTCATATGATTTGCTTGAAGTCTTTTTCTCTCATTTTCGGCACATGAAATGATAGTGATAATTCGCCCCCTTTATTCCGAATTCCATGTTTAGCTCCAAATATGGTACCTAAACAAGAAAAACACATAAAATATTATTGATAACACTCGAAAATGACTAATTAGTCTAAGTTAGGCTCTCCAAATGTGACATTTTCGTGTCACATCACCAAGATTAGGAAACCCTAAGTCTATATAATGAGGGCTTAGAAGTTGTTTCAGTCATTCATTCAATCAATAAAATTCAGTATTTTAGTATTCTTGTCATCAATTTCGGTTCAATAGTCTTTAGACGGAGTTCTAAGGCTTTTATCAGTTTTTCCGCTGCGTCACTTATTGTGGTTTAATTCAACATGTACTTCTCACTCTGTATGTGTATTAATTCAGAGACGTTAGAATAAATCTACTGCATCTTACAAACAATGAAAACCTAATTTATTAAGTAGAGCGGACGAGCAGGCATGGAAGAGAGACAGATGAAAATGGGGCTGATTTAATTTTGTTGGAGTCTAGGTTAATGGAATTCAAACGTATTTGTACCTACCAACCTACCACCTTACAACTACACATCATTGAATTACTTTATTTTTGTTTTTTTGTGTATTTTGATTAATTAGCTAATTTTAAAGAAAAAGTTTCAAAATTTATTTATTTAGTCAATTAAATTAATCTTCTAATTATTTGGATTAAACCAAATCTTTAAGGTGTCGGTGGCGATCTACCATCATAGATTATATTTAATGTAAACAACAACACATCAAATTACGAACAAATAAAACAAGTATTATAAAATAAATAACTAAGAAAGTTTTTTTTTTTTTGTTGAAAATAACTAAGAAAGTTGGATAGCAAAATAAAATATGAAAGAGAATCAAAGGTCATTAACTTGGCTTATCTTTAATGGAAGTATGGACCACTACATTTCAAGTTTAAAATATGTGGATATGTTGTGAAATAATAATTTGGAAAAATATGGTCGTTCTATATCATTGTTCAACCGCTTATATGCGTCTTTTTCGAATCTAACTAACCAGCTAAAGAATTTTTTTACATAGATTTCAAGAGTTATTACATTCATACATCTTGAATTCTACGTCTAACATGAATCGATAAAACTATCATCTTCAAAGACACCTTGGGCTTTAAAAGAATATAAAGAGTCTTGAGGGCATCGTATGGAGACTAGAGCCAATTTATTCCTATTTATTATGTACAGTCATAAATATAATATAATATCTAGAGACATCATGAAATAAGTCTTATTTTTTTTTTGATGAAGAATGAAATAAGTCTTATAACTGTTATCTTCAAAGACATTTTGGACCAAAAAGACACGTAGAGAGAGACCTTTAAGGGCATCATATAGGGCTTAAACCCTTTATTCATGTGTTAAATTATTTTATCCTTCTTAACTCAAGTTCAATAATTCGTGAATTTCTAGTTCTATTAAAAATCGAATCTGAGACTTTTGAATTTCGTAGTGGATGCCCACCCTCAACACCTAGAAGTGGTGGAATATATTCTTACTTCCAATATTTATTTTTGCTCACCTTGTGCAGTGTATGGTAGAACTCCAACAAGTCTTTTTTTTTTTGTTGCAGAGAACTCCTACAAGTTAGTGCAATATAGTACACAAAATTGATTAGTTAGGAAGAAGATGGATTATTGGTTTGAACAAGCCTACTAATTGGATGTCTTTCATTTCAACAAAAAAAAAATTGGATGTCTTTCACTACTCATAAGAGAAATCGAGGTTAAAATCTTATTATTTCAAAAAAGAAATTCTCTTTATCCATTATATTTTTAATGTGTTCTTACGATTCTCTCATTTTCTTGGCTAATTGATTAATAATAATATTGATAGTAAGTACAGTAAGGGAAAAAGGGGAGAAATTTGGAGAAATGGGTCGAAGAGTGATCAATTCTACATTAAAAAGTTTGTTTAAGAGGTGAATTTTTCCATCACGTGTGTGAATTGATCATCTGCCCCTTTCGACACTAATGTGGGATGTGAGAATAGTCCCACATGGGTGCTATCTAGCCACCAAGAATATAATGTCTAGGTCCCCTCTACTCATTGTCAATTGGTTTTGAGTTGGATGACGAGAACTTAACATAGTATCAAAGCTAGGGTCACACGTGATAGGCTTAAAAACCCCACACGCTCCACGTCACCAGGAAAAAAACATGTTAGGCTAACCACGCCACACGTGAGTGAGCGTGTGAGAATAGCTACGCGTGGGAGAAGGGCTATCTAGCAACCAAGAATATAATGTCTATGTCCTCTCCACTGTCAATTGGTTTTGAGTTGGATGACTAGAAACTTAACATAGTATCAGAGCTAGGGTCACACGTGATAGTCTTAAAAGCCACACGTGTTCCCTGTCACCCGAAAAAAAAAAACACGTGTTAGGCTAACCACGCCACACGTGAGGGGACGTGTGAGAATAATCTCACATAGGAGAAAGGCTATCTAGCAACCAAGAATATAATGTCTAGGTCTTTTTCGCTCATTGCCAATTGATTTTGAGTTGGATGACCACAGACTTAACATGGGTTACCGTAGATTTATTAATTTACAAAAACTCACCTTTGACATTTCAACCCAAAGTGGGATATACATGATCAATAGCAATTAGAAACATCTAATCAACAATGGAATCTAAAAGATCGAGAAAAACTTGATTAGAGTAAATTAATAAAATTTAGGGAGAGAAAACGCTAATGAAGTACATTGTGTTTGTTCTTGGAAAACAGAGCATCCCAAATCTCTGTAAAAACTTCAATAATAACTCTATGATGATAAGATAAATTCAAAGATAGAAAACACTTCAAAAGATTTTCAAGATCTTTGGCTTCAAATATTTCTTTCTCTATTATCATTTCCACCATTGACACCCTAAAATCATTATAAGGATCATTTGATTTTTTCACTACTGCTAAACTCTCACCAATACCCATTTCAGTACTTTTTCTTAATGATCTTCTCCGGCGAGATTCAACTCTTTTACGGAAAGAATTTTTATTTTTCCGGCGAGATTCAGAGGAATCAGAAGAGAAGCTTTTAGATGAGAAAAATGTCTCTGTTTCATCTTCTATTTCATCTTCTTCATCACTAGTAAACCACCCATTGTTATCAGATGAAGAACTAAAACTCAATTTCTTCTTGTTCTTCTTGTTTGATCGGTTAATAACTTTCTGGGTTTTTTTCTGTCTCTCTCCAGATTCAAAATCTTCAAAGTTAGAGAATATTAAGGGCCATGCACACCATGCACGTTGGACCATGAAGGGCCATGCACGACGGACCCATGAAGACCCGAGACAGCACACAGCCGAGACCCACATCTCCTCCATTCCACTTTCCCGCCAAGAAGATCATGAAGATCTTTATTTGAATTTAACCAATTTGTTAGGATTGTATATATCTCTTTCTCCATGTATATCTCTTTAGTTGTTTGTTGATAAACCCTAATATGTAACCTATATATACCCCATTACACTTAATGGAAAATACAACAACAGAGAACAAGTTCTCTCATATAGTCTCTTAGCTTTTATTTACATTCATAGTTTTAGTTTCATTAGCTAAGTTATCTAGGTCTCAATATCAGTAAGAGTTCATACTCTTCACATGGTATAAGAGCCTTGTTTATCATTTAGTTCTTTGTTTTTCAAATTTTTTTTCGATTAAGCATCCTTCTCGGTTTTCTCTTTTCTGTTTTGGTTAATATCTCTCTCGGTTTTACTACATGGCCGAACCAATTGAAGCTTCATCCGAGTACACCCCATCTTCTCCACCACTCAACTCTCCATTATTCGATGTCCATCATTCGGACTCACCCACGACCGTCCTCATCACTCCTCTTTTATCGGGGGACAACTACTCTTCTTGGTCGAGAGCCATGAAAATGGCCCTCCGAGCCAAGAACAAGCTCGGTTTTGTTGATGGTTCGATCTCGAAACCAACCAACCCGGCTGATCTTCATTCGTGGGAGAGGTGCAATGACCTCGTTGGCAGTTGGATCCTTAACTCGGTTGCACCCGATATCCGACCTTCGATCCTATATGATGACAATGCGGCTGACATTTGGCGTAACCTACACGATAGGTACTTCCAAACGAATGCTCCTAAGGTCTATCAATTGAAAAGAGCTATATCAACTCTCAAGCAAGATGGTTTAGATGTGTCTTCTTATTTCACCAATCTTAAGTCTCTCCAAGACGAGCTTCAATCGCTCATGGCCGTTGATCCTTGCATTTGTGGACACGGAAAATTGCTTCTTGATCGCACCAATCAGGAACGTGCTATGGAGTTCCTTCAAGGTCTCCATGATCGCTTCTCGGCAATCCGAAGTCAAATCCTTTTAATGGATCCGTTTCCTTCGATTTTGCGCATTCACTCTCTTGTTAAACAAGAAGAGGTGCAACAAAGCATCATGGCTACTACAAATGTTGGAACCGAGGCTGCCGCTCTAGCTGTTCGACAATCTGACCATTCTCGGTCAGACTACTATCGGCCAGACCACTCTCGGTCAGACATGGCTGACCGTCCACGTCCAAAAAGGCAGCGCCCTTATTGTGATCATTGTAAGGTCCTTGGTCACGTAAAGGCCACTTGCTATCAGTTACATGGGTACCCACCAAATCATGGCTCTCAAGCCCGTTCACGTCCAAGAACAGCCCCCCTTGCCGCTTCTCTATCGGCACCCACAGAGGATGTGGGGGTGCCTCCAGCAGCCACATCGCTGACCCAGCAGCAATACCAGGGCCTTATCAACCTCCTGGACCAACAAGAAAAGAATTCTGCAGGCACCTCTGTCCCAATAGCTAACACCATGGATCCCTCGTCTCATTTAACAGGTATACGGTCAAACTCACCACCATGGGTCATTGATTCGGGAGCGGCAAAACACATATGCTGCTCCCTCTCTCGTTTTTCAACATTTACCGTCGCTCCGCCAAATTATTTCGTTAAATTACCCGATGGATCTCGTATTCGGGTTCGACATATTGGTTCCGTATTCTTTAACACTAATTTTTCACTTCATGATGTATTACATATTCCTGATTTTAGGATTAACTTAATATCAATTTCCGTCATTACTAAATCTCTTGCTTGTTTAGTAACTTTTAGTTCTCATTCTTGTGTCTTTCAGGACCCCATCACGAACAAGACGATTGGACTTGGTGATCTTCACGATGGCCTCTACTTCTATCGCACGGACCCGAGCATTTGTTTTTCTGTTTCTTCTAGTCTTAGGTCGAATAAAGATGTATTTAGTTTATGGCATTGGCGCTTAGGCCATCCGTCCATCTCTCGTTTTAAATATTTTACATCTATTGTTCCTTGTTTAAAGTTTATTTCAATTAATAAAACACCGTGCGATGTGTGTCCTTTATCCAAACAAACGAGATTACCGTTTTCATCTAGTTCTTCTGTTTCATCTAAACCCTTTCAACTTATCCACGCCGACCTGTGGGGACCCTTTTCCATACCATCTCACTCCGGATGTCGCTACTTTCTCACTTTAGTAGACGACTACTCACGTTGTACATGGATATTCTTACTATCTAACAAATCAGATACCAAAACTTTTATAATGAATTTTTCTAAATTTGTAACCACTCAATTTCACACACAAATTTCTCAAATAAACTCCGGAGATGGTACTATTCCGGTACCACAAATTCAAACTTTTCGTTCCGATAATGGAACGGAATTTTTAAATCATGAACTTCAACTTTGGTTTCAATCCCAAGGCATCGTTCACCAAACAAGTTGCCCATACACTCCTCAACAAAACGGAATTGTTGAGAGGAAACATCGGCACATACTAGAAGTGGCTCGTTCTCTTCGGATTCAAGCACGTTTACCCATTTCTTTTTGGGGAGAATGTGTCCTCACTGCAGTTTATTTAATTAATAAACTGCCAACACCTCTTTTACGTGGTCTTTCTCCCCACCAAAAATTATTAGGTTCACAACCGGACCTCTCCCATTTACGGGTGTTCGGTTGCATTTGTTACGTCCGTCGACCACCATCACACATCAAGACTAAACTTGATTCACGAGCCTCGATGGGAATTTTTGTTGGTTACCCTCCCAATCAAAAGGGTTATCGTATTTATGACATTTCTTCTCGAAAGATCATCGTCTCTCGTGATGTTTCTTTTCATGAGAATCGATTTATCACAAATTCATCCACCATTACTCCACATGAGTCTCGTTGTCATCCATTCGTCTCCATTCCGGACAATGGTTCTTTTGATTTTCGTCCAACATTAAAAGAATCATCTTCTGATTTCTCTGCAGGCACCCCAGCCGAACCAGCTTCTGGATCTTCTGTAGGCACTCCAGCCGAACCACATCTCGGTTCTTCTGCAGGCACCTCAGCCGAGCACACAGCCGAGATATCTCCTCATCTTTCTGTGGGCGCTCACGTTAGTCCAACAGGCTCTCCATCTCTCCCGCCGAACTCAGTCACGAGTTCTATCGGCACCCCTTCCGCAAATAAATCTGTGAGCACTCCTTCTTCAATGAGCCTGGAAAATATAACGCCACACACTCGACCTCAACGCATTACACGACCACCAGCTCACTTCAAAGACTTCATTTGTAATAATACCAATATTTCATCTCCCTCCGTTCCCTATCCTCTTACAAACTATTTCTCCATCAATGCTTTTTCACCACCTCATCGTATTTTTTTAAACTCTATTTTATCTACATCTGAACCTACTTCGTACTCTCAGGCAGTCAAATCTCCACATTGGCGAGATGCTATGTCAAAAGAACTTCTAGCTCTAGAATCCAATAATACTTGGACGATTGTTGATCTACCACCTGGTAAACATCCCATTGGTTGCAAATGGGTGTTCAAAACAAAATTTCGATCTGATGGATCCATTGAGCGTTACAAAGCACGTCTAGTTGCAAAAGGATATACTCAGATCGAGGGCCTTGATTTTCATGACACTTTTGCACCAGTTGCAAAACTAGTCACAGTCAGAGTTCTTTTATCTCTCGCTGCCATCAAAGGATGGTCTCTCCACCAGTTGGACGTCAATAATGCTTTTCTTCAAGGTGATCTTGACGAAGAAGTTTTTATGAAACTTCCCCCTGGTTTTTCTGCAAAAGGGGAACCTAAAGTTTGTCGACTTCAAAAATCATTATATGGTCTCAAACAGGCCTCGCGCCAATGGTTTTCTAAATTCTCATCTGTCCTTCTTCATAAAGGTTTCAAACAGTCCCTCTCTGACTACTCCCTGTTTACACATCATTCTCCTTCAGCTTCCCTCTATGTCCTTGTCTATGTGGACGACATTATCATTACAGGAACTAATGATGATGACATATCCAAACTCAAGCTATTTCTTGATCAAACCTTTTCCCTTAAGGATCTAGGACGTCTCCAATACTTTCTTGGTATTGAAGTATCACGTTCCTCAAAGGGTATTTTTTTATGCCAAAGAAAGTATGCCCTAGACATCATTATGGACTCTGGTCTATCTGCCTGTCGTCCTTCTTCTTTTCCGATGGAACAGAAACTTCGCCTCAGTCCGACAGATGGAACACCACTACCTGATCCGACAATATATCGTCGTTTGATTGGTCGCCTACTCTATCTTACTGTTACCCGTCCTGACATAAGTTTTGCGGTCAACAATCTCAGTCAGTTCCTCCAAACTCCCACTTCTGTCCATTTAGACGCTGCTCATCGCATTCTCAGGTATCTCAAAGGATCCATTGGTCATGGCATTTTCCTTTCTGCAAATAGCTCTCTTCATATCTCAGGTTATTGCGACTCTGATTGGGCAGGTTGTCCCACCACCAGACGATCCACAACCGGTTATTTCACCATGCTTGGTTCCAGTCCTCTTTCTTGGAAATCAAAGAAACAGCACACTATTGCCAAATCTTCTGCTGAAGCAGAATATCGTGCCTTGGCAAACCTAACATGTGAACTTCAATGGTTGAAATATCTCCTTCGTGATCTAGGAATCAATCACTCATCTCCAATGTCAGTTTATTGTGACAATCAGGCTGCGCTACATATTGCCGACAATCCCGTTTTTCATGAAAGAACGAAACACATCGAGATCGATTGCCATTTTATTCGAGAAAAGATTAAGACGAAGGTTATCGCTCCCCGTTTCGTGTCAACTACCAACCAACTTGCAGATATCTTCACCAAACCTCTTGGTGCAGACACTTTTAAGACAACTCTTGGCAAGTTGGGCATCATCTCGATTTCTGCTCCAACTTGAGGGGGAGTATTAAGGGCCATGCACACCATGCACGTTGGACCATGAAGGGCCATGCACGACGGACCCATGAAGACCCGAGACAGCACACAGCCGAGACCCACATCTCCTCCATTCCACTTTCCCGCCAAGAAGATCATGAAGATCTTTATTTGAATTTAACCAATTTGTTAGGATTGTATATATCTCTTTCTCCATGTATATCTCTTTAGTTGTTTGTTGATAAACCCTAATATGTAACCTATATATACCCCATTACACTTAATGGAAAATACAACAACAGAGAACAAGTTCTCTCATATAGTCTCTTAGCTTTTATTTACATTCATAGTTTTAGTTTCATTAGCTAAGTTATCTAGGTCTCAATATCAGTAAGAGTTCATACTCTTCACAGAGAAGAAATTCGAATGTGAACTTGGTGATGCAGGTGGACAAGTTCCTCCCTCTGTTTCACCATTTTCTGCAAATTTCTTCCTTTCTAATACTTCAAAATCACTGTTTTTTTCAATCTCGGTTGATTCTGGTAAGTTGGGTCGGCAAATAGATGGAAAAGGTCGAATCTTTGGGGATAAATGATCAAACTTTTGGAAATTTTGATGGTTTGGTGGTACGAAAATTGGGTTTTGTAAAACATAAGTTACATTTTTTGGTCGACATGATCCAAATGATGAACGAAACATTCGAGAGATTTTTAGCTTAAGTTTAGACTCCATGATAGAGTTAGAGATTTAAAGGAGAGAGAAGAAGAGATTTGAAGTGCTATAGCAGTGTGTGAGATATAAATACTAAAAAAAAATTCAAAAGGACTGACATTTTATTTTATGAAGGTCTTTTACGACTTTTTCCACGTCCTGATCTGTATAATTAGAAAGGGAATTTAGCGATACCCCTTCACAACTGATGTCTAGTTCGCGATGCCCTTTTTTAATTTCTTTTTCTTTTTTGAAACCAAGCGAAACTATATTTCATTTATAAGTGATTCAATCACAAGTTACATGGATGATAATTTTTGTTTCTTTGAGAACTGCATGAGAGTTACATACGATAAATTCATTTAACTTTCGAATGTAAAGTGCCTCATGAAGGGAAAGAAATTGACCAGACACAGACTCAAATGAAAGACCTTAAAGGTCGACAAAAGATCCTGAAGATCGAGAATGAAAAGACCCTAAAGGTCGACAAAAATATAGAATTAATACTAAAATTGCTCCAACTGAGAGAACCATCGCCGCCGATGAGTGTAAATCGCATGGCCAACCACCACCATCACTGCCGAACAAGTCTTTGAGTCCTTCTGTTTAGGATTGTTACTTGATAGATCCAAAGATTCAAGAAGCTTCAAACAGCCAAATGTTGTTGTTTCAACTCCTGTTGAACCCTAGAAATCTCAAATCTCTCTTCATTTCTTCTTCTTTCACTCCATCAATTTGTTACTAAATCTTTCGAATCCTTTAACAAATTGAAAGAATCGATGTGTGGTGAGTCCAGAAACTCAATCTCAGATGGAAAACAACCTTAGAAACTATTTATTGACGGAGAACAAACTACAAAAGAAACATAAAAGGGTTCCGGCGAAGGGAGGACCCTTCGCCAGAAGAAAGAGACGTAGATCTGAGTACGGTTGAAGAGAGAGAGAGAGACGGTTATTTTTTTACAGAGAGGAAAGATGAAAGTAAAATGTTCTGACTCCTAAACTAGATCCCCTTTTTTAATTTGATACAAGGGAAACCCCTTTTTTGCACTTGAAAGTACGAAAAATAACCTACACTTATTATATTTTTATTTTCTCTCTCATTTCACTACAGCTGACATAACACTCTAACTTCAGTCTTCCTATGAATTTTTCTAATTGATTTTTATGTTCACTACTGACATAATACTCTAATTTTGGTATTTCCTAAATTTTCTATCTAATTTGTAAGTTAAATTAATACTCCGTAATTTGTCTTCTAACTTTTAAGTTTTCGTTCAATCCATGATTATGATTTATTGATTTTAAAATTTTCGATAAATGTTGTTGATAAAGTAGAAAATGATGGATAAGATAAAAAAAAAATAGGTATGAAAAATGAAGATTCATCGGCAAAACATAACGTCGAAGAGGTATGAGAGATTGAAGAAAAAAGATGAAAAAAAAAATCATAAAGATAAGGATATTTTCGTACTTTATACGGAAAAAAAAATTCACTAATATCCAATTAAAAATGGGGTCATCGCTGGTTGGACATTAGTGGTGAAGGGGTATCGCTAAATTCTCCTAATTAAAAAAATATAAGTCCTTAAAGCATGAGAGTGAAAAAGTTCATCCAATTTTAATACTTAATCCCTTACTTTGGAAGTACCCTTATAAAATTTTCTCAACAAAAAAAAAGTACCCATATAAAAAAAAGTGGATCAATATCATGCACTTTTTTTTTAAGGTATCAATATATGCACTTATTAATATGCAAGTAGTCCACCACCTTTTGTGCAGTGTTTGAACACTCCCCTCTTAATTCTATGAGTTTTTTGGATCGAGCTTCGGTGCAAGCAGTTTATCACCAAGATTTAGAATATGTAATTTAGACAATAAATAAAATAGATCTAGAGATAGATGGGCTTTCAGGCCCCCTAGATTAGGCCTTAAGGGTCTTTATATGGGCTTAAAGGCCCAAGATGTCTTCATATGGCGATTATAGTGCTCATCCAAATTCATAATGTATTACATACTTATGTTTCATGATGCATCAATGCCATCCATTTCATGTTCATGGTTTATCCTATGTAATTTAGGCAATAAATACAATATATCTAGGAATCGATGGACTTTCAAACTCCCTAGAATAAGCTTTAAGGGTCTTTATACGGCCTTTAAGGCCCAATATGCCTTAATATGGCGATTACAGTGTTCATCCAAATTCATTATGTATTACATATTTTTGTTATGATATATCAATGTCATCAAAATGTTGGTTCTTGGAGTCCAATCTAAAAAAAAAAGTAGTATATGATACTAATTAATAATAGTGTTTTTTTGTTAATTCCATTTTGGCCCCTAATTTGTGATCAACTGATCGTTTTGGCCCCATAAGTGTCTAGCATTTCGTTTTGGCTCCCAGTGGTGTTCGGCAGTTCGTTTTGGCCTCATATTCTTCTCAAGTATACCTATTTTTCTCTTGTAGCATTTATGTAATTGTTTTATTGCATTGTTGAACTTTTTTTGCTGAATCTCTTGTTTTCATTTTATCTCTCTATTTCGTCAATCTCTCTCTCTCTCTCCGAATTCTTTTTTCCTGACATTCTCTCTATTTATCTTCCCTGTTTACCACCACCATAATCTCTATTTCCTCTCATTCATCTCTTAATTCTTCTTCCAAATAAATCCCATATTAAAACAACAAACAAGTTATGTAGAATTTTCTATAAGAAATGATCTTGGATTAACAAAACAAACACGACCTAATTTGTTCACAGATAAACAAATAAATTGGGGTGGAACTTCATGATTATCATCATATAATCAAAAACCCAATCAGAGAATAAGAAATTGAAGTTTGGAGAGGTGCTTGTTTCTATTCCAACAGATTTTGCATCAAGAGTTGGATTATGTTGATTTATAACTTTAACGGTTATCTTGCACCTTCTTACAGAAAGTTAATGATTTATAAACCTATAAAAAATTAATTTGAACTTGCTTACAAATTTTTATACTATATTGATTTATAACCCTAATAATAAGTTGTTGCAGAAGTACCAGAAGTCGAACCAGATTGGTTCGGTTTATTTGAATAAAGCCATATTTCACATTTCACGGGATGCCAAGGTTTCGCCTCTCGGTAAATCGAGAACACCCAAACTCAGTGCCAACACTTTATCACTTCCACCACAATTACCAAGATCTATGCGTTCAACTCTTGCTGCAAATAGTTACTAGGATTATAACCTTCAAAAGTTGAAAACCCTAAGTGGTGGTGATATGGTGGTGGTGGTGGTGGCAATCTGTGTTGCCTTTGAGTTTAAACAGGTATGCATGCTTAACATCTGAATCGGCACGACATGGTGATGGTAGTGGTGGTGGTAGAGAGAGAGAGAGAAAGAGGGAAGGGAAAGAGAATGTTTGAGGAAGATAAAGGAAGAAGGTGAGAGAGGGAGAATGAGTGATAAAAAGAAAGAAATAATTTTTGTAAAGTAAAAAATAATAAAAGAATTACAAAAATTCCACAAGGGAAAACTGGGCATCTGATAAAAAATAGGGGCCAAAAAAAACTGTCGGATACAGTTGGAAACCAAAACGAACTGCTGGACACTTATGGTGCCAAAACTGCGAGTTGGTCACAAATTGGGGCCAAAACAGAATTAACCATTTTTATTTAATATGGATACGATCTACATTAGTCATTACATGACATTAATACATCATCAAGGTGTGATAAGCACGATAACAACCTAAGTTAAATGAGGAATGAAGGGGACCTAAAGCCCAATAACATACTAAAGAGTCCTAAAGCTTATTTATACCTGTAATAACCAAAATTCAATAACCATGGATTCCACTTCCTCTAGAATCGAACCTGTGATCTCCAGAATTTTCGAGTTTATATCAACACTATCAACCACTTGGGCAAACAAGTGTCGACACTAACAATAGTGTCGACAAAAGATTTGAGGTTATAATTTTATTTAGATACCAAAAGTAAAGAAGAACAAAGAAAAAACATTCCATTATCATCTTAGCAACATTTAGTAAGTTCAACAAAAATAAAGTAACATTTAGAGTCTTCCATTTAAAGAAGAACCCACCAAATTGGTGATTCCAACTTATTCAAGCTCTCAATCGGGTATAGGAAGAGCACTATTTAGTAAAGGCAGTGTGTTAGAAAGGTCAATTTACGTATTTGTTCTTCCTTTACCAAATTAGTTTAAGGAGGGCGTTATAAGGATCATTTAATAAATAGTGCCAAAATAGAAGGACTTTAATAAAAATTAATAATAAATCTAATATTTTATTCACTTGTAGTTTCTCTCACATAAACAACCAAAACCCTAATATCGTCATTGCTATCAACATCACCATTAGTATTAAAAAACTTGCAAAGTTTACCATCACTATAGTCTTAGTTTCGAGCTTTTAATGGTGCCTCAAGATCTCATGGATGAGGAACCAACGTTAATGAAGGAAGCAACCTACATCAAGAAAGAAGATTCCTTTGACTTAAACGTAGACATCGATTTAAACGAAACCATCGACTTAAACAAGGACATCGACTTAAACGAAGTTATCGACTTAAACAAAGACATTTATAATAAAGATAATATGTCTCATGTAAAGAAATATCATTTTCTTGTCTTCCTCTATGGTTGAACAAATGTTTTAGGGTTTTAGGTCGTTCTTTTTCGTAAAGAATTTTTGGTTGGATCGACGGAAGAGACAACAAATTTCGGTAGGGTCGGCTGAAAAAGACAACAAATTTCGGTCGTAACGGCTGAAAAAGATGACAAATTTCGATTGGGTCGATGGAATAATATAATAAATTTCGGCCGGTCCCGCTGAAAATAGTAATAAATTTCGGCTGACATGGCTGAAATTAGTCTGTTTTTTCAACCGCTCTGGCCGAATTTTTTTAAAGTTTTCAGTTGGTATTCATGAATTTTTATTTATGCTAAGCAAAATTTCTTTTATGTAAATGGCGATTATATATTTTTCGAGTTACATCCTTGTTTGTATTCTTCATTGCAATATTGATACTTGAAATCTTCAAAAGTTACTTTAATTAGTGTTAAAACCCTAAAAATCTATGGAGAAATCAAACAATAACAAGAATTATAAACTCTCTATGGAGATAGGTGTTGTGTTAGTCATCTAGGGTTTAGGTTTCTATCTCTATATCTCTCTGTTGGATAGAATCAAACAGATTTAGGGCTTTTCTCCTTTTCAGGATGTTCATCTCTCTTCTCTCTCTCTTTGATTTGATCGAAGGTTTTAGGTCGAACAGGATTCTCTCTTCTCTCTCAAAGGTTTTTAGTCGAATAGAAGGATACTCTCTTCTCTCTCTTTTGGTCCAAAATAGTTTGATGGGAGGGACCAAAGTATAAATTTGAGATATTTTAAGTAAAATGTTTATCCCTCCCTATTCTAAAAAGAGTGATCTCCCTATCTAATGCACTGCCTTTGCTAAAAAATGTTCTTCCTATACCAAAACCTTATTCTTTTCCTTTCGCTTTCTTTTGTTTCTTTGGATACTAGTAGGATTTTCTTTTATTGGTTCGATTCAAACTTGATTACCTATTTGTGACCAACTCACTGTTTTAGTCCCCATAAGTGTTTGACAGCTTGATTGGTTCTCAAGAGCAAAAAAAATTTTAATTTTGGAAGTACCGTTGGGAGCCAAAATGGAATTAAATCTCAAAAAAAATTAAAGATAGTAAAGCCACCTCATCTCTCTTTCTCTCCTCTATTTCATCACTTTTTTCCTCCACTTCATCTCTCTCGCCACCTCATCACCTTCTTTGACATAGGTCGTCGGCCAAATTTTCCAGCGACCTTCAAACTACAAAAAAAAAAAAAATCCCTTCATCGGAGAGTTTAGAGGTAGAGAGTGCCGTATAAGAAGAAGAAATAAAGAAGAGAGGGAAGAAGAAGAAGAAAAAGAAAAAGAAAAGGAGAAAAAAAGAAGAAAAAAATTTAATAGTTTGAAGGTCACTGAAGACGACCTTCGTCGTAGAAGGGTATGTGGTGGCGAGAGAGATAAGTGAAGGACTAAAGGGAGAAATGAGGTGGCTTTAATGTTTTTGAGATTTAATTTCGTTTTGGCCCAATAGGGCCCTTCCGGAAAAACTTGAAATTTTTTTGACCGTCGAAAACCAAATCGAACTGTCGGACACTTATAAAAATCAAAATGTGAGTTGGTCACAAATTGGGGTCCAAAATAGAATTAACCCTTCTATTATTTTTGAGTTTTGTTTTAGTGAAATAACAATGCCATAATCTTTGTATGAGATGTGGTTGTTGCCCAATCAAGACATAATCCTTATACTTTCAACAACAAAAAAAAAAGACATAATCCATATATACTAGTATACTACTATATCTTTTCTGTCTCATGTTAGTCTAACTTTAAACTCAAAAAAATTAATGTATATATAAGACATCTTTTAAAAGCCAGAAGGACAAAAAATTTCAACCGATATTTGATTTAGGATAAAATTGAATAATTACTTTCCAATTATTGTCACGATGATGGAAAAGATGACGGTTGTAAAGATCTACTAAATGTTATTAGATGTCTAATCTATCTTTTACTTACACAAACCTTATTATTTTGTACTTGAATGTTATAATGTTATAAATGATTTATAGAGATTACCTCGGGACGAATTTTATTCAAATTACATTAAAATAACAATAACTATAACTACATCAGGACCAATTTTCTTCATTTACATTTAATCAACAATAAATTAGAGATTTATCTAAAAGTTATGGTTCTAATCAAAGACAGACTTCACAATCCAAAAAATTTAGATGGAAAGACAAAGATAGGAAAGAGAACAAAAGCAAAATTTCACCTTGCCCATGTATTTTAGTGACTCATTAGTCATTTCTCTTAAATAAATCATGTCATCATGCATTTGTCTCCTTCTATTGAGTTTGTTGAACCACTCACTTACTTAAAAGACAAATAGCAATCAGATAAGCATTAAACATCATAACCAAACTTTGTCTCTCTTAATTTGATTTTTATACACAATTGATTCCCAATTCACTAAAAACAAAATAAAAATAAAATTCTTTTATAACATAAAATTTAGAACTTCAAAAACTGACTCTTATGCTCTCAGAGATGACAACCTGATTTGTTTAATAGAGCATCAAGAAATCTACAAGCTTCCAACCAATAACAAACACAAAATTGACCTAAAGTTCCCACTTTCCACCAAAAAAACAATTCAAATGGTATTTAGGTTCATCTTTACAAAGATTAGTCTTGACCCACTTACTATTGTACATATATACATACATGAGAAATACTTCTTTCTCTTAGAATCTTAATCAGAATTTTACTCAGAAACTGATGCTACATCCTGACTCCATGATTTCGTCAACTGTCTCCGAATATATCATTGGTTAAATAGAAACTTGAAAATCTGGATTGTTCTATCAAAAGTTAAAAGACTCTAATTCAAACTCTAAGTGATTGTAGTATTTTTCCTATAATACATATTATAGGACTCCTAAGCATACACATCATCTTTGGCCTCTTTGGCCTATGCCTTTATTCTCACTCCTTTTTGTTTTATCCTCAAAAAGTTCACCAATATCCTCCAAATTCTTACCCTTGGTTTCAGGTAAAAACACATAGAAGAAAATTGCACCAATTGCTGTTATACCCGAAAGAACAAAAAACGTCCCACCGAAAGTTATCCGTTCCGATACGGAAAGGAAACTCATGGACACTGCACCACTAACCAACCGGTTCACTGATACGGCTATACTTGACCCTTGGGCACGTAAATGGGTCGGAAATATCTCGGACGAGTAAACCCAAGTTACAGGCCCAAGCCCAATAGAGAAGAATGAAACATCAGCGCAAACAGCTACAACACATAAAGCAATTGCCCAAATGGGTTTGTGACTTGACTTTGTTAAATACATAGAGCCCAAGCCCAACCCAGCTAATGAAACTGTCATACCTATTGTTCCTAACATCAACAAAGGCCTCCTCCCGAACCTATCCAAAAATGCAGCTGAAATAAGAACAAAACTAGTTTTTGCAATACCCATAATAATTGTAACACCAACCAAATGCTTCTTTTTATGAATTCCAGCTTCTTTAAATACTTGAGGAGTATAATAAACGACAGCATCGTTACCCGAAGCTTGCATGAAAAAATTTATACCTATAGCTGCAATGAGAATCCGTCGAACTTGGCTAGTTGGTTTCCATAATAATTCTTTCCAAACACCTTCACCTTTCCATTCATTAGAACCTGAACCTGAATTCCGAGAACCAGATCTTTGTATCTCTGCTAGTCTTAAATCAGCTTCTTCTTCACCATTTGAAGTTCTTTTTAGAACTATTTTTGCTTCATCGATTCGACCTTTCATAACTAACCAACGAGGCGATTCTGGCATAGCTAAAACCCCAGCTCCAATGGCAAATGCTGGAATTGCAGCAGCTCCAAGCATAACCCTCCAATTTATGGTGGGGTTTAGACCTGCCAGAGCATAATTTGATATATAACCAAGTAGGATTCCTACATTAATGAAGACTTCCGGAAGAGAAGTGAGGAATCCTCGGGTTGAAGACGGAGAGATTTCAGCAGCATAAACGGGTGAGATCATTAGAGAATAACCAACACCAACTCCTGCAATGAATCTTCCAGCTAACAAGAAATAGTATGAAGGAGCTGCACCCATAAGTATGGATCCAATCAAGAATGTCATAGCTGCAAGAACAATTGTATATCGCCGACCGATCATATCAGATGTTTTACCAGACAATAAAGACCCGATTAGAGAACATACGTTGAGTGATCCTATCAAGATTTCGACTTGAACGGATGTGAGTTTGAAGTCCTCCCTAATGTATAGAACTGCACCACTCATCACTCCGATATCTTCGGAAAAGAACAAAACATACAAGAACTTGTAAATACATTTCATGTGGAATGGTTTTGCTCATTTGATTCGTTTTAAGACCGATAAAAGATTAAAAGGGGGAAAGAATTGAAGCTGATTAACTTACCATAACCCAAAAGAATAGAATTTGTTGAAGCCAAAAGGGCTATTGCTAACACATACTTATTCATTGTACTTCTTCTAAGAATAGCACCAGATTCTTCTCGTTGTTCTTCGGTTTCAGCTTCTATTATATCTCCTCCATTGCTTGCCATGTCTTCAAACTCGATACTCAAACGTATTTTTTGTACCTTATAACAAAGAAATCAAAAGTAAGGACTCAATAAACAGAAGTTGTCACTCGGAGGATCTAAACAAGAACATCTCTGTGAATATGGTGAGTGTTTTTCTGTGTTTGTTAATAAGAACCATGGCTGGCTAGTGAACATAACAGTAAGCAACTCTTACATACCTTGCATAAATGCACTTCAATGTAGTAAAAGTTCTTACATAAATTGTGATAGTACTACGGTTCATTCACAGATTCGTCCATTCAAGATATGGTCTTCTTGATCTTCCTCACGCTTCTTAATATCGAAGATGTCATTACGGGCAGTATTTGTTTATAGATGGTCGTACTTATTGGAAAAAAGAAAAAGGCTAAATAAGACAAACTGAAGCCAAACGGGTGTCCCCGTAGCTCGCCCATCTCAGATTGTGGCAAGTCAGGGGTTGTGGCTGGTCGAAGATTGCCAGGTCATGACGGGTCGGCACAACCCATTGTGAAACACTAACATCGCCCACAAGCATTACCGAAGATAACGATTATTTAAAGGGTATTTTAGATCAAGAGAAAGATATTGGCTATATATCACATAGAGCCATATACCAAACACAAACAAGACAACCTCTCCAAGTTTCGGTTATAAGGGTGCCTATAGTCACTTTAAGGGCGCCTATAGACTTTTGCAAATTAAGATGGTTATATAAATTTGGACCAAAATACATTATGGGCTTGGGATTCAACAATAACCTAGCACCATCTGGAGCTCACGTATGCACAACCTAGGGATCATCAATGAAGAGATATAAGCTAAATTTTCTTCCAGATCAGGAAGAGCATCAAAACCAGATCCAATCATTTTTTCAGTTTCTGATAATGCTAGAAGAATCAGCATTTCATAGCCTTGATGATCAAAAACCCAAATTCTAAAATCAAAATCTAGAAGAGAGAGAGAGAGAGTAGAGAGATAGAAGAAGAAGTATACCAGTTGTTTGATGAAATGAGAGTTGTTCTCACAGATTGGGAAAAAGAGAAAAGAGAGTTTTTTTTTTCTGTGGTTGATTCGGAAATGAAACTGATGGTTTTGTTTGTTTTGGTTTGGTTTGGTTTTGATATAGAGAGATGTCTTTTAATTAGGAAAAGCTTTTATACCTTACTACTCTAACTTTACTGTACAACGTGGCAACTATATTATCCATAACTATGAGAGAGACAAATTTTTTTTTTGATGAGAGATGAGAGAGACAATTAGAAGATATATCTATTTTAAGAAGATCTCCGCAAAAGTATGATAAGTTATAAATTCTATCTACTCTTAACAAGTCAAAATTGTTGTTGGATGAAATGTACGGAATTGATATCTTATCCGAATTTTATCTGAAAATGTTTCAAACCGAAATGCTAGGATATTGAATTATTAGAGCTCCCAAATTTAAAAATTTGAGAACCCAACCTCAACCCTATTTCACGAACAAGGGAGCTCCCGGGCTGGCTCCCCGCCTCTTAATAGTCGTTGAGCCCCAATAGTCATCCCATGTTCGAAACATATTCACCCCACTTCAATACATTTTTTCTAAAAGAAATCTCGTTCATCACAATTTGATCAAATTTTTTATGCAATGACTTCCCCAAACAATGATACTATGATAGTAGTAGGTTTCTGATTATGTTAAATATGATTCCTCAATTTGATCTAGCCAATGATGAGGTTGAAGAAACGTTTGTTGATTTTTCTTAAACGCTGATTCCCATCGTCACCACCAAGTGTTATAGTCATCTTGATGATATTGTGCTCATAAACGGTTATTTACACGTCGCGAAGGATACCATTATAGGAAATTATCAAAAAATTGTGGTACTTTTTGGAGCGAAGTTGTCGAGCAATTCAATGAACATACAAGTCAAACTCGGGTCGCGAAGGATCTTAAATGTCATTGGAGTGAGATAAATAAACCATGCTCGAAATTTTGTGGTTATTTGACCATGTTATAAAGAAACCAAAAGGTAGAGAAAACGATGATGATCGGGTAACTAGTAAAGAATTTAATTTTTATAAACTTGTGTCTTTAATTATTATTTTTCGAAATCATGATTAAATTTAATATTTGCTTTTGCACTTGAAGACTGCATACGAATGGTTTAAACAAGGTCGATGTTTCCTCATCCTCTATCTTCCCCTCTGACCTCCACCATCAACTCCGACGACCTCCGCCACAAACTCTGGTTTCTCCTCTTTCTTTACTTTTCTCTCTCTCTCTCTCTCTCTCTCTCTCTCTCTCTCTCTCTCTCTCTCTTCTCGCTTTCTAAGTTCTCACGAAGATGAGAGAGCCCCTTCTTTCTTTTCGCTTTAAATTCTCACGAAGAGGAGGGCCCCTTCGCTGGAGCTTGGAGAGAGGTAGAGAGAAAAACAAGGAGAGAAGAAAAAGAGAGAAAAACAAGGAGAGAGAAACAGAGATAAGTAGTGGTCGTCGACCGAGAGCCGGTCGGCAACCCTCTACCACGAACGTGGAAAAGGTGTGTTTGGTTCAATTTTTTTTGTGTTTTCCACCTTATACCCGAGAAACTTTTCTGGTTTCTTCAAAACATATCTTAAACAAAATAATTCGAGCGATGTTATAAAATTTCGAAAGACCATCACAAATAAATGTCAGACTTATCATAATCTTCATCAAACAAAAGAAAACCTTGTATTGACAAGAATGAATGATAGCGTATTGTAAGTACCCAACAAAAACCACTTGGGAGAAAAGCAAACAAAGAATTAAAGAATAAAGGCAAAAGTAGAAAAACTCCACCTGAGTATTGGGAGAACAAAGTAGAGGAGGACCGCGAGAGAAAGAACTAATTCAAAAACGGTATCAATACAAAGAGAAAATTAGAACCCCGCGGAGACAATATGGGCTAGACTTGATAAGCAAAACCACCAAGGAAATGATAGACAAGATATGTTTGAAAAGTTGATGGATGATTTCTTTTGAAGTTTATTAATAGTCCTAATTATCTACTCATTTCATCGAATTTAAATTGCAACTTTAGATGAGCCAATAATTTTATATATTTCGAAAACAAATTGAATTTGGGTTGAAATCCCCTCGTTTTAGAGTCTCCCTTGAAAATTCTTTTGTTGAAAAAGTCTCTTCATATTGAAAACCTGAAAGTGTCCTACAAATTTAAGGAATAGGAGCTTCGGTTGAATTTTTTTGAATTTTGCTCTTAACTAATACGGTGGATTATTAAGCTCCATAAAGGGTTGTCTGTCCCCCTCCTTAAGGCACCCTCAAGGCACGTGATCAATAATATTTCTAATAAATTGATTGAGGATGGATTTCACAATTGGTGCCTTAAGGAGGGTGCCTTAAGGAGTGGGTTGTTTCATGCAGGACGAACATTCAGTGTTTGTAGCAGCTGCAGCTTATCATATTAAGGGTCAGAATGCGGAAGAATGTGAATGTTGGGCAATCATTAAGGCGTTGCAGTGGGCCAAATTCAATAACATCCCTTGCATTCGAATTGAGAGAGATAATCTCAACATTATTCGGAGAATACGTCAGGAAGAATCGACGATCTATTGGCAATCAGAAAACCTTATACAGATCATTTACCAGCTGGCGAATGAATTAGTAAAAGTGGTATTCTCATTTATCCCGAGGGAGAGTAACACCAGGGCAGATCAGTTAGCTAAATGGAGACGAACGCATATAGGAGACTGGATGTGACTATCGGAACAGGCATATCGGGAGGCTTTTCTTTCTTTCAGTTCTTAATATTTTCTTGTTTTCTCAACAACAAAAAAAAAAAAGATTAGCTTCAGACCTTCAATAACACCGACCCACATGAATGAACCTTATATTATAGCTCGACTACAATAGCATAAGTAAATTGTAATCCCAATTTTTTTGTGTACCTAAACAATGAAAAGATACCGATTTTTCGATGAAAATATCCTCCTTTCAAATGAAGACTCGTTTAGAAACAATACCATGCTTCAAGATATATTTCTTGGGCATATATCTACTTTTACTTGTGCAGAATCCAGGCAGCGTATATTTAGAATAAAAGGGTCTCACAACATAACTTTGATCAAGGAATTGGTTATAGGTCGTTTGATTGGACCAAGTAGTAATAGCCATGTCGAGTCTGGAGATGTGTCCCTATGTCGCAACACAGTTAACAGTCATTCACACCATCTCTTGGAACTTGGAAGTCCTCCATAAATTTCTAAGTCGCGAATGGCATAATGAAACCAACACAAATACGCTTTTATAGTATCATTCCTAGTTTCTAACCAACATTTCATCTTGGTACAAGCCTATTAGGGAACCATACGAAGTAAGATGTTCCTCAGTGAGCCAACAGTTCAAAACCTAAGGGCTAAGGCTCTATAAGCACAAAAATAAAGCCTACCAACAACTTCTTGAACTAAAAGAAACCAGCATGCAATTTTCAAAGAACCCCAAACACTCAAGATCAATCTAGTATCCACATTTTTTACCTAACTAGTTTGCTCGATACTCGATGAACATACGAACCAACGCAGACACGATACCTAAAGCACATTGAGACAGAACAAGGCTCAAACAGACCACATATGACCATATAGTGTCTAATTGTTCTTTGAAAACTAGTTAGTGATCTAGATTATGTAACATCTAAAGTTATCTAACAACACATAATAAATACTTCAACTCATTGATACCATCATCAAGAATCCAATACTTCAAGTAAAGCAAAACAAATTGAAGTGTTCATCAAATAATCCATCTCGATTCTCAAAATAACAACTAATGCAAAACTTGTTAAACAAATTCATGATAACAAAAGACTAAAGCAAACTACTTGATAAAAAGTATTACTTTTTCGATATCTCCTTCAACTTCTCTTAAGTAGATGCAGATGCTCCAACTTTCCTTGGTGCAGCTTGAGTACCTAAATCAAAACGAAACATAAAACCCTAATCAAGAAATGCTCAAATCATGAATTAAACCCTACCCCTAAACACTTTACCCGATCAAGAATATGAAAATAATGAAATAAACCCTAACCCTAGAAAGTGTTTTTGTTTAAGAAAGCAAAACATTTATTTACCTTCTCTGAACCCACTCTTGAATCTGCGAGGAACATTGCGGAGGTACTGCATCCTACCAGTTCCGGTTGTCTTTCGCCTTAAAGCTTTCACACTCCAGTTATCTGTTATCCAATCGCAAGAGAAAGAATGAAAAGTTCAGAGAGAGAAATTGAATTTGAGATTGAAATCAATGAAAATGAATCAGATTGATGATGAAGATTTACATTTCCTGAGGCGAGCAGCGGGATAACCACAGGCGGCGCATCTGCTTTTCTGAAGATGGTAACTTCGACGACCACACCTCACACAGAGGGTATGGGTCTTGTTTCTTCTCTTACCGAAACTTCCTGTTCCTTTTCCCTGTTCATTCAAATCAAAGCTTTCTTCTGTTAGTAAGTTTTTCAACGAAGAAAAACTGTTAACATGACGACGGAAGGTTGATTACAGATCTAAAAGAGTAGAGACTGAGAGAGACAGAGGAGTTACCATTGCTGCAGTTGGAGATTTTCAAAACCCTAGCTTGGAAGCTTTCCCCTAAGAGTTCAGAGGAAGTGAAAATGTTGATATTTATGTAGGCTATTTAGGTTTTAGGGTTGGGCTAATCTTGAGGGGGTCCTCAAATTTGTTAAAGGCACGCACCAGCTTTATTGAAGTCAAACCAATCAAAATTAGATCATTCTACCCCATATGTGTACACACATTTTTGTCCCTCACCCCACCATTATCCCAGCTGAATCCCAGTCGGTTAAACGGGAGTTAGAGAAAGATAGTGTTGTACTTTCTCTCTTTAAAATTTGTCATCTCACATATCCTAACAGGAATTCTGTCGCGATAGTGATCAGGCAGACTACCACTCGTGTGTTTTTAGAGAAAGATAGAGTTTACATTATTTACATAGTCAAAATTAATATCCAAGTGCCAAAATAATTTACACAATTTCGAAGATTAAGCTAATCCCGAATAATCGACTGATTTCTGAAACAATGTGAGATACTCAGTCAACTGTAATACCAGAAAAGAGTTCTCAAAACCAGAGATCGATAACAATAACTAATAAGAAAATGAGGAGAGCTAGAGTTGGTTAAGCGGGCGAGTGATTAGCAAGTGGGCCCAAAGTTCAGAAATTCCATGGGCGGCGGTTATCTCTAAAAGCAAGTCCAAGCTCAGCCGGCTGAGGCCGACAATTTATTTTCGGTCTCAATCGGCGTCTCCAATCTCAGTAGGCCCTTAATTAAGGGTCGGTTGAACTCTCCAACAGACCGTTGGGGACATCCTCAACGGTCATGTTAGGGGTTGAACCCACTCATCTCCTCATTCCACTCTCATTCAACCTCAATCTCTTTCAATTTTTTCGCTCCAATCTCTTCCTATTTTTGTCTAAAATTCTCATTCAATCTTATTAATTTCGATCTTTTTCAATGGATCTCATAAATGATAACCAAATTTTTAGCCAAAGTTTTATGGAAATGTTATTTCCTAGTTACCCGTCGGCTCAATTAGGGAATGACGAAACTTTTGATTATTATTCACACGTTCCGTCGACGGTAGAGGAAACTTTTGATGATTCTTATGAGCAAGAAGTTCAAAAAAGCCGAAAGAACAACTATGACCGGGTAATTTTTCTTACTTTTAATCCCTTTATTTCTATCTATTGATTTCATAATATAAACTTAAAATAAATTTTGATTATTTCAGTTATAAAGAGAACTTGAAATGTATAAAAAAATCACAAAGGAAAAGGCTTTAGATTCCAACATGTTTACAAAATTTTGATGACACAACAAGTGGATGTCAGACATGCCAGGAGAGTCAACAACCGGAAAAGAGATTCTACTACCAATCCATCAGAGGAAAGACCAAGTGGTCGTAAGTAAGCCAAGAGTCGGGGGAAAACTCCACACACTCTACTGCTAAAAACAAAGAAGTCAGTAGTTCTTCAAAAGCTCCGAAAGAGGATTATTGGGAAAAGAGAGTCGAAAAATCCCAACAGCTACGAAGAACAATGGAAGAAGCTCTATGGGTTCAACAAGAAGCTCTACGCATTCAACAAGAAGCTCCACGGAATCAACAAGAAAACATACGAGCAGAGAGAGAATACAAGATCCAAAAAATGCAATTTACTAGAGATCAATATGGTGTTAACTTAATGATGATTGATGTCATGACTCTCGACGAAGATGGTGCACGAATGCTTAAGGCAGCGCGAGAAGCTTTTTTATCCAGTCAACCACGAGACTCAAGAAACCCCTTCTAGCTATCTTTTATTATTCTATTATTGTTTAGTCGTATTTAAGTATATTTAAATTTTTAATCAATTATTAGTCATAACCAATGTTGTTTAATCGAACTTATTAAGTAAAGTGGAAAATTTCAAATTCAAATTTTAAGACCTCAAGAGAGGCTGAGGTTAGAGTTGAATTTTTTGGGTTAAGCTGAAGTTGAAAATTTTAGGTGAGTAAATGGTTTTTAAGGACCTAAGACAGACTAAGGTTGAAGTTGTTTTAAGGACCTTGCCCCTTTAACAGTTCTTCTTAACGCTCATATTACTCAAGCATCATTTCCAAACGAACTTCCAGATAAAGAAATTATTTATAGAGAAAGAGATATGAAATGAGAGTTGCGAGAGATATGGTTCCAGAAAGATTATTCATCTTCTTCTACTTTGTTCTTTGCTAGTATCTCGGAATCAGGGTTTTACAACGAAATCGTTTCCTACATTAAAATGGCTACTGTTGGTGGGATAACGATACCCATTTTCGAGTGAAGAATATAACAATAACAACAATCACAACGACGAGAAACATGAAAAAGAAAATCACTTGTAAATCAAACTCAAGCCCTAGTTCCGATGTACCAACATATTCCCCCACCTGGAACTTACGTCGTTCAAATTAAAAATCAAATTTGCAGAATCTTACCACGGGAAAATGCTCGTCGTTTCGAAAACTATAATTGCAAGAAAAATTGCCCTAATCATTGCTATAATTGTCTCTCTTGGATCTTCATCTTCCTCACAACTTTCAGTTTCCTACTTTCCTTTACCGCCTGTGCATTCTACTTCATTTTTCGACCAAAATATCTCAAATTCACCGTCGTTAAAGTCTCAATTCAAGGATTAAACAACCTCATCAGTGATCTGTCGGAATTTGATATCGCGATCGAAATTCAAAACCCTTAAATATCAAAGTTAGTTGTCTGGGTGCTTATAGAGAACTCAGGTCCATGATATTTGACCCAAGTAAAAAAACGTCTGCTTATAACATTTCGGACAAGTGCTTTAGCATCCGCCTTATCTTATTTCTTGCTTTCTCTATTGATCTTTTACAATATTTCCAGCAGTATTCGTATTTGCTTTCTCTGTCTAGAAGCTAGAAAAGGAAAGATGCCGAAGACATAGTCGAGTGAACTAAGAAAACAACAAAAATTAGGAAAAAGCAATAAAATATATATATGGGTATGTTAATAAAAAAAGATTTACTTCTAAACCGAAAGGAAAAAAGATCTAATAATCCCACAGTATGAGTGTATACAAGTCTTTGTATTTTCTTGTATTTGTTAAGGGTATTTCTGCCCTTCTTATTCTGTATCTTTGTCTATATAATAGAAGTGTTGCCCTATATTTTAGGGCATCTTGACCATTTCATTAACATGGTATCAAGAGCCACCTAGGGTTACTCAAATTCCTCTTGTTTTCTGTGTTTTCTCCTCTTCTACCTGTCTTGTCTTGTCTTGCCTTCTTCTCTGTTTTTCATCTCTGTTTTTCTTCTCTTAAATGGCTGAATCAACTCAACACCTTTCTTCTCCTACTGTCGGTTCTACTCAAAATGTTCCCTCCTCTCTTTAATTTCCCACCCTCTCTAACATTTCCAACCTCATTTCTATCAAACTTGATAGAAACAACTACCTTCTATGGCGCCGCCAAATGCTTCCCATCTTGCGCAGTCAAGATCTCTTCAAGTTTGTTAATGGTTCATGTCCTCCTCCACCTGAGTTTTTGCCTTCCTCTCAGTCTTCCACTCCAGTGATCAACCCTGACTATGTTTTTTGGTATCGCATTGATCAAATGCTGCTTTCTTGGATCAATGCTACATTAACTGAACCCATTCTCTCTCAAGTTCTTGGCCTCTCCAACTCCCAATCTGTGTGGGAAGCTCTGGAGAGAAGTTTCTCTTCAGTAAACTCGGCTAGACTGATGAATCTTAAACTCCAGCTTCAAACCTGCAAAAAAGGTTCATCAAGTATCTCAGATTACCTTCTTTGTATCAAAAATTTGTCTGATTCTCTCTCTTCAGCTAGTCATGCTGTGTCTGATCAAGAACTTGTTCTTGTTGTTCTCTCTGGTCTAGGCCCTGAGTTTGAGTCATTTGTGACTTCGATTACTACTCGTTTAACACCTCCTTCTTATGATGAACTCTACTCTCTGCTTCTTACTCAAGAGTTTCGTCATGAACTTCTGAATACTCCTCCACCTCAACCTACTATTCTGTTTACAAACTCTTCTCCATCTCCTCGACCTCATCAGAATAATTCTCGTTACACAAGAGGAAGAGGTAGTAACAGAGGAGGAGGTCGAGGATCTTACCGTGGTTATGGTGGTCGATCAGCTAATCATCGTGGTGGTTATGGTGGGTTTTCCTCTGTTCTTGGACCCCCACCACAAAGACAAATTGTTATTTGTCAATATTGTGGACGAACTGGTCATACTGTTCGTCAATGTTTCAATCTGACTCGCTCATCTGAGATGGCTCAATCTTTTGCTGCTCTTGGACTCGATAATATCTACTCTGTCCTAACTGATATATGGACTCTGGAGCTAATAGCCACATCACTTCTGATGTTTCTTCGATTGCTTTTCGATCTGATATTGCAACTCCTGAACATGTCATGGTTGGGAATGGTCACACTTCCACAGTAGCTGGTTCAGGTAATATATATCTTCCTCATCATAAATTCATTCTTAAAAATGTTCTTCTTGTGCCTGATTTTAAAAAGAACCTTATCTCCATTTCTCGTCTTCTTCAAGACCATAATCGTTTCATTGTGTTCCATCGTTCTGGTTTTGTGTAAAGGAAATCCCAACAGGGAGGACCCTGCTCGCCGGAACGATATCTGATGGTCTCTTTCGTCTCTTCAATGTTCCTGCCAAGGCAACTTCTCAAGCTTTAGTAACCAAAGTGACGGCTCAAGGATCTCGTACCAGTCCTCAAATCTGGCACAAGAGACTTGCTCATCCACATCTTAGAAATTTTAATTTTATTATCTCCAAGTTTAGCTTACCTTTAACAAAATCTGTAATCAAATCGAATCTTTGTGAAGATTGTGTTAATGCTAAACATCATTCTCTCCCTTTTGCCTCTATTATTCATCATACTTCTTCTCCTCTTGAAATGCTTCATGCTGATTTATGGAGACCAGCTCCAGTAATGTCGTCTACTGGAAATCGATATGTGTTGTTGATTATTGATGATTATACTCGGTATACTTGGATATTTTTCCTAAAACAAAAATCAGAAGTAACAAACATATTCAAAAACTTTAAAACATTAGTAGAAAATCAATTTTCAACAAAAATCAAAATGTTTCAGTCAGATGGAGGGGGTGAGTTTGTCAACAATCAGCTTTCTCAGTTGTTTGCTGCCTCTGGCATAATTCATCGTCGTTCCTGTCTCCATACTCCACAACAGAATGGAGTTGCAGAGCGAAAAATTCGTCATTTAGTGGAAACGGCTCTGACTCTGCTTTATCAATCTTCTGTTCCCACCACTCTCTGGCCTGATGCCTTTAGCACAGCCATCTACACCATTAACCGTCTTCCCACTACTGTCCTTCAAGGACAATCTCCTTTTCAGAAATTGTACTCTCAGATTCCTCAATACAATGATCTCAGAACATTTGGGTGTCGATGTTATCCTTTACTTGTACCCTACAACACTTCCAAGCTTCAACCTAAATCCAGACCTTGCATTTTCTTGGGCTATAGCCCTGATCATAAGGGCTATAGATGTTTAGACGAAAACTCGACCAGAGTCTTCATCTCTCGTCACGTTCTATTTGATGAAGACGTCTTCCCCTTTCAAAAATCTCGAGTCTCTCCTTCTTCTTCAACCTCAACTGGATCAGAGGGTGTTTTTCTCTCTTGGACAGTGTTTCCAAATAATCCCTTCTCTCTAGGTCCGAATAGAACGAACCCTATTTCCCCAAATTCAGGTCAATCAACTTCCACATCTCACCGTCCATCTATTTCGTCTTCATATCCAACGGATGGACGCTCTGGGTCCATATCTCCACCAGCTGTCACGCCTCGTAACAGTCTGGTTACACCTGTCTCTTCTGTTCCCACGCAAGAACCAGCTGGTGCTACTGATCCTTCCACCTCTCTTCCCTCTTCCCAGCTGGTTCCCTTACCCACTGCGTCAGTATTACCCACCACGGTAACACAAAAGGAGGTAACCTCACGTCACCCAATGGTAACTCGTACACGTGACGGCACAAGGAAGCCGAAAGTTTTATTCACCTCTTCACACGTGTTACCCTCATCCATTATCTCCTCCATTGATAACCCTAATCTTTCTGAACCAACAACATACAAACAAGCATCGAAACACCCTCACTGCAATAAGGCCATGGAAGACGAAATTCGAGCTCTTTCCCAAAATCGAACATGGTCTCTTGTTCCTTCGTCCCCTAATTTGAACTTAATCGACTGTAAATGGATATATAAAGTGAAACAACGTTCTGATGGTAGTATAGAACGCTATAAAGCTCGATTAGTTGCTCGTGGATTCAATCAACAGAAAGACATTGACTACACAGAGACTTTCAGTCTAGTCGTTAGACCAGCAACGATTCGAACAGTTCTTTCCCTTGCTGTCATGAAGAATTGGCCGGTTCGACAATTGGATGTCAAGAACGCCTTTCTCAATGGGGATTTAACAGCGGAAGTCTTTATGAAGCAACCACCTGGATTTACGAATCCAGGTTTTCCGAATCATGTCTGCAAGCTTCACAAGGCTATCTATGGGTTAAAGCAAGCCCCTAGGGCCTGGCATCACAAATTCACATCGTCTCTTGTTAATTTGGGATTTCGTCAATCAATTGCTGATCCATCTATGTATTTCAGACGAAACTCTGTTGGGTTTCTGGTGGTTTTAATTTATGTAGACGATATTCTTATTACTGGTTCGGTTCCTTCTGATATTCACAAGTTAATCTCCTATTTACATCATCAATTTTCGATTACTTATTTGGGGGAGCTGACCTATTTCTTGGGTATGGAGGTCTGTCGAGATAAGAATTCCATGAAGATTACTCAGAGAAAGTATATTGGTGATCTTCTTCAACGATTTGGTTTACTAAATTCCAAACCATCCCCTACTCTGGTGAAATCAGGTACCAAAATGTCCATTAATGATGGAGAGCCTCTGTCCGACCCCCAATTATTTCGAAGTCTCGTTGGTGCCCTTCAATATCTTAATCTTACAAGACCTGACATCACATACGCTGTAAATCAAGTTTCGAAGTTCATGAAGAATCCTACTTCTACTCACTTCACGACTGCCAAGAGAATTCTTCGATTTTTGAAAGGAACCATCACCGACGGCATTACTCTCCGGCAAGCTTCATCTCTCACCATAAATGCCTACTCGGATGCTGATTGGGCTGGTTCTATCGACGACCGAAGATCCACCTCAGGTCTTTGTGTGTATTTGGGACCCAACTTGCTTATCTGGTCATCTAAAACTCAATCAACGGTATCCCGATCCTCCACCGAGGCAGAATTCAGGGCAGTGGCGCACACGTCAGCAGAAGTAACTTGGTTGCACAACTTACTAATAGAATTGGGTTTTTCCTTAGAGGCACCTCCTCTCATTTATTGTGATAACATAAGTGCTACATACCTAGCTGTTAATCCAGTCCTCCATTCTCGCACAAAGCACGCAACAATTGACTTCTTCTTTGTTCGTGAACAAGTTAACAATGGCCGACTTCGAGTTCATTACTTACCTGAGGAGGACAACATTGCTGACTTACTTACAAAAGGATTGCCTGTACCACGATTTCATCTTCTTAGAGACAAGCTTTCACTTACTTTCGGCCGTTCAGCTTGAGGGGGGATATGAGTGTATACAAGTCTTTGTATTTTCTTGTATTTGTTAAGGGTATTTCTGCCCTTCTTATTTTGTATCTTTGTCTATATAATAGAAGTGTTGCCCTATCTTTTAGGGCATCTTGACCATTTCATTAACACACAGAACTGTAAAAAAAACCTCACTCCCACCATATATAAACTTTTAGGGAGTGATAATTAATTTTGTAATAATCTCACATCGCGTAGAAGAGAGTTTGGGAGTCTTAAGTTAAAGTGCATGCTCAAGCTTAGCAAGTGTAACCTTTTGGGCCAGTAGTGAAATCTTCGTGAAAAACAAAATCGTAAAGTGCATGCTCAAGCTTAGCAAGTGTAGCCTTTTGGGTCAATAGTAAATTCTTCGTCAAAAACAAATCTCATACTCGTAGACCCGTGTGGGGGTCTCAAAAGTTGGGTCAATGTAGATAACAGATAAGACTTTCAGCTTCACATATGGTATTAGAAGCGAGTACGCCTTTTCCCCCAGAGCATGGGATGATGATAGTCTAAGAGATAGTCTAACATCGCTTGGAAGAGAATCCACAATCTCCATTACCATACAATGTCTATTCTTCAAAGAATATTCAAAACTAACGAAACTAGAAAGACATTTATGATACGCAATTTCAGGCAACTTGGGGCAAACCAACAAACAAGATTTGAGTAGCAAGTTTGGGTAACTTGGGACAAACCAACTAGCCAAAGTCTTATATAAGATATATGTAACATTCTGCAAACATCTTAGCATTTACAAGGCAATCCTGTCAAAGCAAAACTCCCTTTACTTGATTAAAAAAAAACACTTAGGTGCTGTTTGTTTTTTAATTTTTTCAGATCTGAAACAGATGTTTGTTTTACAATTGAAGAAAATCTGAAAATCAATCTGAATTCGGCCATGATCTGAATTCGGCTGAAAAATACCCCACAAATTTCAGACTTCAAAACAAGTCTGAAATGAGGGTTCAACTTCTGAAAAGTGTCAAATGACGTTTATACCCCTTAGATTTAGAAAATCTTTCTTATTAAAATATTTCACACAACACCATCCAAAACAAGAACACCACCACTGCCACCACAAAATCACCAGCAAACCACCACCATTATTACCGGAGAACCACCACCACCATTACTGGCGAACCACGACCACCACAAATGATAAAAAACAACAATCTTTTTAACTTCTTTGCCAAAAAAAATTCAACCTTGATTCATAAATAAACCCTAGATTCAAGAGAAAAGATCCAGAAATTAATGAATAAAGAAAAACTAAACCCTAAAATAAATGATTACAGGGAAACCCAATCACAGATCCGGCTAGGATTTAATACTAAACCCTAAAAATCTTCAAGTAGATGTGCTTCGCATCTGTTGTAAACTCGAAATATTAATGGAAGTTTGAAGCTTATTAATCTCATCTAGCTTTGAAATGTTTAGCTTTAAACAAGTAAATCATTGTAAAAATGGAGAAGATACAGTAATCGGTGGAGGGTAAGAGAGGAAGCGAATCTGACGAGAACTTCCGCCGGATCTATGAACCCCAAAATCTTAAAGGTGTCAACCCTTGTCGGATCTTCGAGAGATAGCTTCTGCACTTCTTTGAGAGAGATACCATCTGATCTTCTTCTTCTTCTTCAAGAGACACCACTGATCTTTTAGAGAGAGAGAGAGAGAGAGAGAGAGAGAGATAGAGAGAGAATTCGTTGGGGATGGAGAGAGAAACGGCAGCCATGAAAAGAGAAAGAGTGAAATAGTTATTAGGGTTTTCTTTGGTTTAAAAAGAATACTGAATAAGGATTGTTTGGTTAAAAAGTTTATTAAGGGGTATAACAGTCAAAATTGCAATTCAGATTCAATGATTCAGATATACAAAACAAACATCTGACTGGTAAACTAATTCAGCTGATTCAGATTCAGCTAATTCAGTTCAGCCAGTTCAGATTCAACTAATTCAGATTCAGACCCTTATAAAAAAACAAACATGTCAAGGTACACTTTACAGTCATTAACTACTAAACCCTGGCTTCCAAAAGTTGGTACAAAATAACAAATTACCAATACACCATCACTTGGAAGTCCTCCATAAATTGCTCAGCCTACATATAATCATCCCAACCATGAATGGCATAATAAACCAAACAGAACTACGCTTATCACACTCCACAAGTGCTGCGACAAGGTAAGATGGTCCCTTAATAAGCTAGTTCAAACCTAAGGGCCAAGGCTATGAACCCAAAACCAAAGCCTACCAACTTCTTGAACTGCAAGAAACCAGCTTAAAATTACCAACGAACCCCAAAAATTCAAGATCAATCTAGTTCCTGCAGGGAACACACGGAACCAAAAGCAGACCCTAGAACCCAAATACCTAAGCAGACTGAAACAAAACAAGGCTCAAACAGAAGACATGGCAATAAAGTATCTAATTGTTCTTCGGGAACTAGTCCGCACACTAGCTATGAACCATCTAAAGTGATCTAACAACAATAATAAATACTTAAACTCATTGATATCGTTATCAATAATCCAATACTTCATGTAAAGCAAAAGAAATTAAAGTATTCATCAAATAATCCATCTCGATTCTCAAAGTAACAACACAACTAATGCAAAACTTGTTAAACAAATCATCAAGCATTCTTTTCCAAGATATTGATGATAACAAAAGACTAAAGCAAACTACTTAATAAAAAGTATTACTTTTTTGATATCTCCTTCAACTTCTCTTAAGTAGATGCAGATGCTCCAACTTTCCTTGGTGCAGCTTGAGTACCTAAATCAAATCAAAACAAAAGATCCAAATCAAGAAATGTTCAAATCATGAATTAAATTTTATTGTAAATGTTATTGAGTATGAGCGTATATGATTTGTATTTATCTTCATAGCTAAGGGGATAAGTGTACATTGTATTATCTTCGCTTGATCATAAATATATTTGTACCCTACTTTTTAGGTATCTTGAGTTGAAACCTTTACATGGTAGTATCAAGAGCAAATCCCTAAAAATATTTTTCGTGGTTAGTTGCCTCGTTATTCTTTCTCAAAGGCCAATTCTACAGCAAACCCTTCTTCTCCATTCCTTGTTTCTTCCCTCCCAAACCCAACTTCCTCTGTTTCTCCCCATCCTCATTCTATAGACTTGTACAAATTTTTCAATGGCTCCTATCCCCATTACCTAACCCTGACTATGTCTACTAGTATAGTATTAACCAGATGCTTCTGAGGTATCACATTTTACATTAAACCCTAACCCTAAAAATGTTTTATAGATTAAAAAACAGAAAACACCCAATCATGAAATAAACCTGAACCCTAGAAAGTTTTTTACTTAAACCAAGAACCAAAAGATTTACCTTCTCTGAAGCCACTCTTGAATCTGCGAGGAACATTACGGAGGTACTGCATCCTACCAGTTCCGGTTGTCTTTCGCCTCAAAGCTTTCACACTCCAGTTATCTGTTATCCAATTTAAGAAAAAGAATGACAAGTTCAGAGAGAGAAAGTGAATTTGAGATTGAAATCAATGAAAATGAATCAGATTGATGATGAAGATTTACATTTCCTGAGGCGAGCAGCGGGATAACCACAGGCGGCACATCTGCTTTTCTGAAGATGGTAACTCCGACGACCACACCTCACACAGAGGGTATGGGTCTTGTTTCTTCTCTTACCGAAACTTCCTGTTCCTTTTCCCTGTTCATCAAAATCAAAGTTTTCTTCTGTTAGTAGGTTTCTCAACGAAGAAAGAATATGAAGATGGTGATCGAAGGTTTCTTAACAGATCTAAAAGAGTAGAGAGAGAGAGAGAGGAGATACCATTGTTGCAGTTGGAGATTCAAAACCCTAGCTAGGAAGCTTTGCGCTAAGAGTTTAGAGGAAGTGGAAAATGTTGATATTTATGTAGGTATTTAGGTTTTAGGGTTGGGCTAATCTTGAAGGGGCCTCAATTTTGTTAAAAGCACCCACCGGTTTTACCAAAGTCAAACGACTCAAAATTAGATAATCTAACCCCATCCGTGTACAGACCTATCCTGCATGTCATTCCGGCACGGGACGTGCCTGCGTGTAAGGCCCATGGCTCAGAATTCTGCCCTGGCTTGCACGGCACGCAGAATGTTCGTGCCAAAACGGCACAAGCGTCTGAAACTCTGACCCCATCATTTCCTAAGTTGAGTTATTTCTTCCTTCAGTTTTTGTGGGGCTTTCTGGGTTTCATTGATGTATGTTGTTGTTGTAGGTGTTGTGTTGAGGTTTCTAGTAGCGTTCCTCATGAGAATTACTGGTTAGGGGATTGGAATCGCCAAGATGGAAGATTATAAAACCCTTTGTAACGAGGGATATCTGATATATACGATCTGTTGTAAATAATTACATTATATAGTCTCTATAAACATTGTGCCAAACAAATTTTAAAACGAAGAAGATAATTCTAATCTCTCAGCTCCCCAGTCTCTTCCACCAAAGATATAGCTACTATGAATACAAGACGAACCTGATAAATGAAGTATGGTTATGGCAGACAAAACAGTTGTCCTTCCACATAAAAAGACTAGCCCCATAAAAGAATAATTTGATCTATAAATATTTTGAAAAGAAAGTAGCTTCGAGCTTCAGCAAATTAAAAAGGGTGTCCCAAAAATTAAATAAAAAGAACGATTCAAAAGGGTGAGATTTCATATCTAACTTTTTTTATAGAAGAGGAAAATATAACATGGAAATGACCGAAGAACTTGCTGTTTGATTGGATGAGTTCCATGTTAGCTGTTACATGTCAACCATTGAAACACCACAATTCAAGAGTCAGAGAGACCCTCAATATCTTCTATATATAATCCATAAGTAGTACAGTTGTTTTTGCATGGTTTCTTGGGTTAAATGAGTTTACAGTATTTACATAGTCAAAATACATATCCAAATGCCAAAAAATTTACACAATTTCGAAGATTAAACTAATCCTGAATGTTCAGAAAATCGACTGATTTCTGAAACAATGTGAGATGCCCAATCAACTGCAGTACCAAAAAAGAGTTCCCAAAACCAGAGATCTATAGCAAGAACTGACGAGAAAATGAGGAGAGCTAGAGTCTGGTACCTGTTTAATGGCCACCCTGATATTTTGGCTAATGTTTTCAGAAATGGAAGAGACTGGTTATTGAGTTCTTGATTCTTTATAGACCAAGCTGTTATCCATCGGACTTGCGATGGAACCATATAGAACTCTTCTCTTAATCGTCTGCCCAAATCTGGCATGTGTCCACCCCCGTATAGTACAGCAATCTTGTTAGAACCTTCGTCAATAGCTTTTTGTATTGCCTCCGTTGCGACTCTATTTCGTTCGCCAATAATGACAGAACTCTCTTCTACATCCGCTGTTACCTGTGTGAATCTTCACCGGAGAAAAATAAAGCTTAAGTTTTGAGGAAAATAGAAGTTCTACATTTTCGTAAAGATTTAGATTATCTGATAAAGATGAAGGAAATTATTTTGTCTGAGCCTATTCGGCCTAACTCTTTGAAAACCAGCTTGGAGAGAAAGGATAGTGCTATATCTCTCCATACAGGGCTAAGGTTCCGAAGTTCAACCCATCCCTAAAACACTAGCTCCTCCATGTTAATGGCAATTAGACCCGACTCTCACTGAAAAAGAATTGCAAGGAAAGAACTGCCCAAAGACTTACCTACTGATACAGATGGACGGCTGCAACCGCTGAAGGCGTAAGAGAGACGCCAAAGGACTAAGGACCAAATAATTTCTGATTTGGCATGTCCTAGATGAAGGGCCCACTTGGGAGCTTGAATAATGTGGGCCTAATCCAAATTGGTTCCACTTTCTAAATATTAAGTAGGGTGACCACTTTAATGTCCTTTATAATATTCTTAAGTGTCCTAGCAGTTCAGGCGTTGAAAAGTCTAGAAGAAAAGGTATTATGGGATGTCAAAGTTTATGCCATAAAAGTGTTGTATTCCTGCTATTAGAGGAGAGACGGAGTAATTTCAGCAGTTATTCAAGCTATCTATATTTGACTGATGCAAATATACCCCTAGGCGTGATGCCTAAGGACTCGATAAAAGATTCTTGACATTACTAGTGTAATACTAGTAATTCTCTATCTTGTGACACAATTATTTTCTTCTTGAATTCCCTTTCTCCTTTCTTGTCCTACATCACCTCAATTCCCTTTCTCCTTTCTTGTCCTGCATCACCTACTTCACAAATTTTAAAGCCTAGGGATGTATGATAATGCCTAAAAAAATTACGAAAGAACAGAATAGAAATAGAAGACCCCTAATATACAAATAAATTGAACTTTTAAAATGTAACCCAACCTTATCTGTTTTCTAGTTTATACTCTGAAATTCAACATGGTAGTCTTTTTCACGTTTTCTTTTCTTTTGCAGGATATGGTACTCTTACTCATATAAGAAAACAAAGGGGAAAGGGAATTGAAGAAGAAAATAACTTGATTATAAGATAAACAACCATTAGAATTACACTAGTAACTCTTGTTTAGTACCTTGTTGTTAATGTGATGTAGAAACGCAGCGGAATTAAAGAAGACGAATAAACTAAACAAGAACGATAAAATAAAGATGAAATAACTCGAAAATACTGAACTTTATTAAAACTTCAAAGGGGGTTTTCTCTTCAATCTGAGAATAATAGACAAACTAGATATCCTTTTATAGGATTCTGGACTTTCCTAGATAGACTTGAATTAGACTTTCTAAATACTGAAATACTGCAACTGCCTAAATAACTTAGACTCAAATATGAACCTTTCCAATTATTGGAAATATTAAAATAGCATAATTCCTAAACCTAAATTAATTAATAATCATACTAAAATAAGGACTTCCTAATTCTACTCTCTCTGGCCGGTTGGTCCATGACCGGGTCCGGTCATGGAAATAGTCTCCACGCCGGGTGCCCCTGCATCAGCTTCCCCTTCTCCCACGAGGTTCGTCCCGAACCGTTTCGATGAAGAAAACAATGGGATGCACCCGCAGACGATAACTTTCGCTATACCGATCCGTAATTCCCATTTTTCACGAAAGTAGCCGAAAATTCGAAGAAGACAATGATGGACTAACGAATCCAGTATAATTTGGGCCCCTAGATACGACGAGATTCGTAAAATCAACTGTAGTGAAGAAACATCCAACAAATTGTGACAACGACCGTCATCTTTTAGTGGAATGAAGATGATTCCGAACACCATATATTCCTCCATGAAAATTCGAACTTTCAAATTCAACTTCAATTCCATACAAAAATCAATAATATTCAAGACGATTCCCCACATATTTGAAGTGTTCAAATTAATTTGGGTTGCGAATTCGTTTGGCTTATACCCAACCACAGTTAAAATAACATGGTTAAAGTGATCCTTTGGATGAACCCTAGAAACATACCCTATTTGTAGTGTCCCAAACTTTGATATGTACTCTACAAAGGGTTCCGGGTAAGGTGGGTAATTGTGTTTCTTCATTAAACGTAAAAGCTTCAATGATTCTTCAAGTTTCCCGCTTTTCAGTAAATTATCAATCATAGTTTTAGCTTGCCAAGGTCTTAATTTACCAGTATCGACCATCTCAACGAACAAAGTATATGCTTTCCTTACGCTCTTCTTGTTACACAAACCATTTGTTAAGAGATCGGAATCGGCTTCACCGTTCTTCTCTAACATCCTAGTGAAACAAGTTAATGCCTTTTCGACTTCAGCAGCTACAATATGTCCTTGAATTAAGATGGTCCAAGTCTTAATATCTGGAGGACATCCTTGCTCTTCCATGTCGTCTAATATCTCACAGGCTTCCTCCAATCTCCCAGCTTTACAGAGTCCAAAAACCACTTGACTATAAGTGATATTATCTGGCTCATAACCTGCATTTTTCATTGTCACTAGAATCTTTTCAGCTTCGTCAAATCGCCCAACACTAGTCAAAGATCTGTGAATCCCATCATATTCAGATTTACTGAGAGAATAACCAGCTGACTCATACTTCTTCACAACTCTAAAAACCAAGTTTAGATCTGGGTTAGGAGACAAGGAGATGTGTCGTAAAAGTACACTGCAATTTTGGGTCGAAGGCTTGTAAGGACCATCCATCATAAACTCATAAAGCTCCACTGATTCTTTCATCATCTTTCTCTTTTGAAATTGTCTTGACAACTTTATATATGTGTCGAGATCCATCTCATAACCTACACTTTTCATCTCCTTCACCATGTCCCAAAACTTATCAATCGCTTCTTGCTGCCCAAGAACCTTAAGAACTGCATTATAAGTGACACAATCATGTTCAAAATTCTTATGACTTTAAGCCCAATGGAAGAACTCCAAAGCCTTCAAAGGGTAACCTCTTAGTTCCCTTAAGATCTTTTCAACAAGATTTTGAGATAACGAAAGATTCAAATCCACTAATTTCTTCTTAACCTCATCATTCCAATCAGAATTCGTAACGACCTCAATCACGGATTTAACAACGGCATTTATAGAGTTCGCTTTAACCATCTTAGAGAAAAATTCAGTTAAAACAGCAGCATCACTAGTCAAATTCGCTTTACGAAAATTACCCAAAATAGTTCTATAAGTTTCCTCATCCATCTCACAACCCTCATCAACCATCTTTTTAACCAATACCCAAAAATCCATCATGGAATCCTTATGCTCCAAAACCCTAACCATCAAGTTATAAAGAGTAGAACTGGACTTAAACCCATGTTTATCAGATACCCAATTAAAGAAATTTAATGCCTTTTCAGGGTTTGATTCAATTTTCTTCAAAACATAAATAACAGTTTCATAACTTAAGGTAGGATGTGGTGGTGAATCTGGTAGAGTTTTGGAAGCGGTGTTTAGTGGTTGTGTAGAATATGGTTGTATAAGAGGTGGTGAATTCGGTGCTGGTGTATCATAAGAGTTCGGAGGGTGTGGTGGTGGTGGTGAGTATGCTTGCGAATAACAATAAGATGGAGGTGATGGTGTAAAATATACTGGTGGTGGTGACGGTTGGTATTGAGAAGTTGACGGTTGTTGTGTATGATAGTTCGATTGAAGTGTTTCTGGAAAAACAATAGACAGTTGTGGTGGTGATGAATTTGCTATTATAGGTGTTGAACACAGTGGTGAATAAGTTGGAGGTGTATAATTAGAGTATAGTGGTGGTGGTGGTGGTTCGGAGGATGGTGTCGGATAATAATAGGATGGAAGTTGTGATGAGTTTTCTCGTAAGGGTTCTCCCGGATTCCAATGATAATCGTACGAATCTCTACTCGCATACAAACATGATGTGCATAAGCATTGATTCATTATCCCTTGATTAGTATAATCCGATGAATTATAATTCTTTTCAGGGATATAATAAGATGGATATTGATTGTACTGATCTGGAAAAAAAATTCCAGAATCGTTAGCCCAAAATTTTGGTGGCTCTGAATACCACATGATGTAAAAACGCAGCGGAATTAAAGAAGACGAATAAACTAAACAAGAACGATAAAATAAAGATGAAATAACTCGAAAATACTGAACTTTATTAAAACTTCAAAGGGGGTTTTCTCTTCAATCTGAGAATAATAGACAAACTAGATATCCTTTTATAGGATTCTGGACTTTCCTAGATAGACTTGAATTAGACTTTCTAAATACTTAAATACTGCAACTGCCTAAATAACTTAGACTCAAATATGAACCTTTCCAATTATTGGAAATATTAAAATAACATAATTCCTAAACCTAAATTAATTAATAATCATACTAAAATAAGGACTTCCTAATTCTACTCTCTCTGGCCGGTTGGTCCATGACCGGGTCCGGTCATGGAAATAGTCTCCACGCCGGGTGCCCCTGCATCATAATGTTTTTACAGATTGAGGCCTACATTTTACGCCTTCTCCTTGTAAATGGTAATTGCTTTTGACTCAAAAAAAAGAATTACACTAGTAAAAGCTACGAAAATCTCCTAAAGCCATTAGGCATCACACCTATGGGTATATTTGCATCACACAAATATAGATAGCTTGAATAGTTGTTAAAAAAAACCGTCTCTTGAAATAGTAGGAACACGACCTATCTATAGTCATAACTAGCGCTTGGCATATTCACATTTACTTTTATCCCTTTGAACTGTTAGGACTCTAAAAGACAGTAAACACATCAAAGACATTTAAGACACTTGACTCCTAATTAATAGTCAATACTTAGTACCTAGTGAATTTCCAGAAAGACCCAAGTGGATCAGGCCCACATTATTCAAGGCCCTAAGTAGGCCATTCATCTAAAATACGTCAAATCAGAATCTGGGCCTTGAAATATTTCTTTTGACGTCTCTCATATGCTTTTAACAGATGTTTCCATTCATCTCTATAATTTACTGGTGTCCATGTTAGATAAATATTTTGCAGTGACGCGTTTTGGCGGGAAGATTTGGTTCCAGTAGTGATTATATGGTTATGTTACTATTTAAGTAGGAATTTCCTCTGGGGAAGAGAAATCATCAGTCAAGAAAGAGTGGAGAGTACTTACTCAGAGGTTAACCGCTTAGCCAGGAAAACCTTCATAGCAGCACCAAAATCAAGTCTAGATAATGCTTCTAGCTCTGGATATTCAGATGCTTGATTCCCCACATCAGAGCAGAATCCTCCAATAATAAGAAGTCCGACAAGTGGCATAGGTAATACACGGGAAGCCCATAGAAGTTTAGATCTCACTGGATCAAGACCTTCTGGTACAGACACTTGTTGGACCAAGGCTTTTGTAGATTTCAGAGTCATATCTCGAGCAAACGTAAAGAAGCTCTCACCTCGTTCAAGCTGAAAAGATATGTAGTTCATTAGCAACCAATTTAGTGGTTAGTCACTGATAACTAGTGTCCTCCTTCAATTTTGAGAGAGAAAACTATTCTTAAAATGTTACACCATTCCAAAGTTCAGTAACCAGAGAAACTTACTTCGGATTCAATTCTACAACTAAACAAGGGAAACAGTATGACATCCTGAAAATGTATTGATGATAGTAGAGATGATTAAACAATTTAGGTTGCCTAGTGTCCATCATGAACTAATAAGGTAAAAATCTTCAGATTGAACTGAGAGTAACAAGTAAAAGGAAAAGCAGGAAGGATGGTCTAATAGAACTTTCCATGAACTTAATATGGTTAACTAGAATGACCTAAGAATCAAGGAATCAAGGAATCGGGGATATTCACATGTTAAAAAATATTAATTCTGAAACTGAAGTATTGAAAAGTGAAACCAACCATACCTGGAGCAATTTGAACGTCTCAAAGTCAAGGTCCGCATGATACCAGTTTCTACCATCATAGTTAAGACGGTCTAGTTGGAAATCAAGGGTGAGAATTCGAGCCATCTGACGTTGAATGCATCCAATAATATTAAAACCTCGTGAACGTACAGCTCGCCTTTTAGCAGCAGATACATTTCTTCGATTCTCTAAAGACTCTCTACTGGCTACCATTTCATAAAGTACACAATCATAGGATTCAAGTTCCTTTTGAAGATTATCAAAGTATCTACATGTCGAATACATCACATCAGTACGGATATTACCATGATCCCATAAAAAGGCAAAACAACTCCAATCAAAAAACAAAATTATATTTCGGCCGCTTTGACATAAACCAAGTTTTTAAACAGACATCCTTTGAGCCTAAAATCTGCCTTGAAAAGCCATTGCTTAAAAAACACTTTCTTAACATTTTAACAAAGAACTTTCAAGTGAAAAACTATAAGAAAAAAAAAATTATACTATCAGTCGAAAAAGCAACCCTAGCCGACCCTAGACCTAATTGTGGAACGATGACCAGTATATCATGCTGTTATATACAAATTAAGCATTACACTATAACATAACCTAATTTTCCAATTAGTTTCAATTTCATCTACATAATTCTATCCTACCCAAAGACCAAAAAAAAAAAAAAAAAAACCTAAATTGAAGTAATAAGTAAGAATGCATACTCTTTATCTGCAATATGAATTGTCGACACCAAATCCACCTGCACAAAATTGAAACCCCCAAATATTATCACAAAAACTTCTAAATCAGATTAAATCTATCAATATCAAACAAATTTCAGTCTTTGATTTAATAATTGATTGTTTGTACCTGAAGAAAAGGTCGAAGTAAAGACCAAGGAAACTTCTTTCTATAACTAACAACAGCAGTTTGTAATTCTCCATTACTATTATCATTTCCTTTTCTATATCTCATGAAATCTGCTATTGAACTATTACCAAGAAACTTCTCTGATACTTCATCATCTTCAACGACAATTGATTCCTTCAACGAATTTTGAACTTTTAAGTTAAATCTATCCTTTATATGTTTATAATTTTGTAAATTAGAAGGTTTAAAGGATCTAATCCTTGTACTAATAGGAGTGGGTATAGAAGTAGAAGATGAAGAATCATTGTTGGAATTGGCGGGAAATGAAGATGCTGAGGATAAGATGGATACAGAACCACAAACCATGACTGTTGATCTTAGAGATAGAGAGAGAGAGAGGTTGGTTCGGAACCCTAAACAGGGTAACCGGCGAATGAAGAGAGAGAGAGAGAGAGGGAGAATTCAGGTGAGTTTTCGGTGAGGTGTGGCTGATATTACAGATTTACGCACACAAATACACAGAGTTTCTGGTACGCATACTTATTGACGACCTTATTTTCATTTTCTCTTTTGTTTTCTCAAACAAGATATTTTGGAGCACGGGGAGTAGGGGTAGGAATAGGTCCGATCGGATTGTCCCGAGACTTAATTTCATAGGCCGGTCTAGATCGGGAACCAAAATTTTTGTCTATCCAATTAGTCGGCCCAGTCCTATTGTTAGCTTGTGATCGGTTGATCCGTCAGGCCTTTTCGATATCTGACATGATGGATTTTGGACCGGCTACAAATTTTTCTTTTTCTTTTCTTTTGAGATAAACCAGAATTTCATTCATAAAAGGAATACAATCCAACAAATTACATGATTTGATAGTTTTGACTCCTTTGAGTACAACATGGATTGACTAAAGTAAATAACAATACTTACTAAAGTAAAGACAACGTGAAGGGAAAGGAGTACAAGATTGCAAGAATAAAATAAAAAGACCCTAAAAGTCGCAAATTAAAGATCTTAAAGATCACTAAGGAGATCCTGAAAGTCGTGAATATTATTATACTTATTCTGTATTATATATGAAGTATAAACGGGTAGAGGCTGTTTCTTGAATAAATGGTGTCCTCTTGATTAAATAAGTTTGTCCTCTTTGTGTGTGACATTATGATATCCAAACTCAAATATTGAGTCTTCAACAAAAAAAAAACTCAAATATTGAGTATATCACCTGCCAATGTTGATTTCGTCTGCAAACCAACTCCTTTGACATATCTCGGCTTATCTCGCATGTCTGAACACCTTGTCGGAGATGTAAAGTGAAGGATATTAAGGATCTGATGATGATGAGTGATAGTAGAAACTACCTTAGTCCAAATCTCAAATTAAGGTTTGTCATGAAGAGAAAATTCTTAGAGTTAAAGACGTAAGAGGAATGAGGGAAATAATGTCACAGTAAACCCTAATGGTTAAAATTGATGACACATCCTATAAATGAGATTCTTGAAATAAGCAACTCCAATCTTCAATCTATCTTCAATGGACGACAAATCTTTGTTCCAATACGTGTAGCAGACTGGTCAAAGATCGTTGATATAATCATAGAAGACATTAACGATGAATCTGGTGATGAATCTTAGAGAAACAATGAATTCGTCATCCTTCCTTTCCTCTCTTATATACTCCAAATACCATAAAAAGATGGACGAACTGATGGAAACACTAAAGCGGGTAACGTCCCCTTCCAAAGTAAAGGGGATTCAGGCGGAGGAACCCCTCCCTCCGTGGAAGGAGACGAAGAAGCTTGTCGTTTGTCTGCAAAAATGGTTCCTAGAGACTGGCTACAAACTTAATAATAAATATATGAATAATAAATATATCTGAAAATACTTGACCAATTAAATTCTTTTAAATAAATGTAAGGCAGTTATTGATTACAAGACACCACTCTGATACAAAGATTACAAATCATACAACATCAAAAATGTCGGAGAGTCTAACTATTATACATATTCATCACTAGATGGTTCGTGTGTAACAAAGGACCTCAACAAGTTTATGATCAAAAGTTGAAGAAACAACTTTCGTCGATGACCTTCTCGTTATTGCTAGCTTCGTGTCCGTCCAGAGAGAAGATGAAGTTACGGTCTTACAAGTTGAGATTGATAGTCAAATTAGTTACAGATGAAATAATCCTCTAAATGATTAAGGGGAAGTTTTATAGGGGTCCTCGTTCTTGTTAAAAGGGCCCTCCTTGTGAATTCGGTGAGCCCACCAAATTCACAAGAGACTATTTGGTGCAAACCTACCAGAATTCACTCCAGTAGGCAATCTTTGTGAATTCGATGAACTCGCACCGAATTCACAAAAGGGGCCCTTTTAACAAGAATGGGGGCCCTATAAAACTTTTCAAGATTAAGGGAAAAGTTACCGAGATGAAAGCAAAGAGAGAGGTTAATGCAGAGCCCAATGCGAGAAAAAGAAGTAATTAAGAGTGGCAGTGTTCATGTTAATGATGAAACCTCTGGAAGAGGCTTAACCACTCAGGTTAAAGAAGACGGTTACACGGTCAAGGCCCCTCTAAGGGTCGTCTGATGGGTCAAGTGTGCCTGTAACGGGTACCTATGGTCCACCTCGGACTTAGGCAGACCCAAGCTGTTACTAGGCCTTCGGGCCGTTTACCCACTCCTATTTTGAACCAATTAGAACAAGTACTATGTTTTTTAGTTCACTTCAGAAGTTAGAGAAACAATGCCAACAGATCAATATATTATTCATATTTGGTCCAAAGGTATACAGAATCAAATGGACACTCCAAAAAATTACACTTATACTTTCTATCTCTATGAAGAATACATTGTCTGTTTACAACCTCAAGAATTTTAAACCAGTACAGATCAAAAGAAAACAATCAGCATGAATAAATAATGGGTACTTCTAAACTATGTAGGTGATTGATACCTGATATTTTGTTAGTATCGGTCGACTGGCAGTAGACAATATATCTGAGTGCATATCGGCTATATATCACACTATCAACTAGATAGCTTGTAAGTAAGCAGAAAGACGGAAAATACAAGAACGGCACGATACAACATTCTGACCTTCGAATGAGGAGACAGAGAAAGAGATGAGACGGCATATCTCAGCTTCGAATTCTTTAACCTTAGGTGATGATCTTCAGTGATACCCCCCATAAAAGACTTCAAGATTATATAGATTTCTCCTATTCTTACTGTGAAAGTGATTTAAGACCTGCTTCTAAATCTTCCATGGTGATAGTAATAAGATCATCTCCATCTGAACATTCAAAGTCGAGTCGAAGATCTAAATACTCTCTAGCATTAACAAGCATTGGATCCACTATACCTCCATTCATTTCTTTCCTTTGTTTTTCACTAGTTTCTCTCTCGATCAGCTTCGAAATCGAATCAACATTACATGATGAATGTAATTTGAACCCATATAATAAACTATCTTCCCCTTGATTGTTCATCTTGAGATGGACAATTTTGGCAAGTTCTTCAGAGTTGAAATCTTCAAAGAAGAAAAACTTGGTTACTCTCCTGCAAAAACCTTCATTCGAGGATATTACCCGTTTCATTGGTTCACTATATCCAGCAAATATTACCACAACTTTCCCAGTGTCCATAAACGACATGATCTCTTCTAAAGCTTCTAACCCATAATCCTTATCATCTGACTTCTGCATTGGTATCAATCGATAAGCTTCATCAACAAAAAGAATTCCTCCCTCTGCTTCTTTTATCTGCCAAAATTTAGAAGAAAATGGGTCGTTGAGGGGAAGATTATCTATCCGTTCAAAGTTATCACATCGATAACTCAAAAATTTGAAGAGTTTTTTTTTTCTTTAATATTGAGTATTGACTACAATGGTCATTACAAAGGCATCGATACATCGATATGATGTAATAAGCACGCTAACTGCCGAATTATTTCTCTCTCTTGATGAATTAGAAGAAATACCCGTCAACATCAAATTTTGGCCGGATTTCGGACTGGAATTTTGGGCAGTCTACCACAGTTATTTTTTTTTCTTTCCCTCAAAAAGAAAGTGGGATTTCAAAAGTGAAAAACATAAAGACATTGACATACCTTTCTCCTGGTCTTTGGGCCGGTATGGCCAACAAATTCCCCTACTAAATCTGTTCTCTGAACTTCGGTTACCTTGTCCGTAGGTATAATTCCAACCATATGAAGTAGTTTCCCGAGGATTCGAGCTACCATGGTTTTTCCTGTTGACATAGACAATTCTTACAATCAATATAATCTGGAAATTCTTTTAAACCATCTAAAGAACAATATAAAGTACAACCTGAAACACAGCAAATCAGAACATCAAAGCAACCCCAAGTTTGTAAAACCTATGCAATTTTGCATATAAGTAAACATGGGATGACATTGATCAACGAGCATTGCATTTATAACACAACGGACAATTCTATTTGACGCTGGGTCCACATTGAACTTGAATAGTACCCTCTTGAATGTAAAGTTTTTCGTTTTTAAGAAGACATATATCCAATTCAAGTCTATTTGACGTATTTTTCTTCGGGAAACAGAGCTAATAAACAAATATTGAGAAACAATTACCAGTTCCCGGATTGCCAAGAAATGCCATGTGAGGAGATTTACGGGCAGCAACTTTAAGACCCAGAGCCCTCCGTTTCTCATCCAAGAGCATTCCCTTAGCCCATTTCCGTAATTGTAGCTTGAGTTCATGCAACCCCACAAGTTCCGATAGTGCATTTTCAAGTTCATCCATTTTAGCCTTAGTCTCAGTGCAAGCTTGAAAAGCTTTTCGTTTCCTCTGCTCCTCGAGATAGGAATTCAAAAGTAAACGCAATTTCTCACTTGAAGGACCTTGTGAGAGATGATTTAAAGGAGTCATGTCATCCTATAAGACAACAGTTGCGATCAGATTTGAAGGGAATGTTCTATAATCTTCTAAGTCAATTTTTTTTGAAACTGTAATCAGCTGAGCAATAAGATAATAAGGTAGTGATTTTTAACCGTCTAAGTCAGAATAAGATTCCTATTTACCTATATTTTGAAAGACAAACACTACCTAAACGACCGAAATTAAGCTTACATTATCCTTCACACTGCAATCAGCATTATACTCTAGTAGTGTCTTCACTGCTAAACAATCCTCTGCTCTAAGTGAGTACCAGACTGCAAGATGTAATGGGGTCATCCCATTCTGCAGGCAAGAAGAACAGAAGAGTTCAAGAACCACCACTTCCAAACCCTAACCCTCCATTTTTTCTCATTACTAAAATAATGAAATCTTAATGGGAAAAACTCACATTGGCTTTAGACTCCACTAAAGCACCATGATCAAGAAGCACTCGTGCTGCTTCACTGCACCCATTCTTTGCTGCCATGTGCAATGGTGTTTCTCCATACTGAAGAGGAAAAACGAAGGAGAAAACGATATCTAGAAGTCAATTTGAATCATGAAGGTGTGTTATTATATATTTGATCACGGAAATTGAATTTACCCACCATATTTTTTGCTTCTAACTCAACCTTCTCCGTTCCTCGCCAATTAAGAAGATATTTAACTATTTCTACATTGTTGTAAGCAGAAGCAACATGGAGAGGAGTATGTGCCATCTGCATTTGATTCGTATATAGTTGATCAATGAAATGGAAGGAAAAAAACAACTCATCGGTAAACAATTCAGATACTTGACACAATGAACTCAGAAGTAAAACCCACATTTCACTTGCTCTATGTGAATTAGATGATAAGTTGGCCAAACGGGATCGAGTTTAAGCCCCCGAATTGACCCAGCTTGCCCATTAAAGAAGCATGAGAGAACCGCATAAACTTCTAGTCTAAGTGATTTATTGGAAATAAGATGAACATGTGCATTTTCCCTGTACTAAAGTTAATCTATGTAAATACCTAGACATCGACCTCAAAACTAACTCGCAATGAGTGGAGAGGTCATAGATATTGCTTATTCGCTCGGGACTTCCCTTTGTTCATGTGGGACTATTCTTTTATAAGCATATTTTTAGCATAAATTTTGAAGTTTGCCAAGAACCCAAATTGATAAAAAAAAAACTTCAAAATCAAACAAGTTTGGGTTCTCAAGCTTAAGAAATCAAGAAAGAGTTGCATAAAAAAACCCACACACAATCAATATTATAAATTGAAGGGAACCCAAGAACTTAATTTGACAAAACAACAAATTCAACCAAATTCATCAAAACTATATGACCCAATATAGATACTGAACCGAATTGAAACCTCAAATCTCAGATCTCGTACTAGCAAGCCGAAGTAAAACCCACTAAAGAGGAATTCCAAAGGGGTGACTTTGATGATCAAAATTCAACAAGAAAATATACCCATTAGAGAGAGAGAGATCTTACAACAGCATTCCTCTCGTTAAGGAGGGATGGGTTTTCTTGCAATTTCTTCTGAACACCTTGGAGATCTCCTGACTGTGCACATCCATGAATGGTGGTGGTGGCTTTGGAAGATCTAGACCGTTGATCTTGAGAAACCGGCATCTCTCTTTCTCTATCTCTCTTCTCCCTCGTAAAGATATGAAATGAGTCAGGAAACACAGACGCGGAGTCGAAGAGAAGAGAGAGAAAGTGCGTTCCCTTCTTTCTTTCTAGGTTCTTTCTTTTGGCAAACGGGAGGTTTTCGGGAGGAGTTGCGGTCGAGATAAGAGAGCCACCTCTAATCCAAATTATTGATGTTAATTAATCCTATCCTATAAGGGAAATTTTAAAAGGCCCCCCCGTTTTTGTTAAAAGGCCTCCCCGCTAAAAGCGCCCCTCATTATAACCCATTTGGTTATAGGGCCCTCTCTACAAAAGAGCACCTCCTTCATCAATATTTGACCTAACGGCAAAGTTAACGCCGTTAGGTCAAACTTAACCCAAGACCGGTCATGTTGACCACGCCACATCATCATCTTCTCCGGCAGGGTCGCCGGCCGGCCAAACTTCCGGCCGGCGACCTTCAAAATTTTTTTTTTTTTTTTATTCTCTCTCTTCTCTCTCTCTCTCTACAAAATTTTTTTTTTTTTTTTTAAACTCTCTCTCTCTCTACAGATCTAGAGAGAGAGAGAGAGCAGATCTATGGATCTGCGAACAGACCTTGAAAGGGTCTGTTCGCAGATCCAAAGGGTCTGCGAACAGACCCTTTCAAGGTCTGTTCGCAGACCCATAAGAGGTCTGCGAACAGACCTTGAAAGGGTCTGTTCGCAGATCCATAGATCCGCTCTCTCTCTCTCTCTAGATCTGTAGAGAGAGAGAGAGTTTAAAAAAAAAAAAAAAAATTTTGTAGAGAGAGAGAGAATAAAAAAAAAAAAAAAAAATTTGAAGGTCGCCGGCCGGAAGTTTGGCCGGCCGGCGACCTCACCGGAGAAGATGATGATGTGGCGTGGTCCAATGTGGGTGAAATACACCTTTAAAGGGGGTTTTTTTCACCCATTCAAAGAGGGGGGCCCTTTAACCAAGCTAAGTCAAAGGCTTTTTACTAAGTCAACGAAACTATGGGGAGGCCTTTTAACAAAAACGGGGAGGCCTTTTAAAATCTCCCATCCTATAATGTGAGAATAGTTAAAACTTCAATGATTGATGCAACCATGTGGGGAGTTAGGAACATGGATATTGTTTTGGGCTTGAGAACAAATTTACTTTATTTTGTTAGGCACATGTTATCAACCAAAGTTAGCAAAAACTCTTACAAGAAAAGAAAAAAAAAGAATTAGCCAAAGCTTTTTATTTGGAAAAATAGTTTGAAAAAACAAAATATAAATAATTATTAACCGAGTGGTATGATAGCGAGTTATATCTACTAATATTGTACGTTTGAATTTGTTGTAACTTTCATCGACTCTGCTTTTATCCGGGCTTTTCATTCTGTTTTATAGAGTCTTTTTCAAGGAGAGCTAATGCTTGTTGGATATTTTGGTTTGACACTGCTTCACACCCAAAGAGAAACGAACTACATCTGAGCTAAGCTTGGAGATGGGAGTCTTCTTTGGCTCATTTCGTACCAGAGAAGCCCATGTATGAACAAGAATCGATTTTACTTCCCCATCTAGCTACCTACGTGAACCACTTCTTCGTATAGGTTTTGTCATATTATATCATCTCATAAATATGAGTCGGAGATATATGGATATATCAATTTCAGGTTTATGCGTACCTCTCGCCGAGTGGGAAGTAATGAGGCTAGTCCTCCCAGGATGAAGAAGTAATGGGAGAAAATCTATTAATGAGTACAATAAAACATTTACACATTATGTTTGATTGATCTTTTTCTTTCAAAAAAAAAAATTTGTGAAAATATTAAATGAATTACACTCCCGAAAAATAAAATTAATTTTTAAATAACCTTAAATTCTGACAGACAAATCCATTTGACTCCATTGTTCAGACTAATAAACTTTGTGGCTGCTCAACCAAGACTTCCTTTGGTGGAAGTGTGAAGCAATGTTCTTAAGAAGTATAAATTATATTTTGGAATGAGAAAATTCCAATTAGGATAAAGACCACTTAAAATTTTCCTTAATAAGATAGTACTAATAATGGCATAATGAAAACAAAACAACAATCTAGTAACCAAACATCCCAGTAACTTAATTAGGCTGGTGTATACGTCGAACATTTTCGTTTCTTAGACGGAAAAGTGACATTTCCGACAAAATGACAGAATGACATGGACAATATTTACACGTGGCAATTCTACGTACACAATAAGATCAGGTTTTCTTTAACGTGTGGATATCACACTACTCTTTCCCCTTGATATTTTCCTTTCTCAAAAAAGAAACTTTAACCTACAACTCAGATACCAAAATAAAATTGCTTCTCTTACGTGGCAGTACATCATTGGTTGTTATCTTATCGCTTCACATTTATATGAACTGAATAAAGACACCGTTAGTCAGTAGATGTTTATTCCAATAGGACTCTGTTGTATAGAATCATCAAGGTTCGTTAACTACAAATGAAGAGGAACGGATTGTTTCTCTCTCTAAAATTTTTAGCTTCTCTTTCTCTCTCTAAAAATATCTCGATAGAGTTCCGCCATGGATACAGTAACGAAGCTCTGTCTCTCACCGGAGAGATTTTACTGTTTAAACTTCAAAGATACCTATAGAACTGAGCAAAAGCCTAAATTCCGACCTTTGTTTGGTCGGAATTTGATGAAATTTGAAGGTAATCGTAGATTATATCTGAAATCTTGTAGGTCGTTTAGATCTGAAGAAAGTGAAAGTTTAGAGAGAGAAAATGAAATTGTGAAGAAGAGTAAAGAAGGAAGTGTATTGAAAGAGGAGATTAAGTTGAAATCAAAGAGGAAAAATGTTCTTTACTCTTTAAAATCAGCTATTCTTAAGCTATCTGGTGGAGAATCGCGAGAATTAGAGTATCGGAGCGCAGTAGCTAAGGCAGAAGAGATTTTCTTCTCGGTGAGGCTAAATTATGATTATTTGTTTCATTTTAGCTAAGGTAGTTTTTGTTTTCCCTCGAGCCAGATCTGACATCTGACTCGATATCTGAATTGTCTCGAGTCAGATATCATATTGTTTATTCTTTGTCTTACTTGTGATGTCTGACTTGCCTGAATGACTGATTTTGGGTTATTTGAGTTAGACTAGTCAGGTACAGAAAAAAAACACTTTTAAGTTCTTCATTTGGTTTAATTTGTCAGTGTGCTACTCAAGTTGGAAGATACCTTGTAACCATGATGAGCACTGGAGTGATACTTGCAGTTGGGTTTCAATTATCAGGTTTGGAATCACTAGCTTCTTTCTATGCGTTTCTTGTTTCATCCAATGTTATATTGTTGTGGGTAGGTCAAATTTTGGATATTAAATTTGCAAATGTATTCATGAAGGTGGGGATAGTCAGATGAATACTTTGATTTGGTATAGTTGGCTTGGGGGTATTATCATTGGAACGATGATAGGTGCGAATATGGTTTTGGAAGAAATGCATAGAGCTGGTCCACGAAATGTTGTTATTACTGGAAGGTAGTATTATGAGTTAGAATTATCAACTATCAATTCAAATTTGATCTCTTTCTGTTCATTTGATACTTCTTCATTTACATACATGCCATAAATCCATAATTATCATGGTCTTGAGAGTTGAGTCTTGAATACATAGTACAAATTGTGTATATGTGATACAAATTGGTGGGACGTCAGGCCACTGTCTACCCCGACTTATATATATCTGCTCGTGCTAGGAATTAGAAATCAATTTGGATACGTTTACTTATTCAAGGCTAGAATCCATTGCGTTATTTAGACTTTATTGATATATTCGTTTTTAACATACTAGTGTTTCGAGAAGAGTTCTAGTTTGAGAGGTATTTAATTTTTTTTGAACTAATAGAAGCTTCTGCTTACGTGTTTCATCGTGTCATAAATTAATATTTATTGACGAAGCATTATAATTGCCGTATGTGGGGTATTTTCTTATAGGATAAGACTTTCAGAATATCCATAAAATCGGGTACTTAAATTCAACTTTCTTTGTTAGGAGGATCAAGGGTATGTGATTGCTTTATTGCTCTTAGTGACGTGAATGAACCTGCTTATTATGCCCATATCTAATTTCATTCTCACCTGCACATCAATCAGATGTCATTCGCGTTCTCTAGAGCATAACTTAGTACGGGTTATTGCTTCAATTTATTAATCATGTACTTTTCTTATACAGTACAAGAGGACTTGGCAAAGCGCTTGCTCGAGAATTTCTTCTTTCTGGAGATCGCGTAGTTGTTGCTTCCCGCAGGTGGTGCTTAAACCTTTGATTTATCTAATCATGTCATTGTGTTGTTATGGTTGCACAAGAAATTTTCTTATTCCTTGGATTTTCTCTAATGCCTTGCAAATTTAAATTGGACTTTTGAACATGAAACAGCCTTGAGTCTGTACAAACAACTGTCAGCGAGCTTGAAGAGAACTTAAAGGGAGGAATGCTCAGTGCAAGTGCCAAATCTAGGGAAAAATTGGCACAAGCAAAGGTTGTTGGTATAGCATGTGATGTTTGCAAACCCAATGATGTGGAGAAGTTGGCAAACTTTGCTATTGGCGAACTTGGTTCTATAGATATTTGGGTGAGTCATCTAGCTTAAATTTACGACTTCCATTTAGAGTTAAAAGTATAATACTTATCCTGATATTCTTAGTTTCCTTTACAAAGATCTCTACTAATATTTAGAAATATCCTCGACAGATAAACAATGCTGGCACAAATAAAGGTTTTAGACCCTTACTGCAGTTTACGGATGAAGATATTGAGCAGGTATGTGTGTATTTCGATGAATGTTCTTTGTGCTGTAGTTAATATGCCTATTAACTACAGCATTACTTCAAAATGTAATTGTTTTTTCACCTGATAACTATAGCATTACGTGTGCATTTCTGTGATGCTCTTATGAGTTCTCCAACTGATACACTTCTACCATTAGATTGTCTCCACAAATTTGGTGGGATCTCTACTCTGCACAAGAGAAGCCATGCGTGTGATGAGATTGCAAGGGAAAGCTGGTCATATTTTTAACATGGATGGAGCCGGTTCGGGTGGCTCTAGTACACCTTTGACAGCTGTGTAAGTTTCATGTTGCTTAGTAATCTTGAATTCGTCCATCAATCTTTGAATAGATTTCAGAATCTGAAATAACGTCCTCAGTTATTTGATTTCCTAGTTGATTTGTACTGATTCTTCTCATAATATTACGCCCTATAGCTATGGTTCGACAAAGTGTGGTCTAAGGCAACTTCAAGCATCTCTTCAAGAGGAGTGCAAGCGGTCAATTGTTGGTGTACATACAGCATCTCCTGGAATGGTCCTAACGGAGTTACTTCTAAGGTACTAAAAATGCATTTAATGCTCAGCAATGTTTTAGTTTTCCTTCTACACGATAACTCTTTCTGTTTTCCGAAAGAAATGTCACCCTAACTAAGGTGAGGGTCTATGACTTAATTGATATTGAAATCCATGTGCTGTATACGAATCATTTGTTGGGCACTTTTTTTTTTAGTTTTCTAGTTTAAACATCTTAGGTCAATTTAATTGTTATGAGTATACTGATATTATCAACTTGCAGTGGCTCGTCGCTTAAAAACAAACAGATGTTTAACATAATATGCGAGCTTCCGGAGACAGTGGCTAGAACATTAGTTCCACGCATGCGGGTTGTTAAGGGAACTGGAAAATCCGTCAATTACTTAACTCCACCTAGAATATTACTTGCTTTGGTTAGTGCTTGGGTTAGAAGAGGTCGATGGTTTGATGATAAGGTAAACTTAATTAACATGGTAGAAAACTGATTTTATGCTTTCATCCAAGGTCTAAACGTAACTTTAACAAATCTAAATACAGGGAAGAGCATTATATGCAGCAGAGGCAGATCGAATTCGTAATTGGGCTGAAAGTCGTGCTCGGTTCTCTTTCACTGATGCAATGGAGATGTATACAGAGAACACTTGGGTTTCAGTCTTTTCACTTTCTGTTGTTTGTGCTTTCATAATCCTTTCCACCACTGGCTCTACTTATCCTGGGACCTAACCCTTCTTCTCTCCATTCCAATCACCGGAACTCTCACCGGAAATTTCTAAAACTCACCGGAATCTCATATCTAAAGATGCTTAAGTCTTGCAAAAAATGGAAGATAATTCAGCAGTTACAACAAATAGAAAAAGGGAATATGACTTATCACCCTTAATTGATCTTTCTTCTTTTTTAACAATTTCTACCGATCTAGGAGTCTTCTTCTCGTGTTGTATTCATGTATCATAAAAGGCCATCTCATTTATTATTGAAAAACAAATACCCATTTGACCTAAGTTCTTGATGTGGGTACTTGTAACTTTGTGGTTCTGTAAAGAAGAAGCAATTATATATCAACTGATCATTCTTCAGTTGACAATTCTAATGAAATTTTATTTCGAATATTTCTTTTGCTTATTGTAGCTGATGTCTGATACATTTATTATAATCAACTACTAAATAAAATGGTGAAGCTCAAGTCAGTCCAGTGGTAAATTTACTTTCTCCATTGGAGAGACCAGACTACTGAAAAAAACTCTGTTCCAATGTATGGAGTGGGTCTCGAGCGAAATTTTAACCGGGGCCTTTTTTATCGCAATAGAACAGTAAAAAGAATCATACACTACAAATAATTATTCAAAATAAATATGATGTATTTATTGTGTGTAATAAATCTAAACAAGAATCACAATTTCATTATATGAATTGTAATAGTATTCGTACAACAAACTAAACATATGATTACAGAGTGTCTACATTAACAATAAACATTAATTATTTTTGCTTAAAAATCAATTGAAAAACAGAAAAAAAATTACTAATTCGATGGAGGAAAAAAATCAAACCTATAAAACAAAAAGGGGATTGAAAGAGAAAAAAGATAAGAGGGATAGGGAAGAAAAATTGAAACGTCAAATGTTTAGTTTTGTTATTTTATGTTTGGTTTCGTATTGGCATCTAACTCTTCCAAAAGAAAACTCTGCAATGGACTCATGAGATAACAAGGATAGGTCACCCAGAGTCACAGTTGAACCAACTAACCTACTAACTACTTTGAAGCCATTGGGAGGAGCCTACAAAATAAAATATGGGACTTCGAAACATTAGAGCAAGTCCAACTTCAGCCTGTCTTAGGTCCTAAAATCTACTTTTTCACCCAAAATTTTCAGCCACAGTTTAGCCCAAAAAAATCAGCTCCAACCTGAGCCCCTTTAGGGGCCTTAAATTTGAATTTGAATTTGAATTTTGAATTTTCCTCTTTTCTACCCACCCAACAACCATATTAAATTTCTCTACAACCTCTCTTTCTCTATAAATACAACTCTCTTTCTCTACAAACTCACATCAAACTCTATCTTCTTCTTTCTCTACAAACTTGGTATGCTTCATCTTCCATATTATTTTTTTCTATACCCTTTATCTTTCTCTACAATGAAAAACAAATTTATGTTATTGGACATGATGCTTCAAGAAGATGAATAGGTTTGAGAAAAGGAGAGTCAGATATATCTTGACTCCTAGCACTTGGTGAATCACAAGGATTTCCTAGAATGCTGGGGAGTATTGATTGTATACATTGGGAATGGAGTAAATATACTGCGGCATGGCAGGGAACCTACACCGGCTATGTCAAAGCCCAACTATCATCCTAGAAGTAGTTGCATCGTCAGACCTCCATATATGGCATGTATTTTTTGGGATGTCTGATCATGCAATGACATTAATGTTCTTGAGCGTTCACCGGTTTTTTATAAAATGTTAATGGGTAAGAGTTCCTCGGTTAATTGCGTAATTAATGACATACAATATGATACGGGTTATTATCTTGTTGATGAGATATACCCTCCACGGAGTACCTTAGTCAAAACTATTTCTAATCCATGTGGCACGAAAGAAGCATACTTTGCAAAAGACAAGAGTCGGTTCGGAAAGATGTTAAACGAGCTTTTGGTGTACTGCAAGCTCGATGGGGAATTATTCGGGGACCGTCACGTTGGTGGGATGTAAAGACAATGAGTGATACATGAAGGCGTGTATCATAATGCATAACATGATTATTGAAGACGACGGACCAAATGCTACAATCAATGTCGAGGGATGTGAAATGGGTCTGATACATCACAGAGAATCTTTACCGGACGAATTGCTTGGATGTATTGGTCGAGTTAGAAGCCAAGAAATCCATATCCGGTTGAAGGTAGATCTTGTTGAACACTTGTGGAATACAAGATCTAACGATGAAACATAAATTTCAAAATCGTAGAGGTCACAGGTTCAATTCTCAGGGCCTGGGTTCCAGGTTCATTTCCCAGAGTTGTTGGAACCTATAGTTTTAAGAGTCTAATTATTGGTTTTACTTTGGCAGATATCGTGTTTATTTTATCTTGATGATGCATCAATGACATGTAATGACTAACGTAAATCATAGTCAATATCTAAAAAAATTACCTCATGTATTATCTCTATTTGCTATTTTGGTAAAATGGAAGTGGTTATGGTTCACAATGAGGCTTGTCATCACGAAAACGATGGGTCTCAACTCGCTTCTAAACAACGTTTGAATTATTAACCGGTCACAATAACACCTACGCCACAAAGGCACACCATGTCTAGAATTGTGACACTACACTCCTCCATGAAACCTCAATTGCAATTGTTGTTACAAAATACACACTAATAATAACTTTGGCAAGGTACGTCTTAGAATGTGAACCGTCACAACGGCCACGAACGTTGAAGTTACCGAAATCACGTCCCACTAGAACACTCGATCAAGATTCCAAACAAGCTGCTCATTTACGGCAAAAAATTTGTTATAGTTATTTGTTTCTCGTGATGTCTAAGAAAAGTCTTACAACATCAACTCATACATAAGATGATAGGATCTGAAATTCTCATCAACGAACTTTCGAAAATTAAGGTGAGTTGTGATCTGCTCTGTATGAGGCGAGGTCTGGTTTGTTGTCTGGTCATGATCTCTGACACGATCTGTGTTTATAATCGTGTCAGACCAATGTATCGCCCCTTTGTAGGAGGCTAGACTAGTTTGTCACTTGGTCACGATATGACACGATTTGTCGATTTGTTATATAGTTGTGTCCAGACGCCTCCCTGTAGGAGGCTAACCCTTGTTTAACGTCTAGTCGTTATACGACACGATCCGTTTTATAGTTGGTGTCGTCAAGACGGGTGTGTCCCCTATCAGGTCCGCTGACCTTGATAATATCACCACAAAGGTTTGTTAGTTTCCTGCATAGACGGATTCGGACACGGGTTCGGACGAGTCTGGGCACAGATATTTCCCGCGCTTATTTGGTTCAGGAAAAAGGGCACGACATCGTCAAAATCCATTTCTGTTTTGAAACGACTTTTTATACAGAGAGAAAGTTGTTTAGAGAGAGAAAGTTGTTATTAAAGAAGTGCGAGAGATTAGAGAGAGAGAGACACCACCAAATCTCATGGCGCGCCAATCTCATCTTCTTCCTTCCATTCTCCTATCTTAGAGAGAGAAAATACAGTTTCCATGAGCAGCAGCAGTAACAAGAACAAGAAGGTTTCCGACACGTCTAGTTCGTCTCTTCCTCCTGGCCGTGGTCGTGGTCGTTCTACTGGTAAACTCAAAATCCTCATCACTACCGAAACCCTAATCAACTTCTACCTTAGTATTTTAGTTAGGAGAATTGTATCAAACTGTTTATACTCTTCTTTAATTTGTGACGTGAAGCTCTCAATCCTCTCACTGATCATGAAGGCCTTGCTAATGCTCTCAAGGTGTGATTTCTTTCTCTCTCTCTCTCTCTACTTCAATTAATTCATTTTGATGAATGATGATTGTAATTTTGTTTATTTTTGGATTTTGTACAGAATCTTCAAGCCCTAGGACGACATCGTCCTGATGGCACGAACCACATACTTTCGCCTACTGCCAGAAATCATGTGGAGATTCTTCAAGGCTTTCCGGTTTGCTCTTTGAATTGCTTATTTTTATGCCCTAATTTGTTTTTCTTGAGTGGTAAAGTAGGATTTAGTCAGTGGTTATAGTTATATGATTAAGCTTGGAACTATCTGCTGATTATAGTAAAGTTTGTATTTCCCAAATCAGATCTGAAATCTGGCTCAAGGTCTGAGTTGCCTTGAGTCAATTTCAGAATGTTGCTTTGGCCTGAATCATGTTGATGTTCTTAAAGACTTCCTGGTTTGCTCTTTGAATTGCTTCCTTTTATGCCCTAATTTCATTTTTGTTGAGTGGTAGCTTAGGGTTTAGTCAGTAGTTATAGTTATATGATTAAGCTTCCAACTATCTGTTGATTGTAGTAGAGTTTGTATTTTCCAAGTCAAAGCTGAAATTGCATCGAGTCAATTTTAGAATGTTGCTTTTATCTGAATCATGACATCTGATTTATCTGAATTAATGATTTGGGTTGATTCTGGGTCAATTTGACTCAGACGATTCAGAATCTGACTAGCCAGATGAGTCAGACTCAGACAACGAGAGAAAAAGAAAGAAAATTAGTGTGCTTCCATAATAGCTATAGGTTACTTGTTTAAAGTGGACCAGACTACCGGGGGAAGTCCTCATTCCAGTACTCATTATACAGGTCAGTAGCTCATCGTCGGGCTCAAAACAGTCTTAGGTCCCACTCGGCCCAACCATGTCCCTGTCCAGTTGTTTGTCTGGTCGGGCCAGACCAGATTGCTCAGTTCCTGGCCCGCCTCGGACAGACGCTAGAGCAGTGCTATAAGTTACTAAAAATAGTATACACTGATGGTGCATCTGCTAGAGATTAAGTTTCCGTGTTCAATTATTCAACTCTACCATCCAATGACTAATATTGTTTAGATATCCTCTATACAAGACTTTAACTTTCAATACTATTCTTTACATTTTGCTTTTCCTACTATTACCTTTTTTTAATTGTTTTTGTAAGAGAAAGTTTCCAATTTGAATTGTGGCGGCTATGGCTTGAGGCGGTTTCAATTTCAATGGATGCATATAGGCAGTTTCAATTTGGCAATTGGCTTATGGCGGTTTTGAGTTTCCAAATTTCCTAAAGTTAAGGTCGGCTTATAATATTATAAATAGGGGTTTGAGTGCCACCACTAAACAACCAACAACAACACAAAACAACTCAAGAGCAATTACTCATAGAGTGAGAGCTAGAGAGTGTGAGCAAGTGAGAGAAATTTTGTTCATAGTTTTGAGCGGTGTTAAATTTCTCGGTCGTTGAAGATTTAGTATAGAAGGTTATTGTCTATACGGTATCATCTTGGGACGAACTTGCGGGTTGTGTGAGTCGTCTTCATCTATCCTTCAATAAAGATTTCTTGTTCGCCCGAGGACGTAGGCTTTAGGCCGAACCTCGTTAATTCTGTTTTCATATTTAGTTTTGGCTTAGCTTTTCGATTAATTTTTGTAGTCGGATCAATTTCTAGGATAGGTTCGATAGCTTCCGCGACTTTTAGTTATAACAGTTTTCTTATGCACTTATACATTTTGGATTTGTACAGGATAATCTTCGAAGCCTAGCAAGAGAACCTCTTGATGTCCTCGTCATGGAGACTCTTCCACTTAATGTGAGAAAGCGTGTTGAGGTTCTTAAACAAATTCAGGTCTGCCCTTCAAATTGCTTATGCTTATATTTTCTCTTTTCAGTGGTGGGTTTACGGTTTAATTAGTATTGCATGTTACACATCCTAAAGTCTAAGCTTTCAAGTTGTTGGGTTATTCTTTAAGCTTGTGCATCTCAATTATTACATGCTTTTTGATCAATAGTTGGGAAAAAATGGTAACAAAACTAGTTTGATTAGGAGAGGTTCAGCTGTAAAGTTAACTAAGAATTACGTGGAATTACGTGGCCTGGTGATGCATCTGCTACATATTTCGGTATTTCTTGTTCAGTTATTCAATGCTACAGTCAATCTGTTACGACTTCTATTTGTTTATACATTCTCTAAAATGAAATTTAACTTGCGAATCCTATTTTTGGCGTAAGACTGTGCTTCTAGTCTTTCCCATGAAATGCGCAAAATTATTTAACAAACTCGAAGGAGTTATTAGTTGGTTTTATAGCGAGGTGAACCATGTGTGTATCGTTATGTTTTTCTCAATATGCAGAGGCGACATGATGAATTGGAAGCAAGGTTTGTTGAGGAGAGAGCCGCACTAGAAGCCAAATACCAAAAGCACTTAGAGCCACTCTACACAAAGGTAAAGTTTTCAACCTAACACAACAATTTTTGGTGAATGACTGCACTCCTGTAGAAGACAATTCCTTGTTCTGTATTGTTTCTCTCTCGTTGACACTGAGTCGTGGGAACAAGTTGGGGTAATCTGATTGTACGGGGCTTTACACTAGCCAAGCAAGGTCCAAGCCTGTGAAGGGCCGCACATGGATTCAGACAAGTTTGCCATGTCGGCCATAAACAGGGCCGAGCCCATCCAGGCTAACGGGCTGGGCATAGTGGCCCAGCCTCGCCCATCGTGTTCTAGTGACTATGACTCTATGTATGGGTTCTCCACAGTCTTCATACTTTCATAGGTAACTTGCGTAGCTTAGACCTCTCAGCTCAGGGTTCACAATGCTAATGATGTGGTTGATATTGTCTTTGTAATCCAATTGTGATTAGTTTGGCTGCTGATTTCTCACAAAAGATGTCTAATTATTTTCAGTTGTGTAATATGCTTTGTTTTTAGAGGAACAGAATCGTGAATGGTATTGTTGAAGTAGCTTCGAGTGAATCTGTGTTAGATGAAGAAGAAGATAAAGCCACAGAAGGTACCAAGGAAAAGAATGTTTAAAGCTTATATAGTTTCATTTAACTATTAGGAACATTTTCATGTATTTTTAGTTTTTTCTAAACTCAAGCGGACTTGTCAGAATGGTAGGCTGAGTTTGGAATATTTCGTTCTTGTCTGAATAACTGACTTGAGCTAATATTAGGTAACATTTGCAGTAAGCTTTAAGAGTCCATTCTCTGAAATATGCTCAAATGGCTATTGTACCCCAGAAAAAAACAAGTCAGATTCCGGCTTGGTAGATTTAGACAGAATAACAGCATATCTTAATTCAGTATTTTGAGATCTATATCTTATTTTGTCCCGTACAGAAAAAGGAGTCCCTAACTTTTGGCTTACTGCAATGAAGAACAATGAAATACTGCTAAAAGAGGTATCAAAATCGTAGTTAAAGTATGACACTTTTCCTCTTTCTCTTGCTTATACTAAATTTTCTTTGTTTTACTCGACTTTCGGGGCATTTAGATATCAGAGCATGATGAAGATGCTCTCAAATATCTGAAAGATATCAAATGGTGTAGGACTGATGAACCCAAGGGTTTCAAGCTTGACTTCTTCTTCGATGCTAATCCTTATTGCAAGGATACCATCCTTACAAAAACCTATCAGATGATTGATGAAGTCGAACCTATTCTGCAGGAAGCAATTGGGTGAGTTCGTGAGATGTTCATTTCCACTGTAACTCAAATATGACATCTGACTCGAGATCTGAATTGACTAGAGTCGTATTTAAGAATATTCGTTTTTTTCTAACTCGTACGAATGACTGATTTTGGATCCATTTGAGTCAGATATAAACCTGAAATGACTATTCCACCCGTAAGTAAGACAAGTCCACCATGGACTATTCGAATTCAATCATCGAAGAAAACAGATACCATCTCACTTATTTGTGATGATTTGTATCTTTGATTCATCATAAAAAACTCACTTCGATTTGGCAATTGTAGAATGAAGATTGAATGGTACCCAGGGAAGAGCTTGACACAAAAAGTCCTGAAAACTAAGCCAAAAAAGGGACGAAGAATTATTGTTAAAACTGAAGATTGTGAAAGTTTCTTCAATTTCTTCAGTCCACCACAAGATCAAACTGTAAGTTCAGCAGCATCTTCTTCTTCTTAATTGGCAGTTAACTATCAATTCTGATGTCTAGTAACATTTTTTTTCTTTTCTTTATGATATTTGAATAGGCTAAAGACTGACTAACTAAACTGGAACAAGATTATAACATTAGGTAAGATATTTCAATCCTTCGTTCTTGTTTATCATTATAGGATTGTCTTTTATGCACATATGATAAAGAAGTCATCGTCCTATAAAACATAAACCCTAAACCCTTCACTCCAAAAACTCTGGGTCTTTATCGGATCTGCAATAGAACTGAGTTTTATTATTATGTAATAAAATGTTTTGACATATTCCAACTGTGTTGTTCCTGCATTTGAAGAACAACAATTCGAGACAAACTTATCCCTCATGCCGTATCATGGTTCATCGAAAAGGCTATCAAGGAAGATGCTGTCGAAAACATTGATGGGGATGACGGTGACAAAGGTGAGAATTGATACGATGACAATGACATATACAAGAGCAATAAGAAGGTATGCCACTTATAAATCTTCTGCTAATCTTTTTTCTTTTCTTTTTTGCATTTAGGTGTTTGTTTAGACCTAAATCCAACTCAAGATATGATTTGACTCTAGTAAGATTTCAGAACGTTTGTCTTTAACCTGACTGTTGTGTCTAACTTGTCTAGATGGACAAGTCGGGGTGATTTTAAGTCTATTCGAGTCAGACATAAGATACGTCAGAAGAACAAAGAGTCTGCTGTCTGAAATAATCTAAAATAACTATTTTGTGCTTGACTAAAACAAATCACAGTTAGACAACATATGTTCAGACAAGATAGACTCAGTAACTAAGGTGCTGTTTGTTTTTTTTTGGAAGTCTGAATCTGAACTGGCTGAATCTGAATTTGCTGAATTGAATTGGCTGAATCTGAATTTGCTGAATTAATTTACAAATTAGATGTTTGTTTTCTAAATCTGAATTATTAGGTCTGAAATAAAATTTTGACATTTATACCCCTATTTGTTATTTTGGACAAACAAAACCCTAATCTCTATTTATCCTCCCTTGTCTAGAAAACCCTAGTACCTCTCCCCCTCTTTCTCCATCTCTGTGAGAGAATGAAAACCCTAAAAGTTCCTCCCTCCTTCTACATTTCCCTACAGAAAACTCTAGGGTTTCGTCTCACCCTCCCTCTTTAAAACTCTAGGGTTTCGTCTCACCCTCCCTCTTTAAAGTTCCTCTTTAGCGAATGGCTTCGTCTCGTTCTCTCCCTCTCTTACAGTTGATCGGTAAGGGTTTTGTCTTGCTCTCTCCCTCTCTCTAACTGTAGATCGACGAAGGATTTCATCTTGCTCTCTTTCTCAGTCGCTTTCTCTCTCTAATAGTAAAAGGTGAGGGTTTCGTATCTATCTCTCAGTCGTCTTGTCTCTCGAACAGTAGTAGATCGACGAAGAATTCACTCTCTGTTTCAATAGTAGATCCGGTGAGGGTTTGATCTTCCTCATGTAGTGGCCTATTTTATGATTGTGCTAGTGATTTCTGGTGGTGGTGACAGTATGGTTGGTGTTGGTGGTGATTGTAAGGTTGTTGGTGGTGGTGCCGGTATGGTTGGTGGTGGTGGTGATTGTGCTAGTGATTTCCCGTACACAAGAATATTCAAATTTTCAAATTTTTTTGAAAATTTGAAATTTTCGAACGAAATTTCACATTCCCGCATAGCAAACCATCTCTTCCCGGTAAATAAAATAATTTCACGTACACAAGAAAATTCAAATTTTTGAATCTTTTTGAAAATTTAAAATTTTCAAACGAAATTTCAAATTCCCGGTACAAAAGCGTCTAATACAGAAGAAAATTTCCGGTAAATAAAATAATTTCCCGGTCACAAGAAAATTTCCGGTACAAAAGTGTCTAGTACAAAAGAAAATTTCCAGTAAATAAAATAATTTCCCAGTGCGTCAGACAATTTTTCAAAAAAAATTCGTTTCCCGGGAATTTTTCGGTGGCAATTACGTAAATTTCTGAACAGTACAGATTCTGATGGACGGGTTGTCATATTCTTTTTCAAAAAAAAATCGTTCCGAGAAAATTTCGATGGCAGTTTTGTAATTTTCGATGGCATGAACCGTAAATACTTTGTTTTCCAAGGGCCATTTCGTCATTTTTTTCCCAACCTGACTCTTTGGACCTGCCTTTCATTTTTTGGCTACCTAGGACGGGAAACCTATTTCCCCTCATTTTGGATGGTTAACCCAATCCCCCTTTTTTTTAATTGGACTCTCACTAATAACATCTGAATCACATTGATACATTATGAATTTAGATGAGTACTATGATCGTCAATTAAGACATTTTGGGATCTAGATGTCATATAAAGATCTTTGGGTCATGTTTAACGTGTGAAAATCGCGCGGGAATGGAATGTGATTTCTGGAAATCACAATCCTGACAACTATTTGGTTCGAGGGAATGCATGGGGTAATAGCAAATCTAGAGAGGGAGGTGGGAATGTGATACTCATTCCCAGGAATACTTTGTTTTAATATTTATGGACTAAATTATCTTTAATGGACTAAATTATCTTTAATAAAATATTAAAATGACTAGTATTAAAATTGTCCTCCACATAATATCACAACTAGAAAAATAAATATCTAGGGCTAGCCACCATCATAGCAATTTTCTCTCTCGAACGTAACTCTCTCTTCGTCTCTCTAGTTTTTTTCCTCTCTTGTTCTTTTTTTCATTCCAATCGATTTTATAATGTTTAAAACGAAAAGTTTTTGGTTGAGACATTTATTTATTTTAAATAACTTTTTAAATACTACTTAAATTGGTGTATCGCGTTACTAGTTCATATTTACATATTTGAATAGATAATACTAATTAAAATTTGTAACAAAGTTGACGTTTTATTTATGTAGTTTAAGTAAAAGGACATAGGCCTTTTACAAAATTTACATTCTGATTCCTATACGAACCAAACCCTAAGTTAGAAATCTATCAGGGGGGTCGAATTCATATTCTCGGTCAAACTGAATTCCATTCCCACGTGTCAAACATGACTTTAGTTCCATGACCTTAGTGTCAAACATGACCTAACTATTTTAATTTGAGTTTTACTTATTAGTATTTTAACCTGGCAAAATACTTGTGGAAAAGCAACATCTAACTATGAACATAAGCAAGGCGATATCATTTATAGTTTTAAATAATACCCACTGTTTAAATTTTGCCGCATAGTATCGAGATTTGCTTGTTAATCAGTGAAACGGATATAATAATAAGTGGCGGACGATTGAAACTCCTCAAGTACCTCTCCTTAACCAAAAGAAGATCCATCAAACAACCACATAGTTGATAGTCCCATCTCACGTAGTGTTTCTGTTCCAAAGATTCCAAAATTTGTGGTGTTTATCTTAACATCACATTTGTTAGGGTCCATGAGGCTTAATGAGTTTTGTTAGTTTGAACCTTGTGTCCTCACAAGTCACATCTTCCAACTTGTTGCTTTAGTTCCTTACAACAAGACCCCAAAAAACAGAGGCAAATTTACGTCCTTGGGAGAACGGTTTGTTTTTTAGAGAGAGGAAAAGGAAGATAAGTATTTCACATAGAATATAACCAAGAAAAATTGAATTTAAAACACAAGTCATAAGTCTTCAAACAAGTGAAGATAAGCCATTATAGACATGGGTGTTTCAATTCATTTATTTTCCTCTTTTTCATGCAATCTTCATGTATAAATAGGATTAACCATCTCACTGTTTCAAAACAAATACTATCTATCACACATCTCAACATTAACCATCATTGCCTTCAAATATGCTACTACTCTTTATACAGTTGTTTCTAATGCCCATTTCCAGTGTGGATTAGCCATTATTGCTATCCAACTCTTGATTTGACCCCACATGAAATATCATAATCGATATCTTTTCTTAGAAGTCTCTATCTCCAAAGATAATGCTTTCAGATTTGACATCGAGAGCGTTACATGTACAAAATCTTTAACAAAATTCTTGACTTAATGACTCATTTTCACTAAAAGACAAAGGTTGATCAAAGTTTTTCAAAGTTTGACTTTAATCCGGACCGTTGTTTTAGAATTTTGTCAAGAATCTTATCAAATATTCTGTGTACACTTAGCATTTCCCTTTTGACATTTCAATAAACAGTTTGGGTGACTTACTAATGGACTCAACCAAGTATGTCAAATACCATTGGGTGCCTTACTAATAGACTCAACCAAGTATGTCAAAGACCGTTAACACAAGAGTGACTAACATGACATTTCGTACGAACAAACTTTTGATTTTTTTTTTAGACGAGGATCCATTTCAATTTCGGTTCTTCACAAATTATTGACACATTCATGTTATAGTGTGAATATATTGTCTTAAGATTGTTGTTTTCGATGTTTCACTATAACACAATAGTTTTTCCTTGATAGACTTGGTTACTCATTCTATCAATAAGAGAACCCATAAGATCTTGTCATTAAGAATCTATTATGTTTCTTAACCAAATATTAGATTTATTTCCTCGAATCAAGCAAAATCAAAAGAATAAATAAATAAAGAAAGAAAAGAGTAAGAAGATTTACTAACTCCGAGTCAAGGATACCTCTTACCTTAAGACAATATACACCTTGTATACAGTACCAACAGTAACGGTGTTTGTCTCCCAGGATAAAACGGAGTACACTTTCGAAGTATAGAAGGTACGTCTTGTTATCGAAAGTCTGACGAACTCTTATAAGTAATATGAACTTCTTGGAAGAGAATGACCCAGTAACTTGAATTGATTATATTTTTCTAAGTGCTCTGGAATGGACTCTTAATAAGTACAAATCTAATGGAAAAAACAGAACACTTTTCGGATATGTTTTGATTAAAATTTTAGGAATTGAGTGGATACATGTTTTAGGGACGTGTCTGTTGGATTTGGGACACTATTGGTGACAGTTGGCTTAAGGGAGGCGATGGTTGAAAATTGCAATAAGATGTGTTAGATCTTGAGTGCAAAGGGCGGACTAAATGTCATCCGTTGGATGATCCCGAATTGTTCCCACCTATTGCCTAAATCAAGTCATAACTCCATCAAAACTTTGTTCAAGCATATCTCATTCATCCGAAATCGGATTTGAGCGATTCTTGACTCTAAATTGAAGAGCTCGACGAGACGAATACAATGGTGTGTCCATCTTCTGAGTTTGACTAGTAAAACTGATCTTAAATCGGCTTCGATTCCAACATATTGAACACAAGAATTAGATCTAAACATCGACTAATTCCAATTATCTTTATTTGCCTTAAAATTCTATTTTCACCTAGTACGTTTTGTGGAGTCCTCGACCTTCATCTTAGAAATCTTTCTGGCTTTTAGGCTTCTTTCATTATGTTTTAAATTAGGTGATTATCATACTCACCACATCTTTATCAGTCGACTGGCTTAAATAGTTCCGGGTAAATGGATACTCAGTGGCACCCCTGTTTCATAGGGATCAAAGAGGAAGTTAACAAGAAAGTAAGGGGCGAAAAGGAATAAATCCAAAGATAAAGGTTGTGTTTGATAGCATTTCGTGGAAAAGAAAAAAAATAGAGTAAATTTTACTCGGAGTAATTTTTTCTCCGAGAATAATTTTCTCTGCAATTTTTTTCATATTTTCCATTGTTTGGTTTGACGAGGGAAACAATCCAAAACTATCTGCAGCGGCCCAAACAACCGATTCATCTTCTGAACATGAAGGAAGGATTAAAAAGAAAAGAAATTAATTTATGGTGTTAAGGGTTTGATGCGGTACTTTTCAAGCTGCAAAAATAGCATCAAAAGCTTATGAAAGAGCTTCAAAAAAGTTTTAGTTAGAGAAGAAAACATCAACTATCGTGAGAAGATCAAGAACATCAATGATAATTACTATATGATTGATTCTTCTTCTCTCTCTCTACGAGAAAAGTATGGATGTCTTTCAAAGGAGGAAGAAGACTATTAGAGAGAGAAGTATCATTAAAGGTTAAGAATTCATTGCCAATGTAATGATACAAGTTATCATACTAGCTGGTATGAATTATTTTACATTAGTTTTGTCATAAGAATCAGTTTGGGGTCGATTTTTAGTCATGGTTTATAGATATTTATCTTCCTCTTGAGTTTGTGAAACAGTATGTCAAAGTTGATGGTTGAGAAATAAGAAACGACATTAATTTGTCTGCAAAACTTCTTCTTGCATTTCCAACCTGAAGTTATTAGTAGTAGTTTAAAATCACAATTAAAGGTTGAAATCTAGAGAGAGTGAATAATCTAGAGAGAGGATGAATAATCTAGAGAGAGATTACTAACTGAAAATAGGGAAGAGAAATTAGAGGTGAGAAGTGGCGGTGGGTACTAAATTAACTTAACACTTTAACAGTTGGACAAAGTGGTTAGAGTCACACTCCTTTCTTCTTCTCTTCAAGGTAAAACCATGTCTTCATCTCCCTTTTAGTTACAGGTGGATCCTTAGAGAGAGAAACACAACTTTAGAGAGAAAGAGATTTGGTTGGCTGTGAAGAAAACCCAATTTCAAATTGTCTCTCTCTCTCTCTCTAAAAGATTTAAATGTTATTGTAGACAGAGATATAGATTCGGTTGGCTGAAGCATCATCATATGTCGACTACACCTTAATACTATCCTGCCCACTTTTTTTCAATAGCTTTGGGAATAAGTTTCTCTTATAAAAGGTGGGTAAAGCTTTCCCTGTTTTAGAAGAAAAAGTTGGGTAAAAAAGTCATGTGATGGAGTTGGGCCCTTTCTCCTAATTGTCTATCAAACGTAAGGAAAATGCAAGTTTTAGGGTAAATTTTTCTCTCTTCCCCGGGAAAAGTGGCTATCAAACAGACCCAAAATTGAGTGAGTGGTGGGATGTGTTTGTTTTTGGGGTGTAATTGAATCAGAACCGTTGGGGGTTAGGTCATAAAAGAAACCCTCCCTCTTCAACTCCTCCACCCTCGTTTATTGAGATAATAGTAGTAGTACAAACCAAACAAGAACCTTTCTATCTCTCTCCGGATCTCTTGAAATTGGTGGATCGTTGTTCACTATTTGGCCGTATTGATCTTCTAATAACTAGGGTAAGTCTTACATAGACATATATATATATATGTTTTCATCTCTAGATATTCCATCTATCTTAGTTTAATTAAGAAGGGGAATTTGGTTAAAAAAAAAAAAATCCTCCATGATTTCTTCTTATCATCGTTTAATGAATTTTGTTTATTATTATGAAAAAGTGAAAAAAAGATCAATCTTTAATGATGAATTTCAATTATAACACTAGTTGTATAGGAGAAAAGGGTAGGTGGAGAATGAATTCGACAAGGAGAGAAATTGAAGTAACCCCTAACAGTTTGAAATTTAATCCAAGCAACAACAAGAAGAAGAAGAAGAAGAAGAAGAATGTGAAGAATAAGAAGATGGTTGAAATTCATGATGAAAGTCATCTACTAGTCCTATTCACTATTAGGGAGATGATGATGATGATGGGTTATGCTAGCACTAGGAGGGTCAAACACAGATTTGGTCTTTATCTACAAGTGCCCACTAATCAAAACCTCACTTGTTTTATTTGTCAACTTCTCACCCACCAAGATGATTATAATCCTGATGAGGACTTCCCACCATATCTACTTCAACATGATTATAACAATGGTTTTATCTACTACCAAAGCAACAGGACGACGACGGCGACGAATTCTTCTGGTACACTTCTTACTTATGGCCTCTGTATTCCTAATACTCGTCTTGTTTTCGCTATACTAGTCTTTGTGAATGCAGCAGGAAGTAAGTTATTCAGCAGATCAATCACACCACTCCCTCATTATCTTGTTGACCCCAACAACACTATTAGTACTAGTAGTATTGGTACTGCTCTTATTTCAACTGAAAACCCTCTTAGTATTATTAGTCACCCTCCTCCTGTTAATGATGATTGGTTCATATTTGAGATATTAACTCGACTCCCTGTGAAAACCCTTTTTCGTTTCAAGACTGTTTGTAAGAGATGGGGCTCCTTGATTCAAAAAGATCAAAACTTTATTGATTTACACTTTCTTAATCGTTCACGTCTTCCTCGTCTATTTGTCGTCAATCCTGTACCTAGGACGCCAGAGAGACGAAAGAAACTGCGTGATTATTTTGAAGGAATGAACTATTGGGATAAAGGGTATGATAATGAGTCGTACATTACGGCTGACCTAATGTTGTATCAAGGCGACAAAGATGACACTAATACTACAAATTTTGTTGTGGTTGACACAGTAAGGGAGGTGGATTCGACCTCTTACGATTCCATTTCAAACCCTGTTAAAGGTTTGATATGTCTCATTGACCAACATCGCATGTATGCTGTTCGTATATGCAATATCAGTACCAGAGAATTGTCACCATTGTTTGAATCATCATTGTTATCAGAAGAAAAAGATTGCTATAGGATGAAGAACTACCGCGACGCTGAGCCCAACTACCAACTTGGTTTTGATCCTTCCACTAATGAACACAAATTGGTTTGTTTGTGGAAAGTTACTTCTCGAGATTTTAAACAAAATTATTTGATTTGTGAGGTATTGACGATAGGGCGTCAAGGCATTAATGGTGATAGTAGATGGAGGAGGATCGAAGAGGTCCCAGATATATCTTATAGGAGCCTACATGAGGATTCTGTTTATGCGAATGGTGTTATTTATTGGAGCAGTCTTCACCTTTATAATGGCTTCTGGGATAGTAAATATCGTCCTGTATGCATAGTGGCATTTGATGTAGGAAGGGAGAAGTTTAGGACAATCACAGTCCCTGATTTCATCCTTGATCAACCTGGAGATGATTGTGACAAAGAATACAACCCACTCGGCAGTGAGTCATATTCTACTGACCGTAATGAGCTTGTTTATTTATTAGAAGTGAGTGGGCGTTTAGCTATGTTAGTTAGAATGAACAATTGTACGTTCAAGATGTATATATATGAAGATGATGATGATTACAAGATGGAAGAGGAGATTAATCGAACGCGTATTCGTAGCGATGGTAGTTTATCAAATAAGAACGATGGAAGATGGAGTGAGGCGAGTAGTATCACATTGCCTTTTAATTTGGGGAAGAAATGTGGTGTTAGGTTTTGTAAGTTTGTAGGATCAGATGACGAGATAATCATAACATCATCTGAGGGACAAAATTGTGATAAAGAAGCGGGTAAAAATAAATGTGTGTATTTTTATTCTTACAATTGGAAGAAGAGAAGTTGGAGAGAGTTTGAAGTAAGTGGGATCCCCTCGTCGGTACATTTATGCACGAAAAGTTATGTTACTACTTTCTCAGAGAGCCTCATGCCAATTAACAATGACAAAACTCTGTTCTAGCACATTGTAACGGATGGATTAGTAAGGTGACCTGTTTTAATTGATACTTATACTAGTTTGGGGTCTAAGTTTTCTTGTACAATTGAGGAGAAAAAATGAGTAGTAGTTGAGGTACTGAACTTATATTTTATTTGTAACTTATTTGTACTCCCCATTTCTTTCCTCGAGTGGTGATAAACTTGAATCATTAAACTTTTTAAATTTCTACCTTTTTTTCTTTATGAGGGTTTTAAATTTCTACTTGTATCGACGGATTTAGTAACAAGTTTTTTCTTTTTTGAGGAATGACCTTGTGTCTGCACGGTTATAAGTTGCCTTAGTTATTAAAAATATTGACCAGTGAACTAAAGATTACGAGTATGGTGATGGCCTCAGAACAAAATTTGAAGAATTTTTTTTCCAATTTATTACATGATCTGTAACTATTCTAAATAGAGGAACAGAATCTTCATGCCATGATATCTCACAAAACACGTCTTCTATCCTGTTGTGCTATCTCTCTCAATCTCTTGTTTCAGTTATGAACGAATTTTTATTATCTTTCTTATGAATTTCATCTCATAAACTTGAAATTTTAGAACAACACCAATTGTAAAGGGGCACGTGCTGATAACTCTATCCCGCGCTGAAAGCGAGAGGGACAGACGAAACTATGCTTCACCCACTTTAGTCTTTAGTGGTTGAACAGATGAAAGCTAACTTCAACTTATCTTTTCGATTGACTGCTCTTTCCATGCTTGTGTTTGAGACCGGGGCTGCTATTCTTATATTTGGTATTCGAGTTACCCTTTGCGCTAGTTGACTATCCAATATTGGCCGACTGACGGATGGGCTCCCTTAAGGGCGGAGCTCACCAACTGGGTGGCGTGGAAGGGGGATATTTAACTATGTGCTGGTAGAGCTGTTCCTGCTCAGTTGCAACTGGATATCCACATTTCTCCCCTAGAGCTGCTGTTCATTCCTGCTTAGACTCGAAAACACAGCCATTCGACAGTACACAACACATTTACCACGCAGATCAACTATACCTTAAACCCAAAACACAGCCATTCGACAGTCGAGATGCAAGGTCTCACAATGTTGTTCAAATGTAGAAGGCCAATTCAACCCACAAGTGTTCCAGCTAACCGCCATGAAGATAAATGACAGTAATGAGAAAGACAAGGTATGCATTCAACTGGCGACTTGTACATTGACAGCAAACTGAATAATGTTAACTATTACCTTGACAATGCAAATAACAATTTGGTTTCTGTACATGTCTGGCCCTGCATTTGCGATACTAAGAACTCCTAATCCAACATGAGACACTGCAAAATTTACAAAAGATGCGAGAAATCAAACGTTAGATGAGTCCGACAAATACTACTTAAGAAAGCCACATACATGACTAAAAGAGTCAAAATTACGAGATTCCTTTGACCTACTATAGGAAATGACTAGCTTTCTCCACTTTAACCAATAATAAATGTCGAACTAAAACTAATATAACATGCGTGTTGATAGGGTGTCAACCGACCAAAATATTATTCTTTCTTCCAACACACTAAACTAGAGTATAAGGTTAGAATGGGTATCGATCCCACAGAGAGGTATGGTTGTTATCTAATTTTGACTACTTAAATAAATGGAGGGATTGTTGCGAAAATTAAAAATAATAACAATACGAAGGATTTTAAATACTATGGTGGAGTAAATTGATTAGAGAATTCATCTTCCGTCATCGAACATGTTGTTAACCAAACTTAATATCTATCTTAATACTAATCCTAATACTAATAACCCTAAAGCATCCTATCTCAGGTCTACTCCGTCAAAACCCCTAATTTCTTCAAAGGCGCAGGCCGCCGCTCTTTGAATTCTTTCCGTTAAATAACTCGATGCAAGCTGCTCAAGTTTAACCTAACGGAAGTAATGGTATTTATGGGTCGAGGTTACTCTAAGCAATCCGATATAAAATCTATTCGGATTTAACCTAGGTCATGTTTTACACATAATTGCTTGGCAACATCTCGTCGCTTGCAATTATATTAAGCTACGTGTAACCAAGGTTTCCTCCTATTGCGGTTCGAAACCCTAATTTAGCTAAAGATGTGATTTTAGGTCATCTAACTCATGATATTAAACGAACAAAAATCCAATCCTAAAATATATAAACTGTAAAACATGAATAGTATTAATCGATTAATAATTAAGAGAGGATAATTTAATTAACAACATATTCATGACATAGACTACATCTCTAATCAATGAAATTATTAGCTACTCATATTTGTTCTTGGAATTGAAAATAAAATAGAAGAAGAGTTCAAAGAAATCAAACGGGGATCGAGAACTTTTGATACCGACGCCGTTCAAAGCTGCGTTTCTTCTTTTCTATTCTCTCTCTCTTGATGATTCTAAGCTGCTACCTCCCCTTTCCTTCTTTCTCTCTTAATCATTCTAAGCTGCTGCCTCCTCTTTCCTTGTTTCTAGTAATACCACCGACTTTCCCCAAAACAAAAGAAAAGAGTTGGTCCTTTTTTCTCCAAACCCAGGGCACCCACTTTATTTAGTTTTAAATTTGGTTCATTAGTGGAATGTGGACCACACTTCAAAACCCACACCAACTTTGACCTGCTTGTCTTATAGAATTCAGCTGCTTGGTGTATAAGTAGCCGTGAGTTGCTTGACCCGCAAGCTGCCGATTTCTCATTTTATTTTTTTGTGGTGCTCAGAACTTTTTCATACGATGTCAGAATGACGTGATTCTTTCGCCGTTGGATTCTTAATTCAATTCCCTGTAATCTCACGCGAGAAATTCTTCAAATAACTTCTTAACTGTGACGTTAATCAATTCTTCCTTTAACGCGCGTGATTCGACTTCTTTTTTCGAGATGTAGCCTGAAACGATACACAAATCCAAAAGTAATGATAATAACGGATAATTCGCACAAAAACTAGAAAATGTGTATAAGAAAATGATAGACAAAACATGTAAATTATGCACTTATCACGTGTTCACTGTCGAGGATATAGTAGAATCAACAAGTCTTCGTCACCTACAAGTAAAAGGTCATATCAAAATTAAAACTTATACCTGAGATTCTCATCCTTGAACATATGCCCATATGCATGCCCAGATCAGAATACTGGAAGAAGGATCTACTCCATTGAGAAACTGATATTGATAAAACATAGATGTTAGGCCCCTTGGGTTGTGACAATTATAACATATAACCAGATCAAATTTCATCAGTATGGTCAAAATAATAACATATCTGATGCAAAAGAAGTAGAATAACTACTTGTCCATTTTGTGTGTCAATGGCGATATAGTTAGGGATTTCCGGCATTCAGATGATCAAACTAGACATGAAAGTTACATGTAGTATGCTGCAAACATAAAGTAACCATGATCCACAACTATTGTTGAGTAACAACACTTGAATCTAAATTACTTCTGGTCTATGCAGATGTTACAAAGGTTAATATCATTGATGACTGCAACTGTTTTGCTAAAGAAGTCGATAACCACTTTGATGCAATTCTACTACTATCTGTGTGGCCACAAAACCTAAACACAGACATAGTTTACATCACAGTCAATCCTTACCTCAGACGTGAGACTGCCATCATCAACATAAACCTAAAGTGGTTAAAGTACTTTTCCTAAACCAAAAAGCTTGACTCTAATAAGAAAACACTATAAAGTTCATGGCACGAATTAAAATTGAACAACTCAAAGAAGATAAATATTTAAGGCCAGAAGAAGAACGGAAGAATAGAAAATACCGTAGCGTTACTCTGAAGAGACGGTGCTTTACCCCTTCTTTTGGCCCATTTTGTCAGCCGAACATGTGAAAGAAAGTTCTCCATCACGAGTTAGCATTAATGGGTGTTCCACCCCATCAACCACATTAGTTTCGCCTCATTATAGAGTAAGAGTTCCACTTCATCAACCACACACCAAAGAAAAAAAACTATCGATATAATACTAACACCAACAAGATTCTAGGAACTCTTTAGTCGTATACCACATAATGCATGCATATTTGGGTCTGGGCAGAATTGACATAAGTTTAGAAAAATAAATTTCAAGGGTCGTCTCTACTACAACTGTATTGGATGCTGTGTACCCCAAAAATAATCCTATCAAGAGTTTTTCCTAAGATCTAAAGATTGCATTATTTTTTTCCTTCCAAGTGGTCACATGATAACACGAGGTATAAGATTCCACACTTGTTTTCCTTGTTTTGGTAGTGGTTGATTGATCCATTGATTGATCTATGTATCTAGAACATATCCATTTAAGGTTGAAACTCCTCAAGAATAAATTGCGAAATTTGAGTAGTGAGATGACGGTGTAGGAAGAGATGGTTGTTAGATTCTCATCTACTCTACACATAGTTCATCTATTTGGTCGAATTATACCTCTTCTAATGAGCAAGTCTTCAGTAGTTAGTCTTTCCAAGATTGCAGCCGAAACCACAAAACTTACTCCACGATATATATATATATATATATATATATATATATGCTTGTATTTGGTCTTAGTAATAGATCTTGTTTACAGAATTGTATTGGTCTTAGTTATAGATCTTGTATAGTCAATCAGAAACTCATAGAGGAATGAGATAAAGAAAGAAAGATTAACTAGAGAGAAAGAAATGGAAGAAAGAGAAACACTAGCAGAGTACCAGAACGACAGAAAGAAAAGTGGAAAAGACAGAAGTTTAGGGGGAACGTGGGCTATACATAATAAGGTAGTGGTGGCGTTATTAACCCTAGATCTAACGGATGAGCAATATCTTAGATATCCCTCATCTAACGACATACGTTCTCTCCGCCTTAGTGAAGATTTGAAGTGAATTTCTTCTTTTAGGCTTCCTAATGGACCACAAACGGGCGGATATATATAGGCACCAATCGGGCTTGCCCTATCGGACTCGGGTGTGGGCGGGAGGTCGGGCAAGGAGTTTTACCCGCGCCCGCCCACCAAATTTCATCGGGTCGGGCGAGATCTACCTGCAACGGGTAGCGGGTGCCCGTGGTCAGTCATGGGCTCAGGTACCCATGGGTGATTTCGGGCTCGCGGACAATATTCCCACCCCTACCCCCTCCATTGGGCACAGTCGTGTTGTGCATGGGACGTCATGTTTCGGTCGTGTTCGCGGTGGTACCCGTAAGGTCGTGTCCAACGGGACAGGTTAAAGAAGGCAAGGGACCTAAACCTTGCACAAGTTAGTAGAGAACTAGAGATCTTGCAGAGAAAGACACGTGGTTAAAACAGGTGCAAGTTAGGTGGTGTGCATCTTAACAGTGGCTGAGTGGCGCATGTTGTGCATGGGACGTCATGTTTTAGTCGTGTTCGCGGTGGTACCCGTAAGGTCGTGTCCAACGGGACAGGTTAAACAAGGCAAGGGACCTAAACCCTGCACAAGTTAGTAGAGAACTAGAGATCTTGCAGAGAAAGACACGTGGTTAAAACAGGTGCAAGTTAGGTGGTTTGCCTTATACGATCGTTTGGAAGTTGTCAGCTAAGTCGTACCTAGTCAGAGGGTTGCCGAGCAAATTAGCGGCGCAATTTTCGCCAAGTCAGCGTCATTTTAGAATGGCGCATATTAGCGACATATCTTTAGTGACGCTAAAACCTAAACTGTACCTAAAATTGAAAACAAATGGAGTGAGTACTAATTAGTGAGGAGGCAGAGCTAGCCAAACCAAATATAGTTCTAACAAAAGAAGAAGCAGGTAAACAATGAAAGAAGAATGAAACCTAACATAAATTCAAAACTATGCATTCATTAATATTGTCTCTTTTCTTCATGCAAAATGTGAGCATCTATAGATGACATTTCTCATACTTAAACTCCACATAAACCTCCCTTCTTCTTTGAACATTTCTTGCAACCATCTTTGCAAATCAATGGCTTCATTTTCTCAACTCTATCTCTTTCTCATCTTTTATCTATTTTTCTCAGGTACTTCTTTCGTCTCAGTTCTCATCTAGTTGTGTCACTATTGCTTTTATATGTTGCCGTTATGACAGTTGTAATGTCTGTATTAACGTCAAAGTATATTAATTCAAAAATTTTTCCCCACGTTTCGACATGTTTAAGTTGGATATCTCGATTTCAACCCTAATCATTATCTACTTTCGAAATCGAATCAAATTTTATTGATCTTTTTCTAAATTTACATCCTTGCAGGAGTCAAAGCAACAACTTTTACATTTCAAAACAGATGCAAGAACAACGTCTGGCCAGGGATTCAGCCAAGTGCAGGCAAATATCCACTCGAAAATGGCGGATTCCGATTAAGACCCGGCCAAAATATCAGCATAAACGCCCCCGACGGATGGTCAGGTCGGTTTTGGGGTCGGATAGGTTGTTCATTTGATCAAACAGGGAGAGGTTCTTGTTTAACAGGTGACTGTGCAGGCCTATTAGCCTGTAATGGAGCAGGTGGTGAACCACCTATTTCACTTGTTGAGTTCACTCTCACTAGCCCATCTAGCCCATTCGACTATTACGATATTAGCCTTGTCGATGGCTACAATTTACCTGTATCAGTGTCGAGTTTAGGTGGTACTAGAGATTGTAAATCCTTAGAATGTACGTTAAATTTGGAAGAAACCTGCCCGACTAATTTGCAAGTTATGTATAAAAGACGGGTAGTGGCGTGTAAAAGTGCTTGCTTGGCTTACGATGCGCCTGAATATTGTTGTACTGAGGATTATGGGAGCCCATCAACTTGTCAACCCACTGATTACTCGAGAATATTCAAGGATGCTTGCCCAGATGCTTATAGTTACGCCTTCGATGATGCAACTAGTATTTCAACTTGTCGGGGAGCTGATTATTTGATTAAATTTTGTTAAATTTTTAGCTCAAGATGCGAAAACGTTAAGTGATTCATAAGTGATTTTTTTCAATGCAGATCAGTGAAGTTTGTATTATCACATGAACAACCTTCAACCTGAAGTGGTGTTTGTTTTTTATTTCTCATTGTTTGACTCGTCTAACTCCGAGTCTAACTGGAATAGACCAAAAGCAATGCAAATTAGCCGTTAAGACAAGTCAGAATGACACTGAAATAAACATTTCAAAGTCTGATTCAATTCAATTCAGATCTGACTTAGGAAAAAAAGAGCAGTAAGTTCTGCAACAAGGCAGGCAAGATAACTATCAATCTAGCTATATTAGAACTTTCACTATTCTATTTGAGAGAGAGAGAAAGAGAAGAAAAATCATTCATTTGTTACTGCAGTAGAACTTTTGTACATGGCTTACAGAAATTTGCCTACTAGACTAACCCAAGACCCTCGGCTAACGACATTAACCCAACCACCATGCTTTTACATCCTACCCCTATATCTTCATCAGAAGACAATTAACAAACAAAAAAGCTTACTAATCTTATACAAAGATTTTCAGCAGTTGCATCAATATGAAAAGAAGTAAACCAAAAAACTAGGAAAAAAAAGAAAGTTGTCTTCCTAAGCATTTCAGATGCTATATGAAAGGTAAAATCATTAGTGAATGATTCATATTACCCTTTAGTAGTTGCCCGTATAAGTTCGATATCATTCTTCGTATCTTCCTTTGCCAACTGAACCTGAAAATTACTAGTTTAGATCAACGCATCGCCATTAAAGTTCGAACTTTCTTTTCTCTTTCAGCTCTTTTAGCAGAAGGCGTTCTCTTCATTCTTCGAAGTTCCTCCATTACTACTTTCTCAACTTCGTCTATCGAATTCAAAAGTTTCTTCTGTGGAGTTAAGAAATCAGATTCATCAGTAGCATTATTGTCAAGGAAAATCTTTAGCTGAACTGCTGGTTGGCGAGACTTCGTTGAAGCTTTGAGATTTGGGGTAGTCAGATAGAGATCGGGCTCGAGAAGAGCACCTGTAATGGGTTGGTTCGATTCTAAAACACTTGGTTCGGGCAGTGATGGATCTGCTGGTCGATGAAGTTCAGTCTCTCTAAGTCGATTTCTTCTACTTTCAATGGCCTAAAAGTAACACACAATTTGAGTCATCACCATGAAAATGCAATACGATATACGAAAGAACAAGAAATGCAGTTCGATCCTGCTAAAACTAGTTATCGTACTTGTAATTTTGAATCCAACAGAGAAAAGGGTATATCAAACAATAAAAAATCATTCAAACCGAGATCACTAAACCCAACCCACAATACTGGGATGGGAATCCTTCAAATTCTAACTCACAAAATGCTAGACCCAAAATGGCTATATCACTTTTCTTACTTATCCTATTAAACCCTAGTTCTTTAATTCAAGGTTCATCAATTATTAGAAGATCCAAATCGGATTTTAATATTAAATATCGAAATTTCTTATGAGAAATCAAAGAGATTTCCTCTTTATATACCTCAAGGACTAACTTTATTCTAATTTTATAATAAATGTATACCTGCAATTATTTTCAAGAACCTAGCTATAGAAGTAAATGAAGACAAGAACAGCTATGGAAGAATCATTCAAAACCCTAGCTATTCAAGAGAAATCAAGAAACATACAGAGACAACTGCTGTGATATCACGAAGTGGAGCTCTTGGATACCAGTCCGGCAATGGGGTATTGCTTCTAGACCCACGTCCTCCTCGACCTCTGCTACTTCCACCTCCTCGTCGGCGACTACTACTACCGGAAAACATGGAAATTTCCCGACGTTCACTTCCATTTCTGATCTGAGGAGACCCGTAATAAGAAACATCTCTTCTACCCCAAACACCAGGTGAAGATGAGATCTGAGTAGATCTTCTTGCTGATTGAATCGGTGATCCAAATAGATCTCGTCCAAAACCCACACTTAATCTTGATGAAGATAAGTAAGAACTCCTTTCTGATCCAAAATCTTGCCAGATCCCACTACCAGATCTTCTAACTAATGTCATCGGCGTTAATGGGTCATCTTCTCTGATTAGCCTATCTCTTGGTTCTGCCATTCCTGATTCAAAAAGAAGACAAGAAAAAAAAAATCAGATTTCAGACAAGAAAGAGGAGAAATGAATCGAGGGTTTTGAAGTATTTTGTACCTTAAGAATTCTTGAGGGTTTAGGGTTATCTTCTTCTTCGTGGGTTAGTTATAGATTTTGAAGGTCTCTCTGAATTTGAGCATGAAAATTAACTGTGGAAAAAAGGAATGAAAAGAAGCTCCGGCTGATGAAATTGAAATTTCAAAAATGAAATCTGAAAACAAAAGACCGCCCAAACTCAATGTTTAAATGATGTAAGAATTTATTAGGAGATCCTTGTACTTTTACTTAAATGGTAATTACTCCCTTTTACTAACACCCGTTGTCATTGTTCAGTCAGTTAACGGCTAATGGTTCACGGTAATGATCTATTGAGGTTTTAACGAAAGTAACAACGTACTACTTAGAAGAGGGAAGCGAGTCGTGTTGGGTGACCACGGGCTTACATCCGCATCCGGTCGGGGTGGTTGGGTTGTGGAATGTTATATCCGTTAAGGTTATAGGGTAGCTAATTTTAAAATCTTAGTATCCAAAGCTCATTTAAATTCACCAAATCTTTCAGGTGTATCGGTAGTAGACGATCCTTGATCTGGTCTACACTATCTAAAAGGAATGGACTTTTGCACAAAACTCAAGAGAGCGACACCTTGAGACACTCTTCGCATTGCCATATTAATGCCAAAGGTTAGTAGGTCACTTGATCTTAACAAATTTCCGAGAAGCTCGACCATTACAAATCCATTCATGTGTTTACTATTTACAATGTGGTCAAACAACTTTTATTTCCTCTTCATTCTTAAATGGTGGGCACTAATATGCGGGAGATGTTGTGTAAATACTATTTGGTCGGGCTCAAATTGAATTTCGAGTAAACACTTCAAAACTCGTGCCCCGGCCATTTATTTCATCGGGCTGGTCAGGTTGGACCCATCTTTAGGTTTTGTGCATCCATGGGCTCTAACATACTCGGGTGTCCATCACGACTTTTGAGATTCTCAGACTTTTTTCCCAGACCCAGTGGCTAGTACTACTACGATTTGTTTTTACAAATGGGTTTCGGTAAAACAAAACCTGAACAAAGAAAACAAAAATATTAAGCAGTGAAAACAATTTTAATGAGGGTTGATCTCTTTATTTTTCTTAACAAATGTGAAAATAAATATTATAAAATGTGTTCTTAGGCAAAGGTAGTGACTGACAATTTAGAGGTCTGGTGCCAATTTAAGTGGAGTCTTTTTGTACAGATACAAGGTAAAATAATTTCTTTTACACGTGAAATAATAAACACAAATTTTAAAATAATTTCTTTTACACCTTTGAAGGTCTGTTCGAATCAGGCCTAGAACCAGATCTAGAGAGAGAAAGAATTTTTTTTTTTAGAGAGAGAGGGAATTTTTTTTTTTATTTTTTTTATGTTTGAAGGTCGCCACCCATGCCGGTGAAGACGATGATGTGGCGTCCTCAAATGATGTGGCAGAGAGAGAAAATGAGATGGATGAGAGAGAGTAACGGAAAGTTAAAGATAACGGAAAAATGGGTCATATGGGTAGTTTTGCTAAAGTAGGGGGCCAGGCAGGAAGCTGGTCACAAAGTTGGGGGTCATTTGGGAAATAACCCAATTCATTATAATCACCATTGTTAAGATCTTATATTGTTTCTCATGTTAAATTATCAGATTATGTTGCTCTATTATGGATCATATCAGATTTATGATCCAATTCTATAAGATCTGTTTACTAATTCATTAACTTCTAATGTATGATGTTTATTTTCTCTCTCTAAAAATTTCATAACTATTTGTTCGTGAATTTCATCATAATCAAATTTCTCTCTGTATCATCTAATCAAATCTTCATCATTATTCAGTATTTTTTCTCTCTAAGATTCATAACCGATTTTATGATGTTAATGTTAAATCCGTCTTTACAATTCATTTTATTCGATTAATAAGTGTTTGTCTCTATGTATTTTGTTACTTTTTTGTAGTTTTACGTTACAGATTTTGATTTTTAGATCATTTTTTCAAATCTTTATCAAGGTTTCCGTATAATTTTTGATGCAGAGAAGATCTCGTACGATTTGTTATAACTGAATGCACACGATATATAATTTAAAATAAATTACGGATCGTTTACAATAAATTACATATTTTTTTTCTCTAGAGAAGATCTAGTACGATTTGGTTGTTGCAGAATGTAAACGATATATAATTTACACGACATTACATGATGTTTACTGAACATAACACATACATAAAAGTAGCATTTAATACGAAAGTTCTAGTACATTACGCAAACATCTTCTGTACGATGTTTTTATAACATAATGTAAAATATATGTATTTTGTTACAAATTATACATACTTCATAAATAATATCAAAAACGTCTTATAAATCTGCATAAATTATATATAATTTTTTCAACATTACGCGTACTTTTCCCCCAAAATAGTTGTCGTTTATAGTACAATAAATGCTCCAAAAATTATATGTAATTTAATGCACATTATACATATATTTTCACATAACAGTGACTTTGTGATTCAAACTAAAGTTATGTTTGTCTCCTAACACATTATAAAGTTTAACAAACAGTATGCATAATTTATTCTATTATACATGTCGTTTCTAGTAAATTATATGTTTTTGTTGACAAATGTATATGTTTTCTTTTTGTAGTTTTGTTGTTACTTGTGGAATTTCCTACAGAATCATCCAATCTAAGTGAGACTAAAATCTGATGGCTGGGATAAAATATTTACTGAAGTTGGTCAGTTGTTTTCTGGTGGTTCAAAAGCATTTCGATATGCTCTTCAATAATATAGTGTAACTGTTGTTTGTCCTGCTCAAGACTACAAATGGAGAGTACATGGATGGGCACAATTTTTGAACCAGAGAAGATTTTGTACGTTTATTTGTAACAGTGGTAAACGATGTGTAATGTAAAAGAAATTATGTGTACTTTATTGAACATGACACACATACATGTGACAAATTACGTTGTATACATGACAAATGATGGTTTCCTCGTCATAAATAACACATAATTTACGTATTTGTTTCATAATTTGTATTCAACGTGCATTTATGTATGAGTAAAAACGAAAACAAATGATGTTGTAATGTTCACAGAAAATACACTATTTCCAAATCTGAAACTTAAGTGAGAGAAAGTGATATATACGTTTTGTATATTAACCTCTAAATCACGCTAAATTGATCCCACAAAATATACTTTTTCTAAATCTGAAATTTAAGTGAGAGAAAATTGATTTGAATCGCAAAAAATTTACATAGTAAGATAAAGAAAATTGATTTAATTTCCATATCTGTAAACAAGAGAGAGAAAATTGATTTGGAAATATCCGTGGTGATGGCGTTTCATTTTTTGTTAGGGTTTTTGTTTCTAATCGATTCGGGTAATAGGAAAGAGAATATTTGATTTCCAAATCTGTTTAGAGGAGACATAAATTATGATTTGTTTCTATCTTTTTTTTTTTTGCTTTAGAGCCCCCGAATCACGCTCGCTCACATTAGAAACTTTCCGGATTCACCCGGAAAATTTAAATTCTCGCGATTTTTTTAGGAGGGGCATGGACGGTATAATTTCATAAAGTATGAGTTATTTCTGTCCATAATATAAAAGGACTAAATATCCATATTTTGAGAAGATTAGATCATATATACCTTTTTTGAACATTATTTTGGTCTATATACCCATGAAACCTTAAATTTTAGTGTCCCTTTTAAAGGGAAAAATTATCTACAAAATAATACAACTCACAGGAGTCGAACCTTGGGCCTTTGATTCTAAAACCAACTATTATACCAACTATTATACAACTCACAGGAGTCGAACCTTGGGACTTTGAGTCGTGCCATGCCGTGTCGTGCCTAGACGACAAGGTCTTGGCACAAAAACGCCCCATGGCAACGATCCAACCGTTGCCGTGCCGTTTCCGTGGCGGTCCCAACCGTTTTCGTGCCGGGTTGTGGCCAATGGGCTAGTTGTTGCCAAACGTAACAAAAGAAAGAACTAAATAATTTTCAAGTCAAACGTTGTGATCTTTGTTTAAACTTTAGAATCTATGTTTATTTTATTACTTAATAATTTTATTAACTATTAATTTTATCAATTAACAACTACTTTCAACAAAATAACAACAATGTTTTGTAAATTAAGTACCCGTTTCTAACGGGTTAGCGTGTCGTGGCGGGTTAGGAACGCCACGGGCCGTGGCGTGTCGTGTTTCCGTTCCTAACGTGTCGTGGTTGACAGGTCTGGCACTTTAAAATCCCAGACCCGCCACGGCCCGCCTGACCCATGACGGGTCGACACGACACGGCACGCGATGTTCCGTGCCGTGTCGTGTTGCCTTATAAACAGGTTGTGCCGGTCCGTTTCCGTGCCGACACGACCCGTTGGCCACCACTATCTAAAACCAACTATTATACCAACTCTACAACCTAAACACACTTGTTATATATGTGAATAACAGAATACACATAATAATACTATCTATATATGATGATATATAAATTTGGGGGCCCTAAACTAGGGGACCCTAAACTAGGGGACCCTATGCAGTTCACCTAGGTCCAGGGTCAGCCCTGATACGAGTAAATGTTAGTAGTTTTCCAAGCAATATATATCATTTTAAGTTGTAGAGCTCAGAAATGTGGACCGTGATCTATACGTCTTTTTAGTTGCACAAGGTGAAGATGAAAATATTAATTGTATACTCTTATTACTAAGGGGGAAAAGTGAAAGGTTTGCGTAGAGAGACATTTAATGAGGGAAGAAGATGAGTTGATATTAATTTTATCCTACTAAGCATTAAGGACATCTATTTTTCCTATTCAACATGCATTTGTTTTGTCCTAGTTAGCAAAACTAAGTTCCATTTTGTAATATAGAGTAACCATCGCCCGCGCCTACGACACAACATATTTGTTGGACACTTTATGTGTTTAAACGCTATACATTATAAAGTTCACATTACCAATGAATAAATAAATGTAGTGGATGACAAAATAAACATTTATAATTAACATAACTTTTCGTTTTGATATTGAGAGAATTTTGCAATGTAAGTTTACAATGTTTAGAAAATTTAAGTAGAAACATCGTTAACATACAAACCACTAATGAAAATAAGAGAATCTCTACTGCAAAATGAAATAGTATAAAATAGAATATGCATAAATGTAGCATTTTCACAAAGAAAATATTTAATTTCTAATAAGATATTGACGAAAAAAGACTGAGAGTCTTCTACTAAAATTCATCTTCTAGCAATATAAATCATTTGAGAAATTTTTGTAGGGCTCGGAAATATGAACCCTGCTCTCTACGCCTTGTCAATTCCACCAAGTCAAGATAAAAAGATCAATTAATTTCTAAATTGGTAGGGATGTGAACATCAAAAAAATTGCAAAGAGGTAAATATTTCACGGAGATTGTAACCTATTTTTATACATAAAAAAATTGTCGACAGTAACACCCTTATATTTTGAGTCGATTTATATGAAGAGGGGTTTATACCAACCGTTCGTTTGTGATCTCTATCAAATTCATAATAAAAATGGACAGTCAGACTTATCACTCTTATAACCATTTAATCTGTTTTATTGTAGTAGCTAAGCCTGAATGACATTAATTTTTCGATTCAACATGCATTTATTTTTTCCATTCAGCACAATAAGTCTAATTTTGTAATATAGATTTCGCAAAAAAGAAAATCATTCAAACAACTGAGTTACAACAAATATACCTCAAAATACCTTACAGAAGTTGCATTCCAAAACTTGTCGAAAAATATAAAACTATGAAAATGGAATTTGTTGTATTTTTTTTGTATCAATAATAGTCCTCTTGCGATAATTTCTTTCACTAAAAAAATGAAGTCAACGCAAATGACAAGTATATACTTTGTTTTATAATAGGAATCATGCATATGAACTTCTGTATCTTCTAAAAATTTCTTTTTACTTTTAAAAATTTCATCGGGAGATTCTCAGAAGACTTCGCATAAAAATATATTTTTTATTAGCAGTTCAAATGTCTTTTTAAATGCATCCATATATGTGTGAATCTAAAATAAAATCATTGTCTTCCACAAAGAACATGGTTATTTCTTTTTTAGCCTTTTATGACCAACTTCTCTTTAGGTCTTATTTTTTTTTAATTCAAAAGTACCTTCTCCAGTTACAAGTCTATCAATTAATCGTTAATAACTTCTATTATTTTCATAATCTACTCTTAATTAATTCCTTTTTTTTCCTGTAACTCTTTTCTTCTCGTCCTCCACCTTCAAGTATCCATCTTCAAAATCTTTATTGATTGATGTATATTTTTTTCAGACATAAATGAAGGATATCTCTCCTGCAAACCCTAAGAGGAGAAATAAAATTTTCTCTTGTCTCGGCCTCTATTGTAGGAGGAAACAGAGTCTTTCGCCTTTTGGATTATGAGAGGGGAGAGGAGATATTTTCTTTCTTCTCTCCCATAAATCACGTAGAGAGTAGAGAGCATTTTCTCTCTTTTTTCTTTGAAAATTTAGGAAGTCTCCACTTAATTTATGGGTCTGGAGATGGAACGTATCTCTTTATTTTATTTACTTTTTCGTACATGTGGGAGAAGAAAGAGAAAATTATCTCTTCTCCTCTCCCATGGATCCCGTAGAGTATCTCTCCCGTCTTTGTATATAGGAGAAGAGAGATAAAAATATTCATTCCTCTCTCATAAATCACGTGGAGAAGAGATAACATTTCTCCTATTTGTGTTTACGAGAGAGGAGAGAGATTTTTTCTATCTTCATTACGATAAATCACGGGGATGAGATAAATTTTTTCTTTTCCCTCTCTCTGATAAATGCAAAAAAGGAGATAAATTCTCTCTCTTATCCCATAACTTAGGTTGAGAGGAGAGAGAAATCCTCTCTCCTTGTTTGGTTTATAGTCTAAGAAAATAAAGTTTCTGATCTCACCTCCCTTACTTTATCGCGAGGGGAGTGAGAGTTTTTTTTCTCTCTTCTCAATTGTAACGGGAAAATTTTCTTTCAGGGAAAAAATCATGTCAAGATTTGAAGGTGAAGATCAAAGAGAAAATTAGAAAAAGTTAGAGAAAAGAAATAAAGATTTTAGTTAGGGGCAGTTTATGGAAATAATTACAGATATTAACAGTCAATAGATTGACTTAATGAAGGGAGCATTTTTAAATTTTGGAAAAGCACATGGCCCCAAAAGAAAGTTGATCATAACATAGGGGGCAAGAAAATAATAAACCTTTCATCCTTTCAATGATGAATAGTTTAACTACTTGATACACGTACTAAATCCTCCCGTTGGATGTCTCAAAGGCCAGCTTGGGAAACAAGAATCTTGGACTTCCCAGGGTATCAGTATTTTTAATTAATGATTCTTAAATTAATTAATTACAGTATTTTATCTTATAAATGAAGCATCTTATAATTTGTAAGTCTTGATTAATAGATGATGTTACCTAAAAGTTATTCTAATATCATCTTTGACTTTGTAGTTATTTTCTTACAAATTTATTTTCATAAAATAATTTAGAGTAACTTTTTAAAGACAAATTAGTTGATCTCAGAGTGAGAATTTATTTTCGTGCGTACATGTATTTTGAAATTCTCTTAAAATACTAAATACGTCAGAAACCTTTGGGTAGATTGATTATCAAGTTGGTTTCCGCCCATAATTCTCATGTTTAAGACACAAATACATATATTATCTTTCAAAAATGAAAATATCAAAAAGTATATTATTCACCCAATTGTTTAAATTATAAAACGTTAAAATTCACTAGACAATAGTTTCATTCTTTGGGTATTTCATGCGCTTGCACGCTCTTTATTTTTCTCCTACAATTGTATGGAGTAATGTTTAGCCAATTTTAGTCAACATACACAATATGTTGTTTAATGAATAGTCTTGGGATGATTTAAGTTGGAAAACCAAAAAAGAAAAAACTAGTATTGTGGTTGAAAGGAAATACACTACGTAAAGTGGAAATTAAATCTACAAGATCTTGGTAGGCGGAATTTTCGCTTGAGTCTACCACAACTCACATTTAATAAGTTCGAAAGAGTTATCATTACAATTACAGTAGATATAACAAATATTTGGTGGCATTATTCCCCTATTTTGAAAACTCTTAACATTTTCTCATCAAATCGGCCATTTTCCATCTTTTTCATTTCAGTTAGTTGTTGAGAAATTTTGTATAAAGTCTTTATAAATTTTTTGTTTTGGTGAAAAATGATCGCTCAACTTTTCTACTCTTCGATTCTTATGTATTTTTGCAATTTCCAGCAACTTGTAAAAGATTTGTAGCGATATAAATCTTTCTGAGATTTGTAACAATGTGCTTGCAAGAAGTTTTCAACAACTTGCAAGAAAATTGTTAAAAATATTAAATTTTTAACTAAGCAAAATTCATATTTATTAACATTATTTGTTCTTTAATGGTATGGTATTTTTGACCCGAATGGTTAATAATCAAATGGTGGCCTACTCACAAAAAACACATTTTTTTAAGAATTTAATTTGGTTGGGACAAGTGGGGATCTCAACAAACTTATAAGAACCAAAATTCAAAATACTAGACTACCAATGTGGTAATTCCTGATATACCCTTATGGTAGATGTTTATGTGATAACTTTTTTGAGTTAATTCCTATATGGGCCCTTATTTTGTGACCAGCTTCCTTTATGACCCCCAAATTTCTGTAAATTCAAATATGGCCCCCTATTTTCATGGAAATGTCATAACTACCCTTCCCATTAATATATTTTCAAAATAAAATTAAAAACAAAAACCTAAATTCCACCTCACTTCCCTCTCCACGACTCATCTCTCTCCACGTCACCTCTCTATCCAACTCACCTCTCTCCAAATCAGCACTCTCATGAAGGTCGCCGGCCGGAAAATTTTCCGGCCGGCGACCTTCAAACTTAAAAAAAAAGATTTTTTTTCACTCACCTCTCTCTCTCCAAGTCAGCACTCTCATGAAGGTCGCCGGCCGGAAAATTTTCCGGCCGGCGACCTTCAAACTTAAATTTTTTTTTTTTATTTTATTTTCACTCATCTGATCATCTCTCTCTCTCTAAAAATTCCGGCGAAGGGGGTTTCCCTTCGCCGGAATCTGGTCTGTTCTTCAACAGACCTATTCTGGTCTGTTGAAGAACAGACCAAATCGGTCTGTTGAAGAACAGGCCGATCTGGTTTGTTCTTCAACAGACCAGATTCCGGCGAAGGGAAACCCCCTTCGCCGGAATTTTTAGAGAGAGAGAGAGATGAGTGAAATTTTTTTATTTTTTTATTTTTTTTTTTAAGTTTGAAGGTCGCCGACCTTCATGAGAGTGCTGACTTGGAGAGAGAGAGAGAGGTGAGTGAAATTTTAATTTTTTTTTTTTTTTAAATTTGAAGGTCGCCGGCCGGAAAATTTTCCGGCCGGCGACCTTCATGAGAGTGCTGACTTGGAGAGAGAGAGAGGTGAGTTGGATAGAGAGGTGACGTGGAGAGAGATGAGTGGTGGAGAGGGAAGTGAGGTGGAATTTAGGTTTTTGTTTTTAATTTTATTTTGAAAATATATTAATGGGAAGGGTAGTTATGACATTTCCATGAAAATAGGGGGTCATATTTGAATTTACAGAAATTTGGAGGTTATAAAGGAAGCTGGTCAAAAAGTAGGGGGCCATATAGAAATTAACTCAACTTTTTTTTTTTTATTGAAAGTGTTTTTGTGGTAACTTGCCAAACTTGTTGATGATTGGAGGAGGTGAAGAGACGGGATGTGGCGATAAGTTATCAGAAGTAAGTAATTCATGCGTGGGCTTATCATCTTCAATTAATGTATGCATCTCAGCACCTGCCCTGGATGACTGTCCACATCAGTAATACCTACCTCTTGGATTTGAGAATTCTATTTCCTTTTACAAAAATGTAATCAGATCTACCAGACCATTTTTTTAAATGATCAATCAATGTTTTCTAGCTTTCAACACTGCCAGAGTATTTTATAATTTAGTTTGCAGTAACTTGCAAATAAACGAAAAAAAGTTTCCAATGTTATGCAAATAAGGTGAAAAAGATTCGCAAATGTTTGTAAGAGTTTGCAACAACTTACAAAAAAGTTGCAGCAGTTCGTAACAAGTTGCAACATCATCAGTTGCACATATGATAACCACGTCTTAGAATTACTTATATATATATATATATATATATATATATATATATATATTTGTAGCCTCTCTCAACTGATTCGACGATAGAAACCAAAAAACTAAGTCATGCTCCTCTCTCAACTATTGTCGAACTTTTCAGAATAACGAGAATTTATTTTCTTAGGGTTAGGATAAATTTCATCCTAACATATTTGCATTATTATCATTGAAGAATGAGTCACAGTAAAGAAATGATCTTAAAAGAGTACTTTGAAAAGTTCCGTGGTGCGGTTGGTGCCACAAAAACTAAAAGAACAAACTTATCATTTTAACAAAATATACTGGGAATTCCAAATCCATGTGATCGCATAAGAAAATTACGATTACGATCCTTGTAGTTTTATAAATTATTTTACTGTTTAGATTGTCCCCGGCTATGACTAGGTAGAGGTCAATTTTGTTAGTATATGAGTTGATTCTAAGTGAAATAGTACCACAAACGCCAATCTAGCGGTGATAGAATGACCGACAACAATTCTGGGCCAATCCCCGCCAAGGTATGTGGCGGGCTAGGATTTAGAGAGAAAAAATACTCTACTTTTTCTCTCTAAATCTGAGCTCGTCACATACACCGTCCGGGATTGACTGAGATTGTGGCCAGACATTCTCCATTTCCCAATCCACTTACTTCTCTACGTTTCGCATTCATATTCTCATCAAGAATCATTTTCTTCTTAGAAATGAAACTCCTAACTTATTTGTGCATATTAATGTAACTTATTTGTTGATTGCATTGAGTGGTCTTTCCTGGAAGAGATAATGTCCCATCTCGGCTTTAATGACCATTGGATCAAGCTTATTCATACTTTCATTTCCACCTCTTCCATGGTTGTCTTGGTCAATGGTCGGTCAGGCCCCACCTTTAATGTCACCAGAGGCGTTCGGCAGGGGGATCCCCTCTCCCCCTTTTTATTCACCTTAGCTATGGAAGGGCTCAGCAGACTGCTCGAATCCAATCAAAGTTCTAACCACTTCATTAGATTAACTGTCCCCAACTCTAACATCAACATCAAACATCTGTTCTTCACTGACGACTGTATCATCTTCGGTCAGATCTCTCTTGACAACATTAGCAACCAGAAGCAGATCCTCACCACTTTCAGTGAGGCTTTGGGGCAGATGATCAACGACACCAAATCTACCATCTTCTTTTCTAAGAAAACCCACCCCAAATTCAAAAGAACGATCATCCGGAATCTGAAGGTTCACCAGTCCTCCTCGCTTTGATAAATATCTTGGCACACACCTCTTCGTCGGTGCCAACAAAAAACAAGCGTTCTCCCCCTCCTTGTCCAAATCCAGAACAAACTCTCTAAGTGGCAAACTAATCTACTATCCCAAGCTGGCCGCTCCATGTTATTTCAACAATTGCAGCGGTCGTTCCCTGATACCAAATGGAATGTTTTGCCATTCCTAAAGGCATAAGTAATCGCATTGAGACCATCCAACGGCCTTTCTGGTGAGAAAAATCAAAATTCATCCACACCATCAACTGGTCAGCCATTTGTCGTCCTCGTAAATTCGGAGGCTTGGGATTCAGACTATCCACTCTAGATAAGAAGCTTTTCTCAGTAAACTGGTTTGACGTATTCTTAAAAACACGGAATCTCCTTGGGCCAAAATCCTTGAAGCCAAATATTTCCCCAAGGAGAACAAACCCCAAACGGCCAAACCAAATCACTCCTGGCTGTGGAAATCTTTAGCTAAACGTTTTGAAAAGGTTAACAGTCTTATTTTCAGGGACGCTAACAAAGGTACTAAAATCAACATCTGACATGAGTATTGGATTCCGAATCACAAACCGCCCATCGCCAATGACAAAAACTACCCCTGAATATGGTGGCTCAATTAATCACTAATAACAAATGGAATATGAATTTGATTACGCAATACTTTAATACAGATATATGCAGGGCTATTCTCAGTATCAATCTGCAGGCACAACATGAAGACTCAATGAAGTAGTCACTAACCAAATCAGGTAACTTCACTACCAAATCTATGTATTACTACTTGAGAACCAATCGCTATGAGTACGAAACAGTGGAATCTTATTTTATTTGGACAATACCTACGATCCCGAGAATCAAACTATTTCTCTGGAAATGTTGTACGAATAGATTACCTGTTCGAGACAAAATCGACAAATTCATTGGTAACCTTTACAATTGTGTTTATTGCGATAACAATGAAACCATTACTCATACTTTAATTAACTGTTGTCACGCTCGCCCTATCTGGTTTCACTTCAATATTATCACAGAGAACATCAACAACCTTCGAGACTGGATCCTTCAATGGAAAGACTTGGAAACAGACAAGGTAACTCTCTATGCCAAAATCCTATGGTTCATTTGGAAAGTTAGGTGCGATAAATGTTTTCCTCGATAGAACAATCTCCTATGCAGGTTATTACTAAGATTCAAGGCTCCATCATTAGCTCAACATCCAATAAATCAAGAAAGTCAACAACATCTCGACCCAGTGGACCCCTCCTGAAACGCCTTTCCTCAAAATTAATGTGGACGACCTCCTTCTCCTCCCTCTCAGACCTAGCCGGTTTCGGATGTATTAATCACGATGAGAAAGCAGACTTTATAGCACCTTGGCCGACACTATTAGGGGTCAAACTGCTAAAGAATGTGAATGTCAAGTCATACTACATGCCATGCAATGGGCTGCAGATTTACGTATCACTCACATCCATATTGAAAGCGACAACCAAAATCTCATTCACTTCCTCCACAACAATAGCACGTCGATGGACTGACAATCATAGCAGCATATGAACAAGATCAGTCTCCTCAAAAACCACTTCGATGACATTAAATTGACGCAGCGGAAAACTAATAAAAGAGTCTTAGATCTTCGTCTAAAGACTATAGAACCGAAATTGATAACAAGAATACTAAAATACTGAATTTTATTGATTGAATGAATGACTGAAACAACTTCTAAGCCCTCTTTATATAGACCTAGGGTTTCCTAATCTTGGTCAAACTCCAATAGCAACTCCTAATAAAATAAAATACTAGAATAGTAGTAATCCTAAACTGATAACAATTCCAAAAATAGAAAAAAACTAGTAAAAGTTCGTTTTGAGGCCCTAAACGATGGAATTTGCCCCTCAAAGTGGGTCCGTTGTGGCAAAGCCACAACGAATGACCGGAACGCTATTTCGCACCATCCCTCAAAATTTCGTCCAATTCCGACACCCGTAGCTTCGGTTTTGGCCGTTTTAGTCTGTCACTTTTGAATTTAGCCGCTTCTATTTCATCCATGTATTTCTCGGCCAATTCCTCTACATCATAAATTCTCACACACTCCTCGGAACCACAATCAGCTTGCAGACAAACTGGCGAATGGGGCAAGAAAACCCTCTATAGGAGCTCGTGGCACTCCGTTCGAGAACTTCCCGTCGATATTGGTCCTTAGTTTATGTTTTTTTCTCTTTGTTTCAACAAAAAAAAGAGTAACTTATTTGTTCATATTAAAGTACCAAACACCATCTCATGCTATTTCCATACATCCAAAAGAAAAAAGAGTTGTTATTGGATTAAGCAAAATGTCATTACAACCATTCTTTTAACCTCGGTATGATGCAACACAAGAAGATAAATACACGAAATAAACTATCTCAACACGTAAACTTAATTTTAGATTTAATATTTGGTAGTCTCAAAAGTTTAAGACAATCCAACTGCTTTAATTCAACAACACAAATCTGAACACATAGATTTATTGTTTTGTTTGTATGTTAATATTTTGACTTATAATAAAGAGATTCATTATGAATCTATACATTATGGCCAAGCATTTAACACATGGAATTTCACCAATACTTATGTCTATTAACAAGTGATGACATGAGGGTATTATAGTAATCTTGATATCTAAATAATGCAAAAGACATAAAAAATAGGAATCTCCTTTATTATATAAGTTCACCCAAGAACATTCTTCTTTAATAATCCAAAGATCAGAACCTTGTAATTCTTCAACTGGTTCATGAATTTTTGGAATATTCAGACCAACCCTTTTCAAATTTCCCATCAAGAACCAAACCCATATCTCCAAAATCATCAATTAAGAAATTTAAGAGTAAATAGTTGACTTTGAGGATTTTTGAATCAATAGTTCATTTCTTGGTGAAATTAATTAATGGCTGAAATCAGATGGAAATGTGGAGGATTTTGCTCTACCAAAGTGTTTGTATTTGTTATTCTTGTTCTTCTTCTAGGTTGTGTGTTGGTTTCAGGGGAAAGAAGTTTGAAAAATGAAGCTTCAAGTAAAATTGAGATTAAAGAAGTTGAATCTACTAATAATTACTTAATGAAAGTAATCAATTTCTTATGGAAAGCTGATGGATCTGGTTATCAACATGTTTGGCCTGTGAGTTTAGTTGTCACATATAATTTACTTCAATTAAGAGTATTTCAAAACAACTCTTATAAAAGAAACAATTATAATATTCCTAAGCTCTATTGATCGATATCTGTTAGATGCTAGGCCGACGGGCTGAGTTGGCCCATTCTGGCGGCCTAGCTCAGCCGGTTGATCCGGTGTCATCGGACTAGTTGGACAGAGTGTCACTATTGCAAAGAAAATAAGAATATTGGTTATTACTTGTATATTTTTCAGTTATTTATGAGAAAAAGATGTTGTTTTTGTGCAGCCATTGAAATTTGGGTGGGAAATAATAGTAGGTTCATTTGTTGGATTCTGTGGAGCTGCATTTGGAAGTGTTGGAGGAGTTGGTGGTGGTGGGATTTTTGTTCCCATGCTTACTCTTATTATTGGGTTTGATGCCAAATCCTCAGCTGCAATATCTAAATGTAAGACATAATTTTAGTACTTCATATCTTTATTATTTGAGTAAATATGTCATAGGATTAGTTTATTCTTATCCAACTGATTTCGAGTTTATGGTCATATTCGTTTACTTTACCGAGTAAAAGAAGAAAACACACATTAAGCTCAAACGATCGCTATAACTAGAAGGGAGTTTTGAAGATATCGCAAACTGATACAAAATAATTTTGAGTTAGAAGATTTATTTACGTACAATTTGGATGGTGAGAAATAATCTGACAAACAAAATACTTTAAAATCTGATTATAGCCAATTCAGACCATGAGTCAGATTTTAGATCTGACGTAGACGTAGTCTGACACAATCATTTGTAGGATTTTTGGCTTATCAGTGACCCCCTTTTGGAAAAATCACTAAAATTGACTATTGCATAAACTAGATGTGGTCATATATTGTGATTGTTTGGGCAGGTATGATAATGGGAGCAGCTGGTTCAACAGTCTATTACAACCTTAAATTAAGACATCCAACCCTAGAGATGCCTGTTATTGATTACAATTTGGCATTGCTTGTCCAACCAATGCTCATGCTTGGTGTCAGTATTGGGGTTGCTTTCAATGTCATTTTTGCTGACTGGATGGTTACTGTTCTCCTAATCATCCTTTTTATTGGTAAGACTCCATTATTTCATATAATACTCTGTATTATGTTTCCAATGTCTTGACACTCTATGTGGGTCTCGTATTGGGGCAGTCCGGGGACATTTGGACTGGACGTAATTTGTGTTGGATTTGAACAACACAGAGTAAGCCTAGTCTGAGTGCCTTCGGACTGCCCCAATCTGTGGGGCGCAAAGGGAGAGGGATGCCCAAGAACAAAATGAGGGGAATCTATGGTTACGTAGTTTAGAACTGCTTGATTACTTTTGTCCTGTTTTTTAGGCACATCGACGAAGGCATTCTTCAAAGGTGTAGAAACATGGAAAAAGGAAACCATATTGAAGAAGGTAACCCATTCTTCGATTTTATTATGTGATAGAGTTGTTCTTATTGTGTGGACTCCTCCAAGTTCTGAATATGACTTCCGGCTGCCTAATTTCAGGAGGCAGTCAAGCCCTTGGACTCAAATGGTGAGTTTGGGAATCTCTTTTCTTTCTAATGCTGAGATGGTAAAAACTATTTTGCTTACTTAGAATTTAATGAGCAAAAAAAATACTAAATAGCCTGAATTAATACACGAAAAAACCAAATATGAGTTCGTCTTGTTCATCCTTTCAGCTCAACCATTAAACACTAGCCAAACCAGTTTGGTCTGGGTGTCGCTTAAATGTTATTATTTGACATGCAGAGAGTTGGACAAATTTACCTAATAACATTTCGATGGTTCGACTATACTTTTACTAACGAGGAACAAAAGTTTCATGTTGAAAGCAGTTAATCCTACACCTAGACCTAGTTTACATCGTAAAACCTTGTCTTATATTGACTAGGCTTTTTGGGTGGGAATAGGATTGGCGGCTTGGCGACTAAATTAGTCAGTCAAATGCAGAACCCTGACTGCCTGAGGTGGTGGTCTAGGGCAGACCCATGACAAGAACTTTTTTGTTATACTGAGACGGGTATTAACATCATTAACCATCTTACCATGCGTACCGAAGGTGGCGGTGGTAGTGAAGAAGTGGAATACACAGCATTACCAAGTGAACCAAGCAAAGGCATTCCAAAGGATAACTCTAATGGAGAAGCAGAGGTCTGTGTGAATATTCTGCAAACATCCTTCATCTGATATTTTCAGGCGAAGATGACTAACTTGTTCATTAGTAACATATGCAGGTCCCTATTCTTGAGAATGTTGAATGGAAAGAACTTGGCCTTCTTGTTTTTGTCTGGTTTGCCTTCCTTGGTCTTCAGATTGCTAAGGTTCGTTCGCTCTTCTTAATCTATTGTTTCTTCCTATGATATATATATATATAATCGTTACGTTCTCTTATCTAATTGATAATTTTACCGAATCGGGATGCAGAATTATACAGCAACTTGTTCCACAGAGTACTGGGTTTTGAATTTAATGCAGGTAATGAATGATTCATGTGACTTTTGTGTTTAGGAAAATACATGACAAAATAACAAAAAACGTTTTTTTTTCGTTGTTTACAGATTCCTGTTTCAGTGGGAGTTACTTTGTATGAAGCAATTGGATTGTACAGAGGAACAAAAAAGATAGCTTCAAAGGGAGAAGATGGGACAAACCTAAAAGTGCATCAATTGATTATGTATTGTGTTTTTGGGATAATGGGTGGTCTGGTTGGTGGTTTATTAGGTCTTGGTGGAGGTTTTATTTTAGGTCCTCTTTTCTTGGAGCTTGGCATCCCTCCTCAGGTTCATATACTTTTTCCTTCTCTTTACTTTACATTTTGAAATTGTTTTCATGTACTTTCATGTGTTTTTCTTGATGATTTTGAAGTTTAGTTAATCTTTATATTGTTGTTTTATATTTTCGAACATAGTATTTTTTTGGCTCTCGTTTGATTTTCCAAATTTTCATGTAGGTCTCAAGTGCTACAGCCACTTTTGCCATGACATTTTCCTCGTCGATGTCAGTTGTAGAATATTACCTACTAAACCGTTTCCCAGTTCCCTATGGTGAGTTACTTCATATTTCCGCTTCTTGTTTTACTTGGTCTTTCTTTTTTTTTCTATTACAAGCATAGTTAACTGACCTAGCTCGCAAGCACACACCCCACTCCAATCATAGTGAAATTTCCTTTATTAGAAAGGTAATATAATATCTGTGTCTCGAACCTGAGACCTAGAGGATGAAAACCAACTTGTAACTACTCCAACCAAAGGTTGCTGACTGGTCCTAAAATTTAAATGTAGGGGTTTTAGAAGCTGCACGGGCGAGAAATATAATTGACGCCCACTTTGCCTTAGACATAAAAGTCTTCAAAGCACCATCTAACTAAACCTAAATATGAGTTTATTTCTTTACATGTTTCCAATTTCTTTTGCAGCGTTCTACTTTGTAGTCGTATCGACAATAGCAGCATTTATTGGGCAACATGTAGTAAGAAAGTTGATTATTATTTTAGGAAGAGCATCTATTATTATTTTCATTCTGGCTTTCACAATATTTGTGAGCGCAATTTCACTAGGTAAGAATCATTCAAATAAACTCCTTGTTTTGCAAATAATTTGAAATTATTAACTCGGACTATCTCTATTTTTAGTTCCCTATAAATTGAATTTTAGAGTATTAAAATCCTTAATATGTCACGGTAGGTGGAGTTGGAATAGCAAACATGATCGTAAAGATTGAGCACCACGATTACATGGGATTCGATAATTTGTGCAAATATGATGCTTAGTATGTATTCCTTTTATCTTAATTAGTCTTCCATTAACATTTTTTTCATGAAGTAGGTGGCTCGATCGGGCATATTTTCCATTATCTAACTCGTATCTCATTCGAATGTTTCAACAGATGCATCTCAGTCGCTTCTACTGGCCGGAACGTCTACCAAGAAGTCTGCAAGTTTCAAATTCACAACCTCAAAGTTGTGAAGCTAAGATAATAGATTATTTTACCACTTCCCAATTTGTTTTATTTTATTTTATTTTTATTTCTTTTCGCCTCATTCATGTTGTTAGTTCCTAAATGCCACACGCTTTCTTCTACCCGTCTATAAATCAAGAAACCTTTTCTAGTGTCAGTCTTTTGCCCGTTCCAACCATTTTGGAAGGACACAGCAAGCAACTCTGTAAGTCAGAAGAATAATTCATAGATTTTTTGGTGTCTTCCTCTTGTAAAAGTTTTGTAATTTGTTATATGAACGTCTTGTAACTTGAGTTCTCTGCTAAAATTCTTCTTCTGCTTTCATAATGGGAGTCGGTTATCTTGGCCGGAATCATGTTATAACTTTTTGTACGATAATTTGGATGGTACCTAGCTTTATTTCGAGGTTAAAACCAGAAATGTACTAACATGATGCACGAGCTAATATTTTAGGAAATAAATATGAGATTTGGCGTAACGAAAACAAGGCAAAGGATACTTTTCTAATAGCCCAAATTTCATATCGACAAGTACAACATACTATTTCAACTTATTCATATATAACAAACTCTACATACGTAGGAATCACATAAATGTCTGTAAGAGCTAACTGTTTGCAGCAACATATGTATGTACGCTTTCTAAACGATGTTAGGGTCCTGTTGGTTGGTAGCATGTGATCTCTTTTGCATCAAAATATGTTGGTTGGTAGCATGTTATCTCATTTGATTCTTTACATTTCTATACTTTTACGTTTCAAATTGTGCCTTCCTGACCAAAATTGTAGTGTTTAAGATTATCTGAGTCTCACGAAACGCTACCATTCAAACCAGGTCTCTCCATTAGAGAGACATACCTGCTACGACCCAACCAAAGTGAGATTCGCTTTCTAAAGTTTACGGTTGAAAGCTGTTTGTTTGATGTAAATTATGTATTCTCGTCCGAATTCTTCACAAAACTTCCATATTTACAAATTATTGGATAGGGACAAATGCTTAGGGTTCCAACTACTCTACATATAGATTTTGAGATGAATCTCTAATTTAAAGGCTTTATGCAAATAATACAGTATAATTTTTCAATAAGACCCAATTAGTTATCATGTGAATTACCTAGTTTGCTTCTTTTAAGTTAAATTGATTCGGAAAGTAAGTTAATTTGATTCGGAACGTTCTATCTTTCTCTTCTAAAGGTTTTTCTATTGGTAAGTTAATTTAATTCGGAAATTTTAATATATCTGTTTATTTCTCTCTTTCTTTCGTTCAATACTTTCTTCTAGTCTATTACACAATTCTTGTGTCATTTGTTTCATTAGATAGATATAACTTATCTGTTTCATTTTTCTGTTTACATGCAATGTGAAAAGAAAAACATCAACAAAAGAAGTTATAGGCACTTCACTCAATTTTATAGTTTTTATACTAAATTTTAAATTGGATTTGATTCAACCCCTCCCTCCGTCTCTATATTTCTAAAGGTTGGGTTTAATTCATTTCTCCCTTTTTTCCGTATTCCTTATGGTTGGATTCAAACCACCCCCCTCAATCTCTCTGTATTTCTTAGTTCTATTTATTAATGTTTTTAAGAGAGGTCGATGATAATATAATGATCCATATTACTATACATTTTAGGTTTGATTCAATGCATCATTCCCTTTGTACATTTAGGTTCGATTCAAAATTTACTTCAAATTTCGGTTAAGATTGTAGGTTTGATTAAAATTGTATACTTTTTAGAGAGAGATGTTAGATGAGAATTTAACTAAGGTGCTGTTTGTTTTTTTTTTTAATGTCTGAATCTGAAATTGTTGAATCTGAATTGGCTGAACTGAATTAGCTGAATCTGAATTAGCTTAATTGTCTAACAAGTTAGAATGTTTGTTTTCCCTATCTGAAGCACTATATCTGAATTTGTACTTTGACATAAATACCCTTATTTCATAGTAGTATTTTTAACAAACATCCCCTTAAGCTTTATCTACTCCTTTTTCTAAATAAAAGGAAATTGAAACCCTAGTTCCTGCCCCCCTCTTTCTCCAGGAAACCCTAGTTCCTGCCCCCCTCTTTCTCCAAGAAACCCTAGTTTCTGCCTCCCTCTTTCTCCATCTCTACAGTCACTCTCTCTCACTCAATCGTTCTCCCTCTCTCTCAGTCAAGTTGCCTATAGTAAATCGGCGAAGGGTTCCGTCCCTCAATCATTCTCTTTCTCTGTAACAATATTCAACAAAGGTTTCGTCTCTCTCTCTCTCTCAATCGCTTTCTCTCTCTCAGTTGCTTTCTCTCTCTATCTCTCTCCCTCTCTCTCTCTCTCTCTCAATCGCTTTCTCTCTCTCAGTTGCTTTCTCTCTCTATCTCTCTCCCTCTCTCTCTCTCTCTCTCTCTCTCGCTCTCTTTCTAACAGTAGATCGGAAAATGGTTCACCACAACCAAGCTTCCTGATGCAGTGGTGTTTATTTTGTGATTGTGGTGGTTGTCTGGCAGGTGGTGGTGGTGGTCTGGCTGGTGTGTTCCTGTGGTGGTGTTCTTGGTGGTTCATACCTATCGTGGTGGTTGTCTGATTGGTGGTGGTCTTGGTGGTTTGTACCTGTGGCAGTGGGTGTTTGATTGGTAGTGGTGGTGGTGGTGGTGGTGGCGGCGGCGGTAGTGGTGGCGGTAGTGGTGATGGTGGTGGTGCTACATAGAATATTTGAGTATGAGAATGTTTCTCATTTATGGGGTATAATTGACATATAACATATTTCAGCCATGGACATTTATTTTCAGACTTGTTTTGAAGTCTGAAAAATGTAGGGTACTTTTCAGCCAATTCAGACCTCACTCTAATTCAGCCAAGTTTTTCAGATTTTATTAAATTAAAAAACAAACATCTGAAATCTGAATTGGGTTCCAATTCAGATTTCAGATCTGAAAATATAAAAAAACAAACAGCACCTAACTATATTACTGTATCCCAGTTTCTTCTTTGTATCTCAGATGAGAATGTTCACCGTGTTATTTATATGCTAATTATGACATTTTGGGTTATGTGTTTATGTTTAAATCTTTCAGATCCAACCATTGAGTTAAAATTAACGAACTACTATAAATACCTGACTACCGAATTTTCTAATTATCCTTCCAAAGTTAATCCAACATTCTTTTACTAAAATTTAATGGGTTTTCTTTGTTTCGGAGAGAAATTATAAGATTGTTTCGATATTGAATATAGAACATACATTTTCTTCTTGAAGAGGTATATTTTTTTTCCAACTAGACAAAAGTATATTTTCTTTCTTCTAACTAGGTGTCCAAGTTACACTCAGAAACGAAACACATCATTGCGTTCATCTTGTCGAGCTCTTAAGCTTAAAGTCAATAATCATTCAAATCCGATTCCGGATGAATGAGATGTTCAAGTCAGAAGTTTGGATGGAAAATGGTTAAGTTGGGGACCAAACGACATTAAGAACATGTTGGTTTGGGACCGTTTGCGCAAAGAGAACACTTCAAGATCGTATGGTGCGCGCTCTCTTTGCGTTATAGGCCTCAATGCAAACAGTCAGACAAAGATCCCTTCAGGATCGTGGTGGGAAGGTGCGCTGAGCGTTGGATCAGAGAGGATCTCACCCGAATCGGAACGTAAGTGGGATCTCACCCGATCTTGATCTAACAACCTCGACTTCTACTTTTGGGCTCATTTCGAAAATCTAACAGAGGACGTTCCTCCCGAGCTTTTGAGCGAGATCTGACGCTCCTCATTGCTTCCAACAAAGATCGGCCCAAAATTAAATGAAGAGTCACAATCTCTAAACGGATGTGTCCCTAAAAACCCAACTAATGTGTCCCTAATGAATGCATCTATTTGTGTCCTATTTATATGACCCAAATGAACTCCGTTTAAAATCCATTTTTTCCAGAGCATCAAACAATGTTATAAAGTGATTTTAGAGAGTTTAAGAAGAACAATTGATAGGATTTTCAAAGAGTTTCATAAGAAGGAAGTCTGGTCTCCTGGGAGACAAACGCTGGTAATTGTGTGGTACTATACATGGAGTAAACTGTCTTATGGAAAGAACAATACTTCGCCTTGATTCAACTATTTTTTTCTTCTAATCCTCTGATTATGTCTTTTTCCTTTTCATTTATCTGATTTCTAAATCAAAGGCATTCTGATTTTTCGAATCAGAAGTGTATTTGATTTTCAAATAATTATAATTTAGAAAACACAGAAGGAGTACAATTTCACTTTCCAATCTTAAATCGAGTGAGATTTGACTACGAATCATTTGCTTTGGATACCAGACACTATTGGTTAGAAATACGAAAGATATTGAATTGTTCTCTTCCTTAGTCTCTCTCCTTTAATTTGGAACGAAAGTGTTTTTGATTGATTTATCGATAGAATACAAGTAGAATAAGATTTACCCGACTCGGTTAGAAATCGTTGTGTCCACTTGTTGGATAGGTACACCAAAACCAACAAAATTAAATATATAAACTAGGTCCTATATATGCGGAGGGCGTTGTTAAAAGCACTCACTTAAAATGCTATTGGCAGGTGGGTTTTACTTGATTCAGATCAATGATCATTGGCTCGAGCTCTCTATAAGCACCCAATCAACTAACTTAGGTAACGATCAACTCCATTATCTCTTCAAACGTCTTCTTCCAAAACAAACACCACTGCTCAACTTCCGTAAAATGGGGAACTGCTTCTCTCCATGACCTACAAGCTTCTTCTTCTCATTTACTCGAGCTCTCTATAAGCACCTAATCAACTAACCACTCTTCTGACTTCTTCTTTCAAATCAAACACCACCGCTCAACTTCGGTAAAATGGGGAACTGCTTCTCTCCATCACCTATTCAATTTGTTTTTCTAACTATTTACAGGAAACAATAGGCCCCTTACATACAATTTAGCCACCTTGAGCCTGGCCTAGCCTGGTTCTTCTTCCCCCACTTCAATTTGATTTTCTAACTATTTACACGTAATTTTGCAGCAAAAAAGGAAAAACTATATACACGTAACGATAGTCCCCTAACCTCCAATTTGGCCACTTTGAGCCTGACCTGGCCTGGTATAGCAGTCTATGTTAGGCAAACCAATACACGGTTTTGATTTGATCTTTTCCAAGTCTGTACTTGAATAGTTTACTATCAAATTGCTATTGATTAATAGTTTAAGCAAGATGATGGTGTCATTGTGACGACGCATGAACTAGAAATCAGTTCATCTATCAACCCTCTTCCATCCCATTCAACGGACTACACAACCTTACCCTTGTATATTTCATACGTATATTGCACGATCGATCATGCAACAATATAAACAAGGACCTATATATGTGGAATGGGAATGTTAGGCATTTTTATAACAAAACCGAGGCAATTGGCATATGTATAACAGAAAAATAATGTGAGGTCCTTTTAGATTTGGCCTTTGGGATCTGCTCTATCAATGTATTTGTCTGATTTCTCACCTGTTGCTGGTTTAATTGAATATAATAAACTATGTGGTAGGTGATTGTAGAGACCCAGCCACGGATGACCTCTGGGTGTGTCCACCAGACCACCCTTAGTCAGAAATTGTATTTCTGTCAGTCAGAAATAGTGGCGTAAGAAATAATATTTCCGCCAGTTCTGTCTGTTGTTTACTTCGTTGGAAATGATTCCACCATCCAACCTATCAACAGAACTGCCTTATTTATGACGTTTACCTAGTCAGTAATAGTCTATTTCCGACGGTTTAGTTAAACTATTTCGTGGGAAATAATTTTATTTTTCAGAAAATAAATTGGAAGCCTAACTATAAAATAAAAATAAAAAATTGAGAGTTTAGATTTCATGCTAATAGAATACTCAATTTACACAAGGTGAGAATATAGCAATATACCACATAAATTAAGTTTAAAAACTTATCAAATTTCTCAAAGAAAATAATAAGTACACTTTCACCTTCACCAAGTAGACTCAGGTGTTGTTTGGCAACACTAAAATAAGTTTTTTTTTTTTTTTATTTAAGTAGAAAAGTTAGTCTGGTAATGTGAAAATTTCTGACTTCACTTAAGTTTTTTTTTTTTTTGGAAGTCGACTACGATCTTCGTATGTCGTTACATTTGGCACTTGATACATCATAGATGTGATAAGCTCGATAACCGTCCACTCAAACACTAACAGAACCGGGCCTATAGCCCAACAAGACATGGCCTAAAGCCCAACAACATTATTTACACCCTAATAATCCCAAATCAAATAACCAAAGATTCCACCTTCTCTGGGATTCGAACCTGGGACCTCCAGGGCTTTCTGGAGTTTATGTCAACACCTTGGAACCACTTGGGCTACCAACTGTTGACGACTTCACTTAAGTTAAAATGTGACTTTCTTTTGAAACTCAGATTTTTAACTATTGACTTTAAAATTAAGTAACTTTTGTTCAACATACGCATGAATTTTACTTTACCAATTCTTTTTCATTGTTTATATCCGCTCCACCACTACAATTAAACTTCCACCACACTATTATACCACCATACATCTCCACCACCACCACCACCCCATCTCAACCACCACCACAACCACTATTCCTCTACTATCATCGTACCTCCATGACCATGGTAGCTCAACCACCAACACCACCACCACCGTACATCCACCACCATCGTACCTCCACCTCCACCACCACTACCACCATCACCATTATACATCCACCACCACTATCACTTACCTCCGTTGTACATCCACCACCACCAACACCGTACCTCCACCACCAACACCGTACCTCCACCAAAGCAGTCCTCGTACAACAACCACCCCCACCATCCACGTACCTCCACCACCATCCACGTACCTCTACCACCACCACCGCCGCCACCATCATACTTCCACCACCACAACAACCGCCACCACCATAATACCTTCACCACCACAACAACCACCACCACCACCATAGGCCCGTCACCATTCTCCGCCACCGTACTCCACTACCACCACACCTCAATCACATCAGAACCACCACCACACTTCCATCACCATACCTCCAAAGCTAGCTCTACCACCACCACCACTACCACCAAACCACTCCTTCCAAAAGAGTAATCATGAAAATTCAAAATAAATTCAATTAGTATCAAGTATCAGGAAAAAAAAAATAGAAAAGTAAATTACATTACCAAATTAACGTTTTGACTTTTTTAGTTAAGGTTATTTCCCTAATGGCCCCCAACTTTGTGACCAGCTTCCCGCCTGACCCCCTATTTTACGAGAAATACCCAGATGACCCCCTTCCGTTATGACACCGTCACTCTCTCTCATCCATCATGTTTTCTCTCTCTGCCAACTCACGCCACATCATCTGTTATGCCACCTCATCACCTTCTCTGGCAGAGGTCGCCGACCGGCCAAATTCCGGCCGGCGATCTTCAAACTAAAAATAAAAAATAAATTTTTTTTCTCTCTTCCTCTCTCCCTCTCTCTAAAATTATTCTGGCGAAGGGAGACCTTCGCCGAAGTGGTCTGTTCTTGAAGAGCAGATCTCGGTCTGTTCAGTGTCTGTTCTTCACTGAACAGACCTGGTCTGTTCTTCAAGAACAGACCACTCCGGCGAAGGGAGAAATTTTAGAGAGAGAGAGAGAGGAAGAGAGAATTTTTTTTTTTAGTTTGAAGGTCGCCGGCCGGAAATTTGGCCGGTCGGCGACCTCTGCCGGAGAAGGTGATGAGGTGGCGTGACAGATGATGTGGCGTGAGTTGGCAGAGAGAGAAAACATGATGGAGGAGAGAGAGTGACGGTGTTATAATGAAAGGGGGCGATATGGGTATTTCTCGTAAAGTAGGGGGCCAGGCGGGAAGCTGGTCACAAAGTTGGGGGCCATTAGGAAAATAACCCTTTTAGTTATAAACGATTTTGCCAAATATGCTCTCATCCAATATAGTGATCACTTTTCTGCTCAGATGTTTGAGATGTTTGAGATGAAAACTTATTCAGGTTCGATTGAGTAATGCAACATATCATCCTATCATCCTACTTGTGAGTGTGTGTATAGAGCCAATTCTTGTTATGCAGAATAACAATTACTATTGTTTGTTATCTTTTCAATTGTATCAAATTGAAGTACACCAAACACTGAAGAGATAGCTCAATTCGTTAAGTAGAGAACATGTACGAAAGGATGGAAAAACACGATTAGACCTAGTTACTGAATCCCAATACAGTATAGAAGCAGCCAACACGAATAGTATGAAATTGTAATTCTAATTTTTCATAACACAAGAGAGAGTAAGATGTCGAAAGATTAGAAATTTAGTGTTTCTAAAATTTCACTCGCTATACTTTATTTAAATTCAGATGACAAGTTGATAGGTTCACTTAATGTACCAAAGATATTTGGGATTCACTTGTATCTATGTATGTCAGTTATATCTATGTATGTCAGGTGTATGAACGGTATATGATGTTGAAAGATTAGAAATGTAGTGTTTCTAAAATCTATTCTTAGGTGCTGTTTGTTTTTTAAAATTTTCAGATCTGAAATCTGAATTGATATCCAATTCAGATTTCAGATGTTTGTTATTTTATTTGACAAAATCTGAAATATTGGCTGAATGAATTAGACATCTGAATTGGCTGAATTTTCACACAGTTATTTCAGACTTTAAAACAAGTCTGAAAAATAAACCTAGTAGTTGAAAAATAACAAATGACAAATATACCCCCGCAAAAACCGAAAATTACCGTCTTCATCTTCTTCATTTCACCACCACCACTACCACCACCGCTGCAACCACTAACACCGCCACCGCTGCAACCACTAACACCACCACCACTAGACCACCACCAACCACACCACCACTACCACCGCCACCACCGCCACAGAGGACAACACAGAAACCAAGACCACACAGGAAGGTCTCAACCTAACCCTAACCGCAACCACACAGGAACCCTATTCATTTCATCTTTCTCTTCAAACCTCCCCCTAAAACAAGGCCCAATACAGTAAAAAAAAAAAACAGAGAAAAAAAATAGAAACCCACAAAAATTTGTTGAATCACAGAAGAAATCAGATCTTTCCAAAGAAGAAATTTCAATGTGAATTTCTTCTCTAAATACCCAAGTCTTCAATACCCATACTTCAATATCAACCCAAAGAAATCAAAATTGGCTTATAACAAACAAACCATATTCATTTCATCTCTCATAATACCATGGTATTCATCAAACATTAGTGTTCTTCTAAACAAATTCTTATCATCAAATTATGGTTTCAGATTTCCAATCTTTTTACCCTCACCCGATCAATGCCAACATCATCTGAAGTAGAAAAATTACTATCAATGTGGTGGTATCAGTTGTTTTGATGAACTAGGGTTTTCGTATTAGTAGGTTGGGAAAGAGGACAGGAGAGAGAAGGAGAAATTGAACTAGGGTTTTTTGGTGGCCGGCTGGAAAAGAGGACAGGAGAGAGAAGGAGAAAGTGAACTAGGGTTTTGGTGCCCTGTTGGGAAAGAGGACAGGAGAGAGCAGGAGAAAGTTAAAAAAGAAAAGTGAAGATAGGGTTTCTTTTTTTTTTCCTTAAAATATAAATGGGGGTATAAATGTAATTTTCGTAATTAAGATATTATGATTCAGATTTGGAAAACAAACATCTTACTTGCAAATTAATTCGTACAATTCAGATTCAGCCAATTCAGTTCAGCCAATTCAGATTCAGCCAATTCAGATTCAGTCATTTAAAAAAAACAAACACCACCTTAATCTACAAAAATAATAATCTAAATGAAACAAAGTGAAGAAAGAATGAAATACATCCTATTGGCAATGTAAATGAAAATTCTCATTCATATAAAGTTAGACCAAAGGAAATAACCTCAAGTTGTGAACAACCTAGGGACCTTCTGGATTTTTGTTTGGATTTATTAAGAGTTAATTCCTATATGGCCCCCTACTTTGTGACCAGCTTCCTTTATGGTCCGCAAATTTTTGTAAATTCAAATATGGCCCCCTATTTTCATTGAAATGTCATAACTACCCTTCCATTAATATATTTTCAAAATAAAATTAAAAACAAAAACCTAAATTACACCTCACTTTCCTCTCCACCACTCATCTCTCTCCACGTCACCTCTCTCTCCAACTCACCTCTCTCTCTCTCCAAGTCAGCACTCTCTTCTCCGATGAAGGTTCTGGCCGGCGACCTTCAAACTTAAAAAAAAAAATATTTTTTTTTTTAAGTTTGAAGGTCGCCGACCAGAAAATTTTCCGGTCGACAACCTTCATCGGAGAAGAGAGTGCTGACTTGGAGAGAGAGAGGTGAGTTGGAGAGAGATGAGTGGTGGAGAGGGAAGTGAGGTGTAATTTAGGTTTTTGTTTTTAATTTTATTTTGAAAATATATTAATGGGAAGGGTAGTTATGACATTTTCATGAAAATAGGGGGTCATATTTGAATTTACAGAAATTTGGGGGCCATAAAAGAAGCTGGTCACAAAGTAGGGGGCCATATAGGAATTAACTCATTTATTAACCTTGCCTACAACAGAATCAAATTCAAAGGGAAAAAGCGAAAGGAAATAGCGTGAAAGAATAGTTGGGGAAGGAATTGGGGGAGATTATTATATGATAGTGGCAGTTGAGAGAAAGAGATCAATGGAAATTGAGAACTTAGGGAAAAATATCCATTAAAAATAGTTTTCACGGGATTTTTCTCTGAAAATTTTGCATCAGAAAATATTTTCCTGTTTTGACGAAGAATTATTTCCCGGCGTCAATTTTTTTTTTTTCGATGGAGAAATAAATTCTCACCGTAGAAAAAGGTTGTTCTCAATGGAATTTGTTATCGCCGGTTAGTGAGTTTTCCCGACGGTTCAGGGGTTGAGCCGTCATTACTTAGCCATTGTTTTCGACGAGATCTTCATTTTTGGTCAAAAAAAATATTGTCTTTCATGGTGGTACTTGTTGATGTCAAAAAATGGTCTTCCGTTAAATCAACATGAAACCGGGACTTGATGCATGTCAACGCCCGTTATGATTGAATATTCTGTTTGGATGACTGAGATTCCTTCTTCTTGCTCCTCGCTCCTGCTCCTTGCTCCTAGCTCCTTGCTCCTAGCTCCTGTTCCTGGGGAGAAAACCGACAAAGGGTTCGAAAACCGCTTCGACGCTCAAAACTGTCAGGTTGCTCTTTGCAGTAAAAGATTGAATATTGATTGAACCTTTTGGGGACGAGTTATGAGACTCAATGAGAAGTTCTTGTGTCCAGCTTGTCTTGTGGAAGACGATTAGGGGCCCTTTATAGACTAACCTAGACCGACTGTGGTTAGACGGTGTAGATGAGGCGGTGGTGATCCACCGTTTGGGGAAGTTTTCCACTATTCGTGGTTAGGATTTCCTTTGTAGTTATCTCGTATCTAGGATAAATAGAAGTTCCTAAGTTTATGGATCCTTCGTAGATATCCTGCCGAGGTGATAGATCTTCTAGGAGATATTTCCTCTTTTAAAACTGTTGAAGTCCAAGTTTGCTTAAATACTTAAGATCTTTCACCGACTGGGATCTTTTTAGGGAGATTCCGGGATTGAGTCGGTAAGCCTTATGGCGCGCTTCTGCCTCCCCAGTTTGGGGCGTGAGACATCGGCCTAGCTTAGGTGGACCCCCTCATTCCTTCAGGGATTCCAGGGATGCTCTGATCGTGTTGTAGGCGAAACAGGGTTGGTTCCCCTTAGCTGGTCCTGCCGACCCTCCTAATTTAGGGCGTACTTGGCGGAGCGTTGCGGGTTCAGCTGTCCTGTTGTCTTTAGCCGGGTTGACCCGTTGGACTTCTGGTCTATTCTTGACTTTCTGACGTCAGTCAATGTCTGGAAAATTTATGCATCACCAGTACTCACGAATTCCTTCGGAAATCATTCGTCATAAAAAATACGAACTTTTACACAATCTCTTCACCTAGGGAAAGTAAGTATATCATAACCAAAATTACATGCTTATTAGACGATCTCCAATGAAATATTTGAAAAAAAACTCAAAAAAATCTTAGGCGTCTAAGTATCAATTAAGATTCACTTTCTTAAGTGGCGAAAGAAAGATACACAAAAATGTTTTATGTCTTTAATGAAATTTTTAACTCCAGTTATACAAATGTCACTTTTAAATTTAATGGGAAAAAAATAGATAAAAACTAAAATTTTCTACTAGTTTAAATTTTAAAGTTTGAAGAGGTGACATTTAGAAAAACTCAAACTAAACTTTAATTTTGGAGTTTCTCTCTAAAATAACATAAGTGTCACTCTAAAATAAATGCACTAAGTGTCCCGTAGGAGACATGGGTTGAGCCATGTGTTGAGTAATCCTGACCCAAGCTAGGGGTAAACTTTCCAACTTTTGCATATGTTAGTTAACCTTTCCGTTAGTGATCAAAATACATTTCAAGCTTCCCCATATACTCCCTCCGTTCCAAAATGAATGATCTATTCTGAAAACTAACTTTTTAAAGGAACATCATTAAGTAGAGTTTAACTTTAAAAAATAACATGATTTTTTCAATTGTACTTTCACTAACATTTTTACTATACAATGAAAAAGTTTAACTTACTTTTAAATAAAGTTTTCATTAAATTTATAGTAATGGATATTATAAATTTATAGTATATGGTTTGAAAGATTTGCAGGTAAATTGCGGATGCAAAACTTACTTTGTTATGCCATTTCAGACCAAGTAGCATTGTTGTCTTATAAAAGTTTTACTTAGTACAAACTTTCGTCACCAATTCATCTTTTTGGGCCTATAATGTTTTTCTGTTAATTTAAGACTATAACTTGTTTGTATGAGTAATCATTAGTGTTAGTTTTTCTTAGATGGTTTAGGCTTACATAATAAAAATTATTGGTGACTATAACTTCTTTGTATGAGTAACGATTTTAAAAGGCCTCACTAGGGAAGGGTGCTTAACCTCTTAAGAGGAGCACCACACTCTGTCTCACCGATGTGGGATTGTTGCCACCACATGTATAAGTATATAACAATCGATACTTTATATTGTTGTTACAATTTGGCATTTTCCTTTGGTGTATGTTATTTTGGTGATGTTTTGAAATCACTTATTCTGGTTTGAATCATACAATCAAAATATGTGTGAGAATCATAAAAAATACCATATTCATCACAAAATTGATTTTAAATTATAGTTCGCAATTACATTTACGATGTGAGTAGCCTTTTTATATAGAAATTTTGGACTAAAGCAACATGACTTAAGATCCCCACTCCGCCTCTTGATTAATGTCGAATTTCGATAAATTTTTTATATTTGGAACGGATTTTTCATTAGCTTTCTAACAAGATCCATTTTTAACACACTTTTTTTTCCAAAAAATCTCCGAAAATACGACATTTTTTTTCGTTTTTTATAAACTGGGTTTGCAAAATGTAGATTGCAAACTGAATTTGCAAAATGTAAATCGCAATCTTGATTTTCAAGCTTTGCAGAATAGAATCTCGGGTTGCAGATCTTGCAAACTCAATTTGCACATTTTACAAACTCGCTTTGCAGATTTTGCAAACTTTATTTGCGGTCGATAAAAAAACCTGAAGTTTCTTCTTCATCAGCATCATGTAAATTAAGATTTCAGATCAGGTTGTACATCATCATCAACAACATCAAATTCATCATCATCATCAAAATTAAGGTTTCAGTTTAAGAGAGAGATAAAGGGAAAGGGAGAAGAAGTACAGAGATTTGTTCAGATTTCTATATTCATAATCAAAATCATCGAATACCAAGATAAGCTTCATCAAATCTTTGATCGCCCTTCAACATTTATTCACCTATCTTCGAAGGACACAGATCTCCATATAAACCGCTAGTTGTACTGCCATTACCTCTTTTAATTATATTGATAAATTTTGTTCGATTCCACAATAGTTTACCTGCAAAATAAACAAAAGGAAGAAACGGATAAGCGAAATGGAAGTTGAAATTGAAACTTAACGATCTAAAAATAAAGAACGTTCTTCGAAGTGTTGGGTTATGTGGTCTCCTAGTGTTGGTAGCGGAATCTCCTACATCTAGTATGTCTAACACTACTATCCCCATGATCTCATGCATAAGCTAACAGTGAGCTAAGAGTTAGAGATTACCTTAATCGCTAAATTTTCTCTCGAACATTTTCAATCGAATGTGAAGACCAAGAGCTCCAATTGTTGCTCCTCTACTCAAGACACCCGAATGATCAACTTGATCTCCCACCTTGTTGCTAGCTAGAACACCAATGGTGGTTTGATGAAAAACTTCTTCTTTGACTAGATAGATAGTTGGTAATTATCTCTCTTTCTTTCTCTACTTGATGTTCTACAGAAGAAAGATCCTTGAGAATTCTTCCACACCTTATTCAAGTCTTAAGAGACATTATGTAGAAAACTAAGTTAGAGTAAAACCCTAATTAGGTTTCCCAAAAAGTCCATTTTGGATAAGATTAAGGAAACCCTTGAAAATTTTCTATTTTCCAATTTCCTTTCTCTTCTTGACCGTCCAAAACATGCCCATCTTGGGCAGATCTGTCCGGCCTATAGGGCCACATGGTCAAGCTTGATCGTCCCCCTTTGGGCCCCAAAATAATCCTTTTGGTGTCCGACCCAAATACTCTTCCTTGGACCTTTTGTACTATCTTTGCATAAACTTCTTTTAGGTTTTTTGGACATATTTATGGGTCTCACATCCATCATCATATGTCTCATCCCTCTAGTCATATCATCCGATCAAATCGACATTTTTTGGTGTAACCCGATGTAGAATCCGGTCGAAGTTAGTCGCGAATTACTTAGTAATTCGACGATCATAGTTGGTTTCTAGCTAAACACTACGATCCCTATATCGTCCGGACTTGATGATCTTCTTCGTCTATTGTCTTATCCGAAAAATTGCTCGCATTGCATCTTTGGTCGAAGGACATCTCTTTCACGAAGATAGTTCGATCTCGAAGCACCAGTTAAGAAATCAAAATGTGAGTTTCCCAAAATCGACAAAGCTAAATCCAAATATTCGTTAAAGAAGACACACTTGAAGATTTGATGTAACTCAAAACCAAACAAGATAAAAATTACAGATCGAAGACGAATGCAAAGAAGAAGAATAATGAAATCGAGAAGAAAACAAATCTAAATTTTTCTCTATATTTTAGAGAGAGTGAGAGAGAAAATGAATTTTACTATTTTAGTGGGAAGGGTAATTTGGAAACCAGAAAATGACAAAATTACCTTAATAGTAATTATGCATTTTATTTTAAACTTTACCTATTATATATTATCCAATAATATTTTGGTAATATATACTATTTTTTATTATTATCATGATAAGTTCTTCTTTTTTTTTTGACCCAAACAACTATTCTCTTAATTCATATAAGAATTGACAATACCAAAACAAAAAGGAATTAGCAATAAATCAACATATATATATATATATATATATATATATATAGAGAGAGAGAGAGAGAGAGAGAGAGAGAGAGAGAGAGAGAGAGAATAGAGAGAGAGAATTGCCAATACCAAAAACAGAAAGGAAGTTAGCAACAAAACAGATGGGGGAGGGTGAATCATATAGAGTGACATTATGGAAAGTAGGTATATGTTGGATTATGATCACATTTTTGGTGGCTTCTCTTGTTGTTTCAGAGGAAACAAATCCGAAATACAATCAAACTCACTACTCCCTGAATCAAAGAAATTTATTAGATCAACAAAAACCTTCCAATGGTCATCAACATATTTGGCCTGTAAGTTGTTTGTTAGAACAATGATCTGTTTTACATTATTTTATGAAAATTCTTTAGATTCTGATTTTTTTTTTTTTTGTTGTAAATTGTTTAGCCAATGAAATTTGGATGGAAGATAATAGTTGGTTCAATATTTGGGTTTATTGGAGCTGCATTTGGAAGTGTTGGAGGAATAGGTGGTGGTGGAATTTACGTTCCGATGCTTACACTTATTATCCGTTTCGATCCAAAGTCAGCTGTTCCCATTTCTAAATGTAAACTTTTATTTTCCGCATTTCTAATGAGTCTATCTTCAAAAAAAAAGTCTAATAAGTCTTACAAATACAGGATTTCGTTCTTGATGAAGACTCTCTCGCCCCACTTAAAAAGCTTCCACACTTGTTTATTAGCTTAAACTCGTACGAATGGCGTAGCCTGCAGTCCCTGCTTGGATCCAGTCCAGGCAATGGGCAAGCCCTGACGTGTTTTTCGCTAAATAAACTTGAGCACCCGACCTAATTTACACCTTAAATCATCCACGTCAACAACTCCTAGGAGTCAAACATCACGAATGAAGCGTAAACAATCTAGAATTCGACTTGAGACAATTCATACCTCGAGTCGAATTTTATATCTGACTTCGAAAAAGAAAACATAATTGTCTCCGTTTTTATAATCCATGCTTTCTTTTTTTTTTTTTGTTAAGAGGTTTTTATAATCCATGCTTAGCACATCCAAATTGTTTGATTTGTTTTAGGTATGGTAATGGGTGCAGCAGTATCAACAGTGTATTACAATCTGAAGAAAAGGCATCCAGTGCTTGATATACCACTTATTGATTATAACCTAACCTTGCTGATTCAACCAATGCTCATGCTTGGAATCAGTCTTGGTGTTACTCTAAATGAAATTCTTGCTGATTGGATGATTACAGTCCTCCTCATTTTTCTTTTCTTAAGTAAATCTTCCTTCTTATAAGACAAAATCTCTCATAAATTAGTAGTGTCATTTTATGCCATTATGCTTTTGATGGACCCAATTTTAAGATTTTTTTTTAAAAAAGAAGTCATGTTTCTGTTTGGTTAAAAATCTAACGGTTTTTTCTAACGGTTTTTTAAAGCAGTTACAATCTTTTTGCAAAGCAGTTGCAAACTTCTTGCAATTAGTTTTAAATTATGAATATATCTATGGAGCTGGTGATGAAAAAAATTGAGTGATTTTTTTTTCACCAATAAAAAAAATTATTTGAAGTTTTGATCAAATTTTCTTTAAAAAAAATCTTTAACTTAATCAAAGGAGGTAGAATGCTCAAAAAATATAGACCGAATGCGGCCCCACCACATTTCAGCCAAATTTTTCTAGCATCCTAACCTTTTTCTATCTAAATAGAGACCACAAACATGGTTGTTATATCAAAAATGAGTGAGAGATCCAAATTTTGGGGCGTAAATGAGAGCCCAATTCATTTTCGGGCAAAAATGTGAAGCAGGTCCAAATGTCAGAAAACAGTACTATTTCCTGGTTTTATTTTTTTTCCTCCCCTTCTTGTCCTTGGACGGGATATTTCTCAGTTTTCTGACACTCTGACGCGAGACAGCGAATTAATTAGTTTCCCGTACATGACGTCACAACAGAAAGACATTCAGATTTTTCGAAATTTCAAAAATGGCGCCATTTTTGACGAAATTTCGGCAATTTTTTTTGGATCCCGCCCATTGTATTCTGTTTCAATTCCTTCTTTGTTCTTATTTATACATCCAAAGATCTTATTCATCATTCTTATTTTGCTTCACATTTTATCTTCTCCATCTTTTTCAATCTCTAAAAACATCAAAGTTTCCAGTTCTTTCTCTCTCTAAAAGTTTTATGTTCTTATTTATCTCCTTCATCTCTTTCAATCGATTTATTTATTTCTTCATCACTTTCAATCTCTAGAAACATCAAAGTTTTCAGTTCTTCCTGTCTTTAAGTTTTATGTTCTTATTTATCTTCTTCATCTCTTTCAATCGATTTATTTATTTCTTCATCTCTATCTTTTTTTTTAATTTATTTTGTTTCCAGATCTTTCCAGATTTATACATCCAAGATCTTCTTCATCATTCTTATTTTGTTTCACATTTTGGAAATATTTGGTTTAAAGTTGACCAGTACATCCAAGATCTTCTTCATCATTCTTATTTTGTTTCACGTTTTGGAAACATTTGTTTCACATTCTTATTTTGTTTCACATTTTGGAAATATTTGGTTAAAAAAAAAAGAAATTGGTTGAAAGTTGACCAGTACACAGAAGAATTCCCGATACACAAGAAAATTTCCAGTACAAAAATGTCTAGTACAGAACCAAATTTCCAGTAAACAAAACAATTTCTAGTACACAAGAAAATTCACCAGTATAAAAATGTCTAGTACATAACCAGATTCCCAGTAAACTGAACAATTTCCGGAACACAAGACAATTTCTAGAAAACAAGAAAATTTCCCAGTACAAAAATTTCTAGTACATAACCAAATTCCGAGTACACAAAACAATACCCGGTACACAAGACAATTTCTAGAAAACAAGAAAATTTTCTAGTACAAAAATATCTAGTACATAACCAAATTCCAGTAAACAAAACAATTTCCAGTACACAAGAAAATTTCCTAGTATAAAAATGTCTATTACATAACCAGATTCCCAGTAAAGTGAACAATTTCTGGTACACAAGACAATTTCCAGAAAACAAGAAAATTTCCCACTACAAAAATGTCTAGTGCATAACCAAATTCCGAGTACAAAGAATATATGAAAACAAATCAATGGAAAACTATCAAAAATGAGGAAAATTTAATTTTAAAGAGATAAAAAATAAATCTGGAAAAAAGAAGGAAATTTGTTGAGATTGGAGAGAGAAATTTGTTGAGATTAGAGAGAGAAATATGTGTGGGAGAAGATAAAAAAAGAAATAAATCTGAAAAAAAAAAGAAAATGGCAAGTTGGTAATTTTGTAATGACAATTCTGTAATTTTGTGGGAAAGTACATGGTTTGATGTCAGTGCGTCAAACTATTTTTCAAAAAATTTCGTGTTTTCCGGAAATTTTTCGGTGGCAATGTTGTAAATATGTGGGGAGTACACTGTCTGACAGCCTGGTGTGTCAGCTAGTTTTTCAGAAATTTTTCGTTTTTCTGGAAAACTTTTTGATGGCAATTTCGTAAATTTCGAAAAGAATAAGGACTTTCTGGACATTTCATCTCTTGGTCTGACGCATTGGACCTGCTTTACAATTTTGTTCGAGTTTGGGTTGGGCTCTTATTTTGGGCCCAATTTTGGATCTTTCATCTATTCTCTCTTGTTATATTATGTTTTCACAGTTATTAAACGTGCTTATAAACATTGATTTGAAGTTTGAACTAAGTGTTCCCCATTAACACTCTTGTTTTCTGTAGGCTTATCCACAATGTCCTTCTTCAAGGGTATTGAAGCATGGAAAAAGGAAACACTCTTAATGAAGGTATTAATCCTTATACTTATAATTTCTTCTTCTGAAATTTTGTCTTAGGCTGTTGGACAATGTTTGTTTCTTTTTGTAACTCAGATTTCAGAATATCTATTTTCGTGTGATTTGTTTGACTCGTTGATTTAAGTTGATTTTTGGCATATTAGACAAGTCAGGTGGTAATTGAGATTGAGACAAGTCAGTTTTTAAAAATGAAAAAAATAACATTATCTTTGGTAGTGACACTTTTTAAAGAAAAAAATATGTAAAAAATCTGAATAAATTTTATATAATAAACCAGCGTTTTTTTGTGTTATGTTATTAATCTAATTTACTTTGATTTTAAAAGAAGAAAACGGTTGTTGGTCTGTTTTGTTACCCAATATTTGTCCTTAGTAGGGGTGAACATCGGTTGGATAACCGATTTTTTGAGTATATCCATAGTCCAATCCAAAGGGTTCGGTTATTATAAATCTCAATCCGAACCAATCCGTTCATGGTTTGGTTCAGTTACTAAACCAAACTATGCATGAACGGTTTGATTCGGTTAAATAACCGAACCAAAGGTCAAACTTTTGTCAAGAACAAACTTTCAACTTTAAAACTTGCTACAATTATACTTAGAACGTGCTAAAAACTAGTATTATCTCACAAACCCTTAAGCCTATACGTACGTGATTCATTCGACATAGTTCATCAACATTCGAAAAAGATAAAAAAAATATTAAACAATTCAATCATATTATCTCACATACATAATATATGGAAGGTAATAATAAATGGTTTAATTCGGTTTTTTTGGTTATCCGTCAAACAAATCCATAGACCAAACCAAACCAATCCGGATAACCATTGGATCGGTGTCCAAACCACCCAAATCTATTTGGATCGGATTGGTCGGTTTGGATACTAAATGTACACCCTAGTCCTTAGGATGACGTAGCTTGTTCAGATTAGAGAATGGATTTTCCACGTCAACCTTGGGCCAGAACCTGGGGAAAAAAATCAGGCCATCTAGCATCAGTGAGGAGACAATTCTCTATTTTAAATACACAAATGAACTATATTCAAATTTAGATCTTTTAACCCGCGACATTGGAGAATAAAGAAAAAATTTCTGAGAATAAATTCTCCGGAGAATTCATATTTCTTTAGCGGAATAAAGAGAAGAAGTAGTTTTGCAAGCTAAGTTGACTTGGTTTTGAAAACCACGTAGCATTCTGCAAATCGAGTTTGCAAATTCAGCAAATTTATATTGCGTTCTTCAAATCGAGATCTCAAGATCTGCAAGCCTATATGAAAAGTTACATCTATATAATAAAAGAGAAGGGGAAACGATGACTGGGACAAACATCCTTTTTTAATAAAGGATATTGTCTGGAAGCCCTTCCTAAAATTTTAAAAATAGTCCTTCTTAGAAATAAAATAATTTATTTAAAAAAAAATTAGGGTTTTTTGAGTTTATTCCCTTCAATAATTGATAATTGAGTTTACCCCCTTAAACTTACTATTTTAGGCAAAATAGTAGGGTCATGTATGGCGTAAAGGAAATGAATCACAAGTTAAATAGTTTACGGACAAAATAAGTCTTTACGAATCATATCCTTAACTAAATCTAACATACTAAGGTATTACAATTACTAAAATCACATTACCCTTGATAGAAATATTCATTTTCCACACACCATCAAACATTGTCTTAGTGTTTTTCATAAACGTAGTAAGTTGAGGGGGTAAACTCAATTATCAATTATTGAGGGGGGTAAACTCAATTAGCAATTAGTATTGAGGGGATAAAATCAAAAAACCCCAAAAATTACTGTGTTCTTTTCAGAAATAAAATAATTAATTTTAGAAAAAAAAATATAAATTGCAAAAATTAAAAAAAAAAGAAAAAAAAGAAAATTGAAATCTTTATCTCTCAGTGAGATTGTGCCCTTCTTAGTGCCGTAGGGCACGGGATATACCCTAGTATGAAGAACATGAAGAAGATGAAGATGAAAACCAAAAAGAAAAAACAAAGAAAGGGGCGAAAATAATCAGACCTGGATCTGTTTTTTCTCATCTTTTTTGAATCTTCCCCTGTGCTTCATCTTCATTTCTTCTTTTCTCCCCGTTACCTTCATCCTCATCATCTCCTTCTTCCTTGTTCTTCAACATATGGGTGAAGAAAAGAAAAACATTAGCGGAAGTGTTTCTAGAATTCTGAGGTCATAATGGTTTGTCGATGGTACTGGGAACTCGAGTCCTCTTTTAGCAAGAGTGAGAGATGCCTATAGAACATCGCTTATTTTATTTAGTGCCTTTAATTACTTTTTTTTTTTTTTTGTTGAACTATGCCTTTAATTACTTGATATAAATCTAAATTACTTTTGAGCCGCAACCCACTTAAAAGGGGATTTGCAACCATCTACTGAAAGGCCCATTTGCATATTTAGATTTTGAGAGAAAAGCATGACCACAATTTTTTTTTTTTTTTTGTTGAAACAGTAGCATGACCACAATTAATATCTAAAATAGTGAACATTACTTTCTTTTTTCGAATATCAGGAAGTTGCCAACTGTGTGGAACCGAATGGCGAGATGGGTTGTAAAGATATAGAGAAGTCTCGACCGCATGGTGAATCAAGAATCCACAACATCGAAAACAAGTCCCAATTGGATGGCTCATTGCAAAATGAATTTCCAATTAGGAATAAAACAGTTGTGAGTATACATACATGATACATCATACTAAAACCACTATAGGGTTGGTTTTTCTCATTCACTAAATTCATGAGTAACTTCAAAAGTACTTCACGTTTTCAGGTTTCTATTGTTGAGAATGTATATTGGAAGGAACTTTTGTTACTTATTTTGGTCTGGGTTGCATTTCTTATACTACAAATTTTTAAGGTTTGCATTATTTCTTTATGTGTTTATTTTAACTACTTGATCAAATTGAAACCTTAATTAATCAATAAACAACTTGTGTTGATTACAGAATAAAAGGCCAACTTGTTCACCATCATACTGGATTTTAGCAGTAATGCAGGTATTTGAATCAAGAATATTTGGGCTGCTTTAAGATTTTTATATTCCAAATTATTTATGGTGCGTTTAGATACAAAAATTCTGAATAGGACTTTTATAAATCAAGAATCTTTGGTCTGTTTGGTTACCAAAAATCGTAAGACTCTTGAATGCCATCCCTTAGTCCAAAACTTGTGTTGAACCAAAATACTATTCTATCCCCTAATATTTGTTAGAATTTTGGACTATTAAACCCAAAATTGAAACTTATAATCAACTAAAAAAAATATTTCTTTAAAATCATATTTTTTCTACAAAATAATTGTTTCAAAAATATCTTTAAAAATCTGTTTTTTCTAAAAAAAAGGTTTATTTCGAAAACTATTTTTTCACAACTTCGTTTTCCTGAAACTATTTTTTTCTTCGAAAAACAGTTATGTTCTTCGATAACCTTTTTTTTCTCGAAAACCGTTTATTTAAAAAAAACTGAAAACCTTTTATTCCAGTAACTATTTTTTCAGAAACCCTATTTTGTTTCAGAACTGTTTTTTTCATAAAAACTCTTCTTCTTTTTTACAAACTTTTTATTTTTACAAAATCGTATTTTTTTCAGAAAATGTTTTTTTTAAACTGTCTTGAAAAACAATACGAACAAACAGATTTTGAAAATAAATAGATCCTGAAAAAAAGAAACATTTTCCAAAAAGAAGTTATTCGTGAAAAAGAACGAGATTTTCGGGAAAAAAACGGTTGTTGGAAAGAAAAACGATTTTTGAAAAGAAACACGTTTTTCTTGGAAAAAAGAAAACCAATTTCTAGAAAAAAGGTTTTCCAAAAACGAAAAACGGTTAAAAAAAACATAATTGTTCGTAAACAAATATTTTTTTAAAAAAAATTTTGGGTTCCTAGTCCAAAAATCTACACCTAAACACACATTTAGTCCACCCTAATATTAATATAGGATTTTAAGCCAAATTAATAATTATAATGGATATTTAGTCCAAATTGACCCATCTCTATTGAAAAAACAGATCTCTATCATTTCTATTTAGTCTTAATACCCATTATAACCTTTTATATAAGAAAATATCTACTTTTGAAAACCAATCTCCAAAATTCTCTTTCTTTTTTTCTCACATTTTTTCGATTGACTTCAAACTTACTATCTGTTTCGCAATTTACACGTTATTTAGTATCAATTACGTATATTTCTACAACAAAACGTATTTAGTTCAGTTAAATTATGTCTAGATGTCAAAGTTACAATGTTTTTTTTGTTTATTGATTTTTGTTTTGTTTCATAAATAACGTGTTATTTATTGTTAAAGTTTCATACTTTATTTCATTTTTTTTTATGTGTCATACATAACACATTATGTATCAACAATGTTTCTTCCAAAAGGAAAAATGACTAAAATCCTATTTTCTGTGAAGATTAGACCTTAATTCCTTTTTGAATTTTATTTTGGACCTAAAATCCGTGGACTCATGAATTCGTGGAATCATGAATCTGAAAGACTCATTAATAATATTCCTTCTCCAAGCACACAATTAGTGACTTGTTTAAAAGATATGAAGGGCTAAAATCCTATTTTCTGGAAAGATTGGACCTTAATTCTTTTTTAATTTTATTTTGGACCTAAAACCCGTGGACTCATGAATTCGTGGAATCATGAATCCGAAAGACTCATTAATATTCCTTCATCCAAGCACACCACAATTAGTGACTTGTTTAAAAGGTACGAATAGAGTAAGGATGGACGATCATGCCCTTAAGATGTTTTTAAGGGTCTCCATATAGCCTTTAGGACCCAAGATAACTTTAAAGATAGTAGTTATCGAACTTATTCAGTTCATGATGTATCTGTACTATTTTCGATATAATGATTCTTGAAGTCCTTGCAAATAAATATATTTGGGATGCCCAACGGAAAGTAAAATTGAGACACTTTTATCAACCAAAGTTCTGCAGTGCTCCCCGTTGTTGCTAAAGGTGTCGTGGTTCACATGAACTCTACCCGAAGTTTGGTTTTAACTAGGCGTCTTCAGCAAAGACACCACAAAAGTTCCGTTCTATGAATAATGAAAATAATGCCCAACTGTGGTTTAAGGAAGATCTGACCAGCTACCCGATCTACAATATAAATAATACTCTTAACTATTCAAGTACGAGTTTAATACACAAAATATCAAAAATTTCAGTCTCGAGGTGTCTATAAAAGATCCATGTTACGCCCTCGATCATAATGATGTCGAGGCCTAAAATATTTGTTTAGGCTGCTTTGGGTCTTGTCTAGCTCCAGATGGATGAAGCTGTTAAATAATAAGTTTCAACAAGGGAGAATGATAATCAAAGGTGTTTGGCGTACGTGAAATAATTATGACTACCAAGAACAACTATTCTTCATTATGATTTCTGGTAGAGATTCTACCTCATTTTATTGTTTGATTTGGTCGAGAATATGATTAGTAAAGATTGATTTCGTTTATATATTATTTACTTTATGGTTTTATTATCACATACCAAATATATCCTTAGTAGTTTTGACAAAAAATTTAAATTCAAGGGGGTAAGTTCAATTAGCAATTACTGAAGGGGGCAAACTCGAATACCAATTAATTTTGAGGGGGTAAGCTCAAAAAATCCGCAAATATTTATAGGAGAAATTTACATGGAAAGAATTTACATAATGAGAATAACTAAAAAAGAACTACTAATTATAAGTGTGTTTACGAAAGTAATATAATTAAATTGGAAGATAGTATATTTTCAATCTTCCGTTAGTGTTATCGTTTTTGATGAATGGGGGGTGCCCGTTGCTATAGAGACCTCCAATGTTACTTCAATAGAAGGTCCGAGTTTCCGCAAAAATTCAATAATATATCATCAGATTCCAAGATTATTCCTGAAGATATTGTTTTTCTATTTGTTACTGTAGATCCCTATATCAGTGGGAATGACAATGTATATGGGAGTTGGATTATACAAGGGAAAGAAAGTGATAGCTTCAATGGGAGAAAAGGGCACAAATTGGAAGATTCATCACCTCATCTTCTGTTCCTTCATTTCTGTAGTTGCTGGTGCAATAGGAGGGTTACTAGGAATGGGTGGTGGGATCATTTTGGGTCCTCTTTTCTTGCAAATTGGCATCCCACCTCAGGTGAGTACTGTTCTTTTTTCACATAATGAATATTTTTACCATTTCTTAAAAATTCTAAATTTTTAGAAAGGAGTGCTTGAATTCAATCCACATATTTGCGAATTAAATAGGAAAAATGCAGGTCTCAAGTGCTACCGCAACTTTTGCAATGACGTTTTCTTCGTCCATGTCAGTTGTTGAATTTTACCTTCTAAAGCGTTTCCCAGTACCATATGGTAAGTAAATTGTAAAAGAAATTATCAATCACCTAAAATAAAATGTTCATACCTCATTTGATTTTTAACATGTTTTAAATTTTATCTTGCAGCTGCTTACTTTTTGGCAGTTACAACTTTTGCTGCAATTGTAGGACAATTTGTTGTTAACAAATTAATTAAGATGCTAGGGAGAGCGTCTCTCATTATCTTTGTTCTATCCGTCACCATCTTCGTCAGTGCAGTGGTACTAGGTAATAATCATTTTTCATCATCTCAAAATTAGAGTGAGTGTATTTTACCTATCACACAACTATAGAATACCACACGCTCTCTTATAACATACTGTAAGAACTAGGGTTTGAGAGAACCAGACGAAATGAAATTAGGGCAAAGATATCATCTTTTATATAGTCAACTCTAGTCAAATGTCAATGAAGACTAGGGTCATGATCCAAGTCCAAGTCAAGCAGTCCAAGTCCAAGTCAAGCAGTCCAAGTCAAGAACAGTTCATGAAATCTGTGAGATGGTCAAGCACAACAAAGAGTGTCTATAGGCACCTGTAACAATAAAGATTAGTTAGGAAAACTAACTAATCAAGATTCTGTTAAGCTTGTAACTAACTTTAGTTTTCTTCTAAACTCTACCTATAAATAGAGTTAGAGTTGTACTTAATATTCATTGAAATAAAATCAGAATTCTTACCAAGGAAATCTAACATGGTATCAGTCTCAGATTAGATCCAAAATTAGGGTTTCCTTCACTTGAATTCAATAGCAATCAATTTAACACCTCGTAAAATCAAACACAAAGCAAAAGATGATTAATACTCAGTAAAATTCATCATCATTTTCATAATTCTATAGTTAATTTCTAAAGAAGAAGAAGAAATTTAATCAAGGTTTTTCAAGGAAGACTTACTGTTTCTTCAGACTTGTCTTCAAGCACGCTTCCACAAATCAATCATGGCTTCAGCAAATCTTGGTAATCTTCCTCTTATATCTTCTGTTACTAGTTTTATTACAGAAAAACTTGATGATTCTAACTACATGATGTGGAAGGATCAAGTTGAAACACTGTTAGTAACATATGATCTTCTAGGTTTTGTTAATGGAACCATTGAACCACCACCACAACTAAAAATAATACATGGGGTTGAGCAAGTTAATCCTGATTATCAAATTTGGAGGAGTAAAGAGAGTTTTGTCAAATCATATCTTAAGAGTACTCTATCCAAATCAGTCTATTATGATATATATGGACTGAATTCAGCTCAAGAAATTTGGGATTGTCTTAATCTTACCCATAATGAAGGTCTTGAATCTAAGAAAGACCAACTTAGAAAGAAACTACAGTCAATCAAGAAGGGAAATGTTTCAATTTCTGAATATCTCAGAGAGATTAAACAATTAGCAGATTCACTTATCTCTGTTAATGATAGAATTAGTGATTCAGACTTGGTCAGAATTGCTATTCAGGGACTAAGTGAAGATTATGATCAATTTATCATTGCCTTAAGAGCTAACAATGAACTATTAACCTTCATACAACTTAAGTCTAGACTCACACAACATGAACAGTGGCTTATTTCAAAACAAGAAGACCAAGAAGCCTATTATGTTAAGAGAACAGTGAATAGACAAGTTAACAAGCCATCTCCTTCATATTATAGAAATCAAAATTCTGCAAAAAGGGATATGTCTTCATCCCAACAACAGCATATTCATTCTGATAACATCAAACACAAGAATCAAAAAGCAGAGGATTTTGACTTCTCTACTGTCCCTTGTGGCATTTGCAAGAGATGGGGTCACTCTGCTGGGGTCTGTTACTTTAGGTTTATCAAAAACAAACCCCACAGTGGATATCATACTGAATCTAAGAGTGAGCAAGAAATTCAAGGTTCAGGAACACCCAAGGAACCTATTGAGTCTCAATCCTTTTTATATGAAGATGAATCACTTCTAGAATGCAATAATGCTATTATATATGACTATGTGTATGAGGATGATGACTCTACTGATGTATTTCATGAATGTCATACTGCAATTTGTGTTGATAGTGATGATATATTTCTAGAATGTGAGTCAGAAATCATAAGTGATACAAAAGATGATATTATTATAAATGAAGAGTGTCATGTTCTCACCTCATCACATAAGTCAGATATTAAGGATCAATCTTGGCTAGCTGACACTGGTGCCAGCACCCATATGACACATTCAGCTGCAAATCTCAAGTCTATTCAGCCATATAATGGAACAGAGGCTGTCATGGTGGGTAGTGGTAATCTTCTATCCATCTCTAGTATTGGTAACTCTCAATTATCAACTTCAAGTCATGATTTTACTCTGAATAAAGTACTATGTGTTCCTACCCTAAAGAGAAACTTGCTGTCCATATCCAAGTTTACAAAAGAGAATTCATGTTCTGTTGAATTCTCTCCATGGGGTTACAGCATTAAGGATATTTGGTCACAAAAAGTTCTAGCAGAAGGTCCTGTTAAGAACAATCTATATCCTATAGAGGTTATTTCACATAATTTACATTCTGCTCAGGCTCATGTGGCACATGTTGTTACTAGTTTTGACATTTGGCATGCTAGACTAGGCCATTCTCATAATGGGGTCATCAAGCAACTACATAAGGAGAATAAGATTGTTGTTTCTAACACCACAAGTCAAGTTTTCTGCAAATCATGTGAAATTGGTAAAAGCAATTGTCAACCATTTGAAACTTCTTCATCCACAACTAATACACCTTTATATCTAGTTCATTGTGATATTTGGGGACCAGCTCCTGTGTGCACTCCTAATGGAGCAAGATACTATATTCTTTTCTTAGATGACTATAGTAAATACAGTTGGATATACCCAATGAAGCTCAGGTCAGACAGTATAAGGTGTTTTATTCACTTCAAAGCAACAAGTGAAAATCTACTCAAGTCAAAAATTGTGTATTTCCAATCTAATGGAGCACCTGAGCTAAAGAAAGGTGACTTTAGAGAGTTTTTGGATTCAAATGGTATTCTTTTCAGATGCTCCTGTCCTTACACTCCACAACAGAATGGTAAGGCAGAGAGAAAACACAGGCACATAACTGAATTAGGTAATACCTTATCCTTTCATTGTTCTTTACCTAAAAATTTATGGTTTGATGCTTTTAACACTGCTGTCTACATCATCAATAGAGTCCCAACACCTACATTAAAGGGTCTTTCTCCTTTTGAGACTCTATTTCATTTGTCTCCTGATTACACCCAATTGAAAATTTTTGGGTGTGCTTGCTACCCTCATCTTGGAGAGCTTAGGAAGGATAAGCTCAGCCCTAAAAGTATTCAATGTGTATTTTTGGGCTATAGTGCTGAACACAAAGGATACAGATGTTATGATCCTATTTCTAAAAGGATTTACATGTCTAGGCATGTGACTTTTGATGAGAACAATTTTCCCTATGCTCACATCAATAATTCTATGCCTAGTGGTGATCAGAATACTAATTCTCAGATACTATTACCTCTGCCTACTTTGGATACCAATCAGCCTGTCTCAACTAATTTGGGCACATCTAGTATTAACACTAGTCCACCAGCAAATACAGTATCTAGTTGTCTACATTCTCCTGAGTTGGGCATTCCTAGTAGTTCTACTAGTACACCAGCAAACTCAACACAACAAGTCCAACAACAACAGACTGATTGTGTTATCACTAGAGGCAGAAATGGTATTGTGAAGCAAAAGCAACTTCCATCTGATTTTGTTGCCCACTATTCATCATCTCACCTATTAGATGTTGCTTTCCTATCCATTTTGGAGCTTCCTACTGAACCCACTAATTATAAAGAAGCTTCAAAACATCATGAATGGGTGAAAGCTATGCATGAAGAGTTCTCAGCATTACAAGACAATGAGACATGGTCTTTAGTACCCTCAAATGATAAAATGAACATTCTTGGCTGCAAGTGGGTATTTAAATTAAAGCAGAAAAGTGATGGGACTATAGAAAGATACAAAGCCAGATTGGTAGCTAAAGGTTTCCATCAACAAGAGGGTGTGGACTATGAAGAAACATTCAGTCCAGTTGTTAAATCCAACACTATCAGATTAGTTCTTTCTATTGCTGTCTCAAGGACTTGGCAAATCAAACAACTGGATGTATCAAATGCTTTCCTACATGGAACTTTAGATGAGGCAGTATATATGATACAACCCCCTGGGTTTGTTCAAAAAGGTAAAGAATCTCATGTCTGCCACTTACACAAAGCTTTATATGGTCTCAAGCAGGCACCAAGGGCCTGGTTCAATAAATTTGCCACCTTCTTATATGAATATGGCTTTCAGAAGAGCAGATCAGATCAATCAATGTTTGTGATGCATAGTAACTCAGAGATTATGGTTCTTCTACTATATGTAGATGACATAATCCTTACAGGAAGTTCAAATACTCATATTAGCAATCTAATTACTGATCTCAGCAGACAATTCAAGATGAAAGATTTAGGATTACTATCATATTTTCTGGGCATAGAAGTTACTTATGATAAACCATCAAGTTCTATGATGCTAACTCAGAACAAATATACACTCCAGCTTCTCAAGAAGGCTGGGTTATTAAATTCTAAGCCATCAAAGCTTCCTGTTTCTAGTGGACAAAGGGTATCTATTCACAATGGTGAAATTCTTTCCAATCCAACTGAATACAGAAGTCTGGTTGGGGCTCTTCAGTACTTAACCTTAACCAGACCAGACATTTCATTTGCTGTAAACTACACAGCTCAATTCATGCATAGTCCTACATCAACTCACCTTATTTTGGTCAAAAAGATTCTCAGGTATTTAAAGGGTTCAGTTGGTTCTGGGGTTCGATTATCTCCAAGTGATCTGACTACTATTACAGCTTTCTCAGACTCTGACTGGGCAGGATGTCCTGACTCCAGGAAGTCTACAGCTGGGTATTGCGTTTTCTTAGGGTCAAACATCATATCTTGGAGCTCAAAGAAGCAGGCGACAGTAGCAAAATCATCTACTGAGGCAGAATATAAAGCCTTATCAACAATGGCAACTGAAGTTGTATGGATTTCATACCTGATGGCCGAGCTTCGTTTTCCTTTACAAAAACCATTCAAACTTTACTGCGACAACATAAGTGCGAAATACCTTGCCTCCAATCCAGTATTCCACGCGAGAACGAAGCATATTGAGGTCGATTTTCATTATGTGAGGGATCTGGTTTCGGAAGGATTGGTTGCAGTTCATCATATTCCCACTCAAGATCAAGTAGCGGATATCTTTACAAAGGGATTAGCTTTTGATCTGTTTCAGAAGTTGAGATCCAAACTTATGGTTCATCGCCTCTCTCTTCCCCATTCGTTTGAGGGGGGCTGTAAGAACTAGGGTTTGAGAGAACCAGACGAAATGAAATTAGGGCAAAGATATCATCTTTTATATAGTCAACTCTAGTCAAATGTCAATGAAGACTAGGGTCATGATCCAAGTCCAAGTCAAGCAGTCCAAGTCCAAGTCAAGCAGTCCAAGTCAAGAACAGTTCATGAAATCTGTGAGATGGTCAAGCACAACAAAGAGTGTCTATAGGCACCTGTAACAATAAAGATTAGTTAGGAAAACTAACTAATCAAGATTCTGTTAAGCTTGTAACTAACTTTAGTTTTCTTCTAAACTCTACCTATAAATAGAGTTAGAGTTGTACTTAATATTCATTGAAATAAAATCAGAATTCTTACCAAGGAAATCTAACACATACAATTTAGTTTTTTCTTGTAGATACTCTTACTTTCTCTGGATTAATTTTAAACACCTTTACTAATTAGGTCGTGAAGTTTTAAACGGCTGAAAACAACTTAAGTACTATATTTATTGACCAATCTAGCTTAATGGTGGCCAACAACAAGCTAGCCAATCGTAGCGTGTTAGACACGCCATAACAATTGCATACACGATTTTGAGACGTGTCGTGTGCATATTACAAAATTTGGGTACAAAAACGCCCCATAACCACTGGCAGATATATGTTAGGGCTAGGGGGTCTATAGACCCCCTTCAACTTTTATAAAACAATGTATCATATTCAAATTTTCTTTTAAAATAACAACAATTTCTATAGTATAGATAAAATGTGATTGTTTTCTTCATGGATAGACGATGATGACCCAACGAGTAAGATTGTTGCTTATTTGTAGTAGTGGTCATGTGTTGGTCGCGTGCTTGACTCCCTTTATTTACATTTTGTGTTGTTATTATTATGCTTTAAATTAGTATAAGAATAGTCACGGGTTTAATCCAATTTCTAATTTTGGAAAGAGTATTTCATAATATATCACAACTAATTCTCAAATCCAATTTCCAACATAAAATTATTCCATAAATTGTAACTACTTGATAAAATTATTAAAATCATGAAAGACCACATCTCTATTATATTTTTAATTATTTTTTATTTCCCTCAATACAATTTCTAATTTTGGAAAGAGTATTTCATAGCATAGTATATCACATCTGATTCTCGAATCCAAGTTTTCTTTTTTCAACATAGAATTATTCTATAAATCGTAACTGCTTACTGAAATTATTAAAATCATAAAAAGACCACATCTCTACTAAATTTAATTAGTTTTTCTGTATCTCAATACAAAAGTACCAACAAGATTGAGAGACTTCAACAACTTGGTCACCAATAATTCAACTTTATATTCTTTTTCACCTCTTCGAATGTGATATAAAATCACAAAGACAAGGTTCGAATAGATTATTTTTTCTCTAATTTATGTATGTACTTTATTTGTTTCTACATTTGTTTGAATATAAATTTACGTATCACTTTCCGGAATGGACGATTTTTTGGACATATATAGTAATATTGATAAATTAAATAATCGATTTATAACGGGTTAGTGTGCTTGTGGCGGGTTCAGGACTACATAAATTGTGGGCTGACATTCTAACTTATTGTGGTTGACGTGTTTTGGGACTATCTCAGACCTCGACCCATGACGAATCAATACGGTTGTTGTTAGTGGTGGCCAACGGGTCATGTCGTGACGCCACGATCTGTTTGGCAACCGCGGCGTGTTAGACATGCCACAAACACGCAAGGCACGACTTTGAGTCATGTTGTGCCCAGATCACAAAATCTGGGTGCAGAAACGCCTCATGGCAACGATCCAGTCGTACCGTTTCCGTGGCGATTCCAGTTGTCGTTGTGCGGGTCGTGGCTAATGGGCCAACTGTTGCCGGTCCATTCCACGAATTATTTATTTATTTATTTGTAAACACAAAAGTAACAAATGGAAGTACTACATATTTTTGAAATCAAACATTGTGATCTTTGTTTAAACTTTAGAATCTAAATTTATTTTATTAATTAATAACCATTAATTTTATTAATTAATAACTACTTTCAACAAAATGACAATAATCTTTTGTAAATTGAGTATTCGTTTCTAACGTATTAGCGTGCGTGGGTTAGGAACGCCACGGGCCATGGCGGGTCGTGTTTCCGTTCCTAACATGTCGTGGTTGACGGGTCTGAGAACTTAAAATCTCAGACCCGCCACGGCCCGCTTGACCCGTGACGGGTCGGCACGGCAGGCGCCGTTCCGTGTCGTGTTTCCTTATAACCGTATTGTGCTTGTCCGTTTCTGGACCGATACGACTCGTTGGCCACCACTAGCTATTGTGACTATGTTGCTTTATAAATGGGTCGTGCTAATCTTTTCTAGGCTGACACAACCTGTAGACAACCACTAGTTTAGTTGAGGGCATGAACCACTCCACATGTAAGGAAAAAAATCTAAAATAATTTTATTTTTCTCATTTGAAATAGTTTTTTTTGAGACGTGTAACATAAGTGTAATTATGATGCTTTCATTTGGAAGGTGGTGAAGGCATATCACACATGATTCCTAAGTTTCAGCATCACGAGAATTTGGGATTTTTAAGCTTGTGCCAACCTCATGGTTAGGTATGGTTTTTTTCCTTACTTCATTTCTTTTTGGGTTATTTAGTAAAGACCCCCCAGTTATTTAGCTATATTAGGGAACAAACCCCAAATTGATTATGCTTTAGGGGTTACCCCCCAATCTATATTTCTCCGTCAGAAGCCCGTTATGTTGCAAGCGTGCGAATCACGTGTGTTTCATTTGACGATTTTGCCCTCCCCAGTTACCGTTTGAATATATACCAAAATCACCCCTCTCTTTCCCAACGGTCGTATGAACCGTTTTATCTATATAAACCCCTCTGTTGGTTGAGTTTGAAACCGATTTCTTATCCCAAATCAATCAAAGAGAGTGGAACAAGGAATGGGAGGAGGTGTTAAAGGGGAAGAAACGAACCAGGTAAGCCATTAGTGGTCTTCATCAACAAAACTGTAATGGGGGTCCTTCCCTAAATAGTTGATTTACAGTGGGGGTACTTCACTAAATGTCATTTTATTCATTTTTTTTTACAGGAAATGAGCTGCCAAATTTGTGAGGTCAAAGCACATGAAGCCTTCAATTGTCCATTTATGTACTCAGCATGTACTTACAACCCAGTTCGTGAAGAACCTTCTGCCATTAGGGACTATCGAGCTTCAGGAATCGTTGTAGAGAGAGAAATCAGAGGTGAGAACGAGCTAGGAAGAAGATATCATCAAACCCTTTCAATCTATTTTGATTTTTGCTTGAAATCGAACAAAAAAAATCTAGGGTTTCGAAGGGTCGAAGGATTGTTTTGTGATTCCCGCGTTTTCACCCAAATATGGGTAGTTGATAAACTTGAAAACATTAAATAAAGAAATTAAAACTTACACCGTTGATTTGGAGGAGGGCAAGATCGTCAGCAAATTCTCACGTGATTCGCACGCTTGCAACATAACGGGCTTCTGACGGAGAAATAGAGATTGGGGGGTAACCCCTAAAGCATAATCAATTTGGGGTTTGTTCCCTAATATAGCTAAATAACTGGGGGGTCTTTACTAAATAACCCTTTCTTTTTCAAGCAACTTTATAATGGTTAAGCTACGGCCGTACAGGGGCTCCCGTTTTAGTTCTCACTGCCTTTTCTTTGTCTTGGAGGATATGATTATATGACCTATTGTGCCCAAATAATATTTTTTTCATTTATGTTACAAAAAATAAAATGTTATATGGCCACACCAAGTTTATCAATCCCAATGTGATTTGACACGAAAGATTAATCTGATTAGTTCATGAGTGAATTTTATGGGGAGTATGTAGACGACTGAGTCTAAAATAAAAATTTATATGGTGTGTTTGGATGACAGAATCATGAATCCGCGGATTCATTAAAGTAATATTTTTTTTTTTTTGGCAACTAATCAGAATCTTATGATTTATTATTATTTGAGTATTTTAAACGCTTTTCTAAAAAAGTATTGAAGAAACCTTATTCTCGAAACTCGTTTTTCTCAAAAAAGAAGTTTTTTTTTACGATTTTTTTTAGTAACCAAGATTTCATGAAACTTTTTTTCACAAATTGTTTTTTTTCTGAAAACTGTTTGTCCCTAAAAAATCGGGAAAAACGGTCTTCATGAAGGCAAAAAGTTTTTCGGAAATTTCTGTCATCGAAAAAACGATTTCCGAGAAAGAACAAATGTTTTTCGAGAAAGAAAAAGGATTTTTCGGTAAAACAAACGGGTTTGGAGAAAAAAAAAATTTGCAAGGAAAAACTATTTTCAGAAAAAAGTTATTTGGGGAAGAATCGTTTTCGGGAAAAAACGGTTGTCGAAAAAATCGGGTTTTCGAAAAAAAAAAAACGATTTTTTGAAGAAAAATTATTTTTTGATTATTCTTTTTAAATAATTATTTTGTAGAAGGAAATATTTTTTTGTTCATTTTAAGTTTGAAATCTAGATTTATTAATCCAAAATCTTAGGGGGGTAGGGTGGGATTTAGGTCCAGTACAAATTTTGGAATTAGGAATCTTTGGATCCAAGAGTCTTAAGATTCTCTGTAACCAAATAGACTAAGGATTCTTGATTCCTACCAAAATTTCACTTTTGATAGGAATCCTACTTAGGTATCCTGCAACCAAACACGCTAATAATGAATTTAAAGACCAAACTTAATAAAAATAAGAAATAAGTCCTTTGTTTTTTTTGAATTACTGATGTTTCTTAATGCAAATATAAAGATGCAACCCTAATGTCTTTATTGTTTATTGAAGGTACAAATATGTATAGAAACATTTTTGTGTTTTTATGTAACACAAACTAAAATGCATGAAAACATACCTATACTTCTACTAAACAACAAACACATTATTGATGCATTTTTGTGTTTGCATTTGTGGAAGAAAAGAGTGTGAAGCAAAAATACCCAGAAAAAATAAACGATACCAAGTCGCCACAACCCACAACCCACAACCTCACAGTCGTGTCATGTTAGGATTAAGTATAGAGACGAGTTGCCACATCTGCCCTTGCTATTTTCTAATTTATAGAGGCGAAGGCAAAAATTCATTATTCTTGTTATTATGCAGGTTTCCAGAACCTATATATTGTGATGAATATTTTGAAGAAATTGAAACCAAAGCTATGTGCCATTTTCAAACCTTTCACGTTGACGATCGCCACCTCTTATAGTTGAATCCGTCGAGGGCACGTCTTGTGTTCAACTAAAAACTGACTCGTGGTTTTGAATCTCATTTGGTTGATTTTTCCTTTTCTATTTAGTAATTTTGTTTTCCTTCACCTTTCTTAATATAATTTTTCCGCGGAGTATGGAGAATTTCAACTCGAGTGTATTTTTTGTTTTTGTTGATGAAATGAAAGAATATGAAATTCATGAACGAATGATTTACCACCGAGTGATTTTGTTTATACTTATCAAGTCAATTTTTTTACATGTACTCTAGAAGTTTGATGGGCCTAAAAGGTTACCCTAAATAGGTCTACACCCGCAAGTGCACGGGTGTCAAGTTGTAATAATTTCCGGTAAGACCGGTTCGTTCCTCAGAGACTAAGTGAAACCTATTCTAAGACTTGGAAGTAACTCGGTTTTGAAATTGATTTTGGTTTTGGTTTTGAAAATAAATAAATAAATAAAATATTAAAACGATTAAAAAGGTGAAACTCAAATGGGGAGAAGTCAAATGGGAGAGAGTCTAGGTTTTCTGAATTCATCCATATAATCAGTTCTAACGACAATTTAATTTGGTCTAATTCGATTGTTCTTTGTATAACTCAGATTTTTAGTCCATGGATGGTCTAAAAACCCGGAAGATATTATCGTTAAAATAATAAAAACTGTAATAAATTAATCATTAGAATAATTATTGAAACTTCATCTAAAACCCTAGATAGAGAATTAGTTACTCATGGATATTAAATAAAAGAAATTGGAAAATAAAGTAAAGAGAGGGAGGAGAAAACTTAACTTTTTCACTATTTCAGAACCAAACAGGGCCTTAGGGAAAGATTTTCCTTCTGTTTTCCCAAAATTCTGCCAAACAGACCCTTAGAGAAAATTATTTTCTCATCTTCCCGGAAATGATTTCCAGGTGAGAAAATAATTTTCCTTCCCTGGTTTTTCTTCTCCTTCTCTGTTTTCTCTTTATTTATCTTTCCAAACTTCTCTCTTTCTCTCTCTAATTAATACAGAAACTCTCTCTAATAATTATAACCGAGTGATGATAAAGAAAGAAGAAGAAGAAGATGATAATGAAGTTTATAAATTTGATTCAATCTTTCTCTCTCTACAATATCTCTCTCTCTCTCTCAACTCTTTCTATCTAACTCTCTCTTTCTCACTAAGAGAGGAATTAAAAGAAGAAGAAGAAAAGAAAAACAGAAACTTGAAGATTGCTCTCTCTTTCTCTAGCTCTCGGCTATAACATCAATGGGCGAGAGATGATGAATGATGTTTTCTGTTTCTCCTCTCTCTCTTTCTATAATATATGTAATGAAGCTCAAGAGAAAAGAGGGAGAAGTATGAAGAACTCTGCTCCCCAGCCGAGATGATCACCTTGTTCCTCTTTCTCTGTTTTATAGAATCCCAAAACCAGTCGATCCCTTCTCTCTCTCTACAATATCTATCAAGTTTCTTTGTTTCTGTTTCTAGAGAGAGAATATCTTCTCACTCAATCCAATACCAGCCGAGAAGATCATCAACCAATCATCATTTCCTCTCCATTTTCGAAAGTTTCTTGTTTTTGAAATCTTATTCCTTCTCTGTTTATCTTAGTCGAATTTGTTCCTCTTTCTTCAAGATTTTTATTTCCAAAACCCCCATCCTTCTCAATCAAATCTCTTTCTTATCTCCTTCGGTTCTTTCTCTCTTTCCATCTATAGAAAGATTTCTTTCTCTCTCTGTTGTTCACGAGAGGAAACAATCGAGAAGATAAAGATGGGAGAGAAATAAAAGAAGAGGATATTGGGCGTTAGTTGAAGCTGTTATCCAACTATAGAAAATAATCAGGTGCATTGCGGGTGGTTAGAAAAACGTTAAGGCACAACTCCAGATTGCTTCACGTGTCCTTGAGATGATTTGGTTGCCAGATTTGAACGGATAAGCGTGTGGAGTATTGTAGTAACACGTCCCGCGTCACATGCAATCAATATTTATAGTTGATCCCAATAGTTTCCCACGAGTGCCCTCCACTATGCCCGAATCCATACCGAAAATTTTCAAATCGCCATTCTGGATGTGCGCCACGCATTACATCAAGATCTATGTTGACCTTTGGTCAACTAAAACTTTGACCCTCTCTATTTTTCTCATCCGGATTTCGATTTCGCTTCCGTTTTCACCCACGAATTCATCTTGGGCTCTACTTTTCAACCGAGGACCAATGTTGACCAAAATTCCCAGAATCACAAATGACCAAAATACCCCTAACACGTCTTTCTCTTGATTTTATCCGTTTTACGCACTGAACTCCATAAAAGACACCTGTGAAAGAGAAACAAACAATTCATCATAATAACTGCTCTAAATGGACTAACTAGTCCGAGTTAAGAGAATCAGATGGGACATTTTGATGTCTCATCAAAGTTGTTGCATTCAATATGACATAGATACATCATGAATAAATACATGAATTGAGTATATTTGGGTCCTAAAGGTCGTATAAAATCCCCTTAAAGTTATTATAAGGGCATGCAAGTTCATTTTTACCTTTACTATAATTAAAGTTATTATAAGGGCATGAAAGTTCATTTTTATCTTTACTCTAATTATGCTCCTTAACAGAAGTAAATAAAGATGAGTTCCACCACTATATTGATTTTAACTCGCGACTTTTGGGATTTGTAGTAGATAGAGAATAACTGGTGGCCCAAACATTTGGGAGGTCCCAAACAGAGTTAAAAATTGAGGGGCCTATACAACGCATGCTAGAAAAAATTTTGGGATGCTCAAAAGGACACTCACAAGGAATTCAATTAGTTTTATATCCAAAATTTAAGTTAAATTTTGTTTCTCTAAGAGTCGTGTGAAGAAGTCTTTCTAATAGAATATCTCTAACTGACCAAGTACGGAGGAGAAAAATTTAAAGATCTATTTTCTAAACTTTTTGAAGAAGACATCTACAATTTTTGAAGTTTTTCTTGGTATCGCATTTGGACATGCTTTAAACTCTTACGGGCGTTTGGGGCATCGGACTATCGGTCTAGTTGATAGTTAAGTGTAACCTCAATAGACCGTTCGTACTAGTTTGAGGTTGTGGATATATATTCTGGTCTAGCAAACTTTCAATTTTAACAGATTTATCTGTGGGAGAATTACTGAAACCCCCGGATTTTATAATGTTGTTTACATAAATCCCCACCTTTATTTAGTAATTACTAAAACTTCCACCTTTCACTAGATTTAACTTTACTATTTTAAATATTACTTTCTTGTCCCTCTTACGTTTTACACCACCTTTATTAACAAATTTACATTTTACACCACCTTTACTAACAGATTTACGTTTTACACCAGGTTTTTGAAATGAAGGGACAAGATCAAAATGAAGGGCTAAGATGACACCAAATTATGGCCGCTTTTTTGCTCCTTTTTCAGTCCCATTTTTTCTATTTAAACCCATGAAACCACCCTAAAAACTTCACCCCTACCATCAACAACTATAACTCGGCATTTATTTAATGGGTTCTTCTAGTTCATTAAATGTGTATCAAAATGCAAAATCACAACAAGAGATAGTAGTTTTTTTACTCTAGTCCATCGAGATAGGCATCATGATTAGGTTTGGGTTTTTCCACACAAACACACTTTGTCATATCACCATCATTCTTTGGAAGTCTCATTTCAAAGTTATTCAAGATAGCATATTTTTTTAGCAATCTTTCTAAATATGACAACAAACGAGAAAACCATACATTTTTTAAATGCAATGGGAACTTGACTTTCTTCAGTGAATTCCGTTTCGAAGTCTTCTAACATCCTTGTGTCAAGAACAAACTGACCACACTCTTCATCTTCATGTGCTTGATCAAAATGTAGTAGAGGTTGTCGGGTAGGAGGATTCTCATTCTCCATAGCCTCATTTCAATGGAAGGCACCCCATTTTTTAATAAACCAAAAATCGAAGAAAATTAGCACATGGGCAGTTCAGTAAATACACTAGCACTAACCGAGATTTTTCGTTAAATCTAACGGAAGGTGGGGGTTTTAGTTATTACCAAATAAAGGTAGGGATTTATGTAAACAACATTTTAAAACGGGGGGTTTTCAGTAATTCCCCCTTTATCTGTTGAGGGAGAGAGAGAGAGAAGAAGGAGAAGATATGGCTTCTTTCCCGTTCTTCCCCTCTCCTTCTCCTTCTCCAACTTCCTTAAAAAACCCTAATTCCATTTCTCCCCAACTTGTCTCCTCCCTTCAACCACCCAACAATTTCAACGTTACTAACTTAAGAACCCCTCAGCTCAATCGAACCCAAGTTATATCCTCTTCCCACAAAACCCCTAATTTTCTAGGGTTTAAGCTCACCACTCCCAAGTTTCGCCTCAATAGAAACAAATGTAAAGGCATTAAGGATGCCAGTGAAGAAACTAGACCAGTATCGAAACTAAATAGTGGTGGTGGTGGTGCTGCTGGTGGTGGTGGCGGAGGAGGAGATGACAAAGAAGAAGAAGGCAACGGAAATGGCGGTCCAGTTGAGAGAAAAAGTGGTATCTTGCCGGATTGGTTGAATTTAACTTCAGATGATGCAAAAACAGTTTTTGCAGCATTTGCTGTATCATTAGCTTTTCGATCGTTTATTGCTGAACCTCGATTTATACCTTCCTTGTCAATGTACCCAACATTTGATGTTGGTGACCGAATTGTAGCTGAAAAGGTTTGTCCTTTTTAGTCCATTTTACAATTTAGATGCTTCATCAAGTGATTTTTGAGAAATAGAACTATTAAGAGTAATGTTAGGGTTTCTAGTAATAGTGTAAGATAGCTCCCTATATGTTTGATGGTGACCCTGAAATATTAATGTGTGTAAATAACATTTTCAGAGACAGTATGTAATTAAATTGAATACGAAGATCATACGTTCTTACCCTGAAAAGCACTTAAATTGTTGTTGATATGGGTCCATATCAAAATCCGAAATGCAATTCGAAAAAGTGGTTTAATTGGTAATGGGCGGGGGATTTATTTATTTTTGCCTTAGTCGTATATCGGGTGGTTATTAATGTAAGGGGAGTTATTTTATTCGTTTTTGAGGAAACATAGTGGAGGCGAAGAGTGCTAGGTTAGTGGGTTATTCGAAAGCTCTTGACAAATCTCTGTAATCTTGTTCGTCGTGCATAATGAAATAGTTGTCCCATCGTTCGCCGTGGAGTTGATTTTCTGTTTTTTTGTTCTTCGAATAACAAGTACAGTATATGAAAATGATGTGATGTGCAAGATGGAGATCTTATGTTTCATTCCTAACCGGTGTTTTATCTGTTATCATTTAGGTTTCATATTATTTCAGAAAGCCTTGTGCAAATGATATAGTGATTTTCAAGAGCCCACCAGTCTTACAGGTATAAATTTGATACCTTGGGTTTAGAATTTTTAACGTAATTGCGTTTTCGTTCTTTCTTTTTGTGTTTGTTTTGAATATAAAGAAAGCTTCTAGTTGTAAAAGATTAGGGTTTTTAATTTGCAGGAAGTTGGATATACAGACAATGATGTCTTTATTAAACGTATTGTTGCCAAGGGAGGTGATGTTGTTGAGGTGAGATATCTTATGCTCTGAAATGTTTCATATATCGTTCAATTGGTTCACAAATACTAGAAAATTGGTTATACTTTAACTCTCTATCACTCCAGAAGTGATGTAAATCGAGATCCTCCAAGGGTATCAGTTGAAGCTTCCGCACAAGCGTTTACATCATATGGTTGTCTGTGACTCTGTGTTCCCAAGTTCTTTCAGAACCTTCTCTAATACAATGAATTTGTCACTTTCATATGCAATTTGGTTTAACAATGACTTGGGGTTATGAACCAAAGAGCAATCTCATAGAAGATTTGACCAAAGGGATTCGTTTAACCAATTGCAGGTTCATGATGGGAAGCTAATGGTAAATGGTGTTGCAAGAAATGAAGAATTTGTCCTCGAGCCACCATCTTATGACATGACACCTATTGTACGTACTAAGTTGAAAATTATTTCCCATGCTTGAAAAACTCTACTGATACCGCCTCTCTGCTGGCCCTATCCTGTCCATAAAACAGAACTTCAAATCCGACTGTGATTAGGAGGCGGGATTAGGACGAGTTCGTCGGTAACTTGTTAAACGATTTTTTGTGAATTGATGTTTGGAATCACTATGTTTTCCACTGCAGCGTGTGCCAGAAAATTCAGTGTTTGTTATGGGTGATAACCGAAATAACAGCTACGATTCACATGTTTGGTAATGAATTCTTTAATCCGATTTCACTTTAATTTGAATTTTAATTGCACCTGGGGTTCCCTTGATTTGGAGTGGTCTTCAGTTCTGCTTGATTGAACTCTTTTGCGATTACAGGGGTCCTTTACCTGCTAAGAATATTATAGGAAGATCGGTATTTCGGTACTGGCCACCAGCAAGAATCGGAAGCACAATCTTCAAGGACGGATGTGCCGATATAAAGCAAGAGAGCCCTCTACCAGCACCATTAGAAACATCAAATAAAATAGAAACGAAACAGAGAACTCAGCTTGCAGAAGATGTCCAAACAGTACTCAAGACAGCTCCATAGGTACCTGATGCCATTTTTTTTGTCTGGGGCATTTTAGGTATATTTATGTGATTTGATGTATTTGATGAAGTAGAAAGAAGATAAAGTAGAGACTTAGCTGCTAATTATTTAGAATTCTTCTTTCCTTCTCATTGTATTTTTTTGATGTACACCATTTCTGAAGCAAAATCTTTGCTAATCTTATGTTCTTTTATAATGTAAAACAGTTTTATAAAGAACAAAATTTTCTGTTTTGTCCCAATATCAGCCATATTGTGCTTCCATAGTATATATTGAGGGCAAATTTACATGGTACAAGGTTTTCTATTGGCATGAGCTTGCAGTAGATGCTTTTAAGTCTGACAACCCAAATCTTGATGGACCCAATATCAGTCTATGTCGAACATCTATTATAACAAAACAACTCAGCCGGACCGTCTATTTCTGTTGGGAGTTTGATTAAATGTTACATCCAATGGCTGAAAAAAGTAACGTCTTCTGTGATGTTTTTGCCAAAACTACCACTGATTTAGGGACTATTATAAGAGCATCTCCAATGCAACACTCAAATTATAAAACTTAGAGTCATACATTGGATTTTTTAGAGATTTTTTCGAAAATCATCTCTAGTTAAAAACTCAACTTGAATGTGTGAAGTTAGATGACAACATTTATTATATAAATGTTCAAGAAGAATTCTCTAAATTTAGAGTGTCTTTGTTTCATCGTTTGTAAAGGAACCCCTATAGAATTCATCAAAAATTAAAAGGTTATTCCCAAATGGCCTCCTAGTTTATCGAAAATAATCAGATGACAATTTTTTGTTGTTACCGTCCGTTGACGGTTAAAGTCAGTTTTTTTTCTTCCAAAGTTAGACTTTTCTAAATTCTTTCACATCAACTAAACTTTAATTTGCGGCCTAGTACGTCCACTTCATCCTTTACACCCACTTCTTCCTTTCCCTAAACAACCTACACCTTCCTTCTCATCTTCCTCCCTCTCTCTCTCTCCTCTCTTAAAGCAAATCTAATAGGGTCTCTAAGATTAACCCTAAACAAAATCTAACCGTACACTTAAGATTACAGGGCAAATATTCGGCCCAGTTTTTTAGGGGAGAGTGTCAGTCAGTTTTTCTCTGTCCGGCATGAGTCATGACTCTAATATCCACGTATTCGGGAGCCGGGCTAACAATATTATTATTGTGGGTGGGTCCAACAGTTTTTCAATGACGTGGTTTCTCATCCTGAAACAAACCGTGGGCGCTACTTTTCTTTCTTACTTTTTCTACTAGTATATAAATTTCTCTCCCACCAATCCTTCTCACTCCTTTCTTCTTCTCCCTTCTAACGAAACTCATCCGATCAGATCATCAGAATTTCATCAATGGATTCCGTCTTTGCTAACATCGCTCGTGGTCCTGAAGATCCTATTTTAGGGGTACTCCTCTCTCTCTCTCTCTCTCTCTTTCTACTTTGTTGATTGATTCTGTTTTTCATTTCTATGTATTCTAGTTGGATCAGGATTATTAAAATCTTTATTATATGAATCAAAATCAGTTTTAGTTGATTGATCATTTCTTTTCTTTTTATTTTTTATGATCGGATCTGTTAAAAATCATATTGAATGAATAGGTAACTGTTGCTTATAACAAAGATCAAAGCCCTATCAAATTGAATTTGGGAGTCGGTGCTTATCGAACTGAGGTTTGTTAACTCTTTTTTCCATTCATTACTATATCAAATTTTTGTTTTCTTTCCCAGAACAAATGAAACACAGTAATATTGGAGAAAAATGTGGTTCTTGTTTTTTTTTGTTGTCTATGTATCTGACTCGTCTGACTCCAATGGATCAGAAATCAACCCCAAATGAGCCATTCAGACGAGTCAGAATATGAGAAGTCTAGACATATTAAACAAAGAATCTTACATCTGACTTGACAATTCAGACCTCGAGTCAGATTCCAGAAGGACTCTTAATTTCGTCGACATGCTCTAGATACCTCATAGTCAGGACACTTACCCAAGTGATGTTGGAGTAAGCATCCTACTCACTTGTGGGCATACTATTGTATTACCTCGAATTATTTTCATATTATATCTGATGGGGTATTGCCGTTTGATGGTATAACAGGAAGGAAAACCGCTTGTTTTGAATGTAGTGAGAAGAGCTGAGCAGCTGCTAGTGAATGACCAGTAAGAGTCTTGTGTAATTCATAAGTGGAATGTTTGTTTCTGTTTCGCCGAACTTATCTACGGTACATGGATTGTAATGTGTAATTATATTCATCAGGTCTCGAATTAAAGAGTATCTTCCTATAACTGGACTGGCTGATTTCAACAAGTTGAGTGCTAAGCTCATTTTTGGTGCAGAAAGGTAATAATTATATCATTTTCTTCTTGGTGCAATTATATGGCATTTGAAAAGAGCAATCTATGCAAACATCGATATTCCGTTTTAGTACTTGTTTTGCTATGTTGGATATCTAGTACTCTTCTCAGACACTAGATAGACTATAATCTAACAATAGTTAGGAGTTTTTAGAAACATTTATCGACCCAATAACAAAGACAATTGGTGATAAGTGTACATCATGCATCTTTCCACATTTTTGCAAAGGAAGGCACCCACTTCTGGCTTTTCCCGTTATTATAGTGTCGGTTCTGTTTTTCGTTGGTCTTCTTCCGTATATGTTTTCCCATGAAAGGAAGGTTGATTTGTTAAAAAAGTAGTTTGTGTACATAAAAAAAAAAAGTAATCATGTTTTTTCTTTTGATGAATAAATGTTTGTTCCTGACTCGTTGGTTACTACATTGAGGTTTTTATGCACTTTATTTTAGCTGAAACCAATATATCTTGTTTGCATTGGAACAGCCAAGCTATTCAAGAGAACAGGATAACTACTGTTCAGTGCTTATCAGGTACTGGGTCACTCAGGGTTGGAGCTGAATTCCTGGCCAGACATTACCATCAAGTAAAGAGCTTATTCTTTTTTTATGTTATTCCCTTTCCTAACATAGCATTTCCCCGAGATAATGTTAACTTAACCGACTACCTTGTTTTTCAGCGGACCATTTACATTCCTAAGCCAACATGGGGAAACCATCCGAAAGTTTTCTCTATAGCAGGGTTGTCAGTGGAGTATTATCGCTACTATGATCCCTCCACAAGGGGCCTAGATTTTCAAGGTAGAGCTTTTCTAGATTCATTTTATTCACTGATTTATTAACCTTAATTTTGTGTGATCAAAATTCATGAATTGAATCATGAATAGGTTAACTTTTGAGGTGTTTGTGTAAAAATATTCTTCATTTTCGGAAACAGGCCTGCTAGAAGACCTCAATTCTGCCCCGGAAGGTGCAATAGTTCTTCTTCATGCATGTGCTCATAACCCTACTGGAGTTGATCCAACCCTTGAGCAGTGGGAACAAATCAGGCAAATAATGAGATCGAAATCATTGTTACCTTTCTTTGACAGTGCTTACCAGGTAATCACAAGAGAACCAGAACTTGAACAAATTTGTTATATACAATCTTTAGTTAAAACTTAATTTTAATGGAATGAAGTTGGAGAAGAACTTTGAAAGGGGGTTTTAGAGGGAAAAGGGTTTTAGAAATTTAAAGTAGAGAATGAAATAGAAAGAAGCCAACATAAGTTTAAACATGGTTCTGTTTTGATTTTGAGTTTTAAGAAGAAGAAGTTCATGGGTAGAGTTTGGTTTTTGAGATTGTGAGTTTGAAAAGAAGACCACCATGAAAGTTGAACAAAAATATAGTTGTTTGCTTTACTCTTTTAAATCATCATCTCCTACTATTAATAAGTAGGGATAGATAGATCTAAGAGTTAAAGATTAATCTTCAAACCTTCAAACTTTAATGGTAAAAGCCATATATTGTTGAAGACTTACATGAAGAATCAAAATCTTTGAATCTAAACTTGACTACTAAAAAAAAAATCTAATTTATTTCATAGAAAAAGAAAACTAGATAATATTCCGGCAATACTCCGGCGGACGGTAGCCATTGACGGACTACCGCCGCCGGTTAATCGGAAATCCAAGGATCTAACTCTTTAGAGTTTATAAGCTCTTGATACCATGTAAGATAAAATAAATATGAGAGGGAGAGAAGAGTTGTATTGATAGTTGGATGATATATTAGCTATTACATATGAAGCCTTTATATAGGCTCAAGGAACCAACACTAATAATAGCCCATCCAATGTGGGACTATTTAACATGACTCATATGACACTCTATTCTCTAACACTCTATTCTCTAACAATTATGAAGTTTATTAAGATTGTAAGGTACAGAGGGTAATTAATTTGAGGGTATAAATGTTAAACAAAAGTACCTTTTTTCATTGTAGTTCTCTTGTTTACTGACTATTGGGTGCTTCAACTATTTCAGGGTTTTGCAAGCGGAAGCCTAGACGGAGATGCACAGTCTGTTCGAATGTTTGTCGCCGACGGAGGTGAATGTTTTGCAGCTCAAAGTTATGCAAAGAATATGGGATTATATGGGGAGCGTGTTGGGGCTCTCAGCATTGTAAGACACTAAAAACCACCCTATACTACTTCACTACTTGTTATAACTTATAGGGAAATAATACTAGGATATGCCTTTCTTCTGTGAAAAAAGATGGCCAGCTTTGACTGTATTGTGAATTGCTTGATACTCGCTTGCTTTGGTTGGTATAGGTGCTAGTTTTGATATATGGAAACCAATTATCAGTTTCCAACAAGCATATGGAAAACCGATGCATGCTTGTTCTGTGATAATAATGTCCCGAACTTCTCATGTTACAGGTATGCAAGACTGCCGATGTGGCAAGCAGAGTGGAGAGCCAACTGAAACTTGTGATCAGACCCATGTACTCAAACCCTCCTATTCATGGCCCATCAATTGTAGCAACCATTCTTAAAGACAGGTATAGTATTTGAGAAATCAAAGCGAGTGATTTATTGGAAAATATTTCTTTTGAAGGGGATGATGTTATATTGTGTTCGGACCCTATATATCTAGTAAAAAATTTAAATAACGAGGCATAATATGCGGTTTCAACTAAAATAAGAGGTCTTGCAACAAAAATAAAGAAAAACTAAAATAAGAGGTATAACCTGCTGATTGAATCTATTGGGACCTCGAGATTCTTGATCCGCTGGCCCACCTATGGCCATCCATCCTCAAGATATGCACTTACCCAAGTGGGGCTTTGATAGATCCTGAGACCTAATATGCATGAGCTTCAGTCCAAATGGAATTCTCTTTTACTTGTTCTGGTTCCAAAAATTAACTTACCTTGGTTTGCAGGGACATGTATAACGAATGGACTATTGAGTTGAAAGCAATGGCTGATCGTATTATTAGCATGCGCCAACAACTTTTCGATGCTTTAACTGCAAGAGGTAAATCAAATCTGTGTTTCTTTCCCTTTTATTGTCACTTCACCTTCATTTTCTTATTTTCCTTTATCAGTAAAGTACTCCTAGACCATGTGATTTTAAGTGTACCTCTTCCTTTGAAATCATGAACAATTAAGGTTTCCACCTTGCCCTATGCTTATCATGGTCATAAGTTTCAGAGGGTGCATGCAGCCAAAAAGAGAAAAACAATGAACCTGGTAGGATGGGGAAAGAGACTCAAAGTCATCAAATTTCATCTGTAGTGACTGTCATAGACTGATTTGAGCTTTCCTTTTATGGGCTAGAATTTGCCGAATTCCCTGGTTAAATGTATTTGAAATACCATTACCTGTCCTCTAATAAACCTTTCACTCTGGTGAGAGAAGATTATATATCTTTAGATAACTAAAGTTGTGGGCTTGGATTCTGAAAAGGTTATCTTCTTGACCGTTCGGCAGGAACACCAGGCGATTGGAGTCACATTATCAAGCAGATAGGAATGTTTACTTTTACAGGGTTGAACACAGAACAAGTAGCCTTCATGACCAAAGAGTACCACATCTACATGACATCAGATGGGTAAGTTCATAATCCCTTTTCTGGCTCTTATTGTAAGATATCACTAATAAATACCCATCTCCATATCAGAGGCCTGTGGACCTAGTTCCGCGTGATTACAGTATTTTTCTGTGCACGGGCTTGCCCTCTAACTGTATAACATAGCCCTAGGCTTCTCACCCGAAAGCCCAGCCAAGATGTAAGATGAAGGTAGTAAATTTTACCAAGTCAGATCTGAAATCCGATTGTCTCTGAATTGACTTGAGTCAAATTTCAGAATGTTTCTTTTCATATGACTCCGTGATGTCTGAATGTTTGATTTTGGGTTCATTGATTCAAGCGATATTCAAATTCAGACGAGTCAGATTCATACTATTAGAAGAAAGAGAAAACACATAACTAAACTCCAACTTCAATTTTTCAAGACCTAACTTTATGTACTCAAATCTTTTCTGCAGGAGAATCAGTATGGCAGGTCTCAGCTCAAGAACAGTTCCTCATCTTGCAGATGCTATTCATGCAGCTGTGACCACAATCAAGCAGAACTAGGTTTTACATGAAACTCATGAATTGAGAACCATATTCTGATTTTGGATCCAACCTACTGGCTGATTTTTTCCCCTAGATTTTGTTTTTTGTTGTGGTGTGACTGTAATAATTTATCATGAAGAAGCAACATTGAGATACTTCATTCAGTTGAAACTTTTGATGATTAACATAGATTAAGATATAATATGGATGCTTCTGTTGTGGTTCTCCTTCAGAAATATACACAAATTGCAAAAAATGTTGGAATAATTTCAGTCTTCTTTTCAACTAAAAACAAACCTATATCCATAAGGGTCTTTCTATAGGTCGTTAGTATGTTGGCACCCCATACTGTCACCTTTTCTCCATTGTCGCGCCCCTTTGACCAACGCCGAAAGAAGGATTCCTCAAGATTTCCGGTTCTCATTAAAGGTCAGGTCTAGAAGCCTTCTTGACGACTTTTTTAACTTAAATCTTGTGTATTATTTGAAGTGCATACATAAAGATTTACAATCACTTTCTTGTAGGACTAATTCCAGTCTGTGAGAACTCGGTATGTTTAGTCTGTGATCTTTCGGAGTGGTCAGTTCATGCTTCTTGGTACCTCACTCGAATTAGTTCTAGTCCAAGATCTTCATAGTCCGAGGAGTTCGGTACCTTACTCGAAGTTGATCAGACTGAAGTTTCTCAGACAGGACAGTCCGAAGGTTTGCAGTACCTCCAGTCCGTGTTTTTTCAAAGACTCTCATACTAGTACAACTCGGACACCGCTTGGACTATTCAGTTCGAGTGTTCTCAGACTGTCTGTCCGAAAGTATGTACTTAGTTTATTTTTGAGTTTTGCGTTTATGGTTCTCTTTGGGTCTTTCCTTTTCCTAATAGGTCCTATTTCTGCAATATTTATTCAGTATTGACCAAGTCAAGATATCAACAAGGTGAAGAATCCTGTTATGTACTTATGTTGGGATTTTATGATATCTTAGGATCATTAGTGTTACTAGTATTCTCGGAGACCATGATGAATTTTGTTCCCAATTAAAAAGAATCAAAATTTCAGCTTCATAGCATCAAGGTTTTGGCTTCGAAGCTATGAAATTTAAACAAACTTTGAGATGATTGAACCATTAAAGTAAAACCAGTCTTGGATTTGAAAACAAAAACGAAAGTAAATGACAAATCGCACTTGAAAAACTCATTTTCATTCATAAATCTTTGTCGACATTGATGATTCGGAAAGTGGTTTTCCGGATATCTTCTTGATGATCAAGACTTTGGATCAGAGTTCCAGATGAAATCTAGATGGGATAGAGCTTACAGAAACAAAGAAGATATCCAAGCTTAAGTTAGAGATATTTTTTGCAGGTTTGAGAAAGAATTCAAAAGTCTGAGTGCAGAAGGTAACCTTCGATCCCTTTTAGAATAAACATGGTATGCTTATATAGGTTTGGATGACTGCAGTAGAGCACAAATGAGATGGTGTTGTCGTAAGATGCCGGTCTTGATGATAGCCACGTCTGTATGTCCATTTTAAGGTAATATGTAATGAGTATCTTCTGATACTGATAGATTCTCTAACACATATAGAATGGTTCATGTATGAAAAATAGATATTTGACTTTGTCTGGCCTTCCACGCTATTAGTATTCTCTTCAGACATATCTGAGCTTGAGGGTACCGAGCTTACTCTAGCTAATCTTGTTGCTTCGAGTCTTAGGTCAGAACTTGGCTCAGGTTTTGAAGCTTTGCTCAGATCCACCTTCCTTCCTGCCTCGAGGCAATATGAGGCTCAAGGCGCCAAGGTGTCTTTTGCAGACTTTCCTTTATTGATTCTGGACTAAAACACCGTTTTTTCCAAGGTGGTTTGGGTTCACCTCTGCGATTGCCTCTAGGTCAGCGTAGGGTTCAAAGTGCCTCGAAGACTACTGTCGACCTCCACTTTAGGGCTTAGGTGGCAAGGTTCCGTCAGATCCAATATTGGCTCAGCATATATCATTCACAGATCCAAACTGAAAAAAATTTGTTGCAATGTCTTCAAACAAGTTTGAATGGATTAAGTCTTCTTGAAACGATGAGAAGGAGAAGAGAAAGGAGAACAACAGAGAGGCAGAAGTTATATTTTGCCTAAATGGCCAATTGGGCTCAAGATCGGATTTTAGAATTCTTTAAGTTAGAAAGACATGTTATATTTTGTTTGGTTAAAAGTCCAAAATTTGAATTTTGTTTAGTTAAATACTCAATATTTGTATTTTGTATGGTTAAAAACCAATATATTTTGCAACTCTCTTGTAAGTTGTTGTAAAGCTGTTGCTAACCTCTTGCAAGTTGTTGCAAACCTCTTGCAAGCTATTGCAAACTTCTTGCAAAGCTATTGCAAATCTCTTGCAAGTTGCCACAAATTACGAAAATACCGAGGGAGCTGAAGACTAAAAAAATTTGAGTGATGCCAACTTGCAAAGCTATTGCAAATCTCTTGCAAGTTGTCACAAATTACGAAAACATCGAGGGAGCTGAAGACTAAAAAATTTGAGTGATGCCAACAACTGGTAGCCCATTTGGTAAGTGCATATACTCCACAATGCAGAGGGTTCTAACCTTTGTCTTTGGGGAGTTTTAGTAGTTCTCGTAAAAAGAAGGGTTATTTCCCTAATGGCCCCCAACTTTGTGACCAGCTTCCCGCCTGGCCCCCTACTTTACGAGAAATACCCATATGGCCCCCTTCCGTTATAACACCGTTACTCTCTCTCTTCACTTTCTTTTCTCTCTCCTCCAGCATGTTTACTCTCTCTGCCACCTCGTTAAAACAAGCCACAAAATTTTTTTTTTTTTTAGAGAGAGAGAGAAGAGAGAGAAAAAAAAAAGTTTGAAGGTCGCCGGCCGGAATTTGGCCGGCCGGCGACCCTGTCGGTGAAGACGATGATGTGGCTTGTTTTAACGAGGTGGCAGAGAGAGAAAACATGTTGGAGGAGAGAGAAAAGAAATGGAAGAGAGAGAGTAACGGTGTTATAACAGAAGGGGGCCATATGGATATTTTTCGTAAAGTAGGGGGCCAGGCTGGAAGCTGGTCACAAAGTTGGGGGCCATTAGGGAAATAACCCTAAAAAGAAAGAAACAAGAATAAACCCAAGCATTATCATTAATGAGTAAAATTGACAAGTGAGAAGGTAGAAAAGTGAAGTAAAATGAAAATTCTATGTAATACAAGAATAAAGAGATGATGATACATTGATATGAGTGTCTAGAAATCTATAGAGCCATCTAAAAAGCTCAGTTTAAGAATACAAATGAAACAAATCCAACATTCTTCCTTTGCATAAATCAGGAAGTGAAGAACAACCATTAAAGATAACTACAAATTTGTAGCTCCTTTCAAGGTCTGAAACCAATATTTACACTTATTATATAAGCTCTTGTCCCTCTCTCTCTCTCACTTCATTTTCTCTCTCTTTTTCTCTCACTCTTTTATGTTTCTTTCTATAGAATCTGTCTGTAATTTTAATGTCGAGACGTCGGACTTCGTAAACCACCCAAGTTTTCAAGCTTCTCTATATATGAAACCCTTTTGTTAGTTATAACTGTTTGAAGTTTCTTCAACTTTGAATCTTCATCTTTTAAGTAATCATCTTTACTTTTTTCTTCATTATCTGCTGAATCAGTACCCCAATCCATGAAATCTAAAAGTGTCATTGAAGTTGGTTGTTCCATTGAATTTACTTTCTCCATTTCTTCTTCTGGTGAGAACTTCAATGGTAATGAATCTGTTGAAGGTCTCTGGTTAGACTCTCCCATTGATGACTTGTGAATTAGAGAATCGGCATAAAGAACGTCTTCTATTCTCGACATGACTGTAAATGCCAAGCTCTCTAGTATTCTTGAATAGCTCTCTAAAACAGATTGACCCACATCCTGAACAATTCACAAGAAACCCCATTTTAAAGAAGAAAACATCGAAAAAAAAAGTAGTCGATCGATAAAAGTACTAGATTTATTGTTCTTACCCGGTTGAATTGAATCTTGCTTATGTCGAGCGACGATTGAGGAATACCCGGAAACCTATGTTTTAGTAGAAGTAAGATTGTTTCAGCTCTGTCTTCGAAAAGTTCTCTCTTCTCTATACTAACAGCAGAACCCCAAGATGATTTAGAATCTTTGTTGGTCATTTTCCTTTTCCAAATTACTATTGATGCTTCAATTCTGTTCTTGAGATCAAGAATCTTATGGTCTGTTGATAAGTCTATAGTTGAAAGGAATTGATCAGGATCGAACGATTCGTCTGTTATACTCTTGTAGATCGAGTCTCCAAGACTAGCTCGCCCATTCTATCAACAAACAAGTACAAACATCAAAAAAGAGAGTTCATATATCGACGAATTGAAAGTTCTTAAAAGAAAAATCTATGGGATTTTTATCTTCTTACCTTGGGAAGGGACTCGATGTAATCGTCGGGTATCTGCATTTCCGATAAAACTTGAGCATTTATAGCTTGGGCTGCTTTTAGTACTTGATTTACAGAATCCTTTTGAAACTGCAGCCATTTTTTCGAAACATCAGAGAGTCCTTCTGGTGGGACTTTAGCAGTGGGTAGCCACCATTTTTCTTCTTGTCGCTTTTCGGCGTTGTTGGCATCTCTTTTCACATACCAGAATTCATTTTGATCTTTGAAGTTATCTAAATAACCCTGTTTTTTCACCAAGTAGAAGAGTTAGTACTTAATCCATGTGTAATTTTGAGATAGAAAATGGTTTGAATTCTTACGATGAGCATGGCATCAAGTTTTCGTAAGGCGGGTATGTTCATGAGAAGATCAGTTCGTTGTCGGGTCACCATTACCTATTTCCATTCGAAAAGTTTAGGGTTCAAGATTTCAAAATTTAAACACAAATCACAGGAGAAAAAGAGAGAGACTAGGTTACCTCCATGTTAACTCCCTCTTTAGATTTCTGTTGACAAGGAACGAATTCTACAATATGATCAGTCACAGATAATAACCAATCGACTTCTTTTCTCCATCTTGTTTTCCTTTCGATAGACATAGGTTCTAATTTATATTGCTCACCGAAAACGGAAGCTGCATTTCATTAACAAACAAGTATAAATCATTTCTGCCTTTAATCTGGTTGCTAATATCATCATATAATGGACTAGATTCGATAAAGAAAATCGTGGTACCTGCTAGATTTGTAATGGCATTGGAAAGAGCTAATGCTGAAGAAACCCCTTTTCCTCCACCTGACATATCTTCACCTAATAATAACTTAGCAAACCTTTCTTTCATCATCTCCACATCTGAATCAAAATCAACAAAAACAAACAATCTTCTATTATAATCTAATTATCCAATAAAAAGTACTTTGAATCGTTGATTCATCGCCATAGATGACTTAGAACTAATAGTTCGTTATCGAATGGATCTTTTTCGTTCTAATACTTTGTGTCCATGTCTATGAAACCCACTTTAGCTAGGTAGTAACATGTGTATCTTTTCTTTTAGGGAAGACCAAGGTTCGAATCTTACTGTTTCAAAAAAAAATTGTACATCTAATGAAACTTAAGATTCGTATATTTAACGAAACGTTTTTGGATCAAATGACAATGACATTGTTATGATGAGAGAGAGAGAGAGAGAGAGAGAGAGACCTGAAGATTTATCCTTGGCAGGAGGACCACCACCATTGGACAACCTAGATTTAGGAGCTTTATCATTAGATTTATTAAGTGTAGCACCAATTTGTTGATTCTCTAATGAACTTGGAATTCTTGGTCCCATACTTTTTGATAAAACCATATCATCTATAGGACCTCCACCATTTCCATTCTCCATGATCAAACTATGTGCTTGTCTTCCTGTATTAATCTCACACATGCTTCTTTATTACTCAAACAATTTCGCTTTTTGTTCGAGAGCTCGAATCGAATCGATTCGAACCAACAACTAGTAGTATTACTTGAATTATGAATAAGAATTCAACTAGGGGAATTCTTAAGTGGGTATCATAAATCTAGAGATGGAGAGAAAACAAGGGAAGGAAATTTGTGAGGTAGAATCAAATGTTGTTGTTTGATGTTGGTAAGAGAGATTAAAAGGAACCCATGTTTCAAAAAATGATTTAGTTGAGAAACTGTTTTTTTTTCTTGTTGTTTTTAGCTCAATTTAGTTTGGTTCTCAAATGAACGTGGGGTGCATGAATGTTTTAGAGAGAGAGAGAAGGAGAGGGAGATAGTTTCAAAGATTGAATGGTTTAAGTTGAAGTTAAAAAGTCAATTAGGCTTAAAAAGAGCCCGGGAATATATGCAAAATCAACCAACATTACCTAACACTCTTTTCTCTCTCTCTCTACAATTTGAGGGTTTATGTGGTTGTTTACAAAATTAACCATGAGATTTGAGTTCTAAATTTAGAAAGTTATGGTACGTAGGAGGGATAGGAATGGAAAACCACCATAATAACTCATCCCATAATCCATATGGTTGATCTATATGATCACTAGTACAAGCTCCCATCGCCATCATTTCCCCATTTCAGGCAGCTTATGTTCCAGGCAGGCAAATCACTGACAACATTCTCATTAGCCAAGAACTGGTCCATTCCTTTAAAAAGATTCGCGGGTCTAAAAGCTACTTCGGACTCAAACTTGACATGTCTAAAGCTTTTGACCGCATCGAATGGAGCTATCTGGAGAAAATCATGGGTATCCTGGGTTTCTCTTCTCAATGGATAAATCTGATCAAAGCTTGTCTAAACTCCAGCACCATGGCAGTGCTTATAAATGGCCGACCTGGATCTGCTTTCGAGGTTAGCCGAGGAATTAGGCAAGGTGATCCCCTCTCTCCCTTCTTGTTCGCTATTGCCATGGAAGGTCTTAGTCGTTTGCTGGAGAACAACAACAACCAGAACACTTTCGTCGGTTTTCCTATTCCCAACTCTAATCTTATCATTAAACACCTCTTATTTGCGGATGATTGCATCATTTTCGGCCAGAATACTCTCGAGAATGTGCACACCCTCAAACAAATTCTGAAAGAATTCAGTGAGGCCTCCGGTCAAATGATAAACTATACTAAATCCAACATCTTTTTCTCCAAAAACTCGCATCCCAAATTCAAAAGAATGATCATTCGTAACCTCAAAGTCCATCAATCTTCGTCCGGAGACAAATACCTTGGTACTAATCTTTTCATCGACAGGAACAAAAATAAAGCTTTCAAATCCCTTCTCACCCAAATTAAAAACAAACTCTCCAAGTGGCAAACCAACCTTCTTTCCCAAGCTGGTCGCTCGATAGTTATTTCAACTATTGCAGCAGTCGTTCCCCGATACCAAATGCAGTGCTTTGCCATTCCCAAAGGCATTTGTAACAGCATCGAGTCCCTACAAAGGACTTTCTGGTGGGGAAAATCCAAAACATTCCATACCATCAACTGGTCCGCCATTTGCAAGCCACGCAAATTAGGAGGACTAGGGCTTCGACTTCCTCTCCTTGATAATCAAGCTTTCCTCAACAAACTTAACTGGCGGCTGCTCAATAATCCTCATGCCATCTGGGTTCAAGTCTTCAAAGCTAAATATTTTCCTAAATCGCATAAACCCTCTCCACCTAAAGCTAACCACTCCTGGCCTTGGAAAGCTATAAGTAAATAGTTTAGTCAAATGGATGGTCTAGTCTTCTGGGATATTAACAAAGGCACTCATATTAGTATCTGGCACGATTTTTGGATCCCGAACCACCCCCCACCTATCACAAATCAAAGTAACTCTAGCCTCAACTGGGTTGCCCAGCTCATTACTAATAATACCTGGAATACTGACTTGCTTAATAATTGTTTTGATAGTGATATTTGCAGTGCGATTTTGAGTATTAATTTGCAGACTGATCAGGAGGACACAGCAAAATGGACACTCACAAAAGCTGGTAATTTCTCGATTAAATCAATGTATAATTATTTAAGAACAGGTAGCAATGGACCTATGGATGACTCTAACGACTGGTTTTTCATATGGAATTTGAATATCATACCACGTATAAAACTATTCCTTTGGAAATGTTGTACGAATAGCCTACCAGTAAAGGACAAAATTGGGAGGTATATCGGTAACATCTATACTTGTATAAACTGTAATGATAACGAAACTTTAGACCATGTGATGTTACACTGCAACTACGCCAGAGCGATATGGTTTCATTTTCAGGTTAGATCGGAACAATTAATTACGGTGAGACAATAGATTCAGCAATAGAAAAATTTGGATGAGGAGATTACTAATTTATATGCCAAAATCCTATGGTTTATATGGAAAGCTAGGTGCGAAAATTGTTTTACCGCTAAAAAACAAACTCCTTTGCAGATGATCAATCGCATCAACAACACGTCAACCAAGCCACTCAAAATTGGTTCCATAATAACTAACAAATGCAGGGATGAACCACGTCAACAACAATGGAGACCTCCATCGACACCGTATCTTAAAATCAATGTTGACGCATCATTTACGCAACTTACAGAACCAGCAGGAATAGGTTGTATTATCCATGATGAAGAAGCAAATTTTATCATAGCGGCAGCAAACACAGTCAGGGGACAAAATGCTGAAGAATGTGAAAGTCTAGCTATACATTACAGCATTTTATGGGCCATCCAACTACGAATACAACATGTTCACATCGAAAGCGAAAATCAAAATATCATCAAGTACATTAATGGTCAAAGCGACGGTTTACATTGGCAGTCTAGACAAATCATCTCAAAGTCTCTAAATCTCAAGAATCAGTTCACAGATATAATCTTCACTTATGCTCCCAGGGAATGTAACTCCAAAGCCGACGCTCTAGCTAAATGGGGTAGAAATAATATTCAGGAAAAAATATGGAATGTAGTACCATCTTTTATTTCTTCTTTAAATTAAGGATCTCATGTAAGAATAGCTTGTTGTTTTAGTCTAATATATTTCATCAAAAAAAAAAAAGCTCCCATCGCCAAGTGCATATATGAGTCATGACCCATGCGGGTAAACTTGAGAAAATGAGGAAAAAAAAGAAGAAAACAAAAAGGGAGTCCTCGTGTGATATAACAAGTTGTTATAGGATGGTGCGGACCAGCCCTCCGGACTGTTAGTGATACTGTCCGTTTTAGCACACCTGGGTCTCACGGTTTTAAAAGGCCTCACTAGGGAAGGGTGTTTAACCTCTTAAGAGGAGCACCACACTCTTGTCTCTCACCAATGTGGGATTGCTTTACAACACACCCTCCCAAGACCACATCATAGTAGAGCGAATCGTGTTGATAACGTGTTATAGGATGGTGCGGACTAGCCCTCCGGACTGCTAGTGATACTATCCGCTTTGGCACACCTGGGCCTCACGGTTTTAAAAGGCCTCACTAGGGAAGGGTGCTTAACCTCTTAAGAGGAGCACCACACTCTTGTCTCTCACCAATGTGGGATTGCTTTACAATACACCCTCCCAAGACCACATCATAGTAGAGCGAATTGTGCTGATAACGTGTTATAGGATGGTGCGGACCAGCCCTCCGGACTGCTAGTGATACTGTCCGCTTTGGCACACCTGGGCCTCACGGTTTTAAAAGACATCACTAGAGAAGGGTGCTTAACCTCTTAAGAGGAGCACCACACTCCTGTCTCCCACCAATGTGGGATCGCTTTACAACACACCCTCCCAAGACCACATCATAGTAGAGTGAATCGTGCTGATAACGATTTATAGGATGGTGCGGACCAGCCCTCCGGGCTGCTAGTGATACTGTCCGCTTTGGAAGGATTTTTGAAATTAGAATTTCACTTTATAAATCAAAACTTTTTGATTTCACAAATAAATCTGAACCTAAATTACACAAACCCAAACTCCAAATTCATCATCACCTTCTAATAAACTCTAAATGAACTCCCTGAATTCTCAAATCAATCCTATGTTAATCTTCTTTTTCTCCACGATCATAATTTCATCATCATCGTCTTCTTGATCATCGATCACAATCATAGTTGATCCATCCGACTTTTTCTTTTTCTCTTTATCTCTGATCTATTAGTTGGTATTCACTTTCTCTCTCTAGCTTCTATTTCTTTCTCTCTATTCTGTTTTCAACAAAATGAAAGTTCAAAAAAGACAAAATGAAATGAAATGACAATTTCCTAAAAAAAATAGAAATGAAATGACGGGTTGGCTCGTGGGTCTACTTGTGGGCTTAACTACTGAGTGTGGGTTAAGTTAAGTAGAGGGTAAAATAGTCTTTTCTCCTCTTAAACTGTTATATTTAACTTTTTTTTAAAGAGGGAGTCTAAAATGCAACTCTGAAAAGAGGGAGTCCAAACAGCAAGTCAATTATGCGAAAGGGGGTCCAAACAGCAAATCTCTCTAGATATTATTATGCCCCTACCTTCATACATCCAAACAAGGCTAAAGAAAAATCGAGAGATAGAAATCAGGTTGGTCGATTTTGCTTTCTTATTTCCGAGATCAGGACTGGTTCTAAACTCTAATATGACTTGGATCACTTTTCACGGTTCTTATGACTTCGGGTATTTAATTAAAATTTTGATGAAAAGATTTTTGTCAGATCAACTTGATACTATATAAGATTTATTGATTTTCTTTTTGGATTTAAAGTTTATGAATTTAAGCATATAGTGAAATTTTATGGAAATGAATACGGTGGTTTGGAGACAGTAGCCAAAACCTTAGAAGTCAGGCGAGAATAGGCCAACTGCCTTCAACCAGGTTATAATAGTTTATTAGTGTTGAAGGCTTTTATGAAAGAGGAAATGGATGAAAGATCCAAAATTGGGCCCAAAATAAGAGCCCAACCCAAACTTGGACAAAATTGTAAAGCAGGTCCAATGCGTCAGACCAAAAGATGAAATGTCCGGAAAGTCCTTATTCCTTTCGAAATTTACGAAATTGCCATCAAAAAGTTTCCCAGAAAAGCGAGAATTTCTGAAAAACTAGCTGACACACCAGGCTGTCAGACAGTGTACTCCCCACATATTTACAACATTGCCACCGAAAAATTTCCGGAAAACACGAAATTTTTTGAAAAATAGTCTGACGCACTGACATAAAACCTTGTACTTTCCCACAAAATTACATAATTGCCATTACAAAATTACCAACTTGCCATTTTCGTTTTTTTTCATATTTATTTCTTTTTTTATTTTCTCCCACACATATTTCTCTCTCTAATCTCAACAAATTTCTCTCTCCAATCTCAACAAATTTCCTTCTTTTTTCCAGATTTATTTCTTATCTCTTTAAAATTAAATTTTCCTCATTTTTGATAGTTTTCCATTGATTTGTTTTCATATATTCTGTGTACTCGGAATTTGGTTATGCACTAGAAATTTTTGTACTGGGAAATTTTCTTGTTTTCTGGAAATTGTCTTGTGCACCGGAAATTGTTCAGTTTACTGGGAATCTGGTTATGTAATAGACATTTTTATACTAAGAAATTTTCTTGTGTACTGGAAATTGTTTTGTTTACTGGAAATTTGGTTATGTACTAGACATTTTTGTACTGGAAAATTTTCTTGTTTTCTGGAAATTGTCTTGTGTACCGGAAATTGTTCAGTTTACTGGGAATCTGGTTATGTACTAGACATTGTTATACTGGGGAATTTTCATGTGTACTGGAAATTGTTTTGTTTACTGGAAATATGGTTCTGTACTAGACATTTTTGTAGTGGAAATTTTCTTGTGTACCGAAAATTGTTCTGTGTACTGGTCAACTTTAAACCAATTTCTTTTTTTTGTAACCAAATCTTTCCAAAATGTGAAACAAAATAAGAATGTGAAACAAATCTTTCCAAAACGTGAAACAAAATAAGAATGATGAAGAAGATCTTGGATGTACTGGTCAACTTTAAACCAAATATTTCCAAAATGTGAAACAAAATAAGAATGATGAAGAAGATCTTGGATGTATAAATCTGGAAACAAAATAAATTAAAAAAAAGATAGAGATGAAGAAATAAATAAATCGATTGAAAGAGATGAAGAAGATAAATAAGAACATAAAACTTAAAGAGAGAAAGAACTGAAAACTTTGATGTTTTTAGAGATTGAAAGTGATGAAGAAATAAATAAATCGATTGAAAGAGATGAAGGAGATAAATAAGACCATAAAACTTTTAGAGAGAGAAAGAACTGGAAACTTTGATGTTTTTAGAGATTGAAAAAGATGGAGAAGTTAAAATGTGAAGCAAAATAAGAATGATGAATAAGATTTTTTGATTTATAAATAGGAACAAAGAAGGAATTGAAACAGAATACAATGGGCGGGATCTAAAAAAAATGGCCGAAATTTCGCCAAAAATGGTGCCATTTTTGAAATTTCGAAAAATCTGAATGTCTTTCTGTTGTGACGTCATGTACGGGAAACTAATTAATTCGCTGACTCGCGTCAGAGTGTCAGAAAACTGGAAAATATCCCGTCCAAGGGCAAGAAGGGGAGGAAAAAAAATAAAACCAGGAAATAGTATTGTTTTCTGACATTTGGACCTGCTTCACATTTTTGGCTAAAAATGGATTGGGCTCTCATTTACCCCCCAAAATTTGGATCTCTCACTCATTTTTTGTTTATGAAAATGAAAGATTAGTTTTTTCTTAGAGGGGGTATCCACTGTAGGTGTTATTTTTGGCTTTTGAGTCAACTCGAATTGGGATTAGACTATTGGCGTACTCATTGCATTACGAATAGTTCTTATTTTGACCCAAGATTTATAGTTAATGAAATTTTACTTTTCCCCATTCTTCTTATGTTTGATTATTGTTTTATTTGTTATTGTTATGCTCAAAGAAGTCGGTACAGTTTTAGATGAAAACCATGAAGAAAAAGACGAAAAACTATAATAGCAAGAGTCTAATAAGTACTAGTATTATCAGGAAATTAGATCGAATATCCAATTTAAACTTCTTTCAATTAAAAAGACAAGTTATATATTTTTATGTTAAAAACTTAAATATTTGTATTTTATTTGGTCAAAAAGTCAATATTTTTTACAAAGGTGTTGCAAGGAGTTGCAAGGGGTTGCAAGGTGTCGTAAGGCTTTGCAAAGCTGTTGTAAGGTGTTGCAAAGCTGTTGTAAGGCTTCTCTCTAACGAAAATCCTGATTTTGTCCCTGAAAGCAGATAATCGAACGCTCTTATGGAGAGGGATTCTTAACATCACAATTCTTCAGGCAGACTTTCATATCACTCATGAAAGTTATCAAAACTCGACCATCCGTAGAAATATATAAACCAAAGTCATTCCGTCAAGAAAAATGATTACAAATGGACTCCTAATGATCACCCACATCTTTAGAGAGTATTCCATTAGTATACGTACTCCATAGATGCCAAATCTTCAGAAGAAATCCTTAACCTATTTAGGTGTCATTTGGCAGTACTAAAATAAATTACTTTTTTGCTTATTTAAATAGAAAAGTAAAAAAAATAGTTTGGTAACACAATAATTATCGACTCCACTTAACTTAAAATTTGACTTTCTTATAAAGTTAAGATTTTTAGCTTTTGACTTTAAAGTAAAGTAAAGTAACTTATGTTCAACATAGGCATGAATTTACTTGACGATTTTTTGTTGTTTATCTCCGCTCCACCACCACAGCTAAACTTCCACCATATGTGACATTGTACCTCTACCACCACCACAACAACCATTGTGTTGGGAAAAACGGGCACTTAGGCGCAGCGAAAATATAAGAGTTTTCCCCTTTGTGTTAGTTATAGTGGGAGCAATAAGCAAAGAACTTAAAGTAAATAAGACAACGATTTTTAACGTGGAAAACCTCCTCAATGTGAGAAGTAAAAACCACGGGACTCGTAGTCCAACCAAATCAACTATAATAAGCAAAGTAGTTACAGACTACGTCCACCCGAGACTCAGACCCTTCCCAAAAGAATCAATCTCAAACACGAAAAAACACGGAGAAACCCTCACAAGAAAGAACTGAACAGCCCAGAAATCTGCAGTCCGAAACGATCCTAAATTCACTAGGAGTCCGGCGACCAATCAACATCGAAAATTAGTTTCTAGAGAGAGAGTGAGAGAGAGAGAGAGAGAGGGAGACCTTGGTTGCTTGTCAACCTAAAGATGTACCAGCAAAGGAAGCAACAGAATCACGGACTTTATCCCATTCCAATACTCTTAAAGCTATTTTCAACAACCGATGATATTTGAGAGATTTCATTTGAATTTGATTGGATAGGTTTTAGAAATAATCTAATTTCGAATTTCAATCGATTAGAACGATTATGAATATATGAGATCATAATCGTTCTCTGTAATCTAGGAACTTTAGGTTTCTTGCTATTAGTAAGAATTTCATATCTAGGTCGATTCTTAAATCACTTTCAGAAATTCCTAATCTTCAAACCCTAGATTTGAGTTATTCATTGTTTCTTATCTCTAATCTTCAATCCCTAATCTTCAGAAATCCCTAATCTTCAAATCCCTAATCTTCAAACCAAGAGATAGGAACAGTGAGAGAGAAAAAGTGAGAGAGATAAAGAATTAAAAAGAGAGAGATAGAGAGGACGAGCAGGAGAGAGAGGATGAGAGAAGGAGATGAAGGTTTAGGGGCAGAAATCAAAAGAACTAATTTTTGGACTGAAAATGAATATGTTCCTTAAGTCTTTATTCCCCGGAGATTTTTATTTATTCCCCGAAGCCGCGACCAAATGAAAATAGACGAACGACTGTTTTATAGGTCAATTCTCTCAAGTCTCACCCTAACTTTCATTTCATCTTTTTAGAAAAGTTGAAAATTTCCATCCTCCATCTCAGTTATTTGTTGGGATTGGTCGAAATTTTCAGCCCTTCGTTAGCAGTTGTTTAACTATTTCCATTCAAGATTCTTACCGAACTCTAAAGACTCTTTTTTATTTACAGTGTAACTTGATAGAAGAACCCATATTATCTACTTCACAATGGACTACTACTATCAGAGTACGACGAAGCCTTCAGTGTCGAACAAGCCCTCAAACTACGACGGGTGGTAGCTAATTGAGGACAATATCGTTGTGGAGGTCCATGGTGTCGCTCCATACTTTGATGGTCGGGTGAATCGCGTGTCATCGCCCATGTCGAAACCTTTTGGGTGGATTCGTGGAGTCTTCGTCAATAACGAAATCCCGTACTTTTGCGCTTGAGTCTAAAGTGTCTAAAACGGAGATAATATCGATAACTATGAAGGTTTGCAATGTCACTAAGTGGGGAGAAAAGTGATGAAAGATGACAACACCTTTGATGTAATATGTAAACTTGAATGTCCTCAATAGTAAATAAAGAAGTTAGGTCTGAGACGTAGTGAAAACACTACCGACAACAATCTTCTATGAGTTTGAGTTGCAAAAGATAATGAGAAGTCATTTTCACTTGTGATGTTTCCTTTGTAAATATTATCTAATTACCGAACTAATCAAGTAGTATTAAGATCCTTAAATTAGTATTAATTTCAAGATCAAATATCACAATCAAAATCAAAAGCAGCCTAGCTATTGATCTATGCAAAGTTGGGGTTCACCGACAAAGTCGAAATCAGTTTTTGTTAAATAAGATATTGAGGGTATCGCCTATCATTTTTTTCTTGTTCTTTAATAAAACACTTGTGTCATAAAAATAAATTAGCAGACTAAGAATGTCGATACAACAAAAGTTTCAGGTGCAAGACACTTGATCCCACATTGCCATATAGATTAACTAGACATGGTTTTAGCTTAACCCATTGTCTTATATATCGGCTAAGACCCTCTGGGAGGATTTTGCGCGTAGATTAGTCAAGTTGTGAAGCCAGGGGGTAGTCTTCGCCAAGGAAAGGTCTTGTACAGTGGGGAATTAGGCTAGTGAGTTCAGGCGATGCCCAAGTCAAATACATATGGTTCATACTGTCACGGATTAACATCAGAAGGTGCTAATTCGAGTGTTAGACCTAGGATTACAACTTTACAAATTGCAAGTACATGATCTTAATTAGTATTATGTGTTAAATTTTGATTAATTCGTACAACTGACCAATTAATAATGTGTGATGAAAAAAGAGGAAGAAAATCATACAAAAAGTAAGCAATTGTGTCCTTCCTCGGTACTCTAATGGGCTTGAATTAGCAATAGTTACCCATTAAGAAGGATGAGCAACCCACTACCCAACTTTGGCCCATGGGCCAGGCTTCCTTTTCTTAGCTCTTATCGGCACACCCACCACCAAGTCCTCCACCTGTACCGGATCCTCCACCAACTCCCCCACTGCCTATGCCGCCTCCACCACCTTTACCAAATCTTCCACCAACACCACTTCTAGACCCACCTCCTACTCCACCACCAACGCCTCCTCCTCCACCTTTACCAAAGCTACCTCTATAGCCACCACCACCAGGTCCTCCACCTTCACCTTCCCCACCATCGCCACCGATTCCTCCTCCACCACCTTTGCCAAAACCTCCACCGAGTCACTGACACCACTTCCAGAGCCACCACCAACCGTACCCCTAGCACCGCCAAAACCACCACCAAGTCCACCACCATTACCACATATGACACTACCAAATTTAGTATCAAGGCCAGTATCATCAATCCGTCATCCTTGTGTTATTCCAACCACCACTACCATCATAACCAGCAGCACACCAAACAACACTCCAAACATTGCTTACAAACTTGGCCTTATTTTCTTCCAAAATGGAAAGAGAACTAGTGAGAAGCACTATGTGCTTGTATTTGAACATTTGTTTCGAGTTATGAAGTAGTGTACTTGTAGAACCAATGCATATGGCACAAATTCTATCATCGATCTCCCTTTTTTTTAGTGAAAGTTTTTGAGTCTCAAAATCAAATACTTGCAACCCCAAACAATTAGAGTTGCAAAATCCCAACCCCCAACTAACCAATATCCCTCCTTAAAACCCCAAAGTCCTAATATATTATTAGTGAAAATGAAAGACTAGTTTGGTTTCAAAATCGATGTTTAAGATCAAAATACATAAATTTGTACCCGTAGATAACATATTTTTCTTACCAAAAGACTATATATGTAAAAATAAAAAATAAAAAAGGGGCATTCCGATAATCGAACTCGGGACCTCTCGCACCCAAAGCGAGAATCATACTACTAGACCAAATGCCCTTTTACTTGTTAAATCCAATATGTAATTATATATCAGACATCAGATTTCACTCTAGTCTTATATTTGGTCCCATACTATGTGAGAAGAGAAAGAGAGACTAGTGGGGTTAGAACGGTAAAAGAAGACAAAATTAAAATTGCAATTCATACCTTTCTCGGCCTTTTGGCTAAGATCAAGTGTAGTATATGTTCTTATCAGTTTAATATCTGATATGTCACACGATATTAAATTAATTCTTTTCATAGGAGAGGGTCCACCACAGTAGCTTGCTACTGGGATCCTCGACTGTCGCCTTTGCCTTGCACTATTGCAGAGGCCTGGCACAACCCCACCAAAACAAAATATATAAGCATTTTATTTACAACATTGAGGAAACATGGGCATTGCTTATGGGCTTCAACCAAGTTCCTTCAGTTCAAATATGGCCTTGGCAAGCAGCCAGTGTAATTGTGTAAAAGGCCATGGGCTATGGTACTTATTTTGAGCTCTTACTGGCACACTATGCTCCGGGCCGTATTCCTGGAATCCGGGGCCTGGGACATAACCCAACATACGGGCTTGGGTATGGTTGTTCAGTTATGTGCAAATCATGTTCATACATTCTCGGTCATAAACGGACACATAGGATAGTGTCATGTTCAAACACTTTCTCACCCTAGATCATAACCGGACACATAAAATAGTCTTTTCTTGTTCAAACACTCTCTCTGGATCACAGAGTGTTACAACTACACTAGAGAAAGGCATTAACGACTAATACGAATAAGAAAACATTAGGATGGGAAGAGACGACAAGATCAAGCACATCCATTTATTTAAGTACGAGGTCATTCATAGCCACTACTCGAACTCGCACATACATAATAGTAGTGTTTTTCACTTTTATGACTAGGTAATAATACAATTGTGATACAACCACCGAAAATCCCAGCAGATTTCTAACCGAAATTCAAATCAAAGGCCGAGTTTTTTGGATTTCTAGAGAGACCCGTCAATTTAGGTCGTTAATTTTGATTTCGCTCCGAATTCTTCTTTCACTTTCGAAGGCTGTATCATTTTCCATAATAATAATTTTAAGGTCCACCAATGACTCCTCCACCACTAACTCCACCACCTACAAGTGAACCTCCACTGTAGGACTTCCCAGCTCCTTCACCGGATCCTTTAGCTCCAGATCCAACACCAGAACCTGCACCTTCAGCTCCAGATTTAGCAGCATTACCACCACCTTCTGCTCCACTCCCAGCTCCTTGGCCGGCTCCTTTAGCTGCAGATTCGAATTGATCCCCAGGACCGGAACCTTGTCCTTGTGTGAATTGAACCACCATGAGCATGGTAATAATGAGCATACAAACAATCGCTACTCCACCATTGTTGCTTAAAACCTTTCCCATATTTACTAATTAATCCCCAAAATGACGAAAAGAAGATGAAAACCAAGTTAAGAAACCACAGTTGATAATTTGTGTGTTTCAATAGACATCCCCTTGGCTATATTTATAGAACAAATGTTAAGTCAATAAAATGGTCCATCAAAAGACAACTACCACAATTGAAAGTGTCACTCTACACCATACCATTTCCTTGCCAACTGGTCATGGGCTCAGTAACCAAGAATTCAGTTCATTACCAACTAGCTTTGAGTTGGGTGACTGCAAATTTAAGATGATAACAGAGCTAGACGTAAACACGTGATAGACTAGACAATTGTATTTGCTTCACGTTGCTTAGAAAATGACACGTTTTAAAAAAAAAAAAAAAAAAAAAAAAAAAAAAAAAAAAGAAAGCTTCACATGTGAGAGACCTTATGAAAATAATCACACGTGAAAAAAAAATGTATTATTATTTTAGGTCCTCTCAACTTATTACCAATAATTGTTACGATGATAAATTTTGATAGACTAAACACTCATAGAGGGGCATTCCCAGTCTAAACACTCGTGGAGGGGCAATCTAGAGAATCGTGCCACTAGACCAAATCCTCCCAACATAAAAACACTAAATAAATCTCCATTAAGAAAAAGTATAAAACATTACTAAATGTAGACAAAAGAATAATGGAGTGGCATTCCAAGTACCATCCCACTTCACTAAATAAATCTCCATTAAGAATTAAGAAAAGTTATAAAGCATTACTAAATCTCTATTAAGTTTGGGAGTGTAAATGTGTAACCTTAGTCATTAAAGATGCGTTTGGGAGATATAATTACAATCCTTTAAAATAAGTTTGAGAGGTATTATCTCAGCTGTCAGAGATGAATTTAGAAGGTGTAATCTTGACCATTGAAGAAGAGGGTGAGGTGGGGTGAGAGAGAGGTGAGGTGGAGCCGTGGAGAGAGAGTGAGGTGAGGTGGAGGGTTTTTTATTTTTATTTCCCTATAACAACTTACAAAATAAAATTGTCAAACAAAATTGACCGGTTTTTTACCAAATCTTCACATCCCGGAAATTATTTTGCTTTCCCCAAAGCGCTGGCTATGATATATTGTAACAAAATACTCTATATACAAGTACCCAAGAAAAATAGTTGCATTTTGGATATAATTTTTGAACTTATAGCCCAAAAAACAGGGCCTAATATGACATTTAGTCCACTTTAATCCCATTAAGGGTTTGAAAACCAAAATAATATTGTAAATGGATATCTAGTCCATTGGTATACATCTAGAGAGAAAACACAAAGGGTCCACTGGTATAAGGCCCAAAATAATCTTCTAAAAACATTTATGATCCAATCTTCTCAAAATATGAATATTTAGTCCTTTTGCATAATGGACGAAATAATCCATACTTTACTAAATGCATACCGAAGCAACGTTCTTCTATAAAATCTATCAACCAATCAATATTTTCTCTCTCTTCTTAACCGTTTCGGAATCAAAATCCATATTCAAATCTTTTCAAAACCGAAACCCTAAACAATCGTAGGCACATAAAAAAGGTAGCATCGTTTCTTCTTCACCACTCTTCATTTCTCTTTTATTGAAACTGTTATCAGGTGAAAAGGTAAGCTGCTTCATATAAACGATTTCGTTTTCTGATCTGTTCAAATTCGAACCGTCATTAACTTCAGGTTAAATCTTTATAAATATGTGTTTGCATGTTCATTCTACTTTGTAAAGAATAGTATTTCATCGTTTTGGTAATGATTTCTCACAAAAAATATTAGGATTTTTGTTGTGTCAACCTTGTTTAGGGGTTTTTTGTTGGTTTAGGGTTTGATTCGAAAATCTTGATTTTGGTAATGGTTTGTAATCTGTAAAAACCTAATTTTTATTTGAAAATCTTACTTTTGTTTGAGATTTAGACAAATTTCAGTAACAAAGTACGCATACTTTATTAAACATGTAATGTAATTTTTTGTTTAGGGTTTTATTTGAAAATCTTACTTTTTGTAATTTATGATAAAGTATGCATAATTTATATATAATGTTATATATATTGTATCTAAGTGTTTATGGTTTATGCAACATCTATATTCTGATGTGGTAAAGTTGTATTCTAAATTATAGTTTACATTACAGGTCGGAGCAAGCTCAACCACCAAGAAAGGGAAAACAAAAGAAAACACTTGTCGAACTGTATATACAACTTTATGTATAATTTAGAATAAAGTCGGAGCAAGCTCAACCACCAAGAAAGGGAAAACAAAAGAAAACACTTGTCGAACTGTATATACAACTTTATGTATAATTTAGAATAAATTATGCAAACTTTACAAAACATAATGAGACATTTATCAGAAATAATAATATTTTATTTATTAGATTGTCAATAATAGAACCGGAAGAACATAGTAGATACGGTAATCGAAGAAATAAAATCAAATATCAACCCTACATGTGGATCGGTTGTGGTAGGCAGGTTGCTTACACCTACCACAAATCCTCAATTTCCTCGGAATGTTGTCTGAGCTCTCGATCCGTACTGTTCATCAAATGTACGTGGTTCATCATAATTCGGGACGGACATTATATGTTCAACATAAGTCTTCACATAAGACTCCGTAGTCCAAATAGGATCGTAGAAACAATCTTGTTGATCGTCAGTTAAACTTTTAATGCACAACATGGCATATAGGTTTAGGCTGATTTTATGATTTTGCAAGAAACTCCATCTGTGATAACAAATTTACAGACATTAATACATATACATTTAATAGAAAAATAATTTTTTTACTATAAACAACGTGTACAGTTACGTAAATTATATATAATTTACATCAAATTACACGAGATTTGGTGATGAAGCGAAGTTTTTTCAGCTAGAAATGAGTACTGTGTTAGGTTAACATTACGCGTAATTGTCAATAAATTACCCATAATTTATGAACATTAATATAATGTTTTGGATATTCTTGATAAAGTATAATTTGTTAAAAAATACATATATTATGTTTTCTGTTATAAAAACATCGTACGGAAGATGTTTGCGTAATTTACTATAAATTATGGGAATTTAGTGTAAATTACAGGCAATGTAAATTCTGATACGAAGAACATACTAAAATTGAACGAAAAATGACGAAAAATTTGTATCATCAACACACATATTTACCATTCTTTTTTTTTTGAAACCAAGGGAACCATTTCCATTAAAAAGTGACAAAATCACATTGTTTACATGGATGATACATCATTCTTATTTCTCTCCTATGAAAACTTTATGAGAGTTACATACCTTTAAATGCAAAGTGCCTCATGAAGAGAAAGAAATGGGACTAGACACAGACTCAATAAAATGACCCTAAAGGTCGAGAATGAGAAGACCCTGAAGGTCGTGAATGAGAAGACCCTAAAGGTCGCGAATAAAAAGACCATAGAGGTCGACAAAAAGAAATAATAAAACAAATACTAATACTAAAATAACCACCGTAGTCTACACCGGAAAGTCGTCGCCGTCACCGGAAAAACCGTTTTCATCACCGGAAAACCGTCTTCATCGTTGGAGAACCGCCCCCATCACCGGAGAACCACCACCACAGGGGAACCGCCGTCAGTGCAACCACCCATTGCCCCATATCTTAACTCACCGGAAAACCGCTTTTGTCGCCGGAAAACCGCCTTCATCATCGGAAAACTGCCTTTATCATCGGAAAACCGCCTTCATCATCAGAAAACCGCCATCACCATAGAAAACCACCCCCAATGCTAAACACCACAAACCAACACCACCATCACGGAATCCACAAAGTCCCCCACCACCACCATTAACCACAAACAACCCTCTTTTCCCCCACCACCCCACCACTACCATCATTCACAAAGGAGAAAGTCATCATTCTTTCACCCTTAATTGCTCCACCAGTCATCATCCACCAGTATTGTCACCATTCTACCTTCACATACCAGCCCCCAACATCCTCTGGATATTCAACTTCCACTGCCGCCATGACCACCGTCACCATCTTGCTCTTCACCGACTGAATTCTAATGTTTGGGATCTTGATCTAAATACTTTCCACCAACACAACTGGCTATGGAATTGAATTGAGTTTTTATGAATAGTTACTGATGAATGGATGTTGATCTTGTTGTTGAAATAGAGTTGCTATGAAGATTTGATGATCTATGATATTGATTGTTGAGAAATTTGGATGAAATCTAGGATGAAACTTGATAGATATTTTGTTATGATTGTCTTAATGATTCCTCTAGATGAAGATTACAAATATGGGATGCATTAATAATCGATGAACCATGAGATGAAATAGATCTGAGAAATTTAACCAGATCTACCTTCTCTCTCTAAAGTCTAGAGAGAAAAACTCTCTCGTTTCACACATATTTATCATTCAGTAATACTAACATCTTACATTAAATGTTTACGAATTGTAGCAGAAAGTATAGTAATTTATTGTAAAGTACCTGTATTGTATATTCTGTTATAAGAATCAGAATGGATAATCACGAAGTCAGAAAATTGTACGGACAGATGATTCTGATCTGCAAAAAATATCAAAAACCAAAGAAGATTAAACGTAAATCTGAAGAAATATGATATGATCATTGGATGAAAAAAGAACATACTAAATTTGAACAAATCATTAAATAAAAAATAAACACCAAAGATCTTAAATAGTTTATGGCTTTTTTAGAGAGAGAAAATATAAATCTTACATTCGAAGTTAATGAAAAGGTAAACAAATCTTATGTATTTGGATCATAAATGTAATATGTTCAATAATAGATCAACGTTATCTGATAATTTAACATGACAAACATTATTAGATCTTAACAATGGTGTTAATAAAGAATTTCAGTGTAAAACCTGATAAAGGATGAATGTTTGCACAACAATCTGATGAAGGTGAAGGAAGATTTCAGAGATTAATGGAGGTTTAACAACTGAATTGGGTTTAAGAGAGAGAATATGAAGACTTTCAGTTACCGAATATAATGAAGCTAACCTTACTTTGAATAGAAACGTGGTTGGAGAGAGAATTAGGGAGATAAAAAAGGAAAAGAGATATGCTACGATTTTGATGCAAAATTAGTTACATTATATGAGGAAGGTTAGATATGGGATTATGAAATAATATGTATTATAGAGATTTGTGTTTTCTCTCTAGATGAATACAAATGGACTAGATATCCATTTAGGATATTACTTTGGTTTTCAAACCCTTTATTGGATTAGAGAGGATTAAAAGTCCTATTAGGGTCCGTTTTTTAGACTATAAGCTCAAAAATTCAAACACGAATCCCTAGAATATATATTAATTCATAATACCTAATATAACCTTCCTCATATATTATAACTGATTTACCAACAAAATCTTTGAATATCTTTTTCCATTTTTATCTCTCACGTTCTCTCTCCAATCACGTTTCTATTCAAAGTAATGTTAGCTTCATTATCTTCAGTCACGGAAATAATTTATTTTCTTCCACTAAAACCGATTCACTTAATAAATCTCCAGTAGACTCAGAAATCTTGTTTCATCTTCATTAGATTGTTGTGCAAACATTCATCCTTTATCAAGTTTGACACTGTAAAATTCATTATAATCACCATTATTAAGATCTAATATTGTTTCTTATGTTAAATTATCAGATTATGTTGCTCTATTATGGATCATATCATATTCATGATCCAATTCTATAAGATTTACTTACTAATTCATTAACTTCTAATGTATGATGTTTATTTTCTCTCTCTAAAATTTTCATGACTATTTTAGATCTTGATGTTTATTCCTTTTTCAACGATTCCTTCAAATATGATATTTTAGGTTTGCATTCAATGATAATATCATATTGCTTTAGATTTATGTTTAATCTTCTGTGGTTTATGATATTTTTTCAGATCAGATTTATCCATCCGTACAACTTTGGAACCTGGTGATTATCCGTACGGTTTCTCATAACAGAATATACAATATAGGTAATGTACGATACATTCCCATACTTTACAGTACATTACGCAAAATTTCCAGTAAGTTGTTATTATTACTGAATAATATATATGTGTTTTTATCATATAAATTATACGCACTTTATCAATGATATCAAAAACATTTTACCAAAAGTTCATACACTATGAAAAATTTATCCAACATTTCTCGTCATTTTTTTTTTCCCAGAACAGTTACCAAGAGTGTTATTTACCATTACGCGTACTTTTCACACAAAACAGTAGCCTTGTTAAGCTTACCAAACTACTCAAAACCTTCAAATATTAATTTGACAGACATTATACATAATTTAAGGAACTGTACATGTAGTTTATAATACAATATATTTTTTTTAATGTATGTGTATTTATGTGTGTAGATTTGATATAACAGATGAAATTTTAAACAGAATCATCAAATCAAAGTAAGTCAACGAAACTAAAATCTGATGGCTCAGATAAAATATTTACTGAAGTTGGTCAGTTGTTTCCTGGTGTTGCAAAAGCATTTGGATATGCTCTTCGACAATATAGTGTAACTGTTGTTTGTCCTGCTCAAGACTACAAATGGAGAGTACATGGATGATCACCATTTTTGAATCAGAGAAGATTTTGTACGTTTTTTTTTTGTAACAGAATGTAAACGATGTGTAATGTAAAAGAAATTGTGTGTAATTTATTGAACAAGACCCACATACATTTGATAAATTACGTTGTATACATGACAAATGATGGTTTCCTCGTCTTAAATAACACATAATTTACGTATTTGTTTCATAATTTGTATTCGATGTGTATTTATGTATGAGTAAAAACGAAAACAAATGCTGCTTTAATGTTCCCAGAAAAATATATTATTTCCAAATCTGAAAGTTAAGTGAGAGAAAGTGATATATATATATATATGTTTTGTATATTAACCCTCAAATCACGCTAAATTGATCCCAGAAATTATACTCTTTCCAAATCTGAAAGTTAAGTGAGAAAAAATTGGTTTGAATCGAAATTTTTTATTACATAGTAAGATAGAGAAAATTGATTTGGTTTCCAAATCTGTAAAGAAGAGAGAGAAAATTGATTTGAAAATATCCGTAGTGATGGCGTTTTATTTTGGTTAGGATTTTGGTTTCTGATTGATTCGGATAATAGGAAAGAAAAATTTTGATTTCCAAATCTGTTTAGAGGAGAGAGAAGTTATGATTGTTTCAATCCATTTTTTGCTAATAAATCCTCCAAATCTATCTTTCCAAAACGCGCGAAATTTGAGCGTGGGACATCGACGGTACTGTGTTTAGAAAGTGAGGGTATTTATGTCTATAATGTAAAATGACTAAATATCCATATTTTGGAAAGATTGGATCATAAACTTTTTTTGAACATTATTTTGGTCTCTATACCTATGGACCCTTTTGGATAATCTAGCTTGAGACCTCTTGCACCGAAAGCAAGAATTATATCACAAGACGGACTGCTGGAAGAAATAGCGGAATGATACTCGGAAAGCAACTGTATCAATTTAATATCAAATACGTGAACCACTTGACCACACATCGTTAAATTTATATTCTCATAGGTGAAATCCGATGGAAGCATCAAACTTGTATTGGCACTATCCCAATAACCTAGTGCGGCCCACCATCAAAGAGAAAATCTTTTGACATGGTACCCTTTTTTTTGAAAGGCTTTTGACATGGTGTACTTGACACAAGAACACCCAATCAATCACTCATATTTTTATCGGGATACATATTACATATCCTCAACCACCACCATCACAACCATACCTTTATGGCACTGCAACCACCACCATTACCACCAATATCACCACCACTTTTTTACACAAGAGTAATAGTGGAAATCATACATAAATTTAATTAAAATCAATTATCTCCATGAGCAAAATAAAAATAGAAAAGTAAATTGGATTACCAAACTAACTTTTTGCCTTTTTTTTATTTATAAGTGATATTTTTGTCAAATATACTTTTGATAATTTTTTTACTTGTTTAGAGTGAAAGTACTTCTACTACAAGCACACGTACTTATACTTTTGGTTGCCTAACGACACCTTACCCATAACGTCTTGGACCCGCAAAACCTGGCCTTCGGCACCTGCCCTTCGACTGAGGAAATTGACCAAATTATCAATGGCTCAAAACGGCCGCAACTCTAGGTCTGGATGGTTATCTTCCCTTTTTCTTTCAATCTATCTGGGAAATTATAAAACCCGACATTCACGAAATGGTCCAAAGGTTGGTTCTTCGAGTTTGTCCACACTTTCGGCCAAGAGTAACCACACCCACGCCCATATTTTCCAAGTAAATTGACCAAGTAAAGTGAAATTTTTTTTTGTTGAAAAGTAAAATGTGTGTCTGAAAGCAGAAACAGTGAGTGTATATGAAATTGGTGTTGCTATCTGCACCCGGCCAAAATGCTATAAATAGGCGGCTCTATTAGTACCTTACCAAAGTGCTATAAGCAGACGGTCCAAGAACCCACTGCCTCTTAACTTCTTTTTCGTCTCCCTTCACTTTTGATTTGATTTCTCTTCCAAAATCTTCACGAACTCACAGATTTCTTTGTCTTTTAGTGAGGCTATACCATCTGCAGTTCATTCTTTGAAGACACTAACTAAAGAAAAACTTCAAAAGACCTCCATTTTTTTTTTCATGAAGATCCGTTTTTGTAAACCCTAATACTATACAGGGGTGGCCCTGGGCCAAAGCGAACAAAGCGTCGCTTCGGGCCACCGACTTTTAGGGGCCACCGATACATTAATTTCTGTTAGAAATATATAAGAAGTCCAACTCTCTAAGAAAATTATAAAGGCCCCATTTGAAAAATGTTAAGTAAAAAGGGCCACCAAATTCGATGATCTTTAAATGAATGGTGGGCCCAACAGTTTGTTTGATTTATGAAAAAGTAGAGTAGAAAGTGTTGATTCAAAAACTGGTGGAGACAAATGATGATTACGAGAAGCTTAACCCATTTAAAAAATGTTAGGTAAAAAGGACCTCCAAGACATTAGGTTTCAAGCTCCACAATTACGAGAAGCTTTAGAAGAATTGGTGAAGACAAGTGATGATTCAAAAACAGTTTATGATGCCGAAAATATATTAAAACAAGACTTTGAAAATTTTGAATTCCTTTTGATCATGGTTATTTGGCATAATATATTGTTTACGGTAAACTTTGTTAGCAAAACACTTCAAACAGAAGATATAGATATTGAAGTTGCATTAGAGAAATTGAATGGACTCATTCGTTATCTTGAAGATTATAGAGAAGTGAGATTTGAAGAAGGCATGGTTGAAGCTAAAGAGATTGCCATTAAAATGGGAGTTGAAACAACATTTCGGGAAAAACGTATTATTCGAAGAAAGAAACAGTTTGATGAGAATGCGTGTGAAGATCCATCAATGTCACCTGAAGAAGCATTTAGAGTTAATTATTACATATACATATTAGATCGAACTCTTTCTTCATTTAAGAGCAGATTCGAGCAAACTAGAAATACAAAGAAATATTTAATTTTCTGTTTGAGTTAAAAAAGATAAACTCCCAAGATGATGGTAATTTGAGATATTCATGTGTTCGCCTTGAAACCTTTTTCAAGCATAATGAGTCATATGACATATACAGACTAGACTTATTTTCTGAACTGGAAGTGTTGAAGCGTCATTACCAAATGAGATCAAAAGACCAACTGAAGTGCTAGATTTTTTTAAAGATATGAAATGTTGTTAACCGAACACATGGGTTTCTTATTATGTTAACGATACCAGTTATTGTTGCCTCTGCAGAAACAAGTTTTTATAAGTTGAAGTTGATTAAGTCTTATATTCGATCTACTATGTCAGATTAAAGGTTAAATGGGTTAGCTACATTATCTATTGAGAAGAATATGGTTGACCGTCTTGATTATTCGACGATTATTAGTGACTTTGCATCAAAAAATTTAAGAAGAACAAAATTTCAGTGATTGTAATTGTCAAAAAAGTTATTTTCTTATATAAATATGAGAAAATATTTTGCAGTACTTATTGTTTTCATGTAAATACATTTATAAGTTTTACAATTTAATAGAGAGGGCCACATTTTCTGACCTCGCTTCGGGCCACCGAAAAGTAAGGGCCGCCCCTGATACTATATTGTTATTTTATCCTTAAATCTAGTGTTAATGGTTTTTGAAGTGGTTAAATCTTTACAAAATATTTAACATCAGTTTTGAATTTATTTCACGTGATTTTAAACTAATTTATAAGCAGTAAGACAAAAACAATTTCGATAAAATTTTCTGAATCGTTTCCGACTGTTTCAGTCGGAGATAATAAACAAAATCTCCTACTTGACAGTCTGATTTTAAAATTTTCTGAATCGTTTCTGACTGTTTCGATAAAATTTTCTGAATTTCGATAAAATTCGAGAGCTTGCTGTCATTTCCAAGGGCAGAATTATACTTGTGTGCTAATAGAGCCATAGCAGTCAAAGGATTCATATGCCGGCTTATAGCACTTTGGCCTGGTGCCCGTAGCAGTACACATATAACACACTTCTGGAAGGTCAACCAAAATATCCTCTTCCCGGAAAATTTGTTTAAATACCCGCTAAAAAGTCAAATTAAACATTAAGAACTTATCCAAAGTCAAACTCATACATTTCATCCAACGGTATTTAACGAATAACAAGAAAACACAAAACTCGGTACGCCGTTAGATTAACCTCGAATAGCTCAATTGGGATTCTTAGCGGAATATTAGATAGTCCAATTTAACTGCAACAAGAAAAAGAGATTTTAAAGCAACCAATTTCGGTTCAAATTCAGGAAGAGAGAGAGAGAACTCTCTATTTTGACCTAGATTTCCTCTCTATCATTATCTGATCATCACTAATAAGCAATACTTAAACCTGAGGGTAACCTGATTTCATCTGATTTTGCCGGAAAATTGTGTAGTTCTTTGGTTTTCCGATTAAGTTTGAGGATTATTTGATATAGTAGACGATATGGTGAGTTCGTTAGTTGATAGGGCTACGAATGATACGATGATTGATCCAGATTGGGCTATGAATCTTGAAATATGTGATATTCTCAATAATGATCCAGGGTATTCAATTGATTTTCCCTCTTTTTCTTTTTTGTTCTTTTTTGAAGTTATTTCTTTGATTAATAATGATTGATATCTAGGGTATCCAATATGATGTTTTTCTAATTCTTTTGACCTAATGTTAGTATCTATTTTTTTTCAATTTGATTTGTTTTTTTCAGACAAACAAAGGATGTTGTTAAAAGCATTAAGAAACGCCTTGGAACTAAGAATCCAAAGGTTCAACTTCTAGCTCTCACAGTAAGTACCACCACAACTAGAATATCTTTTCAGCTTTGCTAAGTCAATTACCATTATGTTTTTTTGAAACTTAAAATATTGTATGTGTTGGGATAATCCCATATAGGTTGTAGGTTGTTAGTTCATAGGTGCGAGGAAAGCGTCACGTCTTGAGTTAGCTTTTGGAGTGAGAGAGACCCAAGGGCTAAGAGCCTAAGACCACCCAATAGTGGTATCAAAGGCTCAAAGTCCAATATATAACAAGTCTCATTCGAAGAGTCAACAAGACAAATGCATGAAGTCCTTTTCCTCTCTATCGTCGCATGTATTGTAACCAATCTTTGCATTTGGGGTAATTAACATAATCTTGCTTTTCTAAAAAAACGCGTGAAGGGGATATTCTGTCGTTTTAGCATTATGTCTGAGATAGATTTGCATGGTTTGGAGGATATGACATGGAAGTATGTGATCATTAAAAAATTTGATGGAAATTCCATGTAGATTTCATGTTTACTTGGTGAGAAAATCCCAATAAATTATTAATTGCATAGAAGTTTTGGGTTTAAAGGGAAATCCTCTTAACTTTGTTCTCGTACTCATATATAAGTTTATTTTGATAAGGGGGGCTAACTCCTTTTTCACATTTTCTCTTCACCGCCTGTTGTTAGCTATTGGAGACAATAATAAAGAATTGCGGGAGCATTGTCCATATGCATGTTGCAGAGAAAGATATTCTTCAAGAGATGGTGAAGATAGCAAAAAAGAAGGTCTAATATTGTTTTACTTCTCTTTCACTTTTCTTGAAGTTGTATTTCTCGTCTGCTGAGACCATTTCATAATCTGTTCCTTTGCCACACCTGCAGCCTGTTTTTCGTGTTAGGGATAAGATTTTGATTCTCATAGATACATGGCAAGAAGCTTTTGGTGGACCAAAGTCAAAATATCCTCAATACTTTGCTGCATACCAGGAGTTACTGGTAAGCTTTTGATAGTAGTATGAGGAATGGCTCTTACAAGTATATTCGGTGTCATATAAGGATTTGAAAGCTACTTAAATAGTGTGTCTATTCTTCTCAATGTTCCAAAATTCTTCTCTTACAACAGCACCAAAATATGTTCTAGTATAAGTTTTTGATGTAATTCTCTCGTTTTGTTGAATATGAAAGACATTCGGTCATCCGAAAGGATCATGAATTATCGCGTCAAGTTTGTTTCTATCCGTTGCTAAGTGTGATTATTTGTCTTAAGATGTTCTATTAGTATTACCTTTTCGTTGCTTATGTGATTAATTCAACATTTTCTTAGCGTGCTGGAGTAGTATTTCCTGAAAGATCTGAGAGAGTACCTATATTTACTCCTCCACAAACACAACCAGTGTCTTCTAATCTTCCAAATACACGCCAACCTGATCACCAGCCAACTGCACCTGAGTCTTCTGGGGTTTCTGATCCTCCAACCTTGAGGTATACCTTTGGGCTTTTATTTCTCTCCCTATTTTCTTATTGAAGTCAGGTATGACTTTGAATCAACAAACGAATGTTATCTGGTCTATGAAATCAACATCTACAAGAAATTGTGGTAACATTGATTCTTGAAATTAGCTGCTTCATGCTTTCTCATGCAAATTGAAACCTCTCAGTTTATTCAATTGCTAAATGCAAAGTGTCATAGTATGTATGTGACATAATCAGGCCAAACATAAGCGTCAAGAATACGAACTTTCATATGATAATGACAGAAGATGACAAACAACCAGAATTTAATTTTGATGTGCTGATTCTGGTCACAAATTGGTTTGTGTGGATTGAAGTAACCAGTATATTCGTATTATCGTTACATTTTCTCTCACGCCTATTGTGTTTCTTATTCAGCATGACAGAGATGAAAAGTGCCCGTGCTGTTGTGGATGTCCTCTCGCAAATGTTAAATGCCTTAGATCCAGGAAACAAAGAGGTATGTTTCATATTTTGACATCTGGGAGGATATTTTGAAACAGAAAGGAATCTCTGTTTGAGAATGACTAGATTGTTTTTGTTTCTAAGGATTAGAAATTCTGCACTTCCATGATATCACTCTCCATGAGAATATCTAGATTGTTACTGAATCATCTTAATGCTAATTCACAGGGGCTTAGACAAGAGGTGATTGTTGATCTTGTTGATCAGTGTCAGACGTACAAGCAGAGATTGGTGGACCTTGTTAATACAACTTCGTAAGAATTTTGCCACTTTTACCTTCACTCGTACGAGTTTTTTAACAATTATGTGTGCCAGAACAATTAGAGTTGATCTAGTAAACATTTGTCATTCTTTTGCCTAGTTTTGGTAGTGGCGTAGAGCTGAGACATCAGCACCCTTATAGAATATAGAGCAGCCTCTTTGTCTCGGAATTATATTTGATACCCACTACCACTAAGTAGAAGAGGAAGAAATCCCAGAAACTGATAAAAGGAAGAGCTCTTCTTCCATAGTGATAATTTTTTTTTTTGAAGAAACGGAGACTAATATACAATAATATGAACAAAAGTTTGGTCAGTAAAATAACCCACATTGAGGTTACAAAAATTGCTTCCCATATCCTTAAATGACAAGGAAAAGTGCCAGTTCTTCTTTACCAAGAAGAAAAGTAAAGATATGAATATGATCGTCAACTTAATCTAATAATCTTCTGATAGGGGGGCAAGATTTATACTTTTGCGACTTCTCACTGAGACTAAGTTGTATGCGATAATAATATTGCAAGGATGCAATTTTCCTATCTACACATATTAGACCCTTGTGTGTGCTTGGAATGAATTTTGAATATTTTTCCATATTTGAATAATTCAATTATGGTGTGCCGATCTATGTTAATTAGGGATGAGGAGTTACTCTTTCGAGGGCTATCACTAAATGATGATTTGCAGCGTGTACTAGCGAAGCATGAAGCTATTGCATCAAGAGCATCTGTTAACAGTGAAACATCAAGAACTTCTATTAGTTCAGGGAAACCAAATGGAAGGTAAAAAATATCTTCTCAATCTTTTGTACGGTTATACCTCGTCTACTTTACATGATGGCCTTTAATTACAGACACTGCTATTGTTGGAATAGAATATATAGACCCCATTCAACATCAAAATGGCATTGAATTTTGACATATTTTGGTTTTGATGGAGAAGGACGAGTTCGACATATCAATTTCATTTTGTGATTATATTGGTTCAAGTCACTTATCATTTTGACGTGAAGCGTATTTCCAAATAAAGTGGAAAAGAAGGAAAATGTAAAAAATTTGCCTGACACATTTCGATTTCGATCTTACAAATGGAAAATTTTGGTTTTGATTTCAAGAGGAGAGAAACTTAATACCTTGAACATGACAATTGCTCATATACCCAATGTCCAGGTTGTTTATCTAGATTTTCTCTACGCAGGTCAGCTTCAAGTTCTAACACCGCAAGTAAGGCGATTCCACTGCCAGTTCCTGCGCCTTCTTCGTCCAATGGTTCAGTCACTCCCTCAATGAAGATAGACCCGAAAATGGACCTTCTCAGCGGTGACAATTATGATTTACCAACAGTAAATAATTCACTGGCCCTTGTCCCTGTTGGCGAACCACAACCTACCTCTCCCTTATCTCAGAACAACATACTTGCTCTTTCAGATAGGTTTTCTCAAACCAACATCAGCACAGATTCTTTCAATTCTCAGTCACACTTTGGAGCTGGACAAACATATTCTCCGACGTCGAACTTTCAGTCTCAGCAGCAACAAACTTATTACTCAAATGGAAGCGCCCTACCTCCATATGAGCAGTCATCATTTACCCAACAGAATACTCCTTCATGGAATGGCCAAGTTCCTCAGAGCTTCCACCAGCAGCAACCCCAGTCTGCTTATGGTATGCCCCTATTTTGTTTCCCTCTGATCTATCATTTACTTCATGTCTATGTAACAAGGACAACAGTCTAGATTTTGTGCCTGACATCAATATGTGGTGTCCAACAGCAACCTCAACTCCCAAAAGGGAGAAACATCTATACTCGTTAGACACTCATGTCTTTGGTGGTGTTCTTTTTTTCATTGTCTAGATCTGAGTTTAGTTTGTTTGTTTGTTTAGTGACACAATAGTCCTTTCAGGTTATTTCAGACAATGACCTCCCAGTTCAGTTTTATCTTTTGTCTGACTCAAGTGGACACAAAATCCGTCTAAGTCAGCTATTCAGATGAGTGAGAGACATGTGTCAAAGTGCCAGACAGAAACAAACGTTCTGAAATCTGAATCTGAAAAAAAAACACCTTATTGGGTCGTTTACAATCTTTCTTTTGACAACCAGTATCAGTGTATGCAAATGATGTTAACCTGGGGGGTATTTTATGCAAGTATAAGGGAGGTGTACGCGGAAAATACTGAAGTGCCAATAGCAGACCAGAGCGTTGAGACTTGAGACCACACAATCCTATGACTGATTTTGGGGTATTTTTGTCAGGTGTAGCTGTCCAAAGCAGTAATGGAGGTCTGCCATTACCACCGTGGGAAGTTCAGGCAACGGAAAACAACCAACTAGTGGCCATAAATCCGCACCAACCAGCACAGCAGGTCACTCAGATAGTGATCAGACATTCTCAACCAATGCCGAATAGTTTAAACCCACAGACGATGGGAAATGACCAGGTGGTCGGCATGTATATTCAACCAATTACGAGCGGCCAACTGACAGCACTACAAAATCAGCCGAATCAGAATAACAATCATATGATAGTACTGGCAAATCAGCAAATCCAGGGAGGTCAAATGAATGGGATTATGCCTCAGACAATGCAAGGTTATGGCGGTTATGAGTATGGAGAGAGGTCCGGAATTCCGATTTATGAGCAAAATGACAGTGGGTTGAGAAACTCTTATTCTTCATATGAGATGCCAACTTCTCCTTATACGACACCAAGTAAAGTATGGAAGCCAGATGATAAGCTGTTTGCAGACCTAGTAGATATGGCAAAGTTCAAGCAAAAGACACCCAATTCTGATACATCAGGTAGTTAAACTCTCTCTCTCTATATATATATATATATATATATATATATATATATATATATATAGATATACATTCTCTTTCCACTCCCTTATTTAGTATTGATTTTATGTACAGCAAAAGATTAGAGAAGAGTTCAGAAATTTGTTTCTGTTTTGGTGGTTAAGTTTTTAGTTGGGATAGTCTTTTATTAGTATTACTTTCTAGGAATAATACCATCTTCTTGAATGGGTTTTGTGAATAAAGTTCGATTCATTTTGGCATTCTTAATTAGACAGTGCCCTCATTTTACTTGCCTAATTTATAGTTTTCTATGTCAAAATAGACTCACACAAGGAAAAGGAGAATTTTCTTTTGGAACTTTTAGTTTGGATCTTGGTATCGACTTTTTTTTTTTTTTTTTTTTGATGAAGCTAGTTACTTCACTTGGTGATACAAAAAAGACTTCATTATTTTTGTTGAAATAAATAAAAAAGACTTCATTTGGTAGAGTTTTACCTAATGGACATAAATAATAGTAAGGTCCTAAGAGATATAGTTGGATGGTGAGTTAATCTAGTCCCTTTTTTTGTTGAAAAAGTTAATTCCATAACCTTGACAAAAAAATCTATTTCGTGATTTTTAAATAACAAGAGACAAGAATTAGCAATTTTGATGTTAGTTTCTGTAACATAAAATAATTTTGTGGTGACGTTAATGTTTTGAAGAATCAAATTAATGTTGGGCCTCTCTCACTTCAAAAGCTAGTTCAAGAGGTAATACTTCTTCCAGACTTATTAACACACCTCCTGCCCCTTCCACAACCAATGTGGGATCAATCTAACAACCCCTTCCACAAACAATGTGGGATTAATCTAACAATCTTCCCCTCACACATTAGCTCAATAGTCATTGGGTCGAGACTTGTTATCACAGGACTCTGATGATACTAGTGTTGGATGTCTTGGGCTTTTCTCATCTCAAAAGTTAGCTCAAGAGGTAAAGCTTCTTCCACTTATTAACACACACCCTGCCCGTTCCACAACCAATGTGGATTAACCTAACAAAAATTGCTAAACATCACCCAGCCTTAATGTTATTATAGTTTCTTCTTCTTCCATCTTCTTCTCTCACTTCCACCACCAACTCCGACGACACTTCTATTGTCAAATTCGACATTATCTCCAACACCAACTCCGAGCGTCATTATCGTTTCGCCGACGACACGAGAAAAAGTGTGTGCACAAGAATTTATATGGTATTTTTGGTTTTCCACCCAATAAAATTTTGTACCCTAAATTTTTGTGGTTTCCTAAAACATGGACCAATTAATTATGTGTCATTTTGATTTATTAACACTTTCAATAGCATTTGACCACCATGAGCAAGAAAAGACTTTTTTTTTAAGTAAGATGTTCAATATAAAATTCTTATAGTACCGAATAACACTTGTCTAGATACTCATCACTGAAATCTAGTGGTTCTCATTAGAAATCTGGAAATTGTGTTACAAACCCACCGTAGGATTGAGAGGGTGTGATTTAAGCGGTAAAAGTTTTAGTACGGTTACTAGTCCTCCTCTATCTTCGTCTTCCAATTTCCTTTATATACAGTCTCTCTCTCTCTCAAACTCTCTTCACTTTCTCTATCTAAATTCACTCGATTCATTGATCAATCTGCGTAGCTCTTGTCTTGACTGTTGAAAACCCTAATTCTGATCGAATTGATTCTGGAATCTACTATGGCTAAGAACATGAGTGTAACGATGGAGGTCGGGATCGATGGTGTTGCTGTTATCAAGTTTGGAAATCCTCCTGTTAATGCATTAGCTCCTCCCAGTAAGCTCAAAACCTTTATTTCCTTTATTTTTTTTGTCTCCTGATCGCTCCGAATTATATGATCCGATTTGCTCAGATGGCAATTAGAACTTTTAGTTTTTAAAAATTTGATTATAATTGATAATCAAATGTTTCTTTTTTAATCTGAATCGTAATATTGAAGCTTTAATTGTTGTTTGGAATTTCAGTTTTAGCAGGATTGAAGGAGAAATATCTAGAGGCAATGAACAGAAATGATGTTAAAGCTATAGTTTTGACTGGTGAGCTTTTAGTTTTAGTTACTGGATTTAATGTTTCCTTCTAGGTTTTCTCTTAATTTTTCTATAATTTTGATACACTATATTGAAATTTTTCTATTGTTTAATTGAAGTATTTGCACAGAAATGAGGATCTAAAGTGATATATTTGTCTGATCATAACTAGATAATTCTCTAAGTTTTTTAAAGAATCTCAATTTTATGTTCAAGGTAAAAATTCGAGAGATAATCTTTTGTGGGGTTTTGATTTTCAATTGTTCAAAGCTGGATATTGTGTGGTCATGAGTATTAGGCAAGCTTAGTTAGGATCACGGATCCACCGATAAAGGAATCAGTTGAAGACTAAGTGAAGTCAATGTTTTTTTAAATTTTTGAATCTTTGTTGAGGTTGTAAGCTTTTCTGATTTTATCTTGTACCAACTACTAAAGATATTACACATTTTCACTTAGCCTCCCCATTCTGTTAATAATTCATAATTTTCTTTAGCTATCCCACATGAACTGCACGAGAGATTATGCTGCGTTTTGCTCTTGTACAGTTTGTGTACTATCTTTGACTCAGTTTAATCTGAGTAGAAATCGATACACATAAGATTAGTTTTGTTTAACTTGTTCTTTTATCTTTAATAGTTTCTAGATGATTGTGATACGGTAGTTTCGTGCTCTTGGCTTATTTCTACACCAAAGTAAACTATGACTATTGGAATATGAATAAATTGTGCATGGCATGCGTCAAAATTCAAAGTTGACGCTCAGAATACAAATGTCTAAACTTCAATATTACTTATGGGTCTTCTCGAGTCTTAGTTTTCCGAGTTTTTGTTTTTAATTTGTGATGTTTATATTCTAAATCATGTTTACATATGGGCCTCTTATTCCTTCAAAGGTGAGGGTGGAAGATTTTCTGGTGGTTTCGACATCTCTGTTTTTCAGGCTGTTCACCAGACTGGTATGTGCTTACACATTCTCACAATGTACTTCAGCTAACAGCAATATCCAATTTCTCATCTAGAGCAGTTGTTTTACGTTATTCTTGTTTGGTCCTGCAGGTGATATTTCGCTGCTTCCTGATGTATCTGTTGATCTTGTGGTCAACACAATAGAAGGTCTTTATCTGTCCCAAAAATCATTTACTTGAAATTCCCCTTTTTTTCACTTTTCTGCAAAACCCCCCCTACACTTCAGATGTAATTTCTTTTAATGAAGGTGTCTGGTCTACATGTGCTCTTCATAATTGCAGATGCCAAAAAGCCTTCTGTTGCTGCTATTGACGGACTTGCACTTGGAGGTGGCTTAGAACTGGCTATGGTAAGTAATTTGGGGCTTTCTGCTCAGTTGGGTTTGCTCAATTCATTTTTTCTTACGTAGTTGTGAGTCAAAAATTACAAGTTGATTCAACCTCCTGATTTATTTCAATAGGGATGTCATGCGCGTATTGCCACACCAAAAGTTCAGCTTGGCTTGCCCGAGCTGACACTTGGAGTTATTCCTGGATTTGGAGGTATTCCTTTTTTTCTTTTCAGGTATTTTCTTTATTTCATATGCAATGTTAAACTCACTGACAAAGCTTTTCCTTTTAAGGCACTCAACGTCTTCCAAGGCTCATAGGGTTGTCTAAAGCGATTGACATGATGCTGGTAAGCCTGCTCTCTATTTAGTCGAATAGTGATGTTGGATGTCTTAATATCTTATTACTCTACCTTCTAGTCTGCAACAGAATGATGACAATAAACATTTTTTGTTGTTTCAGATGAATTTGGAGTTTTTTGTTCTACAAATATTGGTCTTTGTGATTTACATTACTATTTTCTTAGTTGGCAGACCTAGGATTTTATTCCAGATTTTTTTTCATTTAGGCACTCACATACTGTCTATGCTTGTATGTCTATATAGTATAAATATGTTCATATATAGACGTGTCTATATTTATAAACGTATATATATATATATATATATATATATATATATATATATATAATAATAATATACATACACACATGATATGGATATATATATATACACACACACTTGTACATATATGGATATATATATACACACACTTGCATATGTACATACTTGTATATTTGTTAGGGCTGTGGAGGCATGTGACCCCACAAGTCCTTGCGTCTGCCCTTGATTCTCGTCGTACTAACAGTTATGTACATAGATAGGCATTCGGTTTATCCGGAAGTAAACTTTTCCTAGTAAAGGTCGTCATTAACACATTCTGATACTCACTTCACCTTCACTGCTATAGTTAGCTTCTGCCTAAAAAGTGTTTTTCTCTAATTAGCTTTCCGACCTTCCTCTTCTTGTATGCTTTTTGTGTTTTTTCGTCGTTCAATACTTGATGTGCTATTGAAATACAATTCTCTTTGTAATCATGAGTGGTACTATATTCTTTTGTAGTTGTCGAAAAAAATTATCTCTGGAGAAGGGAAGATGTTTGGCCTTATTGATGATATTGTACCTGTAGAACATTTGCTGACAGTAGCCAGACGCTGGGCCTTAGACATTGCTGAGAGGCGGAAACCTAGGATATCATCTCTTCAAAGAACAGATAAACTTGGTTCTTTATCTGAGTCACACGAGATATTAAAGGTTGCAAGACAACAAGCTAGAAGAACTGCTTCACATTTGCCTCAGCACCAAGTTTGCATCGATGTAATTGAGGAGGGCGTGGTTTTTGGAGGACATGCTGGTGTCTTGAAGGTACTTTTTTCTTTATGTAATCGTCATTGGTGCTAAGGAACAACCCCAAGACCTTCCTTGCAAATTTATATTTCATTATTTTATAGAAAGGATTTTGCTTTGTCATCTTTTCAGTCATTCAATTAAAAAAATCCTAAAAGAAATTTATGTAGTTTTAAGAAAACATAAGAGCTGGCCTTTTGCGGAACTAGCTTTTCACTTGTCCATTTCTAGAATAATAATCACTGAAAATATGTTACATAGCCTTAATTATACTACAGATACAGATTCTTGTAGTACTCGTTCATTTGAAATTTAAGGATGTAATGGGAAGTGTTACCTTTATAATAGTTTAGTAGGAAAGTTTAGTTAATATTGGTAAAGGTTGACACTGCTTTCTAGCTGAAAGATGAATCTGGTTTTGTCGTTTAGATCGCTTGGTTTACTGTATTGACTGGGAATCTCAGTATCTAACAAAAAATCCAGGAAAGTGCACCCCAATTTTCGCAGAATGGCTTGTTACCTGTTTTCAACTGCTTCAACATATTACAAAATGATTCTAGCAATCATGTGGGATCACAAATCTACCACTGACAAAAGTAAGATGATTATTTCAGGAGACAAAAGAGTTCAACAAGTTGGTTCTAACACCCACTTCAAGAGGTCTTGTTCATTCCTTCTTTGCTCAGCGTGCAACATCAAAGGTACTGGAATCATAAAATTTAATACTTGATAAACTTTGATGCCACACGGTCCCGCACATAATTATTTGTTTCGGCAATCCACAAGGTGTTAAGCTTAGTTACCTTGACACAGCTATCTTTATGGTTATTGCCTATCGGGTAGTTTTTTATACACTATTAGAGGTAGTAATATTTATGCAGACTTTATAATGAGTAAATATACTCTTATTAAAACAGAGAAAGTGAGTGCGAAAAAAAAACAGACCAGTTATTTGGGATTCCGGTCAAGATGTGAGATGAGTGCGAAAAATTAGCAGTTCTCTCCTCTCGTATTTTTCTGTCAACATTCCTAAACAATAATAAAAACCTCTAGTACATTGTCATATGATATAATCCTGCATTTGTATTCTGCCATGATGTCAATTAGTAATCGATCTCCTTTTGCTATATTTGGAAAACTGGTACAAGGATACTATACGAGTTCAACTTGCAGATAGGAGAATGTGGTCAGAAATGTTGTAGGGATGCAGTAAATTAATATCTTAAACGGATATGATAATGTATGTCATTGATACTCAGAAAAATGAATTATATTCTGTCCAGGTACCCAATGTTACTGATATTGGAATTAAACCAAGGCGTATAAAGAGAGTTGCTGTCATAGGTGGAGGTTTGATGGGTTCAGGAATTGCTACAGCTCTTATATTAAGCAATACAGAGGTTGTTCTCAAGGAAATAAACCTGGAGTATCTCCAGAAAGGGATAAAAACAATAGAAGGTTCTTATTTCATTCAGAACTCTTTACCACAATTACTTCTACTAGCAATGACCAGCTCTCAGTTATCCTGGACAGACATTTTTAAGAGAAAATTAAGGCGTACTTCTGTTCATAAAACTTAATGGCAATCATAAATTTTCTTCATGTTTCATTCGAGACTGTAAGTTTTGTACAAGAGTTGGAAACTTGCTTAACAGTGAAATTGCTCTAAACTAAAAAACATACATTCAAATTCACCGATCTTAAAACCTTGGCAGAATGCGGAATCAGTAACAAGTAATTGTTTAATGGCCATACTTCTAAGATTCTCAATTTTGACACTCACTATAATACAACGTGTGTCAGAAAATCTGCGAGGTCTAGTGGCAAAAGGGAAGCTCGCACAAGACAAGGTGAAGATGGCCTTGTCAATTCTTAAAGGTACACTGGATTATAAAGACTTTAAAGATGTGGACATGGTGATAGAGGTACCTCCTTGCTATATAGATATTTTATTTTATCTCCTCCAAACAACTACGAGCCTCTAACTTTACTTTCTTTTTACCGCCCTATCTTTTGTCAAGGGCTTGATGTGTTTAGAAGGCCTCGAAAAATGAAATTCTTTTTTGTGTTAAAGATAGGTCGTGATTAAATAGTTCCTTATTGAGAATGCATTGAATTCAGATTTAGTTGGGTATCTGCTCATTCAGTTTGCTGGTATCTGCAGGCTGTTATTGAGAGTGTTCCGCTGAAACAATCAATATTTAGTGAACTTGAGAAAGTCTGCCCTCCAAACTGCATTTTGGCTACAAATACATCTACCATTGATCTTGATGTTGTTGGCGCAAAGACAACTTCTCAAGACCGCATTGTGGGAGCACATTTTTTCAGGTCATTAAACTTCTTTGCTTTTTCAAATTGTGTTTATATTCTTATAAACTTTTAGGATGGAGCACCCTGATCCAGACATATATGCAGATATTAAGTAATCATGATGGGAGAACCAATATAGTGATAAAATTTCTTTCCTTGACATCCTTCTATAACACTGAATTTGGTGGATTATGCGGTTGTGGTGGTGCATATCATGAAGTGCAGTTTCATCTAATCAATTGGTATCAGAGAGAATATAGATTGATCTGTAGAATTTTGAATAATTAGAGGAATTTCGGAGTTCATTTTAAGAATAAGGTAAAGTAGAATGCAATGTTTAAACCAAAATGTATTAAGTGGGAAGACGTAATTATAATTTAATAAATCACCCGTTTTAGGGCTTGAGCAACGCAAACACTACGTCATTCAATTTGTTAATATTATCTGATGTAAACAAAATTAACACAAACATTTCTCTAATCATATAGAATAAGAACAATAATAAATTAGAATATCAATTTGAGATGTTGTAATTACTAATTAGGAAGTTCCCTATGTATTTCAGTATTAATATTATATCTAGATTTCTTGCATTTTTCGAACATTAATTCATTAAGTTCTTCGTTTGTGCATGAGATTTAATTCTAATATCCTCATTGATAAACAGCCCTGCGCATGTGATGCCTCTCCTGGAAATAGTTCGTACAGATAAAACATCTGCACAAGTAATTCTTGATCTCATGACAGTCGGAAAAGCTATACAGAAAGTACCTGTTGTAGTTGGAAACTGTACCGGCTTTGCAGTAAATCGTACCTTCTTCCCATACACACAAGGTGCACATATCTTGGCACATCTTGGTGTAGATGTATTCCGAATAGACAGATTGATCAGTAGTTTTGGCATGCCGATGGGCCCTTTCCAGTAATGCTCTTGCTCTACTTGTGCTTTTGCCTTCTGTGTGAATTGTGATTAGAGCTTTAATTTTCCCAAGAATACCCATTTCTCAAAAAAAAAAAATCAAATAATAATTATTAAAGGTAGTTGGGAGGTAATAATCGATGTATTAATGATTGCAAATCATTCTTTTTGCAGGCTATCTGACTTAGCTGGATATGGAGTAGGAGTTGCGGTTGGCAAACAATTTGCTTCTTCATTCCCTGATCGGACATTCCAGAGTCCCTTAACTACACTGATGTTGGAAAGTGGGCGAAACGGTATGAAATTTTGAAATGTACACTTGCATGAGTTGAAATTTTAATTTATCGTCATTGCTCTAGGTCTTTCCTTTATGCTGAATTACTATCATATGGTGTAACCAAATGTTTGATATTTTCAGGGAAAAGTAATGGAAAAGGATACTACACATATGAAAAGGGAAGCAAGCCAAAACCCGACCTAACTGTGCTCCCAATCATTGAGGAGTCTATAAGACGTGTGAATATCATGCCTGGTGGAAAGGTTTGCACCTCTTCGTATTAGTAAACTGATAGTTACACACTTCTTGACGAATAAACATCATTAATCTCTACAAATAATTAAGGTCTAATTTACCACTTATTTACTGAATTGATGTCCTTATTAAACCACATACAAATCCATGATGAAGTGTGAATTCTGCTTTGGTAATTTTGAAGTTTCATGGCATCACCAAGCAGAGGACTCTGTCATTTATTGACCTTTCTCAGTCTAGAACTTATATGTGGTGGTTTATTGCAGCCTATATCTTTGAGTGATGAAGAAATTGTAGAGAGGGTAATGTTTCCAGTGGTCAATGAAGCATGTCGTTGTCTGGATGAAGGAGTAGTTGTTCGGGCATCAGATCTTGATGTTGCATCTATTCTTGGCATGAGTTTCCCATCTTACCGGCAAGTACCTCTCTCTGTAAAAGCAATTATAATGAATCCGTAACATCGAGAAATTGACATTTTGTTGTTCTAGAAAATTCATTTTTATATGTCGTCTTTTCCTGTTATGATTGTCATTTTACTGTTAAATAGCCATATACCTGAAGGAGGACATAAAACAACAGGGTCAGTTTAAACCTTCTGTTTTGATTAAACATTTTATCATTATGATCCTTATTTACTGCGATAACATGTTTCTGATTTTCTAGAGGTGGTTGAGAAAGATTGAAATTTCACCAAATTTGATTAGTTTTGAAACTTTAGGAGAATCACAGTTGGTAAAAATCATACTAGAAAGAACTAAACCCTTACGGTCTCAAGGGATCCTTAAGTAGTCTAATTCTTCTTGTTTTTCCATGTCTTGAGGTTCATAAGATATTCAACCTTCTTCCTTGATTGCAGTGGTGGTTTGATATTTTGGGCTGATTTGGTTGGACCTTCACATATATACCAAAGTCTGAAAAAGTGGTCAGAGATATATGGTGGCTTCTTTACACCATCAAAGTTCTTGGAAGAAAGAGCAACAAATGGAATTCCTTTGGTACTCTCTCTCTCTCTCTCTCTCTCTCTCTCTCTCTCTCTCTCTCTATATATATATATATATATATACACACACACACACACACACACAATATATTTGAGGAGGAATGCTTCTTCCCGTTTAGAGAGTTTGAGTCGGAAACTAATGTGACATCTTGCTCGTGACGTACTTCCATCAATTGATTTTAGAAAATCTTAATGACTTAAACAGATTCTCTCTCTACATATATATGTCGACCAAATGGTTTTTGTTTGAGTGTGAAGAACTTAAAAAGTTGCACTAGTGTTGTTTTTAGTTAATCCTATAAGAAACTCGGCTAATGTTTTCCCTGCTTACAGAGTGCACCTGTTTCAACAACTCGAGCTACTCCACCATCACGCCTATAAGCGAAAGTGCTACATGATCTCCATCTTAAGTTACATGAACTTAAAGTCTGGAAGAACATAACTGTGAGAAGAAGTTGAAAAGGCAATCATCATCTGTTCTTCTTTTGATAATTTTCAGATGCTTTTCTTATACGTATTAACTGATTGAACACTTGAGTCTTTGAAATAGAGAGAAATAATGGCAAATAATGCTACTGCTTTCTTTTATTTTGTTTATACTTTTTAGTCAAAATCAGATGTTAGCTTCTCCTTTTCTGGAATGTCGGACTACGAATTGCTGTGGTAAATTTAATTGAAAACCTAAAAATAAACTTTTTGCTTTGGATGAACATCTCCCTCAACCCTTGATACAGGAAACAGATGAAGATCTCTAATTATTTCTTACCACCGGAAAATTTGGGAGAGATCCCATTTGTTCTTGAGAATTTATGTTGATGATCCTATTTGGAATTTTGGAGGGTTTCAAATGATGCCATCTGTTTTGTGTTTCTGTTTCAATCTTACTCCTAATTGATACAAGTCAGATTTTGGAACTATTTATTTATATCCTTCTTGTGAATCCCACTTGTTTGTAAGAATCCATTTCATAATGGTTATTATGGCCCAAAATGCACTTTAAAGATGATCAGCTTTCACTATCGCATTCTTTCGCATTTTTACGTTAGTAAACTTTACAGTGTCATATTTCTTTTCTTTTTGTGCCCTCCATTTTCAAAATTAATTCTGCATTGTTATTTTCTCTATTTCTTTGCTCGAAAAGGGTCAAGGCGGACGATCCACTGGCCACTCCTTCACCAGAAAAACAAAAACTTCTTTTCTTCTACTCTTCTCCTTCCACCATCCCCACCAGTCGACTTCCACAACGACCACCGCCTCTTCATAATCTTCTTCTTCTCTCTTTTTCCCTCTGTCCCTTCTCTACTTTTCATCTCTTTATAATCGTGACTTCGGCTGAGAAGGGGGAGGGCCCTTCTCAGATGAAGTGACAGTGAGAGAGAGAGCGAGATGAAGAGTGAAATGGGAGCCGGTGGTCGGTAGGCCGCTGTCAGCGACCATTTTCAAGTGAAGAAATAGAGGGAAGGACAGAGGATTCAACATTGAAAAATGGAGGTTTAAGAAAGAAAAAGATGACTTGCTAAAATTAACTAACAGACACTTCGATGGGTTTTTCATCTTAAGGTGGTCAAAATGGAATTAACCCTTAAAAATTTGTAATCTGATTGTATTTGATAATTGGTCAACAAATCAGCGGTGTCAATGAGGTGTAAACATATATATTCACAACTGTATCAAGTCATCAACCAACATGGAACAAGACTGACTCTGAACTACACTAAAGATGACTCAATTAGATTGATTTGTATCAACCCTTTTGAACTCACTATCTCTTTATACAAATTTCTTCTTTATATCTTTGGTATTATATCATCTCTATTTTCAGTTGGAAGTCTTTCTTATTTGATACATGTATTGTCAGTAGAAGTAACTTTTACACCACAACCCACCTCAGATGCACCAAAACTACCTGGAACAGGCGACGGTGGTGGCAATGCCGGTGACTGTGGCGGCAATGGTGGTGAAGGTGGCGGTCTTACAATGTCATTGTGAGTAGGTATCACTGACTTCCATCTTCAGTTTTATCCTGATGCTGCTTTTCTGTTGGAAGAAATAATAATTAAATATCATATTAGCAAATTACATACATGTGAGCTTACAGAAACTGGAATCCGTTACTTACTATTCCCACGATCAATGATACTTCGAAGATGGTCACGAAGCATAGTTAGAACTACTCTTTCTTGCTCGGCATATAACTCTGTCGCTACTTGGTTGTTTGGCAAGCTACGGGTGGTTAAGTTCTGGTCATGGACCGTTGATGCAGCTCCCATGAACGTTGTGTTCTGTTCATCGCACATCAACGCCAGTGTTCCAGGAGACATTGGATTTCCGGTATCAGGATTATCTGGACTGGACTCATTGATGCCCACTTCATCCACCTTGTTCTCGTTAAAAAGAGCATCTGCTGGAGCTTTAAGGTCGGACTGCTTAGCCTCTCCGCGTAAAGTTGATGAAGCAAAAGTGCTTTCTCTTTGCTCGTCTTTCTCGACTTGCTTTCCCTCGGCAGCTTTCTTATCTGGAAATGTTAAAGCCGTCAGGTCAGTTTTAGAAGTTTGAAGTTCATAGTTCTCTCTCTGTCTCTTCTCTATCACATTCCACAGTTTGTTTAATATTCGGCAATGATATATACCTTTAAACTTTTTTGCAACTTCTACTGATGCTACAACTAGACGGCTGCAGAGGTCCGTAACCTCTTGTGGTTGGATGACACCAGATAACAAAGACCTGCATCACTATCACTTGGTTAGCTTCTTAGCTATTTCTCGCATAAAACCCACAAAAAGACACTGGGATTTGATATCACGAACCAAGCCTCGATCAAACATGCATCAATAAAAGGGATACCTATATGCGGGTTTGAGAGAACCTGGTGCTGCATGATTAACAGCACCGGTAACAGGAACTGAGGACGAGATTGATGTGGGCACATAAGATCTTCCTTGATGATCCTGGTGTACATGACAAAAATTTACTATTAACACGGATTCAGAATTCAGTTACAGATGCAATAATCAGATGATGGGAATATGGATCTGTAGACAACAAAATAGGATGTTTGTAGATGCACATAAATTATGAATTTCAGCAACTAACAAGACAATTCTTTTGTTTCAAAGATATAACATATCCGAAATTACCTGGGCTGTATGAGGAAGCCTGTGAACAGGTGGATCCTTAACAGTTCTAGAAGAGAAAGTTTCCTGAGAAGTTCTCTTCGTGACATATGGAGGGGACACGTAGCCAGACGATCCAATAGCAGCATTTAAAGCGGCATTGGCAGCTACTTGCTGGCTGTAAAGAGCATTCCCATGATCTTTATCGAAGACAGATCTCTCTTCACTACCTTCAAAGTTCTTACAATTCATGCATTTGCAATTCTTATCACAAAAAATGTTGGCTCGGAAGCAATCACAATGCTTCTTCAGACATTGTGTTCTCTTGCAGTTACATCCCTTGTTGTCCACTACAATATGGTCTCCAACAACTTGCACCTACATTTGTGTAGAGTCAGTCCGTATGCACGTTAACAGCATAAACATACTAATGGTTTTTATTGAAGAGCACACGAAAATGATATTTGAGTCCTTTTGAATATGCATTAGTGGAAGTTCATATAGTTCATTTTCCACGTATTAACTTTTTACAGGAATGCTAAACACTCGTTCTTTAATACTCGGCTAAACTTGTGCAACCTCATTTTCTAGTAAATCAGACAAATTGTTTTAAAACTTCGCAAGAGTTCAAATACATACCTTCGGCCGGAATGCATTTGGATTGCGATATAAAGCCGCTGCTACAGCCTCTCCCCTAGGTGACTCATTCGCAAGATTGTTGAAACAATTTTTACAGTAGCAGCCCTCACAATAAACTCCTGCAGCAAAACACTCGCAATACCTGGAAATACGTACATTTACATTACTATTATCAGTAAGAAGAGTTAGAAAAGTCCATAGATAGTATATAAAAGAGGAATTTAATTACTTACAACTTCAAACATTGTGAGAGTTGGCAAAAGCATTTTGCTTGCCCCCTCCTAGTGACTCTGGGATCTTCTACTTCACCAATGATGACCTCTGCTTCCTCGACTCTAAGTATGTATATTACAAAATCATTAGTGAATGAGAATAAAAAAAAAAGAGAAAACTAGTGAATGTCATGATATACTCTATTACTAATAAACGCAACCTTCCTGATCGTTAAACCATAACATTATCCCCATTTTTTCCTTTGAATAGACCCAAATTACATTGAAGGTTCAAAGCGATATGAACCCGTCTCGACAACTATGGCGATGTCGATTTTATTCACCTACCTAGGTCTCATATGTAACTATCTTTCAAATTATTAGATTTTCTTTAACGAAACGTTCAAACGCATACGTGTTAATCAACCCCCAAGATTGGATGACAGAAAATTCTTAGTGCATTCGATGTTTCTGAACCTAATTCTTAGATAAAGAAACACAAAATCTAGTTTTATGAAACAGAAAAAAAAAATTTGTGGGCTCCCTGATTATTATTTGAGGAAGAATGAGAAAAAAGATACAATCAAATAAGAAAAGATGCATTTTCCCACATGAATTAAATTTCCAAAACGGATAACAACCAAAATATTGCAGAAAACTCACATAGGTGGTAATGGAGAAGGACCAAGTGGAGGAGAAAGCAGTTTCTGCGAATTTTGACGATCCGATGACAAAACCCTAGTACGTGGACCAGAAAACTCTGTAAAATCTAGCTTTCTTGCGATTCTTTTAGTTTTCTTAGTATCTGATTGAACTTTTTCTGGCGGGAAATTCTTGCCGTCACCTTTATCCATCGGAACTAGATAAATTTCACCTTTTTCTGACGGGAATCCTTCAATTTCAGTTCAATTAACGTAAAAACTAGGACCGATTCTTGATCTTGAATTATATTACTCGCGAGTCTTTCTTGTTTGAACCGATTCTTGGACTTTAAAGTTACAGAGAGAGAGAGAAGAAGACCTTCTCTTTTCCGTCAGCGGAATTTCAATTTCTAGAGAGAGAAAGCGGAAGTGAAAGAAATGGTGATAGAAGAGAGAGAGAAAGAGAGAGGATGACACTTTCTTCTCAGTTCTCCCTCTGTTTCTTGAAGCTTTTGAATTGAATTTCTTTTTTGGAAGACAAATGGTGAAGGTCTTTTATACTATTGAATGAAACTGATCTAACGGTGGAAACCCTAAAACAATTTAAAAATCATTTTGATCCGTCAGATTGAATTTTTTTTTTTTTGATTTAACAACTATCCTGTCTTCGTTCAACTGAAAAGACAAGCCCTATCAAACAATGTGTATAGCCGTTCTCTTCTCCCTCTCTCTGTCTCATTCACCCTCACCATGTCATCTTACATATCTCATGTTGAACTCAAATAAGTCAAAACTCCCAAAACCATGTAAAATGTATTGGATTTAGTTCTTACATAATCTTGGTTTAACTAAAAATAACATTGTGATTAACTGGTTTTGGTGGGGCATTTTGTATTGTATCATCTTTAATTGTCTTTATACGATTGTTTAAATAATTAACCTCATACTCCGTATATGCTTAGACTAAGTCTTATACATGAAGAGGATTTTATATCGTCCGTTGGATGTAATCTTTATCAAACTCTCAACAAAAATGGACGGTCAGACTTATCCAAAATAATCGACTGGCCTGTTTTTATATATTAGATTTGAATTTGAATTGAGTTGAGATCATGATCTGGAGATGTGTTCTTGTCGTGAAGATGATGTACTCTCACATGTGGTTCATGATAACAATATGTATTCTCTCTCAATGACAAAGTTGTTTGATTTAATTGGGAGAGTAACAACTTGGATCCTCCATGGTCAAGACTCAAGAGCGATACATGATCATTCGCCAACAACTGGTAGGCCATTTAATTTCGTTAGGTTTTTTAGGCCAGTAGTAATTTGGTAGTTATCGTGCTCATCACATCATATCGATGTATCAATGCCTTTGTAACGACTATTATGTTGTCCATATTCCAAAAAAAAACAAATCATTCGATTTGATGATTTTTTTTTTCTTTGATTCACCTCCTGATGTGGTTCATAAAGTAATCTCATCATCTGATTTGTATTATTTGAAGTAGCATCAGAAAACTAGACTTCAATTCAATCAAGAGGACAACAACTTATACGATCAAGAGGACAACATATTATTCCATCTACAACCTCTACTTCGTTCATCCTTCATACATAATTAGTATAATAAGTTTACGACCTTTAGGGTCTTCTCATCTGCGGTCTGCAGGATCTCTTCATTGTGACCTTTAGGGTATTTTCATTTCGTTTTTGTAATATTGTACTTCTTTACCTTCATGTTGCCATATACTTTTGTAAGTTCATGATGTACTTTACTTTAGTAAATCCATGTTGTACTTAAAGGAGTCAAAACTCTCTAATCATGTAATGTTTTGGATTAATTTCCTTCATACGAATGATATTCTGGTTTATAAAAAGAAAGTAATATGGTCGAGTGCTTTTAGATGTGCCCATCACATTTTCTCGTGGCATACCAAACACAAAGTTCATTTCTGTAGGAAAATTTTAGATTTCTTTCTTGTTGGAAAAAAAATGGTTTCCACGTCGATCATTTTCACATGAACCAAACGAACTCTTAAGATTCTGAAAAATCCAAACGGGGCTAGGGCCCCGTCTAATCTCCACATGGGTTCGCCCACGGTCAAAGGTTGGTAAACGTGTGGGCCATGTACTCAATCTTCATCCACCGAACATTCAGACAATTGAGATCAAGGTGAACTTGCTTAATATGTTAGAACACACGCATATTGGAGTCAGACTCCTGAGGATAGAGTCTTGTCCCAGTGATCGTTTGTGTTTGTCCTGGTCTCACATTTAAATTAGTTAGGGCTACGAGCTACATATTGAGTCACCTGAACTAAGATTACTGATTAACTTGTACACAAAATCATGTAACACTTTGTTCTTTAATCATAATTAATTATGAAATTTATATAAAGTACATGAATTGTGACACAAATCCTAGCAGAGTCAGATCCTAAAGGAGCCTTTGCCGAAGCAAATGGAACCCTCTTCAAAAACAAGGGTTTAAGGTTTGTCCTACTGTCAGCGCCTTTTATTTACACATAAAGGGGACGCCAGTTGTGATAATGTTAGGTGCTTTTAGAAGTTCCCTAACCCTAACTCCCCATACCAAAATCTTTAAATTCGGATTTAGGGTTTTAAGGTTGGGACTTCGAATCCCTCTTCAATAAATGTCGGGTTTTGCCAACCATTGGTAGCCCAAGTGGTTACAAGGTGTTGATATAAACTTCAGAATCCTAAAGAAGGTGGAATCTTTGGTTATTTGAATTGAGATTATTAAGGTATAAATAATATAGTTGGACTTTAGGTTATGGGCTATAGGCCCGGTCTTGTAAGAGTTTGAAAGCGCTGTTATCAAGTTTATCAACTCTTTGATGTATCAATGCCAAATGTAATGACTATAGTTCGTAGTCACTTTCCAAAAAAAAAAAAAAAGTGTGTGGTTTTGATGAAGTTGATTTTTCAATGATTCAATGAACTTTCAAATTCGAATTTAGGGTTTTAATCTCGGCTTGGGTTTAATATGATAGAGGAGAGGAGAAAAAGAGATTTTGCTGTTGATGATGGAGCACCGATTCAGAAGAGAAAGCTCCAACAAAGAGGACACATGGTTGTAGATGGGAAGCTCAAATTGAACAATTATACATTCAAAAGTAACAAATAATGACATATTCTTATCAATTGGGTACTTCTTATCTTTGAGAAATTCTCAGCTATCATTGTATTTGAATTAGGTTTTTTCCAGAAACAAGTTTTTCGTCATATAAAATGTTTCTTTAGATTGTATTGTTATGGTGCTGCCTCATTATTGAATCAACCCTCAGTTTATTTAACTCCAAGAATCCAAAAGGCCAAAAGTAGTAACTTTGAAGGAGAGATTTTAAGCATAACTAGGAAACCTACTTTGTTTCCTTTAGTAATTAAGGTATTTCATACTTTGAGTTGGACGGTTGCGTGGGGAATTAGTTTTTCTATAGCGGTAGAAAGGTACGGATTTGCTCATGCTCTTGATGCATTTCGAATTAATGTTCATATCTTTTGTTCTGCTGGAATGGGTCGCGAAGCGAATTTTTTGCTTCGGGAAATTGTATACTACTATAAGGAATTTAGGTATGACATATTAGAATTGTTCCGTAACTTATTATTGCCTCTCTCATCGAATGAGATGGAAAGGTCAAATTCTGTTTTAGATGTTCTTATCTGTGTTTTACTTAGGTCTTCAGTGCTCGAGAATGATGTTGATGTGTTCTTCCATGCTAAAGGATAGTGGGCTTGTACCAAGTCTTCTCACTTGCAATTTATTGATCAATTTTTTGGTTAAAAAGCACAAAATACAACTTGTTCACAATATATTTGATGAAATGAAGAACTCCGGTGCGCTGCCAAACGTGTATACATACACCATTCTAATGAGTTTTTACTGCAAAACAGGTCATGGGGAAGAAATTTTTCGAGCTAAAGATATGCTTGAAGAAATGGAGATTCGGGGAATTAGTCCGACCGTCGTGACATATGGTACATATATTCATGGACTTTGCAGAGTAGGACATGTAAAGTTTGCTTTGACGTTCCTTCAGGGTTTGAGACATAGAAATCAACCATTGAATGTTTACTTCATTTCTTCATTTTGGAAGAAATGAAGAGCTATAGGGTATCACCTAATGCTTGTAGCTACAGTGTTTTGATTAATGGGTTTTGCAAGAGAGGGGATATTCCGAAAGTTCTTAGCTTACGAATGGAAACGAGTATCAGTGACATAAAACCTAATCTAGTAACGTATAACATTATAATGAAGGGATGTTGTAAACATGGGTATTTTGATGAGGCCATAAAATTTTTTGTACAGATGTCGATAAATAATTTGGCTCCTGATGTTTTCAATTTTACCACTTTACTACATGGTTACTACAAACATAGAGGCCTACAGAAAGCATTGGAGTTTTATAACCTCATGTTCGAAGAAGGAATATTACCAACCAGTGTTACTTGTTGTGTTATATTTGATGCATTTTGCAAGGAAGGACGCATAGACGAAGCCTATGCTTTCATAGGGTGGTATTCCTAACTTGTTTACCTACAATTCGGTTATTAAAGCACTGAGTAGGGAAGAGAAAATGGAGGAGGCCATGGAGAAATTCTGGTCAATGCGAAAGGAGGGTTTTCTCCTGATGTAGTCATCTATAGTACCCTAATAGATGGATATGTTAAAAAGTCAGACTGGGAGAAAGCTTTTAAACTGAAAGACGAAATGATCAGAAATGGGGTTCAACCCAACGAGTCGACATACACAATCCTGATTACCGGACTAAGTAACAATGGGAGCATAGATGAAGCTTTGAAGTTGTTCGAGGAAATGAAGAGAAAGGGTATCGACATTCCTGATAAAATTGCTTACACAGTAATCATTGATGGCTGTTGTAAAAGTAGAAATATGAAAGAGGCTTGGCGACTATTCTCTGAAATGGAAGAGAATGGCCATACACCTGATGTTGTTACTTATGCTTGTTTGATTCATGGGTATCGTCTGTTAAGTCAAATGGAAGAAGCTAAGTTTATGTTTACGCGAATGGAGAATGATGGAATAACTCCTAATTTGGCGACTTATACTATTCTAATTGATGGCTACTGCAAACTTGGTCGTCTAGATAAAGCTTGTGAATTGCGTAGCCAAATGTGGGAGCGGCGTATATTGCCAGATGATAGTTATTTAGAGTTGGGGTTGGATACAATCATGGAAGAGAAAGAATAAGCAGATAAGAAAATGAGAAAGCTAAGCCTTTTTGTTTAACTCAGGCGGCCAGGCTATCGAAAGGAAAACCAACTTCCCCTCGTGGGTAAGTGTTGTTCTTGGTGGTTCTCGGCTACAACTTGCTTGTAAGCCATCTATCTGGCTGCTTAGTTAGTTATAGAGGAAAGAATGGGATTACTATGTGGGAACAGTCGGCGGACCCGGGACTAGGCTTAGTCGCTACTAGTCGTATTTAAACGGGACTAGTTAGAGAATATAAATATATGATTTATTTTGTATATATACTTACATAAAGGTATAAATATAAGCATTTAGGCTTTAATGAAGTATAAACACTAAAAAATTCATCTCGTGCACACATCTAATTATCAGCAGGTTCTATAACATTAATGAAGTCTAAAACACTAACAATTAACATTTATTTGTGTTTTTAGAGAAAACAGCAAAATCTGGGTCCTAAAGAGAGAAATAGTAGATAGAAAGAGAAACTTGAAATCTTGTTTTGAGAGGAAGAGAACTTCAAAACCTACTTTAATCTAGTAATAATGATGTTTGGAGGGGAGAGGAAGGGTGAAGAAGCGGAATGAGCAAACACAAAACCCACATTTTATCGATTTGAGCAAAAGAAAAAAAAACAAGGTCAGCTAAATAATCCCGACTAGCCCGACTAGTCGATTCAATCTTAGTCGGAATGAATCGGGGATTTACTCAGAATTCGACGGGACTAGTGTTTTGGCCCCTAGTCGAGTCGGCAAGATGGGGACTGAGGAGTAGTCAGGGGAGTACTCGGGGATTAACCCCGACTTTTTCTTCATAGAATGGGAAACCCTAGTGTTTTCCATACATTCAGCAATACCGGCTGGCTAACATGAGTTACCTCTTTCATATCCTCCTCGCACATAATACTACTAATTTTATTTTCTCTATTGAGACCTTCGAGTTGAGTTATTCTGTATCTCAATCTTAGCAGTTATGGAGTTACTCTTGAGAATTAGTTTCAGGATTAGAGTTCTTGACTTAAGAGACCACAACGGTATGTTTTTTTACTTGTTTTATGTAGTTGTTAATTTATATACTTGTTGCTTAAATTTAAGGATAAGCTTTAGAATGTTTTTCTAGTTTCAATTTCTTACTCAAAGTGATAAATGGTAATTAGATATATATCCAAAGGGAGAAAGAGATGCATTATTCCTCGAAAGAAAGAAATAAATGCCCAGCCAGCCGAATTCGTAAGGCAACAAAGATCATGTTTGAGTTTATTTCAAGATTATGGATCAATGTCTCTATCTTCGTTGTGCAAATGTTTTAGTATATTAGTCTCCCTGTGACATGTTTCAGCAGCCATATTGCTCGTCTTGCTGTTATTAACAAATACTGTTATTCTAATACATATATAATAATTTGAATTTAAACTTTGAGAATTTTACAATCAACTATCTAGCTAGATACAATTTAGTAGTACTAGTAGTTTGAATGATTTTTGTCTCAAAACAGCTCTCATGTAGAGCTTTTTTGTTGCTGATCTCCTAACTAATGGTTAGTTGTTTTATAACAGAGAAAAAGCTGGAAGAAACAATCATATGGTGCTAGTCATCCATCGGTTAACTCTAACTGATGTAAATTTACCCTTACATTTCAACCAATCTTAAGTTCTTTTCTTTTTTGGGAGAATTAGTGCAATTTCCGAGTTTTTAAATGTTTTTTACACAAATCCCCACCTTTATTTAATAATTACTAAAACTCCCATGTTCTGTTAGGTTTAACTTTCTTGACCCTTTGGGTTTTACACCACGTTTACTAACTAATTTACATATTACACCAGGTTTTCAAAATGAAGAGACAAGATCAAACCAAAATATGAAAAAAAAATTTTACCATTTTTGACCGATTTTTATGGATTCACCACTGCCATCACATGGCATTTATTTAATGGCCGTTTTGACCGTTTTCATAGCTTTCCAACCATTAAATTACCATTCATTCGACAAAAAAATAAACTGACATCAATTTGACAACAAAGTAACATCAATCCACAAAAAACTAGCATCAATTTTGTAACAAAATAACATCAATTCCACAAAAAGCTAACATCCTTTTGAAAAAAACTACATCAATTCCACAAAAAACTAACATCAATTCCACAAAGAACTAACATCCATTTGACAAAAAACTAAAAGTTAAATTTTATGTTGTTGTTCCTCGCATCTCCTATTATGGTCTGTTTAACAGACACTCGAGTGCCATGCCTGGACGCTTTTGCCTTACCTTTATCTTTGCCAGCTGCTTTGGTCAATGATGTGCTACTTGATGCTCGTGATGTTGCTGCTGCCCGTAATGATGCTAATTCATTAAGAGAACGTGGTGGTGTTGTTGCTCTAGGACTACCTGTTTTCCAGTGATTGTGGAGTATCATCGGCAAATAGAGGTGGAGTTGCAGATTGTCCAACTTGTGAAGGATTCCCTACTACAGTAGTTGTAGTCTTTTTTGAGTTACTTCCAACATCACCTCATTGATAGCTCCTGACATTATGACCAGTCTCCTTGCATCTTGACATTTTCTAAGTTTGCTTGTTGACGGACGACGGTTCATCAGATTCTCCAACATACTTATATCTATTCACCTTTGGTCTATCCGGCTGCTCCTCAATGGAGGTGTATTCACTATTTCAATTCTAGACTGCATGTTCAAAATAGGATAGAATAAGAAACTGGAAACCCTAACCTCTTTATAAAAAAAGAAAACCTAGTGGCACAAGTGTCGTAAGCAAATTCTTGAACATGCTGATCAATAAACACTTTCTCTACTGCTGCTACAAGATCCTTTCCTCTATCACTCATAAATTCAAGTCTCTTGTCCTTCAACATTAAATGTGGCTTCAGTATTTCAAGAAAAGAAGTTCAGTTTCTCTACTGCTGCTACAAGACCATTTCCTCTATCACTCATAAATTTAAGTTTATTGTCCTTCAACATTAAATGTGGCTTCAATATTTCAAGAAAATAAGTTCAGTTTTCTCTGCATCGCAAACCATAATAGTCAATGGGTACAAACCCCCCCCCCCCCCCCCACCCCATAGCATCTAATGTGGTGGTTGCCAACAAAGTCCCACCATACCTAATTTTCAGAAAACATCCCTCTAGACCTATTAAAGGTGTGCAAGAGTTCCTAAATCCATGGAGCGAAAATTGGTATGCCACACAACAATACCATATTGTGTTTTTTGAGTTTACCCCCTCAACACTAATCGGTAATTGAGTTTGCCCCCTTAATAATTGATAAATGAGTTTACCTTACTATTTTACGCAAAAACTAGGAACATGTTTGGCGTAAGGCCGCGGCTTTGGGGAATAAGAAAAATTATCCGGGGCATAAAGATTTTGGTTAACAAAATTTGACCCAGGGAACATCTTTATATTCAGTCCAGAAATTGTCTTTGTTATTTCTTGCCCCTTAATCTTCATCTCCTCATTTCCTTTCTTTCTCTCTCCTTCTCTCTTCCTCTATCTCCTGTTGCTCTCTCTCACGCTCTCTCACTGTCTGTCTTCTCTCTCCCTCACGGTCTCTCACTTCCTCTTACTATCTCATGTTATATCCGTTGTGAAGACGAAGGGGAAAGAGAGCAGCACATCCGCGTTTTCTAAGTTTTTCCAAGATTTTTTTTTTTAAGTTTTCTTTCGAACTCGAGCTCAGATTTCAATTCTTTGGTTTGGGTGTTGGCTATTCGAATTGAGAATTCATGATTGATTGAAAGAATGTTAGATCCCAAAGAGTAGGAGCGATTTTAGGAGCAGGAACAGGACGATGAAGATGATGTTGTTGACGATGAAGTTTATGATGTTGATAATAGAAATGATGGTTTTGATGAGGGATGTAAAATGGGTTTCTCTTTTTTCTTTTTATTTCTTAGCTTTAATCTGTTCCGTTTTCTCTTTCTCCATCAACATTGTCACTGTTGGCGCCGCCTCTGGGTGGTGGTTACCGCCGTAGAAAGTGGCAGTTTTGACGGTTTCCAGGACAGTTTCCTAAAGTTTTCTCCGTTTAGGATTCTTCTTTCTTATCTGATTCTTCTTCTCCTTCATTATCACCCTTCTTCTCATCCTTCTCCTCTTCAGAATCACAAGAATCTTTAGAGTTCTTCCTTCTCTTGGAGTTTGAATAACCTTTGGCTGATTTTTTAGATGCGGTGAGGTTTTGACGTATGTTTGAATCTGTCTAGGGTCTACAGTTTCTTCAAGGTTTTGAACTCAATTAGGTTTTGTACATGTTATCTAGAGAGGGTAAGAAGCCAACAAGACGATCGGATGAGGGTTTGGTTATTAGTGGATTTGTAATCCGTATGGGGATGGAGTTTGATAACTATTCTCCCATTGATTGCAAAATTCAGATTTTGAAAACTTCTAAGAAACTACCTAAATTGGAGGGGTATGAATGAATTATACAAAGTCGTCTATTCATAGTTGTGAATCGTGGAGAAAAGATGGTCTTCGAAAGGTATCGACTAAACAATCTCTTCATCGGATTATTCACTGTTGTGATGGTGGTGGTGTGGTGGTGGTTTGTTCGTGTCGGTGGTGATTGTGCGGCCAAGGGACGATGAAAAAGGTTATTTAGTTTATCATTATCTTATTAAAAGAGAGATTATTTAGTATCTCCATATACCTAGTACAATAAGTGGCGGGTCCTTAGTGGTGGCGGCGACTTCCTAGTAATGGTGGAGGCGGCTCGTTCGGCCAAGGAATTTCAGCCTCATTTATGCGCTTGTCGTCCTTTAGGGTCTTTTCATTCACGATCTTTAGGATCTTTTGTCGGCCTTTAGGGTCTTTTGTTTGAGTCGGTGTCAAGTCAATTTCTGTCCATTCATGAGGCACTTTATATTCGAAAGTTCTATGAACTTTACTTATATAACTCTCGTGAAGTTGAGGAGAGAAATAATTATCAATCATCCTTGCATCATTGTGATGTTTATCACTTATTAATGGATATGTTTCCCTTGGATTCAAAAAAACATTGTCACTGTTCCATTTTTCTCTTTCTTCTATGTTGTTTCTTTTTTCTTTTTTAGCTTTAACCTCTGAGTTGCCAAAAGAGAACAATGTGATGGGCGGTCTGATGATTTTTTTTGTGATTTAGATGGATTGTAAAGGTCTAGAAAGCTCACATGTTGTTGCACATTTTTACTCACTTTCTCTCTATTGAAATTAATACACAAGGTGGAAGTGGCGGAGACTGGAGGTGGGGAACGGCCATCAAATAAAAGTTGAAGATTAGTTTTTAGAAAGGAGGGGAAGAAATGAGAAGGGGGAGAAAGAGAGAGCACAAAGAGCAAAAACATGGTGGTGGTGACGGTGATCGGAAGTTGTGGTAGTGGTGGTCCAAAACTGTTGGGTGGACTCGTGGAGGCGAGGTGAAGACGAAGATTACGGACTGAAATGCAATCAAGTTCATTTCTCGATAAAAACTTAAGTCAACTTTGATAGACCAAGTCTTCTATTCCCTAGAGATTTTTCCTTCTGCCCCAAAGCATCCACCTTGGCGCACGGAAACTGAATCACAAGTTTAATGGTGTATGGACAAAATAAATCTTCGCGAAGTATGTTCTTGACTAAATCTAACACACAAAGATAGTACAATTATAAATATCACATTACCCGATCATTACTCTTGATAGTCATATTCTTTTTCCACACACCGCCAAACGTTGTCTTCGTTTTTTAAACAAAAATAGTAAGTTGAAGGATAACTTAAAAACCCTAACAAATTTTATTTTAATTGTGTTAAATTCATTACGTGACCCTAAACCACAAATCTTCGAGAGAACCAATAAGTACCCAACACTGAAATTTTCTTTTTTCGTATGTTCAAGTTCGCGATCCTTATGTTATAGAACTAGAACCGTTAAAAGTCAAAACCGTAACTTTTAAGTGATTCTAGATAATGAGATATCTAAACCCTAAACCTATCTGTTGACACCCATAGTCGTTCTACTTGGGACATACAACTTGAAACCTTAACCAGTTAACCTGTTAACCATATAATCTTTTACAAGGTATACATCTTATAACATTGTTCAGATTCCAATGCAAAAAAAAACATTCTTCGGATTTAGCTACATGTGTTGGGGAAGATTTAATTTCCGAAGCTTAACTGAATCAAGACTAGGTCATTTAAACCTGTAGGGTAAAAATTAAGTTGCATGTCCCTAACTAAACATGTTACCTGTATAACTTCGCCAAAGAAAATTTTGAAGTTTCGAAAATCACAGGTACAGGCGTAAAGCGATATCAAACCAAAAATGTGCCCCAACAGAGCAAAACTAGAGCAGTTCTTAAACTTCAGGTAGTTTCTTCTCCAAGCCATATCTGAAATCTTACTCAAATTCGAAGTTGACTCAAGTCAGATTAAGTGATTGTCTGTATGTTACTCTTCTTACTGACTGATTTGAGTGGATTTTGGTTCTAATTGAGTAAGACGAATCAGACTCAAACCAGTGAGAAAAAAAACACCACCTTAGATGAGCTACTGCAACAGAAAAACCGAGTCTAGAAAAGAGATAACACTTACGCTCTAAAACTCATCCAACGTTCAATTCCAAAGAAAAGAGAATTCTAGGATAGGTTCTCTACAATGAGCATAATAGGCTTAGTTCACAAACTCATCCTCAATGATAAATATCTTCTGAAGAACAAAACATAAACAAAATAGACAAAAAGAGAGATATGTTCGCACCGTCTAATAAGGATGGTCATCAACCCGATCTCGTTCAATCCCCCATTGACCATCTCGTCCTCTCTCCGAGTATGAATCTCGCCGATAATCCACAGGTAATCCATTCCTCATTGGAGATCGGCTTCTCTCTCTAGCATCACGTGCAAACCTAGGACGGTGTGTAGCTGGTGGTGCAAGAGGTAGTGGTAGCGGAGGCGAAAGTGGACGTCTCTCATGCCTCATATCAAATCCTCGTCTTTCCCTGGGGAAGTTCTCCCTCTCACGATCCCTATGGTCCCACTCTGGATGCATTGGTCTGTCAAACTTTGCCCTGTCTCTGAAGTCATCTTCTTCTCGATAATCTGGTCTCTCTCTGCGAATGTGGTTATCTGGAAACCTTCCACCTCCTCCGCGTCTAGAGTGTGGTGGACCAGCTCCGAATTCTTTAGGTGCATCTCTAGCCCAAGCACGAGGTGGGGACCTATACCCGCGTGGGCCCCTACCTGGAGAACCGTCTAATGGTAAGCCTGAGAAGCGTCCTGGGCCGTAGTTCCTCCGTGGACTATCACGAGGTCCAAAGCGAAGCCTGTTGCACTTATTACAGTGCTCTCGACGTGCAAAGTTCAAGTTACCACATCTGAAACACAATAAGCATTTCAATGAGTAAAGAGTGACCAACATAATCTCAAGATAAGAAAAACATAAGAGAAACTAGCCTCAAATAAAAGGATTCGACTTACGAGGGATCTGGGCAAATCCAATCTCCTTCCCTTGGAGAGACATTAGGATTGTTTCTGATCTCGCCTCTGAGAGGTCCAGACCCAAATCTTGGCCCATCAAAATCTCTTCCAGAGAACCTACCACCACCTCTTCCTCGACCATAAGGCGGTGAAGAATCTCGAAATCTACCAGGACCTCTCCCACCTCTGAATCCACTACCATGATGTGGAGGACCAGAATGACCAAAGTCAGATCTGTAGCGATAATCAAACTTCCTACGACTTATAGGTGATCCAGAATCTGCACGTGTACCATGTCCTGAAATGCCGTCGACAATACTTAAGCGACCACAATCGAAATATGAACGGGAAAACAAAAATGAAAACCTAAGACCATCCGTTTATGAAACCAAGCACACAATTCTGTCGCATTGGCTGAAAGAGGTTGCGGTACCAGCTACCCAATTTCAGTTTCTCTCTCCATGTCGAGCAAGAATGAAAGAAACAGAACGGCTTACTGTAGAACAATGTAATAAACCCAACAACCCAGTCAATGCCGTTTAACCACATGAGCAGTTTACCCACATTCCACATTATATGACCATAGTTATAAGCTCATTGAACCCATTTTTACGGTATCCACTATAGCTAATAACTGATGAAACCTCAATTCAATGATAAATCCAATTTTCCTACATGCAAAGTACAAATGCCACTGTTCCTTTAACCGTCACACAGGTTTAAGTCCTGTGTATTAGCAAACATCAAACCAAGGGAGAGATTTGGCTAAAAAGTATACCAAACCAATGTAGTGGCACCCAGAACAGCATCAATTTTGTTCCAGACAATAACAGACAGATGAGATATTAGACACCTAGAAGTCAGTGAGAACCCAATACCCATAACAATTATCACATAAGTATATATTTAAGGATCTTCAGTAACCTGCACTTGTCTATATGACACCAACTGAAATTTAACAACTAAAAGGAACTTCTGAGATTGAAGAACAGTTGCTGCAGTCAGTGCAAAAGAACATATCGTTTATTACCCTTCCGGTTCTGTTAGATTTAGAGAAACCATTCTACCGTCTTGTTAAAGATAACCCTCACCGATAACAAAAACAATAACAGCTCAAAAACAACTACCACCCAATCAACATGTACCATTTGGGCATTACCATTTTTGTGGGGTTGATAATGAAACTACAGCAATTATAATTACGTTAACTGAAATGCCAACATAATTCCCTCGTAGCAATGGCTTCAAGTAAAAAAACCAAGTTCATTCTGCTACATCAGAATCAGTATCCAAATAATAATCTTTCCAGTCTTGAGTTCAGACTACTACCTAACGATCTACACTGAATACCAACAAAAACTTGCTAATTAGCAGAGGTCAATAATAAGAAGAAAAACAAACATCCCAATATATATTCACCCACTTTACGAACTCTAGAAAAGTAGGTATTTTGCAGTAAGAGTTTCAACCATCTAAGAAGAAACCTAACTCCAAACCGCTGCTCCAGTAAAGTTTTGAACAAACTAAATCGCAGGGAATTCCACGAAAAATTACTTGCTCAAAGTTTGGAGTTGTTGATAACCACACACAACCATGGCTACCAAACTCCATCTTAATGACAACAACCCCAACTTAAATTGAACATTTATCAGAATCCTAACCTACCCGCTTATTACGCCGTTTTCAAATGACGCATACTACATCTAGGTTAAAAGGTATGCAATCTTCTCCTGGTTGATCATCTAGTGATCACCCCAAAAGCCTTTCCACATTTTGCACGACCTAGTGCTATTAGCATTCCTAAGTTGTAAGAGCATAATCCGTATAAGTTATAAACCAGTCCTGCATATTTTGAATGGTAACGGATCTGTACCAGTCACTATTACCACAGCAGTTCAACCCACCGAATGGTTGACCATCATACTTAAGACTATGCATACTTTTTCGTTTCATCCACAGTCTTATATATTGAAATACAGTGTCCACATTTATCCCATTAATAAAACCCAACCCATTCAACGAAAAGTCAATTTTCCCTCCCAATCACCCACTCAAACATTATTTCCTCAACAAGGTCTGCACCAAGCAACTTTGAAAGCTGTAACAAACAACAAGAGAGTTTGTCCTCAAATCTAGATCGTTTTCTGTTAAGGGTTAGACCAACATGTAGAATGCAGGCAAGAAATAAAAAGTTATGCTTCATCAAAAAAAAGTACAAATCTCTAAAAATAATCCAATATCAAGTGCAGAGAACCCATACATCCTTAGAGGGTGTGGCAGCCATCTTGCTATACATTAATTAGCATAATAAGTATGGTGAGACAGATGAAAAGAAATTTCACTCAGACTAATTACAGCATAAATATGGTACCTTCAATTTACTAGTAATTCTAATAAAAAAATAGCAGTTGATTAATTAACTAATCAATCAATAAATGTTTCAATATTTGGTAGATGCGTGAGCCTGGAGGTGTGCCTCAAGACGATTCGTTCTGTTCCCACAGAGATTTACGCATCTATAGACAAAAAGTGAAAAAGACTACTCCTATATCATGTTAATTTTTTAATAAACTCATCTATCAACCATTTTTTCGACCACAAAAGACGAACAAATTCAAAAGAAAAAAAAAATTTGCAATTTTTAAAACCACCTATATGCGGAATCAAATTCTACCGCTATACAATTTTTTTCAACCAGTACAAAATTGAACGCCTGTGGACAGAAGCAAATGGAGTACAATTGACAAGCATTGCTGATGAACATCATGATCCGTACCTCCTTACTAGAACTAGAACCGAAAACCCACAAATAGAAGGCAGATGTATTTACCTGCCCTCTATTTCAAACGTTTACAACAACTAAACCTAATCATAAGCAAGAACTAAACCTAATCAAACCAAGCAGGCAAATAGAATAAAAGCAATTGATTAAATAAAATTCATCTTCTACTGAAACAACCAGGGTTTGGGACTTCATAAAGATACATCTTTTTAACTTCAGGGTTTCAAAGGGATCTGCTAGTAACAGTTGTTTTACATCGTAGAACAATCTTCGAGCTTGATTATTTCAAAAATATAAGTAACAACCCTAACCATAAATTCTAGGGTTTAGTAGAAAAATAAAGAAAAAAGAGACTAACCATAGTTGTCGTTGAAACGGTCATGGCGAGAATACGGAGGAGGTTCTCGACGGACCTCCCCTGGTTCGTAATCGCTACCGCCTCCACCACTCTCAGCTGGCCGGACAACCAAGCTACTCAGGTGATGCGGCGGTGGTGGTGTCGTTGACTGATCTCTATCCCGTGAATCCATCTACGACCGGATTCCTGATATCTCCCTGACTTCGTCGTTTGATGGTATCTTTCCCGACCTAAAAAAAAAGTGAACATTTGAAACCCTAATTACCCAAATAATGACTCCAGCTGAGTCTTGCCATATTGGATTCCACAAACACGTGGCGGGTCACCTCGTCCAATCTTTTGCTTGCTCGTAGGGCCTCCTAGGGATGGGGAAAAAGCCCAAAGCCCATTCAACCCGAGTCTTAGGGGTCTATGGGCGACACCCCGTTTTCGAGTGTCAGAGCAAGTCCAACGGTGGGGGGAGGGCCCTTAATTCAAATTAAGGACCCCTCCCCCCACCTCCAACCACAGTCGACCCTTATTGGGGGTCGGCTGAACAGCCCCATATGACTGTTAGGGAGGTGTCCGACGGTCATATGGGGGGCCTGATCTGGCCGTTGGAGCAAATCCAACGGTCAGATTTGGGTTCAACCCTTATAAATAGGGTTTGAACCAAAACAATCCCTCATCTCTCCCTCATTTCAACTCTTTCTTTATCTCCTTCAACTTCTATCTCTTTCAATTTGTTCTCTCCAATTTTTTCAATCTTCTTCAATGGGTCCCTTGAATGATAATGATTTGTTTAGCCAAAGTTTTATGGATCTCATTCAAACTCCCGGTTATCACTCGTGTCAATTAGAAAATGATGAAACTTTTGATGATTCTTCACGCGTTCCCTCAATAGTAGATGAAACTTTAGATGATTCTTGCGAGCAAGAAGGCACGACTTCAACCAAGAAAGCTAAACGGGTTGCGTATACAGTCAATGAAGATATTATACTTACTAATTGTTATTTGAAAATCACGTTTGATGTGGTTGTCGGAAATTGTCAGAAATATAAAGTATTTTGGCAAAAAATAACAGATGAATTTAATTCAAATGCAAAGTCTTAACGCAGAGTCAAGAATTGTAAATCTCTTTAATTTTTCAATTGTTGTTTAGTCGTATTTACGTAGATTTAAATTTGTAACAATTGTTAGTTTGTAATCAATGTTGTTTAATCCAGTGGCGTGACTGAGAAATTGGGGGTCCGGTGTCAAAATATTAACGGGTCCTTTTACATGTGTCTACATTTTTTTTTTGACATAGGATAATAAACATAAAATTTCGTATTCTAAACTAAATGATTACAATTAATATTTTTATTTGAAAAATTTTATCCTCGCCTGTTTTGAAGCAAAAGCATCAATTAAACTTTCGTAGTCAATCTTGTCTAAGAATTAAATTTTAAAAACAAAAAACTTCTGAAAATAAGCAAAAAAAACAATAAATACTTTACGTGTTAAAATTTGTTTAAAAAATAAACAATGAAGACCTAATAATAAATTTAGAAATTGACTAATTCAAAATCTTTGAATAGTTTATGATGATCATAATTGAATGAGAAATTCAAGAGAGCGTACAATAAATATTAAATTTTAATAGAAATTACCTCTCGATGGTAAAAGATTTATGTGAAACCTAGTTACGGAGTAAGTTGTACTTATCCAATTTGGTTTTTGAGATTTAAATACTCTCTACTTCTTCTTTTACAATAAGAAACAAATCTTGCATGTTGTATGTAGTAAGCATTAGACCATTAGTAGAGTAGTAGTAGTAGTATATTATCTAGTGAGATAATGATACTTTGGAGAAGAATACTTTGAACGTGGGTAGAAAGAGGAAGAAGGTAACAAGGATTCATGGGATTCGTGGCTAGAGATAACAGGTAAATAAGAGAGAGAATGAGCTAAAGAGTGAAGGGGGAGAGTTAAATGGGGAAGTGGGGTAATGAGTCACCGCCTCATAAACTCATGTGGGCTTTTAAACTTTAACCCTAGTCCTTATACACAGAGTAAGTTAAAAAAGAAGCTTTACTTGGGGCACATGTGGTGGGGGGGCCCTGTGCGGGAGCACAACCCGCATCCCCAACCACACGCTACTGATTTAATCGAATTATTTAAGTAAATTGAGAAATTCAAAATTCAAATTTTAAGGCCCCAAGAGAGCCTGTGATTGGAGTTGAATTTTAGGGGTTGAGCTTAGGCTATAAAATTTGGGTAAAAAGTGGTTTTAAGGGCACGAGACAGTACCTGGTTGGACTTGCTCCCATCCCAGTTGTCCTTTCACCTCAATCTCTTTTTTGTCTTTTCAAGATGTCGTTTGGGAAGTAAAAGTAAAAGTTATTATACTTCTAGTAAAATTTCGATAAAATGAAAAGGAGCGCTGCTAAAAGTATCCGCCCAAAATGCTATAAGCGGGTGGAGTTTTTCTTGACTCTAATCAATGATCATTAACCCGAACTTTTTATAAGCACCCAGTCAACTAATTTGGGTAAAGTTCGCCTCTATCTTTTTTATCTTCTTCCAAATTTTTCTTTTCAAAACCCTAGCTAAATGTGCCTTACTTGACACAATCTCCGCCCCTAACACTTACTGGCTGCAACTCATATCTTTTCTCTGTGTAATCTTTTAATCCAGACAGTACGTTTTCTACTCGAAACTTCCAGTCTTTTATGATATTTTTTCTTTTTGGTATATTAATGTTGTGATATTGTTAAACACTTAAACTAATGGAGGATTGTAGATGATGGAGTGATGCGGATAAGGTTAGAAAGAAGAGGAAGCGTCTTGAAGCTAAAACCGATGAAGAAGTAAATCAAGCAGAAAAAAAACGTGTAATTTTATTTGTTGTTACTTCGTTCTTCTATCTATAATATTCTATCGGATATTAGTTGTAAATCTTTCTGTTTATTAACGAAGAAACATGAATTTGGAGTACACTAATTGAACCTAGAACAAAGCAAATGAATCGAATATCTACCTCTGGCCTTGAAAATGATGAATGATAAAAAAACACATAATCGTCTGTAACAACATTCTTTATTTAAATTAAGTTGTTGTTCATTGCTCTTTCATTTTACCATTTTACTTATTATATATATTTGTTATATCATCGTATTGAAGGCCGATAGTAAATGTGTGATTAATGATAAAGCTGGTTAAACCTAACATAAAACAAACGAAGGACATATCTACCTTTGACTCCTTGAATATGATCAATGATTAAAAAACCCAAAATCGTTTGTACTAGCATTTTTAGTTAAAGTTTGTTGTTTTTTTTTTTTGATGAAGGGAGTTTGTTGTTGTTCATTGCTCGTTCATTTTACCATTTTACTTTTTTTTTATGAAGATTTTACCATTTTACTTGCTATATATGTTTTGTTATTTCAGGGTACTGGAGGAGGGTAACAGTGAAAGGACGACAAATATCAGAAAGAAATGTGCGACTAATGATAACACATACATTAAAAATATATAAGGTCATAAAAAGTACGCTGACAATATTTATACTGGTTAGCGTATGTGGAAATAGATAAACGAAAATATTTGTATTTTCTTCCATTTAACAAAAAGGGTTATTTCCCTAATAGCCCCCAAATTTGTGACCTGTTTCCTGCCTAGCCCCCAATTTTCTGGCCAACGACCTTCAAACATTATTATTTGTTTTTTTAACTCTCCTCTCTCTCTCTCTAAAAAAATGTTTTTTTAACTTTCCCCACCAGATCTAGAGAGAGGGGAGAGTTTAAAAAAATATTTCATGTTTGAAGGTCGCCGACCGGAAAATTGATCGTGCGGCGACCTTCGCCGGTGAAGATGATGAGGTGGTGATAAGATGAGGTGACAGAGAGAGGCGATGAGTTGAATGAGAGAGAGGTGATGACTAGTTAACGGTGTTATAATGGAATCTGAAAAAGGGGGTCATCTGGGTATTTTTGATAAAGTATGGGTCTAGGCAGAAAATCGATCACAAAGTTGGGGGCTATTAGGGAAATAGTTATTAAGAAAATAAAAAGAATTTAATTTTGTCCTAATCACATATCCTAATCCTAATCATACTAATTTCGTCCTAATCACATATCCTAGTCACATTATTTTTACATTAATTATGTCCTAGTCACATTGATGTGTTTTGTAATATAGATATCCCCGCAGTTGACTTTTACATTTTATCTTAAAGGATATTATGGTATCCACCCGTTTTTACTTTACACATTCATTTACTCTTTTTAAGATTGCTTACATTTAGATGTTGAATGGTTAGGATGTCTTACTTAAGGTTTTGTAAATAGTTTTCTACGTTCTTTACACTTTATGGATCTCCGTGGTTTTCCTAAGGTTGTATTTAATAGGCATTTTCCAAGGAAAAGAGAAAGACAAACACATCTAAAATATAAATCAAAAGTTATTTAATAATATTTTTGACTCGTCAATGTTATATTTGATTGAAAAATGTGATTATATTCTTGATTTAACGAATACTATTGTTTTCCATTGCACTGAAATAATATTTTATATCTATTTTTACGGGAAAAGTTGGAGAAGTGGACCCTCGTACGAGTTTCTTCTTGTTAATATCAGGACGTTGAACTCTTAGATTTACGTGCAGTGATCAACAAATCCGTGGGGTATTTTTGTCGGAACCGAGTGCCAAAGAGATAAATCAGAAGAACCGACCAGTTATATGTTACGGGTTGAATTGGATAATAAGAGCAGTCAAGGAAAATAAATAGAAAAAAAATTAATAAAAGACAAGCATAAAAACTTCAAGTTGAATTTGTAGAAGCCAAATTTACTAATCTAAACAAGAGATTAATCTTGGTGATCGAGATGAATTGACACAATAGAAAAAAGAAATCTGTAAGCTTTTGATATTGAAGATAAACAAAACCCACAAAGAATATTAAAATAATCTTTAAGTTCGGTATACCATATAAAATTTTAAAACTTGTACAAAAGTAAAATTAGAGAAAAAAAATATTTTGTTGATCTGTTTTATGTGTATTAAGTGTTACATTATAGGAAATTTAGAACATATATAATTTATATAAATGAAAATACTTAAACCTGAAAACCTGAAACCCCTAATAGTGGCGGTGCCCATGTCTATAGGCACCATGCAGTTATCTCAGGGCCGTGTGGTGGGGGTGCGGGCCGTGCGCCCGCACAGGGCCCCCCACCACACGGGGCCCATTTGTTGCTCTTTTAAGGGTATAGGACATTAATTAGAGATAGAAAATTCAAAAAGTTAACATATAGCTGAACCAGCTCGGTTGGTTTGATGCGTGCTTGCATACCCAGAGGTCATGAGTTCGAGAACAATTAGGGACATTTACATTATTTTATCAACACAATACTTATGCTCTTTTTCTCTAAGAGCACAACACTTGGTGCTTTCTGTCTTTTTTTTCTTTTTCTTTTTTGAGATCACAATGCTTGTGTGGTTATTAGTTGGTTATGCCATATTCAATTTTAGTTTGATTTTAATATCTCTTTAGTAGTAAGTTCTTGCAAATCAAATAAGTATTAATGGTCGCAAACAAATCACGCTTCATCACTCTCTAGTGTGTATCTCCTTCCAAAAAATTTCTTTCTCTTGTTCATCGACCTCACCTCTTTTTCAAGTTTGTCGTAGGTCAAAATATAATGGACAATCGTACATTGAGAGGATGATATTTCAATCTTTCTCGTATCTTACCAGACAATAACATTTGATTATTTCAAAAAGAAGTTTTCATGAATAGTGTTATGTCCTTATTCTCAAAGTTTAGTTTTCATGTCTTAAACTTCAAAATAATAGTTTTACATGAATAGTGTTACGTCAATCATATATTAACATCATACATTGAGTTTGGATTCGTCAACGATTCAATATTTTTATTATAGTTAAATCATTTCAAAACAAAAATTTGGAGTAAAAGAAAATTTTCAACTCTCGTGTTTTTCATAGAAAGGGGCCTCGTTTCAAGTTTGGCACCGGACCCCTAAATTGTCAGGCACGGCCTTGAGTTATCTCAATAGACTTGAGATACATAAAGCAATAAGAGCATCTCCAATGCAACACTCAATCTTAGGTTGTGTTTGATAGGATCTTTCTCGGAGGAAATAGAAAAAGTTTCTCCATATTCCGACATTTTCTCTTGTTTGGTAAACAATTGAGGAGAAAAAATTAACTTGATCACGTGACCCATTTTTCTCTTTTTTTCCCTTAAAAGAGGGAATCTCTTGACCCCACTCCCACCAAAGAAAAACTTTCTCCAAAGAAAAAAGTCTCACATGTTTCTCTCTCTTTGGTTTTAGATAAGTACGGGTTTAAAATAACTGAGTAAGTTTGTACTTCTGCAGAACTATGGCTCCTTTCTTCTCCATTGATCCTCCTTGTTTGAAGCAGACGCAGGCAGAATAAACCAACGTTGTCCGACTGGTTTTGCAACATTTTTCTAAAATCTTCCCATCTTCATCCAATCTGAGATGAAATTTAAGGAAGGAGGAGGGTAGATTCTAAATGATTACATGAAAGGTGAGGAATTTAAAAGATTGCCTTAAGGGCAGTTGTAATGAAGAAAGAGATTCTGAGATTAGATTTAAAAATAATTTCTTGCATGCCAAAGAATATCCATGGATTCCAACTAACAGAAAACCAAAAAAGTTTGATTGATATATGAATAAGTTGGTGATTATGTTAAAGGACTGTAGTTGTTTATCCCAAGTATGTTTAGTATAACATGGACATAAACTCATTCCTGGCTCTTTGCTACCTCCATGATCATGAAACAATAATGTCAAAGAAAAAACTAACACAAATTTTATTACAGAAGAAGTAGAGAGAGAGAGAGTTTGGAAAGAAATCTGAGTTTGAAGAGGTATGTGATTGAAAGACTATCTAAGGTAAAAATGTGTTAGGGTTTACTGCTTAACAAGGTTGATCATGCTACATCTTGTAAAAAGTTGTTAGTGGTGACGTTGATGGAGTAAAACAGATACAATCATGGAATACCCAAGAAGAATCTATCTCTAGGCTTGTGTGTGTTAACCTATTGGATGTGCCAAATTCATTTGCTATGTATGAGGATATTGGACTCATCAACTTCTACCTGTTTGTGTTTTTTATGTTAATTATTTTTGTTTAGTAAGAAAATGGGAAAAAAATAAGAAACAATTATTTTTTTTTCTGTTGCCCGGCCAAACGATGGAAAAATATGAAAATATTTATAGAGAAAATAATTCTTAGAGAAAAAATTTCTCGGAGTAAAACTTTCCCTGATTTTTTTCCTTTCCCCAAATTATTATCAAACACACCTAGATCTCCGAGTGCCACTTAAGATTTTTAGAATTTTTTCTTAAAAATCCTCTCCAATGCAATACTCTATTTGGATCTCTAAGAGTCTAAGATGACGTGTCGAGGGTGGAATAGAGATATCTCAAGAAGACACTCTATTTCTAGAGTGTCCTCTTGAGATATCTCTAATTGTCCAACTCATCAATATTTGATTTTCAACCAATAGAAATCGAGTCTTCTATATTTTCCAAAATAATTATTTATTTATTTAAAAAAATAACTATGTCACATAAGTAAATAAGATAAGTTTAGAGTTTTGCATTGGAGACAAAGAAATTGAGTATCTCTATTAACGCCACATAGGAGTGAGAATCTTAAATGGAATTTGTCACATAGGATGAATAGAGATTCATTTGAGTTTTGCATTGGAGATGCTCTAAGAGATCTAGAAATTCGTTTTGAATATTACTGATAATCAAAGAAATTTTTTTCGGACATGATAGCAGTGGAGTGGCTGAGAATTTGGGGGCCCGGTGCGAAAAAAATATTTGGGGCCCTTTCTCCAATGATACCAAAACGTAAACTATTTTCACACATTATATGTTTAATAATTATCTCTAAAGAAACTAAGTTCGATAAGAAAAAAATTTAACTCCTTTCGTGAAGTTGAATACTTATTCTTTTTTTTGAAACCATTGAAACCATATATCATTCATAAGTGATTATATCACTGATTACATGGGTAATTCTTATTTCTCTCGGTTCAGCAACATGAGAGTTACATAAGTAAATTCTTACAATTTCGAACACAAAGTGCCTCATGAAGTGAGAGAAATTGGAGTAGACACTGACGAAAATAAGACAAAACAAAGATGAAAGGATCCTAGAGATCACGGATGAAAAGACCCTAAAGGTCAACAAAATATCTGATAACAATACTATTACTAATACTAATACTAACAGAACCACCGTAGTTGTCACCGGAAAACCGTTATCATCACCGGAAAACCGCTTTCATCACCAGAAAACCGTCTTCATCGCCGGAAAACCACCGTCATCCCCGGAGAACCACCACCACCACAGAGAAATCGCCTCCATTGCAAGCACCCTCTGTCCCGACGAAGAGGCCATCATGTATCATCCACAAAATCACCATCTTCTCATACCACTAACCATTCCCCTTCAACACCATGAAACCCTCCACCACCACCATTAATCAAAATCCCATGCTTCACCACCACACCACCACCACCACCACCACACCACCATCACCCAAAACCCCTCATAGCCCTCGCCACCACCACTAAACCTACTCAAACCAGTAGATCTAGCCTTAAATCAATCGCACCACCACCGCACCACCCCCACCATCAAAACCATCACCATTACTAGACTCCACCACAGAAACCACACTACCACCACCACATCCCAACACAAAACATCACCAAATCATACCATAAAGCGCACCATCACCATCCCATCACGAATTGATTTTACTATATAAGAAAGAGAGAGAGGAGAGAAAGAGGAACAAAGATGCAATAAAGAACCATAAAGGGTTCCGGCGAAGGGATGACCCTTCGCCGGAGGAATCAATCTAGATCTGCGAGACGGTTCAAGATTTTTAGAGAAGAGTGTGTATTTTTTCATCCCAAATACTTCTATGCAAAAACCATACACATTTGACAACATTCCTTCCACGAAAAGATAGAACAGTAAGTAACTTCATAAACATACAAACTAAACTAATAGTTGTTATTTTCTTGTGAAGAAAATAGTTGTTGTTAAAAACAATTGGAGATAATAACGAAAATAGTTGTTGTTAAAAACAATTGGAGATAATAACGAGTTCATAAAATAAACAAAAAAGTGACTGTTGGGTGGATTGAACTTGAGACCTCTTAGTTAACATTCGAGAGGTTTACCAATTCAGCTACATCACCATCTTATTTTATTGTGTACTGCTAAATTAATATAACTAATCGGAATTTAGGGGTCCCTATCTCTATAAAAAAATTATGTGGTTTGAGGGGGGCCCGGTGCGACGGCACCGGTCGCACCCCCTCAAACACGCCCCTGCATGATAGTAGAAAATAAGGGTAAATCATGGAAGTTTTTACTGAAAATAGAGAGAAACAAAACCGTGATTTTCAATACGAGTTGGTTTCAGTAAGATCGTGGATCGGTTAAAATGGCAACTCGTATCTCTACTGTTGGATGAAGAAATCAAAGATGTGAATAGACAATTGTGAATATCTAACATTAAATCAAACATCACGTTAAAAAAAAGTTACGGCTTAATTTTATTTTTTTACAGTCAATATCTGCAGATGAACCAAAAAAATGTAGGTATTCCAAAATTTTCATGTTTCTCCAGCACATGTAATAATTGCTTTTTTGTGTTTAACGCACTCATCCCTACTTCTTTCAAAATGGATATTAACCCCTACTTCTTTCAAAATGGATATTAACCCAACAAATACAGGAGTACTATTTTTTAAAGTCAAAGGGTTCCTCGAACATGGATATTAACCTAAAATCTGCCAAACAATTTTGGGAGGTGTTTACGAGGCCAAATTGAGACTAGGGAGGGTTCAGCTAGCCAAACAAATCTTCCTAAAAGCCAATTAACAAAATCCGATCCAACCGTTAAAACATCAGATCCGTTAACGAACTTATGCGCCAAATAACAGCGAATAATCACAGTATTAATTTCTTATACTCCTATTTAACAATACAATAAAATGATGAGATTGCTTGGTGATCAGTCACTTTTTTGGAGAGAGAATAAGTCCCTCTCTAATCGCCACGTATAGAAAATATTTTAATACTTAAGAGGTTTACTGTTGTTGTAAACTAGGGTACACAGTAGTCGAACAATTCTCCGTCTGACGAATAAACTAGAGAGTACAGTCAGTTCGAGTGTATATTAAGTTTCTGAGTTTTGTGGGACCCCTAGGAGCAAACTTCGTCACTGACTCGATTCATGTAGTTCCAAAATAGCTTTTACTGTTTCCATCTCCTTCTTTTTTGTAGGCCCAAGAGAGAGAGAAAAGAAGAGGGCAGCATGTACAGGGAACCCTTATTTGTATAAAGGGGCACCTAAAATTTCACTTTTGTAACACTCATGGAATCCAAGGACAAGTCCAACCTGAGTCCACCCGACGAAATAAACGAGTGGGCTCGAGTATAGTCCTCCCACATTGAAAGAGCGAACAAATGTTTGGATGAGTTTCATTTTTAACACGAGATTCTCAATTTTTTATTATTCTCAAGTGACCTACTGGACCTTGGAATTTATGTCTTCATGTTGACAACGTTTGAATGCGCCCCTTCGTGAGTAGCACGTAAAGACTTTTTTCTTTTATATATTGTAAACACAAGTGTCGATCGCTCGATACCCGACCTGAAAAAGTTGACATGCTTATATGGGTTTTGGACAGTTGGGTTTTCAAAATTACTCGTATGAGTTCGCCAATAACCATAATGGAGATAAAATCCTGAAGCCCGACTGGGGTGATCCAGTGAGGGAGTAAACCCATGGTCATCGGACCGATCCTAATTCCCACTTCTATCCAGCACCTCCGCCATAATTGCCAATAAGGACGACACCAGAATTTTATGTCTATAGAGACTAACTTAAAGTTATAAAAAAAAAAAAAAAAATACTTTTTACTGTAGCGTGCCCGAGGGCTTAACTAACGGGGTGAACTTGGCTTTATTTGGTGAATTAACACCATTACACTGGTACTTAGAAGAGCTTTTAGGAAATGCCCTAGGCGTAGATTGAAATCATGGAGTTTGGCTTTTCATAGAAACGTCCTACAAATTAGTGAAACCAGTCTCGTGCAGTAAGATTCCACCTTTCTTTACAAAAATCGAAAATCCAAACTGGCTTCTATTTCGGTTTAACCTCTTAATAGTTTCGCCCATAGTCGTCAACGTAACTGTTTTCATCTTTTCCCTCTCCTTTCTCATCACCTTCATCTCACTTTTATCTCTAGCTTCTCTCTGCCATTCCTTTTTCACGGAAACGTCTTACCAATTAGTGAAATCAATCTCATGCAGTAAGATTTCACCTTTCTTTACAAAATTTGAGAATCTAAACTAGGATCTACTTCGGTCTGACCTCTTAATAGTTATGCCCATTGTCGTCAACATAACCATCTTCATCTTCTCTCTCTCCTTTCTCCTTCGCCTTCATCTCACTTTTTATCTCTAGCTCCTCTCTGCTCATCCTTTTTCCTCTCTTATAGGATTTTAGATAGAATTAGGGATTTAGAAGAAGATGAAACTTGAAGAAGAAGTTTGAATTGTATTTCTTATTATGAATTACATCAATTCTCATCTCTTAATTATACTCATACTTATCATCACTTAGAGAGAGAGAGAGAGAGAGATAGAGATAGAGGGCTCGGGTTAGTTATAGAGAGAGAAAGAAAACTGTTATAACAAACAGTCAAAACAGAAAGACTAAAGTCAAGACTAAAGTCAAGACTAAAGTCAAGACTAAAGTCAAGACTAAAGTCAAGACTAAGAAAAATCTTCTCTTTTTTTTTCTTCCATATGCACATAATCTCTTATACACCCCCTCAGACTGATGACGGAGAAGGAACAAGAGGCATCAGTCTGGCACGAAGATGAAGAAAAGCATCCTTGGACAGACCTTCTGTAAAAATGTCAGCAATCTGATTATGAGTATGCACATAATCAATTTTAACAACACCTTGAGTAACCAAATCTCGAACAAAATGATAATCGACCTCAATGTGCTTCGTGCGAGCATGAAACACATGATTTTGAGCTAAATTCTTAGCACCAAGATTATCACTAAGAAGAACAATAGGAAGTGTTAATGAAAAACCAAGTTCATCCAAAAGATAAGAAATCCAAAGAGCCTCAGCAGTAACAAGACACAAGGCTTTATACTCTGTCTCAGTGGAGGAACGAGCCACAATAGCTTGTTTCTTAGAGGACCAACTTAAGAGATTTGATCCCAAGGAAACACAATAGCCATAAGTACTACGACGAGTATCAGGGCAACCATCCCAATCTGAATCACAAAACACTCTTAGTTCATTGATAACACCAGGAGCAATGGTGATACCAAAACCCAGAGAACCCTTTAAGTATTTAAACACCTTCTTCACCAACTGCATATGAGTAGTAGTTGATTGATGCATAAACTGAGCTAAGTAGTTCACACCAAAAGATATATCTGGCCTAGTTAAAGTTAGATATTGTAACCCACCCACAAGACTCCTATAGAGTTCAGCATCAGGTAAAAGATCTCCATCCAACTTAGAAACTCTCTGTCCACTAGGAATAGGAGTGATACTGGGTTTACAATCAAGCAAATTGGCCTTTTCGAGTAATTGCAAGTATACTTCTTCTGAGTGAGATATAAAGAGGATGAAGAAGAGAGTTTTTCAACCTCTATTCCCATGAAATAATGTAGTTCTACCAAGTCTTTCGTAGCAAACTCAGAACCTAGAAGTGTAATAAGAGAACTAATGAGAGAAAAGGTACCTGTAAGTATAATATCATCAACATATAGAAGAAGAATCAATCTATCAGCTCCATGATGAAGATAAAACATAGAGTGATCAGATTGACTCTTTTGAAAACCAAGCTTTTCTAGAAAAGCAACAAATCTTCAAAACCAAGCTCTTGGGGCTTGTTTTAATCCATACAATGATTTGTGAAGATGACAGACAAAATCTTTGTGTTGAGGATCAACAAAGCCTTAGGGTTGTTTCATAAAGACATATTCCTCCAAAACACCATGAAGAAAAGCATTTGACACATCAGTATAATCTATGCCATCTTGTTGATTGAAACCCTTAGCAACAAGTCTTGCTTTATACCTTTCAATAGAACCATCAGCCTTTTGTTTCAACTTATATACCCACTTGCAACCTAAAATATTCATATTAGGTCTAGGAGGAACCAAAGTCCAAGTGTGATTTTGTTGCAAGGCTGAAAACTCACTAGCCATTGCTTGACACCATTCATCATGTTTAGAGGCTTCAGAGTAACTAGTAGGTTCTGGTTTATCATGTAATAGACTTAAAAAGGAAGCATGAATACCATGATATGGCTCAAATAATGATTTAGAAGATGAATTAGGCACAGTGACAATAGCTAATACATCTTTCTCAAATGAAGTAAAGTCAGAAGAAGTAGATGAAGGAAAGAATACCTCACAATCTTCTTCTGGTTGCATTATATTAGAAATTATCAAAGAATCAACTAAAAATAATTCAGCATCTTCGACATTGACTATATTGGTAGCCATATTGCATTCTTCTTGAACTTTGTCTTCATGACTGGAAGAATTTTCAACATAATATCCATGAACATTTGATTGAGTATGTGATATGTCACTAGGAGGACAATATCTAAAACGACATTTGCGAGGTACATGACCCCATTTATGACAAATTCCACAAGGTACTGTTGTGAAATCAAAATTTTCAGATTTAGGAGTTTGAATTTGTTTATGAGTTTGAAGATTTGAAGTTTTGTTTGTCAAGGATTGTACATTAACATTTTGACTTGGTTTTGAAGTTTGATTTCTATTCTGATTTGAATAGAAAGTTTTAGAAGTTTGAGATTGGTTTGAATAGTATTAATTTCGATTGTGATACTGAGATTGATTTGAATATGAATGTTTTGAATTCTGATTTTGATCTGTAAATGATTGTTTATGAACTGAATTTGATATAGATTGAGAATTACTAATCTGATCTGTATAGAAAGCTAGATCTGAACTTGTATTCTCTTGTGATTTCATCCACTGCTCATGTTGAATTAAACGAGATTTCAACTATGGAAAAGTAATTTTACCAGTTCTATTTTGAATAGTAACTACAAACTGATCAAATTCTGAATCTAATCCTTGTAAAGTGAATCAAATGAGTTCCTTGTCACTTACCTTATCATTTACAGAGGTTAGTGAATCAGATAATTGCTTGATTTGACGAAGATAATCAGCAACTGATGAAGTTCTTCTGATATTTTGAAGTTCTTTCCGAAGAACATCAACTTTTGATTCAATTTCTTCTGTATATGTATTTTGCAAATAGCACCAAATCTCTCTTGCTGATCTTAAACCTAGAACATCAGAAGAGATTGAATCTGAGAAGGTTGCCTTCAAACATGACTTCACGAAGTTATCTTGGTTTCTCCAAATCACAAATTCATGATTAAGAATTTCTTTGTTATTTTTTGTGATTCACCATTACTGATTGCGGAAGCTTTCTTTGTTCTTAGCTTGGACAATTCCTTGCTCTGATACCATATAGAATTTTAGAGAGAATTAGGGATTTAGAAGAAGATGAAACTTGAAGAAGAAGTTTGAATTGTATTTCTTATTATGAATTACATCAATTCTCATCTCTTATTTATACTCATACTTATCATCACTTAGAGAGAGAGAGTTCGAGTTAGTTATAGAGAGAGAAAGAAAACTATTATAACAAACAGCCAAAACAGAAAGACTAAAGTCAAGACCAAGAAAAATCTTCTCTTTCTCTTTTTTTTCTTTCATATGCACATGCATAATCTCTTATATCTCTGCTGTCACACCGACAGTTTCATTTGAGATGTTGGGAGATTTTAAAAGGCCTCCCCGTTTTTGTTAAAAGGCCTCCCCATGGTTTCGTTGACTTGGTAAAACACGTTTGACTTGGCTTGGTTAAAGGGCCCCCTCTTTGAATGGGTGAAAAAAACCCCCTTTAAGGGTGTATTTCACCCACATTAAGATTTTAGTTGTTAATTATTAAACTTCCTAAAACTCAAATCCCTAGAACCCCAAATCCCTAGAAATTCCTCTCTTATATTCTTCTTCCCTCTTCTTCCACCGGAATTGTCAACATCGCCGGCGACCATCATCGACGGGGAAAGTTCATCGGAGTTGTGCAACAATCTCACATTGTTGTTGCACTCCTAAACCACTTCTCTATCCCTTTCTAAACTCTTAAACCACCATGGATGAAGCAAGTTTCAAAAGTTTTGGAGAAACATCAAAGGATCCTAAATCATCAATTTCTGGACAAGATTCAGTCTCCCAAGAGGTATATGAACATATCCTAACACTTTTTTCCAAGTTGTATGATATATTCGTTGGTTGTATGAAAATTTTTTGGTTGTTGAACACGGAGGGTATTTTCGGTCTGGTCCAACCGAATTTATGCCATTTTACGGCTCGAGTCCGCCGAAAATATGCACAGTAGCTACTGTGCAAAAATTCGGTGGGCTCGAGCCGAAAAATGTCAATTAATTCGGTTCGTGCCCACCGAATTTATGCACAGTAGCTACTGTGCATATATTCGGCGGACTCGAGCCGAAAAGTAATACATAAAACGGTGGTCTCGGGCCGTTTTGACTAAAATTCTCTTTTTTCCTTATAGGGCTTTGCTGTTGTGGCTTCTTCTCAACTTCCATCTCAAATTACTACAGACACTTGGGATTTTGGAGGTTCTAATACACAAGAAAGGTGGCATGATGCAGTCGAAGAAAACGAAGCATCATCGGAATTTGGATGTCTTAAAATTGTAAATCGTGAATGTGGAGAAGAAGAACCCAACATTGAAGTTCCAGATAAGAAAGAAGAAAATCAAGAAGAAAACAGACCATATGAAGGTTTTGTCAGCATTGATGTTAGTGAGTATTTTCGAACTGAACAAGTGTTTGAAACGAGAGACGAGTTAGTTAAATGGGCAAAAGAAATTGGTATAAAAAACAAGATGGTTGTTATGATTGGTAAGTCTGCTGCGCGGAAAGGTGGTAAAAAACCGAAGATGGATTTACGATGTGAAAGAAGTGGAGAGTATCGTTCTCATCTTAAGGCAGAAATAATTCCTAAAACAAAAGAACCGTCCACCAAAAAGAGAAAAACGAGTACTAAGAAATGCAATTGCCCCTTCAAGTTAAAAGGAATACCGATAGACGGAGACAAGTGGAAGGTGGAAGTTGTGTGTGGGATCCATAATCATGAACTTGCAGAGACCTTAATTGGGCATGCATATGCCAATAGATTGAATAATAAAGAAAAGGCTTTTGTTGAAGAACTATATCAATGTGGTACAAAACCACGACAAATTCTTTCTCAAATAAAGAAAAAATTCAACGATAATACCTCGACAATGCGTACCATATACAACGAAAGGATACGAATCCGGCATAGTCAACAAGAAGGTAGAACTCCTATGCAACAATTGATGAAATTGTTAGTTCAACACAATTATGTTTACTGGCATTCAATGAAGAAGGAAACAGGGGAGATTACTAACTTATTTTGGGCACACCCGGAATCTATCCAATTGCTGAAGTGCTTCCACACGGTGTTAATGCTTGATTGTACATACAAAACAAACCGATACGGGAAACCATTGCTTGAGATTGTTGGGATGACTTCGACTATGAAATCATTCACCGCGGCTATGGTTTTTATGGATGGAGAGGCAGAACATCTATACACTTGGGCTTTGAATCGTTTGAGGACATTATTTCCTCCTAACTCTATGCCGAAGGTATTTTTGACTGATCGGAAACAAGCATTAATCAATGCAATAGGTGAAGTCTTCCCACATGCAGATCGTTTATTATGTACTTTCCATATAGATAAGTGTGTGGTTGGAAAGGTTAAACCACACTTGAAAAACAAACCATTCCGAAAGTTCATGTCAATGTTTCGACTAATCATGTTTGCGGAAACCGAGGCGGATTATAATCGCGCTGTTGAAGATTTCGTCACAACGTGGTCGAAGAGTAACGCCATTGATGTTATTTATGTTCAGAAGACTTGGTTGCCACTTAGGGAACATTTTGTAACGGCATGGACCGATAATGTGATGCATTTGGGTAATACTACAACGAATAGGGTTGAAGGTGCACATGCGAAGCTGAAAAGAAACTTGGATACATCCGAGGGTAACTTCGTCACATGTTGGGAATCTATACATTCAATGACTGAGACAGAGATTGTTGCGATTAAAGCTACATTCGAGAAAAGTCGTACATCAGTGAAGATGTCTCATCAAATCAACGCCTTTAGGGAACTCAGGGGTTATGTCTCACACAATGCACTTGACCTGTTGGCAGATGAGGTGGAGCGGGCAAAAACTATAGGAATTGATTCAAATTTGTGTGGATGTGTGTATAGGTCTGTGTATGGTCTCCCTTGTGCTCACGAGATGGAAATCATTATGAGACGCGGTGAGGTGATATCTTTGTCACTCATTGACCCACAATGGACTAAACTCTCAATTATTCCTACTCCTGAGGTATATAACGAACTTCAGAGTTCTTACGAATTAGGATTGTTGTACTCCATGTGGGATATGTCGACCGGTCCTGAGAGAAAAGGCATATTAGAAAGGTTGAGGAGTATTGTTTGTCCTTCAATGACATCCATGACAGAACCTTTGGCAAAATTGAAAACCCGAGGAGCCCCAAAGAAACCAAGAAACAGAAAAGAGAAGGAAGCAGCCATATCTACTAAGAGAGATCCTTCTCGTTGGGAGTATGCACAATGTATTCCGGAAACATCGGTTCCATCGGTTAAAAGTGCACGGAAAGCCAACAGGAGATCTCGCGGTAGTGGTGATTCATTTTTACGTCTAATGCCTGAGGTGATTTATCCTTTTATCAGTACTATTACAAACGTTCCAGGAGACGGTCATTGTGGTTTTAGAGCCGTCGCTCTTGGTCTCGGGTATCCCTCGGAGGTAGGTTGGATTGAGATCCGAAAAGGTGTTCTTAATGAACTCGAAACACGTCCAGAGTTATACAAAGCCATGTTTGGGTCTTTTTATGACGAATTGTTGGTTTCGACCAACAATTTTGATATACCAGCTGAACATGAGTTTTGGTATACTCACGGAGAGACGAGTTATTTAATTGCCACTCATTTTAATATAATGTTGATTCATTTGGCGAAATATGATTCAACGACATTTTTACCTTTAATCACCGGTCCACCAACACCATCTTCCGAAGGTTTGTCTCAACCACATACAATGGTATGCATTGGTTATGTAAACAATTGTCATTTCCTTAATGTTAAGCTACAAAACGAAACTATACTTCCTCCGATTGCTAGGCAATGGGCTCGATACGCTACTTCAGATGCAAGAAGGTGGTTGACTATTTGCGAACATAAAATTGACAGTGGCGATAATTTCAATCCGCAATTGGAAGAAACTCCATCAAGTATAAAGAAGGAAGGGGACACATCATCGAATGCAATAGCAATAGATATGGAATGAAAATTTAGTTGAAGTTGTTTTTTTTTAGTACTAACTGTTAGTTGAAGTTGTTTTTTTTTAGTACTAACTGTTAGTTGAAGTTGTTTTTTTTAAACGTAAAGTTTTTTGATCAAAGGTAGAGTTTTATTTTTTAAAATAAGAACGGCTCGAGCCGATAATTTTAGTACCTACTGTGCAAAAAAACGGTGGGCTCGAGCCGTTTTTAGCAACATAGGTCGGCTCGAGCCCACCGAAAAGTTGTATCTTCTTTTGTATCTCTCTCTCTTTTGTATCTCTCTCTCTTTTGGCACATATCTCTCTCTCGGAGTTTTGTATCTCTCTCTCTTTTGGCACATATCTCTCTCTCGGAGTTTTGTATCTCTCTCTCTCTCTCTTTTGTATCTCTCTCTCGGAGTTTTGTATCTCTCTCTCTCTCTCTCTTTTGTATCTCTATCTCTTTTGGCACATATCTCTCTCTCTCTCTTTTGTATCTCTCTCTCTTTTGGCACATATCAAAATATAACATTTCAACCATATAAAAAACCAACCGTTTTAACATATCAAAAGATAAAGTATCTAAAGCCGTTCAAATTATAAAAGTATCCGACATCATTCAAAAGTTTCCGACATAGGTCTCAAAATATAAAAGTATCTAAAGCCGTTCTAGGTCTTCCTCCTGCCCACGGCCTTTGTTTTTGTCCTCTTCCTTGTATTTTCTTCCTGAACCCTCTGGGGTGCCTCTGGAAGTTGCTCCTCCCTCAATACTTGGTGAAGAATTTCCTTTCCTGCATCCACCCCAGACAAATCTAGTGCAGCAAGGGCATGCCGAATACCCTCTCTCTGAAAAAAAAATCAAGTCTGTTAACATGTATTTCCATCAATACTAAATAAAGTAGATTACATGCTTTATGTGTACTTACGTAGTAAGCAATCGAACCGAGTGAGCTTTGTGCTTGGTTCGTCTTCCGATGGTTTGGGTTTTGGACCTTCGGGTGTGAAATTCGACTAAACCACTCAGCATATCTATCATCGACCTCCCAAGCCGAACTAACCCGTTGCGACCTATCTTTCTCGTTGAGGACATGATGTTCCCAGTTCTCCCAATACCATGTATGTTCTCCATAATCCTTTGCTTCACTCCTTCTCTTCTTTGTTGCTCTCATAGGGGCAGATGGAATATGTTGAACCACACCAAATTGCCTCAACACCCTTTCGGGTTGATACGGCTCGGCAATATCATCAAATACGATACAACAGTTGTAGAAGGCGTATAGTGGGGGAGATGACTCACCAATGCCCATGAGTCTATATGGGTCCCAAATAACCTAAATAACACAATTATTATACTAGATGCTCATTCAATGTCAAATTAACATGCAAAATACCATAGTATATAGAATTTTACCTCTCGCTCCTCTAAATCGTCGATCATCTCTCGGAGGTTAACCAGTCTGTCATCTAGATTTCCATGTGCATCATGCTCCGTCCATCTACCCATCAGAGGCAAATCCGGCCTAATGTCGAAATCCTTTTTCAAATCCGACATACCAAGCTTAAAGTGCTCGTCAATCCATGCCTAAACAAGAAAACAATTAGTAACAAAGAAGATAGACTCCTAAATTAATCAACTTATAATAATGTGAGAAATACCTGGAGGAGGGGTAGATAACCCGCCATTTGTCCACCCTTAGTGGAAGCATGACCGAGCTGCCTATAAAGATAAGAAAGTACAGCCGTGCCCCACGAATATTCAGGGACCTTCGTCAAGTCCATCAAATATGTAAGGTAGCAAACATGCACCTTCGAACCACTCTTGTCACAAAAAAGAGTCGAGCCCATAAGATGGAGAAGGTACCCTCTGACGCAAAAGTCTTTCTTCCGTGCGTCATCTTTGTCTAAGCTACCCGAACAGATTTCCCTCAACCACAACATTCGGACACTCTTGCACTTAGTCGTCTTCAATTCTGCTTCCGCAGCCTCAGGTGTCACCCCTAAACCTTTCACCAGAAGATTGCATTCATTTACATGATCATTATCAAGATGAACCGAGTGACCTGTAATCTGAAGTCCTGTAATACGATGCACATCCTCTAGTGTGATCGTCATTTCTCCAAATGGCATGTGAAAGGTGTTAGTATCTTCATGCCACCTCTCCGTGAAAGCCGTGATAAGAACCCGGTCAAGTTTCTGGTAAGAGTATTTAGCGATTTGCAGAAGTCCTGATGCTTCCACCTTCTCACGAACTACTTTACACTCGAGTTCTATGTCCCAAACATGTTCCTTCTTTGAATCCCGTATACTTTTACTTTCAAGGGCCCCCACTTGCACACCACTTGCGTGATTATGTAGTTTCAAAACAGGACGATCCTACGTAAACAAACATAAAAGTTACGTTTATTGAAAGTTAACAATATATTATTATATTAAACATTGATAAGTGCGAAAAATAGAAAAACATACACGTACCTTGCCATTCCAAATCTGGTAAGCAATATGGTTCTCATAGTTCTTGAGAACGCTACGGTCCGTCGGCCCTCCTGGAAAAGGATCCGCACCTGCTTCACTTGTCGAACCGTCGACAATCTGCTTCCGAGCATCCTCCTTCCTCTTTCTCGCACTTACAGTTTGTGCGACACGTTGAGACATGACTAAAGATAAAATAGGATATATAAATAAAGTCAAACAACTTGGAAAAAAGAAAAAAGATGATTCATTCATTCTGAGGAGGCAAGGTTGATGATTCATATAGAGAGAGTGGGAGATTTTAAAGAGAGAGAGAGAGAGAGGAGAGAGTGGGAGATTTTAAAGATTGATGGGTATAATTTCTAAAAATTTGACCTACTGGCCAAAATACGGTGGGCACGAGCCGTGAGATGCCCAAAATTCGGTTCGAGCCCACCGAAAATATGCACAGTAGCTACTGTGCATAGTTTCGGTGGGCTCGAACCGAAAATGTGCACAAAATTCGGCTCGAGCCAACCGAAAATATGCACAGTAGCTACTGTGCATATTTTCGGTGGGCTGGAACCGAAAATATGCACAAAATTCGGCTCGAGCCCACCGTAAAAATGCACAGTAGCTACTGTGCATTTTTACGGTGACCACGAGCCGTAATTTGTCATTGTTACGGTCTGGTTCGACCGAAAATTTGCACTACATTAATTGAACAAAAATTGAAAAAAAATTGAACTAAATTAATGGTTTCCCTAAACCCTAAATCAAATCAACTAAATTGAACAAAAATCACACACATCAAATCAAAAACAACTAAATATAGGTTAGATTTAATGGTTTCCCTCTTAAATTTGGGGGTTTTCTATCTCTCTCTCTTTTCTCCCACAACCAGACGCAATGAACTACAAATTAGGTCTGAAACTTGTTAGTTTTTGTTGCAAATCAATCAATTGAACTTATTAAGCCATTAATTTCAAAAATCAAACAAAACATAAACTAGGGTTTTTCTTGGTTTGATTTAGGTACTAAGAGATACAGGGATAGAGAGAGACACAAGGAGAGAGAGAGAGAGAGGTACTAACCGAGAGAGATGCAACCGAGTGAGCTCCTTAACGTTGTATTTGATGGTGATTTGAGAGAGAGGGCGATAGAGAGAGAGAGAGAGAGATACTCGGCTGTTTTAACTGGTGTATTTTGAAGCTTGAGAAATGAGGGATGAAAGGGAAGGTGGTCTATTTTGGTCTTAGGTTAAGTTTGACCTAACGGCGTTAACTTTGCCGTTAGGTCAAACATAGATGAAGGGAGTGCTCTTTTGTAGAGGGGCCCCTATAACCAAATTGGTTATAATGAGGGGCGCTTTTAGCGGGGAGGCCTTTTAACAAAAACGGGGGGCCTTTTAAAATTTCCCTGAGATAAAATACTAAGAGGATTGATGTCCCTCAAAAACATGGGTGCCCGTTTACACCATGTAGGCGTCCCTTTACATAAAGTGAAGGTCCGCATACATACCGCCCAGAGAGAGAGAGGTGAACCAGAATGACTTTCACGGGCTCATAAGTAAATAACGCCGATAATCTCTGAAATGTGAAAAATCTTCGCATTTCTTGTTTCTCACTCATAACTTTTTCAGTTGCTTCTTCAGGTAAAAGAGATTCAGAGATCCATTAACGCAGGTTAGAACTATCTATTTTACTTCATCTCTCTACCTTTTTTGTTAACATTTTATCAGAAAGAAAGAGAGAGAAAGAAAGATTGAAGGTTTTGATTCGATTAAACTTCCAAGTTAATTTCGACGGATTAAACTCACATTTCGCTTAGTGTTGTTAATCTTTTGTGATGATTTAATTAATGATTTCGGTTCTATCTGTTTCATATGGAAGAATCTTGCATTATGAAGTTAGTGCAGAAAATTAATTGATTTTGGATCGTAATTTCGCGCCAAAATTTATTGATTAGGTAAAAACTGAGATCCATGCAGTTAGGTTTACGTTTTATTATTTGATCATTCGATCTAAAAATTTTAGATCTCTATTTTATATCTATATATATATATTGCATTCTGTTAGATCTGAACATTTTTATGATAAAGTGAAAAAGAAAATCAGATTTGATGTTTATTTTTATGTGTATTTGTCGTTTTTTATTGATTCAAAGTTAGATATGCTTCTGAAATGTGTATTTAACGAATTGATTCTTCAGATGTGTACTTTGGTGTTTATTATTATCTTATTGATATATAATGGAATGGTGAATTTTGTGGTTTATGGCAGAGTGTGGCTTCAACAGATTTACGCATTAAAAATTTTGGGCGGAAAAATTGATTATTTAAAGTATGCGGGCACGTCAAACTCTTCGTGAAGCTTTCTCGACATACAAGCGTATGTCATCGAAAGAGTCGACAGATGTTGATGATAGAGATGCTGATTTAGGTACTCCAACTGCTTTAAGCTTGGAACCTATTTTTTTCGATTGATTATGGGCTGAGAAATTAGAATCTGAGTTAAAACTCGGAAATTAGAGAAAATTTTTTATCGTAAGAACTTAAGATTTGATGCTTTTAATGTGAACTTCAACTGCATTGATTTTGATCTGTAATTTAATTCGATCAGATACTTTCTATAATTGATTGCAATTTAAAATTGATATTTAACTTGAGATAGTGATACTTGATAGTAATATTCGTGGTCCAACTAAATTGTTATGTGTTTTAGATCATGTCCAGGACAGTCTTGGTAAAGAGACTACAAACCCGTCATGGAAGCTTTCTTTCCCACACATACTTACAGCAACCATTTCTTCGTTCTTATTTGGCTACCATCTCGGGTAATGTTTAGTGTTTTATAAGTCAATTATACTATTCTTCTCTATGACTACAACGTCTATTACATGTATAATTGAGAGTGATATCCACTGTCTTTGCTTTTGTTTTACACAGAGTAGTTAATGAGCCACTTGAAAGTATTGCCTTGGATCTTGGTTTTAGTGGGAATGCATTGGCCGAAGGTACTGCTGGTGATGGATTTAGTATCTTATTTATTCAATTTCAATCATCATTTTCTGATACGTTTCTTTTCTTAAATCTTAAGGTTTAGTAGTAAGTACATGTCTGGGTGGTGCTTTTGTTGGATCTCTCCTTAGTGGTTGGATCGCAGATGGAGTTGGGCGCCGTAGAGCTTTTCAGTTGAGTGCTTTACCAATGATTGTTGGGGCTTTTGTGAGGTAAATTTATACACGCAACAAAGTAAATGTTTAGTTAATTTGTGAAATATGAGCGATGTTCAAGAGCTTCACTTATTTCTTGAATTTGTTAGAAACACAAATACATCAAAACATGATGAACTAGGGCTTTTGTTCGGAGATGGCAGTCTTTTTACAATGGCCCCCTCGTAGATTGGCGGGTCTGTACATTTGAACAAAGATGGAACAACTTACTATAGAATTAAGTGATTCGGTTTATTTTGTCTCTCTTAGGTAAAGGTTCTTTCTCCCTTCCCCTGCTGTGTTCGGGAGGGGGGTCAGTCTGAGTTTTGTGTTCCGGGGATACATGACCTTGACTAAGATATTTCGTATTTGCTTAAAAGACTTCAATACATACTCCAAACTTGCTGAAAATTAGTTAAGTAGTTATTTTTTCTCCTGCTTTTTGAAACAAAAAAACTTAGCCAGATTTTATAGTTGACTCGAGTCATCTAAAAGTTTAAGTGTACTCAAGCAAATAATGTTATCGTAGCTAGGGTAAAGAACCAGTAATTTTGCAGTTTTAAAAAGTTTTTAATCAACAATGGCCGAAGGTATGTAATTGTATCTAGTTTGATTAATTTTCCAATGTAAGACGTTATAGTTGGTTCTCATTGATATTTGAGTCCATCACAAGCTTCTTAGAGAGATTTTCTTTGACATGTATTTTGCAGTGCTAGAACACAAAGCCTGGAAGGCATGCTTCTTGGGAGGTTACTAGTTGGAACAGGTATGGGCCTTGGTCCATCAGTTGCTTCATTATATGTGACTGAGGTATGATAGATGGTTGAATTTTGGAAGTTGGCTTGATTCTTAATTAAACGTGGAACTATTGCTTCATTATTAATCTTGTCTTGTTTGTGGAATCAGGTTTCACCTTCTTTCATAAGAGGTACCTATGGGAGCTCTATTCAAATTGCGACATGCCTTGGACTTATGTCCTCTCTGTTGATTGGAATCCCGGTCAAGGAAATAATGGGCTGGTACGAAACATGCATCGAATACATACCGCGATCACTGTTTACTTATTTTCTGTAGTCATATACTGAGTGAGTACTAATGGTAACCTTCCAATAATGCTTTTAGTTTCTAATTCTTTGTGCTTAGGTGGCGAGTATGTTTTTGGGTATCTGCTGTTCCTGCTGCAATATTGGCTCTCGCTATGGAATTTTGTGCAGAGAGTCCACAATGGCTTCATAAGGTTAATATTTTCACTTGTCATTTCTTCCAAGAAATGACTATTTTCCTCTAATCAACATGTTCCCTGTCTATTATTCTGCATTCTCTCTCTATCATAGGTGTCTTCCTGTTTTTTATGAGCGGCATTTCTTATTAAAATTAAAGATAACAACTATATGATCAGTTGGGTAATGAATGGTATGCTTTCATAGAACCAGTGAGTTACGAATAAAACAATTAAGAACAAGCTACTATCATAGTTAACGTTGTTCTTGCTCTCAGTGACTGGGCTTCGCCTGACTATACCCAATATTTAGCCATTTGTGTCTTTTCTTCTTAATGATTTTTCCATTTATATGCACCCCGTGAAAGATAAAGTATGTTTTAATGTTTCATTTTTGGTACGTAGAGAGGAAGATGCGCTGAAGCTGAAGTTGAGTTTGAGAAGCTCTTGGGAGGATTGCACGTCAAATCTGCAATGGCAGAACTATCAAAGTCAGACAGAGGGGATGAATCAGATACTGTAAAGTTCTCAGAGTTGATGTCTGGCCGTCATTTCAGAGGTGTCAAAATGACCTCTTTCATTCATTTATCTGTTTCTAAGACACTGTTCTTTTGCATGCTTTTGTTCTATTTGGTTAAGTTCGTTTCATTTACAATTTCTTTTGGCAGTTGTTCTTATTGGGTCGGCTCTATATGCTTTACAACAGCTATCAGGAATAAATGCTGTATTCTACTTTTCCTCAACCGTCCTTAAAAGTGCGGGGGTTCCATCAGACGTAGGAAACATCTGTGTAGGACTCGTAAATTTATCTGGTATGGGAACTTGATCTTTGCTACTTGCATGTGTCCGATGAGATTCCTTTTACTCCTTATTGATTTGTAATTGTTTGCAGGATCGATTGTTGCAATGATGTTGATGGACAGATTAGGAAGAAAATTGCTTCTTTTGGGAAGCTTCTTTGGCATGGTAAAGCCACTATCTATAATGATCTCAAATATAACAAATCTGAATCTTCCGTAGATCGTAACTTCGTTGAATAAATCCACACGTTTTACGGGAGACTTGTAAGTCACGGAGTCAGAGCTAAAATGATTATATGATTATGTTCTTTCTTTAATCATATAACTTAGAGATTGCTCATACCCAACAAAGAGAAACAAATTAATATCTTATGTATGTATCTATGCAGTTGGGGCCGGATCAGCTAACCCGGGATCCCGATTCCCATAATGGGATCAAGCCGAGGTTGCCTTGGGATCGGTGACCATTTAAAGTTATGAATATATAATTTCTAACATTTTTATACATACATCATATATAAAATTGACTGGGGCGATTGTCATTGGATTGGCTCAGTCTAGCTCCGATCTCGACCTGATCCACAAGTTACTATGGCGATCCCAAGTCCCGACTCCCAAGTGCACATATATATGTATAATATTCTCTGAGAGAAGATCCCGAGCCTCCCCTCCATCACTACAAACACGCGCACGCACCGACACACACCTTGTTCCGATCTTTTAGGCTATCTCCAATTCATTTGACGCGCCAAAGTGAACTCTAGCAGACTGGGTTGTTCTCCTTGCTTGAATGGGATGATATTCCACATCTAAGGGCAGATCAGATTAATTGGAGTGACCAATGAGTACTGCCGTTGCTGCAGAAAACTTAAAAGCTTTCATAATTTACAGTCTATCTTCCTCGACTTTTGCTTGAATTTGAACCCCCTGACTCTTTAGTATATGCATTCAACTGTTTCAGGCGGTAGCTATGTGCATCCAGGCTTCTGCATCAAGTTTTCAGGTAGCAGGAGCAGGGGCTTACTTATCTGTTGGTGGGATGTTACTGTGAGTAATTATCACCTTGAGTATCTTTAATATGTAAATAACTGATAGCTGAAATGCACTTCCAGACTTGGATTTACACATCCAATTTATATGCCAACCCATATTTTTGATGTATACCAGTTGACTGTTTTCTATGGGAGACTGCTGGAACTGTTAAAATTTGTGAAAGAGATGGATGGAACCCGGATAGTTATATAGCTTACTTTAGTCTGGTTTTGTCATGACAATATGTCGATAGTATTAACAATATTTAAGTGAAATACAATTTAGCATTGTTTTTTAGGACATTAAAAAACAATGGTATAGTGTCGGCAAGGACAGAGTGGAGGTTTTGGCACGAATTTTGCAAATATAAAATTAAGCACACATATCTTTAGAAAGAGTTAGAAATAAGTCAGACAACTGTGATTTGCAGATTTAGGTGGTGTTTTAATTTCCCATTGTCTGCATACGACTCGTCTGACGCATCTAAATCTGAATTTTCTGGATCAAATAGACCCAAATCAACCTGAGTCAGAAATTCAGATGAGCCAGACGAAAACAAACAATCTAAAATGTGGCTTGAGCTAAAAACTACCTTAGTAGCTGATTCTTAATTGTGTATGCAGGTTTGTCTTGATGTTTGCGCTTGGAGCTGGTCCAGTCCCGGGTCTTCTCCTACCAGAGATTTTACCCAACCGACTGAGAGCAAAGGCTATGTCAGTTTGTTTGGCAGTTCACTGGGTATTCTTTTGCTCGCTTTCTTGTTTTTATATATATATATATATCCAATTTTGTCGCCTACTCAAGTAGTTTGGTTCGGCACTTGGGTGGCACTCAGCCAAAACTCGGCTACTGCCATTTAAAAGTTCCATAAATAAAATAAATAGAAAAGAGGCAAGAAGCAAAGGAAATGGGCGGGGGGAACTCAACTCTTTTCCCGTTACGCTGACCTAGTTCGGCACCCCTTGAGCCAACTTGAGAGCCCGGACCTCTAATTAAATTTGCATGATTACTTTATCCCTACGAATTTCAAACATTTGCCCTCCAACTTACCCCTCAAACCAGTGAAATTCAAAGCCTTGTGACTTGATCTGTTTGTATTGAATCCGCTGAAATGACATGTTGGGTCTGATTGGTAAAAGGGAAAAAAGGGCCTCTCAAAACAGCAAGAAAGAAAAAACAGAAGGGCCAAAGGAACTGTTTTATTTGATCAAGTAATTTTTGTTTGTGATGGTTTTGCTTATCACTGTTTTATGTCTCATTGCCGGAACTTAGGATTAGTACTGTAATTTTTGTTCATGAACTCTGATTCCTCTCTAATCTTCGAATTCTGTTTGTTTTTCAGGCTGTAAATTTTTTCATAGGACTGCTGTTCTTACATTTACTGGAGAAACTCGGTCCTCGAATCTTGTACTCCCTGTTTGCTTCATTTTGTTTGACGGGAGTATTTTTTGTAAAGAAGAATGTGGTGGAGACAAAAGGAAAATCTCTGCAAGAAATCGAGATTTCGCTTCTTCCACCAGTATAGAGAGGTACTTCCTTTCAATCCGATAAACTTATGATTATTTTTTAAATCCAATCTATAATGAGAACCTTACAGAGTTTTGTAATGGTAAATAAAGTTTCATAAGATAACTTTCAGCAAACTGTTTTATTGTTGAACTATAGAACCTTTAAACCGGTCCGGGTTCCCATTCTTTGTAAGATTTTCTGAGTTTCTCGAGAACAAAACAAGAGTTCCCCAAAAATCACAAAATCTTCAAGATGAAAGGATTAGAAACCATATTTCTGAAATATATGGTTCCATCCCTGATGCATTCCGTCACATCAGATTAACATTTAAGTGAAAGAAACACACATTGTAAATGAATGGTTGTCGGCCCTTACGATTCTGTTCGTAAACCTTATTTCTTCCATTCATTGTTTGTTTGATTCACAGGTACGTTTAGGTAAATCCAGGATCATTTTTTCCTCGAGTAAGCATACCGGTCTGAACAATTATCTTCAATTTAAACTGTTCACTTTGTCCAAATGATTGGTTTGTTCGAGAAATTTCTGCAGAGACATCAAAACGACAAGTGCTTTCTCGACAACACGGAAATGTAAATTCTGAGCTTTTTATCTTAGCAAAAAAAAATTCTGAGTCGAAAATTTTAGTTTTGAATTGTTAGTATACTGCATATATCCAAATTTTATTTCAGTCTATTAAATTTATAGAAATAAATGCATTTTACCAATGTTTTCTAACAATTCTATTCAGTCTGAGCCGTACGCCTAACTTCGGTCAGAGTCTTGATGTGGTTGGTTATGTTACTGTTGTCTTGTATATATGAAAGGGGTTCGTTCCTCTCCTTCTTGAAGAAACAAAAAAACAGGTTTAGAGAAGTGCTATGTGTACAGATGTGACAAAGACGTCCAAACTACAAATATGCATTTAGGTGGGTGATTTAGGACCATTGATGCTCAGATCGTTGACAATCTCTAGGCGATTTAACAAGCATCCATTAGTCCTTGTTGAGTTGGAACTTGGAAAAACATGTACAGACTATTTTTTGTTGTAGGACTATTATGGCCTGCACATGTAGAAATTTTTATGGATTTATGCGTGAAGGCATAGATATGGGGATCTTTTATAATCTAAATGCCATAAAAAATTACTACTTCAAAATTTCAACAAAAAAAATTAGACTTTAAAAGGATAAAATCCTACATTCTTATGACTTCAGTTTTGCCACGTAACTTATTAAATAAAATGTACCTAGGCTTTTTGTCACTCCGCAAATAAAAGATTGCACATTAAAAAATCTTCTCGGATTGGTCTAGGATTGGTCAGTAGGCACTGCCTAAGATTTCGGACTGATCAGTCTGAGACTTGGCCTAAGCTTTCAGATTGACATGGCCTAAGCTTTCAAACTGATCAATCCGAAATCATTGGCCAGGTCTCGTACTGACCAGGCTGAAACCTCTTGGACTGGTCAGTCTGGAACCTTCCGGACTGGTCCTGGAAACTTTTACACCCAGGTGCCAATAAATGTTTGAGGTCAACACAAATTGACCTTAGTCAATCTCCTCTCCTGGTGCTAACAACAATTTTCAGGTGCCTTTAGCCCCTCCCTTATGTGAAGGAGGGTAAATGTGGTTACATGATACAAATACTTAAGTTTTTCCGAATTTATGAAAATTTTCTTACATACATCGTGGAACATTGGTGGACGCAGGAGGATGTTTGAAATGTCTCAAACCAATGCCCCAGATATTGGGAATATTTGCATTGTTCTAACTTCTAAGTTAATGACCCATATAGTAGGAGACATTTCAAATGTCTCCAACTAATGGCCCATACATTAATGGACATTTCCATCATATAAAAAAAAAGGACATTTCCATGTTCACCGACATCTTCTATCTCCATGTTCTTGGTTTCTTGACTTCTTTTTTTTTTCCCTTCAAAGGCTATTCGGAATATTGTTAGAAGCTGGGTCACCTTGTTTTGTGATGGTAGCATCTACTTGCTGTCTATATAGTGAGGTCGAACAACTAGATTCTCAACAAGAAGCAAGATCCCAGGTTTAATATTCAAATTAGACTTTGAGAACCTTTTAACATGGCTAACCTTATCTCAGTCGTCGCTGGATTCTCCATCCTTATCAAAGGAAAGACATCTGGTTTCTTTACAAGTGCAAGAAGAATTCGTCAACGAGATTCTCTTTCACCTTTTCATTTCCTTATTATCGGTGAAGTTTTTTCTCAGACTCATGGATATAGCTGAATTGCTTAACGGCCTAATCTTATCTCAGATTTCTCGGTGAGTAAAAAAGGTACTCCGATTACTCACTTGCAGTTTGACGATGACATAATTATCTTTCTCAAAGCTGAACTAAATCCAGTCCAAGAGCTAATCAAGAGAACCTCCATACCTTGGAATCCAATACTCAGAGAAAATAGCTAAGAAACTAGCCCCTTGGAATCTAAGAGTGGCAGTTTGATATTGACTAGAAGTGTCCTTGCTTCTATATATGCCCCTTTTATCTTTCTTTATATCTTCTCTATTCGTATTGGCGTTGCAAATAAATTAGAAATAATCTCGAGGGATTTTTTGTGGCGTTGCAAACATAAATAACGTTCCTGTAGGTGAAAGTTGGATTGTATACAGTATTAAATACATAATACATATGACAGAGACCATATGACATAGACCATGCTCGTCTGACGTCAACATAATGTTATGACATATTTTACCATTTGAACTTGAAATGAGGTATTTTCCACCCGAATCTAACTATTTTTTTTCGACCTTTTTCACATTATTTGTTGTACATATTGGGTTGATTCCTCATTTTTCCTCTTAAAAGCTAATCCGTTGTTGTATTGCTTTCATTAGTCTTAAATTACAACCTTTTATAAAAGATTGATCCACAAAAATAATATAAATCAAATATTTATTTTAGATTTCCCATTCTTGACAATTTGTAAACAGTTCACCTAGTCAATGCTATTATTTCCTAGTATAAATATCAAATCAATGGTTTAGCACAATGTTACCTTACTTAGTAACTGAATAAACCTCTTCCTCATCAGAATAAGGTCTAGGGTTTTCCTTTCTCATGCGCACGCATCCTGGGTGAACTATAACCGATATTATGAATGATACTATTTTATCTTCTAAAAAAAAATAACTTTGTAATGACGAAAAATATAATGTTTAGGTTCTCTTCGTTTATTATCAATTAATATAGGATATAAACTATACTTTTTCCAACTTCAGGACAAATGCCCAAACCCGCCATGGAGACCAACATGCATTCGTTACCTATATCATTTGTTAGAGCCTATTGTACACTCTTTCATGCATGAAATCTGCATATACTGAGATTCTTTTTGTGTGTATCCTAGTCATCTTAACCAATTTCTTCCTCGTCTCGTTGAGTAATTAACTCTCTTTAGTCTAGACTTCTCATGTCCATGATCTCGCCCCTCACTAATAATCTATGCATTTCTCCAAAGAAGCTGGAAATTTTGCATGTCTTGATCCGTTCTTGCATTACTTATATCGAAAACCTAATTTATTATAGCAAAATGGGATAAAAGTTTTCAAGAATTAGGGCTACGGATAATCTCCTTCTCCTCTCATAATTATTTACTGGGGGTTTATTGATGTTTTTGTGGTGGGACAACCATTTGTTATCTGTCTTCGAATGTTTAATTTTCTTTTTCTTATCTTGGGTTAGGGTTTACCCTTTTTGCCCTTCTCTTTCATTTTATTAACTCGACATTTCTATTTATTTCGATCAACTTTTATGTGCACATACTACAATAGAAATGTACAGATTCGTGATAAAGACTTATTGTTATATTCAGGGTTGGTCGTATATATTCAAATCACTTTGTATGCACGCGTACTACAATAAAAATGTGCAGTTTCATGATAAAGACTTAGCGTTATATTGAGGCTTGGTCGTATGACCCACACACCTTATTCTTTGGTAGGTCATTTTTAGTTTTAGATACAAAATTTACTTACGTTTAGTAAAATACTCGTTTGACTGAGGACGTCTAATAGGACATAATTATATAGTAACTAAGCTAAACCTAGGGTGATTAAACAATTGTTAAGATATCAATATAGTGTGATCATATTGATGAGCATATAAAAATTGTTTCCATCTCCTCAGTGAGTTGGGTGGGAATAAAGAAAAGAAGAAAAAGGTAATCCAAGAAGGGCATGTCAAGAAAAAGAATCTCAAATGAGCATTTTTTGATCTTTTTCAATGAGAGTTAGGTTTAGGGTTAAGATTTATTCCTTGGGTTGAGTTAACTTTTTTGGTCTGGTAAAGTTAGGGTTAGTTTTTTTTTTTTTGTTCCTGTACTTAATTGCCACAAATTAGGGTTTCAATTTGCAAATAAATTGTGATTATGGTGGGCATATAGAACATGGCATCATGTTGCAGATATCCCATTGGTCAATTTTGTTTTCTCTCTCTAAACCCTAAAAAATGTTGATGACATGGCATGCCTGCCTAATTTAACCTTGTTTTACGGATGGATAGAAAGTTAAAAAAAAAACTCTCTTTTTTTTCATCCTCTTCCTCTCGACTTTCTCTCTCCCTCCCCTTCTCTCTCTCTCTCTTGTATCAAGAACTCATCGAAGAGTTGAAACCCTAATAAACTAGGGTTTGGTTTACATCATCCACACTCAAATTTCTCTCTCAAAACACCTCCAAAATATCCCCAAAACTCACTTATTTAGCTGGGTATTTGAGCTGCTAAAGTTAGATCATTTCATCAATTTGAATCCTCTTTGCCCTTTTCTTTAAGTAAGTGATCTCTCTCTCTCTCTCTCTCTCTCTTGAATAGTTCATGATTTCTCGTTTAATTTCTATTATCAGAAGTTTTCATTTCCACATCTATGAGCTTTAATTTAGTTAAAGTTTCCATCTTTTTTTATTTTTGGTTATTATTTTCATGTTTATGTAATTGAAATTCACATAGAGAGATACATATCTAACCTGGGTTTTGCTTCAAATTTCATTTTCAGGTAAGAAACTAATTAATCAAATTTATTAAGGCTAGCTAGGGTTTACTGTTCTAAACTTGAATTTTTATTTGCTTTAATATTTATATACTTCAGTTTTCATCTTAACTTTGTTATTTCATAATGAAATGTCCAAATCTTATTGATTGTTTCCCTTAGATGCTAGATTAATGGTATTTTTAGTCTTAAAAACGTTATTTTATGTAAAAAATTTCAATTTATTGTAGTGGGTAGGTCTGATATTTGATCAACATTGTTATTTCATGATTTAATTTGAAATTAATTCAGTCGATACATTAGCTAAAATTGTTCGTTGCATCTATCAGTTTGCTGTTTCATTACGAGTTAATTTGCAATTAGTGATCATGGACTTTAATATAGTTACATAATTAGTAACTTGGAGATATTGTTTATGTTATTCGAATCACACGTGTTAAAATGTGATTCATTTGTAGTCAAGAACACTTACGTAGACCCGTTTTCTTTGTATTTTCGTGGGTGAACGGGATATTGCTACTTTCCTTGTCAAACCTAATACGTAACTGTTAGTTTTAGAATGTTATTAACTTGGTATTCCTATTGTTAATTACTTCATGATAACATATTTTTCAAATCAAATGGTAATTATGTGGGTAATTGTTGACATTCTTGTTAAGGATTTAGTGGGGTTAGAATAGGTTCAACACCTCATTCATCGTATTGTCTTCGCTAAGAGGCAATAAACAACTTCCCGTTTTTGATATTGATTGATTTTCTTATATATATTACACATTTAATTGGTAATCTAACCATATCTTTGCAATTAATTATCGAATCGAACATTTATGTTCTATTATTAATTTTGAATAAGCCATTGTCTATATATTTCAGTTCTTTTATAGAGAATAGATGGAAGAGAGAGGAGAGGGAAATTGTGGTAGAAGTAAGTCTATTTGCTCACATAAGTCTAGCAAGTCTGGTTGAATTGGGATCAATGGAGCTTGTCAATGTCCCTGAGAAGCAAAATGTTGAATGTGCGCACTTCTCTATTCGGTAAGCTTCAGATTACATTCGTTCAGCATATATACAGTAATTGATTTAGTTTCTACTTCCTTGTACATTGTCCATGTGAGTTATTGTGAGTTATTTCACGGATATAAGTATGAATTGTGTCAGTTATTTTATGCCCTAATTGCGCTAGGTGGATGTGGTTGCTCCTTCACTTTTATGAGCTAGTTATGATTCATTTATTCCTTTATTCACTTTGCGATTCAATTGATAATGAGAATCATGATCTGCTACAATCCATTATGGGAAGGAGAGAATGGGGCTCTAGGAGCTCTTGAAGCACAAACAGTTGCCGCACACCGCTTTCAAATCTTGTCTTATTTCCAGTTTTATCCCCATTCAATTTTCGTTGTATTTAGTATTTACTTTTACTGTTTCCTCTTTTAGTGCCAGGCTAGTTGCTTATTGATAACATAATTAGGCTTGCTTTTTGGTTGGTTCCGTAGATCGAAAGAGATTTGAGTTGGAGATAATAAATTACCTATAATGTTTTGGTATCGACGAAAAAATATATGCATAGTTTAACTAATCGCTTCCACTGGTTTAGACTTCTTGAAGTTGTATACGTTTAGATTTCCATACCGAGGCAAGGGCGCTGATCTCTTTTTGTTGTTTGTAATTCCTGTGAAACGCTTCTGTAATTTCATTTTTTGTACCATGCATCGAATTGGGGTAGTTATACTTTTTCCTCCAAAAGTAATTGACCTTAATTTCTTCTTAAATATCAGCTTAAGTACATATTCTGTTATAAGAGGGGAAATGCTATAACTGATGATTCTTATCATTTTCTGTGAGATATGCCATGAAATCAATACTGAAGTGACTATGAGTCTCAAACCAATTATTTGAATGCAGCAATTCAATATAATATCTTGGAGAGGAAATATTATCTGCTGAAAACAATCGCTGGGTTTTATTGGTTAGTTCCTAATTGTTTCTCTTTATCATGAATGCAGAGGATATGTTGTTGATGTTCGAAAAACAAATAAAATCGCTTGTTTGCCATTTTCTACTGAGCTTGATAGCCTTGAGGATTTGAAAGAGCAAGCAAATGCACTTCCTCCTGTGCATGTTCCTAAGTTCAAATGGTGGCGCTGCCGAAATTGTTTGATGATGAGTACTAATATGGTGGGTGGAGATGTTGCTGCTGAAAAAATTGGTTCTTCTCTTGGTAATGCTGTCATATCGTCCCATGGAGATGGATCAAGGTTGATTTGTGGATGCCAGGAGGCACCTGAAGAGAAAATGTCTGAAGGAGGACAAGACCATCCTGAAATTCCTGTTGGATTGAATGGTAAGAAAAGTGATCTGTCATTATGTAGTCAGAAGAAAGAAGATGCTGCACCAGTGCACCCAATTAGAAGTGGTACGAGTCTGTCCATATTCTCTGTGATCTGAAAATCAATTTCTTTTTGATCTAATATGTATGCTTCCAAGAATACTACCCAAATTTTGATCTCTCTCTCTCTCTCTATCTCTCTCTGTTTCTGCAGATAATCATGCAGCAATGGGTTCTAGTGATGGTTCCGAAAAGAACGTGGATCAGGTCTTAAATGGAATCGTTTCGGGTCCCAGGAAAGTTAAGTCGAGCCTGATTGTAGACATAGGATCAACTGAATCAGATAGGTCACCAGTTTGTGTTGGAAAAGGTAAGCAGAGAATCAACTCCAGCCATGGTGAAACTGCAACTGCTTTTAGATCTGTATGTCGTGAAAAGAATGCTCCAAAAGAATCTTCGGATGTTTCTATACACAGTAGAAACTTGAAATGCAGCAGTGGGAAGAGACCCACCAAAATCTTCTCGAAGGAAAAGCCAGCATTCGCCTGGGACAGTTTAACCAAGTCAAATGAACAACATCAAAAGGTAATGGAAGCTATTGAGTTAAATGGGGTACCTGCCACCGAAACTCATAAGAGTGAGGATCTAAATGTTATTAAAGCTCGAACTACTAAGCTTCAGTTCATGGAACTAGATGAGAGTGATGATGATTTTCCTGGAAATCCTGATCGAGATCTTCCCAATAGGAAAGATGTTTCGGGTGGCAGTGTGCAAAGAAGAAAAGTAAGAAAAGTGCGCTTATTGACTGACATCATGAGAAGCGAGGGGATGAACAAATTGAGCAAAGGTTGCAATTCTGATAGAGATGCTTACCTTGACTCCATCTCGACAGAAGGTGCTCGTTCTAAAGCAGATAGAACAAGTACATTCAATGGGATAGATCTAAATGCTGATCCCATTAGTAATGTGGCAGATCAACAAAACAATAGCGGGATTTTCCTGAGTAAGAAAAGGAAAAGGAGAATGATGTCTCAGGAGGAAGATCAAGGTCTTCTGTTGAATTACCCAAAATATACACTTGATAAAGATGCGATCTCTAACGGAGATTCAGAAACGGAAAATATCAACACTAGGAATACGGGTCCTGGTACCAAAAGTTATTTAAGCAAAAACAAAAACGATCGAGAGATTAATTTGGAAAAGAAGAAACAGAAGAGGACTAAATTCGAAAAGGGGCAGCCTTCCTCAAGACATGTGCAAGACAGTGAAATTCATATTACAAGGAGAGAGATAGAGACTGAATCACTTCAGGAGAGAGGTGCTCATCATTATGCCAAAGCAAAAACAGATAATAAGAGAATTACTCCAGTCAAGAATACTAGGAGTTCTGAAAACAGAGATTCGAGGTTCTCCTTGATGAATTGGGAAGGGGAGTTGCCCGAGAAAAACCAGTTTATTAGGAGAGGTATGGAAAATAAGCACGAGGGTTCTGCAACTTTTCCTTTTAAGTATGAAGGCTTGACTGTAGGCGATGTTCAACAATGCCTAAATCATATGGCTAGTCACAGGAAAGGCAATTTAAGAAAGAAACGAAATGGTATCAGGCAGGTCGATAATGGAGGCCTTAATCCTCGAGGTACAGGATTTGATTCCTCTCTGAATTTTCAGACAAAGGTGTGTGATTCTTCTTTTACTATTATTTCTCAAACAATTATCATGTTATAAATGAAGATAGGCCGATACCTATAAATTAATCATCCATTAAAACTGAGTGTATGATTATATAGCATATTATCTTATGAGTAGCTTTTATATTCTCCATGGAGAACGTTTTGGATGATTCGTATATGAATTTTGTTCTTGCCTGGCCTTTATCTCCTCAATGGTCCATCATTTTCCTCAATGATTGCTAGCGTGAAATTTGTGTTGAACAGTGGAAGAATATGTGTTTGTGGTTATAAGCATTGATTTGTATTTTTATTTCAGCCACCCTTCGGGACAACCAATTTTGAGAACTCCAATATTAATCGAAGAAAATTGGACATATCCAGCATGAAAACTGATGAAAGAGCCAAGAATGCATCCATACGGGCAGCTTCTGATGATATTCCTATGGAAATTATTGAACTCATGGCGAAAAATCAGCAGGAGAGGCGACTCTGTAGTGCTGAAGGGACTTCTGGAAACAGCTACTACTTCTCAAGAACAGGTGAGAAAGTAAAGGATGCTGATAAGACGGATCATTCAAGATTACTCTTCGATAAGAACTTCATGTTACAAGATTCAACCAATGAAAGAACTAACATTTCTTCTAAAGGTAAAGGTGTGGTACCTGCCAAGCATAAATCGGATGGTTCCTTATTTTCGGTCGATGGATACAAAGACATCAGCTTCAACATTAGTCAACCAAATCAATCTAATGGATCTATGGATTTTGGAGCATTTCCACAGTGTCAAGATCCATCAAGACTTGTTCAGTTTCCTTATAGAGATTCCGGTTTGAACTTCGGAAAAAATATCAGTTGGGATGGTATAATAGCCCATAGAAGCTCCGCTACTCGTTTTCCATCTGAAGAGTCGTACCCTGTGCCTGCGGAAGTTCCATCACAGAGTCCATGTAGAGAAGACACTCAATTTTGGTCTTCAATGGGATCAAATTACTTGCCTTTTGCAATTAACGGCCCTCAGAAGTTCGTTGGTGAATCTAGTCACTCAAGAATGCTTCCCAAATGTTCGGAACCATTGCCTAGAGAGAACTTGTATACCGATCATTATTTCACATACATGTGTCAAAACAATATCGCACGTCAAAAACAGGGAAGGGATCTCGAATCCAACAAGAAGAGAGGAATCTCTAGATATCCATTTTCTTATGGCGAGAGGGAAGACGACAGTCGTCTGGAGAACATGGAACCTTCGGATTTCTACACCAATCAAATCATACCGGCGCTGGATTTATTAAAACTCGTGGATTCAGGCCAAAATTTCACTAAATCATCAACCTTCACCACGAATCAACAACAAAATAATTTTACCTCTGATTTATTTGGTACAAGTACCCATGTAAAATTCGGTGAACATTTTCCTCGGATTCTCAATTTTGACATAGCTACTTGTTCGCGAGAAAAGAATGAAACTCTTAGAAGGATTACAAAATCTTCAGCTCAAGGTTTTGATGAAATAGTTGCTTATCCTCCTAAACCTCAGGAACAAGAAAAAAGAAAAAGAAAGCAGCCAATAACACAACCCAGAGACCCGATCCCGAAAAGTTCAGGTAAAATTTATGAATCAGTTTATGTCTTTAATCTGCAGAATGGTAATGGTTTCGTATATGTTTTGAACTTCATTTCATTTGCAGGTCAAACCAAAGCAACGAGAGGTCCAATTACCCGTGTTGATTCGGATGTAGCAATTTTGCCAGTATCAACCAGTTTCAGCACTGAGATCTGCAGTATTAACAGAAACCCTGCTGATTTTTGTTCACCAGGACCAACAAATATTTACATGATTGGAAGTGCTGATCTTAAACGTAAAAGGACTAATTCAACTAGAGAAAAACCCAGTCCAAATAATCAAGATACGGATAAACAGAGGGGAATAATGAAAGTGACACCTACCCGAAGGCATTAACATCATTCGAAAAACTGATACGAGTACTTGATTTTGCTTGAATTTCGGGTGTCCATTTCTATAATTATCAAGGGGGGTTTAAATTGTTTCATTCGACTCCCAGATGAAGAATCTATCAGCTTTTATCGAATTCTACCCTTTCAATCAAGTGTAAAACTTATAGAGGTATTTCCTGTATAAATTTACATCTGAATAATTGTATATTAAAAATCAGCTGAAAATGTGAGAAATAAGACTTGATAGTTAAAATATGATAGTGTGGGCAAGCGTTTTCAAAGAAATGGATTTTTATCATCTTCATGTATATTGAGATATGTTTCCATTTCATTTTTTGTCGTGTCTTCCTCTCTTTCCTCCTTCCATCTTCTCATATTTTTGTATAAGTGAGAGCTCACGCCAACAACAAAATTCCGAGGCACGAAGTGGAGGCTAATACTCGGAAGGTGTTTCAGAAGGAAACGTTTAAAGTGAGTAAGCTAATCAGGCGCTAATCTACTCTTCTTCTCTTAGGGGTTTAATTCATATATCTCCCCCTAAATAATATGTATCTTTTTTTTTGGAAGACGACGATCTACGTACGTCGTGATATTTGGCATATGATAATATCAGTAATTGTTGGATATTGGGTCGTTACATTTTTATTAATATTTAAAAACTATATTATTGGTTTCTCGAAGAAATCTGTAGATATCTCTGAACATTAATAGACATTTGGTAGGTATTTATGATTTGAACCTGGGACCTCCAAGACTTTCTGGAGTTTATGTCAACACCTTGGAACCACTTGGGCTACCAACTGTTGACACATAATATGTATTTTAAGCATTTATGTTTGAAGTTATGTACTTGAGTTAAGTTCTTTCAAAATTTGCATATTGTTTGAGTAAATTTTAGTGTTCTATTCAAATTTAAAGATAAAGTCCCATTCTTAATTCAAGCATCCACTTCCAAATCTAAAGTCTAAACTTCAACCTTGTTTATTATGTAGCTTTTTCTGATGCATTTTGTTGTGATCTTTAGTTTTTGAATGGTAGGTCTGACATGCATGACGTAACTCTAAATCTTAAAATGGTTAGATTTTCCGGATAGGTAAGGGAGTTCTGTTCTTTTTTCCTTCTAAGTCAGATCTAGATCTGACTCGACCACTGAATTGACTTGAGTTAGATATTAACATGTTAGTTTTTACTTGAACTGTGATATCTTACTAAGTTACTCGTCTGAATGGCTAATTTAGATTCATTTGAAACTGACAATTCAGATACAGAGACGTCATATGAGCCATATTCATTTGGACTCAGGTTTACATCTCTAAACTATTCTTCTACCAGCAAAACGTAAAAAAAATCATATTATTCTTAAAAATTAGTTAAGTACTTGCGCGATTAGTGATGGGTTCCAGAATATGGGTGTAGTTATGAAATTCATCGGTTGATGGATGCTTTCTGTTGACCCCATGTGAGATACATGCTATCATAAACGGGAGTGCTACATGTACAAAATCCTTGTCACCATTTGACCACTACAATCTCATCAAATCTAATCAAACACAGGAGAACAAGAAGAGAGAAGATAATAATACCTTCTAATTTGAGTGCCTCTTATTAAAGGGGAAGTAATTTTTGAAATAACTTACAAGTCCCTGATAAATTAGAGGGACAAAGAAATAGAAACTCCTTTTAGTAAGTAGATGTATTTTCAACCGTCACAACAGAGTTACTAAATTTCTCCTCCCAAAATTGGAAACTTCTTATCAATTATCCCCCCAAATTAGAAAGTCGGTTTTCCAACAATTAGTATATATAATTGTATCTGTAGTTCTCTTTAACAAGATTTCTTAGATATCAATCTGGTTACTACTGTAGAGAGAGAGAGAAACAGAGGAGGAGAGAGAAAGATTGAGTTAGAGAGAGAGATAGTGAGAACCCTAGTAGTTCTATCATGGCTGATCAAAGTGAATTTGTAATTGCAATGGAGATTGCTAGATTGAAGGCAAAACTTATTAGACACTTGTACCCATCATCCGAAGAAGAAGAAGAAGGAGGTATGTCGTCTTTCGTGGATCAAATTATGAATTTAAACTCCAAGATAAGATTGTTAGAGGATAAATTAATACTATATTCTCCTGAGGGAAGAATCAGTTCAGAGACTGAAACAATTATTCTGACTGAATGGCATAGATTGTTAAATGAAAACCCCAATTCTGATCATGGGTTTGAAAGATTACTTACAAAGGTATTGATTCTAGATAGTGGGGAGATTTGTTCAGTTTGTTTAGATGAAATCAAAGTTGAAGAAGAAGCAAGAGTAACTGAGTGTTCTCATATGTTTCATATCAATTGTATATCTAAGTGGATGAACAAGAAACTCACATGCCCACTTTGTAGACATGATATGAGAATCAAGATGGTCAAGAACCAAGCCAAAAGAAGAAGATTAAACAACAACTCCAAGAACTAGTTCTATCAGTTCGGCTACCCGTTCAAAAACCTCGAGAACCGCTGGGGTTTAGGCCTTAGGGTTAGACTTACAATGAAGAGTTTTATGGAACACTATAGGTACACACGAAGAATTTCGGAAGAATACAATTGCTATGAAGAAACAGAAGATTAAAGTAATGTAGTTCGATTTTGTTTTTTTTGATGTATTAGACTTTCACCCAAAAATTTAGATAAATTCAATGGTTAAAGAGCTCTTAAGTTTGATCGCTTATTTTTCCACTTTCAAATGCTTTTGAATGAAAGTTTACTTGTCTAAATGAGTGAAATCTTAGGTTTATTACATATTCGGATATACCTTTTTGAATTTCTTTAACGAGCTCGATTGAGCTTCATATTTATCATGTTTGAATTTCTTTTTGTTCATAATACAATATCATTTTGTGCTTGTTCGTAATGTATTATTCCCTATTCATAACGCACAATAAACGAGAAGTAAATTCCTTCTTGAGAGAAAGCACTTGGTTTGGAAAAAACAACGCTTTTGTATTTCAAACCGGAAGAACAAAAAAAAAAGATTTTTGTCATAATATCCGATATGATAGTTCATAATACATTACGAATATTTACAAAGAACATTTTGCAAATACGCAGTGCATAATGTGTTGTGATAAATTCTCGATATCACATAATTTATGAGTGAGAAGGGTATTAATGTATGTAAAAACGATTTACGTGTAATATTATTAACATAAACTACAATTAGTCTACAAAATTAGAAGGAGAAGTTCATTCTCTTCTGCGTTTAGTCTTCATTATCCGAACGATATTCCAAAGCCATTTTTGGACATCATCAAACAACAAAGCTATCAACCAAACCTCTATAAGCATATCAGGTTTGCCTTAAAAAGGGAGATGTCTGATTTAACTCAGACTTTAAATCCATCTCCTTGACTACAACAACACCCATCCAACTTGAGCGTACAAATCGTTTCTGGGTTTGTTCAAGCTCTGGTTCATCAATTACATAGAGAAAGTTCATCATCTGATCGTAGATCATCAAGATGATAACCAAGAAAATCATTTTTTGACATCATAAAACCCAATTTTGTAATCAGCTGTAAGCAAGAAGCGAGAAAGAAAATATTTAGTAGTAAAAGAGTTTTTGTAATCTTTTGCTTCCCTAGCCGCTCTTATTTCTAACAAAGTGGTATCCTGAGCGAGGTTCAAAAAATTGACTAAAATCGATACCAGGCATTTAGACAAGTCTGATAAACGAAGAGGAACGTAAATGAGGGGGGTCCAACCAGTGCAGTCACACCGAACCCCTCAAACCACAACATTTCTTTAAAAGCGAGAGACCCCAAATTAAATCTAATAACGTGTCTGTCTAAAATGATTGAAACAAAAAAAAAAACGCAGTTTTGGGTCTCTTTGATACACGTGAAATTACTTGGCCTAATATTCATGATTTTCTGGCGGGAAAGACAATCAAAATTTTCACATCAGAAAATCATTTGTTTCTATTTGGAATGTCATGAGAAAAAAAAAAGGAGGAAAACTTTTAGAGTCGCCGCCACATTGGTGCAGGCGCCATATTTACACAAGAAAGGGGCGCCAACAAACTAGGATTGAAGGATTACAAGGATCTCATAGCTCTTACAAGTATATAAAGCTGATCTTCCAATTTTAAGGCGGGAAGAAGGTTTCAACAGAGTAGGTTTTTTTTTCTTTTCTGTTTTTACTAGGGTTTTTTTTTTCCAATTTCAAGTTGATCTTCCAAGTATTCTTCAGCGACATTGAAGGGGTTTTTTCTAGTTCAAATTCACAGGATCTTCTAATTTCTAGTGCATATTTCAATCATAGTTGTCCAATTTTTCACGATAAGTTATGCGAGAGATAGAGAGATGACAAATGAAGGTTCTGTTTCTGCCTAAATTGGAGAGAGAGGAAGAGAGCTTTGGACGAGCGAAAGACCTGTGAGAGAGACAGGATGTTAGAAAGCTTAAATATGAGGGTGGGACAACGAATTTCTTTTGTTTTAGGTGGTAAAATTTGTAAGACTTTTTTTACACGGGAAATCAACTTTCACACTTTTTTGACCAACCAAATAGTGGAAAATCGAATTTTCTGGGAAAATCGGTTGTCCCAACCATTTTCAAATGTAACAAACGAACTCTTAATTGTAAACATCTTGTGCGACAATCATGAGGTTTTGGATAATCATTTACTTTTTAAGTTAGTTAGTTTAAAGACTAGTTTATGAAGTTCAATACTTATTGTTGAATATATTTCTCATGGAATGAGTATAGTTCGACCAGAGTGGTTCTTGGTGATGCCAAAATTTGTCCTTCAACTATCACTCAAGATGTTGAGACTGCTAAGTTGAATCCCGTTTTGCTCCTCTCTATCTTGGGGGTGAAACTTGCAAGGAACTCGGAAACCTCTCTTAGACTCAAACCAGTCAGATTACCTTTACAGTTAAATAATTGAGAGTTAAATTTGAGATCTTTCATAGGATTCACGATTAAGTTGGTAAAACATCCAACATGTTTCTACCCCCATATTACGAGATTGAAGGTAGACGTGGTTGTATTTTAACCAGAACATGACTTAGGTGCCTAAGAGAATTGTAACGACCCCCAATTTTAAGCTTGAATAACACAATTCTTTTAGACTCACCCCCCTATTGACTTGATATTGGTTGACCTGTTGTCTTTTCTTGACTTATTGACCGTAGTCAACTGATGACTATTTTTTAGATTATCAATTCTTGTATAAAAATATTTAGATCAATACCATACGGTTTAGGTTCATCTTGGAGAAAAAATTTCTTAACTTGGTTCATTTTAGATTGTTGCTAAGTACATAGCTTGTAAAAAAGTATTTACACGTTAACTTTATGGTCCCAAATATTTTTCACACTCAGCTTCCAAATTCTCAACCCTGCCACTGCAAACGAACCAGACAAAAGTCTCAAACAAATTTGGTACGTACGAAGGTACAAAAAGGCCCATGAACATTTTGATCGTTAAAAAGTGCAACGGTCACTGTTACATAAACTGAGAATGTTATTTCAATTTGGAAGTTCCAAATCTCATCAAAAAAAATAAAAAAATTAGGACGTTCCAAAGTAAAAAAATAAAGTCCCCCTAAATTAAGAGAAAAAAGTAGGAACTCTTTCTAGTAAGCACATGTTCCATTTCAACGGTCAAAACAGAGTTACTAAATTTCAGTTTCCCAAATTAGAAACTTCTTATCAGTAGAGAAGATCTTTCCAACAATTAGTAACTCTTGTTCAAGTATAATACTATCAGTAATTCCCCAAAATTAGAAAGTAGCTAGGTTTTCCAACTGTATATATAATTGCATTGCATCGAGGGTTCTCTTAAACAAGCATTGGTAGAGATCAATCTAGTTAGTGAAGAGAGGAAAACAGAGAGAAAGTTTGAGTAAGAGATAGAGAGAACCCAAGTTAGTTCAATCATGGCTGATCAAAGTGAATATTTAGTTGCAATGGAGATTGCCAGATTGAGAGCAAAACTTATTCGATACGTGGACCCATCATGCCCAATGGAAGAAGAAGAAGATGATGGAGAAGAAGGTATGTTGTCTTTTGTGGATAAAATTATGAATTTAAACTTCAAGATAAGATTGTTAGAGGATAAATTAATATATTCTCCTGAGGGTAGAATCAGTTCAGAGACTGAAGGAATTATTCTGACTGAATTTCATAGATTGTTAACTGAAAACCCCAATTCTGATCATGGGTTTGAAAGGTTACTTAAAATTAAAGGTTAAAGAAGAAGCAAGAGTAACTGAGTGTTGTCATATGTTTCATATCAATTGTATATCTAAGTGGATGAACAAGAAATTCACATTCCCACTTTGTAGACATGATATGAAAATCAAGATGGTCAAGAATCAAGCTAAAAGAAGAAGATTAAACAACAACTCGAAGAGTTAGTTCTATTTATTCGGCTACCAAAACCTAAAGAATCACTGGGGTTTAGGGTTGTACTTACAATGAAGAGTTTTATGGAACACTACAGGTACACACGAAGTTCCGAAGAATACAATTGCTATGAAGAAACAGAAGATTTAAATGTTCGATTTTTTTTTTATATATATATTAGACTTTCGCTCAAGAATTTCGATATATTCGAAAGTTAGAAAGCTCTTAAGTTTGATTGTTTATTTTTAGACTTTCAAATGCTATCGAATGAAAGTTTATTTGTCTAAATGAGTAAATCTTAGGTTTATTATATACAGTACCTTTTTTTGTTTCGAATATTCGTATATACCAACTTACTCTGAAATTGAACAGAAAAATTTAATTGTTTCAAGTTCATGTAATAATGAACTAAATTATCCAATCAAGTTTCTATAACAGTCTCTTGTTCAATTTTACAAAGAAGTCATTCTTATAGGACTTGGTCAAGTGATGAATCCTGAGGCGGAGCCAGGAAGGGCCGGCCCTGGGCCTAGGCGACCCAGGCGGCCGCCTAGGGCCACCAAAATTAAAGGCCCATGATTTAAGTAACACTATATATATAGATAATATTATTATATGTGTTATTTATGCACATTTACATAACACCTGTTTGGGTAGTAGAGTTGACAAAGTAGTTTACATTTTAGTTTTTATATTTTTTCGAGCCCCGTCAATACGTTCGCCTAGGGTCCCCAAAAAGTCAGGGCCGGTACTGAGTATGGATGGGCTGAACTTATATTAAGGTTCACGAAAATTTTCAATTTCTATACACCCCCTATTAAATTTAATATCTATAAATATTCATGCATCAGAAACATATTTTGTAAAAAACGGATTATATAAATGATCATAATCATAGTACTAGCTCGCATTTATATTTGGAAAAATTTAAAAATTTGGCTAAATCACAGAATCATTGGTTCTATATCTATCTTTTATAAAAAAATAGACATCATTGGGTTTGATACTAATAGGAATCTTTGTACGAAAAGAAATTTTTCTTAAAATATTTTAATATGATAAGAGAAATATACACAAGAATAAAACCTTAAAATAGTGAAGAACTTTATATATGTTATAGTTGTTGACGTTAATAGTTGTTGATATGAGAACTAGTTTAAAAAAATCAAATATTTGTTAATAAGGGAACTCGACAACCTCATTGTAAAAAACTCGACGCAAGGTTGAAATTACAGGTGGGAAGATCTGGGCTGCAGCCCGGCTTAGCCCACATGTAGATCCGGCCCTTGGATGAATCACCTTAGTTGAAGCAAATCGTATTCTTAATTTTATCATCTCACCCTTATTTTGACCAGATGATTTTGATCATCAAACTTGGTTAATCATGAAGTTCGATTAATGTTATTTCTTTAACGAACTTGATTGAGCTTCATATTTATCATGTTTGAACTTTTTTTTGTTCATAATGTATCATGAACAACTACTTCACTTTGTGGCTTTGTGCTTGTTCATATGTATTACTCCATGTCCGTGTCTCAATAAAATTAGACCACGTTAACTTCATCACATGGAAGAAATAAAACTAGTTTGATTATGAATTATGCCGATCTTATTGATCACGATAGTTCAAACAATGTGATCTTATTTAAGTCATCTTTCTCGACTCACTACACAACAGGAAATTGTAATTGCTCTTCCATCTTATAAAAGTTCAAAAGAATTTGATGTTTATAACTTTTTAATTATACAAAAATTGAAAGGAATGCTCCCATTTCTGATGTCGAACTCGTTCTTCTTCAAGACTCGTGTCTTATTATATGTCATTTGTTGTTATTGATGAGACCTGCGAGCATCTCTTTTAGTTTGCTCAACTTTTACTCATTGTTGCCATGCTTTAATTGAGTTTGTTACTCTCTCTGTTGTACTCTATTAATAAGTCTCTATTTGTATTAGAAACAGAGTATCCTTTCCCGGTCTTTACAGATAGATAAACTGATAGTTTCTATTCGGATATCACCAAGTTAGGCATATAGGTTAAGTTGAGGTGGGATTGAATCTTCTTTCTTAAGAAATTTTAGACTTCTGTTAAAGTGTAGGGTTTTGTATGTATCTAATACACTAACTAATGTTGTAAGCGGAATCTCAAACATCTAATGTTTAACACTAGTTATCCAGGATCTCATGCAAAAACAAATAAGAACAGGAATCAGGAAAAACAAAACTTCAACACAATTTTTTCCTCAAACCTTTCCAATTGTGAAGATCAAAGGCTCCAATTGTCGTCCTCTACTTGAGACACTTAGTAGGTTAACTCGATCCCCCTTCCTTAATGTTTGCTAGAACTTAATAGAAGGTTGAGAAGAACCTTTCTTCTTGACTAGATAGAAAAAATGAAAGCTTTTTCTCTTTAATCTTCTCTCTAAGATGTGTGAGAGATGATTCTCTTTGAGAAAATTCCACACCTTTTCTGAATCCTCAATGGTCCTTATATATGCATTACTTTAGTAGAGTCCCACTCAAATAAGGAATCCTAAAAGTCCCTCAGAAAAGATATGCATTATTAGAGTTTTATCTAACTGAGATTCCATAATTAGGACTAAACCCTAATTAGGGTTATTCCCTTACTTTGGCCGGCCATACCAGCCCCTTATGGGCTTCGCTTGGCTGGCCCACTTATGTTGGTCGGCCATGCTATGGCTGGCCAACATGAGCCTTCTCCCGGGCTTCTCTTTTAACCTCGGTTCTTCTATCTTTGTTCAGAATCTCCATTCGAACCCTTTTGGCTTATTTAGTTGGATCCAATCCATCTTTAGCCTAGCTCCCATTAGTCAAAACTCTCCGATCAAGTTACCCCTCTTATGTGTAACCCGTTGTAGGATCCGGTCTATTTTAGCCGCGAATTACCGAAATAATCCGACGATCGTAAGCGGCTTCTAGCAAAGCATTACGACCCCTAATTGGACCGGACTGGATGATCTTTATGATTAGCTCATCGTTATCCTAGTTGAGAAATTGATCGCATTGTTACCTTGGTCGAAGGACACTCCTTCAGAAGGACATCTCCTTCAGACCGAACGGATATTGCCACACATTTTCAGTTGCTTCTCCTCAAGTGACCCGAAAATACTAATCCTAACCTAGTTAGGAGGACATAAGAAGATTAAAAATGTGCACTCACGGAAAAAAGTTTCTGGCCTCGCCACTGGGTGGAAATGTAGATGTTGTAAGTGTTTAATTGCATTTGGCCTCTAAGGGTATTTTTGGTAAATTTAAAAAATGGACTGTGAGGGCCAAATTGAACTGCGGACATTATGACCGCCAAAACGTTGAGTTAGTCACAAATTGGGGGCCAAAAGGGAATTAACCCTTTAGTTAGTAGGTTCCTAAATTTAACAGTTCAATAAGTGGGTGTGTGTATTTTCAACGGTCACAACAGAGTTGCTAAATTTCCCTTCTCAAACTGGAAACTTCCTATCACTAGTGAAGATTTCCAACAATTAGTAACTCTTGTTCAAGTATATCTGTAATTCCCCAAATTTAGAAAGTCGGTTTTCCAACTCTATATATATATAATTGCGTCTGGAGTTCTCTTCAACAAGAATTCTTAGAGATCAATCTGGTTAGTGTGGAGAGAGAAACAGAGGAACAGTTAGTTAAAGAAAGAACCCAAGTTCTGTTCTATCATGGCTGATGAAGTGGTCTTGGAGCTTGCCCGACTGAGGACAAATCTTATTCGACTTTCTAACTCATCATCACTAACCGAAGAAGAAGAAGAAAGAATGTTGTTTTTTCAAGATCAAATTGTGGATTTAATATCTTCTCCTGAAATTAATATTAGTTTAGAGTTTGAAAGGATTGTTATGACTGAAATTAATAGGTTTGACACTGAAAACCATAATAAACCCAATTCTGATAATGGGTTTGAAAGATTACTTAAAAAGGTATTGATTCAAGAAAGTGGGGAAGTTTGTTCAGTTTGTTTAGATGAATTAAAAGTTGAAGAAGAGGCAGGAGTTACCAAGTGTTCTCATATGTTTCATATCAACTGTATATCTATGTGGATGAGCAAGAAACTCACATGCCCACTTTGTAGACATGATATGCGAATCGAGAAGGTCCAGAATCAAGCTAAGCGAAGAAGATTAAACAACAACTCTAAGAGCTAGTTCTATTTGTTCGGTTGCCTGTTCAAAAACCTCGTGAGAACCACTGGGTTTAGGATTTAAGGTTTAGGGTTTGCACTGACTTCGACGAAGAGTTCTATAGACCAGTCTATGTATAACGAACTGATATGTGGAATACAATTGCTATGAAGAAGAAAGGATTGAAGTGATTTGTTTGGATTTTTAGTTTGTCTTTTGATATATGAGGTTAGAGGGGAGTCTTTTGTCATTGTTCAAAGTGTCTTCAAAGTTTATTCAAGAATAGATTGCTTATTATTCGACTTTGAATAACATCCTTATGAAATTTTACTTTTTCGGACGTATAAATCTTTGGTTTATTTCAATTTTATGTATAACTTATGTGAAAATTAGCACGTTGGTTATTTGTTTCAACTAGGTGTAATGTTAATTGTTTATCGAACTATCATTATATAAACTGGTTCTTCATGTTGTTCGAGGTCTCAGGTCTAATTATATCTCACTTTTATAGCTTTAGAAACCCTACCACATGTTTGCTCAACTTATATTATTATATAAATTGCTCCGAAATTTAGGACGTGTTTCAACAGTAGATTTCCAAGTTGGACATGACTCATACTTCTTCCCCATCAAGGGGTTGAGAGGTCATCTTTATCGCGAGGAAGCAAACAAGTAAAAAACCTCGAGTAAGCATCACTCGAGAACTATGGCTTCAAGTAGTTCTGAAAATAGTGATGAAGCTAGAATGATGATAGAAAGGACAGAAGCTTTGGGAGAAAGCAGTGAAGCTTGGGTGGGGTGTAACGAAACATGATTTTAGTCACAGTAGTAAGGCAATTTTATCGTCTGAGTTTTATTTTCAAAACAACATGCTTTGTTCAACCTGATTATTCGATACACGTTTGGATAGTTTCAAAAGCTTGGTTTAACCAGACTTGAGACTTCTGTATGAATACACATTAATGGTGAATATTCAAATCTCAGAATTTATCAGATGTTTTGGGTTTTCCACTCTTAATGCTCTGACTTATTTACTTCTTTTGATCTGCTTTATTTTACTCTGATTCCTGGATTTTACGTCAATTCGGAGAACCCAAGTGGTCTTATACATGAAACATAACAAGTTCGATTTCTGAAAATGAGTACTGAAATTTTGGTATTCATAACTAAAGAATACATGACAACAGAACACAAGAATGAATATCGCAACAGCTTCATAGTTTCCAAAATCCAAACAGAGTCATACTAAAGGTTAAGTTTACAAGCTGTATGCCCGTAAGACTTGATCATCAGTTAAATGTATGATAAGTTACGCAACCTTGGATGAATCTTCTAAAAGTTTCGATTGGAAGTTTCTTCTTAGAAACTTTGACATCTCTGTGCTCGCTGATCTCCCTCGTTCAAGGCAGTTTAGGTAGTCATCCACTAAAACAAGAAAAAAGTAAACTGTGTAAAAAACCTACGTTGGTGTACAAAGAAGCCAGTTAATAAGAAATATATCGTCTTCTTTCAATTAGAAAATCATTCTGAAATGGAAATGCGAGGTTTTTGGGTGGGTTCACCCTCGATTCAATTTTATCGAAATTGGTAAAATTGGTAATGAACATCTTCGTGAGATATTGGTAATGAGATATCCCACAAGGTCATATAGGGGGGTGTACTATTAATAGTAAATAAGATGAAAACATGAAATTGAAAAAGTGATAGATTTTGGTATTCGAAAAACTGAGGAACAATTCATTATACCTGCCATTGCACCACGACTAACAGAAGTGATGATTCCATATTCCATTGGTTCACCTTCTGCCCGTAAAGATTCTTCAGGAAGGACTGAATGAACTGAGTTGGGAAAGACTAAATAGGTGAAGGCTTGCAGGTTCTGTCATTTTATAGAAACAGACCGGTTTGAGGATTTTAATCAAAAAGCAAACAACAGATAAGCTAAGAAACCACATATCAGGAAGGAGCTTAATGTCTCAATCTACTTAGTTTACGGATTATGGACATAAATAGGTTCTCGAGCGATTTACATTTAGAGTTATGAACCTAAATATTTCCTGAATACCAACACGACTGCTAAATGGTGGTACACGATATTTTGGATGGGAGAACTATAAGAAAGATTAAAACAAACTTGCTCACATACTTATAGGTTAACAAGGATTGCTGTATACGTATGGTACAGGAATTAATTCCTATGCTGCAAAATAAGTATCAAGAAAATTATGAACAGCTAGGACTGATAAGAAAACCAACCTTCTCTTCGACCTGGGTGGGGTCGAGAATCACAGACCCATTTTCTGAAAGACCGCAACAAATAGAGACTGCAGAGAAACGAGTAAATAGTGAATGGGTTTGAGAACATATGAAAAGAAAGGAAAACACCATGAGACTACTTACCAGCGAGATGTTTTAGAGGAATCCCAGCATCTACAAGTGCAGCACAGGCTGCATTTACAGCACAAGGGAGAATCTAGAAAGATTATGTCAAGGAAGTCAACCTGATCCTTCTCTCGGAAGGAATTCGTATAAAAGAGGATCTTGGAACTACAAAATTGGAAGCTATTATACGAATATATTAGTTACGTGAGCTATTGAGGTAAAATCGCTAATAAATACTGTACTGTTTTCATTGGCAACATAAGATTAAAGGATACAGCGCCATCGTCATTAATAACCTGCATAAGAACAGAACTCATTAGTTTTGAATGAATAATTACACAAAAATCGCTAATAAACTCCATTGGAATGTTATCACAATTCAAAATGGCGTATATATCACAACCAATATGGGAATATTTACCTGAAGTATAATTGAGGTTGTGGTATTTGGGTTGATGTTCAAATGGCAGATACTTTGCAATGTTTTTCTCAGTATCATCTCATACTCCTTTTCTTCTTGGCCTAAACAAGATGGGAATATGTTATGCACAACCAAGAATTAATGCAAAGTTATAAAAAAATCTGATTATATCAAGTCTCAATGGTAAGAGGTCACAAACAGCAGCACCTACTCATTGTAAGTTCCATAGTATATATATAGGTATTGGAAAATCACAAATTAGATTATCAAAAGAGAACCATAACTCTAAGCAAAACCGTGCACAAGTGTAGCAATTCAAATGCGCCAAAGATAACTTACAATTTATATACACGCGGAAAGAAATATATAATCGCGTCCTAAACTATTGTATAAAGCCAGGGTTTTTGGGTAATATGTGGTACTGGTAACTTACCTATCTGCCCAGTTTTGGGCTTCCAAATGACCTCTATCGAAGCTTTTTCAGGGTTCTCGTTCTTCCTTATTCCCGCTTTTGGCCCGTAAACCGCAGCAAGAACAATAGTATCCCCTAAATCAATCAAAACCCATTAAAATTAACTCTAGAAAGCAAACATAAAACAATGTAAAACACTAAACAAGACTTTATTTAAATAGAGAAGAACTTGTTACAGGGATTATGACCTTGAGACCAACGAGCCGAACCATGAGCACGATTAAGAAGATTGCGAGAACAGGCCAGTGGCCTTAACTGGTTAGGTGTGCGGCCGTCCGCTCTATCAATCTTCATCTTCCTTTTTTTCTCAAACTTCAACCTTCTTCAACTTTTGACAGGAGAAGTTCCAAGTTACTGATATTGATACATAGAAATTACGAACAAGATATTAACAAGGTAAAAAAGAATCAATCAATTGTTTCTGAAACTTGTGGAAAATGAGTAATTTTGACCTAACCATCAAATTTTACATGACTTTAAGTTGAAGAAACACAAAAACTAACATTTAGAACAAAAAAAAATTCTGCCCTAGATAAACGAACAAATCCCCAACGGAAGTAAAGCTCACTACTTCAAACACAAACCCATTTGAAAGGAATGCCTACAAAATTTGGGCATACGATATCAGACATGCGGAGAACCAGGATTTCCAGTCCGGGGGAGACCCTCAATTAAAGTTAGTAAAAACATTGTGAGGAAGTTACTACGAAACCTATCTTCTACTTCAGATGCATCTACTACTTCTAAAAGTAAAACCTAAAAGCGCAGTTAATTCGTTTAGTCATTCTATTTGATTATAAATGATTTGTTATTTCTTTTGTTTTTCGTTTTATATTCTTTCTTGTTTTGGAGTAATTGTATTTTGGCATCTTCCGAATTATCATCACCAATGGCAGAACAACAATATCCGAGAAATCAAGAAACCCATGAAGTATTAATATTTTGCTAGATTCTCAAATGTGTTTAGTAATGAATCGAAAAAACAAAGTTGAAAAAGGGGAATTTTTCTATGAAAATGATGAGAAATTATCACAGAATAAACAACAGCAAACATCAATTACATTTTTGAATTCAAAGAAAGAATTGAGTAGTGGGTTATCTCATTCATTTTCAGAAAATCTTAGATACCTCTGTATCAAGTTGTCCATCTTGAATGAGATCTTTCACCAAGTCTGAGTTAGTGTCAATGGTGGAACTTAATAATGCAATTCAAGGAGCTATATCTCATAGAACAAACAGTAAACCCATTTATAGTTAATCTAATTCATAATGGAAGCAGTAAACAACATCAATCAGCAAAACCCTAACATATCAGTATCAGAAGAAAAAAGAAGATGGAGTAAAATAAATAACTAAACTGCATCAGGATGAACAGACAAGTCGACAGAGAAAACTGAATCAGATTATGCTACCTGATTGATTCGCCGGACTGATTGTACACCGAAGTTTAAATGGAGGCAGTCGAAGATTCGTAATCCGTCCAAGAAGGAAAACTGCTCCTTTTTTGAATCAATATGTCTGAAAGTTTTCAAGCTAGCTAGGGTTCTTTCGTAGCATAGAGAAAGCAAGTGCTAAAAGGAAAAAAAAAATTGAAAGAGAGAATTGGGGTTTAGGGTTTTTAGCAAGAATGGAACCTTTTGTTATTGGCCGGGAAAAAACATACCAAGTTTTTGGCAGAAAGTTTAGCCTTAGAGCATCTCCCATGCAAAATTTTTAAAAAAACTCTAATTAGCTTATAGGTCGAGTCTCAATTGAGATTCTCTTTCCTATGTGACTAACTTGAGTGTCTCTAATTCAAGTCATTCTTCGATGCAACACTCTAAAAAAAACTCTAATAGATACACATGTCACCCATACATTTAATAGGAAAAAGTGATTGAGAAAGAAAAGCTTTTTATTGGTCTAAAAATTAAATTTGATGACTAGGACACTTAAGAGCATCTCCAATGCAAAACTCAAAAAAATCTCTGTTCATCCTATGTGTCAAGTTCCATTTGAGATTCTCACTCTTAGGTGGCGTTAATAGAGATTCTCAATTTTTTTTGTCTCCAATGCAAAACTCTAAACTTATCTTATTTACTTATGTGACATAGTTATTTTTGTAAACAAATAATTAGTTATTTTAGAAAATATAGAAGTCTCGATTTCTATTGGTTGAAAATCAAATATTGATGAGTTGGACAATTAGAGATATCTCAAGAGGACACTCTAGAAAATAGAGTGTCCTCTTGAGATATCTCTATTCCACCCTCGACACGTCATCTTAGAGATCCAAATAGAGTGTTGCATTGGAGAGGATTTTTAAGAAAAAACTCTAAAAATCCTAAGTGGCACTCGGAGTTTCTAAGATTGAGTGTTGCATTGGAGATGCTCTAAGAGCATCTCCAATGCAAAACTCAAAAAAATCTCTCTTCAACTTATGTGTCAAGTTCCAATTGAGATTCTCATTCCTAGGTGGCGTCAATAGAGATCCTCAAATTTTTTGTGTCTCCAATGCAAAACTCGAAACTTATCTTATTTACTCATGTGTCATAGTTATTTTTGTAAATAAATAATTAGTTATTTTAGAAAATATAGAAGACTCGATTTCTATTGGTTGAAAATCGTATATTGATGAGGTGGACAATTAGAGATATCTCAAGAGGACACTCTATTTCTAGAGTGTCCTCTTGAGATATCTCTATTCCACCCTCGACACGTCATCTTAGAGATCCAAATAGAGTGTTGCATTGGAGATGGTTTTTAAGAAAAAACTCTAAAAATCCTAAGTGGCACTCGGAATTTCTAAGATTGAGTCTTGCATTGGATTATTAAATGTTCGTTTAATTTTCTTCCGCTATGAGTACCCCATGTTTGATGGCTTTTTTTTCATGAAATATGTTTGATGGTTTTGAAATAGTTTTCTAAAATTTCACATATAATATTTACATATATATAAAAAATGCTAAAATTATCATGATTTTTCCAGGTCTTTCATAAAGGAAGAATAATGTTTAGAGAAGAGACTTTAATAATTTCTTGTATTAGGACATGGATAAATTCTTTCAATTTTTAACAAAGTTAATTAAAAAAAAAGGGTTAATTACGTTTTGCCCCTCAATTTGTGACCAACTCACCGTTTTGGCCCCAATAAGTGTCTGGCAGTTCGATTTGGCCCCAAAGACCACTTTTCGAGCAGTGCTGACATCATCAAGTCAAATGCAATACTTTCCTATACCTGAAATACCCCTCTGACAATATCTTCTCTTTCCCACTTCGAATCCCGAGCAATCACATCAATCCGGCTGATAAATGCCTTATTTTTTACCTTCCCAACACATTTACTTTCTCTCCATTATCTCCATGAAACAAATGAAGGTAAACTACTGTAAGGATGGAAAAATGGGTAGCAGAAATTAGATAACCAAATGAGAGACCGCTCTGTAAGACTTAATTTCCTTGCATTTGTTTTTGACGAAGATGAACTTCGTGACGAGATGAACTTCGTGACGAGATGAACTTCGTGACGAAGATGAACTTCGTGACGAAAAGATGAACTTCGTGACGAAGATGAACTTCGTGACGAAGATGAACTTCGTGATGATAACCAAATAAGAGAAAGCTACTGAAATCTTTCTCTCTGTAACTTCCTCTCTCTATCTTATATAAAGGATAGGCAGATCTTGAGGGTAAAGAATAAAGTCAATACTACTGCAATATCATATTAAAACTTACCCAAGTAAGATTTACATAAAATAAGTGAAATAAACCTCAAGAACATTATATGTTTTTTTAAAAGTCAAGAACAATATTTGGTTATAGCAGGCATGTTCCTCATTAAGTATTTGGTCAATAGCTACCAAAATAGATTGCTTCAGCAATTGTGGGTTATCACCATTATAGTATACAAACAATAATTAAAGTTCATATATTTTCTCTATCGTTTGACTTAGTATATCGTGAATTGAAGTTTCAAAATTTTCTCTAATCGTTTAAACGGAGCTCGATTCTTTTATCAGATTTAACTAAGCTAGGGCAAAAAATCAGGTTTGGCTATATATATATATATATATATATATATATATATATATATATATATATATAAAGAGAGAGAGAGAGAGAGAAAATTAATTTTTACGTGTGATTTAACAAATAAATTTTTTTATACGAGAAGAAGAACATAGTATTTATACAAATTTGTTTTAATGAATTTTTTAAGAGAGAAATGTTTCTTTTCTCTTTTGTGAGCATTAAGGAAGAAAGATGAGATAAAGTGAGTATGTGAAGAGATGAGGTTTCTATTAACTTCATGAAAGGAGATTAATTTCTAGAGAAAAAAAGTATGGAAAAGTAGAGAGAAGAAGAAGAATTAATTTCACAGTGGTGATTGTCTGATGAAGTTAAAGGAGAGAAAGTAAATGTATTGAGAAGGTAAAGAATAAGACATTTATTAGTCAGATTGATGTGATTGTTCGGGATTCGAAGTGGGAGAGAGAAGATATGGTCTTAAAGGTATTTCAGGTATAGGTAAGTATTGCATTTGACTTGATGATGTTAGCACTGCCCGAAAAGTAGTCTTTGGAGCCAAATCGAACTGCCAGACACTTATTGGGGCCAAAACGGTGAGTTGGTCACAAATTGGAGGCCAAAACGAAATGGGTTATTTCCCAAATGGCCCCCCAACTTTGTGACCAGCTTCCTGCCTAGCCCCCTAGATTAGCAAAAAATACCCATATGGCCCTCTTTTTGAATTTCCGTTATAACACCGTTAACCAGTCAAGATTTCTCTCTCCTCCATCTCATAACCTCTCTCTGCCACCTCATCTTCTAGCCAACTCGTCATCTTCTCCGGCGAAGGTCGTCGGCCGAACAATTTTCTGGCCGGCGACCTTCAAACTTAAATTTTTTTTTTTTTTTTTTTTTATAATTTCATATCCTCTCTCTCTCTCTCTCTACTCCGGCGAAGGGAAACTCCCTTCGCCGGAGGTCGGCAGACCTTTTAGATATGCTCGAGCAGACCTTCCAGATCTGCTCGAGCAGACCTTTCAGATCTGCTCGAGCCGATCTAAAAGGTCTGCCGACCTCCGGCGAAGGGAAACTCCTTTTGTCGGAGTTTAGAGAGAGAGAGAGAGGAGATGATTTTTTTTTAGAGAGAGAGAGGAGAGATGAAATAAAAATAATATTATTATTTTTTTAAGTTTGAAGGTCCACGGCCGGAAAACTGGTCGGTCGGCGACCTTCGCCGGAGAAGATGACGAGTTGGCTTGAAGAAGAGGTGGCAGAGAGAGGTTATGAGATGGAGGAGAGATAAATGTTGACTGGTTAACGATGTTATAACGGAAACTCAAAATGGGGGTCATATGGGTATTTTTGCTAATCTTGAAGGCTAGGCAGGAAGCTGGTCACAAAGTTGGGGGCCATTTGGAAAATAACCCAAACGGAATTAACCCAAAAAAAACTTCTTGTCTAGCTTTTAGAATAAAAACAACTAATGTCTTAACAAGACAAGCCTTGTAGGGTTTATGCTCTATGATTAAGTGTTAAAAATGCGAAGTAACCTTAATATTTTATCATAAAAAATTACCCTTTTTAAATAATTTACAATCAAATTGTTGAGACACCAAAAAGTAAAAGAGACAATGTGATATAAAACAATTTAACGTAGAAAAAAAAGGATTAATGTTAGTGAAAAATAAAATAATTGAGTAAAAACGTAATTTTGTTTTGCAACTACTGAATAGCCTAAGTTTCCACCGACCTAACTCTAGATTATCTTTCTGTCTAAATTATCTTAGCAAACAAACTCACAACTCTGTTATTAATCGTCGGGGTTTTTTTCCCAATTTTTACTTGGATTGCTTTAATTAAGATTGATACCGAATTCATCATAGAAAAATAGTACATTTTTCATATGTTTTCAAATTTGTACTTTCTTATTTCGAGAGAAAATAATCGTACAATTAAATTCACTGGTACAAAATTACAAAGGGGCGTTTCTATATAGAAAAAATTGAAATATTAAATTCTCTCATTACCAAGTTACTCCTAAACATATTGATATTTGATCGGGTTTAAATCAATCAATAATGACATTATACTCAAAACAATAATGTAAATCTTGAACTTCATGGATAACAGTTTTAAGTTTCTTGTAGTTCTTGAATGAGTGGACATTGCAAGTTCCTTCAGTCTACCTCTTTTTCTCTGGTGCAGGATTCTTGATGATAAACGCTTCGCTGCATTTCACTATCCCGTAATGGATGAGGATGCGCCAGAGTATCATGAAATTATTCAGAATCCCATGGACATGTCAACTCTACTGAAGCATGTGGACTGTGAAAAGATTACTACATTAACATCATTTTTGCAACATGTTGACCTCATTTCATCAAATGCAAAGGTGTGATTACTTCAGTCTCTCGTATTGCTTCAGTTGGATTATGTGTTTCCGTCAATTATCTGATTCAAAAAATTTCTGAACTTTATATCTCCTTAATGATTACTTTTTATCTTCAAATATAAACTGACACACTTAATATGTTATGTATGATAAGATACGATGTGTGTGCGTGCGTGCGGGTGCGTGTGTCTAAGAGAGAGAGAGAGAGAGAGAGACTTATTGCTTTGTTTAGTTCATTGCCACCTAGAACGCAGTTCGTTCCGACACATAGTACGCTACCATGGGACTATGCGGTACGCTAGGGGTATTCCGTATACCTCCTCTGCATGCTATTTTAGGGTCTGCAACGTTTTGGAATATTTTTGCCAAACAATAAATACTCTTTATGATGCATATAGAATAGATATACCTACCCTCCGCAGTTGTATATCTACTAATTTTATAATCATAACTAGTTGTAGTTAATAACTCAACTAATTAAGCTTATAGATCTTTACGAAGAAATTAAGTTCATTAGTCCATGTTTGGAGTATGGGATCGCGAACTCCCACCCAAAAAGGTATGGGTAACCAATACACGGTACTCAGGGGAAGGTAGAGTATCTGGTTAGTTGTTATGGCTATATTAACTAAAAGTTGAATCTACTACAGACTTGTAACGTATTCTCTACTCTGTTTTAGATTTACTAGAAAATTTGTGGCTTAATTATATCAACTTGTTGGAACAAAATCTTGTCAGATTTATGGAATGGTCTCAGCGATCGACCCAACGTTGGTCTAGTCTTGTGAAATATACCATTCTTTTATTGGAGAACATGCTTACTAGTTCTTTGAAGAAATGAGTAGGCCTCACTTGTGAATATACTAAAAATGTTAATACCGCCCCCAACAATCAACTCTTCCTCCATTAACCATTTTATGCACATAAAATACAATAATCATATTTTGATTCATATTACGTACTATTCTTTTTTGTTGCAAGATTCAAATTACGTACTAGGAATTTTAAACTGATGATCCCCATCGGTATAGGTGAAGTTATTTATATCTGTTTTGATGCAGATGTCTCGGAAATTTAGGGTTTAGAATCAAGACTTGAGTGACATTACCAAACATAACGCCATTAACTTGTCAATGATTTTTTTTTTGTGGTATTTGGTGAGACGCAAAAACTTGGTTCAAAGTTTAGTACACTACCTGAGAGTTGACGTTTGTAAGGAATGTAAGCTGGAATCGAACCCGTGACCTTATTTTGGAAAATAGTTGTAAAAGAAGCTTCCTGAGTTCGAATTTGATGGACGCCATTTCCTTCATGTAAGAAACTACACTCGTGTATTGCAAAAAAGATCTGTGAGGTCAAAATAGATGAATAAAATACCAAAACAATCTAAAATGATTATATCTAAAGAGCATAAAAAGAAAAGAATACATAAGATAATCAAACCAATGTTTAGACCCTTAAAAATTACTCATCTATAGAATAATGGAATTAATTATTTAAAAAAAATCATCTTTAATTTCAGAATAAAACATTAGTATCTTTCTATTTTAGTCTAAATATTATTGCAACTGTAAACAAAATTACAAATATAAATTTCCATTATTGCAACGGTAAAGAAAACTACAAATATAAATTTCCATTATCTCGAAAAGAAGTACAAGGTATTCCTAGACATTAGTATATCCAATTCACTTGGAGCACATATACGAAATACATTTTTTTTCCTGTCTAACTTTGAAATCCTGGAAGTGGACTTTGACTTGATATTATTGAAAAACGGTGAGAGGATTATTGGAGCGGGATCGTCGAGAAGGTGACCAGAAATGTCACCAACCAAAAATATAGTAAAACTTAAAGGTTTAAGGGGTTGTGGTATTTTTGAATCTCATGATTGCTCATAATATTCTTGATATAATTAAAGATGCCATGCATCTTGAATCTAACACTTTCGACCCAAAAGTAACAAAAAATGTTAACCAAAATTAATCTAACAAAGACAATATAATAGGAGAAACAATGAAAACCAATCACTATGAAGTACAAAAAAGAATTAAGCAAACCTTGATTTTCACTCACTTCCTTTCATGTGGCTAACTAAGATGGTGGAAAAATTTTAGAGAAGAAAAACGAAAGGAACAAGATGGGTGTGAATGAAAACAAGAAGCATTGGGCATTATTATATACAGGAAGCTGACGTTGTTTGGAAGTCATGTACATGATCTTCAGACGAAAGCAAGATCCCACAATTAAATGTTCCATAAATATCAAATCAAAATAAAATTTTGAAGGATTTTCTATTATCTTCCCCAAATTTTGTTCCTTTTTAAGTTAGAAATCTTGGAACCGGTACAATTAATGAACAACGTTCAAGTTAGACTAAAGAAAATTTGGAAAGATTTACAACTTATTATGTGCCCAAAAAGTTATAGATTAATTTTTAGTGGTTTAAGATACCTTAGTTTGTTCTCGAACAGGGACGGAACCAGGATATGAACTTAAGGGGGGCCGACATGCAAGTAGAACTTGATTTTTTTTCATTCATATTTTAGGTTATGACGATTTTTTATTTGTTTCAAACTGTTTAGTTTCACTAAGAATATAAGATAATGTTTTTAAATGATAATTGCAACTCTAATAAAAAAATTCTATCGTTAGGCACCAAAGGTGATCCTAAACTCTTAATATGATGATACATATGCGAAAAATAGAAATTTTCATGCAAAGTGTCAAAGTGATGGTTTAAAATATCCGTTCTTTAGATCATTAATCAAATGGTTACAAAATTAAAGTAATATGCAACGATATACGACTCGTGGCACAAAGTCGTGTTTACGGAAAATAACTTAAGTGGTCAAAACTCGTATTTAATAGCAATAGTTGATGAGTAATTGAGATTTTATAAGATTTTTATGCTCAAGTTTAGCACGCAATAATATTTCATTGTGGCATCCCATTTCCTCGAGTATGTTTCCGTATCGTTCTTGAATGCTAGATTGATTTTAGGGGCATATTATGTAATCTTCAAAAATAAAGGGACCAATCATGGAGAAACTTCAACATAGATGTGCACTTAACAGTACACTACACTCAAATGTTGGGAGGGGCCATGGCCCCTCTTTGCCAAAGCATAGATCCGTCCCTGTTCTCGAACCCAAATTTATAAAAGAGTTAATTCCTATATGGCCCCCTACTTTGTGACCAGCTTCCTTTATGGCCCCCTTTTTTTCGTAAATTCAAATATGACCCCCTATTTTCAGGTAAATGTCATTACTACCCTTCTTAATTCTAAATTTAAAACATTAAAAAAATTATTTCCACCTCACCCCTATCTCTCTCCACCTCATCTCTCCCTACACCTCACCCCTCTCTCTCTCTCTCTCTCCAATTCACCTCTCTCTCTCTCCAACTCACCTCTCTCTCTCTCCAAGTCACCCCTTTCTTCTCCGGTAAGGTGGCCGGCCGGAAAATTTTTCGGCCGGCCACCTTCAAACCTAAAAAAAATTCTCTCTCCTCTCTAAATTTTTTTAAAAAAAATCTCTCCACTCTCTTTCTCTCTCTAAAACTCCGACGAAGGGGGTTTCCCTTCGCCGGAGGATCTGTTCATGAACAGCGATTTTAAAATAAAAAAAAATTAGATAGAGAGGAGAGAGAAACTTTTTTTTTTTAGGTTTGAAGGTGGCCGGCCGGAACCGGCCACCTTGCCGGAGAAGAAAGGGGTGAGTTGGAGAGAGAGAGAGAGGTGAATTGGAGAGAGAGAGAGGGGTGAGGTGAATTGGAGAGAGAGAGAGAGAGGGGGTGAGGTGGAAATAATTTTTTTTTTAATGTTTTAAATTTAGAATTAAGAAGGGTAGTAATGACATTTACCTGAAAATAGGGGGCCATATTTGAATTTACGAAAAAAAGGGGGCCATAAAGGAAGCTGGTCACAAAGTAGGGGGCCATATAAGAATTAACTCTTTATAAAATCAGTATAAATGATTTTAGAAGGGAAATAAGAAACCATTTAAAACGAGACTTATGTAACTACACTTTAACGACACAAGGAAGATAAGTTAGTTTTTAATTAATGAGTGTTTAAAGAAAAATTACCTAATTAAAATCAGACGCAAACTAATGAGATACAAATGTTAAGGAAGAAGAACTACTCAAATACTACCAGAGCTCTTGAGAGTGTCATATGTAGAAAAAGAAAAGGTGTTAGCCAAATTGGTCAATAAAGAGGCTAAGAACAAAATAAACAATGTAATTAATCATACCATATTCTCTCTTTGCCTTCTCAAAATTCATCATTGATCTACACTGCGAAGCCCATCCACATTATAGTACTTCGCGAGAAAATCTAATATTAACATAAAAGAGGGAAAAATATCTCATACAAAACACAAAAATAGGACCTAAACCCTTTTGTCTTACCAAGTAAATGAAACAAAATATAGTAAAATACTAAATTACGTCTACGAAGAGGGAATTTTCCCACAAAGGGGGCCATCCCCTTCCCCACAACAACTAAGAGACAGAGGGAGACGAAGATAAAGAGAGAAAGATTAAATACCTGAGAGAAAAGATGAAGCGGAAGAGAGATAAAAGAAAATAAGAACGTAAGAATAACAAGAAAATTAAAGTACAAAAGAATAAGTAAAAAGAAAAGAGAGGTAAAAAGGAAAACTAGACATAATTGAGTGCAAAAATGACAGGTTACGAGTAAAATCAAGACTAAAATTGGGGGACAAAAAACAAACGCAAAAAATGTTAGAATCACACTTTTGGGTGAACTCAAACCTCCAACTGGGAGATAGGTATGGTTTCTACCAACTAAGCTAACTCCGTTACTTGTTGTTATCTTGAACGGAACTGTTAAGAGCTACCTAAGCTATAGCTTGGATTAGTTTTTCGCATTGTTCCGTCCACAGTTTTAATATTTTAATTGAAATGCGGGTATAAGTTTAAATACTATGTTAAATAGGAAACATCAAGAAACGAAGCTTGATAATTTTAAAGTACACTTTTACTATATACAAAATATACCTGATCAAGATGCATAACTCATCATAGAAAAATAATATTTTGGAGGAGGTATGCAGTTTTCGGCTGCTCTATTTCTAAAACAATATAGTAAAAGTATATTAAGTCTTACAACATTACAAAGAGATGTTGCTCTCTACAGCATATTGAAATATTAGTATATTTCTTCCGAAGCCTAGTTAGACCTCGTTTAGGTACACGTATAGCTTACTCAAAGACTTTCATATTACCCTTTCAATTAAAGTGTTCTTTACCAATATATTTCAGCCGTTCAAAGGCTACCATGTGGTGTTTGGTAGTGGAGTAGTGGTGGTTGTGATTGGTCTGGGTGGAGTTGTGGTAGTGATTATGGTGGAATAGAGAGGGTGTTGGTGAAGTTGTTGGTAAAGTTGCAACGATAGTGACGGAATGGTGTTACTGGAGTTGGTGTCGTGTGGTGGTGGACTAGTTAATTGGTAGTGATGGTGGTGAAGTGGTTGTGGAACAATTGTTGTGGCGGTGGAATTGCGACATAAATGGTGGAGCGGAAGTAATAGAGGTTGTGAAGTGGTTGTGACTGTGGTGGCGGAGTTGCGGCGGAAGTGGTTAGGTGGTAGTGGTGGAGTTTCACCGCATATGGTGGAGTTGCGGCAGAAGTGGTGGAGTGGTGGCGGAGGTTGTGAAGTGTTGTGGTTATAATGGCGGAGGTGGTGAATTGTAAGTGATGAAGGTGGCCAAGTGTTTGTGATGATGGTATATGTTCATTGATGGTGGGCTTGGAGTGGCGGTGGAGTTGCGGAGAAAGTGGTGGAGTTACACCATAGGGAGTGGAGTTGTGGTGGAAGTCGTACCTTGGTGGAGACGTGGAGTGGTGGCAGAGGTGGTGGTGGGTGGCAGTAATGTTTCTTTTCACAAAAAAAGAACGACATTTTTTCCCTTAAGTTTCACTGCAAACACGTGTTTGCAACAATTTGTTTTGCGAACAAGTGTTTGCAACAATTTGTTTTGCAAATATGTGTTTGCAACAATCTCGACGACATTAAATGAAACATTTGGGTTGCTTCCTTTATCTTTCCGCATTTTGATGAGCCCGAAAAGGTTGCACACCCAAGCGGAGGTATCAAGTAGTAATCCGGCAAAGCCGGGATCGATCCAAGGATAGGAATGTAGCTTGGATATCGAATGGTCTTATTCGTCAATTTAGATATCAAAGGCTTACTTAGACAAAAGTGGAAATAAACGAAGATAATGTGAGGTTTATAATCGAATAAGCAATAAGAAAATAAAGTAAGTAAAACAGACTAAAATATCAATGTAAGAGGGCGAGAGAGATTTGAGAGAAGAGTTCGGAGGAACAAGAGTCGGGAACAACAAGTGAGAGAAGTGTCGAGGTCCGGGAATCCGATGTGGTGAACTTACAATTATGTACGGTCTAATCGAATGGATTGATACAAACCTAATTCCTAAGGTGGATGTTCATAAGCACTACGTATGTCCGGAGATAATACTTAGTCAAATAAACTTCCTAAACGAATAAAACCGAATCATCGATCACATTGCCTAATTGATTAACTATGCGAAGTACTTGATAATACACATGAAAAACGATTGAAACAAGTAATCGAAATAAGAGAACATCAATTTATTATCAAACCTATTAAATTATCACAAACACAATCACAAATTCATCAAGATTTCATCCCTAGACCTCAACAAATTGATTAGCTACTCATGTTCAAGCAAATATCGAGATTCAAAGTTAAAGAAGAAACCACACATGATTTTATAATTTGAAATACTAAGAATCACAAATGAGTTAACAAAAGTAACCTAACACAAGTTAATATGCTTTTGGAGTACTTGAACAAGATGAAAAATAAGTAGGAAAAATGGAAGAACAAGAGAGAAAGTAATAGAACATGGATTTTTCCAGCTGAGATTTGGTCTCCACGGGTTTCCAAACGCACCCTTGCTCAAGTTGATTTTCTAGCCATCTCCACTGTCCAAACAGACCCCCTTCTTCCCTCCAAATCCAGCCAACAAAACTACCCTTAAATTCCTAAAACTACCTCTTTAAATCAACTAAAACTGCCTCCAAAATTCTCAAAACCAAGAAACTATCCAAACTAGAAAACCAGCCTACCTCTTTAAATCAACCAAAACTGCCTCTTAAATTCTCAAAACCACTCTCTTTGAAAACTCCAACCGAATCCTCACCACCTCCCGTAATAACCAGTCGAAACCACCCCCCAAACCTCGCCTGCCCCTTGCACCTCGAGAAGATCCCCTGTTCCAGCCCCCCTTCCTTCTTTTTCTCTTTTCACTCCAAAAAACCCTAGAAAAACCTCTTGGTCCTACTCTTTTACTTAGGCTCAACTCTTCATGGGGTGTTCATAAAATCTCTAATTGCTCATCTTCTTTACACAAGTGGGCTTGGGTTTGGGTTTGAGTTTGGGTTGTTGCTTCTCATTAAGAAATCAAATTGGGTGCCCTCATCATTCTCTACATCTAGCTTTTAGCGAAGACCCGAAATATCCATCGACTTCTTATGATCACCATTTCTTCATCCGAACTCCGATTCGATTCTCGTCTTCACCGTTGGGTTCATCATTGACTCTACTTTCCATTAGTCCAAATGACCAATTTGCCCTTCAAGCGCCTTTCTTCCATTTTTATCCGTTTTTCTTGTTCAACTCCATAGATAGTACCTAATCAAAAGAATTTTATAACTAATCAAAATAAAAGTATAAAATGGACTAAATCATTTAAATTAAGTGACATAAATGTGGTGAATTCACACCACATCACATTTCGCATACATGTCAATGACTGAATTAGGGACTCCTCTCTTATTTTTCAATTGTAAATGCACTCGCTATTCTTCTTATATGTTCTCCCATTTAATGTAGTTTGTTCATGTAAAAAGACATGTGAGTGTGACAAGTAAAAATGGTAAATATATTTAAAATTTCCCATAAAGTATATGCCCTAACTTTTTGCGACGGTTGACAGTCGCCACAAAGTGAAACGCAAACCGTGGGCATACCATAAACTCCATGAGTAAGACTACTAACTATCTAAAGATAGGAAAAATTATGTTAGTTTATGCTCAACTATTAACACTTAAATGTAATGAAGCAATCAATTTCTCCCTAAAAAACTAGTAAAAGGTCCTTCTTTGATATTGCTTGGAATTAGCTTAAACCACTAAGTCTCAGGATTCTCTTGCATACATTCCTTAGTTAAAATAGCAGAAGAGTTTGGAGAGTTCACCAAGCAAAGAGGTCTTTCCTTGTTCATCTTTTGCAACTAAAATTAGCTTTGGACTCGAAACCATCTTCCAAATACTCTAATTACTTCAGCAGACCGTCGAGAGCCCTACTGAAAGCCCACTTTTGACAACCTTCAAACACATTGATGAGCCCATCAATTTTATTTGAGATACGATGCCGTTGTAACTCCAATGGCTTCGTTTTCGACAATCAGTTAGTTGAATATTGTTGTTCTCATCAACGAAAACACAACATCCAATCAGTGGGTGATACAAAATCTGATACGTTGAAACTTCGGATCTAGGATCTACATGAAATAAATCATATAACCTCTCAAAACTACGAAGTAATTTGTGTTTCGTTTTTTTTTTGCAGTTTCAACCTTTCGTCGAACAATAAAACCAACGAAAGAACAAAACATAACCAAATGAAAATTGGAATGCTTTCCCACAACGAAATACAGAACCTTCTTCTTGACAATGGAAGTCCTCTCAACGGATAAACTAAATCATTCATAAACCACTGAATTGAAAGTCTGTCGCAAACAATTACCAATTAAAAACATACCATTTCCAAATTTGTAATTCTGATATCTTATAATGCTTCAATTTGTTAACCGTGTAGCTCATTACTAACCATCTAGTGATGCATATTAATGCACTCCATTCTTTTTATTGGTCCAAAAATTAAATTTGATGACTAGGACACTTAAGACTCTCAAAAGAGATCTAAAAAATAGAGTTTCTAGTTGAGACATCTTAAAATTTAATGCTTCCACATCATCTTAAGATCTCAATTAAGGTTAGCATTGGAGAGGGTTTTTCTAAAAAAAACTCTAAAGTCTTAGGTGGCACTTAGGATTTTAAGAGTGTGTCTTGCATTGGAGACACTCTTATTAAATGTTCGTTTAATTTTCTTCCGTACTGAGTACCCCATGTTTGATGGTTTTGAAATAGTTTTCTAAAATTTCACATATAATATTTATATATATATAAAAATGCTAAAATTATCATGATTTTTCTAGGTCTTTCATAAAGGAAGAATAATGTTTAGAGAAGAGACTTTAATAATTTCTTGTATTAGGAGATGGATAAATTCTTTCAATTTTTAACAAAGTTAATTAAAAAAAAAGGGTTAATTCCGTTTTGGCCCCCAATTTGTGACTAACTCACCGTTTTGGCCCCAATAGATGTCCGACAGTTCGTTTTGTGCCCCAAATACCACTTTTCGGGCAGTGTTGACACCATAAAGTCAAATGCAACACTTTCTTATACCCTAAATACCCCTCTGACCATATCTTCTCCTTCCCACTTCGAATCCCGAGCAATCACATCAATCCGGTCTTCCATTTGATAACAGCTACAAACCATGCCCACTAAATCAACAGTATATTGGAATAACAGTAAATAAGCTTTTACAAAAATTCCAGCTGATGACGACATCTGTTATGAATAGGTTATGGCTGGAGCAGGGAAGCATGAATTTCTTATATTCGTTCACTCTATAAAGGAGACAGTGAAAACTGCTCGGGCAATACCAGATGCTGCTCTTGCTAATGATCACTAGGTCAGTTCCTAAAAGAAGATGGTGCAAGTTACGTAATTTTGCGAGGAGAAAGTGAAGGTGTTAAGACCAACGATTTAAAAGACCTATTGCCGTATGGCTTTGCAGTTCATCATGCTGGACTGGTTAGGGGTGGCCATACTATTGTCAAGGAACTTTTTGTTGGAAAGCATATACAAGTGTTCGTATCCACAGCTACTCTGGCTTGGGGTGTTAATTTACCAGCGTATACAGTGCTTATTAAAGGTACTCAGATTTAAAATCTTGAAAAGGGAGCATATCCAGAATTAAGCCTTTTGGATGTCATGCAAATGCTTGGTCGTGCAGGAAGGCCTCAGTATGACACTTTTGGGGAAGGGATAATCATGACCGGTCATAGTGAACTGCAATATTATCTCTCTCATGAATCAACAACTTCCTATTGAGACTCAGTTTGTGTCCAAGTTGGCTCATCAATTGAATGCAGAAATTGTTCTTGGAACAGTTCAGAATGCTACCAATTGGCTCGACTAGACACTTACCTGTACATTCGCATTTTATGGTTTGGCACCTGAAGAAGAATTCTTATTATTTTCCACTAGAACAGGCAATTTGCTCACTGCTCAAGGGTGCGGAAGCTTCAGTACATTGTTGAACTTGAGATAAATGTTCAATTGCAGGTAATCATAAACTTCCTGCAACTTCATTTTCTTAACGTATATATATATTGCTTGGAGGAAGCATTCATGTTTTGGTGCGATGTTTATTTATTTATTGATGTATTTTATGTAGGTGGAAGGATCTGAAGTTGCTGCCGAGATTGAATTCTAGGACCAACAAAATTTTATATTGAACATGGAAAACTAAGCCCTGAAACAACAATTAGATGGTTTAACCCAGGAACAACTCATTAAGTTCTGTAAGTGCTTTTCCCAAATCCTGAAGTAATCAGGCATAGTTTCTAACCAATTTATTTTCAAGTTTAAAATCAAGAAGAAAGTTATGGTGAAGAAGAGAAAGTGAAGATTACTATTGTTACGAAAGACAAAGTGAATCCTTCCACTGATAGTTCATATCTACTCGACTTCATGTCAAGGATCTCTGCGTAACCGGTATGTTTCCTTCACTGGATAACTTTTTAGTACCTTAGGTTATCTGAGAAGATAAGAGTAGAAATTGTTGAAAAATAATGTCTTAGGGATGAGAACTTTATCTTTGAAATGTATACTTTTATTTCTCAAAGATAATTACAAACACTTTGCTTTATAGACTTATGACTCACAACTCAAACACTCTTTTTAACTACACCCACACTCACTCTTTATATACTTTCACTTATACACAACCTCTCAAGTTGCTTGATCTTGTGATGATCAAATGAGAAGGGTTACATAGGTATTTATACTAGTCCTAGGATATTTCTAGAGTATGTAAGATACTTTCTAGAAGCTTCTCTAGAAAGTTGTAGAACCATTATTCTAGAAGTAGTTTTCTAGAATACAATAATAAAATAATAATCTAGATACTAGATATTTTTATAGTTAAGGATAATTCTAGAGAAAGAATTCTCTAGAAAGAACCATCTAGAAGATGAAGGAGAGTTTGATGGTGATACTTTCAACACTCCCCCTCAACATCAACTCTCCTGGCTTTGCTCAGCTCTTGAAGTCATACCAAGCTTCTTTCGAAAATCGCCAAGCTTTGCAACGCCTAGTCCTTTCGTGAATATATCTGCTACCTGGTTCTCTGTATTGATTGCTCTCATCTCTATCTCACCTTGAAGTACCTTCTCTCTAATAAAGTGATAGTGTACCTCCACATGTTTAGTTCTTGCATGGAATACTGGATTTTCAGCTAGGCGTACCGCTGACTGATTATCACAGTACAATGTCACTGCAAAATCTGTGGTCTGATGTAAATCCCTCATTAGCTGCATCAGCCATGTGCTTTCTTGAGCCGCCATAGTTGCTGCTCTATATTCTGCTTCTGTGGTCGATAGAGATACAGTTGGTTGTCTTTTGCTGCACCAAGATATGGCTCCTGAACCAAGGCTAAATGTATATCCTGTAGTTGACCTTCGTGTGTCATGATCTCCTGCATAATCTGCATCGCAATAGCCAACTACTTTACAAGCTTCACCTTTCTTGTATAGAATACCGTAGTCAATAGTACCCTTCACGTATCTCAAAATTCTTTTCACTGCTTCCAAGTGAGGCTTCTTTGGGTCCTGCATAAACCGACTTGCGACTCCGACGGAAAATGCTATATCAGGTCGTGTCAGTGTCAGGTAGATTAAACTTCCTACCAATTGTCGGTACATTGTTGTGTCAGTGAGGTCCTTGCCTTCTTTTGCACACAACTTAGTATTAGGCTCCATCGGTGTTGAGATAGGCTTGCAATCTTGCATTCCATACTTTTGTAGTAAATCTTTGGCGTACTTGTGTTGACAGACAAGTATGCCATGGTTAGTTCGATCTACCTCAAGCCCAAGAAAGTGTTTCAATTCTCCAAGCTCCTTCATCTGAAATCTTACTGATAAGTTTTCTCTTGTTTGATGGATTTCTTCTTTGTCGTCTCCTGTGATGATTAAATCATCTACATAGACTAGTATAATTGTTAGTCTTCCTTCTCGTACTTTTATGAACAAGCTTGAATCAGCATGTGTAACCGAATATCCACTTTGAACTAAGAACTCTGCTATTTTGCCATACCAAGCTCTCGGGGCTTGTTTCAATCCATATAATGCCTTCTTCAGTTTGCAAACATAGGATGGTTGGGCTTTGCTCTCAAATCCCCTTGGTTGCTCCATGTATATCTCTTTGTCTAATTCTCCGTGAAGGAACGCATTTTTGACGTCCATCTGCCACATCTTCCAGGACTTACTTGCTGCTAGTGCTATTAGGACTCTTATGGTTGTCATCTTAGACACTGGACTAAATGTCTCATCATAGTCTAGTCCGTATTGTTGTGAGAATCCCCGAGCTACCAGTCTAGCCTTATATCTATCAATAGATCCATCAGGACGAGTTTTTACCTTATAAACCCATTTGCAAGATATTGGGTTCACATCCTTTGGCTTAGCAACTAGCTCCCAGGTTTGATTTTGCTTCAGTGCAGAAATTTCTTCTTCCATTGCTTTCTGCCACTCGACCCTTTGTGAAGCTTCTTCATAACACGTCGGTTCTATGTCCTCGGCTAAATTTGCATTATGATACTTAGGGTTAGGTTTTCTTTGCCTGGTTGACCTTCTAAGTGTTGTCTCTGCTTCTTTATTTTGTTGATTTGTTTGCCTTTCTTCTGAAGTCTCTGAGTGTACCCCAGTTTTCCATGGACTATGTAATCTTTCTGGACTAAGTTCAGCGTCTCTGATTCCTTCTAGAGGACTTAGTTCCTCCTCCTCCTCAAGTTGTACTTCCTTTTGTTTATCTTCTCCTAACTTTTCTTGGAGCTTTTCTTCTAAGCCCTCGGAGTCTGGAAGCACCACCTGTTGTGTCGTCCACCAACTTGCAGCTTCATCAAATACTACATTTCTTGATGTATGACAACGCCCGGTCGTAGGATCGCAACATTTCCATCCTTTTCTTTCATTATCATATCCTACGAAAATGCATCGTATTGCTTTCTTATCGAACTTGCTACGTAGATGATCAGGTACAAACACGTAGCACACACATCCGAAAACTCTAAAGTGACTTACTGCAGGCTTAGTTTTCCACAACTTCTGATAAGGTGATACAAACCCTAACTTTGCTTGTGGAAGTCTATTTATTATATCTGCAGTTGTTTTCATGCACTCTGCCCAAAAACGACTAGGAACATTTTTGGCATGTAACATGCTTCGACATATTTCTGCAAGATGCCTATTTTTTCTCTCAGCCACACCATTTTGTTGTGGGGTATTTGAGCAAGTCAGTTGTCTTCGAATGTGGCATTCTTTAAGGTAGTTTGAGAACTCTTCGGAGGTATACTCTCCCCCATTATCTGTGCGTAAGCACTTGATTTTCTTTCCTACTTCGTTTTCAATCTTTTCTCGAAACTCCTTAAATATGCCGAAGACATCAGACTTATTTTTTAAGAAATATACCCATACATACCTTGAGTAATCGTCGATGAAGGTCACCATGTATTGTTTCCCACTGATGGATGCTTGCTTCACTTTTCCAAACACATCTGAATGAACTAGCTCCAGAGGCTCCTTAGCTATGAACTTTGATTCTTTGTACGGTAGTTGATGTGCTTTACCATATTGGCACCCCGCACAGATGGTATCTCCTCGAATATCTAATTGTGGGAGACCTTTCAACATTGATTTTTCCATCATTATCTTCAACTTTTGATAGCTCACATGTCCTAATCGTGCATGCCATAAGTCTGCAGTCTCATTCTTTCGTGTCTTATCTACGTATGCTGATTCTGCTGAGAATACGTAAATAGATTCTAGTCGTTGCCCCTTCATTATTGGTGTCCCTGAAATTTTAAGATCGTGATATACCTTTACATCTTCAGGACCAAACAATATATAGTTACCTGATGATGTCATTTGTGACACTGATACTAAGTTCTTCTTCATTCCTGGAACATGTGCAATTGGCAATCTTGAGTTACTGGCTGTAAGTACCACTCTGCCTCCTGTGTACTCACACATATTTGACAGCTTCTTCTTGTCACCGGTCATATGATTGGAGCACCCAGAATCAACGATCCAATCTTCATCATAATTTACTCTTTTAGGGTCAGATGCTGCAACTACTGCTAGTTCTTCTTCATTTGTACTTGGATTTATCTTCTCTCCAGCACTCGATTCTTGCGCGGACCCAATTACTGCCACAGTAGCATGGAAGTCCCATTCATCTTCACTACTATCTTTTTGACCACTCGAAGTTACTACATTGCCTTCGAATGGTTTCTTTTTGTACCAACAGTCTCTGGCAAAATGACCCTTTTTTCCGCAATTGAAACATTCATTATTGCGTCTTTGATCTCCCTTAGTAGACTGATATTTTTCCTTGGGAATTTTAGTTCCCTTTGATCTTAAACTCGTATCATGTGGCTTCTCTGTCTTTCTTTCATATTTTGTAAAATTTTTCCTTCCATATTTTCCTTTACTCTTGTTGTTGAAGAGTGCCTCCTCTTCATTCCTCGATGAGACTCCAAAATCTTGTTTGGACAATGTCTCCTCTTCAGCTAATAGGTTCTCTAACTCTAGTAGAGATGGTTGAGTGGCCCAGCCACGAACTGCTGTGATTGTTTGCTTGTATTCAGGTTTCAAACCCCGAACAATCAATCTTTTCATCCGATCTTCGTCGATTTTTGCCTTTGGATCTAACTCATTAATCTCTCGACAAATATTTTTTATTTTAAGAAAATATTGATTGATCGACATTTTGCCTTGCGTCGTACTCATCAACTCATTTTCTAAGAGTTGGAGACGAGCTAAGTTAGTTTTAGAGAAAAGGGATGCAAACCTGTCCCATGCTGCCTTTGGTGTATCCGCGTCTTCAATATGCTCAAGTAGTTCATCCTCGATTGTAGTCTTCAGCACATATAATGCTTTTCCAGCTTTGATTCGCCATTTTCTAAGTTCATTAACATTATCTTTTGGTGGAGTAGTTTCGATACCACCAACCACCTCCCACAAGTCTTGTCCTTCCAAGTAAGACTTGATACGTGTCTGCCAATATCTGTAGTTACTGTTGTTGAGTTTAGTGAGTCCACCAGTTGAGCTAGCAAGATCCGCCATTGCTTTGATGATGCAAAGTTACCAAACTTGGTCCCAGACCAATTTTCTTCACAGTCCCAGACTGTTCTCCAAATGTTGAATAACACTTAGCGAGCCTTAACGGATAAAGAACGATCCTTGATCGTCTAGCTCTGATACCAGATTGTTGAAAAATAATGTCTTAGGGATGAGAACTTTATCTTTGAAATGTATACTTTTATTTCTCAAAGATAATTACAAACACTTTGCTTTATAGACTTATGACTCACAACTCAAACACTCTTTTTAACTACACCCACACTCACTCTTTATATACTTTCACTTATACACAACCTCTCAAGTTGCTTGATCTTGTGATGATCAAATGAGAAGGGTTACATAGGTATTTATACTAGTCCTAGGATATTTCTAGAGTATGTAAGATACTTTCTAGAAGCTTCTCTAGAAAGTTGT